>NC_088247.1:109556982-110756982 GCF_036013445.1 Caloenas nicobarica | reverse complement strand
TCTTCCTGCCATGCTGTTTTTCTACATCAGTCTTCTAGGCACTTCCAGTCCATGTTATGTGAAAGACAGAAACTCCCTGCATGGCAAGAGAGAGAAAACATTCTTGATTTGCTGAAGAACCACCAAGTTCTTGTCGTGAGCGGCATGACGGGGTAAGAGTGTGATTGCACATACAGACTTTATGTATCGAAGTATATGTGGAAGAATGTGAAATAACCTGAAAAGGGTAGGGTCCTGTTCCATATGTGACTGGTGACAGCAGTCCTTGGTGAACTTCATGTGAAAGATGACGCTAATGAAACTAGGCGAATTTCAAGTGGAACACAGTAGTCTTAATTTATATGGATGGAAGGTGGGCTTTTTGTTTGTTTTTAATTAATCCCTGATTTTGTCATGCAGATGTGGGAAAACCACTCAGATTCCTCAGTTTATTTTGGATGCTTCGTTGCAAGGATCTCCAAGCAATGTTGCAAACATCATCTGCACTCAGCCTCGCAGGATCTCTGCCATTTCTGTGGCTGAACGTGTAGCCAAAGAAAGAACAGAAAGGATTGGACTCACTGTTGGATATCAGATCCGTCTAGAAAGTGTAAAGGTATATATACATTGCCTGTTGGTTTTCACTTAGTTCTATTAAAATGTGCTTAGTGCTTCTCTAGCATATAGAATCTCTGCCCTATATCTGCCATAAAGTGAGATAAGCAAGTCTGTATCACCTAATCTTATACTATATTATGAGAGATATTTTATTTCATCTCAGGTTGCACAGTCCACTTTACAGAATGAGAGTGCAGTCCTAGGTCTTGTATTGTTGTTTTGATTTCTGTTGAGACAGGTGAAGGGGTCTGAGAGTATGAGTAATACTTGGGTCCTCTGGAAGGCTACTGACTTCATTTCCACTTGTCTCAATTTTGATTTGCCTCCCGAGTGGAGACTGAAGGGTACAGCTTCAGTCAGTCAGAAGTGGGGATTGAATTCAAACTGCTATCCTGGAAGTGAAGCGTTGTCTACATTGTACCTGATTGCTTTTTCCAAGAACAATGTTAAAAGAGAGATTAACTAAATCATTCTAGGTACAGAGATATGAGTTGTTTATCAGAAAGCAACTCCCAGGAAAAACAGTTCAGATTTTTTGTTTACACCTTATAGTTAGCAATGCACCTTGGTAAGAAGCAGATGCTCTTAAGTTTTAATCAAGAAAGAAAAATTGTTCAGTCCATCTCTAGTGGGGATTGCTTGTTCCCTTTCTGTCAAACCTGGTACGTGGCTGAAACCAAATGCCTTACAGCAACACGTATTCTCTTTGCACTATGTTAAGTTGCACGAAGTCAACTGAATGCTCTGTCTTACCATTCAAGTCCTCAGCTACCAGACTCTTGTACTGCACTACTGGTGTGCTGTTGAGAAGGCTGGAAGGAGATCTGACTTTGCAGGGAATCACACATGTTATTGTTGATGAAGTTCACGAAAGAACAGAAGAAAGGTAAATAATCTCTCATCCCATAAGCAAAATGAAGAAACATAGACTGGAGGATAAAGGTGACTAAGGTGCAAGTAACTGAAGTCAGACTTGCTGATCCTGTGGCAGTAACGTGGGATGGTGGAAGGAGTCTGGTTTTAAGTTCTTGTCTTTAGGCAGTAGGAGGTTGTGTTGCAGCAGCTTGCAAAGAAAGCACACGTCTCTTAAATTTCTATGCCTCCAATCTGCCATCACATCATAATGGTGTTGAAAGAGATTTTGGATGGCACTGGAGGGTTAAATAACTTTTTAACCACAGTTGTCTGGTTCTTAATCCCTTGTTCCAGCTTTTACCCAGTATCCTGATTCTTCACATGCCCTTTTGGGAATTATTTCTCCTGATGCAGGCTTCAGCAGAGTACCTGCAAGAGACAAGTGCTCACATTTTCTTTTAGTCTATAGATTTTACTAGTTCTAGACAGTCTCATCCTAGCCTGCTCCAGCCTCCTGCATTTTGCTGATGCCAGGCAAAAGAATACAGGGAGCAGGGAAGTGGGTAAATCTGAATAACTCTTCCAGTGAGGAAGAGGAACAAAAAGGACTCATCTGTTACTTTGAGTTAATTTGTTATTTAATATTCTTGTGTTGTCATTATTATAATCAATTTATGAGGTGGCTAGAATTTTTTGTTGCTTAAATGAATTTCCCAAGTAATCCCGACACTTTAGTAAGGGACAACCAAAAAGTAAGCAGATTGCTTTCCATTAATTTATTGCATTATTAGCCTCCAGCCATTCTGAAAACCTCATGCTTCTGTGATGGTATCATCGTGCTACTGAAAACACCAGGAAGGTGGACAGAATGGAGAGAAAAAACAGACTCTGAAAGTTAACACTGAAGAAATTCAAATGTCCTTTTGCTTGTTTTCTTCAGTGACTTCTTGCTGCTGGTTTTGAAGGATATAATGGTTCAGAGGCCAGACCTGCGCATTATACTAATGAGTGCCACCTTGAATGCGGAGCTTTTTTCTCAGTACTTTCACTCCTGCCCAATTATTAACATACCAGGTGAAAACCATTCATTTTTATTGTCTTGTCATGTTCATTGTTTTAGGGGTTTGTTTTCAGTATTTCTGCTTGTGAAGTGTTTCTCAATTCAAGAGCAAGGGGCTCATTTGCCAAGTGGCAACGTGAGGATTTACACAAGAAATATGATTCCAAGGGCTTAAAAGGAAAGACCAAGGAGATGTAGGTGAAAGAAGACTTGGAAATGGAGCCTTTTTTTTTGTGCTGTCTCAATACCAGTAGAATTTCCTTTCCCAAAAGACAAGTGACATGGTGTGCATGTTGTGCTTCCCTGAGCTAGTTTCATCACAGCTGAAGACTCTGCTCTGTTCTTGTGAAAAAGAAGCAGTGAGAGGATCCAGCTGGATGTGTACACATTTAGCCAAATGTGGCTTTTAAATTGCTAAGTTACTACATGGATCATGACAGAAACACGTAGGCTCATGAATATGTTTGTGTCAGTGTATCAACCCTTCTCTGATTGTGTAAGTGCATGTTACCAAGCCATGCGTGGAAAACATCTACAGTTTGTCCTAGACAGAAATTATGTTGAAGAGTGCAGTATAGATGAGAGCTGTGAAGCCAGTGTGTGACATGATAAACTGTGTGAAATTGTAACCATCTTCTGTCTTTTTCCTCTTTTCTGCATGTTGTATGGCATGTAGATTTATTCTCATGTTTCCTTTTAGGTCGAACATTTCCCGTGGATCAGTTTTTTCTGGAAGATGTGATTGCAATGACAAGGTGTGAAATTGCCAAGCACTTTCAGATGTATTTGGCCTTTGAGGTTGCACTGTTAACCTCGAGACAGCAGTAGTTCTGAGCATAAATTTAAAAATGAAATGCTCTCAAATCTCCCCCATCACCTGCAGTCTCAGAGTTCTACTAAAGCCTGACTTTAAACCATGCTGCTTATACTGCAGTGAGGTCTAGGATCTCATGCCAAAACAAGCCTTTCTACATTAGATACTACATAAGTACTGAAGAAAAGGTGAACTTTGCCATGAAGAGTTTGTCAGTGCTTGTACTTCACTCGTTTCAGTGGTGGTTAGACATTGGCAAACAAAAGAAATCTGAAGGTAGATTTCAGCACTGAAGGTGAAAAATGCAGGATACCAAACAATTCCTTTTTTGTAAGCCCTACCTTGCAGTTCAGGTACCATATTCCTGTTACCATTTGCACTTACTGAAGAGTCACAGCATCTCAGATATTCCAGATGATAAATTGATCAGCTGTTCTAAATTACTTGCAGATTTTTGCGCTGAGCTGCCCACTCATGTTTGCAGTCCTAGTCTTTTGCATCACAGCTTTGAAAAGACTAACCTCTCAATACGGAAGGACACCTTGACATTGATACTGTCTGTGGTTTTGCAACCCACTTACACATATTTCCTCTCAGATTTATATACAAATACTTCTGATGCCCTATCTCTGTAGCTAATTATTAGAAGGAGACTGTTAGGCTTCTTTCCATGCCACTAAATGTTCTTCCGTTGTTCAGGTATGTTTTAGAGGACAATAGTCCCTACAGGCGCAAGACAAAGCAAGAAAAGAAACAGAATGGAAGACACAAAAGAACGGCATTTGAAGAAGTAGAGGAGGACCTGAGACGTGCTGGCCTTCTGGAAGGCACTTACACAGTTGTCAGAGATTCAGACCCAGATCAAAAATTAACTCTGAAGCAGCTCCTTACACGATATAAAGGTGAGCTCATTCTTAAATCCAATAAATTGGCATATAACATTTGCCAGCCAACATGGTATGTTAGCGTATAATAGTGTATGTTGAGTGTATGTATATAGTTCAGACATTTTACTTGTGAAGTTAAGTGGGTCACTACTTCTAGATGAGATCAGAAATCTCCTGCCAGCTTTAAAGAAAAAAAGGACAGTTCTCAGCTACTATCTGTTGCCATACTTTTTCAGATGCCTTGTTAATTCCACTTTCTCCTCTCCTCTGTATCTGTTTTTGGAGCAGACCTCCTTCTTGGAGGCAGACCTTTCCATGAACTTCTGACTCTGTCATCCTTCTGCTTAGTCCTGAAAAATTCCTCCCTGCACACCCTTATGGTGAGCTCCACAGTGGTATTGAGTGAGAGCCATTGCCTGAAAGCTTCAGATTCCTGCTAGACAGTTGCCATGTCAGAAGAGTAAGGGAATCTGGGCATCTTTTTTTGGTGTAAGAAACATCAGGAAGGAGAAGAGAGAGTTGGAGAAGGTAGTCCTGGATGTATCTGTTAGTGGCCATATGAAGGCTTTTGGATCCTCTTACCACTAGTACGTGTGCGTGTAATTCTGCTAGTACGTGAATCCTGGTTTAGACTGTGCACAGGGCAGGTGTGAGCCCCAGTAAGGCATGAGAAAGGAAGGGAAGTGCTGCTGAGACAGAGGAGGGTGTGTAAGGGGAAATGTGACACATTGAGTCACTTACGGAGCTACCTCTGGTCTAAGCCAGATGTTTAAACAAACCAAGGTGGCGTTGGTTGTGCAGTCACACTGGTTCAATGCATCCAGCAGTTGCTTTTTACAAAATATGGACTTACTGTGTGGTTTATTTCTTTTTCTCCAGGGGTTAACAAGACAGTGTTGAAAACAATGTCTGTCATGGACCTGGACAAAGTTAATCTGGAATTAATTGAGGCCTTGCTGGAGTGGATAGTTGCTGGCAGACATTCATACCCCCCAGGTAATTTCCTTGTTCTTGAGAGATAAAACATATTCATGGAAGCTGTGTGCTTACAGACAGCCCGGAGCTAATGTTTTGCATGTTTCTGTAGTTACTGACTATTTCTGAAAAAAAAAAGTTCTAGCTGAGTAACAAAGCCTCTGATGTGCATGGGCTGCGGAAGGTGAGACAGTTGTCTGCTTTGGGAAGTGTTTGGTGAGCGACTGTTGCAGCCTGTGTGGTTTTTTTTGTACAATAATTGCAAAACAGAGCTGGATTTTTGATTTGGGCCTTCTGCATATTGATAAAATGCTGTGCTGTCCTTCCTGTTGAGTGTTGGTTTTGTTGTGTTTTTTTTTCATCTACGTATATAGGTGCTGTGTTGATATTTTTGCCTGGACTAGCAGAAATCAAGATGCTTTATGAGCAGCTACAGTCTAATGCTCTTTTTAATAACAGGCACAGCAAGAGGTAAGGCAAAAAAGCTCCGAAACTATCGGTCTTTACCCATAGAGAGTAGCTTCCTGCACAAAGCCTGCCTTTATCCAGGGATAAGCTAAGGTTATAAAATGTGTGAGACTGCTTGTGATATGAAGGTCTTGACTCCAGTCAGGGTAATTCCTTTTCTACCATCTTATGGGCTTGCTCTTTTTGGGGTTTTTTTGGGTTGTTTTTTTTTTTTCTTCTTAACTCAGGAAGGTTAGTTGTTGAAGTTCTCAGAGAGCCTAGTGATGAGTGTTCTCCATCTTGTGCTCTGCATGATGCAGTGGACTGTTGAAAAGCTCAGTCCTTGTTCTGTTTCAGAATGTTTGCTGACCCACATTCAGTTGTAGTTGCATTTGGCCTTAGATATTTGCATGGAGATGTAATTGGATCTCCTTAACTAAACAGTTTTTACACAGGTGTTTGTGGCAAGGTTAGCCGGAGTGATTTCTTCCAGGCTGGCAGATTCTGGACTCTTCAAAAGAGGCAGAATTTTTCCTCAGCTGTATTCTGAGACAGCTTGTGTAAACTTCCCAATGTTCTGTTAGAACATGTACCAGAAATAGTGTGGCCAGCAGGATTAGGAAAGTGATTGACCCCTTGTGCTTCAGCACTGGTGAGGCCGCAGCTCAACCCCTGTGTTCAGTTTTGGGCCCCTCACTACAAGAAAGACATTGAGGTGTTGGGGAGAGTTCAGAGATGGGCAATGAAGCTGGTGAGGGGTCAAGAGCACAAGTGTGATGAGGAGCAGCTGAGGGAACTGGGTTTGTTTAGCCTGGAGAAGAGGAGGCTGAGGGGAGACCTTATTGCTGTCTACAACTACCTGAAAGGAGGTTGTAGCATGGAAGGCGTTGGTCTCTTCTCTCAAGTAGCATGTGATAGGACAAGACGAAATGGCCTCAAGTTGCACCAGAGGAGGTTTAGATTGGATATCAGGACAAATTTTTTCACCGAAAAGGTTGTTGGGCATTGGAACAGGCTGCCCAGGGAAGTGGTTGAGTCACCATCCCTGGAGGTGTTTAAAAGAAATGTAGACGTGGCACTTGAGGATATGTTTTAGTGGTGGATTTGGCAGTGTTGAACTCAATGATCTTAAGGGTCTTTTCCAACCTAGATGATTCTATGAATGTGTCTTAAAGGTGATATGGCAGAGGGGTTTTCTGGTTTTATGTTGCTTTAAATGGTTGTGGGCAGTGTCTAATACTAAGAGGGGCAAAAGTGTGTGCAGGCAGATTGTTTTCACGAGGGAAAAGGCTGGACGTGCACTGAGCATGCTGTCATATTGTCCTTCCAGGTGTGTTGTTTATCCACTTCATTCTTCACTGTCTAGTGAAGAACAGCAGGCTGTGTTCCTCAGGCCTCCTGAAGGAGTTATCAAAATCATCATCTCTACAAACATTGCAGAGACATCTGTCACCATCGATGATGTGGTCTATGTGATTGATTCTGGAAAAATGAAAGAGAAAAGGTACTGGGATTCATTCCTCAGAGCTTTGTGATCTGGGAAACTGCTCTGTGGCTTGAGCTGCATACTTAACTTTCCAAAGAGCTGGGAAAAACTTGAAGAAACTTGACCTGCAGAAAGCTGCTGCAAGGTGGAGGAAGCCAGTCTAGACTCACATCCAACTGCAGGGGTGGAAATTGTGTCCATACAGAAGTTAGCAGCATCTGAGGGTGACAGAGCACAGGAACAGGTTGCCCAGAAAGGTTGTGGAGTTTCCTTCTCTGGAGACATTCAAAACTCACCTGGACACTATCCTGTGCGATCTGTTCTGGGTGAACCTGCTTTGCTGGGTGGGTTGGACTAGATGATCTCCAGAGATGCCTTCCAACCCCAACCGTTCTGTGATCTGCCTGCTTGATCTCCAGCCTGTCCACTCTGCACTTGTGCATATAAGCCTCTTTCTTGCTCTCCTGTAGATACGACCCAAGCAAAGGAATGGAAAGTCTGGAAGACACATTTGTGTCGAAGGCAAACGCTCTGCAAAGGAAAGGGCGAGCAGGCCGTGTAGCCTCAGGTGTCTGCTTTCATCTTTTCAGTAGCCATCACTATAACCATCAGCTTATAAAACAGCAGTTACCAGAAATACAAAGAGTGCCCTTGGAGCAGCTTTGTCTAAGGTGAGCTGTTTTTCCTGATAAAAGCCAGCATGCAGAATGTCCTTCCTCCACTGCAGGGAGCACTTGGAATGTCATTACCAAGACATTTAATTTCCTCAGTGTTTTCTGACATCATGAAACCAAGAAACTTGCTCTGGAGATCTAAGGCTCTGTTGGCTGGTTGCTTTGATCTTACTATCTTATTGCCTCTGCATCTAGAGCCCTCCCTCATCACATCCTCCACCAGTTCTCCCTGTCCTTCACATTCCTTAGCTCTCATCTGATCCTAGAAAGAAGAGATATGTCTCTCAGATCTCTCATTACTGGAGAAGACAGTTGCATTCCTGTACTCCAGACCCATGGTAGATGTTTGTCCCTTCATGCTATAAACTCCCCTGCAGTGCTTCTGTGCAGCATAGTGCAGTTAAGCCACAACGTGGATCAAGCACCACCATCATGCAAATACTAAATGAAGAGGCCCTCCTATCCCTGCTGCACACTGTACACCCCTTTGTACAAAAAATAAACTAAACCATGCAAATTATTTTTTTACAGTGAAAACTTTAAACCCTGGTGTGCTAAATAGGAATGTGTTCTTACGGACTCTGTGAGGTTGGGTGAGGTACATTGCTCCCCAGCTATTATTTCACATTCCTTCCTGACTTGAAATGTGTGTTACAGGTGCTCTTCTAGGGAGCATGTTCTTGGAAGCATGTTTTCTGTTGGTATTTTGTTTTGTTTTTATAAAAGCTTGCTGCTTTTTTTTTCTTTCTTTTTTCTTCTTTTTTTTTTTTTCCTTAAGAATTAAGATTCTGGAGATGTTTACTGCACAGACTCTTCACTCTGTCTTATCACGACTAATTGAGCCCCCTAGAACAGAGTCTTTGCAAGCATCAAAGCTGCGACTACAAGACTTAGGAGCATTAACTCCAGATGAAAAGCTCACCCCTTTGGGATATCACTTGGCTTCTCTGCCTGTTGATGTCAGGATTGGCAAGCTAATGCTGTTTGGCACCATCTTCCGCTGCCTGGATCCTGCGCTGACTATAGCGGCCAGTCTGGCCTTTAAGTCGCCTTTTGTAAGTGTATCCTGCTTTGAAAGTGGTATGTTTTCATGCAGCAGCAAAACTTGCAGCATACTAGACCTGAGTATTTTAATTCTCCTTTTTAGGCTACATTGTTGCAGTGCTTGTTAAAAAAGTCCAGTTATAAGCAGAAGACCAAAACCATGCAGCGGCAATGAAAATGTTATTTATATTATGAGTGAGCAGTAGAAACAGAGTGGATATTAGTTTTAATCTGAACTAAGAAGTACAGCCAGTCCATTTTGTCCAAATTTGGTGTAAAAGTGGAAAATGAATGGTAATAGAAGAAGCAGTTAGAAATAATTACAAAACAGTGATAATGATGAAGTTGACATGTCTCAGCTGTGAATCCAGAGTTCAGTTTGGATCTTGGTTTGTGTGGTTCTCACTTTCACTTCAGCTTTTTGAGTCAGCTGCTGTACTTACAGGTGCTCTTACTGTTGTTAATCTTCTACGGCAATGTACAAACTTGCAGGAAAAATCAGACTTTCTTGAAGTTTTTATTGCAATTGTTAGTAGTGCAAATAGTTTGAATTGAGGATAGTTGGGAAAGAATTAGAAATAGATTGTTCTAGTTATTTAATTGCATATTGTTTTCCATAGGCTTCCTGGGCATTTTCTACAGCATAAGTTTCTATAAGCTGTAAGTTTCTATATGCTGATATCTTGAGTTACTATGGCCTTTTTTGTCTCTCAGACCCAGGTGGATTTTAGATGTGATGTGCTTTTCTCTATTATAGCCATTGTCATTTGAGCTTCAGCTTAATTAACTTGCTAAGTTTTGTGAGACACTGTTTTTCATGGATCTTGGCATTCTGCAGCCGCAGAGACATCCGGCCAAAATGAAAAATTTTCTGTGAGCTGGTCAGTCACAGATTTGCCTTTGGATCTCTTGTGGTTAGATAAGGCAATGGGCTTAGGTGCTCTGCTGTTGACAGGGCATTTTTGAATGCTTCATATTTTTTGTTATCCAAGGAGAAATTTTGCATTCTGACCTGTGAGGGGCTGTGAAAATACTAAATATTATTTGTGATGCAGCTCTCTCAATGGCTTGTCTAAGTTGTGAGGGGAGGAACATGCTTAATCTGTTACTGCCTGTCTAGGTCTCACCATGGGATAAAAGGGAAGAAGCAAACAAAAAGAAGTTGGAGTTTGCAGTAGGAAACAGCGACTACCTGGCTCTTCTCCAGGCCTATAAGGTGAGGTAAAATTTGGTAGCCTCTCTCACAGGTTTGTGATGTGCTTGAAATTCAAGCTGAAACATTTTATTAAAGGTTTCCTCCCACATTCTCAATTAGGGATGGTGTTTAAGTATCCAAAAGGGCTCTCAGGCAAGCTACAGCTACTGCAAGGAGAATTTTCTGTCAGGAAGAGTTCTTCAGGTAAGTTAGTTTTTGTGATCTTGCATGGCGACTGGTTGAGAGAGAGCGTCCTAGTGATGAAAATAAGCAACTGATGAAGGCTCTCCTTGCTCTCTGTGGCACCTGTCACTGTGCCCTTTGTCTGTTTGTAGGAAATTGCCAGCCTGAAACGGCAATTCACAGAGCTGCTTTCTGACATTGGGTTTGTGAAGGAGGGGTTAAGAGCCAGGGACATTGAGAAGAAATGGTCCCAAGTAGGCGATGGCGTGTTGGATGCCACTGGAGAAGAGGTAATTCATAGCATTTCAGTGTTCCAAAACAGTGCTGCAGTTTTTCATTTGACCTGAGTGCCAGGTGCGCTCTAGACTGATGGGCTTCTTGCCACAGCCTGACTTTGTAAAGTCACACTGGCAACACTCAGTTCCTGCCTGCTCTGTTCTTCCTCCCTGCACATCACATGTGCCGGTACCAGCCTCGATTGCATGGGAGGAACAGGTACAGATATGGAAGTGAGCTGAAACTTGCTCCTTTGAGACAGTGAAACACTGCTGACTGGACATATTTAAAGTCAGCAAGTGGTGGAAAGGTAGGGGTTTGACTCACAACCTGGCCTGAATGTTGGGATTAGTGCCAAACTTATTTTGGGAACAGAATTACATTACAGAGCAGGCAGTGAAATATTTCAGCATTGCAGACAGTCCTCAGAAAGCAGCACCTCCAGAGCTAGAGATCTCCTAGGGCTACATGATGAGGTGATAAGGGTTTGGTAGTTGTAGAGTATCACTGTGTATTGGGACAACTTGTGCTTGCTTTCTCTCGGGGGCAAGATGCTTTGTAGCCAGACAATTAGGGAACAATTAGATTTGCCACTAACTGCATCAAGATAGTTGGTCGCCAATTTGCTCCATTAATAGTGGATGGGGAACACAGCCCAGGTCTATCCTGAGACCTTAGGAGCAGTAGCTGGTCTTCCCCTATAAAGCACAGCAGTGCAGCTATAAAAGTAAACCAGTTCCAGGAATTTGATTATTTCAGAACTAGGGCTTTACCTTTATAGACTTACCTGTAGAATACCTAATGCATGCATTACTTTCATAGGCAAATTCGAATGCAGAGAACATCAAGCTGATCTCAGCTATGCTGTGTGCTGCACTGTATCCCAATGTTGTCCAGGTAAATGAATACTTTTCCATTTTCCCTTCTGCTGTTTAGCATATCTACACAGCCTGCTTTCAGTCTGGGCTGATTGTGGCAGCCTTGAGTCTGGCTTAGGCTGCCACAGCTTGTTGCTTATAGTATTAGAGCCAGGCAGCTGAGCTCCAGTTTATGTTACTTGAGACTGCCGCTGTTCCTGCAGGCTGATTTTAGTGTCACACAGAAGCCAGCAGCAAATGTTCTTAAGAAGCTGCTTTAAATTACAGCTTTTTAGAAGGCTGAGGTTACAAACGAACAGTCAGGCTTAGACAGCACCCAGAGTGTGATATCTCCAGTGACTTGATACGTGGGAAAAGACAGGCAGTGATACGTGGGAAAGGTTTATCTCACAGGGGCAGAAGGATGCTGGGGCAGGAATTAGCAGGGCTCATTTGGAGAGCTTTAAACTAGATTCAAAGGAGGATAGGGTTGTAGCTGGGCTTGCACCAGTGGGGCAGCACTCTAGAATTGATGAAGACCGGGAGGCCTCCCATCCTCCTAGGGTGAAATCAGTGTGCTCAGCTCGCTCCCTTGAAATGCCTGTACACCAACGTGTGCAGCATGGGGAATAAGCAGGAGGAGTTAGAAACCTGTGTTCGGTCAGGGGATTATGATCTGGTGGCATTAACAGAGACATGGTGGGACAGCTCACATGGCTGGAATGTGGTCATGGATGGCTATGTCCTTCTCAGGAAAGACAGGCCAGCCAGGCGTGGTGGTGGAGTTGCTCTTTACGGGAGAGAGCAACTACAATGTACTGAGTACTGTCCAGGGGCAGATGAGGAGCAAGTTGAGAGTCTGTGGGTGAGAATTAAGGGGCTGGCTGGCAGGGGTGATACTGTTGTGGGTGTCTATTACAGGCCACCAGATCAGGGTGAGGAAGTTGATGAGGCCTTCTACAGGCAGCTGAGAGCAGCCTCACAATTACAGGCCCTGGTTGTTATGGGGGATTTTAACGACCCTGATGTTTGCTGGAAGGACTACTCAGCCAGTCATCTGTGGTCCAGGAGGTTCCTCCAGTGCACTGATGATAACTTCCTGATGCAAATGGTGGATGAGCCAACTAGGAGAGGAGCACTGCTGGATCTCATCCTCACTAATAAGGAGGGTCTGGTTGGAGCAGTAAAGGCTGAGGGCTGCCTTGGCTGCAGCAACCATGAGATGGTGAAGTTCAGGATCTCATGTGGCAGGAACAGAATACCTAGCAGAATCACAACCCTGGACTTCAGTAGGGCCAACTTTGGCCTTTTCAAGCAATTGCTAGGGGAAATCCCATGGGAAAGGGTACTTGAAGGTAAAGGGGCCCAAAATAGTTGGTTAGCATTGAGGGACTGGTTCTTCCAAGCTCAAGATCAGAGCATCAGACACGTAGGAAGTCAAGGAAGGGAGCCAGGAGACCTGATTGATTAAACAAGAAACTGCTGAGCAAACTCAAGTGGAAGAGGAGAGTTTACAGATCATGGAAGGAGGGGCTGGCCACTTGGGAAGAATATAAGGCTATTGCCAGAGGATGTAGGGAGGCAAGTAGGAAAGCTAAGGCCTCCTTAGAATTAAACCTGGCAAGAGGGGTCAAGGACAACAGAAAGAGCTGCTTCAAATACATGGCAGATAAAACTAACACTAGAGGCAATGTAGGCCCACTGATGAATGAGGTGGGTGCCCTGGTGACAGAAGATACAGAGAAGGCAGAGTTACTGAATGCCTTCTTTGTCTCTGTCTACTCTGCCGGAGGCTGTCCTGAGGAGCCCCGTACCCCTGAGGCCCCAGAGGAAGGCAGGGCAATGGAGGAGTTTGCCTTGGTTGATGAGGGTTGAGTTAGGGAGCAATTAAGCAATCTAAACATCCATAAATCCATGGGTCCAGATGGGATGCACCTGCGGGTGCTGAGGGAGCTGGCTGAGGTCATTGCTAGGCCACTCTCCATCATCTTTGCTAAGTTGTGGGAAATGGGAGAGGTGCCTGAGGACTGGAGGAAAGCAAATGTCACTCCAGTCTTCAAAAAGGGCAAGAAGGAGGACCCGAGGTCAGCCTCATCTCCATCCCTGGAAAGGTGATGGAACACCTTATCCTTGGTGCCAACTCAAGGCATTTCAAGGATAAGAGGGTCATTAGGGGCAGTCAACATGGCTTCACCAAGGGGAAGTCGTGCTTGATCAACCTCAGACTTTTATGAGGACACAACCAGGGGGATAGATGATGGCAAAGCAGTGGATGTGGTCTATCTTGACTTCAGTAAAGCATTTGACACAGTCTCCCACAGCATCCTCGCTGCTAAACTGAGGAAGTGTGGTCTGGATGATCGGGTAGTGAGACGGAGTGGGAACTGGCTGAAGGAAAGAAGCCAGAGAGTCGTGGTCAATGGGGCAGAGCCTAGTTGGAGGCCTGTATCTGGTAGAGTCCCTCAAGGGTCAGTACTGGGACCACTACTGTCCAATATATTCATCAACTACTTGGATCAGGGAATAGAGTGCACTGTCAGCCAGTTTGCTGATGACACCAAGCTGGGAGGGGTGGCTGACACGCCAGAGGGCTGTGCTGCCATCCAGCGAGATCTGGACAGGCTGGAGAGTTGGGCAGGGAAAAATGTAATGAAATATAACAAGGGAAAGTGCAGAGTCTTACATCTGGGTAGGAACAACCCCAGGTTCCAGTATAAGTTGGGGAACGACCTGTTGGAGAGCAGTGTAGGGGAAAAGGACCTGGGGGTCCTGGTGGACAGCAGGATGACCATGAGCCAGCACTGGGCCCTTGTGGCCAAGAAGGCCAATGGCATCCTGGGGTGTATTAGAAGGGGGGTGGTTAGTAGGTCCAGAGAGGTTCTCCTTCCCCTCTACTCTGCCCTGGTGAGACCTCATCTGGATTATTGTGTCCAGTTCTGGGCCCCTCAGTTCAAGAAGGACAGGGAACTGCTGGAGAGAGTCCAGCGCAGGGCCACAAAGATGATTAAGGGAGTGGAGCATCTCCCTTATGAGGAAAGGCTGAGGGAGCTGGGGCTCTTTAGTTTGGAGAAGAGGAGACTGAGGGGAGACCTCATTAATGTTTATAAATATATAAAGGGTGGGTGTCACGAGGATGGAGCCAGGCTCTTCTCAGTGACAACCAGTGAAAGGACAAGGGGCAATGGGTACAAACAGGAACACAGGAGATTCCACTTAAATATGAGGAGAAACTTCTTCACAGTAAGGGTGACAGAGCCTGGAACAGGCTGCCCAGGGAGGTTGTGGATTCTCCTTCTCTGGAGACATTCAAAACCCGCCTGGACGCCTTCCTGTGTAACCTCACCTAGGTGTTCCTGCTCTGGCAGGGGGATTGGACTAGATGATCTTTCGAGGTCCCTTCCAATCCCTGACATTCTGTGATTCTGTGATATGTTACTACTTGAGAATTTTTGATTTTGATAAAATTAAAACATTTAATTGCAGGGCGACAATAAACCGTGGCAGATGCTGTTAACCTCCCTCCCCGCTCCCCAGCCCCCTCCCTTCCCAGTAAGGAAAGGTGAGAGGAGGAAAAGAGAGACAGACTTGCAAGTTGGAAAAAAAAGCTAAAAATGCTTTACTAATGCTACTAATAAAATAGAGAAAATAATACAAAATATACAAAACCAATCTTGAATTTTTCCAGTAGCTCAGCACTGTTCCAGCAGCTGCAGGGCAGACACCTGGAAGTCCTGGGTTGGATTCCGCAGCAAACCGGAACTGGATTCAAGGATGCAGGGTCTGTCACTAGGCCTCAGATCACAGGGACAGCAGGCAGGGTCCTCCCCAGATGTTGGCCATAGTCGAAGAGAGCGAGACCCTCGTGATCTCCCACTTTTATATGATGTATGACATGGATGGGATGGAATACTTAGTTGGTCAGTTTTAGTCACCAGTTCAGTTCGCTCCTCCTTGCAAATACGAGACCTGCATTCTTATCAGCCACCTTGCATTCCATTGCTATGTCTACCAAAACATGTAGCCAAACTCAGAAAAGTGCAGTTACTTAGAAGAACTTAGCTGAAAGGAAAGACTAGAAAGAGAAACTGGTCTTGTTTTTAATAAAACCAGGACAATAAGTTAAAAAGGTTTTCTGGTACAGCAGATTTTTATAACCTTTAACTTATCATACAGGTGAAAAAGCCAGAGGGCAAATACCAGAAGACCAGTGCAGGAGCGGTCAAAATGCAACCAAAAGCTGAAGAGCTGAAGTTTGTCACCAAAAATGATGGTTATGTTCACATTCACCCTTCATCTGTGAATTACCAGGTTGGGATTCTTTTTCTTTCTGCAAAGCATGCCTTTTTTTATAAAATAAATCACCTTTGCTTGATCATTTATGATTACAGCGAGGGTTCCTATTGATGTTAAAAAAAAAAAATCTTCATGATTGAACAGTCCGGTTAGAACTGTACATAGTGGCGCGCTTCTGAGTTAAGAGGGCACACAGTTAAACTCCAACTTCTGAAGTGGAATTAGCAGATTCAGTAACCCCCCAGCTGATGTTTTCTAGATGCTACATGCAAAAATGCTGCAGTTGCAGCAAGGCTTCTCCTTGGTAATGAATGCATGTGTGTAGCACCTCCATACATGTAGATGACTCTCCCCACTTCCCCTCCCCAGGCCTTACCTCTTCAGCTGAAATATTATTTATTGGTAAATAATTCAGGGACATACTCTGGTTTATTTCTTCATGGCTCTTCCAACTCTGAAGTTAATTTTCTTTCCAGCTTAATAGCTAACACTTAGATAAGAGCTCTTCTTTTTCTACCATTGATATATAGTAATATTTGTCTCATGAAGTCTGTCTCCATATTTGACGATTCATTGCTTTTCCAGGATATAAATTACTTGCTTTAAAAAAAATAGAGTTTTAATCATTAACCACATATTTGGGTTATAAATGCTTTGAAGTGTTCATCACTCTTGCTTTGAAAGAGCATAACAAACATGCACATGAAAATGTCCTTAGCATGGAATGGAGAACTTGGGGCCTTGATGCAACATTGATGGATTACTTGATTTCTCATGTGCTTGCTGCACAGCAGGGAGAAGCAATGGATAACTGGCAAAGTTGCAGCTCTTATGGGTCAGAGTCTATTAGTCATGCAGGTGCATTTTTGGCACATTTGCTGTTTGTTGCAGTTGTAGAAGAGGCAAAGGAGGCCTTTGTGGAGGAGGCAGGCTGGCCTATATTTGCCTGAGCAGGTAGGAAGAGATGTGGCACTTCAATAAGGCTGTCGTGTACATGTTTCAGACAAGGCACTTTGAGAGCCCCTACCTGGTGTATCACGAGAAAATCAAGACCAGTCGCGTGTTCATTCGGGACTGCAGTATGGTGTCAGTGTACCCGCTGGTCCTGCTTGGAGGTGGGCAGGTTCACATGCAGCTGCAGAAGGGAGAATTTGTCATTTCTCTTGATGATGGATGGATACAGTTCGTGGCTACCTCTCACCAGGTAAGGAAAAGGTGGGATAATGCTGCAGAGTTGTGCTTGTGCTTAGAATGCAGAGCCCCACACTCGTGAGTGTTACACTCACCTCTGTGTTTCACCGTGTGTGTCAGGTGGCTGAGCTGGTGAAAGAGCTGCGCTGTGAACTAGACCAGCTGCTGCAGGATAAAATCAAGAATCCCAGCATGGATTTATGCATGTGCCCCCGTGGATCTCAGATCATTGGTATGATTGTAAAGCTTGTGACCACACAGTGATGTGAGAACAGCTTTTTATAAAGACTCACTGTTTTCTGCTGCCTGAGAACAGACCAAGTAACATCAGTGTATTGATGTATTTGTTGTCCCAAAACATGGCACTAATCTCTGGAAGACCAAGTTGGCAACTGTACTATTCACAAGTCTTGGGGGTTTTTTTTGGGTTTGTTTTGTTTTGGTGTTTTGTTTCTTTCTCATTTGTTTGCAGAGAGCTCACTTGTTCAAAGTAAGGTGGCTTATAGTACACTCTGGAAAATGGCAAAGCTCCCAGGAGGGCTAGAAACCTCCACATACGAAAGAAGAGTGCTTTTTTTTTTTTTTTTCATGAGGCTACAAACTGGCAATAGTGTTGTTTGGTCACAAAAATACCTGCTACCTAGCTGCTTCTTGTAACGGTAATACCTGGAGGCAGCATGTGACATCATAAGCTGCTCCCAAATTGGTTTAAACTCACTTCTACATTTTGGCCAAGACTTCATTGAGGTACTCAGTGTTGGCTGACCAGGGATTGATTTGCTTATGGTTCAACCCAAACCCCTTAAAAAGGTGAGCATGTCAGGGGATTGTGAAGTGGACTTCGAGTGTGTCCTCTGCTGAGAATGTACTGGATCAGTTGGAGTCACTTGTTGAATCAGTGCAGGCTATTCTGGTTACAGTGTAACACTGCGCAAGTGTGGATGGTGCCTCTGAAAGCTGGGCTTTTGCAGCCCCCACCATGCTGTGAAAAAAGTAAAACAGATGAGAGGGACTGCTCTAATGCATTAAAAGTGGATCCTTGGGTGGATGGTATTGCTGTTAGCTCCTTGGGTAACTGGTAGGCTTCCTGCCACCCTGCACGGCTGGCAGAAAGTCCTGCTGTTGGAGACCTTTAGCCATACTCCTGCTCTGAGGAGCAGACTGCTACAGAAGACTGTGTCAAAATGCCACAGTAATAATGAGCTATTACTTCTTCCCTTTGACATTGCTTAATTGCAATGCTGAGCGCTGCTATAGCTGAGCTGCTCGATGCACTAGCAATTGCAAATAGCAAGTGCCTTAAGTGAAATAACTTTGCTGTTATCTGTAATAGTAAATACTGCCTCTACCACCAGCCCTGCCTAGAAAGTTTTCAGGGTGAGGAATGATGAGCAGAGGGAGGCACATCATTTGGGGACTAGTTTGATTTTTTTCAAAAAAAAGCACACTTGAATGTTTATGGAAGCAGTTTCACAGCAACACACGCTTGCCTGAGGAAGAAGGCAGGAGCACCAATGCCAGCGTACCAGTGCAGTAGAATGGTGGCCACAGGTATGTTGAACTGCAAGAAGGCTAAACTGTTGCCATTGCTTAGCACTGGTCAACAACAGCAATATACTGCTGTAGCTGCACCCCTGGACACTTGGGATTTGTCTTGTGTTTTTAGTGAAGAGCTATTAAGGCCGAGGAATCCTGAGGCAGGGGATTAAAGCACTGTGGTGGCAGACAGTGTGTTGTCAGTCATTCACTCTGTGTGAAGCAAGAAGCAAGACTGTTAAATATGGTGTTGCTTCTTACCATGTCTGGCAGCCATGGCCAGTAAGGATAAGCAAATACCATTATGTTCAGGTGGGCTGTGGAATGAAATAAGAAGAGATTCCATTTTTCAGCTTGGACTTCCATATACTGTCACAGTGGTATCCTCTTGAATAAATGGCTTCTCAACCACCAGGGAGTGCTGTGTTTTGAATGGAAAGTAATGTTCAAGCAGAGTCTGTAGGACTCTTCCCCCAAGTACATGCTAAATTTCACCTCTAGGGGTAAGGACAGCTGATGATGCAGCAGGTACTAATTAGCAGCATCCACCCTGCTGGAGGGAGGGCTTCTGAAACATCCTCATGACTTACCTTGGTGGCAGAAGGGGCAAGTTTGGGAAGGGAACAAAGAACAAATCAATAGCTACAGTTAGAAGAGGACAGTGCATACTGAACTGTGCACACACCCCTCCTGTCTCAGGGCCTAAGCTGCAGTGCCAGCTGTTATTTGAGGAAGGTTTTGACATAATAGTGCCAGAACAGGCTGACTCCCCAGGAACTGCATATGCACTTACTGGGCACAGTGGGTTTATTACTTGTTTCCTTCAGCAGGTACATTCAGCCCCTGAAGCCAGTGTTAGTCCATGCAACAGCTCCCTTTCCCCACTTCCATTTAATTTACCCTTAAGAGTGACAAGGGAACAGCAGAGCTGAAGCCTGGCTGCTGTACTCCCCAGCAGCAGTGTGAGCCCTCTACAGCAGAGTTGGGACTGCCTTTGAGACAGCAGGAGGATGAGACCCACATTACAGATGGCAAGTACCAAACACAATGGCGGTGCCCATGGGCCTCCCTATGAGCCACCTCCCTCCTGCTGACCCAAGCTTGCCCCTAGTGCCCCTCCTTCCACCCCACCTCTGCTACCCCTGAGCACACAAATGCAGTCCCAATCCACTCCCTTTCTTGTAAACACTGAGGAGCAGGAAGACTGAAAAAGAAGGGTAGCACTAGAAAAGTCTACAGGTTTATTATGGAGTTTATTATGGAGTCAGCTTGCTTCAGCAGTACACAGGGAAAAAAAAAGAAAAATGCTACTTCCCCTTTAAAAGCACTTGTTGCATGGGGTAATTTTACCATTAATGCTGTAAACTGCAATGGGGCAAGGGGAAGGGAACCCAATAAATACTCTCCCCGCCGCCCCAGCAGTGTTTAACAATGGCTTTTGGGTCAGCCTAGTTGTTTCTTCCAGCTCCCTCTATGGTTACAACAAAATATCAATTGCAGCATCATCAGCAAGGAAAGCCCCTTATCCTACTAAGCACCAATGTACTAAAATGTACAAACATGGGAGAGAGGATGGACAATACATGTTGTAGTACACAGAAAGAGTCTTTGTGATGTCATGTACAGGGGCTCATTATAATTCTTTTAATACCTGGACAACTGCTTAAGCAATAATGATCAAAGTTCATCTGAACCCCTGGTGCTTGGAGCCCAAAGAGCTGCTGTGCTCTACTCTTAACAGTAGACACATCAGAAGCCCCAAGAGAACTGTTGTTCCTCACAGGCCTGTAAGACACAGCACTATAGGCCAGAACATATGATAAGGAAGACTTTTAAGTCAAACAGCATGTGGCACTCCAATTTCTTCACTAGTCTGATAGCAGCCACTATCAGCTGCAAGGAGAAATCAAACTGGCAAATACCTTGCACTAGTTTATCATACTTACATTAAAACCTTCAGTAACCTACCTGTGTACAGGCAGCTACAGTCCAGTTTCCCAAAGCAACAACTGATCTCTGTTACACTTCACTGCCAAAGAAGATGTGACAGGTAGGATAGGTGAAACATGAGCTCTCAATTTCCCAAATGTACTGCTACTTAAACACGACCTGCAGGTTCTGCTTGTGACCTTCAGTCTGTAAGAAAACCCTTAACTTCCAAAAAAGGAATCTCTGAATGTATTATCTTCTGCACCAGAACTGCCAATACCACAAAGAAGTGGTATCATTTGGACAACCAGGACATAAACAAGATTTCTAAAAATATTTACCTCAATAGTTTACATTCCATGAGTATTCCAAGTACCTTCAGGTGAGGAGTTCACTGGTCCTTTGATCAACAGGACAGACCAACCAGTATTCACACATTCCTTATCTATTAATGGCCTTTGTAGACATTTTTGTAAGTCAAATCATCAAGTGTACAAGCACCTCCAGACAGGTTTTCAGCTTCACTGAGCTTTCAGGAGGTGCAAATAAAAACGCAAGGTACAGATAACTGTAACATTCAAGACCAAACAGTAAGAACAATAGCTGGTACTGGTAACTCTTTGCTCTAATCAGTACTCAGTAGCAATGAAGTCCTACACCAGGCACAAGCCTGCAGGGCAGCCCTTGCCAAACAGCCTGCTTCCTGCTTTTCACCATGGTAACACGACCTGCTTCAGCTACCCAACTATTCACAGAAACAACAGGGTTATCACAAAGTATTTCTTAGTTAGAAATGCAGAGTTTATTTCTTTGCACCAATAAAAAAAGCCCAAGATTTCCAGATCGCAGAACGTTAACACAACAAAAGAGTTTTGCATTAGTCTACTAGTAAGACTTTTAAAAGATGCAAATATGTGCCAATTGTTAGTCAATAGAAACAGCCTTCTAGGACTAAGCCCTTACGTTTATAAAGACATCACAAAATCCCTTATAATAATGTAAACAAAATAAATTTTCTTCTTAAATTTTTTAAATTTCAATCCATTCTTTCAGGACTTGTACTCCCTTCAAGGGCTTCCTGATGGTGAGTGACTGAAAGGGAAAGAAAAAGATTGAGAGCAACTCCTACAGCAAAACCAACAGAAACTGCATGCTAACCCAGGTTTCTTCTGCTCAGGAGCCCTCCCCCACACCTCATTATGCCCCTCTCCACACTGTTTTCACTTACAGTTCATCAATAATGAGGAAAGTGTTATATTTTACACCTTAGTAAGTAACAACTGCTTTAAACTCAATAAGGGCAGGCAAAGAGAGAGACATCAGCTGTGACAGATAGGCAAGACATCAAGCCTGCTCAGAAAGTACCTTGGAGCCTGCGCTCCAGCTGTGCAGAGGAATTTGAACTCTGCCATAAACCTACATGGTTCCAGTTTCTGGCCAGCCATGGGGCACTATCTCAGTATCTCAGACTACATAAATTCCAGCACATACTTCTCTGGGTTACATAGGAAAACTTGCTTTTTATATCGCAGTGCACAGCAAAGCTTGGCAGCTGTGCAACTGAGTGAGAGCCAGCTGTGAGGAGCCACCAGCAGGAATTTCATCCTATCCCACATTCATGGTTTGGTCCATACTTTACATTACTCCCTTCTTCCCCCGATTCTAAATTCCTCAGGACCTTTGGGACAGCCAATTCTCATTTGCCCACATTTTCTGTTGTCCTTTAAAATTTCTTTAAAGTAGGTTAGAGTTACTATCACAAAGCTCTGACCACAAGTGGTAGGAAGTGCCCATAAAACATCTTCTTATAATAAGAACCACCCATAACAATTCACCTTTTCATAGTTCACAAATTAAGACAAGTAAAAAACTTTTAAGCTTTTATCCTTGCACAAGTTAACTTCTATAGCAACCACTCCAGTCACTAGTTCTATGTAACTGTACAGCACACTCCAGTTTTAAGATATTCCTACCTTCTCTTCGGAGATGGTGATCTGGACTTTGAGCAACTGTTTAAAAAAAACCAAACACAACAATGTCTTAAACTTTTATACACTCAGTAACCAATTTTGACCATTCAAAACCAGTAAGAATGGTTTGATGTTGTTAAATACATTAAAAGACACCAGCCTTAATACTGCTGATAGCAAGTATACCCAGTTACTTTAAGCAAGAAGCTGCAGTTGAGAAGGAGAACTGCTGAAAGCTGAAGCCCTTGGGGAAATATCAACACACAGCTTCAAAGCAGCTATAAAATCATCACAGTAATCCTGCAAAGCAGGAACAACAAATCAAGGAGATGAGAGTCAGGAAGACTGAAACCTACAGACAGCTGAAAACAATGATAGGGAAAGATATGCCCCAAATCTTGTCAAAAATACTTTGTCATGATCATGGGTTAAACAAAAACCTGTATCCTTCTAAAGAATTGCCTACTGTCCCACAAAAATCAGCTATTATAAAAAAACCAAACACAACACAAAACCCATAAAAATAATGTATTAAAAATATTTTTAAATCGGCCATCAAAAAAAACCAACCCACATACAAAAAAACCCCACAACCCTCTTCCACATACAACCAAAATACTGGTCCAAGCAGAGATTTTGAATTGCATGGACAAAACCAACAAAATAAAAAAACCCGACCACATAGAATCACACCTGAGTGCTACTTGTATTTATACGCTCACCTTTTAGCAGGTAAGCCAGATTTAGATCTACCATGGGACCCAGACCTACAACAGGAGAAAAACAAAGCTCAGCAAAGCAGCCAGTGGCATGCACATACAATGAAAGTTAGCTAAACCAGCAACAGCAAATTCATACTCCATAGCATCACCAACCACAGAGGAAGGCTCTGGTGCTGCAGGATTCTCTCCTGACATTTCAGGAGCATCCTTTAGCTCTTACTCCAGAGACGCCGCTTATCAGAAGACAACAGTACGAGAAGCTCCCAGCAAAGCTTCAGCTACCAGTTTCACAAAACAGATTTTGTAACAGGCTCCCAGACCTTCCCTCTCTGCCTGCAAGTATCCCTTCCATAAAGGGAGGTATAGTTTCAAGTGTCATCTTAGAAAATCTTTTAATAGCGCATTAAGAGCCTGGAATCAGCCACAAGTAAACATGTGTGTTGAAGAGCTGATTAATTCTTCAGATCCAGTTCCCAGTACCACTTTTATTCAAGTATAAATGAAAGCAGCATTTCAGTTTTCTCTTTGATTCCTGGCTACTAATGCATAAACTATTCCTAGTTTATGTTATTAATTAAAATCTACTCAAACATTGAAACTTTCTTCCCACATTTATCGTGTTACTTTACCAACACAAGTATTTGTTGTTACTTAGAAAAATATCTGTCCTCCTAGAGCGTCAGAATTCAGGCATGTGGTATTACTGAACATCAGAAAGCCCAGCATTTAAGATAGTCAGTTGTTTAATAGACTTGGCCAAAAGAGTAGAAACTTTTATTTCATTTCTGCTCAAAACTGTTTTAAAGGGTAATCAAGATTCACCTTTACCTGGCCTATTAACTTATAGAATATAATACTACATTGACACTGTTGGCATAAGTTAAACAATGAGTTGACCTGCCACTGCTTTGAAACCTTCCTGGTTACCAAAATATGCTAAGCAATCATCTGTCACAGTTCCTCACACTCTAACCAGTAATTTTGTTAGTATATCATAGTTACAGGGGACAGAGTTGCTCATAACTACCCAGAACTTGTATTTTGTAGCATGAACTTGACTTGCCTTTGGTAAGAAATACAGTAAGGCAGCACACAAGAGCATCATCTTACTATAGTAACTGTTGGCAAATCCTCCTTCCAAGAGGTACAGCAAATAGCAACTGCAGATCAAAAGCTCCAGAAGTAGCACCGGACCAGCACTAATACAGAAAAAAGTCTTCACAATGCTTCTGTAACTCCAGTCCTGAACTATCAGTTCTCACCACTGCAATTGCAGACCTGTGTAAAGTCAGCATCCCTCAGAAATTTCTATCTCAGTATCAAGTCTGTCATGCAGAAACATGACTGTCCCAGAACTAAAGTCACCAAGCAACATCATCAGCAGTATCCAGCCTCTTCCAGCAGCAGCACGCAATTTGAACCTGGCTAGTCATCTCCTGCATTACAGCCCTATTTGAGTAATAAGTCAGGACAGCTCTAGTATATAATTATCATCATCCCCTTTAAATGCTCTATTTGCAAGTCCTAAAGCAGCAGACAGACCCCAAAAAACCATTTTTCCTCCCCTATTCTAATGCAAAACAGAAGACAACTTCTTCCAACTTATCAGGTGTCACGTCCATCGCATTTTACCGTACTCTTTCAGCCTTCGTCCAACTAAGACTTATGACAAATTGTAGAGGAAAATATGGAGGAGCATTTACTCTATACCCATTTTCCTCAACTTCCATTTCAACACAGAAAACATTCAGATCCACGAAACCAAGGCTACATGTCAGAGAAGTCCTTCAGAACATCACCTGTGGCACTAAGACTCATGATTCTGTTCAGTTGGTCCTTCAAGCCTTTAAAGTCAAGTGCCCTACACTATGTAACATAGTTCTTGGCACTAGAGGAATTTAATTCAATCTAACTCTCAGAACTGGAACTGACAAAGCTGAACAGCTTTAAGCAAGAGTTCAGTCAATAGTGGCAATCTTCTTACTGTGCCTTTTTTCCCCTCCAGTATTTGGGATTTACAAAAAAAAAAAATTTAAAAAAAAAAAAAAAAAAGAGAGACAAGAAAAACCTAAGCAGCATTTCCTGCAGGAGGTGAGATGAAACATTCTCTATACGCATAAGCAATAACTAGTTTTCAAAACTTCTCTCCACAGACATACACAGGCTTTGTTTATGGCTACATATTAGCCTATGAAAGGGCATGAATTATTAAGTGCAAATATTGCTATGCTGCACAACCTTCTAAGCCCTTCCAGGCAAATTCCCTGGAGAAAACAAACAAACAAACCAACCAACCAACCCACCCACCCACCCAACCCCCAAACTATTTGGTTTGAATTAAAATAAGTATCTTACCTGCTTCGAGGCCATACAACAGACCGGGACCTTGAGCGTGATCTGGACCTAGATCTAGAAAAAAAGCAGTGAAAGCTCAACTACTACTACAGGATTCATACAGCTGAGAGAGTATTCTTTGACTTTTATGACTTTGATAACCTCAGAGAATTTTAACTATTGGTTTTGCAGAAATAACTTTTATTACTAAAAGCTGTAGCACATTTGGTCAGTACTACCAGTCACATAAGAAATTCCACTGCCCTAGTCAACTAAGCATGATTACTCCCTCTATCCTTAAAGCTGAAGTAGAAGCTTAAACATAGATCAAGGCTCTAACTTTGGTACAGTACAAAAAGAGCTCAGAAACAGCAGCTTTTAACTTCAAAGAAATAATTCAGATTAGCTGTCAGGGATGTAACACCATGAAGGTTCCTGCAAACACATGGCACTGCAAAATGTAAACTTAATATTAACTCCTAACAGTTATGTTGTGTTCGACAATGTTGTGATCTTAACAGAAAACATATACCTTGATCTCCTTAAAGAACCAGACCGAGATCTGCGGGGTGTAAATGACCTATACCTACGAGGAGACATTGACCTGGACCTGCGGTAGGAAGCTGACCGTGATCTATAAAACAAAGGGAAGAAAACAAATTACTGCAAGGTACTTTTCACAAAGACTACAAAAACGGGTGGATCAGAGGGAGGAGTACAAAAAAGAATGAAAACACAACAGCAGGAACCCCACCTCCTACCGCGACTCCAACTACGTGACCGAGAATACCTTCTGCCTCGGGACCTTGAACGGGATCTAGACCGGGACCTGGTTTTAGGTTAGAGAAAACAGGTATCAGGAAACAGCTGCAGAAATCGGTACACGTGAGGCCCTGCTGAAGTCAAAACTGATTCAGACAGCGGGGGAAAAAAAAAAAGAAAAAAAAAAAGAGAAAAATGAGAAAAAAATAAAATAAAATAAAAAACTAACAACAAAAGAACCACACAAACCAAACCAACAAAAACACACCACTAGCATCTGTCAGTTGGAAAAAATCTCTGGGCCTACTTGTCTTGAGCATTTTACTACCTAGAAAAATGTTAAAAGCTGAATTACATTGCAGAATTACATTAGAATAGAAAACACTGTAATGCGTATTTAAAATAAACCTTGCAAGTTTGCAGGTCGACCCTCTTTGGCCCAAGGTCTAGCAGATCTAGACGATCTAGAAGTATCTATAGCCGATCGCTGCATCTAGGTGTTCTCTTCAATCTAACGACGATCAAACTGACAGCCCAATGAGCCAGGGTGAGGCTTGATTGACGCAAGAAGATTTTTCTAGGTGGGAATGTGGTCAATCTGGTGTTCCTCTTTCTAAACCGGAAGGGGCCCCCAATTGAAAGCCAAATTTACTGTTACGGCGATCACCGTCTCAAATTTTCTGCCCTTAAAGAATAAGGTGAAGCTACGTGTAGATGGCTCGAGGGGATCTGGCCTCTTATGCTGATCACCTCAAGGTCTAGGAGGATCTTAAGTGTCGGATTTGCAAGGCGCCTCAGCATGAAATCTTAAGGCTCGTGACATTCTGAATCAAGGCGACTGACTCAAACGAAGAAACCTGAAAGGTTTTGACCAGGTTGATTATTAAGATATTAACATTTGGTATGTATTAGCAAAAAAAAAAAAAAAAATTGTGATATACACCTGTTGATTTACAACATTAAGAGTTAAAGAAAACTGGTGTAACATTCTGTTCTTTGCTAACAAGAGCTACACAAAACTGAACTGGTGAAGCAACCCAGCCACCCTGGCCCCACACGTACCTGCTCCTCCTTCGGCGACTATAGCGGTGACAATCGTAAGCATAGTGGCCTTTCTCACCACACTCGTAGCACCTGTCATTAGGGTCAAAGGGGCGCCGTGCAGGAGGCCTGTCGTAACGGGAGCGACGAGGCATCCCGGTCGACACTTCCACTCTAACCCTGGAGCCACATATTATCCTGCAAGATACAGTATGTTTTAATCTCAGGAATACTTTTTGCCCCTGTGCTCGTTGCACACAGAACAGATACTGATGATTGGCACGGGCTGAGGGCATCAGAAACTGCAGCCAGAGCAGTCAAGGACGTTGAAGGCAAACACATACTTTCCATCAAGGCCAAGCACAGCGTCCTCAGCATCCCTCGGGTCTTCGAACTCCACGAAGGCAAACCCCGGCGGGTTCCTCGCGATCCACACGGTTCTCAGGGGCCCGTAGTAGCTGAAGGCTCTCTCCAGCTCGCTTTTGCCCGCGCCCGTGCCCAGGTTCCCCACATACACCTTGGTCTCTGCCGGGAACGACGCCATGTCAGTGGCGGGGCCCGGCCGCGCACCGCGACCGTTACGCGCACGCGCGGCGCCGGGCACGAGGCCGCGCGCTTGGCGCGGCCACCGCCGCCCCTCCCCCCGCCAACGGCGGGTGCCGCCATCTTTGACACCGCTTCCATTTTGGTGCGCTCCTGCCGGTGCCGCGCTTTCCCTCCTCCCCTCCCCCCATCAGGCCCCACTATTCACCAGACCCGCGGCTGCCCCCTGCCCCCAGCGTCTCTCTTCTTGGCGCCATCTTCTCTCACAGCCGTCCGTCCGTCCGAAGCGACGGCCACATTCTCCCCAGCAAACGACGCCGCGCCGCCGCCACCCCCCAACGGCAGCCTCCCCATGTTCCCCGCTATCCCCGGCTACCGAGCCCCCCCTACCGTAACGCCCATAGCGCGACATCTTCCCGGTTACCAGCGGAGCCCCGCGCACGCCCCTTGTATAGCTGGAGCCTCCGCTGCGACTGCGCGCCGCGCCCGGACGGCCGCACGGGGGGCGGGGCTTCGGTCGCTTGGCAACGCTGAACGGGCAGGTCTCGCGAGACCGGCGGCGGCCAGGTGCGCCTGCGCGTTGCGGCCCAGGGCCGAGCGGCAGCGCGCATGGGCTGTTAGGAGCGACGCGCCTCCCCCGGTGGTTGCCGGCAGGGGAGGGGGTCGTGCGCGCTGGGCGGGTCTCGCGTCTGTGGGTCACGGAGGCAGTGAGACCCCCCTCATGGGCACAACCACCGTCCAGCCCCAGGCGAGAGCTGGCGCCCATAGCGCACTGGCTGTGAGGGAGGCGCGGTGGTGCAAATGGGGAGCAGAGGAGAAGGGAACCACTTGTTCGAGTGACGCCTGGCATGTGAATCCAGTAACTCAGCTTCTGGCCCTGCTGAGCCTGGAAGTGAAGAGCCTACCAGGCTCCTTATGGCCTGGTGTGGAGGTAGGAGGTGTTACGTTACTTGTAACGAGGCAATTGCAAGCAGTTCTTAAATCTTGAGCGGAATTTATTGTTCAACCTGGAGAAGGCTGAAAAGAGATCTTATCCATGCTTATAAATATCTCAAGGAGGGGTGTGAGGAGGATGGACCGGACTCTGTTTCAGTGGTGCCCAATGACAGGATGAGGGGCAGGGGGCACAGACTGAAGCACAGGAGGTTCCACCTGAATATGAGGGGAAACTTCTTCACTTTGAGGGTGGCAGAGCCCTGGAACAGGCTGCCCAGAGACGTTGTGGAGTCTCCTCTGGAGACATTCAAAACCCACCTGGACACATTCTTGTGCCATCTGCTCTGGGTGAACCTGCTTAAGCAAGTAGGTTGGACTAGATGATCTCTAGAGGTCCCTTCCAAGCCCAACCATTCTGTAATTCTGTGACTTTGACTTGACGCTAGCTCTCATGCCAAATACATCCCAACTAGTCCTTGGTGCCCCAGAGTTGGGGCACCGGTTGATCCCGTCATTCAGATGGGTAGTAGAGACATTTGTGCATTGTGATCTGACGACCTTTTCAAGGAGACACACGCAGTGGTGTATGGGCAGTAGAGGATCCAAAGTAATTGTAAATAAACGATAGCAGAAATTATGACAGCCTTTTATTAACAAGGGTTAGACAGACTTTTCAAATGCATATGAGCACGCAAACGTGTTTTGGTGCTGTCTCATAAAACGGAACAAATTAATAAGAGAGAAATGGGGGCTCTAAAGGCTGATTGGATTAATAATCTCAGGAATAATCACAATGATTCTTGTTTTGTGTGTTGCCATAAGCTAAAAACAGCGCAGTAAGAAACACAAACTTAATGAATTGCAAGAAGTTTGTGGGGGTTTTTATTGCTACAGAATAAAGGTCTTCCAATCACTGTTGCTCAAAAATAACAAGTATAGATAGGAATGTTTTCAAAACCATCTATTTGCCTGCCAGCTTTCCCTAATAATTTTACAAACTTGGATTTACATTATAATTCATATTCTAAAACAAGAAAAGAGTTGGGGGGGGAAGCTTTCTGAAGAATTTTTCATCTAGTTTGTGAAGTCTAAGTGTCACAATTCTCTTTCTGAAAAACATAAATTCTGGAAGCAGTTCAAATAAACTTGACTACACCACTAGATAATTAGTTAAATAAAAAGGCAGAGGAAAACACAGTTTAAATTCATCATACATCACCTTTCACAATACTGTTACAAAAAATACTTACTAAACTGATTTATCAGCTTAATACTGATAGAGCAAGCTGATACGTCATCATTATCCAATGGATTACTTTTAGTAAAAAATGGTGCATGGAAAATGCTTTTTGCTTTAAATTTATACTACTTGCTTTATCCCTTTCTTAACATACAAAAATCAGACAAAAGTACCTAAACCCAGCATTTTTGCAAATAGTGAATTTGATACCCAGGACAGTTCCTAAAATAAGGTGGGTACACCGCACCTAAAGACAACTGCTTTAAACAGCAGGTATCACTGTTGTTTTTCAAGATAGCCCTGTATCAAGCCTTGAACCCGAGACAGAATAATCTCGTTGGAGCTGCTGCACTCTTCTGGGCCATATGGTGGGTCGATAGTTAATAGCCCCGCCACGCACAGCGTTCTTCCCGATTCACCCTGCTCCGTTACGGGGATGTGGTTTGTTTCTAGCCAAGTCTTCAGGTCGTTCTTCCTCTTTTCAAGTTCCTCTGGGCTGTAGGCTTTGTTTTCTTCAGGAGCAAATATGCGAGAAAGATAATGCTTCATTTCATCGTCCCCTTCTTTCAGTATTTCAACCTCCTGCACAGCATGGCCCAAGACAACTGATATGGACACTTTTTCATTCTCCAGGAATGTTGCAAGGATAATACTGCCAAGGAAAGAAGGATGTATGAGTCACTGTATTTAACTGAAGACTGAGAAACACAGGCAGAGACTCTTGGTGATGAGTGCTCATTACCATCAGCATAACCCAGATATTTAGGCAGTATGGAATATCCAGCATTTTTCTTGAAAACATTCTGCTATACCCTTAAAATACTGAAAATGAGGGGCTCTGCATGGAACTTCTCGCTTTGAATTGAAATGACGCTATATAATATCAAGCAGAACATTACTTCAGAAGAACAAAGTGTACATTAAAATGAGGGCTGAGAATCTAAATATTTTTGTGCAGCATTCCCAACCTTGCTAAAGAACCTTAAGTCTTCCCGCATTCAAAACTAATGATACCTTCATACATTCAGCACTTTAAATGCTGAAGGCAGTGGTGGCAGCTAACTGTCAGAACCTTTTAATGACAAATTATTAATATTTAATAATTGATCATTACTAGAATAATATATATATTTTTAAATGAGTGTTGCTAGAATAATATACTTTTTTTTTAATGTGTGTTGCTAGTTTCTTAACTGAAAACTACAGCTCGAGTATTACAATGGGAACACAACACAGCACGTTCAGGCTCAGGCTGTAGCAGCCTGGTCTGTTCCCAAGGGTACTTACATCCCAGAAGTCCTAAAATACAGGTAGGAAGGCAGCTTGTTGTATTTCTAGGATCTCTTCCCCATATAGCAATGAAGAGGATCAGAAACCATTTTCTTCCTCTTGTAGGCAGAAAAATTCCAGAATTTTATGCCAGCACTTTGCTAATCTACTGTTGCCACTATTGGTGGAAGTAATGACTTTCTGGGAAACTTGCAATGAAATATGCCTTGATTTTAGCCTGGGCCATCCCCAGAATCACTCACAGCTGCATGCACCTTTCCTAACAAAATGATAAGCAACTCCAAGAGAAGATTAGAGTATCAGAGCTACTCCAGTGTTGAAGCAACAACCAGTTCTTCTGAAACACATCAGAAGATGAATGTTTTAGTTTCTAGCTTCCACCTTGTGCTGATGTGGGACAAGCTCAAAACAAAAAAGGTATGAAAAAGCTCTGGCAGCAAGGAGCCAAAATTCTGCCTATACCCTGGTGTGGTCTGGCTTTCAAACACTGTTTTCAAGTCACTTGAGATACTAGAGACCTGTGGTACCACTTTCTGTCCAATGCCCTTGCTGATTTTCTCTGCTTCCTCTACAAAGCAGCCCCTACAGCCTCATGGGTGCCCTGCAGGAGGGTAAAGCAAGGCATCGATGTGAGAACTCTGGAAAGAGGGTAAGGATTGCAACACCCAAAGCTTTAAAAACATTCCTGCTCTCTTTGTGAAGCAAGGCTTGGTATATTATTAAAACACGTGGGTATCATTTAAAGTACTAACCTCAGGTCCACAATGAAGTCAGCATGAATCCATATATTATCTATTCCCAAAATTATCAGTCCTCTGAGTGAGATTAAAGTGGATTTAGGTGAACTGGCTTAATCAACTACAGTATTTCTTTCTCTTAGGCCTTGCCAATTAAAAAAAACCCATGACACACAGCCCCAACATGCAGTTTTTGCTCCAGGTAAGTTTGCTTCAGTCTTGGGATCTTTTCCTGAAAGACTTGTGTTTTCTTAGCTTTACAAAAATAAAAGCTTTGGTACTTACCTGGCAGAAACTGGATCAACTGTTAAGACCCATCCTTCATATTCATGTTTCTCAACTGCAGCAACTTTTACCATTTTGTTCACATACGTTTCCCACTCTAGAGGGCTTTTCCTCTGCCAGTCATTCATATTTCCTACATCCAGAATCTAGACAATAACCAGAGCAATTAGCAGAAGCAATGAATTGTCTTGCTTTGCCATTCACACCAGAACTGAGTTTGCCTCCAGGTGAAAGATCTCCGATTCATCTTAAGCTCAATTTGTTTTTTTCTAAAAGCAAACATTCACAGAAGTGGTTTGCATATTGGCTGCACTTATGTAATTTCCCACCCAGTTCACTTGTAAAGGCACACAACGAAGCCTCAAAAAAATCACTGTTCTACAAACGTAACAATTTCCCGTTTCATCAAACCTTCCATTGACTGTTCTGCCCTCTTGCAAAACCTTCGGGAGCCCTGTCCCTTGAGGGCAGAAGTATACCACCTTCACTCTTTGTACTGGTGCACTCCGTGCGTCCAAGCCCTTCCACTGCCTGTGGATGAGCATTATCCACCCGGATCCCTGCTCTGCCCCCATCTCCTATGGTCGGGTGAGCAGCAAGCTACTGGTCATGACTGGTCAAGCACTACTGATCATGACAGCAAAGCCACCTCAGTCTCAGCTTGGGGCCATACAAGCACTTCTCTCCATCCTAGAATCCCTCTGCCAAAGGGGCTGAAGAGAGATGGGGGCAGCACAGTGCAGGGAGGACAAAGGACTGGAGGCAGCTCCTCCTTCATCCCTCCAGAGTCTCTAGTGCTGCCATCCCCCTCCTATTGATATATTTTCCTCCACAGGAAAACCCTGGCTTCCTCCCGGCCCTGCAGCCGTATCTCCACTCACCGGCTCGGTGTCTGCTGCTGCTTGGTTCCCGACGCTGGCAGGGGCGACTGGAAGTCAGGCTCCCGCCGCTCCCCGGCGTGACCGCCACTTCCTGCTGACACTCAACACCCTCTCCCACCACAGTTAAGGGCTTTTTAAAGCACTAAATTTGAGGCTTCTGAGGCAGGGAAATGCTCAGATCTGGAGTGAAGAGAAGCTGCTAAATCAATGTATACTGTGGTTAAGTTATAAAAGATATACCCATCATTAACCAACTGACATGAGAGAAATGCTTTCTGACCACCTGAAAAATGAGGGGATATTTTTCAAGTTTTAGATCCTTCTGCATGACAAGAGGGAGACTGAAGATTAAGTGATATATCGTCTAGAAGCAGAGTGCTTAGTTTATACTTAACTAATTAATAGATGTATTTTAAGTAAGAAACTAAACAATTATAACTAATGTCATCAATTATTTCTTAGTATAGATGTATGGCAAAATTTTCAAAATTATAATGCATATGTAATGATTATGTGAATATAAACAATGCAAGAGCATCCAGTCTTAGGAGCACCTACGGAGGATGATCCCCAGTGTTCCCCAGCACCGATAAAATAAAGAATGCTGCTTAACAGTATAATTGACTCTGCTGTTAAGTTTATTTCTCCATTTCAGGAGTGTTTTACAAATATGGGTGTGCATCTAAATTATTTCTAGTCTTTATATATGACGCCAGATTGCAAAACAAGGTGGGGTGCATAGCACTTAAATCCACCTGGTGTTCTGCCTCGTGTTTTTGCCAATGCTCCTGGTAGTGCTGAGACTGCTAACTTGAGTACACAAAACCTCAGCTCAAGCCTCCTGAAGCAATGTGTGCATAAACAGGTATAGACACGTGCTGTGTGTATCTGGTCCATAAAAATAAAGAGGTTTTTGCTCCCTGGTTTTGCGTTGTCTTTACAAGTTTTCCTGTGCATCTGTGACGGTGACAAAATTGGTCTGTGCCCCATCCCCAAAAACTGCTCTATTTTTACACTACTAATGAAAAGCTTCCTATGGATGAAGCAAACAAGCTGCCGTCATTTCAGTAATTTAGGTGAAAGCAAACATGCAATGAATTTGTGAGCATAACAGAGAAAATATCAAGGGTATAAAATTAGATAGTCTTATTTTGCAGGCTTAAGGAGGTAATTTCATTTTTTTGTTTATCTGAAGTTTCAATTCAACTTCCACAGTGCTATGGGGATTATTTATGAACAGTTTATCACACTCTATTTAGCTGTCTTCTTTCAGTTAATTAGAAAGCACAGTTTAGCAAATCTAATTGTTTTCACTATAAGAGCGAAGAACACAATCAGAAAGCTTCTATTTGAAAAAAAAAAAAAAGTAGTGGAAAGAAGGAATGTGGTTTGGTTTATATATTTATATGCATAGCACATTTTACTTGTTTGCAGTCTAACAGCTTCCTAAGGGGTCCCCTTGTGGATCACAGACCGGAGGGTGGTGTATTCAAAGTCCCTTTCGAGCAAAATACTCCAAACATCTTCGTTTTTCATTCTTGCTAGTCTCGGTCTCTAATGGATTTTTTCCTCATTGTTGCCACTGTAGGTATTTAATTGCTCTGAACCACGAAGCCCTTAAGTATTTTTTTAAATCCTGTCATCTAAGCCGTATCTGATAGATACAGCTCACTATTGTGAGGGGTTACTGCAGCTCTCCCAGCGTAAATTTAACCTCACCCACGGTCACCCAGAGCGGCACCGCTCCCAACTCAAGTAACTACACTAGTGGCTGCTCCTGGCACAGATCAAGCCGTAAATTCAGCTCCGCTGGTACCGCTGCACCGCCCTCCCAAGCGGGAGGGTCGGCCCAAGCCTGAGGTGCTTCTCGCCGCCCCGGGAGAACGTTCCTTCTCAGGCGCTGCTGCCCTCCGCTCCGGGGGCTCCTTCCCGCCGCGATCCCGATCCCTCCCCGCGGGCCGCTGCCGGGAGCTCCCTCCGCTGGCGCAGCCCTTACCGGGCGCCCCCCGAGGCCACGACGGGCGCGGGGACCCATCCCGCGCTCCCCCGCCCGCCTCAGGCGCCGCCGGCCGCACCCTACCGTCGCCGTGGCAACCGGCGCCCCACTGCCCGCGCTGTCCCCGACGCGCGCCGCCGCCCCGCGCGCATGCGCGCCGCCTCAAGCCGCAGGCGCGCGCCGCCTAGGGGAGGAGAGATAGGAGGCGACAGAGCAGGCGCGGGTGGCGGCGCGTGCGCGCGGGGAGGCGTTTGGCGGAGCCGTTAGGATGTCGCGTTACGGCCGTTATGGAGGCGGTGAGTTCCCGGGAGTGCCGCAAGTGGCGGGCGGCTGCGCGGAGGGCAGGTCGAGGGAGCTTTGCGGAAGGGATGATTACCGCGGGGAGCGGAGTGGCCGGCGTGTAAGGGAGAAGGACGGCGAGGCGGCCGTTGCCGCCGCCGCCGCTGCCGCCGCCATTTTGCGTCAGCGGCCGTAGGGAAGGGGGTGCGCCCGCGCGTGCGGCCGCTCGTGGTGAAGGCGGGAGCGGGCCGCGCGGACAAGATGGCGGCCCCCGGGGTGGGCGGGGGCGCCGACCCCGTGCGGGCCCGGCCTGGCGCTGACGGCGGCTTCGCTCCCGGCAGAGACCAAGGTGTACGTGGGGAACCTGGGCACGGGCGCGGGCAAAGGCGAGCTGGAGAGAGCCTTCAGCTACTACGGGCCCCTGAGAACCGTGTGGATCGCGAGGAACCCGCCGGGGTTTGCCTTCGTGGAGTTTGAAGACCCGAGGGATGCTGAGGACGCTGTCCGTGGACTTGATGGGAAGTATGTGTGCATTTCACATGTTTGCTACCGCCGGTTGTAAGAGAACAGAGAGAATCGGGGTTTTCTCTCTGATTCTTCGCCTTTTTGTGGTTCTGCCATGAACAGTAGCAATTAACTTGCAGCCATCATGGACTTGTTGCAGGGTGATATGTGGCTCCAGGGTTAGAGTGGAAGTGTCGACCGGGATGCCTCGTCGCTCCCGTTACGACAGGCCTCCTGCACGGCGCCCCTTTGACCCTAATGACAGGTGCTACGAGTGTGGTGAGAAAGGCCACTATGCTTACGATTGTCACCGCTATAGTCGCCGAAGGAGGAGCAGGTACGTGTGGGGCCAGGGTGGCTGGGTTGCTTCACCAGTTCAGTTTTGTGTAGCTCTTGTTAGCAAAGAACAGAATGTTACACCAGTTTTCTTTAAACTTTAACGCTAGAATAAATGTATAGGTTTATATTACAATTTGTTGCTATTTCTATCAAATGTTAATATCTTAATAATCAACCTGGTCAAAACCTTTCAGGTTTCTTCGTTTGAGTCAGTCGCCTTGATTCAGAATGTCACGAGCCTTAAGATTTCATGCTGAGGCGCCTTGCAAATCCGACACTTAAGATCCTCCTAGACCTTGAGGTGATCAGCATAAGAGGCCAGATCCCCTCGAGCCATCTACACGTAGCTTCACCTTATTCTTTAAGGGCAGAAAATTTGAGACGGTGATCGCCGTAACAGTAAATTTGGCTTTCAATTGGGGGCCCCTTCCGGTTTAGAAAGAGGAACACCAGATTGACCACATTCCCACCTAGAAAAATCTTCTTGCGTCAATCAAGCCTCACCCTGGCTCATTGGGCTGTCAGTTTGATCGTCGTTAGATTGAAGAGAACACCTAGATGCAGCGATCGGCTATAGATACTTCTAGATCGTCTAGATCTGCTAGACCTTGGGCCAAAGAGGGTCGACCTGCAAACTTGCAAGGTTTATTTTAAATACGCATTACAGTGTTTTCTATTCTAATGTAATTCTGCAATGTAATTCAGCTTTTAACATTTTTCTAGGTAGTAAAATGCTCAAGACAAGTAGGCCCAGAGATTTTTTCCAACTGACAGATGCTAGTTCTTTAGTTGTCTGAAATCAGTTTTGACTTCAGCAGGGCCTCACGTGTACCGATTTCTGCAGCTGTTTCCTGATACCTGTTTTCTCTAACCTAAAACCAGGTCCCGGTCTAGATCCCGTTCAAGGTCCCGAGGCAGAAGGTATTCTCGGTCACGTAGTCGGAGTCGTGGTAGGAGGTGTGTTTAAGTTTGTCTTTTATTCCTTTTTGCTTAGAAAAAGTCATGCCTGTGCAACTTCTTAACTGGCTTCTTTGCAGATCCAGGTCAGGTTCCTACCGCAGGTCGCGGTCCGTTTCTCCTCGTAGGTCTAGGTCTGTGTCTCCTCACCGGTCCCGATCGGGTTCCTTAAAGAGATCAAGGTAATTATTAGTAATTTTCAATAGGTTGTGTCATTTGGTTTTGTTGTTATTTTCATTTTAGTTAAGGGATTCAAAAAGGTATTCGATAGCAGATTGCAAAAGGTGTTGACATCTAGAAATTTACTTTAGTGTGCTTCAAAAAGTATCTGATAATCCTAGTTGGATTTACAGGCATGGTGATACAATTAGTTTTGAGAAAATGTCTAATGATCTTGTAGGTTTTAAGTTGAACATGTAGACATTAATCTAAGTAATGCTGTAATTGTCATCACTTCTGGTCGAGTTGACTACTTTGTTTTAATTCGTCTTAATTTTTTAAATTTCAGATCTAGATCGAGATCCAGATCTAGATCCAGATCTGTTACATGGCCCCGAAGCAGGTAAGATCTCTTCCATGATAGCTGTTTATATTTTCAGAAAAAGCTGTGTTTTCTCTCCACTAACTTAGGGGTCTGTCATTTTAAAAAGCAGTGCAAAAGACAGTTCTTTCTCTTTTCATTGTTTTACATATCACTGATATCTAGGTCCCGATTGTCATCACAAGTATTGTTTTGATCAGATTGCATTAACAGCTAGCATAGCAAACACATTTGGAATTAATCATAAAGATTTTTTTTCTTCGTCTTTGTGTAGTACACGAGATTGTGGATTCTTCTCATTATTTGTCGGAGAAATCAGGAGACTCTTCTGGTAGTGTGTTAAAGCATTACTGTGTATATCCAGGCAAGTCATGACGGGCTTACTTGGGCCACCAGCGTTACAGCTGTTTCCAGCTCTTTTGAGTAACACGGTGTCAGTCTGCAGAAACCGAATTAAATTTTAGATAAACACCTGTCAGAATTATTTTGTACCAACAAATGTGCCATAAGAGTGACGATCACATTTTAAAAGAACACAAGATGTTATTTGTTAAGTTGTAGTTTGGTCCTTCCATAGTAAGTGCAGCTTGTGCTTTGTACAACCTTGGCAAGGCAGCGTGGCTGACATAGGTTGATTGATGTTGTAGGAGAACAAGAGTAAATTGAAGTTCTGCTGTGAAGAAGATGGTACTGGTCCAGGTACCCCAGCCTGTTCATGGGCCTCCCATTCTGGTTTGATGGCTGGTCTTTGAAATAAATAATACTCAACCATGAAAACACACAAAAAAAGAAAGCTTTAGCTGAAGGCAGCAAGTTGAAAAGCCTACAGCTGAAGATGGGAGATTCAGTGCTGAAAGGTGGTGGTGGCATTTTCTGAGAGTGGAGCAGCAAGTAATGACAGGAGTTTTTAGGGAATGGTGAGATGGGAGACCAGAAGATGGCTTGGTTAAAAGCAGAAACTCTCAGAAGCCATCCAGAAGCTAGTAAGAAGAGAAGGGAAATTCCCTGAGGCAGCAGAGCAATGCCCTTGACTGATCCAGGTATGCTCTTTCCACCTGTTGCTAAAATTGTTGACTCTTAACACCAGTTGTTCCAATGTGACTTAATCGTGGCTCATCACTGCTCACTATCAGTGAGGAGCAGAAATCAGCTACAGTCAGCAGGCTCTCAAAGAGAAAAACATCTTGTTTTTACCACCATTGTTTTCTTTTTATAGTACCAGGAGGGTTTTCTGCAGTGTAAAGGATGCTGTTAGTGAAATTTCTAGACTCTATTGTGTGACACCTTTCATTGTAAGTAGAGATTAACTGACTGAGGCAGAGGAAATTATAGACATACAAGTACAGAGAAGTGGCAAATTATCGGTACTTAACTCTGATGAAGTTACTGTTAAGCTTCCACATGAGGCAATTGAAAGATGATTTCTTTAGAGAAGAATCAAAGCAATGCATTGCATCCAGAGACGAGCTCTTCATTCGTAAGGAAGACAGACTAAAGAAGCATTACATGATGCTTGCTGGTTTGACAGTGTCAAAGTGTGCATCTGGAAGTTGATGTGGAAAGTAGAACACTTCCTTTGGTAGTAGAACACTTCCTAAAAATTTCAGTTATTCTTTTAGGCAGTATTAGTGTTCTTATGGTGCAGCAGTCTTAAAGACACATTTTTAACAGTCTTTTCACAAGGGTTGAGACAGATTTTAAAAAATACTTCCAGCAAGTGCATATATAAGATGAAGTGCACTGAGGAGAAGATATTTGGAGGCACATGCTGCCTGTAGCCAGTTTCAACTATAGGGGTATCACTCAGGCCTAATAAAACTTTCAAGTTTAGAGCATGGCTTTTTACTAGCTTAATGAAAATACTGGTCAGGATTTGGATTGTTTATGTATTCCTGCGACTTGCATCTGCAAACACCAGTCATCAGCCAGGGACAGAGCAACACGTGCAGTATCCATTTTTAAAGTTTTTTCGTAAAACTTTCCCAGAAAAGCCCTGGAAACTTGCAGGATTCTATCCAACATGAGAGTTCTTACACGTTTAGTGCAAATCTTGCTGTCTCAAATGTAAGAACATGCATGCTATCAGCTTCCCTGCTGAGCTGTGTTTTTTCTTCTTGTTTTAGGTCTAGGTCTCATGGCAGATCAAAATCTGGCTCACCGGCTAAGAGGTAAGTATAGAGATAAACCTGCAGTAGTATCTAGAATTCAGTATTGCGTTTGCATGATGAACAGAGCCTGGTCTTTTAGAAAAAAATCCCCCAAACATGGGTGCCCAGCTAATCTGTTTGCAGTATGACTGAGATTATAAAATTTCCCCTGCAGCTATTTGGAATATGTTCCTTACCATCTCTTTGTTTTCATTAACTGTTTGTAGTGTCCTGTAGTACTGATTTTTTTGTGGTTTTGTGCTCAGTTTGTTACATTTTTGTATCCATCATATAAAGAGCTTCAGCCTTATTATGTTGTTGATAAAACAGCAGGAATCTGTGATGTTTCTTTCTTAAAGCCTCACCTCAGTACCACCCCTTGTTTTCCTGTTTACTGAAGACAGTTCCTTAAAATTAATCTCCACGCTAAGTGAATTGAGAATCCATGTCAAAGTTGATTTGAAAACTTTGCTGTTTTGAAGAGCTTCTGGCTAGATTCCCATAATAATTCCATTGCTGTCTAAGATGCTTATTTTTTTTAATATCTAAAAGTTCCATGTGAACTTTAAGCTGCATTGATGATATTCTGTTTTGACAGTCGGTCAAAGTCCCGATCACCATCTCCAAAGAGAAGGTATGTTGATCTCCCTACTAATAACGTAGACTCCATAGAGCTGGCATTTTAGTATCTGCAGTGATCTCTGCTGAGGAGTTTGACTGCTGCTTGTAGGAAAATACTGGAAAGGTATTTTGCCAAGATATCTTTGACAAAAATAATGTTGTGATTGTGGTTTTATATCTGGTAACTTATATGTGGTAATAATTCCTCGGGATACTGGTTATGTAGCAGTGTTACATCTTGCCTTTGTCTGCTCCTGTGTTCATTTTAGTTCACTAACAGTTTTATTGCACGGAGCCTTTCTACTGGTGAGCTTAAAAGCACAGAATAAAGATGAGAATTAGCTCTGAGTTATTAAAAACTACAGTGAGATTTGGGATTAATAGTGTGGAGTAACTTGGCATAGCAGTCAGGAATGGAAGATTGAGACTTATAATCCGAGTAACAGCAGTAAATATTTTTTTCCCCAATAAATTGGTAAATATCTGTGTGTGTATGTCACAGAATCAGCAGCATTCTTTTCCCTAGTTACAATGATCACATTTAAGTTGTATTACCAAAAATAACAGCAGACAAATGCAAAAATGTGAAAAATAAAATAAATGTATTATCTCTAAAAATAAATCATCGACCCATTAACTTTGTCAATAGTGATTGGTTATTTTATTAACAAGCAGTGCTTAAAGGGTGCCAGAGTGGTCTAGGTGTCTGTTGCTTTTTCCTGTATTTGTGAATTGCAAATGACTACTGAAATGTTAACTGTGGATTGTTTTCCTTTCAGTCGTTCACCATCAGGAAGCCCTCAAAGAAGTGCAAGTCCTGAAAGAATGGATTGAAGTTAATGATGTTAATCTTTTAGGAAGAAAGTTATTTTGCTTACATTATTATAAGGGATTTTGTGGTGTCTTTGTAAATGTAAGAATGTAGATAGAAGAGTATATCAACTAAAATTTGGCATGATCTGGGTCTTCTGAGTTAGTCACACCAATAGACTAGCACAGGTCTCTTTTTATTGTATGAATTAACTTCCTGTGATATGAAAATGTGGGACTTTTTTATTGGCACATTGAAATAAAATGTGTATTTTTAACTAAAACTTCTCTGTAGTAATCCTGCTGCTTCTGTTAGTATTTGGGTAATTTTAACTGTGCCATGTAACATGGATCAAAAATGTCTAAAATGGGAATGACTAATATCTGGGTCTTCTCAAACTAGTCACTTTTTGCATTTATTGTTTAATAGTCTTTGGTGAAAGGATCAGTTTCTGCTTTCTTTGAAAAGGAGTTTAAAATCCATCTCTGCCTGCAGATGTCTAAAAATATGCATATGCCCGTCTTATTCCTTTATGATATTTAGTGGGCATTCATTTTTCTCCTTAATTTGGCAAAGCTTACTCTGGTGTTTGACTAGTTGTGGTATCAGATGCCCAAAAATTTAAGGATGAGCTTTTATTCAAAACACTGACATCTTTTAAAGGAATAACATCTGCAGAAGCCTTTAAACGTAGTATAAGTCATTAATAACTTGGTGATTGCTATGTTTGCTTGTTGCTTTTTTTAGTTCTTTAGGCTATTAATATAAAAAAAACTTCTTAAAATGTCTCAAGGCATGTTTTCCTTTTTTGGGGGAAGACATCAGGTCTTCTGACCTACTTTGTGATGGACCTTAGGAAAATGTGTGAGAAGCAAGAGCAAGCTGTTATTAGCCTTTCTGCAGCTCACTCAAACTTTCCTCAAAGATTCTCACAGCTGACCTCAGGAATTCTAACCTGCTTCATGAAAAATTGGTATGGTTTTAAAGCAGCCCAGATCCTGGAGATGATTTTGTTGAATTAGACTTATTTCTTACACACATGCAGGATTAATTATTTGTGTATAGGTATGTCAAACTCTGTGTTTGTCCTCATTCTGTACTCAAGAATTGCATGATAAGGTCCTTTGTTGACACAGATCACAGCAAAGGACTGGAAACTGTTAGACTGAGCAAACAAACTGGTAGGCAGAGGAGAAAAATATTTTTTTAGTGCAATGGGATGTCTAGCAGAAATAAAGGCCAATTTTGGCATTAAACAAGCACTGAAACGGAAAGCGAGGCCTGTTTCAGCTTCTTATGACATCTGTCATGGCAGTTTTCTTCCAACATGTAAACCACAGCAGAGCATCTTAAATGAAAAAAAAATTACAAGGGGAACTTCAGTCACACCTTGGGTAACTGGTGATTTTCAAAAAACAGGTTTCTTATTAATGACTTCATGGAGCTTTTTCATCATATGAGTAAGTAGTCCAGATTCTGCACATAAGGTCATGCTATACCACTATCTGGTGAGGCTGACTCCCAATTGCTGTGGTGCTTGGGCACTACCGCGACCTTAGTGTTTCATGTGTTGGGTGCAATGATCAGTATTCTGGCAATATCCATTGAATTCCACCGTTGCCACACTGGGAGAGCAGAGAGTGACACATGTGGCCCTGCAGTGATTTAGGAGAAATACCCAAATCCCGTGACTTGTGTTTGGAACATTTATGGGTTGTGCATCACCTGCCCAGTTTCTAGCGTAGCTGGTGAGAGGCACACCTACACTGCTGCTCTGGCATTTCATCACCTTTTTTCTCTTCTGTCCTCCTAAGGCAAACCTGCTCCACAATAAACCTGCAGACTAACACAACAGCTGTACTGGTACCTGTTTTTCAGTACCCAGGGACACTGTGGAACACGGAGTGGAGGAGCCTGGGTTCCTCTAAACCCAGGCTTAGCAGTGAGAACCTGAGCCAGAAGGCAGGGCCATGCCTGCCTGGTGGCCCTGCCCATGGTGGGGGTGGCCATGCCCATGGCTGTGGCCACTGCAAAGGACCACCAGCACTTCTGAGGGGCAGAGAGGGAGCAGTGGCAAATCTGCTGTGGTGACCAAAACGGAGGGTGGCTGTGTTGCAGGAGTCATCCTTTGAACAGGCTGTGCAGCTCCAGCTCTCACCAGAGTTTGGCAGGGTTTCACCAAAAATCCCACACAGGGTTTATGAACTTTTGATGCCTGGACAAGGGTGTGTTTGTGTGACTGCTGCTGCTGTGCCCCTGGGCCCTGCACCTCTGGGCAGGGTGTGTGTACCTGAGCAGCCTGGCTGAGGGTGGAGGGCAAGGGCACAAGTACTCGAGGTCTCTAGAGCAATGGGCAAAACTCACAGGGGTGACTGTGCTTCCACCCCAGGTTTGCAACCCAGCACTTACCAAGCTTGGATAAGCTGGGTGTTATTCTCCAAATGATACCAGCCCTTACACAGTATGAACTGCAGCCGCATAATGTGTGACCACTGTGCATGTCCATGCAGTTGGGGCACCACAGGAGAGTAGCAGGGTGCTCGTTTAGGGGGACAAGGTGGCAGAAATGACTGTGATGGGTCTGCCACATTTGCGAGCCCAATGGCCAGGCATTTCCACTGGGGGCAAGAGAATTCCCGCAGCAATGCAGCCAAGGAAGCCAGGATTTGTGCAGCCCCTTCGGCAGCAGTGTGGCAGGAGAAAGCGAGAGTCAGGCTGCGGCGTCTCACACAGGGTGCCTGGCCCAAAGGCTGGCTACCCCTCTGTCCCTGGGGAGACGGGTGCCAGCTTCCTAATATGATGGCCCTGCCATCTCCCTGTCCAGTGCTCTGTCACTCTCAAAGTAAAGAAGTTTCTCCTCATATTCAGATGGAACCTCCTATGTTATTGTTGGACACCACTGAAAAGAGTCTGGTCCCATCCTCTTGACACCCACCCTTGCAATATTTATAAACATAAATAAGACACCTCTCAGCCTTCTCCAGGCTGAACCGACCCAGTTGTCTCAGTCTCCCCTCATAAGAAAGATGCTGCAGATCCCTAAACATCTTTGTAGCCCTCCGCAGGACTCTCTCCAGTAATTCCTTGTTCTTCTTAACCTGGGGAGCCCAGAGCTGGACACAGTACTGCAGATGGGCCTCACCAGGGCAGAGCAGAGGGGGAGGAGCACCTCCCTCGACCTGCTGGTCACACTCTTCCTAACTCACCCCAGGTACCATTGGTCGTCTTGGCCACAAGGCCACATTGCTGGTTCATGTTCACCCTGTTGTCCACCAGGACCCACAGGTCCCTCTGCTCTTGTGCAGCTCTCGCTGCTGGCTTCAAAATAGGAGTTAAGCCAGAGGAGCCAGGTCAGCCAGCTGCGATAATCCCAGCACACTGTCTTCCACAAAACTATTCCGGGTGACCACTGTGTACCTGTGCCACTGCAATACTGCTGTCAGACCTGGTGGCTCTGGCCGCAAGGGCTGCCCTGTTGTCCAGCATGGGAAGGGCAGGGCACCCTTTGATGAGCTGACACTGAGCTGTGGGACAGGTCAGTGGCAGGGAGAGAGCAGCAGCCAGTGCAGCTCAGAGCATATTGCTGGGAATAGCTCATATTGTAATGAAAAAACACAATTTTATCAGCCTTCCCCAAGATCCACATGAAGATTATCAATATTTGCCTGCTATATTTTGACCTGCAACATACCATGTCCTTAAACAAGGCGTATTCAGTGCATTTTTACTGCGAAACAAAATCTAATGCTCAGGGTGAGGCTGGACAGAGAGTGTGACCTTTGCACAGACCAGATAGTGGCAGAGGTGGTGATAGAAGTTAAAGCGACCAGAAGCCACAGGTGAAAATCACAGAGGAGGAAAAAAGTTCCCAAATGGGATGCATCACCCAGGATGGTTTGAAAGTGCCATTAGGCACCCAGCAGTATTTCTGGCTAACGTGCTAGAGGCACTTACCCCTCTCGGTGGTAGGAGTCAGCATCCCCTTTCCTTAAGTGGTGCTGAAGACGAACCATGTGGTGTGGTTGTACTCCTCGCCTGGCCGGAGCAGGGCATTGGGGAACTGGGGCTGGGGAGAGGCAGCAGCATGTCAGGGACTGCGAGCACATACCATGGGACCAGAAAGGGTGATGAGGGCACAGCCGCATCCCCTTGGCCTTCCTGAGGCAGCGTCCTGCAGATCCCCTGGGTATTTCCTGCAGCAGTGTTTCATCGCCAGTTACTTGCCAGCTGGCTGAGTGCGTGAGTCCTCCCCAGGTTGAGTTCAGCCCCTGTGGGGAGGATGTGTCAAGGCCCTGGTGGGACCTTCTGCTCTAGACTTGGCTCCTTGGGAAGCTGGGCTGTGTGGGACCAGTCCCCACTGCACTGGCCGACCCCCACCGAATGCTGCAGGATGCTGTGACCTGTGCATGCCTCAGTTCTGGTGTCTACAAAGTGTCCCCTCACCAAACAGATTCCATTCACATATTTAACGCCCTAGAGACATGGCAGGGTGAGGGAGGTGTGGTCCCATGCCGCAGGGGGGACAGCTCACCTTGTTAACAGCATCAGGCCAGTTCTGGGTTTCCAGGCAGAAAGCTGAGTGCTTGGGGTACGTAACAGTGCCTTTGCCCTTCAAGGAGCCATCCAGGAAGTTCCCGGTGTAAAACTGGATGCCAGGCTGGGTGGTGTGAACCTCCATGGCCCTGCCAGTGGGCGGGTGGTGAGCCCTGTGGGGGGTAATGCTGCTGGAGGATGCCAAGAGGCGGACCAAACAGGCACCTTGTGGCTCCATGATTGGGGGACTCCTGACAGGGTCCCAGCCTACCTGCCCACAAGGCGTCGAGTCTGCACCTGCTGCAGGCAGAAGTTGTGGTCGAAGCCATCCAGGTGAAACTTTTGCAAATGCTTCCCCAGGATCACAGGCTGCCGGAGATCAAAGCTGGTGCCCTGCACCGCGGCCACTTCCCCTGGGCAAGGAGGACAGCAGTGTCAGCCACTCACCCACATGCCAGCAAACACCTGTGGTGCTGGCCCCTATGCAGGGTTCATAGAATCATAGAATAGTTTGGGTTGGAAGGAACCCTCAAATGTCATCTAGTCCAACTCTCCTGCCATGAGCAGGGACATCTTCAACTAGATCAGGTTGCTCAGAGCCCCATCCAGCCTGACCTTGAATGTTTCCAGAGATGGGGCATCTACCACCTCTCTGGGCAACCTGTGCCAGTGTTTCACCACCCTCATTGGAAAAAATTTCTTCCTCATGTCTAACCTGAATCTCCCCTCCTTTAGTTCAAAACCATTACTCCTTGTCCTGTCACAACACGCCCTGCTAAAGAGTCTCTCCCTTTTAAGTACTGAAAGGCCACAATAAGGTCTCCCCGGAGCCTCCTCTTCTCCAGGCTGACCAACCCCAACTCTCTCAGCCTGTTCTCACAGCAGAGCTGTTCCAGCCCTCTGACCATTTCTGTGGCCTCCTCTGGCCCCCCTCCAAGAGCTCCATGTTTTTCCTGTACTCAGGGCTCCAGAGCTGGACACAGGACTCCAGGTGAGGTCTCACCAGAGCAGAACAGAGGGACAGAATCACCTCCCTCAAGGGCTGACATCCCTCGCTTTGGTGAGGCAAGGGGTTTAAGCATTTTCGTGATCCTTGTCTCATTGTGATGCCCCACTTTGAGCAATCTGCCTTGTGGCCACTGTGACTTGGGCTGGGACATCACCACCTCGTCACCCAGCTGAGGTGGCAGCCCCTGGCAACACTGCTGTGCTGAGCCAACACAAAGCAAAGCAAGGAGCCAGAAAATGAAGGAGGGGTGTTGTATATGTAACTATAGAAGCCAATCAACATAACTCAAAACTTGTTAGCTATTAATATTTATATATGCATAAAATTTATATACATATATCCTCCCAGATCTCTGAAAAAACATTGATGAGATGGCCATAGAGGTGGCCCACCTGCCGAAATGGTGAAAATGGGCTGTATACTGGGACTGGTCCCCTCCTGCCTCAGAGCATTGTTTCAGGGAAAAAAGGTTTAAGACCATAAAACCAGCATTTTCTCTCAAGTCTTTTTATAAGACCTGATGTGGGGACATAGCATCCTGTGATAAAGCTCTTGCAGTGAGAACAACCCTAAGACATACTAAACACAGCGCAAAACACAGCTAGCCCAATCCAAAGGCAAGGGGTGTTGCATGGAGAAGCTGAGAAAGGAAGGACAGGGAAGGAGATTTTTCCCTCAAGTCACATTTTTCTACCTCTCTCTAAAGGGGGAGGTTTCCAAGGGTCAGCAGGCAGCTGCCAGTGTTGGGGACAGTGGCGCGGACATCCCGGCCCCGCTGCCGGCCCCATGCGCTGCACTCTGCTTGCTGCAGAGACCAGCTGGGCTGCAGCTCTGCACCAGTTCTGCTCTGCAAACCTTGAGAAACATCAGTCTACACCTGACATCAGCACAGTTCTGTGGCTTCTGATCCTATCTAAAAGGAGCACATTTACTGATTTCAGCTGTGAGGTGGAAAAACACCTTGAAAAAAAATAAACCACATTGATTTAGGCCCTCACGTAAAATACAGCAGCCATCGCATGCAAGGGCTCAGCCTGTGATAGTCACACATATCTCATCTTCACCCCAAGGCTAAAATAAAGAAGTTTTACCAGTTTCAATGGCCACATTTACACAAAACACCAAGATAGAACTGCAAAAAGCAGGGGCAGCAAGCCAGCCGCAATTAAGATGTGAAACAGCTCCACGGTGAAAGCAGTGGGGAGAAGCAACGCAGAGGTTTGGTATGGCCTTAAGCTCTTCCCAGCCTGAGCCCAGGCATGACATCAAGCTGAGCAAAATCCAGCTGGACTGGGAGACCCAATCCTCCAGGCACAAGCCAATGCATGCATGCACAGCGGTTTTGGTTCATGAACACAGACTAACTCTGGTTTTAGCAGGCAGCTGAGCTATAAAGCTTTCTTGCCTTTTTTTTTTTTTTCCTTTTAAAGCCTCTTAAGCCTCTCTTCCTCTCCCTCCTGAAATCAGAAGCTGCACTCAGCAAAGCAGCCCTGCAAGAGCATCAGGGAAACACACCTGCCATTTCCAGCAGAGCTCAGCAAGCCTCTGCTTACCAGAACGCACCTCACACACCCCTTGGGCACACATCTCACCCCCCAGCCAGTTTCTCTCCTGTCGATGCTAGTTGCACTCAGGAGCACAGCCTTGATGCCCCAGACTGGCTGCACAGCGCTCCATTGTGGCTACTATGTCTTCCCGAGACCTCCAGCATGGCACCATGTCACCTCCCTCGCCTGCCACGGCTCAGCATCACACCCCAAAGGCCTCCATTCCTCTAAGCCTGTCCAGCTGGACAAAGAGCCATCACTTAGCAGCAAATCTAGAAGCCTGCTTTTTTGATTATTTTAATCTATTTTAGATTTTTTCAAAACTTAAGCCAAACACAGCTGCTTTTTTTTAAAACAATGCTTTTCTTTCTTAAAAACAATAAAACTTGGTATCAGATTAATTTTGAAATTAGGTCAACTCTTACTGCACCTCAGCAGAATCACTTATGCTAAATGAAAAGTGGGTGTTGGCGCAGTGTGGTTGGAGGGTTGGATCAAGTCACTCAAAGCAAGATGCCCCCTTGTCAGCGGTGGGACCGTTGTCAAGTGCATGTGGTTCAGTGCTGGCTCTCCTGTGTGTACAGGGAACATGTTCTCTGTCCCAGCTTGTTCAGATTATTTAATTCAGTAGCTTGATCATTTATGGAGAGGAACAGAGTTGAAGTGGTGTGGAAAAAAAAAAAACCAACAACTAGAAAGCCCTGTTTTCTCTTCTGCTTGTTATCCCCTGAATCAAGACTGGGTACAAGAGGCTGTCAACTTGCTTCTCCATACTGAGGCTGAAGACAGCAGCAACACCACCTTTGTTTAATTAACCTGCTTGGCATGCAAAACATGCTGTTTCCTTAACTGGCTTTCATCATTTAGCCATGCAGAACATTAAAGACAGGAAAGAAAAGTGTTGGTTTTATCTGGCCTCCCAGCCAGAAGTGCAAGCTCTCCCATCCTGATGAGGGGACTGATGGCTCAGCTCTTGCAGGGAAGGGCAATGCTGGGCTCTCAAGCATCAGAGATTCCAGCAGCCCTAGGGCTCCGTGCTGCCTGGCAGCTGCCGTCCAGATCAGGGAGTCTGACCATGTCCTGGTGTACCACCGCTTTTATCAACAGCAGCCCTGTGCCTGGAGCATGCTGCTTGCATCTCCCACATTTTACTGAGGCTTACGAAATGAACTCTCCTGCTTTCTGTGGACTTTGGGCATTGGCTGATCTTATGGCAATAAGATTTGTAGAAGTAACAACTTGACATCACACGGAAGATCCCAGTAGAGAAGTATGATAAGGCCGAATACTGCTGAAGGAAGCAAAGCAGACAAACCCCAGGCCAATCCCAGCTCTCGAAGTGCTGAGAGATTCTCTCTGGTTAGGAACAATGGCCCTGGGAACAATGGATTGGCCTGCAGGGAAATGCTGGCCAAACGGACCTGGAGGCACATGCTTTGGTTCTGTGTTATAGGTAACTTGTCTCCTGGATGTGCCTCTCGGACTCAAGTTGCAGCCTTGCATCCCGCTTGCCTCTGGCCCCATCTCCTGCTGCTCCTGCCTGCACTCCCTGGATGGATCCTGGTCTATGCCCTCTCCAGGTCTGGGGCTGGTGATGGACCCTGTTACCAGCATCCAGCTCTGCTCACTCTGCTCAGGTGCTGTGGGACTGTGCCCATGGGTGAGGACCCTACTGTGCCTGGGCTCTCCTGGGTCCTGGTGTCTCCCCTTGCTGGGCAGCATGGTTCCCTGGTACCCACAAACACTCATCTGTAAAAGTGTCTCCACCATGTGCCACAGGTTTTGTGCCACTCACCAGTAGGGATGTTGGTGTCGTCCACAGGCAGGTAGGAATCTGCTTCAATAGAGATCTCATGGTCATAGATATCCTGTGAACCCTGCAGGAGTACACAAAATACGGGGATTCCTGCTGCAGCCCTTCCACCATTCCAACAGCCCTAAGCACACCTGGGAAGCGACTGACCATGGCGGTGCTACAGCTGATCTGGTAGTGGCTGTGGAACCTCCTGGCTATCATCCCACCTTGACCTTGGGCACAGGACAAAGGTACCAGCAGAGGCAAAAACCTGCATGGGACCTAGGAGCTGTAAATCCTGCAGGTCTGAGACTATCAGTAGGAACTTGTACCTTGCCAAGCACTACCACCCTGCAGATCAACCAGTCACAACACACTGGTTGCTGAGCACACAGAGATGAGCAAAAGGGGAAGGAAGCAAGTGTGGGGAAGTGAAACCCATTCTCCTGTCTCATCTCCTGCAGTGTGAAGGGTTGTGCTCCTCTTGCTCTCCCACAGCCTCCGGGATGCTGGCAGGGAACCTGCTGGGCCGGAAGGGCAGCATGATCAAAACTGAGCCTGCATATCACTGTCTAATCTGAGCAGCGATTTCATGCCCAAAGGTCTCCTGTTCTTCTGGAAACACGCCTGAGTCGCATACTGTAGGTGTTGATATTACTGCACTATCGGGGGGACAAACCAAGGGTAAAATAACAACCGCACAGCCATTACCGGGGCAGTAGCCTGAGCAGACCTGCTGCGTGGAGGGGCTGGGATGTCTCTCACTAACACTTCTAAATGTCTTAGTCTCACAGCCAAGTATGACTGCAGCATTGCTCTGCCCAGCAACATTTTATTTCCCTGATCCTTTTCCTCCAAGCCCAGTTATAGACAGGGTGAGACTAAAATGCAGCTGCAATACAGTGCCTGTCTAGTTGGCACGACACTGGACTGGTGTGTGGGAGCCCTCTGCACCCTGCTACTGCCCCGCTCTGCAACCTTGGCTGCCTCACATCCCCTTTCCATGATGTTTCTTCTCCCCATTTTGACCCAGGTTTTTTGGAGCTGCACTGACTCGGGCTGGCACTACAGGTCCTGATCTCAGCTGCATGATCCATGCAAGGGTTCAGTATGTTATCTCAGAAGCGCCAACAGAAGACAGCTAAGAAATGCCAGTCCATTACTAGGGCATACCAGTTCTGCACCTCCTCTGTAATCTTCCCAAGGGACCAGGAGAGACTGAAACTCCCCAGTTACACACAAAAGGAGAGTTAATATTAATGATGGGCTGTCTCTGTTTATGATGCACTGGGATAATGCATCCTCAGTTGGGGTCTATGTGATTCAGCCCTGGCCCAGCTCACTGGCTGCTTGCAGCCCATGATGCATACACGCAACCCCCATTGCTGTGTCCCCAGACCAACATATTGGTCCCAATGACCCCATGGGAAACCCACAGATCATCCCATGGGTCCCCAGGCTTCCTTCCCCTGCACAGTATCCCTCCATGGGCTTCATCTCTCCAGGCTTACCTGCCCTGCAAGGTTGAAGTATGCATGGTTTGTCAGGTTGATGGGTGTTGTCTTGCTGGTCTGGGCTCGATAGTTGATGGCCAGCTCCCCGCCGCTGAGTGTGTAGGTCACCCAGACTTTCAGGTCACCTGGGTAGCCTTCCTCACCATCGGGGCTGAGCCGGTAGAAGCAGACGCCATTCGGGAGGACCTCGGGGCTCCAGAGAACCTGCAAGGAGCGTGCCATGGATGCGACAGTAATGAGAAACACGGTGCCCTTCTCTCCTGACCCAAGGGACAAAAGGTACTCAAGCAACAATACACTAAACCAAAGAATTTTTCAATCATCTTTCCTGCCCTCACTCCTAGAAGAAAAAAAAAAAAAAGTTCAAACCATCCTTTTCTCCCTATGAAGGACTAAAAACCAGTATGTCCTTGTTGAAAAAGGGAAGTATGAGAAAACACAAACACTAGCTTGCTCTTTGTTCAGCCAGGGCCAGCAGCAGTGAACAAGTTTTACAATAAGCAGCCAAACAAATTAGGGAGTTTGCTTTGATGGGGGTCTGTCCATGCCACGGATCTGATGCTAAGCAGATGTGTCCCCCCTTGCAGGACAGATGTGTGACAAGAGGTGAGATGCCCAGGCTCTGAAACTTTGCATCTACCTAAGGATAGTTACTGTCTAACCAAAGAGGACAGATCTAGGGGCAGGGACTAGATAACACTTTTTGAGACGGCCCCTTTATGTCCTATGCAGAGATCACAAACTCATGGCACTTGACAAAAGCCAACATTTTCACCAAATGTGAGAACTGAGGGTGCCAAATGTGATAACTGAGGGTGCCAAATGTGATAACCAGGCTGCCGAGCAGGTCCTCCTGCACCAACTAGAATTCAACTGCAGCTGCCACTGCTGTGGGGACACTGTGGTTTTGTATGTGACTGTCTATTTAAGTTATTCAAAAGAAAAGGCTATTAAAGGCCAGTAAGCATACAGATACCAATATTTTTAAAACTAAGAGGGTTATTTTCTGAAGTCCCCCAGTTCCCCAGCAGCGTGGCTGCAAGCTTCCATGTCATCAGACCACAGGCTGACTGCAGCACCGAGGTCTCCAAGATCAGGAAAAACCCACAAGATGGCCAAGACAGTCACAGCCAAGCATCAGCGCATCTTGTTTTTGTTAGAGCTGACCACAGGTCTCTGCACAGTGACCATCACCTGGCTGCAGGAGATCTTGAGCAGGTGCTCAAGCATGTCCCGTGGCCAGAGGACAGAAAGCCCTGGTGGGAAGGTATTGCTGCCTTGTCTCCATCAAATTGGGGTGCCTTCAGCAAGCAAGGGGAAGAAGCAGAAGAGATCACATCACCTGCCTGCAGAAGACAGCCTGGAAGCCCTGGGTGCAACGGAGTGCATGTTTTCAGCTCCAGCGCACAGGGGGTCAGGGTGTATAAATAAATTTTAAACGAAATTGTCCTCTTCAGGGGTACAACAGCCAAGTCATCCCCAGTACTCCCTTTTTTCCAGAGGCTGCTGAGGAGAGTTTGACCTTGATCTGAGGCCAGTTCACACTGCACTGCTCAGAAGTGAGCTTTTTTCCAGACACTCTGAATTTTTCCCCGTCAGCCTCAATGTCCTTTCACAAAACAAATTATTAACCTGGGAATGCAGCTGCAGTAGCACGTCCACATAAGTTCCTCTGGGAAAATGCTGGATCATCTACTTGCTGGTTAAAAATGCAACTGATCCAACAAAGTCCAAGGCTTCAGAGACTTGTGCGCCTGTCACGCAATCAGTAGGGTTACCAGGAAGGCTTTCGAGAGAGGAGATTCTCTGCTGCTCTTACCACTGTTAGCGCATGGGTGGTATCTGGACTTCAGCAGCAGCTCTTGGGTGAAGATAGGAAGAGTTGAGTGCCCTGGGGCAAGGGAAAGGTTATTTTGTCTCAGGAGGTGACAGGGAAGGGCTGGGGAGGAGACACAGTGATGCTGGGGCATTTTGCAGGCCTGATCTAGTCACCCACTGCTGTAAGTCAGAGCAAGAGCCTGGGGTAAGCTGTCACTGGGATGAAAGCAGCACGGAAGAGGGTAATGCAATAACTGCACTGAACCCACAGCACCACCCTGTTCTCCCGGTGCTCAGGAGAGCTGTCAAAAGCAAGCAGCAATGATACTGAGTTTCTGCAAACCCAGGGCCTTGTGACTCTGGGAGGAAACATGGGCAGGTAACAGCCTTGAAACCGCAGGCGTGAATGAGTCTTTGTGGATCACTGCTCCCCAGGAAGCTTTCCTTTGGCACTGGGACAACTACAGCACCCACTCCAGGTCAGTGTGGCTGGCACCTCGGGAGCCTCCATTGTGCATGAGGCTGTATCCTCACCACCACGTCCGGACCCAGGCCCTGCGGGAGCACCACCTTGCTCCAGGACAACCCCATCAGAATTGGGCTCACAAGGCCTCAGGGCTCGTAATGCAGAAGAAGCACAGCAACCCTGGGTGGGAGTGTTGATCTACTGGAGTGTATGAAGGTTCTACACAGGGATCTGGACCGGCTGGATTGATGGGCTGAGGCCAATTTTATGAGGTTCAACAAGGCCATCAATCCAGCCAGTCCAGATCCCTCTGTAGAGCCTTCTGGGTCCTGCACTTGAGTCATAACAACCCCATGCAACACTTGGCTTGGAGAAGAGTCACTGGAAAAGGATCTGGGGGTGTTGGTCGACAGCTGGCTGAATATGAGCCACCAGTGTACCCAGGTGGCCAAGAAGGCAAATAACTTCCTGCTGTGTTTCAAGAATAGTGTGGCCAGCAGGACCAGGGCAGTGATTGTCCCCCTGTACTCAGCACTGGTGAGGCTGCGCCTTGAATACTGTGTTCAGTTTGGGTCCCTTCACTACAAGAAAGACATTGAGGTGCTGGCAGAGAGAGTTCAGAGGAGGGCAACGAAGCTGGTGAGGGGCCTGGAGCACAAGTCTGATGAGGAGCAGCTGAGGGAACTGAGGCTGTTCAGCCTGGAGAAAAGGAGGCTGAGGGGAGACCTGATCGCTGTCTGCAACTACCTGAAAGGAGGTTGTAGCATGGAGGGTGTTGGTCTCTTCTCCCACGTAGCAAGTGATAGGACAAGTGGAAATGGCCTCAAGTTGGATATTAGGAAAAATTTCTTCCTGAAGACATCACATCCTCCACCATAACCCCACAGGCTGTGTGCCAGAGAACACCGGGACCCATCAGCCAGATTTTTACCTTGTCAAATCCCTTGGCTCCTCCATGCAGGCTGTTGGGCCCATTGTTGAGGAACAGCTGATACTCCTTCTCGTCCACGGTGAACCTCCCTTTCGCGATCCTGTTGGCAACACGGCCCACAACAGCACTGAAGTAGGGGTGCTTCCCCATGTAACCTGGCCAGAAAAACAGCATGCAGTTAAATGGAAGGATTGGGACAGAATGGGTGGTCTTCAGATGTGCTTATGGACTCAGAGGTGTCTCTCTCTGCTTCCCTCCACTACTAAATAGATGACTGCAGTCCCGGCGTTTCACAGGACACACAGCTCACTAGTCACGTGCATCTTTTATTACAACAGCCTGATGGGATCTTTTATCCTCTGCAGATTTGCAGAAAAGGCCTCTGTCACTGCCGGTTAGTGTGACACAGAGCCACCTGATCCAAGCGGCAATCCAGAGCCGCCAGTGCCCCATTCCCTGCCCACCACAGGACAGGCAGCAGGAGCTGTATTTATTCAGCCCATGATTTGGAGGGACCCTTAGAAGCAGATCATGAAGTGTGGCAATAAACCAGAAAATAATTTTTAAATTGCCTATTTTTTTTTAAGAAACAGATTTAGACCCACCTTCCAAAGTGTCAAAGCCTAGGACAACATCTGAAAACTCTCCATCCCTGCCTTTTGTCTCCAGAGCAGCGATTATGCACCCTAAGGACAGGATCTCCACTTTCACGCTGTCCGACTTTAACACGAATTTTTCCACCACTCCTCCTCCTTCCTCCCGGGGCATCTGCCCGAACACCTCCCTCTTCACTTCGGCCATTGCTTCCCAAAACCTGCCCCCCCGCACCGCCGGCACAGAAGGGCACTGAGGCGGAAGCAACGGCGGCAGACACGAGTCCAGAGAGCAGCCACGACAACCGCAGGATCGCCGCCCCAGGCTGGGAGGAGTCACGCCGGGCAGGAGCCGCCCTGGCCCGGCCCGCCAGCGCAGCCGCCGAGGGAGGCGGCGGGGGCTGGGGAGGGGCTGTGGCAGTCACCCAGTCACAGAATGTTTGGGGTTGGAAGGGAACTCTGGAGATCATCTAGTCCAACCCACCGGCTAAAGCAGGTCCCCTGAGAACCGCGGAACGTCCCCGGAAGGCAGTGGCCATCAGGGCCTCCCGGGCTGGGGGTGATGGAGGAAGGAGGGAAGGGTCTGTGGGAGGACACCTGGGAGTCCTGGTGGACAAGAGGTTGACCATGGGCCAGCAGCGTGCCTCTGTGGCCAAGAAGGCCAATGGTACCTGGAGTGCATTAAGAAGAGTGTGGCCAGCAGGTCAAGGGAGATCATTTATCCTCTGCCTCTGCTCTGCCCTGGTGAGGCCCATCTGCAGTACTGCGGCCAGTTCTGGGCTCCCCAGTTTAAGAAGGACAAGGAATTATTGGAAAAACTCCAGTGGAGAGCTACAAAGATGATTAGGGGACTGGAGCATCTTTCTTATGAGGGGAGACTGAGACAGCTGGGTCTGTTCAGCCTGGAGAAGGCTGAGAGGGGACCTTATTTATGCTTATAAATATCTCAAGGGTGGGTGTCAAGAGGATGGGACCAGACTCTTTTTAGTGGTGCCCAATGATAGGATGAGGGGCAACAGGTACTGACTGAAGCGTAAGAGGTTCCATCTGAACATGAGAAGAAACTTCTTTGAGGGTGAACGAGCCCTGGAACAGGCTGCCCAGAGAGGTTGTGGAGTCTCCTTCTCTGGAGACATTCAAAATCTGCCTTGACGCATTCCTGTGTGATCTGCTCTGGGTGAACCTGCTTTAGCAAACCCTCTTCCAAACCCAACCACTCTGTGATTCTGTAACAGAGCACCACCACCAACAGCTCTTCTCCCCCACTGCCATGACACCACCACAGCTTTCATGGCCCTTGCAAAGTATGTGATGACAAAATGCAGTTTTGTCCTTTTATGCCCCCCCTTTTAGCCCCTCCAGAAGAAGCACAAGGCAGGTCTAGCTTCTGCTGACAAAACTGTAAATTTGGCTCAGGGCATTTGCTGGCCAGGTGTTTTTCTCAAAGTCATGTTCACATGGCTCTGACCTGGACTCCATTAAAAAATCATCTTTTGAAATATCGCTGACTTTTATCTGTGTCAGGTCTTTGCAGGCAATTTCAGGCTGTGGGAAAACCCTAGCAATGTTTAAGTAATGTGTATGTACATTTTTGATGTCTCTTGGCAAGGCTCAAATGTGAGGTGAAAGAACTTCACTACAATTTGATATTGTTATATTTTTATAAGGGCCCATTTTCAGAATTTGTTCAAAAAACCAATAATCCCAGGAACTACCACCAAAAATCCTCAGTCAGCCAGTGGTTGCTAAATATTAATTTCCAACACAGCAAATCAGCTTTAGACAAGACAAACTACGGATTCCGAGCTGACACAGAAACAAGACCTCCCATCCGGGGCTGAGCGGAGGTGGTTTTGAAATCTGCACTTCATTAACTATGGCCTCGTGTTTGCAGCGTAACACAAACACTGTTCTGCTGTTTCCTTTTGTACCTTCGCAACTAGTGCTCTCTGTCTGAAAACAGCATGCAGCACAAACTTCGTTTGGAGCAAGGAAGGCTCCTGGCAGGTGGGAGAGAGGGGAGCCACATTTATAACCCATTCATGAAGTGTTTTCACATGCGAAGCATTCCCAGAAGCTCAGTCCTTAGCACCTTGGCTCCCTCAACATCTCTCTCTTAACTTGCTTCTCCAGACATAGGAAGCATTTCTGCTTCACAAAACCAAGTTTTCATTAAGGGCTTTTTTTGTTGGTTGGTGGGGGTTTTTTGTTGGTTTTGGGGGGTTTTTTGGTTGGTTGGTTTTTGTGTTTTGTGGGTTTGTTTGTTTGTTGTTTGTTGTGCTTGTTTTTGTTTGTTTGTTTGTTTGTTTTTTACCCATGACAGGAATTGCCATTTTGATTTACTTCTCTGATTCACACCAGAGAATATCCAGAACCAGCTCTTTGTCTGATACAATAGTTATACATACTCTTTCATTTTCTCATATAGCTTCACAGATGCAAGATCACTCAAGCCCCACTGACATCTAAGACTGTGCAGGTGCAAAAGCAATACCACAGACAAATCTGTTAATGAACCATCCACCCAGTTCTCAAGCTGACAAACCAGAAAAGAAACTAGCTTGTACAAGATGGGCTCTTTGCACAATACAGTAAGAGCAGTGAAGCAACGTCAGCTTCAGGATCTGAACAAGGTATTTCAAGAGTCCTGCCTCATTACTGTGATAAAATACAAGGAATTTGTTCATTAAAGTCCCTTTGTTGAAATGTTTTGTTATTTGTTTGTACTTAATGAGCAGTATGAAAAGCGGGTTTTTAAAACCAAGGGTGGTGGGTTGTTCGGCTGGAGAGGCCTGTCAAGGTTATCGCAAAGTCACAACCACGACCACCTAGCAGCAGAAGACACATGCGCAGGAGGGACGACCCAAGGATATAAAAACTGAAAGAACCCGCCACGTGTCCCGCGCCACTCTTAAGGAGGGCCGCCCAGCGCTGTCTTTGCTTATTGCAGCCTGCTTCTATTTGGTAATAACACCTTAATTGTTTAAGTTAATTGGAGTCAAAATTTATTACAATTTGGTGCCGTGACTCGGATAAAGGAATTTTCAGTGGCAACTCCTATGAGGGGGGCGCCCCGCTTTCTCCTTCTAAGCGGCCCTTGCAGGAGCCTTCCACCGAATCCTTTACTGACGAACACTTCAAATTTGCAATAAGCAAAGTAAAGACCGGTAATTTCATTAATGAGCGGTAGTCTCATTAATGAAGGACGTCCTGTAAACTTTGTGCACGAAGACCCGAGTGAAGACGCAGGAAGCGTGAGTATAGGCCGGTTATCCGCTCGGCTGGGGCTGGGATTCCTGAGATACAGAGGCTGAGACGTCCAATTGCGGACGAAGCGAGCGCGGACCCTCCAGTAGTGCAGTTCTCGTAGCCCGCGAGGGAGCGAGGCACGAACGAGGGGAGCGTTTGTGTGTGTGTGTGAGGGTATCTCAGAAGATGGGACAGAAGAAGAGCAGGCCTTCTGTTTCCATGGCGGGGGAGCCACAGGGAAAGCTGCCCTCGATTCCCCCAGATAGGCCATGAGGATTAATGATTAAGCATTGGGAAGATTACCCTTCTAGGCAGGGTAAGAACAAAACAAAAGTGATATATTATTGTATGGAAGTTTGGGGTGGTAAGGAAATTCGCAGAGATCATCTTTATTGGCCAGTTTTTGGGTCATTTGAAGACTGGGTTTGTCAGGCCCTGAACATTTATGTTTATTCAAAAGAACCATTCAGTCAGGAAGAAAGCGAATATGCACTACTATGGATAAGATCAGAAACTAGGACTAACTTATATCCGTTAAAAGAAAAGGGGAGTGAAGTGTGTGACCGCCAAAAAGAGAAAACGAAAGAAAGGCGGCAAGTGGAGATTCCAATAACACCTCCACCTTATGTGCCACCACCACCACCTCCCGTACCAGTTCCCGATATACCCCCTTCAGCACCGATCCCAGAAAGTTCAGGAGATAATCAACCCACAGGACCAATCACCCGTAGTGAAGTAAAACAATCACAAAGTCAGCTTTACCCGCTGCGAGAAATCGCGATGGGAGGACCACAGGCTGGAATGGGATACGTGGCAGTTCCCCTTAATTCCGGAGATGTCAGGGACTTTGAAAAAGAAATGGGAAGCTTGTTAGAGGACCCATTAGGGGCAGCAGAGCGAGTTGACCAGTTCTTGGGGCCCAATATCTATACGTGGGATGAACTGCAGTCAATAATAGGAATACTATTTACTGTAGAAGAGAGGGGGATGATTCGAAGGGCCGGTATGCAAATTTGGGACGCACAGCACCAGCAAGGTCCTGCAGCCGATATCAAATGGCCGCTGCAAAGACCTGATTGGAACAATCAAGATCCAATACATAGGGGTCATATGGAGGATTTGCGAACTATAGTGGTCCAAGGTATTAGAGAGTCCGTTCCAAGAGGTCAAAATATTGGTAAAGTGTTTAGCGAATACCAAAGGAAAGAAGAAACACCCACGGAGTGGTTAGAGAGGCTCAGGAAAAGCTTACAATTGTATTCAGGAGTAGATCCTAGTACCCCCGTGGGGGAAGCGTTATTAAAAACACAATTTGTAGCTAAGTCTTGGACAGATATTAGAAAGAAGCGAGAAAAATTGGAAGATTGGCAAAATCGGGGTTTAGATGAGCTACTGAGAGAAGCTCAGAAAGCGTACGTTAGAAGGGAGGATGAGAGAGAGCGAAGAACCGCACGAATGATGGTTGCGGCACTTAGAGAGGGTACAGCGCAGCAGGGGTGGAAACCTGCAAGATGGGGAGCACCCCCGAGGAAAGAGTTTAATCCAAAACCAGGAGATCCTAGTGATGGGGTTATAGTAAAATGAGGTGAACCAGTAGAATGTTTCTATTGTGGGAAGAAGGGACATATAAAGCGAAATTGCAGAAAAAAGAAAGTGGATGAGAGAATGTTCAAAGCAGAACAGGGGTGTCAGGGGCTCTTCTTGCTGGGGACCCAAAAAGGAACAGAGCCCTTGATAAAATTAAAAGTGGGACCCCAGCAACAAGAAATTGAATTTCTCGTGGATTCTGGAGCAGAACGTTCCACTATACAAACTCTACCTGCAAAATGCAAAATATCTTCCAATACTATGCAAGTAACTGGGGCAAAAGGGGAGCCATTTCGGGTCCCTGTTATAAAAGACGTAATCATTGAAACAGACACTAAGATGGGAATGGGAGATTTGCTTTTAGTTCCTGAGGCCGAATATAATCTTTTGGGGAGAGATTTAATAATTGAATTAGGCATCAATTTAGAAGTAATAGGAGGGGAAATTCGAATAAAACTATGCCCTCTCAGAGTAGAGGATGAGGATAAAATCAATCCTGAAGTGTGGTATACAGAAGATTCCGTTGGGAAATTAGACACAGCACCCTTTAAGGTAAAAATCTCTAGTCCAGATGTACCTATTCGTGTAAAGCAATATCCAATATCTGAGGAAGGTCGAAGGGGACTAAAACCAGAAATAGAAAGATTATTAGAAAAAGGTTTACTCGAATCATGTATGTCTCCCTTTAATACCCCCATTTTACCTGTAAGGGAAAAAGATAGGAAATGGAGGTTAGTACATGATCTAAGAGAGATAAATAAGAGGACAGTTAGCCGATTCCCTGTGGTGGCAAACCCACATACTCTTCTAAGTCGATTAGGTCCAAATAATCAGTGGTATAGTGTCATAGATTTAAAAGATGCTTTTGGGGCTTGCCCGCTTGATAAAGCAAGCCGGGACTATTTTGCCTTTGAGTGGGAAGATCCAGATACACATAGAAAACAACAATTACGATGGACTGTCCTACCCCAGGGGTTTACGGAATCACCTAACTTGTTTGGACAAGCTTTAGAACAAATCCTACAAGAATACGAACATAGCTCAGAAGTGACATTAATACAATATGTAGATGATCTTTTATTGGCAGGACAAGATGAAGAAATAGTTAGACAAGAAAGTACCAAGTTATTAAATTTTCTTAGTCTACAGGGGCTTAAAGTATCAAGACCTAAACTAGAGATAAAAAACAATTAACTAAATTAATGATAGAGACGAAAATGTCGTGGTTAAAATGCCTACCCCTAGCATTATTAAACATAAGAACTCAGCCAAGGACAGATCTTGAAATTTCACCTTTTGAAATGTTGTATGGAATGCCATTTGATTTAGAAATGCCTCACGATCACCCAAAAATAAGGGATCTTAAGATGCAAAATTATTTAGTACAGTTATTAAAACGGAGAAAATATCTCTAGGAGAAAGGATTAGTGACACAACGCCCGCGCTTAGATATGAAAATACATAATCTAGAGCCAGGAGATAAAGTGCTTATAAAAACATGGAAGGAAACGTCACTAACCCCTCGATGGGAGGGACCCTATGTTGTCTTACTTACTACAGAAACGGCTATCAGGACCGCCGAAAAGGGATGGACACACGCCAGCCGAGTTAAAGGCCCGGTCAAGACTAGTGCATGGACCGCAGAACCTACAGAAGATCCCTTAAAAATTAAATTACGAAGGCAGTAGATGGACTTATCAAATTGTATCGTGCAAGTATAAAATAACAATAATCAGCCTGTTATCTGTGCATATCCCCCTTTTGCAAGGACTTTAGGTTCAAATGCATAAATACAAATTGTAATTGTTATTCTTTTATATGTTTCAAATGTATACTGTGCCATGAAGATTGACGGTTGCATTGTGCAGGAGGTATTTCCCCTAGAGGAAAATGTAATTGATGTTATGATAAGGAACAAAAGATCACAGACCAAATACTAAAACTTGAAGTACGCATGCTGCAGAACCACTATAAGGAGAGTACCGTATCACTCTCCGATAATCAAAAACCATAACTGGGAAGCATATAAGCAGAGGTGTAAAAAGTAAAAACACTCAGGGTCTCTTGAAGACTATTCTTGCTGTCGAGAAGATGGTTTACCCTGTGGCTCGAAGCAACCGAGTCGATGGGCGAGACAGAAGAATAAAAAGCAGTAGAGACAAAAACCTGAGTGGGATTACACCAAAGTGCTGGTCGAGCTACCACAATGTTAAGCAGCAAGCCCAAAAATTGACAGAAATAAAAAAAAAAAGGGAATAAGGGAAAGCCGAAAACAATGCAACCCAATCTGGTACACTTCTTTAACGTTACTATTGTTGCTAGGTTATGGAGAAACTGCACATAGACCATATAGATGGAGCTTAATGAAGTTTGAGGATCAGCAGGTTGTGGCCCGGGAAGCTGTGGTGGGGAACCCCAGCTTTGGGGCAGCACTGTGCCGACTAGTGCCCATGGACCCATGTTTAGACTACATAGATTTTTTTCTTTTGCCCTGGTTCTAGCCCGGGAGGGGAATACTGTGGCCATCCTAGCTCGTACTGCTGTGCTTGTTAGAAATGCGAGATGATGGCGTCGGGGTGGTCCCCAGGGGGAGGAAAAGATAAGTTTCTATCTGTAGAAAGGGGACCCTATAAATGTGTTCCTCCTAAAAAGGATTGGAGCGGCGGGATTATATCACTTGGAAATTGTCAATATATATATTAACGTATCTAATCCTACAGATCCCGCCCGGTTATTAGGACAAATGTGGGAAATAAGATACTGGGAATCTGGGAAAGAAAGAAAGAATATGAATCTCATCAAAGTTGGTATGAAGCCTGGTTCAAACAATCACCTTGGCTCACAACTCTTCTTTCTACCATAGCAGGACCATTGTTTCTTTTAACATTAGTTTTAATGTTTAGGCCGTGTATTTTTAATCAAGTAATAGCTGTTGTTGAGAGTAGGTTAGAGGCGGCACATTTATTATTGATTAAAGCCAAATGTGAACAATTGACAGGTCGAGATGATACTGAGTTACTTGTTCTGAGTAGCCAAGAATTACAACGCTTTAATGAACAAATTAAGTAGAAAAAGAAAAAGGGGGGAGTTGTGATAAAATACAAGGAATTTGTTCATTCAAGTCCCTGTGTTGAAATGTTTTGTTATTTGTTTGTACTTAATGAGCAGTATGAAAAGTGGGTTTTTAAAACCAAGGGTGGTGGGTTGTTCGGCTGGAGAGGCATGTCAAGGTTATTGCAAAGTCACAACCACGACCACCTAGCAGCAGAAGACACATGCGCAGGAGGGACGACCCAAGGATATAAAAACTGAAAGAACCCGCCACGTGTCCCGCGCCACTCTTAAGGAGGGCCGCCCAGCGCTGTCTTTGCTTATTGCAGCCTGCTTCTATTTGGCAATAAAACCTTAATTGTTTAAGTTAATTGGAGTCGAAATTTATTACAATTACCTAGAGGATTTCTTGTAGTTTGCCTTTGCGTGTGTCCTACCTGCCTGCCTCTGGCGAATGGGGGAGGCAGACAAGGGGAAGAGGCAGAATACAAGCAAGTCGTGTTCGGCATGTCGCTACACTGGAGTTTCTTTTTGGTCATTCATTTTCCTAAGAGAGAGTTTGTTTCAGGCCTTACTCACTGTGGCACTGAGTTTTTATTACAATGAGGGTCAAATGCAAGCTCCTTGCATTTTTCTCTTCTTCCCAGAAGAAAATTGCAGTACTGGGCCTGAACATGCCTGACATTGGCATCAGGGCACTTCCACAGCCAGTGAGTGTTCAGAAACACTTGCTGCACATCTCCAGGACTTTGGTTTCACTTCTCTGCCTTGTAGCTCTGCACAAGTAGCATATTCCCCTCCATATTCTCCTCACTTTCACTGAAAAGGTACTGCATCAGCCTTTTGCAACCCATACCCCAAAACATTTGTGAGGAACAAGGATTTATCCACTCTGTCACAGCCAGTGACCCTGCAGGTATAGCAGAGGCATGGCATGAAGGCAGGTTATGTGCTACCCAGAAGCCTGGCCCTAGCTCCTCTAAACCAGACAAGGAATTTCTGTTTAGTAGCAAAGGCAAACTGGGAAGCGAGCCTGTGAGTGAATGGTCCCATCTTTCCCCCACCAAAAAGCTAGGAAAAAGGCACACTGTAAAAAAGAACAGTTCGGGATTTTTTTTTTTATTTGAGAGGGAGCCATTTAATGCACTGTCAACTACTGTCATAAAATAAACTTGTCATGAGAAGAATTACAGAGGAGAATATTTCTCTGGGATCAGCAGCTTAGAAATTCTAGGTGCCTACAGGGCAGCTACTGTTTTGCAAAGTAGGAGGCAGGCATTGGATTTTACACATGCTTGTTCTATTTCTTTATGGATGCTTTATTTTTATGCTTTTTTTCAGATGTTTTTCTTTAATCCAAAACAAAGTGACTTTGCTTAAAAGCCTAGAGGCAACCAAAACTCTCTGTCATGCAGTACCTACTGTCACAAGATCCTCTTTCGGTTGGTCCTAAAGCACTTTTGTAATAAATTACGTCACTACACTTCCTTTCTTAATTTTGTCCTTATTTTAAACCTAGCTGTGATTTGCAGCTTACTCTGGACGCAAAGCAAGAGTTTAGGACTTAACCGATGAAAAAAAATCTTAAAAGTCAATTCAGGTTTGTGAAGGGATGTGGTATGCTCGCTTATGGGATCCAGCTCTGTTCTGAGATATCCAGATCTGTAAGCCTCATTTGCCACAGAGCTGCCTTGTGTAACAGAGCAGGAATGTGACATTAATGCCACTCACCATCCTGAGAGAGGTGACATGTCTTTATCTGCCCTGTGGGGAATCTTTGTACAGTACTCCTGGTCCAGGAGGTCTCTTGTTTTGGGGAGCCTAAGCTGTTTGTCTCAGCACCATGAAGTGGTGCAGCTTTGCACCCAGAGCCCAGAAACGATCAAGCTCCTATTTACACCAGCGGCATTCTGATTTGAAAGTGACAGGGACACTCCAAATGTTGTAATACTTAAGCAACGGCCAATGACTACAGTTTGCTGTTGCCCAAGAAGCTTCCTTATTCACTGATAGCAATGGTAACATACCCAGCGCTGCAGCTGCAGATGGGGTCTGTCAGGGCTGGTTGCTGCACAGACACAGAAAAGAACGCAGACATCACTTGTTACACCCTCCAGCATTACATGGTTGTAATTAAATCCCCTTTTTCCAGCAAACTTTGTGTAAGCCTGCGGGGATGAGCTGGTACTGAAGCCTGCAGAGAGTTTGCATCAGTACACAGAACAGAAGGGGAGACATTCCCCTCACCATTTCATTGTCTGTTTATTTAATGTATCTTCAGCTCTGCCGGGTACTTCCCTGCACACAGGCTTAAAATGGAGCCTGTGCTTTTTTTTGCTTCATCTTTTCAGGGGCAAATATACTGAGCCATCGATTAGGTTATTTTAGGATCATGGCACAGTACAATTGTTTGCAGTTCTGTCAGTCATTTATCAGGAGCCAGTTACACACGTTTTAAAAAACTCTTCAAAAAACACAGCTACCCGAGAACACTTTACACAGTACATTTCACATGTGCCTTTGTGTGCAAGTTGTTTGTGTGTCAGCAGCAGCCAAAAAGCTATTCAGATATGTTGGTTGCTATAGTAATTACTTTCCTTGGGAACTAAAATAACAGCTTACAGCTCCTGCAGCTTGCTGTTGTGTAGGCTGCCTTGAAGCAGAGACACTTCCATTTTGTTCTGGAGGGGGCTGGGGACTATAATGAATGCTGAGAGACAGACTTTCCTTTCTGTGCTTGTGCAGCTGATTTTGAATTTAACCTTTGTAGAGGATGTGTCACGGGTCTAAAGGTTCAAAAATAAAAGCAGCATATGAAATGGTAGGACCGCCTTGTGACCGAGGTTTCTGACGGGGATGAAGACTTGGATGTGATTTCCATTTCTGCTACTGAAAACTGGTAGGAAAGGGACTGAGGGTCATGCTCTGAGACTGATTTTCAGTGCTGAGGGCCCTACAAAGCCATGGGTGGAGGGCTCACAGGAGTTTCAAAAGTGCCTAAGCCACGTCAAGGGGGAATGTGACAAGGAAGACAGCTGTGCATCATTCAACATTTTTTTCACTGGTGACAGCACTGGTGAAGTAGCTGCTGTACAGAACTGCAGCTCTGGAGAGGGTAAGGGGTCTCACTGTGGACAATGTTTTGCCTTTCAGAGCAATCCCACCGCTGGCACAAACCAGTTCCTTCCTCCATCTGCAGGCAAGGAACATTTCTGAGTAACATGTTAAATTGTGGTCCTGTGGGCTGTGAGACTTTTGCTTGAGACAATGCTGTGCAGAAGCATTTCCCAGCAGTAGAACAAGCTCTGTGCTCATGGCTCAGCATGGTCGTGAAGGAGGCACTGAACGAGAAGGTCCGTAAGTTGTTTCGGGCTCCTGGCCTGACGAGATGGTGATTTTTGTACAGCTTTCAGCCAGGTAGGTTTGGCACTTGTATCTGCCAAAGAAGCAGAAGAGAGGCAGGGGCAAGTGTCACGAGAGATGATCAGACCGATTGCCCTCCTGCATCAAGAAGCAGCTGCAGGGCCCCTGCAGCTCAGATTCATGACACACACGGGTTGACCTACATAGGGTCCCAGCACCAGCAGCAAGTACCAGTTTGGTTTTGCAGACGGAGAACAGAAAAGGCGGAGGATGATATAAAAAAGAGCTCAGAGAAGGGGGCAAGGTGAGCTAGGATGAAAAGAGGAAAAAAAGCAAATAGGGAAAGTGTTTTGCCTCACAGTGCTGTCCTAGAAAATTTGCTCTCGGATGTGTACATGGCTGCATTGGCAACTGGCAGGGAGATGCCAAAGGGAGATAAAAGAACTGCACCATCTGCTAAAGGCTGCAAACACGAACAACAGTTCCTGTTTGAATAACAGCAACACTCAAAGATGCAGGGAGGGAGGATGTTTGGGGAAACCACAGGACAAAACTGGGCCTTCAGATGTTAGGGGGGTGTGCTTGCCTTGCAGGCAGCAGGTGATAATAACTTATTTCACACATGTAAGATGTGCAGATGCCCCAGATCCCCCTCCCCTCCAAATTTAGGCATAGCATACACACAGGTTTTAGGCCTACGTGTATTCTAGGGAGCACTTTGAAGAAATATCAGCTTTGCTAATTCCTTATTCCAAGCTATTTTTCTTTCTGCAATTTTATGCTCCTGAAGTGTAATGCTTTACCAACAGAGTTAAAGCAGCCTCACGGGAAGTTATATGGGCATCCCCCTTCTCCCCAGGCCATGCTGAATAAAGCACCCTTTTGGCATGCCTGTGTATTCCTATATGAGGCTTGTATCTAACAACACTGGTACAACAGGTCCAGCTCTGGAGCCCTCAGTACAGGAAAGACATGGACCTGTTGGAGAGGGGTCAGAGGAGGCCACAAAAATGATCAGAGCGCTGGAACAGCTCTGCTGTGAGGACAGGCTGAGAGAGTTGGGGTTGTTCAGCATGGAGAAGAGAAGGCTCCAGGGAGACCTTATTATGGCCTTTCAGTACTTAAAAGGGGCCTGTAAGAAAGATGAGGACAGACTTTTTAGCAGGGCCTGGAGTGATAGGACAAGGAGTTTAAAGACTAAAAGAAGGGAGATTCAGGCTAGGCACGAGGAAGAAATTTTTTCCAACGAGGGTGGTGAAACACTGGCACAGGTTGCCCAGATTGGTGATAGATGCCCCATCTCCGGAAACATTCAAGGCCAGGCTGGACAGGGCTCTGAGCAACCTATCTAGTTGAAGATGTCCCTGCTCATGGCAGGGGGGGTGGACCAGATGAGCTTTGAAGGTTCCTTCCAACCCAAACTATTCTATGATTCTATGATTGTATGAACTAAAGCCAGATGACTTTTTATGGAGGGATAGCCATGGAAAGATGCTGACCTTCCAGTGAATGGCAGTTCAGGACTGCTCTGACAACCAAGCCATGGCCCATGTACTTGCACATACGTCCTGGCGCCCCGTGGAGGCCAGGAGAGCCTGGGCAGGCTGGGCACGGGGGACACGGGAATCTGCCCACTCACCTGTCTCTCCAGCCTGGGGCAGACACGTGTGCCCAGCCTGCAGCTGACACCAGGCTGGTGGGAAGTCAAGAGAACATGGTTTTGGTGTTCCCAGGCCCTTTTCTCCTCACAGTGTGGATGTAGCCAAGATTACTTGTATAGTGCCTCAAAGGATAATGCCTAAAGATCACAGAAATCGCAGGGTAAAACAGGATTATAGACTTCGTCAAGGAAACTCCTGAAAAAATGATACCGGAAAGTTGGAAATGCTTCATTGCAAGGACTGACAGCTCTTTTTTTTTTTTTTTTTTTTTTTTCCCTGATCACAGAATCACAGAATGTTAGGGTTTGAAGGGACCTCTGGAGATCATCTAGTCCAATCCCCCTGCCAGAGCAGGAACACCTAGGTGAGGTTACACAGGAAGGCGTCCAGGCGGGTTTTGAATGTCTCCAGAGAAGGAGAATCCACAACCTCCCTGGGCAGCCTGTTCCAGTGTTCCGTCACCCTCACTGCGAAGAAGTTTCGTCTCAAATTTAAGTGGAACCTCTTGTGTTCCAGTTTGAACCCATTACCCCTTGTCCTATCATTGGTTGTCACCGAGAAGAGCCTGGCTCCATCCTCGTGACACTCACCCTTTATATATTCGTAAACATTAATGAGGTCTCCCCTCAGTCTCCTCTTCTCCAAACTAAAGAGCCCCAGCTCCCTCAGCCTTTCCTCATAAGGGAGATGCTCCACTCCCTTAATCATCTTTGTGGCTCTGCGCTGGACTCTCTCCAGCAGTTCCCTGTCCTTGAACTGAGGGGCCCAGAACTGGACACAATAATCCAGATGCAGTCTCACCAGGGCAGAGGGGAAGCAGAACCGCTCTTGACCTGCTAACCACCCCCATTCTAATACACCCCAGGATGCCATTGGCCTTCCTGGCCACAGGGACACAGTGCTGGCTCATGGTCATCCTGCTGTCCACCAGGACCCCCAGGTCCCTTTCCCCTACACTGCTCTCTAATAGGTCATTCCCCAACCTACACTGGAACCCGGGGTTGTTCCTACCCAGATGTAAGACTCTGCACTTTCCCTTATTATATTTCATTAAATTTTTCCCCGCCCAACTCTCCAGCCTGTCCAGATCTCGCTGGATGGCAGCACAGCCCTCTGGCGTGTCAGCCACTCCTCCCAGCTTGGTGTCATCAGCAAACTTGCTGATAGTAAACTCAATTCTTCATCCAAGTCATTGATGAATATATTGAATAGTACTGGCCCCAGTACTGACCCTTGAGGCACTCAGTGGAGATACAGTGGAGATACAGGCCTCCAACTAGACTCCGCCCCATTGACCACGACTCTCTGTCTTCTTTCCTTCAGCCAGTTCCCACTCCACCTCAATACCCGACCATCCAGTCCACACTTCTTCAGTTTAGCCGTGAGGATGCTGTGGGAGACGGTGTCAAATGCTTTACTGAAGTCAAGGTAGACCACATCCACCGCTCTGCCATCATCTATCCACCTGGTTATGTCCTCATAAAAGGCTATGAGGTTGGGGAAGCCCGATTTCCCCTTGGTGAAGCCATGTTGACTGCCCCTGATGACCCTCTTATCCTTGAAATGCCTTGAGATGGCACCAAGGATAAGGTGTTCCATCACCTTTCCAGGGATGGAGGTGAGGCTGACCTCGGGTCCTCCTTCTTGCCCTTTTTGAAGACTGGAGTGACATTTGCTTTCCTCCAGTCCTCAGGCACCTCTCCCGTTTCCCACAACTTAGCAAAGATGATGGAGAGTGGCCTAGCAATGACCTCAGCAAGCTCCCTCAGCACCCACGGGTGCATCCCATCTGGTCCCATGGATTTATGGATGTCTAGATTGCTTAATTGCTCCCTAACTCAATCCTCATCAACCAAGGCAAACTCCTCCATTGCCCTGCCTTCTTCTGGGGCCTCAGGGGTACGGGGCTCCTCAGGACAGCCTCCGGCAGTGTAGACAGAGACAAAGAAGGCATTCAGTAACTCTGCCTTCTCTGTATCTTCTGTCACCAGGGCACCCACCTCATTCATTAGTGGGCCTACATTGCCTCTAGTGTTAGTTTTATCTGCCATGTATTTGAAGAAGCTCTTTCTGTTGTCCTTGACCCCCCCTGCTACGATTTTAAGTCCTTACTGCTCAGTGGACCTGTCCTCTACGACAGCTGTTTATTGACCCAAGCGCACACCAATTGAGGCATTCAAGCCAGTGTCAAACATGCTGAGCAGTCATAGTTTCTCATGACAATAACTAGTGTTACACGCTTAGTATTTCTGGGTTTTGGCTTCAGAAGTCTTATAATGAATACTGAAATGCAAGGCTCTATAAACTGCTGGTGGATTGAAAAATGTAGCAAGGAGCTGTAAATGCTGTCCAGTTTAGAGGAGAGCATGGATAAATCCAAATCAAAATAATAAGAACCAAGAAAGAAATTCCAGTCCAGTTTTGTCCAAGTATGTTGGTGTTTTCACCATCCTTCTGCAGCTGAGGTAGTGGTAACTTCCAGCAGGAGGGTAGTCAGAGCGCTAATTTTGTAAGTTGTTGAGACTAAATTAAAAAAAAAAAAAGGAACAAACCCCCTGCACATTCATGCCTTAGCTGTATATAACGAACACTAATGTAACCTTCTTTCATATTGCTACACACCAGACTTCACATTCAACCTGCATGCTAAGTGTAACTTTGTGATTCCACTGACTGTCAGTAGGCTCCTGAGTTTTTGGGAAAAGGAGATGAGCTGAAATGATTAATGTGACAAAGACACACTAAACATTACTGTTGGAAGGGAGGCTTTAAGCCTTGAACATGTAAACTGCAGCAACACAAAACCTCCAAAGAGCTGTTGCCCTTCCCTCCCAGTCACAACCGCATCCTTGGTCAGAACAGCTGAGTTTTGGTTGAGCAAGAACTGCAGAAAGAAACCTGCAGCACCAGAGCCTCCCTCACCACCAACCCCTGCTTACATGAGCCTTTCCTGGCAGAGCTCAGGACGTTGTGCTCCTCCCATCCTGTCCTGCCAGCATCCACTTGCAGCACGATGGCTCCTGTGTCGTGCTGCGGCAGAGGCTGTGCAGAGCGCTCCAGTTACACCGATCTAATCTGTGGTGAAATTACTTTTCCTTCAAAATCGTATTTTCTTGGTTTCAGTCCTTGACTGAAGCTCTTGCAGTTGCATGCGCGCAGCTGCAGTAGCTTGTGTCAGCAACAGGCACAACAGGCCGGAGGAGGAGAACAGTGGTAACAGCCCTCACATTGATGTGCTGAGAAATGTGCTGACATTTTCCCCACAAGCTGCACGTCTACTTACGGTTCTCCTCAAGCTCCAGGAAGATCCCTGGCATTAGTTTCCATCAAATGTGCATGCGAAAACATGCAACCCAGGGGTGAGACATAATGGCATCAGAGGACTGATCACTACAGGAGAACCTTTATGGAAGCAAAAAGTATAAATAGGAAAAAAAAAAAAAGACCAGGCAAGAGCCAGTTTAATGCTATTAAACAGAAAGCTATAGAAACAGCTTCTGATTCCAAGGATGCTTAAACTGATGACAGCTGGAAACTAGAAAGTATACCGGGGAAAGCTCACTCTGTGCATGCCATGTTTTATGTGGTGCTGTATGCACGCGGTGCTGGCAGCTCTCCCAGTATAGGATGCTTTGGTATCTCTGATCTGACCCATTTTTATGTTGACACAGCTGAAAAGGGTAGATCAGGTCTTAGTGTAACATCGCCCCTAACAACCAGCACAGTAATGTGTGATGGCTAAAGGACGAACTAAAACCTCTACCCATTTTTATTCTAGCTGTTATTCGCATTCCCATGGTATCTAAATACACTGATCTTAGCACTGGAAGTGTAATGTGTTAGCATGGTAAGAAACATTCCTCGCTACAATGAGCTAATAGCTTAATGTAATATAAATTACAGTAAATGATGTAAGAAACACAAGGCAGAAAAGGAAGAGGAGAGAAAACTGAACTGGTAACAACATACACTACCAAACTCTGCATAATGAGGTGGTTTACATTTCTGCCGGCTTTGGAAATTTTTCTTCATGTCATTGTTCTGCTCTTTATGTGATTATGTGGTTGTACTTGACTGCAGGGTTGTGAGTAAATACCACTAATTGCTTTTCTTATTGGAGAGTAGTGGACTGAAGCCATGATTTCTGTTTATCAGCTCCAGGTAATAAAAAATGCATTAAAATAACTATTTCAGGCAGTATTAGCACTTTTAATCTCTCACTCTCTTTTATACAAAAGAAGCAGGTCTGACAAGCAACGTAACAGTGAAATCCTTCTCCTGAGTCAGATGTTCAGTTTCAAACTTACATAACTGGGATGTATTTCCATATTTCCTCACACCTATCATATGCACAAAGCACAGACAGAAAGAATGACTGCTCCAGTGCTGCTCACAGTAGCTTAGTGTGGAAGCCTCAATGTCACAACTTAAATGTGAGAAATATTTTAACATCTCCACTCTGGAATAATTAAATAATGCATTAAATTAGCAAAGCAGGGTCTGCTACCAAGTGACATTGGAGTCCATATGCTGCACAGAAGCAAGCCAAAACTTTTCTGTTTGTTGGAACACAGCAAATAAGAATTTGGTCAAACAGTAAGTCATTTCCTCATTTTCAGAAAAGTAATTTTAAATACATGAGGGGAAAGAAAATTTAATTATTGCAGCAAATCTAATTATTGCAGCAGTTCAATGCCATTTTCTGACTATAACTCTGGCATGTTTTGTGATTTCTCAGGCTGTTTTTTTTTTTTTGCAAAGGTATGGTGTAAATGTCTGCTAAAATCGCAGAGCTCCAACACATAAAACTAATTTAGCAGAAACTTAATCTAGCAAGTAAGCATTTATGTCCATAGCAGAAATATTGGTAGTGTACTTAGAAATAAGTGACATGAAAAGAAAGTTTAATATTCATGGATGGCATGTTCCTCATGGACTATTTGAGCCTACAACAGATGTATGTACAGCTTCAGCCCTGTGAACGCTATGATCTCAAAGCTGTGAGGAATTTTTGTTAAAAATGAAAAATAGGTACAAGAAATACTGAAAGTAAAACATAAGAACCAAAGAGAAAACAAGAAGGTGAGAAACACAGCAAGCTAAGTTAAATCAAATGTAAGTGTTTGTAGATGAGATGATTAGATGAGCTACCTGAGAGATGCAGATTCAAATAATGTCAGGCAGAACAGGAAACTGAATCTCCTCCCACTTCTTGGAGGAGTGCCTTTACCACTGGATTTCAGGGTAACTGAAAATGTTTAAACAGCAAGCCATTTGCTTTCTTTTATAGTGTACAAGTACCATTTCAGGTCGAACAACACATTTTGTTTGATACAAGTGTGGAGCTTCCCCCCCCACACACACCAAAACAAGAAGAATAATGTTTATTTTGGCTTCTGACTTACTTCCCTTCCTCTTATTTGGCTGCTCAACTGAAAAAGCAATTACTTGCACAATCCTGTATCCATCATCCATTGACCTACTTTCAGTAGGGTTCTATTACACATCCACCTGGGTTTGGCAGCCACAGCAGCAGAAACTCATTCAGCTAAGAAAGCCCTGTAAGCCACTTATAAAATTGAAAGTCTTCTTTCTGTGCCTCCATCCATGAGGAAGCCTTCTGCTGGACAAACTGGCAAGATACAGATTGGACAGGTGGTCTGCAAGATGGGTAGAAAACTGGCTAACAGGCTGCACTCAGAGGGTGGTGATCAATATTTTTTACTCAGGCTGGCAGCCTGTCACAAGTGGGGTCCTCCAGGGACTGACATTGGGCCCCATGCTGTTCATCTTCACAAATGATCTGGATGATGGGATTGAAAGCCCCTTGACCAAGTTTGCTGATGACACTAAAGTGAATGGTGAGGTGGACACACGAGAAGGCAGAGCTGTCATATGGAGAGAGCTGGATGGGCTGGAGGAGCGGGCTAGGAAGAACAATATAAAGTTTAACAAAGACAAGTGCAAAGTCCTGTTAACAAAGACAAGTGCAAAGTCCTGCACGTGGGATGACATAAACAAAGAGCACAGTACAGGCTGGGACCTGTGTGGCTGGGGAGCAGCCTTGCTGAAAGGGACCTCGGGGTCCTGGTGGACAAGATCCTGAACGTGAAACAGCAGCATGGTGCTGTGGCAACGAAGGCAGATCAGACCCTGGGCTGCATCTGCAGGGGCATCAATAGCAGGGATAGAGATGTGATCATCCCACTCTATTCAGCACTTGTCAGACCGCACCTGGAGTATTGTGTCCAGTTATGGACCCCACCTTTCAAGAAAAACATGGTCAGACTGGAGAGGGTCCAAAGAAGGGCCATGAAGATTATCAAAGGGCAGGGCAACCTGCCCTATGAAGGAAGACTGAAAGATGTAGGTCTTCTCTCCCGGGAGGAGAGAAGGCTCTTGGAGGCCGTGGGCATCATCACAGTATTCCAGTACTTAAAAAGTGGCTACAAAGAGGATGGAGGCTTTCTTTTCACAAGGAGGCCCATGGAGAAGACGAAGGGCAATATGATTTTTTCATTTTTACAGTGAGAACAACCGATCAGTGGAACCTGGGGATGTGGTAAGAGTCCGGATCACAAGAGGTTTTCAAGATGCGACTGGACTGGGTGCTACATAATCTCATCTAGGCTCTCTTCCACGAAAGGTTCGACGAGATCATCTTTCCAGCTTCCTGCCCGCCAGGGTTGTTTGATGATGCTATGCAGACAGACGTGGGCTCCAAGAGCAACACTTCCCTGCAGAAGGAACCCTGAGGAGACCCACCTACTGTTTGCACGGCCAGCAATTGCCATTGCAGTGCAGTGCAGCCCCATGACACACATCAACACCATTAGCGCCAGTCACAGCACCCTGGGGCACACGGCCAGCCACTTAGGCAGCTCTCCAGCCTCGCAGGGAGCACATTTGGTGCGGTGCTGTTTCTCACCCGATGAACACCAGACCCCAAGCCCCCCCCCGAACAGGCAGACAAGCTGCCCCGGAGGCTCAGGGCGCACAGCGAACGCCTGTGCATGAGGAGACACAGCGGCCTCACGGCTCTGTGACCTTGGCAGCTCACGGCTGGGAGCTGGGACACACTGGCCCTGCCGCCGGCCCGTCCACTCCTGGCGGGCCCGCAGCGCCGGGGTCTGCGCCTCCCGCCGCCTGCCTTGGCCGGCAGCACTGGCAAGCAGACAAAGGCGGCGCGGGATGCAGCCGGAGGCCGAGGCCGCCACGCCGGGGGCGCTGGGCCAGGCACCCACAGGCCCTCGGCGCGGCCTCCCGCAGGCGCGCGCCCCCGCCGGCTGTTGCGCCGGCCGCGTCGCGCGCGCTCCCGCCACCTTCCCCTTCCCGAGTCCTCAGACATCAAAGACCCGGAGGGGGGAAGAAGGGAAGGGGGGCGGTGCCGAATCAGCCTCGCGGCGCAGTGACGGGCACGCTCGCCGGCCAGTCGCCGCGCAGGCGGCGCTCGATGGGCATGCCTGCTGGCCTATCGCCTCGGCGTCTTCGCCCCCTCCTCGACTCGGAGCCAGTCGTGGCGTCGGTGGGCGGTGGAGAGGCGTGACCCGCTCCCGGCGCAGGGAGGGGTGTGCGCGGGCAAACGGAGCGCAGAGCATCTTTCGTGTTCGCCGCCGCCGCCAGGCTCCATCCCCGCACCCGCTCGCCTCCCCCAGCCGGTAGCCGGGCCGTTCCTTCCCTCCCCTCTCGCGGCCATGTCGTCGCCGTCGTCTGGAGAGCGGTACGAAGAGGAGGAGGAGGAGGAGGACGGCGCTTACGAGAGCCAGGCCAAGCGGCTGAAGCCCAGCGCCGCTGCCGAGGAAGGCGAGATCGAGTACAGCGGCGCGGAGGAGAGCGAGAGCCGACGGGACCATCCCCCCCCGCCGCGTGGAGGGGGCTTCTCGGGCGGGGTGAGGGACGCGGCGGCCGCCGGGGTGGGGGCGCCTCCCGTCAGGGTGCCGGCGGGGGGCAGGGGGCCTGCGAGCCGCTCGCCCCGCCCCCTCCCGCGGGGCTGGATCGAGACCCTCCCCCTCCTCTGTTTACCCGGCGCGGGAGGTGGGAGTCCCGGCCCCGCGGCCTTCCCGACGCTGCAGCCCGCTGACCCTCTCCCCCGAGCATGGAGGCGCTTCCGGTGGGGGGTGCGATCTCCCCCAGTCTCCGGGGTCGGGAAAGGCGGGGAGGGAGCCAGGCCGGTCCTGTCCTCCCCCTGCTCCCCGCCGCGGGCTGCGCCGCTGGTTGTTTCTCACCGTGGTCGCCGGGGGAAAGGGACTGAGCTTGCAGCTGGCTGCATATACGTGATTTGGATTTTGCAGTTCTGAGGTTGTCTCTGTTCCGTGGGCAGCTTGTTGCCTTTTGAGATGTTGCCATTTGCAAGTTTTGTGCTTGCCCTGTTGTTGAGTGTAGCTATAGAAACGTAGAGCGGGGGAAGAAAGCAAGGCAGAGGGTTTCTTTCATCCTTCTGTTCTGCCTTTGTGTCTGGCAGTGTACGGTGATAAGGCTGATCATAAATGATTGCGTCCTTTTAAAATTCACTTGTATTTCGGCTTTCTTCCTCACAAACAATGCATGCTCATTCACAAAATGTTTTAGTACTTACCTTTTATTCTTCATTAATTTGTATCTAAGTATCAGGATAGTCCTTGACCCATAAATTTGGGCCAACAATCCTTTGGTGTCTGCTGTTTGATTTCTTAGCCAACTAATTGTCCAGCTGATTGTAACCATTTTTCTTCTTGATGGCTCTTTCTATTTTTTACTTGAAAAAGCAAGATCAAGAAAACATTGATTTAATAGCAGACCTTGAAATTTAGAATACCTCTGTTTCATGATTTGTTAAAATAAGCTTGCTTAGCACTGGTATAAGTTAATGAGAGCGCATTTGCTGTTACAGTCTCTCCACCAGTTAAACCTCTTGATGGAGAGGATACCAGCTAAATTAGTACAAGCATCCCCCAATAAACTGCAACAAAGATAGATCTCTGGAGAGGACTATTTTAATTCTATGGTTTCTTGTGACAGAGCATCGTCTCTGTCACAGTCAATGCTTTGTCTTAAAGGCCAGTTCTGAATGAAATCTGTATGCTTTTTTAAGTTATCTTGAAATTTTCTCATGTAGGAGAGCTGGACATCATGGAGTGTTTCAAGTAGCAACAGGATACTGCTCTTCTCTTTCCTCCTTTCTGCAGTATTTTATGAAATCAGCTAGTTCTTTTTTCTTTTTTTCCTTCACTCTGGGTTCTGGCTCTGACTGTCTTCATGTTGACCTCAGTATCTCAGTTTATCACAGTTAATGTGCAGGACACACTGCTCTGCCCCTTTAGGTAAGGAGAATATGAAGTATATTTGTAACTTTACATTTTGGATTTCAAGAATGGCACGTACTGAGTCTCCTGAGCCAAGAAACAAACAAATGTATAGCAAGTCAAAAACATGGGGATTTTTAGGCAGCTCGTTGTGTCAGGTTCAGTGTGCCTCAAAGAGCTGTATGATCACTGACTCCAATGATTTATTGGCAAAGCTGTATTCACAGGTCCGCTATTGGAGAGGCAGAAGTTGTCTTGATAATAGAGATCAAATTAGTTTCTTAAGAATAAGTCGTAACATCAAGTGGACGTGTAAAAAAGGAACGACTCAGTGCTTTTGTTAGTAATTTTATGTGGGGCTTTTAATAGCAAAATGCCAGCATCTATTCATTAGAGTTAGGTAATGTACATTTTTTTTTTCTTTAAGAGATTACAAAACTGTGCAGGAAAGTTATTTATTCTGTGACGTATATTAGAACATTTCCCTGAAGAGAAACAAGTTAGCTTATGAAAATTGTATGTGGTTCGGGGCAATGACGCGTAAGAAGAAAGTGGGCTGAGAGGAGGGAAGAAATTGAAGTGTCCTGGGTTGCTTAGAAAAGAGCAGGAAAAGAATAAGTGAGGATGAAGTAGGAGGAATTACAGGGAATTAGAAAGAAAAATGGGGAAATGGATGACCAGGGTAAGAAGAGTGGTAGGAGTCTGGTAGCCTCACTGTTTTGGTTTTTTTTCTTAACATGCATTCTAGAACATCTGTGAACTGTACACTCCTATGGATTATATAGTCTCTTTGTGTAAAAGCTCTTTTGTGGTAGGACCCTGTTAGCGGGTTGGTGGAGTTTCCCTGCTGGGCTATATATCTGTTGGTGTGGCATTTTCCCATTTCTCTGGAATTGTTTCATTTCATGCCTCTAAGTGTGGTGGGGTTTTTTTGTTTTACTTTTTGTTTGTTTGTGTTTTGTTTTTTTCTGAATGAGTGCCTGGGAGTCTGTATGTCAGATCCAGATGGGGAAACCCAAAATTTATTTTGCTCTCTTTTTTTCCTCTGTTTCCGACTCATGTGGACACTTCTCATAGCCCAGAGGTGAACACTCCTCCTCATGGCTCATCTGAAGGCTGAGGAGTATGGAGAGCCAGGAACAGACCAGAATGTTGACCAGGGGAGGAGATGGAAGTTGTCTTGCAGAAGTTCAGGGGGCATGTATGATTTTGAAGCAAGACTTTTACAGAAGCAGTGTTGAGTGGTGGTGAAGCCTTGGCAGAGAAATCAGAATTGTAGTGTAGCAGAAAGTCAGGACAGTGGGAGAATGTGGGTTAAGAGCTTTGTTTGAGCATGTTTGGCGGGCCTTTTCAGCTGCATCCCCTCTCCATGACTTAAATTTCAGTTTCATTAATTAATGTTGCATTTATACAACCTGTATTTTCTGTAGCATCTACCTGCCTCACTGTCTCTGCCATACATATTCTTAAACATTTCTATGAAGTAAGGAAGATCGATTATCCCCGTTCTTACAGTTAGGGAAGTGAGATGTGGTATCTAAATACACAAACATAACTACAAGCTGCCACAAGGTAAGATAGGGATGTGAATTTGTAGCTTCTCAGCTACTCTGCTGTAACTTCCTATGTGCAGTGTTCTTGCTTTGTGGTAAATGGAAATTGGCTCACTGCGCAACTCGGTTGCTTCATGTCTATACAGACAGTTGCAGTTACAGTAGTTAGATGGCAGTGAGTTCAGATCTTCACCTGCTTTGCACTGACTTGTTCATATATCCATTTCTTCAATGAAGTGCACCTTAGAAATGGGTTATGGTATCGGTGTAAATCATCCTCTCTCCTTTACTCTCCATCAGAAAAAGTAACTGTTACCTTCAGGCCAGTTCTTCCAGAATCTCAGATTGAATCTCCTGATAATGCTGTGTGTTATGTGGGGTTTTGTTTTGGCATGGTATTTTTTTGCTTGTTTATTTTTTAAAAGGATATTCAGATTTTGCTGAGCTGAGAGGAAAATAGAATAGACTATTTCAGTTGCAATGATCATCTAGGCCAACTGCCTGACCACTTCACGGCAGATTCAGAATTAGCAGAAAGTGCCATGGTGCAGGTATTCTGTTCTGTAGTGGTTGTATTAATTGAAAAGACACAGTGGTAGACAGTGCCAGGAAGAGGTATGTTCAAAAAGAGAAACGATAGCCCAAATTCCACATCCAAACCGAAACTAACTTGCCACGTAGCTTTCTAGAATATGGGGTGTGATTAACCTTAACCCCCTTCTGCCTAGCCGTCCCTAGCTCCCCAAACTAGCCAACCAATAACAAAAAAACCCCAGGATATAGAAAACTGGCGTGTTCTTGTACTGCTGTGTAACATTAACTTTGTCTTGTTTGCATGGTTGCATGGTTCTTCTGAGACACTGTCTTCACAGTGTACTGTTGTCACTGCAAAGCTACAGGCATTCCAGGTGGCACGGAGAGGTGTCTCCTGTACCTCTGTGGGGAAGAGACAGGACTGCTCAAGTTGGGCAGGTATGATCAGCAAGGATGATGTATGTCAGGGATGTCAGTTTTAGGTTAAGGCCATCACCCTGTAGTACAACTAACAGTTGAAGAGTGTGCAGGAAATGTGATGTATCTGCTTATGAAAGCCTTTCCTCATCAGACCATCCCCACTGGGCAGAGCTGAGATAATTGGGGAATGTGTTGTGTACCTTCACTTTGCCTTTATAGTGTGGTAATTTTAGCTGCCCTTGACAATCATGCAGAGCAGCTGGATGCAGATCGTTAGGCATTAATGAAGTTTTGGGCACTCACATACCTAATAAGCAACCTTTTGGTGCTTCCTCCCCCACCCAGTTCTGTCATATTTATGAAAGCAATTTCAGAGCATTTAAGACAGATGCGGCGAGAGGAAAATTTGAGACTGAATAAGATAATGGTGAGAAATAAAAGTGTATTTAGGTACCTAGGGGGGAGAATATGAAGGAAGAGTGCCATTCTTTTGCAGTAAGGAGCACAATGGAGGAAGTAAGCAGAGAAACGGTAAAGGAGCAGATGGTCCAAAAAAGGCAGTGCAAACTAATAGAACCAAGGTGAATATACTGACTGGAAAGTGTCTGGAGAAAGGATAAAGGACACATTTGTGTGCAAATGGTGACAAATTCTCTAATCTGGAATTGGTGAGCAAGAGAGACATCATCCTAGAGCCCATGATGACTTTTGTTCCTTTTGGAATGGCAAATCCTAATTTGTTAGAAAGAAATCAGTAATATATTTAAAGTGTTGTCTAGGACTATGTAGGTCACCGAAGAATGGAAGTTAAAATGCTGCAGCAGTTCTTTGAGGCTGCTTCTGTTGCTGTCTTATGTATGTGAAGTAGCTTGTTTGCGTTTCATCTGCTTGGTTATGTCAGCACTTCCCTTCATGTTTCAGCTCTCTACAGAAGCTCGTTTTCAATGTTAAACTTTTTAATGTTCCTAGCTTCTTTCTTGAGGGAAATCTTTCTGTCCTTGTTACTGGTCTTGAGCACTTAAAAAGGAAGTCTGTTTCCATTATCTATTTAATAATTGCATTTTCTGTCCAGCTGATGATTCTTCAAGAAGTTGTTTTTGAGCTTTCAAAAACTCTTAAGTCATATATATTAATGGGTACAGCAGTAATGTCAGCTAGTCTGTTCTTCTGGTTTTGGAGGAGTGCAAGTGTCATGTTGGAGTTTTGCATGTGGTTTTTGTGCCATAGTGGGAGTTGGAGTTACTGAATGCTGGTGCATTCACAGAATCACAGAATGTTAGGGATTGGAAGGGACCTCAAAAGATCATCTAGCCCAATCCCCCTGCCAGAGCAGGAACACCTAGGTGAGGTTACACAGGAAGGCGTCCAGGCGGGTTTTGAATGTCTCTAGAGAAGGAGACTCCACAACCTCCCTGGGCAGCCTGTTCCAGTGTTCCGTCACCCTGACTGAGAAGAAGTTTCTTCTCAAATTTAAGTGGAACCTCCTGTGTTCCAGCTTGAACCCATTTCCCCTTGTCCTATCATTGGTTGTCACTGAGAAGAGCCTGGCTCCATCCTCGTGACACCCACCCTTTATATATTTATAAACATTAATGAGGTCACCCCTCAGTCTCCTCTTCTCCAAGCTAAAGAGACCCAGCTCCCTCAGCCTTTCCTCATAAGGGAGATGCTCCACTCCCTTCATCATCTTTGTGGCCCTGGGCTGGACTCTCTCCAGCAGTTCCCTGTCCTTCTTGAAATGAGGGGCCCAGAACTGGACACAATATTCCAGATGAGGTCTTACCAGGGCAGAGTAGAGGGGAAGGAGAACCTCTCTCGACCTACTAACCACCCCCCTTCTAAGACACCCCAGGATGCCATTGGCCTTCTTGGCCACAAGGGCACAGTGCTGGCTCATGGTCATCCCGCTGTCCACCAGGACCCCCAGGTCCCTTTCCCCTACACTGCTCTCTAATAGGTCATTCCCCAATCTATACTGGAACCTAGGGTTGTTCCTACCCAGATGTAAGACTCTACATTTTCCCTTATTATATTTCATTAAATTTTTCCCTGCCCAACTCTCCAGCCTGTCCAGATCTTGCTGTATGGCAGCACAGCCTTCTGGCGTGTCAGCCACTCCTCCCAGCTTGGTGTCATCAGCAAACTTGCTGATAGTACACTCAATTCCCTCATCCAAGTCGTTGATGAATATATTGAATAATACTGGTCCCAGTACTGACCCTTGAGGGACTCCACTAGATACAGGCCTCCAACCAGACTCCGCCCCATTGACCACAGCTCTCTGGCTTCTTTCCTTCAGCCAGTTTGCAGTCCACCTCACTACCCCATCGTCCAGTCCACAGTTCTTCAGTTTAGCCGTGAGGATGCTGTGGGAGACGGTGTCAAATGCTTTGCTGAAGTCAAGGTAGACCACATCCACTGCTCTGCCTTAATCAGTCCACCTGGTTATGTCTTCATAAAAGGCTATGAGGTTGGTGAAGCATGACTCCCCCTTGGTGAAGCCATGTTGACTGCCCCTGATGACCCTCTTATCCTTGAAATGCCTTGAGATGGCACCAAGGATAAGGTGTTCCATCACCTTTCCAGGGATGGAGGTGAGGCTGACTGGTCTATAGTTGCCCGGGTCCTCCTTCTTGCCCTTTTTGAAGACTGGAGTGACATTTGCTTTCTTCCAGTCCTCAGGCACCTCTCCTGTTTCCCAAGACTTGGCAAAGATGATGGGGAGCGGTCCAGCAATGACTTCAGCCAGCTCCCTCAGCACCCGCGGGTGCATCCCATCTGGTCCCATGGATTTATGGATGTCCAGATTGCTTAACTGGTCCCTAACCCAGTCCTCATCAACCAAGGCAAACTCCTCCATTGCCCTACCTTCTTCTGGAGCCTCAGGGGTACGGGGCTCCTCAGGACAGCCTCCGGCAGAGTAGACAGAGACAAAGAAGGCATTCAGTAACTCTGCCTTCTCTGTATCTTCTGTCACCAGGGCACCCACCCCATTCATCAGTGGGCCTACATTGCCTCTGGTGTTAGTTTTATCTGCCATGTATTTGAAGCAGCTCTTTCTGTTGTCCTTGACCCCTCTTGCCAGATTTAACTCTAAGGAGGCCTTAGCTTTCCTAGTTGCCTCCCTACATCCTTTAACAACAGCCTTATATTCTTCCCAAGTGGCCAGCCCCTCCTTCCGTGATTTGTAAACCCTCCTCTTCCACTTGAGTTTGCCCAGCAGTTCCCTGTTTAATCAATCAGGTCTCCTGGCTCCCTTCCTTGACTTCCTGTGTGTCGGGATGCACTGATCTTGAGCCTGGTGGAAGCAGTCCCTGAAAGTTAACCAACTATCTTGGGCCCCTTTACCTTCAAGCAGCCTTGCCCACGGGATTTCCCCCAGCAATTGTTTGAACAGGCCAAAGTTGGCCCTGCTGAAGTCCAGGATTGCAATTCTGCTCGGTATTCTGCTCCTGCCACACGAGATCCTGAACTCCACCATCTCATGGTCACTGCAGCCAAGGCAGCCCTCAACGTTTACTGCTTCAACCAGACCCTCCTTGTTAGTGAGGATGAGATCCAGCAGCGCACCTCTCCTAGTCGGCTCTTCCACCATTTGTATCAGAAAGTTATTGTCAATGCACTGGAGGAACCTCCTAGACTGAGGCTGGCTGGCTGAGTAGTCCTTCCAGCAAACATCAGGGTAGTTAAAATCCCCCATAACAACCAGAGCCTGTGACTGTGAGGCCACGCTCAGCTGCCCGTAGAAGGCCTCATCAACATTCTCACTCTGATCTGGTGGCCTGTAATAGACTCCCACAACAGTATCACCCCTGCCAGCCTGCCCCTTAATTCTCACCCACAGACTCTCAACTTGCTCCTCAACTGCACCTGGACAGTACTCTATACATTGTACTTGCTCTCTCACATAAAGAGCAACTCCACCACCATGCTTGGCTGGCCTGTCTTTCCTGAGAAGGACATAGCCATCCATGACCACATTCCAGTCATGTGAGCTGTCCCACCATGTCTCTGTTAATGCCACTCCTTCATAAGCAGAGAAATACTGGTGGTGGTTAATCTGTATGTGAGTGGATGCTTTGATGTAACCTTTGTGTGCTAACTGTAGCATGTGTAGTTTTCAAGATACAGTGACCATGAGATCTTGGTCAAAACCCTATATTTTTTGTCTCTGGGAAGAAATTATGGCATCAGTGCAATCGTTTGTATATGTTCTGATGTTAGCTGTGAAGGTGCTTAACACTTACAGACACATTTGATTTTTCATGTGGTCTTGTGGTTTTATTTCTTTTAGAGGAAATCAAGGCTTGATACTGCAGCTTGGTAGCTGCAAAACTTGTTTGATGATAATATGTAAGTCTGCCCTTCATGAAGACTTTTTTGCACCCAAACATATGCCTGTGGCTTCGTGGGGGAGTGATTTTAGGGTTCTGCTTGCTGCAGAACAACGTTTAGATTTCTTAAAGAGAAGCGTGACTTAAAAGAATTTGATGGCAGGTTCACTCTATTATTTACTGTATGGGGGAAATATGCCAAGCTGAATGCTGCTTACCTTCTCTCCAGATGCCTGTACCCGCTCACGAAGCAAACTTTCAGGCGTCTTCCCTCCCTGATAACTGTTCGCTCTAGGGGGCTGTGTCTTGGAGCTCCGGAGACAAACTTTCAGGTGAGGCCGTATCCGTTGCGGTGCAAACTGTCAGGATTCCTCTTTCCCTGGTAACCGTTTGCTCCGGAGTCTGTATTTTAGAACTCCAGCAGCAAACTTTCAGGTGAGGCCTTATGACCATATGCAGAGCAGACTTTCAGGAAACAAGATTCTCATAAAATAAAAAATTTAACGGAGTAGAATAGCAGAAGGGCTGGATCAAGCTCGGTACCTGCGCAGAGGTCCACCTGAGCATAGAAAACTACAAACTTTTTTATCTTTACAGATCATTCACACCAAGATCCAGTCCAATAGCAAAATTTTACCACCAGGTCCTTTGCTCCCCATTGGATCCTTTTTCCCTGACTCCATGTGGGCCTCTGTTTTGTTCAGTTGTAGACATTATTTTTGGTCCATATCCTTGAAGGTGCCATTTTGTCTGGATAAATCCTTTCTTCTCAGTGAAGTGCCAAATAGGCCTCACTTCGCAGATGTCTGTGATGGCTCTGTGTCAGCCTTGGATTGTTGTTTTCCCAGTCAGTTCCATTTTTCCCAGCAAAATGCAAGCTAGGCTTTATCTTGCAGGCGTTTAGTGTAGTCTGCAGTTGCTTTTGGCAAATATGAGCTTAAAATTTTAGCAAATCTAGTCTACTAAGTAACATGAATCAAAGAGTATATTAAAAATCATACAACCTTATATCTCTAAATAATCCATTACCTTTGGTGTGCGTCTACTTAAGCTAAATGACTGGTATTGAACTTGAATTTGGCTCATCCACTGACCTGTGAGTAGTGAAACCATTGCCATACAGCTCACTTATTTAGCAGGGAGAGCTCAAAGTGGGCTCATCCAGGCTGTCGTATTTATAGAATGAAGTGATTGACACATAGTCAAATTGCATACAGTAGGAAAAGTCTGCACGAGACTCCCTGCGCCCACAAACCACCAGCGTTCAGTGTGCAGTTCTGCTTCCCTGTGGGTCTCCTGGAAGGAGTTTTTGGCCTGACTAGGGTTCAGGCCCTTCCCTCCTCTGGAGCCTGGACCAAACTGCTGCTGGTTTGGCTGGGGAGGTGTCGAGTGCACTCACCACAGTGGCACATGTTCATGTCTTTCACCAATATGTTCTGTGAGTGTTAGTTTGTGGCTTCCTGGCTCAGGACTGGCTTACGCTCGGTTCTTGCGCTACTCTTTACTGTTGCTGGTTAGAAACTATTTTGAGTAAAGCAGAGGCCGTCTGCTCAGTGGTTTTATCTGTATAAATTAGTTTCTGAAATGCTGCGTAGGTAAGTCCTTAATTTTGTGTCAAGTGACTGAGATCTCACTCTTTGGGGGTTGTTTATTTTGGTTTGGTGTTGTGTGTGTGGTTGTTTGTTTTGTTTGGTTTTGGTTGTTGTTGTTTTAAATTCCATGCTGCTTGAGCTTCTGTGCAAGTTACTATAATAGCAGAGGTGTTACAACTTTTGATTCTTATTGAACCTCCTACTGTACAACACCCTACTAAAGGATGCTTTCTATATGGTGTTACGGGAGAAGGAAATTTGACTTGGAAAGCCAAGTGTTGCTTTAACTACAAAACAGAGCAAAATTTGTATTTGCTGATGGATCTGAGAATAATTAGAGCTGCAGAAGTCCTGACACCTGTATATGTGCATGTAAGTTGCGTATAATGGATTTGAAGATGTAAGTATAAAAGTCTTAATTTTTGAGAGAGTTTGTTCTATTAGAAGGGTTTAGATCTTCAGTAGGCAAGCTTAAATTGATGGCTAATAAATAAAAATAAAAAGGAATATGCTTGACAAAGAAACATCAACTGAAACTATAATGGAAGACTGAACTGGGAACGGAAGAATACTGTTCTGTTATGATCCACTCTCCGAAAAGCTTGACTTGGTGTATGGGTGCTAATTAAGTAAGGTAGCTCTTTGTAGTGAGTCTTTGCTTCAGTGAGAAAATCATTGCTTATATTTGCCATCTGATTAGACAGAAATATTTTTAGGTGAGATTTCTTGAATGCATTAAAGGAAAGAAAATGCATACCCTTAGCATTAACTGGGATCTTAATATAGTAACAAGTATGCAGCACAGTGAGCAGTTGTTTTAATAACTTCTGATTGTTCTGCAGACTGTAAAAAAAGTTGCATGCTATCTTAACACCTTAAAGTACTAGACTTTGCAGGGAAAAATTATTGTCAGTTTCCTTTTGAAGGTTTGCTTAGGTGCTTCTTTCAGCTTTTAAAAGTGTGTATGAGGGTAAAGAAAATAAAAACCTCTGTGTAGTTCTGTTCCTTCTGCTATTGCCTAAGTATTTGCAGTTCAACGTATTAATCTTTTATGACTACTTTGATCACTGCTACCGCTGTACACCTTAGCTGATTAATTCAGGATATATGTTATCTTATGCAAATATCACTAGTGATGTTTTCTCACAATTCTCGCAGCTCTTATTTGAATAAGTGTGCTCCCACTTAAAATACTTTCATACTGCAAATGGATAAAATATAAGCTAAGCTTAAAAAAATTACACAGCAGGGTGTTCTGATGTCTGATGGTATCTGGAGTGCTGGTGTTTGGTTCAAACAGAATGGTCAAATCCTCAGTTTAAAGAAAAAAAATATGTAATTGTTTTGGGAGAGCTGTGTATAGAACACAGGAATTAAATGTGCAAGGGTCGCTTAATAGTTATCTGGAATGTGTTTTTTACTTGAATCTGTAATTAAACAGGGAGGAGCGGAATATTTGTAGCAGTAGTAGCAATCATTGTGGTTATTTGATTCCTGGAGCTGAGTACTCCTTTGTGCTGCAGATGAGAACCTCTCTCTGGTTCCAGAACATGCTGTACTGCTGCTTACGAAAAAGTGAAAAATCAACAAGGCTTGATCTTTTAGATCAGACACATTGATGTAGTTGCTAAATTTGAATACATCAACTTTACACTGCAGTTACGTGTATGAAATTTGAGTGCTGGTAATTACAGTATATTTTAGTATGCCCTTTGTTATCTCTATGCTTTCTTTGGTTATTTCTCATTATTGGTTTATATTTTTTTTTTTTTTTTTTTAACCTCCATGTTTTGGAATATATAATGTAAATTTCAGCCCTACTTTAGACTTTGCATGGAAAGATGAGCTGATTCCAGCTCAGATTATTCAGTAACACAGAACCGAGACTGTTCTGAAGTCTCAGTACCTCTGAAAAATGCTCATGGTGGGAATCGTGTGTGTTAATGTATGACGGCTGAATCTGTTGATGGTAGTCAGCGTTGAGGCGAGAAGAGAAAGCGTACCCATATGCACAGAAATTGTGCGTTTTTAAAAATGTGTATGAAGAGTGTTCAGAATTAGAAGGGAGGTTGGTTTTATTTCATATATGGTACAGAGTGGGCATTTTCTTGCGTTGTGGCGTACAGCTCTGCATACGTTAGGAAAAGAATACATTTTCATTCAGTTTACTGATGGCCTGTGTTTGTTCTTGGCTTTTTATCCTCCCAGCCTGTCTCAAACAAATATTGGCATAAGCAAACAGGAAAAGTGTCAGAAATATTTTAGCTGTTGTGCATGTCCAGGGTTGTTTTTTAATGCTTTTAATAAATAGGGTGGAAGACCTCTTGCAATTCAATCAAGTGTTAAATAGACTTTATTTTATAGTAGAAAAATCTGGCCAGTTCCAATACATTAATTAAATCTGCAAAGCATGTTGTTTTAAGTAGACTTCAGCAACTGAATTGGGCAATCTATTTGGAAAGAAAAGTTAAATTACTTAAAATATGCTTGGATTGTACGTTTAAATGGCTGCTTCTGGACCCAGTGTAGTGTCTGCCAAATATTTAATTTTAGTTAGTGATAGCAATATTCCTTGTTCTGTGTTGAATTTTAAAATGTCATTTCTTTGCTAGGATGCCGGGGGAAGTCATCACAAAGTCTCTGTTTCTCCTGTTGTCCATGTCCGAGGGCTGTGTGAATCAGTTGTGGAAGCAGATCTTGTGGAAGCTCTTGAAAAGTTTGGAACCATATGGTATGTCAAACAGTATAAAGTCATATCTCTGGACAAGCTGAGAGCATTATTTAAAAGTCTCTTGGACCTCTTTAAATACATTATAATAGCCATTTGAAATCCAGAACTTAGTTAATAGAAAAGCATAAAGATTTTTCTAGCTGTGTGAAGATACCGTGTTTCTGTACATGACAAGTCTGGTCAAGCAGAGTTACACTGTCTACATGCCATGGTGTCTGCTGGCAGACTGCAGTAGCACAGCTAGTCCTGGTCTTAATATGAGCTGTAGCTAGACTGAATTGCAGAAAAACACAAGGGTGGTTGTCTTGATAAAAGTGAATATACCAAAAATAAGGATGGGCCACAGTGCAGGTGATGCTTTTTTGTATGGTTTCATGTGGGAGGAGTGCTCGTGATATGGCAGGACCTTCAGAATGAGGTGTTTATTCAGAGAAAGTCCCTTCAAATGTCGTACAGCCTGAAGAGTCCTCATTTGTAAACAAAATAGTAAAGGTGAATGGGTACAGCCAGCTTATTCTGAGGTTTGAGTGCTTCTTTCTGGAAACCAGCGTTTTTTTTCAAGGAAATGCATGTATTGAAGTCACATAGGGTTTTGTTAATAGTACAATAGTATTCTTCACTGCCTTAATATTCAAATAATTGAATTATACTTGTACCAGTATCTTAAATAAATAAAATGAAGTGCACATAAGCTTTTGTTTAGAAATACAAATAAGTACATTTTAGCCTCAGAGTTTTAGTTTTCAAAAACTTAATCAGCTGACAAAGCTTCTTGAATTTGTCTGTGTCTTAATTTGGTTAACTAGAATACTTAAGTCCTCTAAAGTAGTTTTGCGTCAGAATAGTATTTTAAATTTCTTAGCAACAGCAAAGATGTTTAGTGTAGCAATTTTGAATGTGTTTTATTATTTGCGTTTACTTTGATCCTTTACCTCATAAATGGCTTTAGCAAGTTTTTTTTAATATTGATTGTAGTTGTAGTAAGTTAGTAAATTATTAACTGTTTGTTGTATTGGTTGAATGTTTTTATGCATCAAACTTTTTCAGGAAAACATCTGCTTATTACTTACTTATCTTACAGCTGCATTTTTTTGTTTTGCTGCAAATGCTTTAGAAATGTGTTGACCAGGTTTGGGAAGCGTGAGTAGGGAGACCTACCTTCCTTTTTTGTCTTTGTTAGGAATTGCTTAGAAAAAATGTATCACATATGACAGTTATGGGACTTGGGAGTTTGAGTAAGCATGTTTCTCTCACCAGCTATGTCATGATGATGCCATTTAAGCGCCAGGCTCTGGTGGAGTTTGAAAACGTAGAAAGTGCAAAGAAATGTGTAACATTTGCAGCCGATGAACCTGTATACATTGCTGGACAGCAAGCCTTCTTCAACTACTCAACAAGTAAGAGGATTACTCGGCCAGGGAACACTGATGACCCATCGGGTGGAAATAAAGTTCTCCTGTTGTCAATTCAGAATCCTCTCTACCCAATTACAGTGGTATGTTTCTTCTTTTTTTCTTTAATATAATAATAAAAGACAAAGAACAGCAATCTCTGTTACATTATTTCCATTGTGCATTATTTGTTAAAATCATTAATTTCAGTCAGGAAATTAAATTCACTTACCAAAGCTTTACACCATCTTCACATAAGTAACATACATGTTCTGGAAAAAAAAAAGCTCTTTCAAGATGATTCAGTCTTGTTGTACAGATATTTTGCAGAATATTTGAAGACTTCAGTGGTCAGGATTTTGGAATGTTTAAGTTGCTGCATGCTTCTGAAGTATTTCCAAATGTGTTGCCACAGCATGAGGAATGTCATTTAGCTTTTAGACTCTGAGTAGTGCATGTTTAAATAGCAAGTAATTTTTCCAGTAGGAGAGGTTATTTTATTGCAGTTGTGCATTCTTAGGTATTTCCTTTGTGGAAAGTTGAAACCATCTGTTGATTATCAGCTCCAGTTTGATGGAATCTTCCTCACTTTTATTTGGGCTGATACATTTTTCTTTTCAGTATTGCTACTCATACCATATGTACAGTTGCGTGCTAATTTATTGCCATATATTTATGGCACACGTGCATTTTTTTTAATGGTATGGATATTTTTTGTTAGTATTTAAGAATGCATGTTTTCTCATGCATTGAATGCTTATATTTTTTTCAGAGAGATTTTCTAGTACACGTTGAATTGCACAGAAAGATTTCAGGAAAAAATTAAAAACTCTGCTTTAAGTAGACTTGTAATACTGCGGTACAAGCATAAGTTACTGGTTCTTAGGGAAGTACATGGGATAGTATGGACCAGTTGAAGTCTTTGGGTTGTGTGGAACCATGTAACTTAGTACAAGTATTAAGTTTTGTTTAATGTGCTGTATATTATGTTAGAAAATTGATTGAAACTTAGTATTCCTGAAATTACTTCAAGCAGTCAGTTCCATGTCATGCTTTTCCCTTCACTGTATTACGAATATCAGTAGGTTTTTGCCTGTTGCTTCAGTAGTGGATGATGAATTTTCTTTCTCCTGTCAGTTTTCTTTATAGAAAAGCATGGCAAGGTATGAGTTGCTTTTTCATCAGTGTTTAAGAATGAACCTGCTTTGAGCTGTGTGAACAAATTCACTAAGTTAAAAAATTCTTTGCATGTGACTATAACACAAATTTTGGAAACTATGTTTAATTCCTGCATTTTAATTTTGGCGTGCATAAGCATCTGAATTGAATGTAGAGGCTTGAGGAAACTTAGTAGCAGAAGCATTGTTCTGGGAGAGGAACGTTTCATGGAAATTCAGATGATGAAGCCTCTAGCACAGTAGCTCCTTTTTTAAAACAAACACCCCACCACCACCCCCCTCTTCCTTCCTGCTGCCCCCAGCTGTTTGTTTAGTGTATATCAATGAGCATTAGAAGCAGACAGATTTCCAAAATTACTTGGGAGCATCAGAGCTCATTGAAGATAGTGTAGACTAGTAGAGCCATAGCAACTGGGAAGACCAGTTGTACCCATAACAGGTAGAAATGTGATGAGAAAAATAAAAATTTTGCACTTCCCCGACAGGTTAAAGAAACAGTTAACTTAAGAATGTCTCAGGCAAAGTCTGCATATTAAAAACAACACAAAAAACCTGACACCACCTCTTCAACGTTTTTCCTTAAATTTGAACTAGAGATAGACAAAATAGATGAAAAATTGCAACCAGTTTTAAGTGGCAAGTCTGAATAACTGCAATGAACTGTTCCATAGTTCTTAAGAACTTCAAAACAGGATATATTTTTTTCAGATAAATTGATCTGCTTAAGGGCATCTTGTGGATGAAGCTAAGTTGTTCTACAATTTTGCTACAGTTTATTTCCTCCACTGCAATTGTGACCTGCTTCTTTCCTAGCAGATTTTTTTTCAGAAGGGTGTGACAGTAAAGGGCAAGAAGGGGAAGTTGACTGTATTTAATTCCTAATTGCTTTCCACCCCTTTGTATTGGGGGGGGTTGGTGTTTTGAAAAAATTTTGCCTAAGGTATCATATATAGGTATTTGGAGTTTTGTTTCCCAGTTTCCTTATCTGTGGGCAGAACTTTATTAGGGGTTTGTTTGTAGGAACAGACAAATTTGTCTGTCCCGATAGAGCTTCTCAAAGTGACCACTGCTGCTGCAATCGTTACTGTCTGTTCAGCTATACCAACCTCTGCTGTTGCCTCTTAGGTCTCACCTTCTAAAGTTTAGAATCTAAACCTTCTGTATATGCATGAGGGGAGTGTGATATGCCTTGGCAATTGAAATGTTTTAAACTTAATTACCAACTTCTTCTGAGATTAGGTTGCTGCACCTCCTTTTTCATGATATTCTAGTGTGTATATAATGCTAGTGTTAATTTTTTATTCAAAATAGCCCACGTTACTGTATCTTGTGCATCACTTGACTGATTTGGTAGTCTAAAGTAGCTGAATTAAACAAAAAACAAGCTGCGTGTATGCCTGCTGGCTAATGACACTGATAGCATTTTGAGTAGAGCTTACATTTTGAAAGACAGGTTGGTTTTTTTGTGTGTATGTGGTTGGTTTGTTTGTTTGTTTTGTTTTAAATTAAGTGGCTGTGAAGAAATATTTTTAGAGACAAATTGTGAAAGAAAGTCATATGCCTGAAAATTTATGTCTTGTGGAACTGGAAAGTTTTCAGGATTCTTGTCTCCCAAACAAGAGGAGATGGAGGGCAGCTGTTTTTGAGTGTGCACAGAAATCATACCTATAACCGATCTCATAAATGTTATTTTTTTAGGGGTTCAGGCTGCTTGAATTATTTCTGAAAATGTCTGTCCATCTTCTGAAAAACTTAAGGTTGACAGTCTTCTCTGCTTGCTTCATTTAGTTATGCAAAACACCCACTGGAGTGTCTGGAGCAAGGCCTCTGAGCATGGACAATGTTTTTTTTGTTTGCTTGATTGGTTGTTTTCTGTTGGGTTTTTTGTTGTTGTTGTTGTTTGTTTTTTGGTGCTTTTTTGTGTGTTTTTGTTTTGTTGGGTTTTTGTTTGTTTGGGGTGTTTTGGTTTGTTTGGTCTTTTTGTTGTTGTGTTTGGGTGCTTTTTCTTGTTTTTTACTGATAATATGCCCGTATATTAAGGGTTGTGGTACTTCATGTAAGCCAGGAGTTACACCACTGCAGCTGTAGCCAACATTAAGACATCCTCTTTTTTTGGTTTCTTGTTGTAAGAGGGGGGTATGTGGGCTTGTGTTTGTTTTGTTTTTAGAAATCCAGCATGCCCCTCACCCCTTTGCTATTCTGCAGAACATAATAATAAATTTCATTTCCCCTCTCGTCCCCTCAATAAACCTGAGGATGTTCACAAAGATCTTGGAATGAGCATTTTGGATGTATTTGCTTTAGATATAAAGAAAGGAAGGGAAATAAATTGTGGTAGAGTGCTTCGCTGAGATGTCAGTTCCTTTGCCTGCTAGGGTTACCTTTCAGCTGTTTGAACATGATCTAACACGTGAATTGTTTCAAGAAATCACAGTGCCTGTTTCTTTAGGTTCTCAAGCCTGAGTCTTGAGAATTCCAAGTATGGGTGTATAATCACTCTAAAATAAACTCTTTTTTCTTGGCCAGATTCATGCTGGAGACTAATTTCTGGTACCATGATGTTTGAATTGTTGTGTGTAATGGACTGTTGTTTGAGATACCCCCCAGCACCACATCATTAGCCTGGCCTGATGTGCAGTAAGGCGAACTTTTCTTACTGTTTGGTTCCCCTGCAGCACTGGAAGTGGTCCTGGATTTTATTGGTTCCTTGTAATATAGACTAATGCTGGTGAAAGCAGAGCATTAACAATGAGTTTGCATGAATCCAATGTTCCCTGTCAGAAGGTTTCTCTGCCTTAAGTGGAAAAAGCACAGCAACCACTTGCAGTGTCTTCAATTTGGGTGAATATGATTGGAATTCTCCCTTTGATAAGCCACCTAAGCTTACATGGTGGACTACTCCAGGTTACTCTTCTGAAAATGAACATGAACAGTTAAAAAAACCCTTAGCTGCTAGAGTCTTATGAAATGAAATGTGCAGTGTTATTTTGTCTGTCTTTGCTTTGGTGAAACTACTGCAGCGCATGCTTAAAGGGAGGACAGCTTGAGACATGGATGCAATTTCTGGTTTTTAAAACAATTGAAGATACTAATGTTTGCATGAGTACTTAGAGAAGTTTTTTCCTGTTTTTCAGATTTGACTGCCTGTGCTATATTGATCCATAAAATTGCTAATCATGAATGTATAAATTTGATAGGGAAAATTATAAATGAAAAGTTAACAGGCCTTTTCTTTGCTCTTTGGCATTTAAATGCCAATGCAAAGAAATATTCTGTGGACCTAAGGTGTTTGAAATTTCATATCTGACTAAAAATATTTTTTTCTCCTTTAGGATGTATTGTATACTGTGTGCAACCCTGTTGGAAAAGTTCAGCGCATCGTTATATTCAAGAGAAATGGAATACAAGCTATGGTTGAATATCCTTTTTGAGTGATTTTTTTTTTTCTGTAGGTTCCTCAACGCAGATGAGATTCAACATGAGAATGTCAGAAAAATACCATGTAATTTTGAGACCAAATTATTTTTAGAATTCTACCTAAGACATAGTAATTTCTAACTTCTATATGTCTATAAGACAAAATAGCACTTACATATTTCATCTTTGTAGGAAAATGACATTGTCAACAATGGTCTTGATAACCATGTTCATAGGTGACCCTAAGGCTAATAATTTGCAGATGTCACAAATTTGACAGTGCATTATACACAAAAGTTTTGTGACTTCTGCCTGTGTTGACACTCAAGAAATGGGTAAGGGATTGCTGAGGTACAGTTTGACTTCTTCAGACTCTTCTAAAATAGTTCTAATATATACTGCTTGTCTTACTATTCTGACTTCGTTAAAGTGTGAGACCAACTTAGGCCTCCTTGACTTGTTTATCATGTGTTGACAAAAATCCCTGCTCTGTTATCCTACTGTTTACTATATTCATAGCTACTACATTCGTAGCATGGGGTGAGTGTTCAGAGTTGTTAATCTGTGACTGCGGTTTGCAAAGTCCAAAGTCTGATAAGATTACCCTTTACTTTATAAAGCTCTGATAGCCTTCTTTCTAGAGACTGATTACACTCAATTTCTGAGCAGTTATGTGGAGAAAATGATATCAAAATCTCAGAAATTCTTTTGTGATTTCCCCACTTTATTAACTTTATTAGTGGGTTACTTCTGTAACATTACTTAACCAGTGGCTGCATCAATGATTTGCCAGACAAAAAGAAATACTCTGACTTCCATAAAAGTTAGCTAATTTCTGTTTATCGATGTAGAAGACTTAAACTGTGTGTCCTAGTAGTAGATTGACTTACTGTGATAGTGTGTCAAGTTTGTGGTAAGTGGGGTTGTCTGGATCAGATGACTTGTACAGTTGGGGGTTACTCTGCATCTTGTGAAAGATTAGGGAAGTTGTGGGGAGGATCTTGCACATACTCTGGAACTACCACACGTCTGTCCTTTGAATTAAATCCTGCAATGTGCCTTTTATTAAAAACAAAAACAACCAGCAGTTGAAAGAAAACTTGCAAATGTGAGCAAAGTAATGCAGCAGCATAGGTGAACAGTTTGCCTGGAGGGGGGAGTGAGTTTCAAGACAAGTCTTGTATGAAAAGTTCAAAAATCTACTCAAATTTCAATGCTAATTGCAGTACCCATTACTTTTGCAGGTATGCTCCCGCAGTTCTAGCCAGTGCCAAGTAATTTCTTAGAGGTCTGGGAAGCTTAACTTCTCTCACTCTTAAATTCCACGGTGAACCTACATCACCCTGGAAGAAGGTGCAGGAATGTGGTAAAACACAAGCGATACGCTATTGATATAGAGTACTTCCAAAATGTCGCTTATTATATCAAATGTCATGATTATATTGAAGGATGGCGCAAAATGTCTGGTCTGCTGCAAGTTTCAGACTGACACTGTATGTTATTGAGTATGTATGAGATCATGGATTGCCCTGTGCCAAGGCTCAAATACATTTTTCTGCTAGTCACAGAACCAGTCTTGGAGCATGTAGAGGATAAGAAATAACCAATGTATTGGAGCCTGGCACGTGCATCTGCCTTGAGCAGTGGATTGAAAGCAATCTGCTTGTTGTATTTTTTGATGCAACATGATTATTTGTTCATTCAAAATATCTCTTGGTTCTGTGATTTTATTTGGCTAACAGACTCTTTCTTAGTTCTTTTCACTGTAAATTAACTACTGAGTTCATGTTCTCCCTCCCCACAAGTTTCAAGCTAACGCTAGCTGTGAGAAGGGATGCACTGTCTTAAGTCACACCTTCTCGTCCCCAAGCTCTGATGCAGCTTGAACTTTCCCTTGAAACTTTCTCTTCAAATATTCTCTAGGCTTGCTGGTAACTTTCTATGTCCTCTGATGAAAATTACTAAATCCACCAGGATATGCCCTTCCAAATGGCATAGGCTCAGAGCATAAACAAAGCTTGCATCTATATAATCCACACTGAAGAATTTACTGATGTATGAATGGTCTCGTGATGTGCTGCATACATCTCAAAAACAGATGCTTAACAGAAGTTTAACCCATATATAATTGTTGGTAATTTTATATTCATGTCTGTGTAGACTTCTTGTAAGGTACAAAATACTGAAATATCTGCAGGCTATAAAAATAAAGCCATATCAGAAGAAAGGGATGTGAATGAGGCACCTGGGGAAAAAAAATCCTTAACGTGATGTGCATGTTTGAATCAGTGTTTTGTGCCCAGAAGGCAAAGGCTGCACTCAATGGAGCAGATATCTATGCAGGATGCTGTACACTAAAAATTGAATATGCAAGGGTAATGCTTGGACCTTCTCTTTTAATTTTACTAGAAAAATATATATAATCAAGACTTAACCTTTTTCACTTTTACTTTATTTGAACAGCCGACTCGACTTAATGTCATTAGAAACGACAACGATAGTTGGGACTACACTAAACCATATCTGGGCCGACGAGGTAGGTTTTCCTATGTTATTGCTGTAGATGTTTGCCTACACTAATGCCAATCCTTTATAGATGGTCAGGCTGTATGGCAGTAGTCATGTCAAAGCAAGCCAGCGCTGCTGGAGGCTGTGCTCACACCAGGACATTAACCCTGAGCCCTAGTGCCCCCTACAGCCGTGTGCTGAGCCTCTGAGCTCAACAAGGAGCCCACACCTGCAAGCACCTTCGCAGTTCTCAAGGACTTGCATTTCTCCAAGCAGCTCTCTCTCTTTGGAGGAGAGGAAACCTGGTACAGACTATTCCTTACAAACTACAAACTTGCACACTGCTTCTCCTTCGGACTCTTTTTTTCCCCTATGTTGGACAAGGCATTAAGAAGGATAGAGGACTTCAGCAGGCTGACTCTACACTTCATCATGCACCACATCGGCATCAGCCAAAAAAAAACCAAACCCAAAACAAAAAAAAACCAAAACAAAACAAACCAACAGAAAAAAAAAAAAAACCAAACTGAAAAAACTCAGACTTGCAATTCACCTTGTCTGCATACTGCATGCACCACCACCACAAGTTTTTAAAGGAGGACACGTTCAGTACTTCAGATTTGTGTGAAATGAATCACGTGATAGACTGTACCCATTCTGTTCAAGTTTGTATGTATACTGGTCTTATTTCCCTTAAAATTACAACTGAAAAATTGAGAACGTCCAAAATTAAGAGCCTCTCTTGTTGATACCATTGATGTTGTAATCTTTTTATTACTACCTGTATGTGAGAGTTGGATTCAGTCTTAACAGTGTAAATATTGTCTAGTAGTAGGGAAATTTAATCCTTATCTTTAGATAGTTGAAACTGAGCAGTGCAATATCAGATAGGTCCCCTCAGTTATATTTGACTATTAAAATAGGGAGATTCATAATTGCTACAGGCATACTGTCTCTTAAGTACTCAGATGTAAAAATAACCAGAGTTTAACTCAAGTGAGTTGAAACTATGACTACATATGTAAAGACAAACTGCTGTGTAGCTTAACTCCTGTAAAGTGTTTATTTAAAAAAAAATTGTAATTATTGAGTGCAGTGTTCAGTAATTTATGTACAATAATGTATGCAATGTTAAGTTAGAGAAGTGAAGACAATGTGTCCAAGATAGAGTATCTACTTATCAAAGACTATATGAGAACCAGGAATTTGACCGTCTCAGATATGCACTTTCAAAGTAATTCTGTAGAGACCCTGGGCTTGTAAAAACTGTTGTACAACTGAAAACTTAGGGCTTGAATTTTCAAAATCAAGTTCTTGTAAAAAGTTAACAAGGGAGCTACAGTATTGGTTGCTGCTTGCAGATTGTGACTTTGTATTGGGATTCAATTTTTTTTCTCAAATTCCTCAGTTAAAAAAAAAAAAGATTTTGAAGAAACTCAAGGGCAAGAAAAAAATCTGAAAGTTTGAATTTGAAAAATGTGAAGGATTAATTTGATCCTCATATCTTTTGATCATTGCAGTGTTTGGTGGCTGACTTGTAACATTGTGCATCTAATTACATGATGTAATTGGTCTGCAGATATGACTGTATGTATGAACTAAATGTTCCTCAAGCTAGAGAAAACAGTGGAAAATGAAAAACTTAGGATAGGTACAGCTTGCTCTTTCTCAAGAACTCTCATTCTACTCTTTCGTTTTCCTTTTGTTACATTGACAGCTGGTCTCTATTTTCTATACATCACTCTACTACACATGAGAAGAAAATAATTAGCCTTGTGTTATAGATATATATATGTTATATAGTATACAGGACAATTTTTCGTTTACTGTGGCCCACATCTACTTACCTAGCAAATGGGAATATAAATTCTTGAATGAACACGGAAATGTACTTGAGAAAGTAGGCATCTAGAGCAATTTTGCCCATAAAGTAATCCAGGATTTTTCTTTTTTTGAGAGAGAGAGTTTTCATACTTGTGTTTCAGCTTACTCTTGCAGCAGCGTTGTTTGCCTTTTGAACTTACTGTGACCTGAACAGTAGGGGTGTGACTGCAGCAAACAAGATCTTAACCCAAAGGAATTTAATTTTCAGGACAGGCATACTAATACATGCTTTCAGAATTTCCTTCACCCTTTCCCCCTCAAATCTTAAGAAGGAAATTCATTTTGCTAATGATTTTTTTTTTCAAATAACTGTTTTTAGTTTTTTATGGTAACAAATTATAGACTTCCCCATAGTATTTCTCCATTTAAATATGTTTCCTAGCAAGCGTCTGCTGCTATGAACCCATATTGCATTAGATTGAAATGAAAAAAAAAATCCACCTGACTTAGTATTCTACATGCTTTCAGCCAGAAAGGTCAAACTGTAGTTTGGGGCATTTCCTTCGGTGGTAATAGCAGCATACACAGTGACTTAAGGACCTGATTTAAAAACAACACCAAAAACCCAACAAACTCCAAACTTAAACTAGATTATAAAGAACGTTTCCTTTCAGAATTATTTTTAACATAGATCAGTTCTCATGTTTCAATGCCTGTTTGCACAGGTATTTGTACTCCACAACTAAGGGGTTTTGTCCAAGTAAGGAACAAGTATGAGGCAAGGAGAGAGCAGTGGACTACACCATCACGAGGAGGAAACATTTGTCAAACTGTTCTCCCAGAATTCTTTATTTGAAGAATATAGTCCTTTACTATATTATTGTGTGCAGTTTCAAAGGGTTTAGCTTCACAGACTGGAATTATAATGTTGATTTTTCTGAAAGATGATTACTGCATACAGTTTAAATGCTCGAAATACTTCATATGACTGCCCATTTGCTTTCTAGAGCCAAGAAGCAGGGCTGTTAGCCTGAAAAGGCAATGGAAAAACAAAACTTGACAAAAATAATATTTCTCCTATATATTTGAAGGCATTCAGCACTACTGTCTCTTCAGGCTTTATTGCCAAAGTAAATGTCTGATTTGGAATCTGTCCTCAAAATCCTGAGCAGAAAGGGCACATGTGTTTTCATCTCCTACTGTTGTGTTGCGTAATGCTAATAGCTCCTGTTTTTCAGGGGAAATACCTCCAGCTGCATCAGGCTGGAGTTTCTGTTTTCAGCAGTCATACTTAAATTTACTGGAAACTTTTATAAACTGCTAAATGTCTTGCCCTGTCTTTTGAATGTGGTTGTTTTAATTGTAAGAAATCAATTGCTGCTTACCACAAACAAATTTGGAAGTTTAGATTTTCTTTGTCATGCAGCACAGATCTGATCAGACAATACAGCTTTGGCTGCGATGCGCTGCTTCCGTTCAGTAATGTAGACCCCTTGCTTAACTTTATAGCCTAGAAAACTGGGTTTTCTTAAAGGATTGACCGTTGATTAAGTGCATTATTCAGTGATGTTTTACTTCAATTGAACTGTTATGTGCTGCTGATAATGCAATAATGTACAATCCTTTCAGCACGCCCATAAATCAGTAGGTGTTCTGTAAATATATATGTACACATATGTAATGCTCTCTGTTTACTGATTATGAAACCATGTAATACAGGTTGTTGTTGGCTTATGCTGAAACTTCTTGAAAGAAGCCCACTTTGAAAATGTGTTGCTGTTGAAGCTAATATTATGATTCAGGTACTGTCTTTCAAAAGTACTGCATTTCAAATTTGTTTTAAGAGACACATAGGTAAATCCTGCTGTATGGTGTTATCTATACTAATGTGTGGTGTCTGTTTAGGAAAACTATTGGGTATTTCCATAAATCTTAAATGTCTGCATCTCCTCATTGGCCACTGCCCCGAATCAACTTAAGTGCAATTTGTCATATAGATGGCAGTCTTTTAATTTTGGTGTCCCAGGGCTACAGCTTGTGGTTTTAGAAGTATAATGAATGAGAAATCGTTTATAAAATTAACAAATACTCAAATTACTTTTTTAGCTTCTTAACTAGAAGCTTTGTGTCTTAACTGGAGAAATCAGGCGCATACTTGTCCATACTAAACTCTTTTCTTTCCCTTCCCACATGTTAGACAGAGGGAAGGGCCGCCAGAGGCAAGCTATTTTGGGAGAGCACCCATCATCTTTTAGACATGATGGTTATGGTAAGTAACATAGAATGACAGGTCATTACGATTTCTTTGTGTTACGTGGAATTGTAAATATTCAATCAATGCTTAACTGGGGACCCCTACGAGTAGTTCACATTGTGCTGTACGTGCAGTGCTATCAGTCCACATCTGAAAATGCTGGTGATTCACTGAAATCTGTCTCTGTTTGTTGCTGTACCTCTACCTTTCAGGGAGAGCACCCAGCCCTGCAAATGTATTCTGTGGAGGAATGTTCCCTTTCAGTTGCCATCATCCTAGCAGTGGGTGAAAAATGGTCTCTGTACTGGGAAAGCAGTTTTCTTCTAGAAAATGGCAGTATAGCTTGATCAATGGTTTGATGCAACACAGAGCTCTTTGATGTTCTTGCAGGCAAAGCTGTGAATTGTGGGCTTTGTGTTTCTTCTAATTTAGCTAATTCTGAAAAGCTATAGATATGTGACTGTGTAAGAATGTTGTTATAGATTACTGCTATAGAGTGCTGAGGTTGTTACTGGCACTGTCCATAAATGACCATCTGCTGTCGCTTCCATGTGTTGGACCAAGACCTCAGGGCTGAGAGACTGATGTCCCCAGTTAGATATGACTCTCTTAACTGTCAAATGGCAATGTGATTTGTCTGGCCTCTTTCTTTGCAAATGTATTGATGATATTTTAGGTTGACCTTTAACCTACTCTTTCCAAAGGTTCTTCACATCTTCAGAATTTCCAGGTTCCACCTTGTATTCGCTGATGTTCTTTTTTCATTCTTCTGATATACCTTGCTACCTTAAGTCACATGGCTGTCTCCTCCTATACCACTGCATCCCTCTCACTACTGTTTTTTGCTAGGGGAAAAAGGACAGAAGGTTCCTTTTATACTTGGTTTATGTGAATTTCTCCCCTCCTTGGTCTGTAATAGTGATGTTTTCTATGAACAGAAGTATTACATACTAGTAATGCCTCTTCATTTAAAAAAAAAAAAAAGTTTATTTCAATTAAACTTTCACTTTCCCTGTAATGGACAGCAGGACAGCTTCATCTTGCATTAATGCAGGATTTTAAGTATTCCTGTTTCTTCCAAGTGAGCCATTTGTAGAAAGGCAGCCTTCTGACTTAATCTTTTGTCTCTGTAGAAGAGCTGTGTCATCTCCTCTCCCAGCTAAAAGTTCACTTCTTTTGGTTTGTTTTCCATACTTTGTAATATTCTTTCTTGATGTCAAGTAGCTCTATAAGTAGACATGGCAAAATTACTGAAGGTTTATTTTAAGTATTTCTTCTGATACATTTGTGTTCAAATATTTTGTATGGTGCAGGCAAGATATTACTTTTAAGAAAACTGGTATTTTTGAAGGAATGTAACCTGTAATTCAAGCCATCAGTAAGATAATTACTGAAATAACTTTTTTCACTTGTGTATAAAAACAATACCATGAAACAGCTCCTTCCTTCTTGTCTGGTAATGTAAGAAGAGACTTGGAATATTAAAGGGAATAGAAAAGGTCTCTCTTTTATTTTTTTAAATTAGAGAAAGAATTAATGGAAACTGCTGTAACGTTTTTCTCTCCTCCTCCTTTAAAGACGTGTTGTGTATGTGGGCTTTAATGCATGATTAAGTAGTGAAACTTGTTTACAATATGAAAGCATCGTCTTTCATCTCCTTAGGGTCACATGGTCCTTTGTTGCCCTTGCCGAGCCGCTACCGAATGGGATCTCGGGACACTCCAGAACTTGTTGCTTATCCATTGCCCCAGGCATCCTCCTCTTACATGCATGGTGGAAATCCTTCTGGGTCAGTTGTCATGGTTAGTGGGTTGCATCAGCTAAAGATGAACTGTTCAAGGGTCTTCAACCTGTTCTGCTTGTACGGAAACATTGAAAAGGTAAGGCATAATTTATTAGAAACTTAGGAATTACTATAGCCATTTCAGTTGTTTCGGAAAAAGCCTGGCTGAGATGGTCTAAAAGTATTTCCTAACAACTTAAAAAACTCTTGGTTGGGAATGTTTGTTGCAATGTAATTTCTTCCCTTATCTATCTCAGGTAAAATTTATGAAGACTATACCAGGCACCGCACTGGTCGAAATGGGTGATGAGTATGCTGTGGAAAGAGCTGTCACGCATCTCAACAATGTCAAGTTATTTGGAAAGAGACTTAATGTCTGGTAAATATGTTTTATCAGATTAATAGTCTACTAGTGGGCAGATGGAATGAGGCTGCAAATGGTCAATATCCCACTGTTATCATTATTTGAGTTATTTCCAATTTGTAACTATTATTGGTTTATTACTAGTTAAGATTTTATTTATTCTTCTTTTGCTTATATTAATAAAGTATATGGGCAATACATTGGCTGTTCATAAATTGTATTCCATAATATGTCTTATCCATCCTTTCTACTTTTTTTTTTTTAAGGAAGGTGTCAAATCCAACCCATTATGTTCTCCTTCTGTTTCAAGTTTTTGTAGGGAAATGTCAGCTCTCTTCTGGTTAGATCAATAATCTGTGTGAAAAGTGTGCAAGTCTTAAATATTTAAGAAACTTTAACTATATGTATCCTTAAATCCCAGCGTTTCCAAGCAGCATTCAGTAGTTCCAAGCCAGATATTTGAACTGGAGGATGGCACAAGTAGTTACAAGGATTTCGCAATGAGTAAGAATAATCGCTTCACCAGTGCTGGCCAAGCATCTAAGAATATCATCCAACCGCCTTCTTGTGTGTTGCATTATTATAATGTTCCCCTGTGTGTAACTGAAGAAACTTTTGTAAAGGTAGGCAGTTGAAATGAATGTGACATGCTGTGCTTTGGGGCTCTATCCAAGCTTTACACTGTGCTATGTTTAAAAAGCAATAGCTGGGATAGTCACAGCATAGCGACTGGAAAGAGAACTGATTTAAAAAATGTTTGTAGCCTCTCTATACAGAAGCTGGTGTATTTTCACAATTCTGGCATTATTTTCTCCATTTCAAAAATATACATGAGAAACAAAGTCTTGGAAATAAAGTTGAGGAGCTTAATGTAGGTTTTTTTGGAGGAAGGGGAAAAGACTCTCACAGAGCCAAGTACAGGGACAGTTGACTACAATTCGCTTGCACAGTTGAGTGCTGAACAATGCTGAGCCTTTCAAGTGGAGGTAGTGGTAAAACTGGTGATAGTTCAGTGAGTTATATTTTTTTTTTTCCCAGGCTTTGTCTGAAAGTTAACTCTGGTTCATGAGTGGTGTGCTTGGATGTACAACTTCTGAGCCACTGTATTGAAGTGGCAATGTCAAAAAGAACTTGTTTTTATTTAAATGTGGTGTTCGAAGTAGTAGTGATATCAGTACTCTAACAATTTTTGCGCGTATAAAATTGTATTCATGGGAAAGCACAGATATAGGAGCCTTGTTTTGCGTACTATAGAATTGTAATCTAAAGAGTTACCAATCTAAACATATTTTTAAAATAATAATTTGCCATAAATTTTTGGACGCTATCTTAAAGGGTCAGAATTTCTTTTTTGTGTGTCTCTTCCAGGAACTTGGAATTTTTGCTAGTGTGTTTATGTGCATTTTTATTGGAGTTTTACCTCTTATTTTATTTTTGTGACAGTTATGTGAGGATCATGAAGTTCTCAGCTTTATTAAATACAAAGTGTTTGATCCAAAGCGTAAGTAAACTTTGACTTGTTTGGGGAGTTATTTGAATTCCAGCTTTGATAAGAACATGCACTGTCAGGAGACATTACTGATCACCTCCTTCCCTTTTTTATTTCTCATTTTGATAGCTTCTGCCAAAACACTGTCTGGTCTCTTGGAGTGGGAATGTAAGACAGATGCAGTGGAAGCTCTCACGGTACTTAATCACTACCAGATAAGAGTCCCAAGTAAGTCAGTTTTACTGCTCTAACTGCTATAATATTTTTTTTCTTATTTTCTTTAATGTTGATAATGTCTTTGTAAAAGATGAGGCTTCAGCATCTCAGTCTGCAGCTAAAAACTGTGTTCTTATTATGTTTATATATGCTATATATTATATATATATACACACATACTGTACCTTATATATTATAATATACAAATACTATATACATTACAGTATTTAATCTCTAGTTTAGCTTCCATTAGTTTTTATCTAAATGGCACTCATCTTAGTTTTTTGAGTCAACCTATAGAACTCAAAATGTGCTCTATAGCTAGGAAGTTATGGAAGGATGGAAAAAAATAATTGGTTTGGGGTAAAAGGAAGGCAGGAAGGAAAAACATTAAAATCTACTGTCATCAAAACCAATCCTAACAGATAGTGGCTTACTCAATCTTTTTTATATCTTTCACAATAATTGCATAGAAATCTGCAATATCCGGGCAGAAGATTCTTACTGCTCTGAATTAACTCCTTCTGTAGTGGGTTCTCTTTCAAATCAGAACTTGTGAGGCCAAGCTGAGTTTAGGTCCAAACTAGTAAGAATGGAGTGGGGAGTTCACCTGCTAAACAAGTACAAATGGGCCAGATCTGCACTGGACAATTAAGATAGTTTACTGGATTAAATGGAATTATTCTGGGTGTTCATAGATATAACTTTGAATCCAGCCCAGTGTCTAATATTATTTGAAACTACCTTCTCCAAACTATTATGAATTTGTCTCTCTGTCAAGCATTAATAGTTTAAATCTTTCCCATCCCTCCTCCCTTCCCCACTGCTTTTGCCCACTTTCTCAATAATGGACTGAGATTACTTCAGGGGCAGAATATTTTTAAGATATTGGTGACAACATAGTGTTCACTAATTTCATACTTACTTCAGTTTGTAAACGTGAAAACAGCAGAAGAACTTATGCTTTTCAACATGAAAAAGGCAAACCCTAATGTCTAGTCAAATATATGTATTGCAGGAAAAGATAGCAAGTTTTAACCAGCAGTCCTTGTTTAAAAATACTATAATAATATTGGCTGAGGTTGGCTGAACCTAGATGTATCTTCCATTACCTGAGAGGCAAACGTGTGCTGCCATCCGTGCGTCTTGGCAGCCTTTTCAAATAGCGGGGAGTGGTTTATGCTTTGCTTTCTGAAGGGTGTGCTGGACATCTTGCTGTTTTCTCAGTCAAACACTTGTAAATACTGTCCAGTGCCACTGTCTCTGATAGAAATGCTGCAGTCTTGATTTTCTTAAATATCTATGCCTTTTGTCTTTGAAATTGCCTGTTAAATACTACTTTTATAAATAGCTCAGCTAGGAAGTGGGGCAGCAAAAATGGTAAAGTATATAGCATGTAGTACATTTGGAATTCTATCTACATTCCCCTAGGACCAGATCCATCACTTTAGTTTTATGTCTGAAAAGTGCTGGTGGACTATCAATAACACTCCCAGGTCATCTTGTGTCTGTGGGCCACTGGTGGGGGGCAGGGGTAGCCAGAGAGTTGCAAACATTAAATCTACAGAACTGGTAAACTTGGCAGATGATGCAGGGGGATCTTGGTCAGCAGGAGAGGGATGCTCAGTAAAACACCCTGACTGTGTTACATCTTGTCTTCTGACAGATGGCTCCAACCCTTATACCTTGAAGCTTTGCTTCTCTACTTCATCCCATTTATAGAGAAGAGAACAGCATGTTAAGAGCTGCGTTCACCTTGATTTGCAAGTTTAAAAACTACATTTCGTTCACAAAGCTCTAAAGTGGTTGTTCTAATGTTGCCTTGTTTCAACTTAATTCTGGTATCTTGTTTTATAATAAATGGATGTTCCTTCATAAATACAAACCAGTTATTTTCTTTTTGCCTCTGAGAAGTACATGTTGTAAGCTTACTACAAAGTTTGTATTTCGTTAGTGCAGTATCTTCAAATGTCTAAAGAAACACCAGTAGTATAAACAAGATTGTTTTCTTCCAAAAATGACATATATTTGCATTTTCGATAATGTTAAAGATTAGCAAGTATTTTTCCATTTGTAGTCTTAATTGGCAGATAGAACTATTGCATCAGAATTTTAAATGTGGAACTTGTTTTTCAGTATGTTAAGTAGTGAAGTATGTTACAATACTAAAAAGCTTGTATTTATAAAATGCTTTAATCAGGTTGATATTGAACATAGCAATTTTTAGTAGTGTAGACTTATTGATTTATAGTTCAAAGTTAACATAGAAAATTATTAAGTATGTACACATGTATGGTGTGAATTCATACTTATTAAGGTGGTTTTGGGTTTTTTTTAAAAGACTATTTTCCATTTGCATTAGCATGATGCCATCTATAGCTAATCCCACCATAGAGGCCTTTTAAAAATTAAAATTGCAAGCCTGTATCAATGTGTTCATCCTCATTTTCCATAATTTAAACTTAAATTTTGGTGTTTAACATATCCTCTTGACTTTTTTTTTTTTGAAGTAGTGGTTTTGACATATTAAATGGTAGAAGTTGGATTTGTGAGAAGATTGATTGCAATAGAAACCAAGGTGGTAAAAATAGTTAAACCAAAAAGCAAGCCCCACCATACTCTCTCATACCTGGACAGTTAATTTGATATTTTCTTTTGTCCGATTTATCTTATACACCTGTTATGACCATGAAAGAATTTATAGGATGAATAGACTTGGCTAGCATCTCAAACCAAGGTAGTCTAGATGGAATTCAGACAATGTAACTAATTACATGACGTGAAATTAATGAGGTGAGAAATCTTTCACTTTGGGGAAGATGGTTTCATTTGTCCCAGTACTTTGAAATCTCTGTTCTCCTTTCTGGAGTTGTGTCTTACTTGGGCTAAACCCCCCAGAAATGGGAATCCAAGCAGACAAGTCTGGGAGCTGTTGTCCGAGGCTCCATGTTTGTTCCCCTTTTGGAATTTGCAGCAAAGTCTTTAGGGCTTCTTTTTAGTTCTGCTCTTAGTGATCAGAGATAAGTTATTTTATCAGATATTTTATGTCTTATCATACAAGCTCTTTGTTCTGTCTTTACGGATTTTATCCATATCCATCCTTTATGCAAAATTATTTGTGCAGTATGCTTGTCCTTGAGAGATTATGTTGCAGTACGTTTACAGGCTGTGGGCGTTGCACGTCTTTAAATACAGAGTGGATTTTCCCTATTCTTAATTTCAAGGCAAGCACACTTTATTATACAAGGGAAAACGTATCAGCTGTCCTTCAGGTTTTCTCATCAACAATGATTCATTTTTGTCCTGTCTGCCTCCATTTTGTTCATGCTTCAGGTAGTGAGTATTTCAGGTATTCAAATTTTGGCTTCTAAAATGTCTGAACTGGGAAGTGAAGGACAGCTGCTCTTCGACAGCTCTTTCTGCATGTAGGGTTTGGAATAATACCAGCTTCCTGTGTGGTAGGTGGCAAACTGACTTGCATTTTAGGGGCACTGCCCCTAAAAAATAGTATTCTCTTTCAGCCTCAGTGTTTTTCCCCCAGAAACTGCTTCCAGATAGCTTGAGTGTTGAAGGGTATGTGCCATATCTTGCTGCTTGCCAACAGAAATGCTGAGTACTAGTGAAATTTTCTGTGCTGCCTAGTGTTTTAATGGCAAAAGGTCTCTCACAGTCATTCATTCCTTGTCCATCAACTTGAATGTTCTGTGGAAACTTGTTTCAGTTTGGGATGTAGGATGAGTGACCCTTAAAGCCTTCAGGTTCAAAAAAAAAAAAAAAAAAGCACTTTAATGTTTCGTTGTCCTCAGTGGATCACAACATTCAGTGCCTAAGGTGTTCAGGTGAAAAGCATCTTTCCTGTGGCTGCTCAGATCAACCAGAGGACAGACTTGTTCCAGGTGTATCTGAGAGGACTTGAGGACTTGATACCAGCTGGAAGTCCCCAGATACAAAATGAGTAGCCTGTGCCACTTGGGGAAGAAGAGAGAGGAGACTGAAAAATTGTTTAAGCTTCTTTCTCCGTAAAATAATCACCTTATTCATGTAAAAGTTGAGAATGAGAGAGACTCCTTGTTGGTGTTTTTCTGTAAAAAGAAGATAAAGTCTTCTCTTGGGCCTACAAGGATGGATGCTTGTCCTTAGGGAGGAATGAGGTTGGTCTTCTTCCACAAATGAGGTTTGTGTTCACCTATAATCTTGCTCTTTAGAATAGAGCCCAAACAGTAGGGCAGGTACAGAGTTAGTTGCTCCAAGAGGAGTGAAGTTTATCATTTGACAGTGCTATTACCATACTTGCTAGATTTAAATTAAACCATTAAGGTCTCTCAGTGCAGTTTGTTCTGTCTCCTTTGCATAAGCCATACAAGCAAAATAGTGAACATTGCTATGCACATTCTCTGCTTGTAAGCAGCAATATCTTCATGTCTCTTCCACTTTGTGTGTTTTGTGTGGTGTTTTGTTTTGTTGTGGTGGGTTTGTGTGTGTGTGTGATTTTTTTGGTTTCTGGGGTTTTTTAAGTTTTGGTTTTTATTGATCCCTGTTCATTGGAGGTAAATTATATATTGAGGTGGGGATCTGTTCATCTTCTCTCATGATACTCTAATCCTTGTTTATATTTATTTTTCCTTACATGGAAGAAGTGGGAATAGTTGCTTTTTGACCTTCTATACCATTACAGCAAGATAGAGTGTATTGCTAGAGTGATTTAAAAGAAACCATTCAGAAAGTGTTTGGGTGTCCTGCTTTATGAAAGGAATGATACAACTTAATGTGGTGTCACTAAGTCTGTCTTTTAGTAAGGGATGATGTTTGGGGCAAGCTGGCTTGTAACCGGCTGAAACCCTCTTTGTTGTAATTAAATGCAACTTGCTCCTTTTCCTGCTGTGTGTTTTCTTGTGAACAGTGCTTGAACTTGTTTGAATATTATGATGGCTTAGCAGGAGATACTCAGTTTCTTCTGTTAAATAATGTGTCGAAGTCTGGGAACATGAACATGCTCACATTTGTTTTAAACATCTTTGGGGTTTTTTTGTGTCTTGTCCTCTTTTGAAAATACCTTGTATTCTCACGTTTGTAGCCATTCCAGGTTTTTAGGTCTGCCCAGTCTATTGGTTTATTCCCCTCTGACAATTACAGAGATGGTAATAATCTCAAAAATAATCTTGTTTGCATTGGCATGTCTTTGGCCAGAAATACTGTGCAAGAAGGCATGGGAAAATAAAACAGTAGTTATGGGCTCAGCTTCCTGCAGAGAGTTATGAAAGCACAAAATACCATTGTTCTGATTTTGATGGAGCTGTGCTGCAGTTAAGAGCCTCCCACCTTCACATATCTGGTTTGTAAAAGGGAACTTCAGAGTCGTGCTGTAAAACGTGTCTTGCAGTGGTTGCCTATATCAGTTTGCATGTTTGATGCTATGACCAAACAATGCTCTGGTGTGTTGTCATAGAAGAGCTGATAGTGCCCTCTGACGTGCTGTGAAATTCAAGAGTGAGTGGAGAATCCTGTCTAAGCAAGGGACTGGCAGTGCTGCAAGACCCCTGGAAGGAAGGCACTCGGGGGACAAGGGGCCAGTGCAGGTCACCAGACCTGCATTCCTCTCCCAGACTGTAGGGCTAACAAGGGTGAGAGGTGCACAGCTGGACGAAGTGGTCTGATACGTGGCATCTCGCCTAAGAACATCTTATCTTAGAAGTGATGTGTTTTTCACTTCCTTAATTTCTTCTAGCATGTGATATTTTTGTTCTTAATTAAGACATCTTTAATCTAGGCTCCTCCCAGCCTACCTTTGCTTCCATAAGGAATAGTCTGGGAGTGGACTGGAATGTGAAAAATGTTAATAGTGTTCACCAGAGAAGTCTGGGTTGAGAAATACTGATGTCATTCTTCATCTGTAAAACAAGAGATTTTCATTTTTTTTCCTCACCTCTTAAACCTCATGCACGTTAAGTGAGTGGTAAGACAGTATCTGCTCAGTTGCACCATTAAAATTGAGAGGGGTGAAAGAATGTGCTCATGTGATAATGTGATGTTTCTAGCATGCCACTCAGGTTCCATACAAAAGCATAGTCTGACACAAAAATAAGCTGAAAAAAATGGCTGTTCAGGGTTTGGGAAGATGAGGCCTCCAAGTTCTACTGCTAAAGCATCTGATTTGATAAAGGATGAAGAGCTTCCATTTCTAGACAGTTGTGTCATCAAGTTAGAAGAACAAAATATATGTGTTCCATTAAGTCTCCTAATGCACAATACTCCGTTAAAAACAGAAGATTTCTTTCTCCAAGGATTTTAATTCCCACAGGATGTGGAGGAACCTAATGCAGCCAGATTACTTGTGCTGTGCTTTGGCTGTGTCGCTCTAAAGGAAATAACCTCAGTCCCTTTACTTGTATTCAAAAGCTTTGGTATCTGTCCTGTGCCAAGTCTTCCTGTTCTGGCCTTTCACAGCCAGCTCCCTGGGCGACACATTAATTCAGGTAAGTTCTCTGCTCTTCCCCTTGACTGTTGCAGCTGCTGATGTGAGGTCTTAATTTCTGGCATGATTTATTTAACTTTTTCCTTCCTTGGTGTTCATGGAGCAGCTGCAGACTGAGTGGGTCTTCATGCAAGGGTACAATGACTCCTGCAGGAACGTGCCAGGGAGCCAGCAGCTGTTAAAAAGGCAATATAAGTAGCCCTCTCTTCCGAAGCATCCGGGATCCTGGAATACAAATTAGTCCTGGCAAGAGCAGTATAGCGGTATTCAGAACAAAACACTGACATGGGCTCGTAGCATGGGGGATAGCTGAGGTTGGCTGTTGCTGCAGAATACAGGATGTAATTATTCAATTTCATAGAAGCCATTACCTGTTTGTTTATTTTCTCTTGCCACCTTCTTTCCATTAAATTGCAGATGTTTGTGCTCCATTCAAATTTAAGTGGGTGGTAGTCAAATAAGCCCCCAGTAGTTACTAGTTGGAGTGCTTTCTTACTAAAACTCTCCCAAATTTTCTGTCACTTAGGCTGTTTATACAGCAGACTTTCAATATTTCGGACAGCACAATTTGTATTAGTTGATGCTTTCTCTGTCATCTAGGTGTAAACGCCTGGCCATTTTACACTTAGTGGCATGATGCAGGGATTTGCATGTAATGCAGATTTTGCTTCTATTTTCTGTTAACCACAGCACTGGAGCAGCTAAATCAGATTAAATCAGTGGGCTATAGATGAGCATCTTGTCAAAAAGCTTCAGAAGAGCATCTACAAAATAGCCTGGTCAGACAGTGACCTGGGTCATCTTTTTTGAAGTTACTGACTTCTGTCTGAAACATGATAACCTAAAACTTCACTAATTTAAGGTGGGAATCCCACTCACTGAGCTTTTAATTCTCACCTGTCTTTTTGGAGGGTGTGTGAACCAACGCAGGCACGTCGCACGAAGAGCCAGAGGCCATGAATACAATTGCAAAGAGCAAATTTTATTTTTATTTTACCTCGCTAGCAGGGGATCTCCGAAGCAGCACCTAAGCTCCTGGGCAGAGATGACACAAGTGGAGACGGAGGTGCTACAGAATTCAGCCCTGGTCCTGCGGTGTTCGCCTGTTTTTCAAGGCTTCAAGCAGGCACAGCCTTGCGCTCTTTCTCACAACAAAGCAAGAATCTCAGGCATAGTGGTAAGGTGCCTTAGAGTTTCTCACAGGGCTATGTTATCTGACACAGATGTTCTGCTCATCAAGCACACAAGGTCCGTAAAACAGCGTGATGTATGTGCTTTTTCTACACCACAGCTGCAAGTCACTTGAGCATATTGTGCAATTCCCATACAGAGGGCGCTTTAAATCCAAAACAAACTCCTTAGTTCTGAGGATAGAGCTCAAACTGAAATATTTTAGTTATACTTAAATATATTCCTCTTGCCCAACAATTCTGTGGATGTCTTTCATTGCTATATAGACAAACACTTGTTTGTGCCTTTCTAAGGATCCTTTTTGTGCCTCTAACTCTTCTTTTTCGTGTCCTTTTAATGTGAAGCAATGAGAACTAACCACAGGGTTTTGGATAAGGACTGTGCTATTGACTTATTTCAAAGCATTTCAGAGTAACATGCTCTCTAGTCTTGCTTTTTTTATCAGCTGTAGCTTTCATCTAATAAAAAACCCTACCTTAACAGTTTAAAGAACAAGTTTCTCTTCAGGAAGAGAAATAAAGTGATAAAACTTGCCCATGTCTTTCAGGATACAGACTCCGAGTTCACAGCTGAGTGTCACCCTGCTCTCCTTGGTTTCTCCAACATACGCTATAACACACATTTATGTTTGTTGCTTCAACCTGCCCCTGCTGTTACCAGCATCTGCACCTTTGACCCTGTCACTGCAAAGAAAGAAATTGAGCTCTTCCTTTTTATCTCACAAAGCTTTCAAATAAAGCTTTTTCATCTGTTATTTTCTGCACATTTTGAAACTTCCTAAGAAAAGGAGCAGGGATATTTGGGGATGTGGAGACAACAGCAGCTAATCTTGTTTTGGACTAGCAGGAAGGAATGATTGCTGGCTTCTGTCCTGAGACTGCCAGCATGACCTCCATTTATTATTACTGAAAATAGACTCAGCTTTCCAGGAGCTCTGCTTTGTAGACCTTTCTGGAGAATGCCTGGCTAAGGATCAACCTCTGTCTGTACTGAGGAGACAGCAGTTCAGAAACCCCGATGGCATGAGTTCATCCACAGTACGTGGGTGTTCTTGTAGCGTACTGGCGTCCCAGCAGCTTTGGCAGGAGACCTACGACCAATAGAGTGCTCATATCTGACCAGTGTTTGAGAGGGGCTAGTCTGTAAACTGCTTTAGGACCAGTCACGTTCCATGTGAAGCTCCTCTTAAGCCATTTTGCAAGTATTTTTGCTGCTTTTGTACTCCTCTTGAGGTACTGCTATTCTCCATTTCCCCAGTCGGTGTCTGGCTGCTTGTACCCTACATTGGCCTGGTTCCTATTAAAGACCATGAAGATCAGTGTTTCCAACAGTGTCATCCTCTTCCGTGCCTGCTTTGGGTTATATATGAGGTTTAAGCCTTGTCTGCCAGCTGGGAGGTCAGATCCTGAACCAAGGAGGGCGGGAGTCTGCCCTGACACAGCAAAGCCCTAGAAACAAGTTGCCCAGAGCCTCTAGTTTCACTAGTAGCTCAGAAACTTGTCCACACTTGTCCTTGCAGCTCGGTGAGGTGTCTATTCACCTTTTTGTGCAAAACGCGCTGCCAATATCCCCAAATCAGCTTTGTAGGTAGGGCTATGCAACACAGAGATCGGGCTAACCACTGCGTTTTCCTTTGTTTCTTTCCAAGTACAGACCAAGTCTCACTGCTGAGATCTGAGGAAGCGGCAGGTGGAGAGCCTGGTGCTGTGTTCACTGGGGAGATACTGGTCTTATCTGCTCTGTTAACAGGGAGCTGAGCAAAGGAGCAAGACAAACATGAGCGAACCTTTGGTCCTTGTTGTGCCAGCAGTACAGAACAACCACAACTGTCTCTGTTGCTGGCCCATAAAGCAAAGCTTGCAAAGGAAGGCTCGTTGAGTTTTTTAGGTGGGTGTCTGGTAGATTGATTGCTGTAAAATGGAATTTTTTTCATGCTATTTAGGTACCTTTGGGCTTGGTACAAGGTAGCTCTGTACACCTGGCTCACATATGATGAATGCATCAAGCCCAAGAGCTTCGACTTCCCTGTTATTTTTTCTTGCCAGTTCTTCCTGGTTTACTAGTGACATGGTGACACGTAGCAGTGTGCCCATGCAGCTTGCCTGACCTTGAGGATTGCCCTGGTCCTCACAGGCACAGCCAGCGTGCCTGCGCTTGTCCTTAGACGAGTCTGCACTCAGCAGGGGAGTGTCACTGGACTGGTTGTTGCATTGTGTGGAGTCCAGACTGCTTGAACAAACCTGCTGGTTGCCTGCTGGGCTATGCAGGGCCAGGAGATACTGGTTTCTGCCAGGAATCTGGGGAGAGGGAGGAGGCAAGGACAGTGAAGGATAAGGCAGCTATTGCTGCAAAGGCATTTTTCAGCTACTTTCTCTACAGACCTTTCACAACAGATTTATACCTCTCTTCCATCTCCTGTTTCCTTTCAGGGCCTCTGGTTCTGCCTATAAATAAATGACAGAATCTTTAATAAAGGGAAGGCAAAAATGGCTTTAGATGGTGTGTAGTCCCCAATTCCCTTTGTGCCAGGCACAGCCTGGCTGATGCAATCCTGGTTGTGCAGTTTATCTGAAATACAAAAGTCAGCCGTGGAGTAACAGGCAGGGTCCTGAGAGGGACCAAGCACATGCAGCTCTGCGGTTGTTGGGCTTCTGCAGCATTTTAACTGATTTGTCTCTCTGGACCAGATAACCTGATTATCTGAAATGCTTCCCCACACCCACTCCTCAACTAAATTGTTCTGTCAGTTGAAACAGGAAACTTACTATGTTGAAGTAGCAGGCATAGATTTCACTTTTTTTTTTTTTTTTAATTATTATTTCCTCTCTGTCTGCAAGTCTCACCTTCCCTCTCTCCCTCCGGTGGGGTGAGTTGGCAGGGAGGGAGGTCCCTTGAGGGCCCATCCTGACAAGCAGCAAAGGTGAGCCACCACTTCGCAGGGCTACAGATTGCTTGCTGCAAGGCTGATGCTGTCTCCTGGCTGGTGTATTCGTGTTGCACTGGAGGCCAGCTGGAGCAAGGAGAGCATTCAGAAGTGCTTGGTGTGGGATTGAGCTTCAGCAATGACTGGTCTTGGGATGGAATTCACTGAAATGAAGACAATCTGACCTGGAGATTGTCATGCAAACTGTAGACAGTGACTTCAGCCTGCAAGAAGCAGTCCTTGGTAAGCATCCACCTGGGTGTGTACCTGGATGCTGTCTCTGAATTACTTCCCCTCTCCAGTGTCCTCTGGGGCCTGGCAAATTAATTGCATGTGTTTGTCTTTCCTAGCTGCCTGCAGTGTGATCCTCCGCTGCACCAGAGGTACACATGGTTGTATATTTATATGCACGGGTAGTGATGCTTTTGGACGTGTTCCTGTGTGTGGACACACGTATGTGCTCGTCCGTGTCTGTGCACATGCATGTGTGTTTATACGGAGGCTTATTTATGCAAGAGCTGTAGCCTGTGCACAACTGTGAGTGTTTGGGAAAAAGTTTCTGCATATATGTAGCTGACCTCTCCCATGCTTGCATGTGGACACACAAGCAATATGAATAGAAGCTGCTAAATTAATGTATACTGTGATTAAGTTACAAAGGACGTACCCATCATTAACCAATTGACATGGTGAATACTTTCTGACCACCTGCAAAACGAGGGGATATTTTTTGAGTTTTAGATCCTTCTGCGTGACAAGAGGGAGACAGAAAATTAAGTAATACATTGTTTAGAAGCAGAGTACTTAGCTTATATTTTATCAGTAATTAATAGATGTATTCTAAGAAAGAAACTCATCAATTACCTATGTGTGTACTAGTTGTGCTTCTGTGAAGAGCTGCCAACGTGGAGAGGTTGGTCAGTGACACAGAAAAAGACCCTCAGAAGCCTCCCCGAAAGAGTCTGCAGTACCTGAAAAACATGCTAGATAGCAGCAAAGACCGTGAAATAACTAACTCCATACTAACCTTATGTTTAAGCAACTATTTCTTAGTATAGATGTATGTTAAAAATTTCCAAAAATTGTAATGAATATGCAATAATTGTGTGAATATAAGCAACGCAAGAGTGTCCAGTCATTGGAGCACTTCGGGTGGATAATCCCCACTGTTCCCCAGTGCTTTTATTAAGGAATGCCTGTTTAACAGTATAATTGACTTTGCTGTTAAGTTTTTTTTCTCTATTTCAGATAGGTTCTAGAAAGGTTCAGAAACAGAAGAAAGCAGAACTGAAAGTTGTGCTATGCAATCTGTTTTCCTTGGTAGACTCTTCACAGTCACACAAAGAACAATGCTTAGCAGTAGAGCTCAAAGGGAAATGTAATCAAAGAGCTCATATTGGCAAAGAACAACGGAGAGTGCGTGCAGAAGCGTGTGCCTGATATCTGGGTGTATGGACAACTGTGACTGTTCTCATGTGTGTGTGCGTTTTTTGCTTTTCCACACGGGCATACATGACTGCAAGGGTATAAAGCTGTTCGGTCCAGAATTCAGAGTTGATCTTCGTCATCTGTTTCTCTTGCCAGAATCTCACACTCACACGAAGAATAATGCTTAGTGGTAAGTCTAAAAGAAAAATACATCTATAATGGTTTTATCATAAAAGAAGATCAGAGATCGTCTTCAAAAGCTTGTGTGTGATAGGCATTTTTGTGCCTTTCTGAGAGTAAATGTGTGATTCTGCACACATATGTACATGGCTGCATGACAATAAATATTTGGGGGGATGCCTGTGGGTACGTGCCTGTGTTTGGACGACCCTGTGCCCATCTGCTAGTGTGTGTGAAAGCTTCTATGTTTTTCTCTGCACAGGTATGTCTGTATGTGTGTTTAAGTGACCTCTTATGCATATATATATATATATATATATGCTGGTGTGAGTGCATAGCTGTGCTGTTCTGCCTAATTGTGGTTGAACAAGCCTGCATTTTTCATGTGGGCAGATACAAGTGAACTCGGCAAAGTTAAGGAACCAACATAGAAGCAGGCAGAACTGGAAGTTTTGCTATTCTGTTTCCCTCGGCAGACTCTTGCCTAAATGTTGGTGTGTGTGTAAGAGCCTGTGGTATCTATCCGTCTCTCCACACATACGTGAGTACACGTCTTTCTGTCAACAAGCAGGTGTGTTAATGTTGCTGCATATGTACATCTGCACTGGTGTGCAGAAATGAAATTTGCTCTGTGTGGCATGTTTTGTTGTATTTCTCTTGCAGATCGAATGCTTAGTGATTTTCTTGGTACGACTAGGTATGCCGAAAGAAACAGATTGCGTAGGAAAACTCACAGTCTGCTTTCTTCGGTGTTGGAGCCTAGTTGCTCTCCCTTGTATGTGTCCACATGCACACCTAGGATTCCTCACCGAAACACGTACAGAAGTGTTTCCACAAGCATACAGGTATGTGCACACGCCACCACCTGCATGCATACACAGCTACAGAAAAGCACGTACCTGTTCACGCACTGATGTATAAGCAAATGTGTGTCCACACACACGCACGCTTCCGCAAGCAAGCCCCCACACGTTTATTTACAGAAATATGCATGTGAAACATTCGTGCTTGAATGTAAACACGTCTGTTTACATACAGCCTGTGGACATGGATCATCTTATACAACATGTACATGGGACATTGCTCACAATCAAACCCCTTTGCTATTATATACTTGTAAAACATGTGCATGTCATTGTGCTACTTGTACACAGTTACATTTAAGGGTGTTATGTTGGCCACGGGAAAAGCTAAAATGTGGTCAGTGGGCCTTGAATATCTGTCAGGTCAATTATATCAGACTCCTACCCCCATCTAGGAGTTGGCAATATGTATACACTGCTGTGGGTACAGTGTCAGGACTAACTACAGGGGAAATTGAATTATTCACACAAATGGATTTTGAAGTGGGACAGCAGACTATTTGATCTAGATGTAAAAATTAATATAACTCTTGAGAATGCTGTGTGGTTTTGTACCCTGACTTCTCGTCTTATGTTATATCCTTTGCTAATATTGGATTCTCGAGTTCTTGTATTTCAGGTATCTTCAGTGAGCACCTGTGTTTTATCTAGAGGAGACAGCACTGGAACAATGTTATTGGTGTCACAGACTCAACATCCAACGGAAGTCCAATCTGAAAAAGTGCAGGCCATGACTTTCCGGTCTGTGTGGGCAATTAACCCACACCAGGTTGTTAAACCCAGAGTGATACCAGCTGAAGGAGCTGGAGCAGCAGCATATGTATTACTGGAAGGTGACAACACTCCTGTTGATTAACTTAGATTTGTCCTGGTAAACTTAGGTTTGTTCAGCCTCTATTGTACCCAAAACATTTGCCTTTAATGTTTAGGAGAAATTAACAGCTGCAGATCTCTTAACAATGTGTTTCATTAGTGTGACAACCCCAGTAACTGTGCTATGCTAAGGGATTTTGACATTAATGTTTCTTATTGTTGTTTTCCCTGAGTAGGCAGTGGCTGCAAATGCTGCTTCAATTCTGAAGGCAGCTGTTGCTTCAACATAAATTATGAACTAGCCAGCATGGAAGACAACATCTCACATCTTTGGGAGTAAAGCAGCAAGTGAAACAATCTACTGATAATGCCTGGCTGAATGACTCATTTAATTCCTTGACAAGATGAATGGGACACCCAATTTAAAGCATTGTTGTAGAAATAATGTTTTTTTCCTTTTTCTGCATGTGTTTATTGTGTGCCCCTGTAAATTGCTCTGTGCTACACCTCACAAGCCCAAATTAACAACTCTGGCTTTGTTGGCCTCAGCAGAAGCAGTTGCTTGAGCGAGGGGATGGAATGTATGGGAATAGCAGAACAGTGAGGAGAGGAATTTGTAAATACACTCAAGTGACTTGCAGCTGTGGTGTAGAAAACACATACATCACACTAATAGTTTTACTGACCTTGTGTGCTTGACAAGTAGAACCTCTGTGTTAGATAACACAGCCCTGTGAGAAGCTCTAGGCACCCTATCACTATGCCTGAGGTTCCTGCTTTGTTGTGAGAAAGAGCAGAGCACACCATAAGACTGTAGGTGCTTGAAGCCTTGAAATACAGGCGAACACAGCAGGCCCAGCGCTCTTCTACCAGGGCTGAATTCTGCAGCGTTTGCATCCCCACTTGTGTCACCTCTGCCCAGAAGCTTAGGTGCTGTTTCTGAGAGATCCTCTGCTAGCGAGGTAACTAAATAAAATTTGCTCTTTGCAATTGCATTCGTGGCCTCTGGTTGTTCTTGCAACCTGCCTGCATTGGTTCACAAAATGCTGATTGCATTTACAAGTGTATAATTCCAACAGGACCCCGTGCAGACCCCACCTTCCTTCCAGGAAGACACAGTGGGAACTACTGGCTTGTGCTTTGTGGGCAAAGGTCTGCCTTGAATAACAGAAACAAAAAGTGATACTGAAAAAATCCACCTTATGCACTAAATGTCATGAAAATCAAACTTCAGGTACTATGATTTTACTTCTTCAACAGAAAAGGAGGAAATAATTGTATATTTGATTTACAGATAATAAAAGTCGGGCTTTAAAAAAAATTTTAATTAAAAAAACATCGCCCTGCAGTTGCACACTGTTTCCAAGCCTCTAATTACCTAGCTCAACAAAGAGAGAACGAAAAACTCCCTTGCAGCCTTGGGTTTCCCATGACTTGCAATAAACATCCCCTACTCCCACAAAAATGAACACAAGGGTTCTTCAGGCATGCAAGTCTCTTAAAGATCTGGTTAAACTCTCTTAATGCAGAGATCACAAGCTTGATTTAAACTGGGTCAGAGCAAGCTATTTGCTTAAAGCAAATGCTCTGTTTACTCTGGGATAATTAGTGAGCCTTTCCTTGCCTGCTTACTTTCATCCTCTCGCTGTTCAGGATTTCAGCTCACACAGGAACAGCCACATAATGAGAAATTTAGAGAGTGAAAACCACCCCATAGAGTGCACCACGTTACCCCATATTGGTCTGGAGGAGATGGTCTACACGTGCATTCCAGGGAAAGTGGGTGACATTCCCGTCAGTGACCCTGAAGGAGCTGAAATAAGCGGATCCACCTCATTTTCCTGGGCTGGATGTCAGATGAGATAACATGCTGCTCCACTCCTCCTGCAGATTGATGTGGGGCAGAGAGCAGTGTCGCAAAGGCTGACATGTGGCTGGAATGAGACATGGCAAAGGGAGAACAGTACCAGTCTTCAGCCATAGGTTCCTCCACAGTGCAAAAATTCCCAATGAAAAATAACAAGTATTTGCATATCGTGGGCTTGGAGGAGTTTGCTATTGTTTGTCAGTTATTGGGAGGCAGGGGAGAGAGGGAGTTTTTTGGTGTTGGGGGTTTGTTTGTTTACATAACAGTATCTAGCACTCTTTAGTGAGCACTCTGTTAATTCTTAGGAGAGACGAACTGGAGAAACTCTCTCAACAGAATTATCAATGGGTCATTAGAAAAAAGAAAAGTTGATTTGGAAGAGCTGTAAATGATCAATTTTATGGAAAGAAGGGGAGAGGGAAGAAGGCAGGAAAAATGTGCCCTCAGCAGACACATGCTGCTTTAAGTCACTGTCTGGCTTAATAAACCCTGTCAACAGTGAACCAGTGCTCTTCAGGAAAGAAAAGGTCCTAGAGCAGGTCCTGAGCTCCCCAGGATGAAGTCTGTGGTAGCACAGATGCCATCGCAGCAGGACAGGCAGAAGGCAGCACAAGCCAGGTTTGCATTAGGCCACAGGTACAGGTGCCCCGACAGCCAGAGGATGGTCCTCTCTGCCCCAGGGCACCAACTATCATATGCCCAAGAGCTGGTCCATCAAAACCACAGGCAACCTCCTAGGCAAGAACAGAGACCAAGGCATTGCTAGTTTTGGATGAGGCTGAAAACAGGGCCACTGCCCCTGGGGTCTGTCCCCACTCAATAGTGTCCCAAGGCAGTTGTTTTCAGCAAGGAAAGAATCTATGCTCCAGAAAGATCCCCCCAAATCCCTCACGCTGGGCCCCTTTCGACTTAAATCAAAAGGCTGTGAGCTCACCAGGAAGAAAAGAGGGATGAAGGTCCTGCAGGAAGCCTGAAATCCTTTCTGGTGCAGCATGTGGCAGAGTGACAAACAGGCTCTTGCAACAGTCAGGATGTGTTGGGATCTGGTGACAAGGGTCCCAACCACCTCTTTCCTGTATGTTGGAAGACTCAACTATAGGCTTAGAAAGACATTCCCCCAGTGTCTCTCAGTGAGGTAAGAACTGTAGAGCACAGTTCTTGAGGAGAAAGGGAGGGCTGAAGATACCTGATTCAGTCTCTACTTGTGCTGCAGCTGAAGGACTGTGTGAGCTCAAAATAAAGGAGGGGGAAGGAGGCAAAAAAGCCCCAATGTAGTCTCTCTCATTCTCTCTCAATGTTTTCTGCAGGCTTTAAAGTCTGATTCGCAAGCTCTATGCAAGTAGGACTGATGATAAACGCGACTCACCATGCCTGCCCCATTCCTTCTTGGCGGGATGTTTCAACAGAGGGTTTACCTAAACCCTTCCTACAGGCAACACTGAAATTATTTTCTTCCAGCTTCTTATGTACCACCCACACTGCCCTGCATTAGAACTTTCAGGCAGTCTTTGCTCAGAAAGGCACAGAGTTCATTGCTGGGGCAAGTGAAAGGCAACTACCACCTTCCTGCTCACCTGAAACAAATGCACATACGCAGACCGAGATCCACAGCTTCCAGCCCTTCAGTGATGAGTTCAGGTCATCTCCTAGTCTCCTGAGTCTGGCAGCTGGTTATTTAGGTGTACCACAAGGTCTAGCAACCAAGTCCTTGCCCCAGACTTGCAAGCTCCTCAGCATGGGCCGAGACTGCCTGGAGAGGATCTGTCTGGAAACCAAGCATTGACCCTGGGAAATCCAACCCCAGACCTGAAAAGTTACAGAGAGCCAAATGACCCATCTCTCCGTGTTTCTCTTGCTCCCTGGAGGGCACCTAGAGAAAACTTCACGTCCTCTGAGCTTAACGCAGCCCTTTCCTGTTGTCAAAACACCTTTTATAAATGTGGGGCACAGTGTTCTCCGCCACCGAAACCAAAAGCCTCTTCCTACTGGCTCTGTTCCACACAGCCCCCTTGGGGAGGTACCCCTAAAAGCTCCCTGTCTCCCTCACCCAAACCCCACATCTCCATGTCAGGGGAAGCAAGGCACTGATCCCATCTTATGTCAGGCTTTTTCCCCCACAGATGCCCATACACAGGTCAAGAACTACATCCCCAGGGCTCGCTGCCCATTTCTTGAGGACTAAATTTCCCCATGAGTCTTAAAGCACATGACTGTTACTCTCCTCACTCCCACACCACTTTCCGGTGTTACACCACACATGCTTCTGCACAACCCCTGTCTGATGCAGGACTGGTGCTGTTATCACCAAGCCAGAGCTTTGCAGCTGGGCTTCAAGGCATATGGTCATCAGCAGAAAACAAAGTCTGCATCAGAGCTGCAATGATTCAGGGGGGTTCAGGCTGTTGTGGTGGTTTTTTGTGTGTTTTTTTTTTTTTCCCCTCCCAGCCAATAAGAACACCCAAAGACGCACATCTTCCCCTAGCAGGAAGCAGGGCCATCACTTGTCTCACTCATCACTCATCTCACTGGCAGGCTCCTCTTCTGAAGTACTGGAGATGGCAGTGAACTTCACCTGCAGTTTCGCCACACTCTGCTGTTGTGCACTCTGGGGCTTCACCAGGAGTTCAGATGGTAAGAGTGGAAAATAATTCCTACTCCTTTGTCCTGTGAGTGCTGCTTTCTAATGTACTAGTAGATAACAGCCCTTTTCTGGCTGCTGCCCGTGCTGGCTCTGTGCTGCAGGGTTCAGGCTGCAGCTGAAACTTGAACTGCTTAAAGACTTTCTCCTCTTGTAGCAAATGACATTATCTAGGGACATCATCTAAGGATTTTAAAGTCAACTTATGGTTTTAACTTATTTGTCAGGGCTTAAACTCTGCATGACCTTGATTATTAAATCTAAAGACTGTGGGTAACAATTTGACTGCTAAGTACAGATGGGAACTTGAGTGCCGATTATCTGACTTTAATGAAACACTACTCCATATTGTTTCTTTCTTTGCTGAGCAAGGAAACTCTCTTGATTGCAGCTGGCCTTAAATCTTTAGAATGGGAGCTGCAGACAGGAACGTTTTCCTTCTGAAGGTTTTAGCTTTGCTTCAGTTTTACTTTGGCTCCCATATACAGAAAGTACTAATGCACTCAGGGATGGTGTCTGGTTAGCCAATAGCTTTTTGTTTCAGCTGTGGTTTCCTTTGGGGGTTGCAGAAGTGTACAGGAACTCTGCTGCATCTTAAATGTACAGATAAAGCATAGCCTTGCTCCTAGTAATGGGGAGATTTTGAAAGCAACCCATGGAAAAAAAAAAAGGCAACCTGTTGTAATCTGCCTGTGTGCTTTGCTGCAGACTGGGAGAGAGCATCCACTGGATTGTTTTCTCATACTGCGGGAATAGGGCCCCAAAATTATTCCTTAATGAGGAAAGTAGAAGAGAGGACCTTTTAATAAAACATTCAACTCATCTCTGCGAGATGATGTTAACTCGGAGTAAGAAAAACAGTCTACCTTACTGCCATCTCACAGAAGGGACAGATTTTTCTGCTCTCTCTTTGCATTTCCAAATCCAGAAGCAAGGATGGACTCTGAAATACAAGTTCTCTGGACATAAGCATCTCCTTGTGGAGCAGTAAGAGCTGTTTCTCCCAGGTTGTGAGATCACATTCTCTGAGCCTCTGAGTGTTACAGGTACCTGGCCAGATCATGCAGTGCCTCTGTTCCCATCCAGGCCTGGACTACAAGTGTTTCACCAGTATTGGTTTGCCTAGAGCCTTGCACTGTTATCTGACCCTCTGGGCTTTGCTCTTGGAGTGGGGCCATCACCTTACACACATTCAACTTTTTAAGGTAATGGCCCTTAAGGGCCAAGCTAAGGAAGAAGCCATCAGGAAAGGCTGAAGAACATCACAACTACTCACATCAGAGAGTATCTGGGGTTTGGAAATTCAGTGGTGAAAACTATTCCAAACAGCAAAAGAGATTTCAGATGAGTGTGTGCTCCATACAATGACTGCCTTGAACGAGAATCAAAGCACATCAAGAAAAACAAATCCTAGCCTTGAGGAATCTGGGTCACCAGAAGAAAACAGGGGGCTAAAGTTCTCTCACAAGGGCTCACTAGATTTTATATCTATTTTGGTCTGGTATGAATAATTCTCACCACTGACTTGCAATAGGTGAAGGAGGTGAAATGCCCAGTACCTCTTGGTGAAGGTTGAGGCAAAAATATACTAGCCTACCATCTGCCTGCAATGCACAGTGTAGTACCAGCCTGCTACCTATCTACAACACGTGGTCCAGCTTGCAATACTGTGAACCCACCTCTCCAGATGTTGCATTTCAGAGGCCTTGCCATGTGTGACACTGCTGGATCCACCAGGAGCTGGAGTCAGGAACAAGGGCACTTCAGAGTCAGACTCTTGCTTTGAGTTTCATAGTTTTCTTCCTGTACACACAGTGTTACTTCAGCCAACCTTGCTCACCCTGCCACCCCACGCCTAAAAAAGACATCACCGTGACTCAAGAGGTGTTGAGAGCTATTAAGCCACAAAGGGAACTTGTGCTAAGATTTAAAAAGACTGCAGTTATCTCCTCCTACTTACAAGGGATGGTATTTACTATCAACACTCTCATCACTGCCACATCTGGCTTTCCAATAGGCATAAGAGCACAGATTCCAGCAAGGTCCTGGAAATCAGCCAGAAGAGCCCAAGCCAGTGACCTGCTCTCAGCCTGGCAACCTGTCTCAGTTGCTAGGTGAGCTCAGGAAAAATCTTATTCCTATAAGCTATTGAGTTGGTATTGACGGCACAGGGAAAAGCACTGCATCCTGGAGGAAAAGGACAGCCGGCCTCATAGGCGAGGCCTAAATCAAGGCCCTGCTCTGCCCCAAGCTTCCTTTCTGACTTCAGGCAGGTCCTGCATGGTCCTCGTGTGGATCCCACCACCTTAACCCCCAGGCAGGGGGGTCCCCCTTCAGGACAAGAGGATAAAGAGATGGTCTAGAAAGTCTTACCCATGAACTAAGCACTAGAAAAGACGAAGTGCCTGAGAAATACCTTCAGCCCTAGGCTGCATAGTCATGAGTTTCCATGACTCTTGAATCCCACCCTTGCTGTTGTGGGAAAATATCATCCCATACAGAAGCAGATTCTGGGTTGTTAGGTAAAAAACCAAAACAAAACAACAAACCATGTTGCCCAGCACTGGCTGCACACCCAGTCCCAGCACTGATCAGAGACATGGGTCAGGAAAGTTTGTCATCTCCACACCAGACACAAAGCCACTTGCAGAACATCTACTACTCTCAGACACCTGGTCTGGGTCTCTCAGCTCCCACCTGCAAGAAAACATGGGGGTCAGTAAGGTAGCTGGGGTATCAGCCAGGACGAGACATGAATTTGGACATTTGGACAATTTTGCAGATGACACCAGGTTAGGTGGGAGTGTTGATCTGCTGGAGGATAGGAAGGCTCTACAGTGGGATCTTGACCAGCTGGATCATTGGGCTGAGGCAAATTGTTCGATGTTCAACATGTGCCAGGTCCTGCACTTGGGTCAAAACAACCCTATGCAACACTACAGGCTCGGGGAACAGCAGCTGGAAAGCTGCCTGGCAGAAAGGGATCTAGGGGGTGTTGATCAACAGCCATCTGAATATGAGCCAGCAGTGTGCCCAGGTGGCCAAAAAGGTCAACAGCATCTTGGCTTGTATCAGGAACAGTGTGGCCAGCAGGACTAGGGAAGTGATCGTCTCCCTTGTACTCAGCACTGGTGAGGCTGCACCTCAAATACTGTGTTCAGTTTTGGGCCCCTCACTATAGGAAAGACATTGAGGTGCTGCAGAGAGTGCAGAGAAGGGTGATGAAGCTGATGAAGGGCTTGGAGCACAAGTCTGATGAGGAGCAGCTGAGGGAATTGGGGCTGTTCAGCCTAGAGAAAAGGAGGCTGAGGGGAGACCTTATTGCTGTCTACAACTACCTGAAAGGAGGTTGCAGCATGGAGGGGGTTGGTCTTCTTTCCTGAGTATCAAGCGATAGGACAAGAAGAAATGGCCGCAAGTTGCACCAGGGAAGGTTCAGATTGGATATTAGGAAACATTTCTTCACAGAAAGGGTTGTCAGGCATTGGAACAGGCTGCCCAGGGAAGCGGTTGTCGCCATTCCTGGAGGTGTTTAAAAGACATAGATGAGGCTCTTACGGACAGGATTTAGTGCTATATTTAGGTTATGTTTAGACCTGATGATCTTAAGGGTCTCTTCCAACCAAAATTATTCTGTGATTCTATCCTTGGGTTGAGGAAGGACGTGGAACTGAGTCTCTCCTTTGCAGGTCAACACTTTAATCCCTGAGCAGTTGTTACAAGGGGGTGCAGCCATTACCACCTGTGGGGCAGGATGTGATGGTGTAACTAGGACATACGTCAGCAACCCGAAAGCTGAATTTTTGCAGCCTTCTATGGCAATGATGGCATGCAATGCTGGGATTTTGTTTTATTTTTTTAAATAAACTCTGGGTCATCAGGTTGCCCCTCCCTCTTCTGCTTGGGTTTTCGCAGTACAAACTGGCTTAAAAACAGAGTCTATGCTCCATGCATCCCTCTATGAGATATCTAGCTATGAAAAAAACCTGGAGGTGATAAAAAGCTTGACTTTCACAGCAAATTTAGTAGAAGCTCTGTGCACACATTTGTGTGTACATGTACCACAGGCTCACTGCCTACACACACAGCACATGAACTCTAAGGGCTGCATCCTGCACCGGCAGGTCTTGGCATCAGTGGCTGCACAGGAACTTGCGCAAGATGAGCATTTCTTTCTCTTGTTTCTATTGCAGAAAGGGGAAAATGGAGGGGAAGGCAAATGTAAAACAGGAGGAAATAATGACATCAATTGTAAGCTTTGAGCTTCTTTTAAATTACTGAAAAAACAAGCAAGGCATAGCTATACAACCAAGTAAGAATATATAGTAATAAGGACTGTGTAGAAAGAATTGCCCGAGCTTGAAAGCTCTTGGGCTCCCTGCTCCACCCCCCAGTCTCCATTTCCTACATACCTTGTTCCTCCACTTCATGGCTGTGATAATAAGATGGTCCTTGTCACTTGCGTCAGGACAACAGCACTTCGAGACCCAAAGCAGCTCATTCTCCAGGACAGTGGAGTCCAAGTTCTGCCCCAGGCCATTCCCTGCCCAGTTGGAGAACAGGGATACACTCTCCTTTGTCAATATGTAGAGAGAGGGTGTCTTTCCCCCTACCTTTATCACGACCAAAATTCCCCTAAATAAAAACTTTATGATGCCTTCAAAGGATTAAAGGGGGGTGGGAAAGACTTATGTCTGCAAGTTAAACTTGGCATGCCAACCAGGAACAGCAGGGCTCTGCCAGCCAGTGTTTGATACATTATCAAAATTATGCTGTACTCCTGACAACATGATCTAGCTTCATAACTATATTCAAAGTTGGACCTTCTACAAGTTGGGAGCCATAGCAGAGACATTCTAAATAATATTTATGATAACCCTGGCTTCTTCTAAGTCAGTTTGAGCTCTGCTACCACTTCTAGCAGTGTCTTTCTGTCACTTCATTCCACAGGATTGTTTCACCATTTCAAACACATAAAGGAAAACTACTTTATAATGGATATGAGCAGAGCCCTTCTAAGCACAAGTGCATGGGACAAGTAAGAAGGTTTAGCATTGTTTCAGAGGGCTGAAACTCCCACTCCTTCAGGCACCTGATGTGTTTTGCACTCACATTTTGTGTTGTTTCAGCTATGTATGTACCGCCACCTCATTCGACCATGAAACCTGGCTCCCCTGTCCCAGTGAACACTGACAATCCTGGGGTCCGCAAGGCAGCTCGCTTTGGGGTTTACAGATACAACAACAGTTCCAATGACCTCTTTCTGTTTAAGGAATCACAAATAAACAGAGCCATGGTACAGGTAAGAAGAGCCCAGAGTTCTGGGGGTCCTCCAAACCATTTACCATTGACCCTCCTACACAGCACACAAGACATGGGAGCCCTGATCCTTCTCAGAATTGCTATGCATGCCTAAAGATAAACAGCACATGTCCCTCTATCCCATTCAACTGCTTCACAGGAGGGCCCCCATTCCCCAGTAATTCAACATAAAATACTTCTGTCCACACCACCACACACAATTCACAGATGTGGCACTTAATTCTTAGCCAAAATTCTGACATCCCTTTTCCCTGCCCTTACTTTAAAGAATGAAACTATTTTCTCTAGATTGTCAGAGGGCTGAAATACATGCTCCATGTGGAAATTGGACGCACTGTGTGTGAGAAGAGGGAGCACTGCAGCCTGGACAGTTGTAACTTCCAGTGGAAAAAAAACCTGCAACAGGTATGTGTCCAATTCCTTTGGGGTACCCAGTAACTGCAGGTCATTCTTGGCCATCTCTAGCTAGATAGTCACCTTCAGACCAGCTCTGCCTTGTCCCCTCAGATGTACAGGCTTCCTCTGTGCAGAGCTAGCTGAGGCAGGGTGACCAGTATAAGCAGTGTGGTACCTCTCATGCATCCAGGGCCAGCTCCTGTCTGCAAAGAGTGGAACCAGACAGAGCCATCAAGCCCATTTTCCTGGATTACTGAGTAAAATTGTGCAAAAGTAGAGTACATGCTAAATAGAGAGATTTCCTGGGTGGGGGAAATCCTTACAGGGGCTTTCCAACTAAAGTATGATTACCTAGCAAGCAGTACTTTTCACAGGATAAAGGGTGAAGACAAAAAGATGGTGTTCTGTCCCATCATGGCCCACAATGCTGAGACCAACCAGCAGCCACCTAAACTTTGTCACCAATACTCCTTTTATTTGTAGATGCTGAGATGCTATTTTGAGGTCTGGATAACGCCTTGGTTACACAAAGCACATGTCCCTGTTGCTCTCTGTCGCTGACTCACCTTCCCCCATGAAAGCCTGACTTTGGGGATCTACCACCACCACGAGTTTTTCCTTGCTGTTGAGGCCAAAACTGAAGTGGGAAACAGCTGTACAGAATCACTGCAAAGCTTTTCTTGCAAAGCACATGCTTGTTTTTCTCCCTGAGAAAGATGCTCAAAATCTGAGTGACAAAGACAAGACCTGCCTTGACTGAATTTATTGCTATCCAGTTGTACATCTGTTTTTCTAAAACTAAACTGCAGATGAGAGTGTGTTGTCATTCATTCAGCAGAGCACCATCCATCCTCTGGTTGAAGTTTCCAAGCAGTGTGAAAACACCTAGGAAGCTCTGTTGGACTTGCTTTATTCTGTGATGAATTTTCATGCAGCTATGATGTTAGCAAGTCTGAAGCACAGCACATGTGACAACAACACCAAGGAAAGGTTTATAACAATGAGATATTTTGCCTGGGGATACAGACACAGTTCCACGGGGAAAAAAACCAACCAAACAAAAAAGTCTTAAGAGTCTCCAGTGCTAGAGAACAGGTTAGACGTATCTGCCAGGAATGTGTGAGGTAGATTTGTTCTTTCTTCAAGACAAGAGTAGAGATAAGGTTGTCTTAAAACACACTCACAGGCCAGAAATGACACACTCTAGTGCTTCTACTTTAATCAAAAGCTAATCTATACTATGAAAGGATATCATGGCAAATGTCAAGACAAATCCAATCATATTCCCAAAGCATATTTTTGCTGAGGTTAAACAATGTAGTTTCATTCCAGCTAATATAAGACATTTAATTTCTGTCGGACCACAGTTTATACCTAAGTTTAATAGAATGATGGTCTGCTCTAAGTGGACATCTACCATTCCTTCAGCCTTCACTCTTCATACATGGGCAGATTATTGCTTACATTGGGCTAAGGCTCTTATTTGGAAAGATATGGGTAACTGCTCCCTTAAAACAGCAATGTTTAGTTATACACAGACCAGCACTTTTAAATGGATAGGACCCTGACCTAACACTTTCTTTCCACAAACACCCCTTTTCTTCTGATAGTTGTTGCCTTTCTGCAGCAATATTGCAACTCCTGCACTTTCAGCCTTCATAACAACCATTCAGTCAAGAAAGGCCAGTGAAAGGCTCCAGGCCAAGGTCCAGCGATCTTAAGACAGGTGGTTCTATTAACAGCATAGCTGAGGTCTCTGCTCCAAGTAATCCCAATGCAAACCTTTGCAGGCTGGGCAAGTCTCAAGTTCTGCTTCAGAAACATCACTTCTGATGAGCAGGTTGCCCAGCAGCAGTTCAAATTAAGCATCCACTGCTGGAAAGGCAGCTGTGCTTCACCTTACCTTTGGGGGCAGCAGTGTCTTAGCAGGGAAAAAAAAAGTGCTCAAATGAAAGCACCAGTAGGGCCACAGATGGATGTAGTATGGTGCTACATTCATCCATCACACAAGCCACCATTGACAGCCAGATGTCAAAGAAAGCCAACTCTGGTGGCTGAAGCTGTCCACAAAGCAGGAAAGCCAAGCCACAGCTAAGTTTGTAAGAGGGCAATAGGAGCCAGGAGCAGCGGCTCTTTGCATCTCAAAGGGGTTAGCAATGTTCTCAGTCCCTTTTCTGCTTCAGCTGGGTGCTTCACACAATGCCAAAGGCTTCCAACCAGGCAGTACGCTCCAGACAGCCGGGGCCCAGAACAGGCTGAACAGATCCCTGTTTCTTCCTTCAGCCAGCAGGACAGCCTGGTGCTCAGTAACAGATGTCATCGGCCTTTCTACATGCCACATTGGGGGTGAGATCAGCTTAGGTCTGTGCAGAGAGTCATGCAGGCAGTAAGCACATCACAGAATAGTCTCCCATGTGTGACCCTTCAAGCCCCTGGCACAAAGGGCTTCATCTCAGTCACCTCACAGAGTCAATTCCGCGTTTGTCAAAGAAACAAAAGTTAAAGCCAGGTGAACCTGGCATTATTCAGGCTGACAAACCCAACATGCTCTTGCTGTTCTCTCAAGGAAAACGCAGCAAGATCTTTTGGACCACTCTATCCAAACAGGCTTGTTCGGAAGCATGTTTTATGTAAAACTGTTGGTAGCATTTACTGCAACACATGAGCTCGTTGCAACCAACACAGTGGGAAAGGAGACAAGCACCTTCTAAGAAAGACAGATTAGCCTTATGTTTACAGCTGCGGCAATGTGTTTACTGTAACATTATAGCAAGAAAGTCACACTGAAATAGCAGCATCCATCATCCCCTCCAGCTAACAGAGTTATGAGCACCAAAGAAAGGAGCAGAGCTAAAGCCAAATGAGCTCATCTTGCAGCAGGAGGACACTGCTAGCACTGACCTAAAGAACTGGAGATAAATACCATTTAATCATCATGACATGCAGCAGTCAAAAAGCCAATGTCTTTGCTCCTTTCCTAGAATTTACAAGGTTAACTGTTTACCAATTCACTCCAGGGAGTTCAGATCCTTGCAGAGCTGGCTGAGGCTCTGACGTCTGTTCCAGGCTACGAAGGCAATTAAATAAAAATAAATCTTTCTAGTAAAGATTTAGGGCAAAAGGGGAGAAGAGAAAATTGTTCCTACCAGCCCCAGATGCTGGAGAAAAAGCAACAATCCCAGCAGTGACATTAAGAGGTTCTGGGACAAGCAAAGCTGGTGCTTCAGAGGTATGGGTTCACACAGGAGTGCTACAAACAAGCTGAAGGAGTGGCTTCCTTCAGCTTCAGATCTTTCTCCAGTATCCTGGAAGTACTGGGCCCAGTGCATGACATACTGTTTTGGTTCATCTGCATATGAGGATACTCAGCTTCATCTGAAAAAGAGTTCCCTAATGGTCTGCACACGGAGGGACAGGCCGCACGCTGAGGAGACCTTCACGCACACAGTGCTACACAGGCTGCATTCCACCAGAGCTTCACAGTGCCCAGTGATTCTCAGACAGAGATCTGCCATTTGCTCAAAAGCTTTGCTATGCAAATATTTCCTCTCGCATTCCTACTTCTCAAATTGCACAGGGAACAAACTGCCTACCACTAAAATAGGAAGCATTGCTGACTAACAGACTCCTCACTTTGCATTCTCTTCATGTCAGCAGCTCCATGTTAAGGACCTGGAAGGCCTTTCTATACCAGTTGTACCGAATTTCACAACCTGACTGACTTCCAGGACCCACTGACAGCTGGGGGAGGCATGTATGCAGCGCACAGAACCAAGACGAGGTTTAACCAGCAGCAGCTAGATAAGGAGACCTCAAACTTGTACAGGGCTAACTACAATCACTTACTGCTCAATTTTTCAGTCCGTACCTCAGAGCAGCAAAATGAGCTGCCCCATGTGCTTATTCTTTTACAGCACTGATTTCTAAGCAAGCTAGATGAGAAGGTCTAAGTGACAGAGCAGAGAGACCCAGAAGCTTAGGAGGTTATTATCTCATCTGCAAAGGTTACTGCCACAAAGCAGACTCAGATTTAAAGGAATCGGATTTACACCAAGGCTTTGCAATCACTTTCATCAGATGTTTACACTGAGATACCAACCTTTGTATACGTGTCAGGGCCATACATGAGTTATCTTCCAGTAGCCCTACTATGAGAGAAGTTTGCTCCAGAAAAGGGACAGGGCAGTTAGCTGTGGAATAGCATTTTAAATAACTTCAGCAAAATCTTCCTGACACTTGTGCCATGCAGAAACATCTGTTCCACCAACATGGCCAAACAAAACCTGCCTTGAAAATGCACAGCTGTGGTGCACTCCAGCTCAATTCCTTTTCCTTAGGCTGTTTTACTCCAGGGCTTTACGCTAAAGCAAAGACTTCCTCAAGACCTTCAGGAGACCAGACACTGTTCTCCAATTCTATATCCTGTAGTCTGTCCCAAAAGAAGTGTGAGTAAGACACAGGAAGCACACTCAGGCTCTGGGAGTTGTGCAGAGAGAGTTTCCTCCTTCTTAGGGAGCCACAGCCCCTTTCTCCTGTCACCAAAAAAGCCAATCTTGCCCTGACAAGATCTTTGGATACTGCTGTAAATGCTCCTGCTTCCTCCAGTGTGGGCAATACCCTGTTTCCCTCCAAATAAGAGAGGGTCTTACATTAGTTTTTGCTCCAAAACTTACTACTTTTTTACATGTAGAGCTGCCTGGACACTATTTAAATTTACTTTTAAAATGAACCGTAACTAGGGCTTATTTTTGGAGTAGGGCTTATATTTTGAGCATCCTCAAAAATCCTGGAAAATCATGCTAGGGCTTATTTTTGGGGTAGGTCTTATTTTCAGAGAAAAAGGGTACATCCATACCGGAGAAGAGCCAGCCTCAGAGCTGCAAAGGTGTCATGTTCCTGCAATGATATCATCAAGCAAGAGACAGAGCTGTTTTTTTCCAAGCCTGACTTGTTCCAGCTTTCCCCATTGCTCAAGGCAGATGTGTCACCATCCATGGTAAACTGAACGTGCCACTGACTCACACTTCTATGGAAGCAGAACAAGCCAGTAAAGGCAGTCTTCACAGAAGCACCAAGAAGAGTTTGTGCCAGTTTGTTTGTTCCACAGGCATTTTGATGCTGCTGCACTACTCTGAGAGGAGTACTCTGCATTTCAGGAACCATCAGGGGATTAAAAGCACCTGAGCTTCTATGAAAATACTGTTCTTAAGCACTCCTTAAGCTCAGTAATGAAAGAGGTCTGTGTCAGTCAACCTGTTTCTTCTGGGTTCTACAGATGACTACCCCACTTCTGCATATAAAAGATGGAATATCAGGATCCAGCACAGCACCAGGAATGGGAGCCAACACCATCTGAGCTCAGGGAAGTTACTCCTTTCAACTTCTGCAGACTTTGGGTCTCCTTGGATTGAAGGTATGCAGACCCTGCATTCAGATACATGTCAGAAGATCCTTAAGCTGCACAAGGACACCTCTACCTGCTACCGCAGTTCTACTTTGGTCCCCCGTCAATGTTTCAGCCACCATGGTGGTAACTGGCCTCCTTTCAATATTAGTGGCCATGGAGACATTGGCAATCTTGAGCCAGACATCTTTCTCACCAAGAAAGATCACGCATGCCGACCTTCTCCTGGACCATGGTGCCTCATGTGCCACCATCCCACTCTACTTCAGGTTGAGCTCCAACTTGCTGGGCCAAGCACTGCACTGAAAAACCTTGCAGACAAGTTTTTGGTCAGTATCAAAATACATGAGACAGTCAGATCACCTCCCTCTGAGACGACGACTGACCCCATATTTATGTCCATAAAGCTCCAGCTAAAATGAAATGTTAAGGTTCTTGTGACAAATGAAATACCAATGGCCTGGTTAAGCAGCCTATCATTATGCAAAGGTTGTTGCTCAGAATGACATTAAGTTATGCCACCTAGCACAGCTTACATTCAGTGTTTACAGACTTCAGTGGTCTTTGTATTTAAGGGAACTGCTGTCTGACTAGACCTGTACCTGCTGAACTCTCACTGTTTGTAGAGACTGGACAGGCAGGCTTTATTCATTCTGAGAAATTAAAATGAGAAGAACTGCACACTGTCTAAAGGCTTAATCTTTAGACAAACTCATTTAGACCAAGAGCTATTCAGCTACTTATGGACAAGAACAATGAAAAATTTCTATTGCCTGAAGTGGACACCAACAGGCAGGCAAGTGCAAGACATGAGAGACTAATAAAGACTTTTATGGGCATGAATTCCTGCTTGCCTCTGAACCCTACTCCCAGAATTCACCTCCTGCCCATAGGTCAGTGCAGAGCCTGCCTTTTGTCTGCCTGCAGTTATTTCTAATGCAGCCGTATTCACTCTGTGCAGCTGGAGAAGTCTGGCCGGCAAAGAACCCACACCACCAGCCAGAGAGGAGAAGTAGTGACCAAACTCCTGCGAGACACCAGTGCCAACAGAGAACCCAAGTGCTCAAGGCATCAGCTCAGCTTCCTTTGTGCTACAGCACTTGCCTTCACCACTGACTTGCTGTATGTAGGCAAACTGCTCCCCATAGGAAGACTCTTGCGCAGACAGCTCTATTATCTTCCTGGTGTCCAGCCTCTTTTCCTGACTGTGGTAGTTGGCAAAACAACCCTCCCTGCTACCACAGGATTAAAAGAAGAGCTCAGAAGGCAACAGCCCCAGTGAACAAGGGCATTAGCTATCTTCATGTTAGGGAAAGCTGCTTCTGGGCTTCAGTTCTGACATGATTAGCCATTTCCAGTCTTCTTGCACCTGCCCCTGAGATACTTATGCCTGGCCACTGTCTGACAGTTTGGACTAGACCGATCAAAAGTCACACTAGACAAAGTTGCACTCTGTTAGCTACCTCTCATATTTGTCATTCTCTTTTCCCCTTCCCTGAGAAAAGCAAGTTACTTCAGGCTAGACATGAGGAAGAATTTTTTTTTTTTTTTTTTTTTTTTTTTTTTTTTTTTACAATGGTTAAACTCTGGTACAGGTTGCCCAGAGAGGTGGTAGATGCCCCATCCCTGGAGACATTCAAGGCCAGGCTGGACGGGGCTCTGAGCAACCTGATCTGATTGAAGATGTCCCTGCTCATTGCAGGGGGATTGGACTAGGTGACCTTTGAAGGTCCCTTCCAACCCAAACTGTTCTATGATTCTGTGATGTTCATGATCTGTGGGTCTATACTTGCTATGGAGCTCTGAGAGAACTAAAAAAAAGACTCAAGAACATTTTGGTGAGACCACAGAATCAGCAGTGTACTAAGTTAGTCTCCAACAGTGGCCAGGAAGGAGTGATGGGGCGGAAGAGTAGAAAAAGGATCAGAACAAAAAAATTCCCCAAGAGACAATTCTTTAAAATGTCTTATCCCTCATGAGTAACACCAGCACAACAACTTATTTTCCTTCCCACTTCACAACTTCAGGGACAGTGTCTTAAAAGCTATCACATTTGGCATGCCAAAACAGCTGAGGTCCACTTCACTACAGAAGACAACAGAAGTAATTCAGTTAAATACTTTGGCAAACAAAGTACTAGAGGCAACTATACAACAAGCAAAGCTGTGCTTGCCCCAAGGCTACCAAAGCATCAGCACGAAACAAGCCCCAGAACAGTTTTGCTTTTGCAACCCCAATTTAAGATCCCATCAAGATCAACTTTCATATGCCATCAGAATGAGACAAATAGCTGCAAGGGCCGACAGAGAAATGCTAGCCAGCTGCTGTTTAAACACCCTGCCTTGTGCTGGTTTTCCCCAGAAAAGGATGTTGCAAGTATGTCCCATTTTCAGCTCTTCAGAGTTCCCAAAGCAACAAGTCTGTCCCTCCCTCCAGGCAGGTCACATCTCTCCAGCCATTCAAACTCAACACAGTATCACTTGATCTTTGTCCACAAACTATTAAGGTAGGGCTCAGCTAGACCAAAGTTTAGAGCCTGCAGCAACTCATCTAGGCTGCTTCTACTTCCTACTGAGCTCTCTCCCAAATCTAGTAACCACGAGGTTAAGCAAAAGGGCTTGCAGCCCCTGGCCTGCACAGGAACCCTGACCCAACATGAGCAACTTGCCACAGGACTGCTGCAGTCTGGTGGAAACACAGAAAAAGGTGACAGAAGCACTGACAGAAAAGAATCACTTTAATTTGCATATCCCCACATTAATTGAGACAAGCACAGAAGGCCAGTGAAAGCACTTTTAACATCATCTTCCCCTTCTCCGGTGCTTTTCACTATATCAAGCAAATTTTGATTATTCACTTTTCAAAGGTGAGGAAATTCAGCAATATTGTAAGTTTATCTTTGACTATCACCCAGTGGCAGAAAAAGAGAGAGCAACAAAGTCTTCAATATCAGAGCAGGAATCAATCCACTACATCACACAGCTCTTGAAGTAACCACTTTAGTTCTTCAAAATGCAAAACCTCTTATTTAAACTGTAATAGGCCTTTCTTTTGTAGTAGTTGACAGAAAAGCATTCTCTGCATTTACCAAGCAGAGTTACCTGTTAGCAGAGGAAGTAAACCAGTTCCTCTGGAGATGACAGAAAGCATCCATGAGCTACTAATGCATTCCAAGGTTTTCCACCAAAGATTTCCTTGTCCACTATTACCAGATTTTACGGGGGCCCTTTCAGTTCACATTCATCTTCAGATATCAATCTTTCCCCAAACCTTTACCAGTTCTCCACAAAAAGCATGCTGAAGAGGATTCCTGCAGCTGGTCCTCTTCCCTCCCATGCCTCTCAGGAATGGCCACGTACATAATGACCAGGAGACTTTACAGAACCTGGTAAATAGAGAGGAAATACTACAAGTGACCCTTTTTAAAGCTGCTGGAATCAGTCTTTAATAACATAGAAAACACAACTTTCATTCATCGTCTGACTACAATGCTATAAAGAAACACAGGAATCCAGAGATGATGATCAAATTTGATTCTGCATGTTGCTTAACAGTTAATTGTAGTTTCTGATATTGATTACACAGGCTGGAATTGAAGAAACCCCAGTGGTACAAGTAGATTTCTAGGCATGTTCTGGATGTTGCTACCTCTGCCACAGCACCATGATATGACATTAGAACATGCACTGTAACCACTCCTAAATGGGCAGTTCTAAACCAGAAAGAAATGCATGCAAGACATCCCCTTCAATCCAAATCACACATGATTTAGATTCTATACATCGCGGATCCTTCCAGTGTAAGGAGGCAAACAGCTGCATTACAGGTGACAGATGATGTCTCTTTAAGATGACTCCAAACAGGCTTGGGTGTGGAAAAGCAATGGATTTTCTTTAAGGAGCATACTACGGTTGTAGTATGAAGATGCCCCACCATACTCCTCAGATATTAATGTTTACACGTGCCAAGTTCAAAGCAAGAGTGGTCAAACCAAGGAAGAGGACAGGTACGGCAAGCTGTACATTTTCCTATGCCAAAAGAACAGTACTACTGCACATTAATAGACTGTCTTCCGCTTTGTCCTTGGTCCCACACTGCCTCAAGCACGTGCTTCCTTCTTACCTCTGGAGTATTATAGGACACTGGCATTTCATCATGGGTGGACGATTAAACATGCTGAAGATCAAGTCTGCAAATAAATGGAGACCGGAAGGACCCCAGGTAAAGATATCCATCGTGCTCATGTGCCTCGCTAACATAAGCTACCGTGACTCCATTGGGATCATGAAAGCTTCTTTTGTAGGATCCTGTCTCACTAAGTTCAACAACAAGGCTATATTTGGGCACAAACTTTGTGACAGTTTCCTGACTCAGCAGCTAAAAGAAAAAAAAAAAAAAAGGAAAATTAACAACAAAATATTTCATTCTCTACAATTATTAATGTATCTCACACTTATACAGTCAAAAACCATTCCACCCTCCTTGGAAGAAGCAGCTACGAACATAAGCACACACCTTGAATATACACAATTACATGGGCTTAACAGACTAACACCTGACAAACCAAACTAAAAAAAAAAGGACCAGCAGAAGTGTTCTAGCACCAGGCTGAAAAAATGTCCACTCAGGAGACACCAGCTTGTTCTGGTGCAGCTGATGTCAAGCAGCAGACATCATCCTCTCACCATAGCATCAGTTTGTTATGGCTCCTGCATTGCAACAGGAGAGAGAACAGGTTTTACAGGGACAGTACAGAATTTGTTTACTTGAAATGGCACTTGAATCCTAAACACTGTTTTGGTTTTTTGTTTTTTTTTTTTTAGAACAGAAGTATTTTCCAGTCTTTGTATCGTTTAAAAAGCACCATGCCATTTCTTTAGCATCAAATATCCCTTACAAAATACATTATTCTTGCTCATCCTGATCCTAAAGGGGGGTGTGACGTAACAACAGGCATATTGAGTCAGAACCAAGTATCATAACATACACACTGTCTCCTAGGATGCCTAGGGTAGTCGTTAGAACACGTCAGACTTCCCAAATGCTCTCTGGACAACTGGCAATAAATAATTTAGGTACTTCAGGTACGAAGACAACATATATCGAAGTGTAAATCCTGTGTTGCTGCATGGCTAGGGCAGAGATAAGTCTCTTTTTCTTTCCTGAGCTCAAGACGGAAGGCAAGTCAAGAGATATGTACCTGCTAGCCAGAGAAGCAAGTTTTAGTTTTACTACCTACGAATATATAAGGACTGTTCTACCTGGGGAAAACCACAACAGTTTTAACCACAGCACAAAAAAACCCCAAAATTAAATCTTCCTTTGAAGAGGAAGAAACAGGACAAACAAATATTTAATACTTCCATTCCTATATTAAAGGTGATTTTTTAGATTTTTTTTTTTTTTTTTTTTACCTTAAATATCATCCTTTTAATCCATGGTTTTTCAGACAAGAAATCCAACAAAGAAAATCCTGGATTGGGCCGGACAGCTGACATAGCTACCCAATATCCTCCAGAGGTGCTCAGCCTGATATTATCTGGAAGGCCAGGCATATTCTCAACAAACATATCTGCTCCACCCTTCATCAGCCCAGACACATAATACCTGAAAGTTACAGACAGCACGATTAGGACATCTTGAACTAAAGCAGTCTAGTTAATAAAAATCCCAAAAGGAATTCACTTAATTTTTTTTTTTCTGTATTTTGTTGTAGGGAAATACAGCACAGTTACATTCCTCTCCCCAGAAAAAGTCACCTTACTCCACTATGCTCAAGGAGCCCACAATAATGCAATCCAGATGTTTACAGTGAAAGAAAAAATTAAGTATTGAGGAAGGCCACCTTCTTTGCCACTGATAACTAGGCCTGAATGGAGTGTAGGGTTTCTTTTGTCATTCAACTCATTTATTTAACCAATCTCTAACAAGAGGGTAGTAATAATTTCAGCAAAGTCATACTCACCTCCTGATTCTAGCCATGGCTGTCTCCTGCACCAGGACAAAGTCTTCAGCAGGGGAGAGCTGGACACCATTGGGAAACCTCAGTCCCACCATCAAGACTTTCACTTCTTTTGTTACTGTGTCATATTCAAGCAGGCTAAAAATAAAGCATTACATATGGTTTTGAGTGAAGACAAATATTTATTCATCTTGGTTTCATTTTCTAGGCATTCTACCTTCTCTCACATGCACTTCATCTAAGTTAAAAAGGCAGAATAGCCAGGAAGCATTTGTTTCTGAACACAGGAGAAATACTAAGCCACTTGAGGCAGCATTCATGAAGGATTTAGACTGAACATAACGCTAACACCTTCCCTTTTAAAATGGATGTTCCATGCAAGTCCTCTTGAAAGAAAAGGAGGAATCTCATTTATTTCGCTGCAGGTCTCATTAGAAACATCCACACATTCTCTTTCTCTCTCCTGGGCAGTGCAGAGTTTGCACAGGTGCTTTATAAAGAGAAACAACTTGATGACAAAGGAAGTGGTGAAGTCCATTCCTATGGGGAAGAGATACTTGCCGCCCATCATCTGTGCCTTCCATAATCAAGAATAAGTAGTCTCGTCTTTGCCATTTGCTACTGGAGTCTGTGAAGTAGATTTTTCTCCCATCCTGGGTCACTGTAAGATCATTCACAAATGACAATTTCTGACCTTCAATTAGTGTTTTGGCTGACACAAGTATTTTCATTTCACCTGGTTACAAAGAGAAGTAAAAAAAAAAAAAAAGGAAAAACACCAAACAACCAACACAGGACAAGTTTTTATATGTGCTGCCTTGGAAAAGAGTTAAATATTAACATGAAATTAGCAGACACTTTTTTTCCATTCATGCTCCTGTTACGTAATAAGGTTTGGGGTTGTAATGGAACAACTCAACACCAAACGTGAATGACCAGGAGAAAATACTCTTCGTAAAAACTGAAACAGTAGAGGATGCTCCCTATTGATAAGTGCCAGACTTTTCACATTTCTGAAGCTCATATAAAACCAAGTGCAAACTCAGGTCCCAACCCTCTAAAAGGATGCAGGTAAGCCAATCACTACTCCTCCTTTCCCCATAAATCTGTAGGAACAAAGAATAGTACTTTCTAAACATTTAAAACATCAGCAGGTTCACTAAACTGCTCTGCCACAGTCAGCTCTGCCACATATTACCAGGCAAATTATCGATTCGCTAAAAATTAACAAAAATAATCTTTGGGCATCTGACATCAAAAGGGGAGACCTTGATCATACCCTCCCAGAGCCACACAGTCTGAGCCCTGGGGTTATATCTCACCCAGTGCTTGGCTGGCCTCCCTCTCCTCACCTCAAGCCAATGTGCAGATGCAAGCTGTCAGAAAATCAATCCTACATGAAAGCTTTCTGACAGCACAGCTCCTAAAACTGAGATCTTTCTTCACTTTCTATAGATTTGGGTTACGGGAAAGTTAAGAGCTCTTCACTATCACACAGAGAGATCAAGGCAGAAACAAAAGTACAGCAAACATGACAAAAAGTTTATGTAACAGCAATTTTTCTTTCCCTTTATGAAAACTGAAAACAGCTACACAGAGCTTTATTCATGGATCCTGAGGTACCAGTTTTGACAACCAAAAGATAAGCTACAGGTAACTGATACAGACAGACAGATATAGAGAGGAACTGATTGCTACAAGAAAATAAATCTCAAGTTCTTGCATGGCATATTTCATCCAGACAGCTCCAAACCACTTTACAAAGAAGGTAGGCATTGTTTTGCCTGCAATGTCTGGCAAAACTGCAAATGAAGCCCAGATTTGTTAGTGAAAGAGAACACCTGAGCAGAAAGTTCATACCTGTACCAGGATTAACTTCACAGAGTCCATAATAAGCATCTGCCACAAAAAGGGTGTTATTTGGCCCCACTCTGATGCCAAGTGGTCTTCCACACGTTGGCTCATCTTCACGGGCTCCTTATGAAACAAATTTAAATGGTTTTCCAAATAGAAATAAATAAAAGGCACTCAGACTACCTACATAGGTCAAACTGTAGCTTAACAAAACTCTATTGCCAGCACCACACACAGTCATTAAAGAAATTATTCTTACTTTCCTAGATGTGAGCGAAACAAATATCTCCATGTTTTCACCAGTCTAGAGATAATCATATAATTTGCCAGGCTGGTAGCTAGCTAACAGCTGCCCCTCGTAGAGCTGAATATCAAAAAATGGGATTTAAATGAATGCTTCTTTGCAGAAACAATCAGTTTTACTGTGGTTTTTTTTCTTTTCTTTTTTTAAATTAAAAAAAACCGCACATCTTGGAACTTCTTTTTTCTGGAAAGGTCCAACACTGTCATGAAACAAATGGTTTCTCAAGACACGGACACTGAAGACTTCTATATGAGGAAAAAGGGGAATACTGCAAATCTGAAAAAATTGTCTATTTGAGTCCTGAAGAACTAAGACTTCAGAACATCTGTAGTTTGAAATATTAGCAACAAAAACTTCTGGAGAAGTTACTCAGCCACAGCCTTTCCACTTCACTCCCCAACTCAAGGAGGGCAAGATGGAACTATAGGCTCTCCACTATCTCTTTGGCCCCAAAGAAACAGGGCAGCATAATCTTCCCACCTCTCCCAAGCTGTACAAGTCCAATGGAAATGAGCAGTGGAAAGGCGATTCTTCATATCCATCCCAAGCCACGTTCAGGTCTAATCAGGAGTTGGAAGCCCATCTTCCACTGGCAGCAGACTTAGTTAGTTGTCAGTGCCAAGGCTGTCCTACCTGTTAGGCAGCCAAGAAAATGCTTCCAAATCAGTGCTGAGCCAAATCATGTGAACATCCATGTAAAATGACAAAATGATGAATGCAGCCATGCGAGCTACATAAAGACAGCAACAATTCCTGCCCATAATTTCTGTCTAACTAGCAACCAGCACAATGCTGCAGAACTTCATGTAAGCTTCTATGTCATTACAACAAAACCACCCACAGTTCCAACAAAGAGCAGTCAGGCTTCTCAGGCTGCCCAGGCAATACTGAGAGGGCCAACGTTAAGTTTCCCCATAGAAATGTTTCCGTTAATAAACAAGCCACTACCAGTTTCTTACTCAGTTCCAGAAGTCTCATTAAATGAAGCAAGTAAGTAGTTCAGAAAGAGGTGTGGAATTCAACAAGAAATAATGGCAATTTAGCGGTGACGAAACAGAAATCTCATGGCCAATTGAAGATCTTCGCTAAAGCAGGTGCAGCCACCACAAACCCCCACTGTACTTTCAAATAGAGGAAGGGAAATCAGTACAATAAAATGCAAGGCAAAATTCTGCAGATGGGGAAGATTATATTTATTTTTTCAAAATCTCTAAATAAGTTGATCTTTCCCGCTGACACACAATCTCAGAGTTCATTCACTCACACTTGTTTAGGAGTCCTCAGTTTTTATGGGGCGGCCCTTCACCTCGGAATTTTCCTGATTTCAGCTTCCATAGATATTAGGCCAGGTTGCTGCCATATTTTTTTCTTGTTTAGAATACATACTTTTTCTATATGGACTAACCAGAAAAGGAATGTTATTTGTGATGCACTTCAACTTCATATACCTCCCAGTCTTAAGATGCAAGATCTTCTACCAACAAGTCATCCATGTTGCAGCCTTACAGGAGTGTAGGCCTTGTAGTCATGACATAAAAACCCTGCACTCCTAAATTTTACTGCTCCTTTGTTATTACAGTGTCCTTTGTTATTAAGAGCATCCATTTTCCTTCTTTTGCCCCTCTGTTCTACTGTTCCTTCCAGCACTTGTATACACATTTTCACTCATATGTCATTCATACGTTATTAATATTTCTGTTACAAACCTCTACAGAGGTTTGCAATCCAGACAGAACAGACAGGTAAGCAATCCAGACAGAACACCAGTCTAATCAACACAAGCCCTGACCCAGACATTTTCAGGTACGCTATATTCAGGATCTGTCACTCACCACAAGGACCATGGCCAATTCTGGCTATTGTTTGTATTTCCCCATCTTCAATTTTTATAATCTTCCCATCAGCTGTCCCAGTAAATAGCACATCTGTAAAAACAATTGGTATGATTAGTTTGATCACAAAACTGTAGTGGTAAACATCCTCCTACATGACCCTTCTACTAGCATGAAGTAGAATTCATGTTTAAGATACAGTGAAATAACAGCCTCCTTCAGTCATAGCAAAAGAATAAAGAGGGAAAGGGAAAGATGAATGCAAATAAGAGTATTTGGTTAGATTTCTTCCAACTCAAAAAAAAGAGGAAGGATTTAAGCCTTAGTTATGAATATGGGATATGAAGCTTTTTACCAGTAAGTGGTCCAAATCCTTGGTTAAAGGTGGATGTAAAACTTAAAAGTTAGTCATTGGATTGATCCCTCAGGGCAAATTTCTACATCATCCTAAAATATAGTCAGGCACTACATCTATCTTAGCACACTTCAACGAGAGGCTGACTAGATAAAACTTCTCATTCTGATACAGGCTGCTGGACACCTGCCAATGCTGATATTGTTTCAGTTCTGAGAATTACAAAAACCACAGCAATTGAACAACCACCCAAATCAAAAGCATTGCCAAATTACTGTATTCATGCCAAGCCATGTGGTAACATAAGACAGATTCACTGTGTTATAGTTTTGCCCCAGCCTGCCCCCCCTAGCCAGCAGCTAAAACCACATGCTGCTTGCTCATCCCTCCCCAGTGGGATGGAGAGGAGAATCAGAAAACAAAGGCAAAACTTGTGGGTTGGGATAAGAACAGTTTAACGGAACAGCAAAGAAAAGGGGAAAAAAAAAAAACCCCAACCACAAAATGAACAAGCAGTAGCAACAGCAATAGTGAAAGAACCTGCAAAAGCAATGGACACACAGCACAACTCGATCCACATTGGTCCCACCACATGGAAGCCCCTCTGCAGAGGTGAGCAGGCTCTTGCCGCAGCTTGCACTGAAACTCTCCCATTGGCCCGGCCACAGCTTGTGCTGAAACTGCTCCCCCCTGCCCCAAACCGTGACTTATGCCAGAAGCACCAAACTGCATGGTCAAGAAGGAGCTGATCTGGACCGCTCCAGACCCAGCATGAGAGAGAACATGTCCCTGGATTCTCTCGCCTTTATACCCGAGCTTGACCTTATATGGTATAGAATACCCAGATGTTCCAGCAGTGTAGAAATTAATCCCATCTTGACTGACCCAGCACATTCCACCCCTTATTCTATACCATTTATGTCATGCTCAGGTCTTACATGCACCCACATGCTTCAAATAATTACTACCACCTTAAATACGCATACACACATATATATACACACAGATATTTTCTCCCTTAGTTCATGGCATAGTCTCATTCCATTTAAATGTTTGTTGAGTCCATGATATTGGACACTATCAGGACAGGCAAGAAAGATGGAGTGTCATTTTGGACTGTTGCATTGCTGCATGCTGCATCTGGAACACCTAGTTCTTGTTCATGGTTTGCATGTCAAAGGCGTTGACCTCGAGGAGGTGGCTGGATACCAGTTGTTGGAGGAAGCTTTGGTTGCATCATTACTGCGCTTTGTTGAGTTTTGTTGAAGTTCATTCTTCATTAATCTGAAAGGTACTTACTGAATACTGTTAGCATGGTGTATAGCAGGGTTGTCAAACTAATTTTCCACCAGGGGCCACATCAGCCTCGCGGTTGCCTTCAAAGGGTCAAATGTAATTTTAGCACAGTATAAATGTAACTGCTCCTACACTTATACAGTGCAATTCACATCATGGGAGTATTCTTACCCAGAATCAAATCCCCCTGAGGTACACATCGGACTCCTTCATCCTCTAGCATCACCCACCAAGTGTACCCAGGTCCCTGAGCAAAAGCAATCCCATGGATGGGTCTGCCTTTGCCCAAGGCAGGAGTAACCCAAACTGTTTTCCCCAAGACATTCTTCATTCGCACCACAGGGACTTTATCCCCCCTGCAGTGTGTGGAAGCTTCGATTGGGCAGTTCAATTGGTAGATCCCCTGGTGTTAACTAACCAGGTGGCTTTTGCTAAATTTGAATCCCAGTTTCTAAAAGTTCCACCACCCATCGCTCTTAGTGAAGTTCCTTTCAATTTCAATACCTTTCAATTTTCCTGGAGGGTGGTGCATGGTAGGGGATGTGATATACCCACTCAGTGCCATGCTCTTTGGCCCAAAAATCTATGAAGTTGTTCTGGAAATGAGTCCCGTTGTCTGACTCACTTCTCTCTGGGGTGCCACGTTGCCATCAGACTTGCTTTTCAAGGTCCACGATAGTGTTCTGGGCAGTGGCATGGCATATGTTTCCAGCCATCCAGTGGTTGCTTCCACCACAGTAAGCACATAGTTTGTGGGAGTGTAATATAGTAATATTTTATTTATTTATACTTTAGCCATCATCCCCCATGTCACACAGGCTTTAACTGCTTGGCTTGCTTGATCATAGCGCATGTTTCGCAATCATGAATAACCTGTGCAATAGTGTCCATGGTCAAGTCCACCCCTGTATCACGAGCCCATCTATATGTTGCACCCCTTCCTTGATGACTTGAGGCATCATGGGCCCAATGAGCTATAAATAGTTCACCTTTGTATTGCCAGTCCAAATCTACCTAAGCCACTTTAATCTTGGCAGCTCGATCCACCTGATGGTTGTTTTGATGTTCTTCAGTGGACTGACTTTTAGGCCCATGGGCATCTATGCGGCACAGTTTTACAGGCAGGTTCTCTAGTCAGGCAGCAATATCTCACCGCAATTCAGCAGCCCAGGTGGGTGTGCCTCTGTGCTGCCAGTTGCTTCTCTTCCATTGCTGTAACCAGCCTCACAGGGCATTTGCCACCATCCATGAGTCAATATAGAGACAAAGCACTGGCCACTTTTCTCATTCACCAATGTCTAAAGCCAGCTGGATGGCTTTCAACTCTGCAAATTGACTTGATTCACCTTGTCCCTCAGTGGCTTCTGAGACTTGCCATGTGGGATTCCACACAGCAGATTTCCACATGCAATGCCTTCCCACAATGCAACAGGACCCATCAGTAAACAAGGCATATAGCTTCTCATTCTCAGGTAGCTTATTATACAGTGGGACCTCTTCAGCACGTGTCACCTCCTTTTCTGGCAATACTCTGAAATCCTTACTCTCTGGCCAGTCTCTGATCACTTCTAAGATCTCTGGGCTATCAAGGTTCCCCATTTGAGCCTATTGTGTGATCAATGTGACCCACTTACTCCACATGGCATCAGTTACGTGATGAGTAGAAGGGACCTTCCCTTTGAACATCCAGCCCAACGCCACCAGTCGAGGTGCCAAGAGGAGCTGTACTTCAGCACCAACCACTTCCAAAGCAGCTCGAACTCCTTTGTGTGCTGCCAATATCTTCTTTTCAGTTGGAGTGTAGCAGGCCTCAGACCCTCTGTATCCCTGACTCCAAAACCCCAGAGGCTGACCTCAGGTCTTCCCTGGTGCTTTCTGCCAAAGGCTCCAGGTAGGGCCATTCTCCCCAGCTGCAGTGTAGAGCACATTTTTAACATCTTGTCCTACCCGGACTGGCCCAAGAGCCATAGCATGGACTGTCTCCTGCTTAATTTAGAAAAGAACAGAATAATTTCAGTTGTAAGAGACCCTCAGGATCATCGAGTCCAACCATAACCTGACCTAACTCTAGCACTAAACCACTAAACTCCAGCACTAAACCTAAGAACCTTGTCTAAATGCCTTTTAAACATCTCCAGGGATGGTGACTCAACCGCTTCCCTGGGCAGCCCGTTCCAATGCCTGATAACCGTTTCCGTGAATAATTTTTTCCTGATATCCAATCTAAACCTCCCCTGGTGCAACTTGAGGCCATTTCTTGTCCTGTCACTTGCTACTTGGGAGAAGAGACCAACACTCTCCATGCTACAACCTCTTTTCGAGTAGTTGTAGACAGCGATAAGATCTCCCCTGAGCCTCCTTTTCTCAAGGCTAAACAGCCCCAGCTTCTTCAACCACTCCTCATAATACTTTGTTCAAAGGCTTGCTGCTGCTCAGAGCCCCACTCAAAGACATTCTTCTTCCAGGTCACTTGATAGAGAGGGCTCTCAATCTGACTGTGGCCTGGAACATGCATTCTCCAAAAACCCACAAGTCCCAAGAAAGTCTGTGTTTCCTTTTTATTAGTTGGTGCAGACACAGCTGCTCTTTTGTTGATCACATGCATTGGCATCCATCTTGCCATCTTACTCCTAAAAGCTGGATCTCCTGTGCAGGTCCCTTGTCCTTACTTTGTTTTATAGCAACACCAGCTTGCAGAAGAATCTGGATTATTCTCACCTTTCTCAAAAATTCCTCTGCTCTGTCATCCCACACAATGATGTTGTTGATGTACTACAGGTATTCCGGAGCTTTGCCCTGCTCCAGTGCAGCCTGGATCAGTCCATGGCAAATGGTAGAGCTGTGTTTCCACTCCTGTGGCAGTTGATTCCAGGTGTACTAGATGCCCCTCCAGGTGAAAGCAAACTGTGGCCTGTACTCTGCTGCCAAAGGAATAGAGAAAAATGTATTAACAATGTCAATTGTGGCATACCACTTGGCTGCCTTTGACTCCAGTTCATATTGCAGCTCTAGCATGTCCGGCAGGGCAGCACTTAATGGTGGCGTGACTTCATTCAGGCCATGATAGTCTTCTGTTAGTCTCCACTCTCCACTGGGCTTCCTCACTGGCCATATGGGACTGTTAAAGAGTCGGTGAGTCTTACTGATCACTCCTTGGCTCTCCAGTTGACTAATCAACTTACGGAGAGAGAGTCTCGGGTAGTGTGATATTGTCACCGGTGCACCTTTGCGGTAGCAATCAGCACCTGCTGGCCTTTGACCCTCAGCAATCCTACAACAGAAGGGTCCGGGCAAGGTAGACATCTGTTTAATGTCCTCTGTCTCCATGGCTGCTATGCCACAAGCCCACCAGTACCCTTTTGGGTCCTTAAAATACCCTGTTCTGAGGTAGTCTATACCAAGGATTCATGGAGCATCTGGACCAGTCACAATGGGGTGCTTTTGCCAGTCCTTTCCAGTCAGACTCACCTCAGCATCTAATACAGTCAACTATTGGGATCCCCCAGTCACTCCACAAATGCTGATGGGTTCTGCCCTTTCATAGTTTGATGGAATAGAGTCCACCAGATGGAATAGTGTCCACCAGAGCCTTGTACTCTTGTGAGTCCAGCATTCCAGGCCACCAAATCCACACAGTCCAATAAACCCACCTGTCCCTCTCCTCCACCTGACTGGAAGCAGGGCCCCTCTAGTCCTGGTTATGGTACGCATTGATTCTTTTTTGCAAGAATGAATCAGAAGTCCCTTCAAGAGGATCAGAAGCAAGATCAGCTCTTCTGTCTGGGGAACTGCCTGCTGGAAACTGGAGCAGCATTCTTCCTGTCATTATCTCCTCTTGTGATTGTTTTTCCTTTCAACACACATACCTGTGCCTCTAGGACTGAGGTAGGTTGCCCATCTCACCTCCTCATGTCTTCTCCATCGTCATGCAGGAAAAACCACAGGGTGCTCTGTTTTGTATACCCTCTATATTGTCTCGATCAGAGAGACGCTCATTCAAGTAGCTGAGATCCTAAGCCATACAGGTGGGGAGCGTAACATGTCTTCAAAATGCTGTAACTCTCGTGATAATTTTTCAGCTAGCACGTCTGGCAGTTTCTCCACAGCCAAGATGCAGGCCTGCAGAGAGGAAGATAGATTTCCCTCATATCACCGGAGCTGGTCAGCCAATTCATCCACCGTTTGTCCCTTGCCTTCTTTCCAGGACATTACTGCCAATGAGCTGGCATAGGATGATGGTGCATGCCGGAGGAACTTCCACCACATGGGTTGCGTGCACCAAATTTCATCGGGATCTGTGGGTAAATCATCATTGTTGGTGTCATTATAAATCACCTCCAGAACAGCTAATTCCCTCAAGTACCGGATACCTTTCTCCATAGTAGTCCATTTGCCTGGGTGACAGGTAACATCTTCCTTGAAGGGGTGTCTTTCCTTCACACCCCACAGAAGTCACCTTCAGAGGCTGAGGGTTTGTGTCTTTTTTCCAATCGCCTTGGTCAGTGTCCACTTACCTAGACAGGGATCCTAGTTGCTTAGCTTCCCTACCCTCTAATTCCAAGCTATCAGTCCCATTATCCCAGCATCGGAGCAGCCAAGCAATGATATGCTTGCCATCCCAGCAGCTGAAATCTTTTCGCATATCTACAGCTCACGTGGGATAGAGATCGGATGATTAGCTCTGGTTCTGTCTCCTCCTTCTGTTCCTGTGATGAGGCTGGGTCATCATCTTCTCCCACTAAGCAAACTGATTTCTTTGTGTATTTTTTTTTTCCTGGAGAGAGGTAACTGATACAGACAGTGGCTGGTTCTCTGATTCAGCTGCAGCACCTGCTGCCTGTGTCTGGGTAGCCACGGTGCCTGTCACTGGGGTCTGAGTGCTATATGGCATTGAGCAGGGCCCAGCACAGTGTGGTAAGTTGTGCTTCTTTGAAGTAGCCAGAGCCTTTTCCTTTTAAATATTCTATCACCTCATCAGGGTCCTGCAGTTGTTCAGGAGTGAAACCCCAAACCGTCGGAGGCGAGAAATTCTCTAGATATCTGCCCATGTTTTCCTATATGCCGTTCCACCCATGACCTTCCAACCTCGGGGTAAATCTATGGGTGATATTCTTAACACATCCTTTTGTAACCCTGCACATGACCTGACACATATTCAGAAGACATAAAAACAAGAGCACGCTAGCTTGAATATCCCTAGGGTGTTCAAAAATCCTCAAAAACTGTTGCACCTAAGCTGGAGGAGAAAAAGGAGGTGAAGAAACACCCCCCCTACCTCCTCTCCGTAGACTGGGTGCAATTACTCATCAATTCCAAGAGATGGCGCCCAGGTAAGGAAATATCAACAATATCTCATAAAAATACCAATAAAGAGGTGTAAGAAATGAAATCACGATCTCATAGGTTGATATCATACGGAAGAACAATATGATAAACCTAATTCCTTCTCCAGATGTAATAAACAGCACTGCAGGGAACACACAGTGCATATAGGAATTCAGATGACACAGCCACGTGGACAAAGACAGAAACATCGCGACCACCTAACTAACGAAGTTTAACACACTTTGGTCAGCTGTGTCGTTAATCCAACCCTTCTATTTCTCCTGCCTGTCTCGCCAAAAAGGACTGTCATAGTTTAGCCTCAGCCTCCCTGCCAGCAGCACTTGCCACTCGCTCACCCCTCCCTGTCCCCAGTGGGATGAAGAGGAGAACCAGAAAACAAAGGCAAAACTTGTGGGTTGGGATAAAAACAGTTTAATGGAACAGCAAAGAAAAAAAACACAAAAAACCCAACAAAAACCCAATATGTGGTAACAACAGCAATAATGAAAGAACCTTAGTTTGACCTTTTATGGTATAGAATACCCGTATGTCCTGGCAGTGTAGAAATTAACCCCATCTTGATGACCCAGCACACACTGAATACAAACAACACACAAACTTTTCCATATAACCAAATTAAATGAAAGACTGTTGAATCAGTACAGCCCATTGCTTGGACTTTTCCATCTCCAATTTAACTGAAGTTTTAAGTTTGCTAATTACACTTTTAGAAGGGAATAAGAAGACTTCAACATTTATTCATACAAAACTTATTCCCAGTCAGGTTATTTCACCCATAGGCCAGTTGCCCCTTACAGGAAGGTATCCTTAAAGACTTTCCAATGAGATTGACGAAACTAGCTGACAGAAAATAATCAGTGGCTTCAAGTAATCGCTTTAGCACATAGTTAACATAGGTAGAAAAAGTATAATCCAAGGAAGGAATTTACAGTAGTTTCTTGCTGGCCAAAATATTTTTTAAAATATTTTACTAATTTATTAGAAGATAAAGCAGAGGTAAAATAAATGATACAGCTACTGAGCAACTCTTACACTGAAGGATGCTTACAACTCTCACATTCTATTCTTTTCACGTAAAAACCATCAACGACTCATGGAAAGAGCAGTTTCTAGTCTCAGCCCCCTTCAGGAGGCATGGGGAACAACCCCTGTGCAAAGTTCGTTTCTGACTGAGTGGGTGTCATGCCATTACAAGTTCAGCCATCTCATTAAGAAACCACTCAGAGGTGGCACGGGTTTGTGATTTGGGGAGAACACATGTACCATAAGAGAGAAGTATAGGATGGCACCTGTAATGCATGCAACAGCACTAAAATGTAGATATGCTATTTATCAATTTGAGATTTTTTCCGTCATAAAAGTGAAAAGCAACACCACAAAACTCTGCTCCCTCAGAGGCAATGAGCATTCAAAGAGTAGTAGGTAGTACCCTGTAAATATTAATTCACAGTTAAGAGCTAGCCAAATGAAAAATGGGACCACTTCCTCCAAACATAAGTAGACCCTGACTGCATTGCTGCTGCTTTCACTCCTGGAAGACAGGGATTTTTAATCTGGCAACAAGATTTATTTTATAATGGAGAAACATGAGAAAAGCAGTATATAGCAGCCACATTTTGCTGCATAACACAATTACTTTTTAAAAAACCTGCATATTCAAAATAACTTCCAGAATTTGTTATCCAAGAGCTATATTGCTGAACAAACCCTTACCAATGGAGTAACATTTAAAGACCCTTTGTTAAAAGCTTATTTTGTCAGTGCTTACCCCCAATATTGACAATGGACTCTGGTCCGACCAGCTGATTTTCCCATAACCGCTCAGCTTTTCGTAACTTGACATTGGGCTCTAGCGCACCCATCAGGAGGGGAGGTTCCTTTAAACTGCGAAACAGAACACAGACCTCATGATCCTCTGCACGAACCTGCAAACACTCTTGAGCAACATACTGGATCACTTTTTTCCTAGTTCGCCAACTCCTCCGAACTTGACCTATGCTTTACGTAAGAGCATATTTCAAAAAAGAAAACACATCTGACAAGCTGAAAAATTGACTCTTGTTCATCAAGGATCAAAACTTTCTGGTTCTGCTGCCAGAGCAGCCGACTGGGTCCACGGTGGTAACTTTCCTCTCACCAGCCTGTCCCTGCTGGTTGCCAAGTTTCCTACTGTCCTATTGCTACTTTCCCTACCAACATTCAATAAATTTCCCGAGTTAAGCAGCATCTGACCTCATTTGTGTATTAATCTCACTGTGGGCAATATTAAAGAATCTCTCCGGCTTAGGACTTCCCAGACTGGACCCCAACAAAGTCCAACAACACATTCCCAGTTAATCTGTCTTACACAAAGGCAAAACATTTCCACATTGCCACAATACAAACGAACAACTGCTTTCTTACTCAGCTGAATGAGTTGTTTGTACCAGAATATTTTTCCTAAGTACATGTATATATAAAAATTCCTAAGCAAAACAGTTTTCAAATTTAAAAGCCTGGCATTTTACAATATACTGAGATCTGATACCACATAGCAATTTCATCATGGAGAAAAAATAATTTTTAATTACTAATTAGCATACAACTGGGGAAAAAGAAGTCTTCCAGTAGTTTGAGCACAGGAACACAAAGGCCTTCATACCATATTGAAATATATACTCTCATTCATGACTTGAATGCATTTCCATAGAGAAAGACCAACTCAAAGGAATAAATTGCACGTAAACTTAAAGGTTATTGAACTGAAATCTCAAAATGACAAAATGAGGTCCAATCTTGCAAGCCCTTATTCACATAAATAGCCAGGTTCAAGCCAACTGGAGTTCAAACCAACTACAAAGACATGGAGAATGGAGGTAGTAAGATGCCTACACAGGTTCAACTTAAATACCAGGCTCCAAAGCACAGTGCTTCAAAACCAGCCTTAACTGTACTGACAAACTCAAATATGTTTCAGTCTCTTATGTTCCTAAAAACACACACATAGCCACCTCAGACCCTGTGAGTCAAAGATTTTAAGTTATTTCAAGTTATTACTAAAAGCTGCATACATGCCCAGAGTGGTAAGCTCATTAGGTGTTCATTCACATGCTAAAGCTCCCTAGGTTAAATTTTGAAAGAATTTCTCAAAAAATTTTTTTTTTTTAAAGAACTCCTTGGATGACCATAAGCAAATACCTTCCACCTGTAGAATCCTAAAAAGATGAGGTTTGACTCCAAAACTTGCCCAGGTTCACAGGATCCAGGACCTATTTGACACCAACCACACTGCAACTCTACTGCTCATATGGTGAAAATTTCTTCAGTGACTTGTGGGAAAAAAAAAGTCAACTGAAATTGCAAATTATAAAAGTCATGACGATTGATAAAAGCAGGTTCACAACACAAATAATTCAGAAGGAGAGTAAAATACATACTTTTACCTGTCTGGTTACAGACAGCAAACTTTCCTTTAAGTATGTATTAGTACAGTGGCAAAGCCAACTGAACTACTAGCTCCTGTCCGGGGAAGATTTACAGCAGAGTTGTCTTCACAATGCTAACATAAATTCATTTTCCATCCCTTCTTCCAAGCATTAGAGAGCTTCAAATTACGATAACAGGCTTCAGAGCGGGAACTCATTTGCTGGGAACTTTGGACAGTTGTGTTTGCAAGCAGAAAATCTCCCTGGGATCAATATTATCCAAAATAGGCTCACAGAGAAAGAACTTAAAACGAACCAGAGCTGCAGACATTTCAAATGGAGTTTCACAGATCACATCTGCTTTTTTCTCTACCCCCTCATTTTTCTTATTTTTTCCAGTAGCTTATAGGAGTAACATCACTATTGACAAACGAGATTTCTACATGTTCTTTCACCGAAGGAATTGATTCAGACAGCACCTACCTCCTTGAGCTTTTTCAAAACATTTAACAAACATCACAAAGAATCATTCTATCTATTGTACAGACAGGAATCACTTCTGGAAGTGAAGGTTAAGAAACTAATTAAGAAGGTACAGCAATATAAGCCACCGACTTGGACAGAAAGAATAGTTCTCATTGTCCTGTAAAAGGGACTTGAAGTAAAAAATGTAAGCCTGCAGAATAATGTTACCCTGGACCAGAATTATACCAGGACTATATAAAAGGAAAAGTCTTATAGACATAACCTTTTGGCTTTCAGAATTACCACATCAACACTTTCTTTCAACTCTAGAGATATTTACAGTGTTGTTCTTCTTCATTAAGGAATTATCAAGTTGATCGTAAATACTTAACAGAATGAGCATTTTCACTTGCTTAAAAATGCTAGGAGCACTAAACAGCCTGGCTCCACCCTATGCTAGCAGTCACACACAACTTCTCCCAACACAGGTCACATCTTCTCAGGTAGCTGATTCACTGTTACACTACACATTTGATACAGACCTCAATTCAGATGTTTATGAATTCAGACAGGGCAGAAATCACCTAACTACACTGCTTTATGCGATCTGCATTTAAATATAACATCACCATATGGTTTCGCTGGTACAAAGCACCAAATCAACTCAGTCAGGTTATCAATTTCTATTTGCATCCTCAGATAAACAGTCTCTCTTTGACAGAACTGTAATAGCAAGGGTAAAACTCGGTCCTTAGTGAAAATGCACTCCTTGTCTCACTGCGGCAGTTGCACTCTCCCTCCCCCCACGCCCTGAGAACTGGTGTGGCAGTTGCACTGGCGACTGCCCGTCCCCCCTTCTCAGAACTGGGGCCTTCAATGGGGCAGCTAACAGCTTTCTTTGTGGAGACCCAGAGTCGGTGGACAGGGTTGTCAGCAGAGGAGGTGCCAAGCTCAGCAGAGGAGGTGCCAAGCATGCCCACAGCCCAGAGAAGCTTCTGGAATGCCCACAGTCAGATCTGATCAGACTATAAATGAGGTTCCTGCTGGCGACTCCCTTTGTGTGGTCTCCTCGGAGCTGCGGGTCTGCCATGCTGCTGGAGTCCCTCCCCTTAGACGGAGAAGCCGTCTAAGGCAACTTCCCTGGATTGGGAGCGCCTCACCTCCGCGCTTAGGTGAGTGATAAATTACTGAACATATGTTTTAATAATTCCTCGTCTGGAGCAGATGAGTGTAAAGTCCTCGTCTGGGACAGACGAGTGTAAAGTCCTGGCCACAGTGGGCTAGTGTTCCTCTTTGTGGGCAAACAGGGCAGTGAGGGTCCGGTTTTGGTTCTGTGAGTGCGTGTATGCACACTGTGGATCCTCATTATTCTTACTTTCGCTGTATCTCAAATAATCTCCTAACCTGATACCCAAACCTATATCTTATGTTACGGAGTGCTAGCTAGTTGTATAAACCCCATTTCTAATCGGTTTATCGGCAGTGCTTTTCCTGCCAGAATAAAGTTTAATTTTGGACCTTTTAGTCCACCCAAATTTATTTGGGGGTGCCTCCGTGACACTCACAGAAGGCAAGAGTGCACGTAAGTGATTACAAGCTCCACTGACAGCCTGGACAGCTGAAAATCATTTTCTAGATTAATGATCAAATAAAGTAACTCAGCTCCTTCAATGATCAGTGATGACACAAAGCTGCACAAGCAGGCTCAGAAACAGACTGGGTACGTGAAGCAGGTATGGCAACGGCTAATACTGCAATCACTCCCCAATTTCTTAATCCAGTTAGAACCACTTTACACAGTTGACTCCTGTTTGCTGAAGTAAAAACAAAAAGCAACAACAAACCAACAGAACACATATGAGAAGTCACGCTTCAATGACACTTATTTCAAAACAAAGCAACAACTTACCTTATAGGCCGAGGGTCTATAGGACAATCCAGTAGAACAGTTACTCCAAGCAGAGGCACAGTTAGAGACGTAGCCAAAGTCAAGAAGGTAATACGGAACACCTTGCTGCTGTAAGTACTGCCAAAACCAGACAAAAACCAGGATTAACATGCTAAGCTGCTTTTAGATACAGCAGTCTTTAAAAATTCTTTAACAGCCTATTTTCTTCACAAAAGGAACCAGAAATACTTTTGCCCAACTGCCATTCTGAATGACCTTTAAAGCCCCTTCTGAACTCATCAGGATAAGTGAAAAGCATAGTCTCAGTATACTGACATCATATGAGGTATTCTTATGTACAGGTTTCAGGTACAGTTACAGCCAAATGTAAACAGACTAACCAGAGTTAAAGAGGACTTAATCACATCCACAATAAATCAGTGCAAGCCACAATAAGATAACTTATTTCTTGGCTAGGAAATCAAGACAATTAAACAGTATTCCCTGAAAATAAAACAGTTTCAGAACAAATATGAGGCCTTGGTAATTATTTTTAAAATGTTCTTTATGCTTCAGTGATTGTTCGCTGCTACCCTTACCGACAGTCATGCTGAATAAAGCTATAGCTAACTGGAAAGTTAAATGTATTCACAAGGTATTAAGGTCTACATCTTATTATTTGCAGTCTCTCAGAGAAAGCAAAAGTAACTACAAATAGCGCAGTGCGAAACCAAAAACAAGCAAACAAACCACAGCCACAGATTAAACCGTTTTTTTTTGTTAGTCTCTTCCTGCAGCTCGGCAGAAGCACACGTCCCCCTCTCTCTGTCAGCCAGCTACAGCAGGAGCACAAGCACTCTAGAGAGAAGCACTCACTGCAGAGGAGGCTGGGGCGACTCACAAGCTGACACCCACAGAATCAACCTGTGCTGTCAGCCACAAGTGGGGAATTGAGGCCCCACGGCAGTCAGACCCTTCCACCCACTCGCACCCACGACAGCCTCTCCCAGGGCACTCTGGCCCAGACCGGGGCCTCCCTCACCTGGGGCGGGTCTGGCCAGGCTAGTGGAGCTTCTCCCCTTCCAACATTTCCAGATTTCCCTCAGGCCGGGCCCAGTCACCACCCTATAGCCCCAGGTCAGGCCCGGCCCAGTCACCACCCTATAGCCCCAGGTCAGGCCGGGCCCCCCAGTCCACCACAACCTCTCCTCCTCGGCTCCCCGACCAGATCCGGGCTCTTCTCTCGGGTCAACCCGAATACCCCCTCGCCTCAGCCAGGCCCGGGCTCTCTGAATGCTGCCGTCACACAGTCCCCCGCAACTCGCTCTTCCTCTTCCCTCAGGCTAGGCCTTCCCCACCCCCACGGCCCTTCCTCCCTCCCCGCCCAGGAGGACCGCGCCGGGGCCCACCTGCCCTCCTTGGCCTCCTGCGCCGGACTGTCCTCGGTGATGACCTGTGGCCGGAACGGCCGGCGCTGCCGCAGACCCTCTGTCTCATTCATGCTGCCCCCACCGCCACGGACGAGCGCGGCAGGCGCGCACCAGCCCCGCCCCCTCCACACACCCGCAAGGAGCCGCCCCCTTGCCCCGCCCCCGCGGATCCCGGGCCACCCCCGCGCTCTCCCCTCAGCGGCGGGCGGGAGGCGAAGGGCCGCCGGTTTGCTCGGCTGTTGCCGAGTGTGTGCTCGCTGGCGGGCAGTGCGTCTTGATAGCCACCCTGCTGCCACGGGGTTCTCAGCGAGCTCCCCCGCTGCCTCGTGGGCCGCCTGGGGCAGCCGTGGGGAGGGCCGGGTGCTGCGGCTGTTCCGCTCCCGGGCGCGGCCTTGGCATGGCGAGCCCGAGCGCCAGGGCCCGCAAGATGGCGCCAGGAAACCGCAAGGGAGGGAGGGACGGGGTGGTTTTCCGTGCAGAGGCAGGGGAATGGTCTCCCGTGGGACAGGCGGCAGGGGGCCGCCCGGGGCGCTGGGACGCCAAAGGCCAACCGCCGCTGCGGGAGTGAGCGGGCAGAGCTGCCGGGGCCCTCTGTGTCTGCCTGTCCGCCCTGCCATCTTGTGCGCTCACAAGATGACAACCCAGATGCGAAGGGTGATAACCGCGCCGCCCGTCTTTGTCAGCCCGTGAGCTCCCAGAACGTAATATTTGCTCGTCTTTTGGGTAACACGACGTGCTGAGATTTTTCTGGCTTCTTTGCCTTCTTTGGGTGCAGCGGCATCAGAGGAAGGACAGAGGGTGCCGGCGCCAAGATCAGACCCACGGCTTTGTTAACACTGCAAAAAAAGTTTTAAACAAGTTTAGCTCAACAGGCAAGGGCTGGAACGCGTGACCGCCCCAGCTGTGTGCTGCCAAGGAATGGGGAGGGCTATTTGTCATCAGGCCTAGTAACAAAACTTGGCTTTTCTACAGAGTGGGCTGCGGCTAGAAAAGAGGGTGTGGAGGGTGCCTTTTGTTGCTGTTCAGGCTGAACTCAGGCTACAGGCTCAGCAGCTGCAGCACTGTTCCCTAAAGGCACCCGCTTTCCTGAATGAGCCTTTCCACCACGGGGCCTCGTGAGTAGCATTCCGCAATGGGAACAGAGGCACAGAGGAGTGAAATGGCATCCCCAAGGTCCGATATGTAGAAAAAGAAATTTAGTTGAATCTTCCACATCCCAGGTGCAGGATGAGCACTAAAAAGCACGAGGTTTCCACTCTCCCAACCTCAACAGACTGAAAAGCCAAAGTAAGCTTTGTCACTGCAGACACAGGGAGCCCAGGCAGGTACACGCCAGGAACAGAAGCAAGAGTGAAAAAGCTGCTGCGGCAGATCATTTATTACCAGTGTTTTCTAGGCTGGTAATTTTGCATAGCCATGAACATTTCCACATCAAAAGGTGGTTGCATCCCCAAAGCCGCCTATCCAGGACAAAGCAGGACTAGGCTCATTACTATGAGAAACATGCTGTGCCTCTGGACTCAGCCAGAAGACTGTCCAGAACTGTTTTCAAACTGAAAAAGAATTGTCCCTACTTAGTTTAAAAATAGAATCTTGTTGCTGAAATTAGTTTCTGTGGCTTTAAGTGGCCACAGAGACAACCCCTGAACATAATTATGTTAGGCTAGAAAACAGTCTCCATTTTACCAATAAATCCTCAGTAAATAGGGCAGCTGCAGTAGCAAAACACAAATTGAGGAGATGGGCACCTGCCTTTCTATGTAGCCCTTTCTGTGACTTGTCAGAGACACTTGCCAGAGGGTTGCAAGAGCTAAGAGTTGTGTTGGGAGCTCTCCAGAAGCAGCTGCTGGAGGTAACAGGAGAAGTGGTTAATGAGGATGCCTACGTTGCAAGTGTAGTGTTGTCCATGTGGTATGCAGAGTGTGAAACACAATCTTCCTCTCTTCCTGATGGGCTAGGTGCCCTGCAGAAGATGTGTTCCTGGCATTTACAAACGATCCCTGGCACCTGGAAACAAATTTCTTCTCATCCACTTGGCTTTGGGACACTCTACACACTTTCTACACATAATGCTGTCTCTCATGTTCACCGCATGCATCCCGTTTTCACTCTTTCTACTTGTGCACACCATGCACAACACAAGATGGGTAGCTGAACCATCTATATCAACTAATGGTAATAAATTGTTCCCACCAATTGTTCTCTGCATCACACAGGAAAATGAGTGTTGAGCACTGGGACCTCAGGATTTACACACGACATGCAGCTTCGTGACACGCAAATGCTAGTTTTCAACTTTTTGAGTTGTTTTGCAGCGGGTTTTCTGGCAGTAACTCATTTCCTGTGATCTACTATTTAGAGAAAAGCAGTAAAGCAAACCAGCAATTTGGGCCACAAAATTACTCATCCTGATCTCAAACTCCTTTGCATTTCTTTGGACTGGCAGACTATAATAATCAGGACAGGCAGACACAAGTCCAAGCAACTGAAAAAGTCCCAGACCCTTTAGCGGATAGAAGGCCAGACACCCATGATGCAAAGACAATCCATCATGCAGAGAAAGATACTTCCTTTAATGAAAATATGAATACAGAGATCATTGAAGAAACTGGTTTTGGTCAGGGACTATAAATGCTTTTAAAGCACGATTACAAAACAAAATGAAATTAAAAGCTTGACATTAGACTGTACAACACATACCTCATCTCTAGAAAGAGGGACTTTCTAAAATTAAGAAAATCATGGTCTGTGTCTCCAGTGGGGGGGAAGGCACCATGACTGGGGCTCGCTGGCAAAAACAAATGGAAAAAAAGCAAGCACAACAAACTGCAACAGGTAAAATTGGCTCTGGGTGTCTTCTGATGAAGCTACAAAGGCAATCTGGGAAATAACCCACACATTACTCATGAACAGACAAAAGGATTAGAAGAATTCAATGGTTCTGCTTTTCTAAACGAAGAAACTGCCCCCAAGTTTGTCCCACAATCCCACTGTAAAGTATTCCATTCCATTCCACTGCCTCGTTCACTGATGAGAAGATCAGCTCTTAAGAGCAGAGGCCCGGGATCTTTTGCAAGCTACTTCCCTCCTGGCATTTCAAGAACTGAGGACATCAGTTCCAGTTCTGCAGGCTGAAGCCCTCCCTGAACCACAAGCCTGGTGGGGGAGTGAGACAGCTGCACATGAAGCACAAAGCAATGTTGCCACACACCAGTGTTGATGTTCGTGACGTCCAGGGAATAACGAAAATGCAAAGCTCAACTCAGGCTTGCACTGAAGATGCAACTGCTGCAGTTAGCAGAAATCATGGGGAAAAAGAAGAAAGGGGGAACTTCTCTGGCTGGAAAATTTTTCTGTCTGGCAAAGCTTTCTATGAGTAGCCTACCCAGTGAAGCACAGTTTTCTTCTTTTTGTGAGAAGTACCAGTTCCAAGGCCTGCCTAGCTCTGTCTCTACCAGCCTCAGGGTACTATTAGATGAACTGAGCATGAGGTGTTAGCTCCATGAGCTGATGCTGGTGTACTTGCAGAAGTGCAGTTTTACCAGGAGATGTGGGGGCTGTGTCCACTGCAGAACACCATGTGGGCAGCACAACAGCACCACGTGCTTGCTTTGAATACCCTGAGGGAGGCTCTGAGCAGATGGACACCTCAAGGACCATGGCTCAGCTGTGGAAATGCACAAGAGAGTGGCCATTGTGGTACTGGAGGGCATGTGGCACCCTAATCTTGCACATGCTGGTGATGTGAATTTAGCAAAGGTGTTTGTAAGGCTTCAGAAGTTCACAGTATGATGTTTGTTTTTAACTACAGTCTGTCCACACTATTGCTGGAATCACTGCAAATTTCTTGGGGTGCTGCAGCTACCTGGTCAGTCTAACCTCCCTGGCAGCTGTGGTCTCTAAGCCCATGCAAGTTGAGCCACCAGGGACGCAGGTGAGGGAGCACACCTATCTCCCATTTTCTCTGAGCAGAGGAATTGTCTGACGAATGTCTCAATGCACCAAAGCACATTGCTCCTCACATAGCAAGTCTTCACGAGACAGTTCAGATAAACTGGACCATGTGTCTGTGACCACTGACTCACACCTTAGCACAGAAATTTTAGGTCAACAGGACAAAGAAATTCTACATCCATAATATAGGAAAGGCTCTCTTGACTGAAAGTGTATAATCTTGCTTGAAAGTAATTTTTCTTTCTCCACACTGTTTTTCAGACTGCATGGAGACAACTTGTTTGAACAACAAAAGCATTAATTCCTGGCTGCCTCCCACTTGAAAATCACCGAAGGTAGTGTTTCTTTTGCAATGGCAATAGAGGATATATGTAGTTGCTATCTCCTGAAATATCAACATCCTGCCAACTCTATCAAACCTTCTGATCTTCAGCTTCCCACAAAGTCCATGGGGTGTCTACTTACCTTAAACAAAAATGGATTGCAGTCAGAAGGATGGGAATTTTAACGAAGCATGATATTCCTTACCGTATTACCCCGTCCCTAGACGCATTTAAAATAAATTTTTTAAAAATGCAGCTAGTGTACTCAGAGGGACTCTGGAATCTAGGACAACATGCCTGTCTTTGAGAACGCACCGTACTGCAAACAGCCTGCTTCCCCATTTGGTACGAGATCTCTGCTGGCCAAAAAACTCACCACTCCTACAGGATCACTTGGCCGTTTTCTTCCTGCCTTTCCTGCCTTCAGTTAGGTGCACAGATTGTCTTTCCAGTACACAGTCACACTGGAAAAGGCAGTGCTACTCCAGTTAAATTCAGCAATAAGTCATCCCTGTAAAACTGTGGCAAAAATTGGCAATTCTGCCAATTACTCAGGCATTTGGTGGGCTAAAACACACAGCTCCGTGAAACTAAGCACAGTGTCATCCAAGAAAGACAAGCAGGACTGCAAGGACTGATGAAGTGACCCCAGCTGCAGTGCTAGCCTAGCATGGTGATTAGCAGTCACTTGGCTCAGGCAAGGTAAGGTGGAGAAGCTCTGCCTGAGCCTTTGTGGCACACACTCCCAGGATCAGCACTGTGCATGCTACAGTGGCGTGTACCTTGAGCTTTTTCACCCAGGGCGAGGGGAGAAGTCCTCAGCCATGCATTCCCAGCATGCTCTGTAGCCCCTCCAACCACTCTGAACCCCTCAGCCAGTTTAAACCTAATTTCACAGTGGCAGAACTCTCAAAGGCATTTGGTACCTACAGGCTTTTCCATGACCTTCAGTGGCGTAGTAGAGGACAGGAGACCTACTAGCAAATTCTTTTGAACAGCCCAAATATAAGAAGTGCTTCAATCAAAATGTGTTAATGATAAAATGAGTCTAGAAATAAAACACTGAATATATTAGTTGCAATTTTGAAAGCATATGAAAGACAAAGGCTGTTGTTCTCTGCTATTCTGAGGTTGCTGGTCTGGAATGCTACCATCACTTTCCAGAAAGCATCCAAGAGGAACTTCCTTCTTCATTGTGGATTGTACAATTGGCAGGTACCCATCTGGCACTTAACTCTTTGGAAGATCAAGCATGGCAGCATGCAGAAGAGGCAGATGTTGTAGGGCCCAACTTGAAATGATAAACATTAAGTCATAACTTCTGACAGGAGAATCAACTGTGGCAGTTGCACATCCCTGAGATCTGGAGCCTTCAATGGGGCAGTTGATAGCTCTTTTAGCACCTTTTGTGCTCCACTGTGCCTGTCCCCATGTACACACCTAGGGTGGTACCAAGGTGCTGACAGACACATCCTCCCCTACCCCAGGGCAGGGTGACTTCACCTCCACTCAGCTGATGGGGCAGGAGGGGTGGGACCCTCAGTCAATTGACAGGGTCCTCAACAAAGGAGGTGCCCAGAGTAGCTGCAAAGCTTCTGGACTATGCTGTAATGTAATGCCCACAGCCAGATCTGACCAGGCTATAAAACAGGGTCCCTGCCGAAGACGCCCTTTGAGTGGTCTTCTCAGAGCAGCAGATCTGTGAACTGGAGCCCTCTCCTCAGACTGGGACACTGTCCAAGGAGACTTCCCAGGATTGAGAGCGCCTCATCTCCTTGTTTGGGTTTACTGGATATATCCTTGAACGAGTCCTTGCCTAACCAGGCATATGTGAGCCCCTGCTTAACCCAGGCGAGTGATTATTTCTTGTGGGTACCCTGGAGTCAGAGGGTTCTGGTTTTGTTTCTTGTGAGTGTGTGCATACACGTTGTGGATACTCATTATTCTTACCTTGCTGTACCCCAATAATGTCCTCAACTGATATCCGAACCTGTATTTTTTGTTGTCAGGGTGCTAACTAATTGTATAAACTCTGTTTCTAGTCGGTTTATTTGCTACACTTTTCCGGCTAGAATGAAGTCTGTTTTGGAACTTGCTGTCCGCCTAAAATTGACTTTGGGGTGCTTCCGAGACACCAACCCACCTCTAAACTGGGTGCCTGTCTTTGTTGGAGCAAACAAGATTACAGGCCGTTTGGGAGTGGGCTAAAATAACCATTCCTTGGGCAGAAATCACACAGCCCAGCAAGTCACAATGAACCCTTCAGCACATCTCTCTCAGCTTCAGATCTCTCTTGAGTACTTCAGGATTTTGTTTCCCAGTGCTTCTCTGACAGACAGCAAGCAAACATTGTGCTTTGCATTGAGACTTCAAGAAACAAAGGCACTTACACACCATCACCAACTGGCAACAAAGACCTACTGGTTGTAGACCACCACTCCTAATGTGCAGAAGTGGACAACATCGATCCAGTTGTCATCACCGATGAGGAAGAGGACAGTTACTTTAAAAACCCAGTTAGTGATCTCAGTTTTTCAAGGCAGAATAAAAACACGTGGTATCAGACCCCTCCTGCGCAACTGGCAATGCATTGAAGACGTGTAGGAAGCCCAGCAGTAGGCTTTGTGGCTGAGCTTTGCAGCTGGAAGTGCTAGTGCTGGGTTGCCTAGGTGGGACTTAAAGGGACACAGGCTCACCATCTCCAGCAAGTCCCAGGACACATAGTGGTAGGAACGAATCCTTAGGAGGAAAGCCAAAGGAGGTATTAGAATTGGGTAAACACAAGAAAGAATTATCAGACCAGCCAAGTCTGTCTCATTTCCCAAATAATACATGTGAAAGAAACATCTACTAGAATACCCAGCATTGCTGAAAAGGCACCACAGTTGCAGTGAAATACAGCTACTTGAACTTGGATATCCAAGCTGACAGAAAAATTGAAGAAATGTATTCCAGGGCTCCTTTTAAACCAGCAAAATATTGCATAAAAACATTTCCCTGTACAGTAAAATTAAAATGAGAAACATTAACGTTTGCATCTTGCTTCAGCTAATATTAAATTTCATCATGGCTAATGGAAACCACCAATGGCTGGTCTACAACACCCTAAAAGCAATGAAAGGGAGCTCACTGACTGTGCAAAACTGCAGATTGCTCCTAGCTCTGTGGAACATTGTGGAACAAAAAATCTTGACCCCCAGCAGGGAACAGAGTTGTTAAAAAAAACACCAAGAGAAAACTATGTAATTTGCCTGTTTATTTGAGACCATCCACCTTTCCAGAGCAGAGAGATTCCAGAGCTGCCCGTTATGAGGAACTTTTCTCCTTGTATTTCTGGTAAGCATCCAATATCTCCTTGACAACACTTGGATCATCAAGTGTGGTGACATCTCCCATGTCACTTGATTGTTCAGTGACCACTTTCCTCAGCAGCCTTCTCATGATCTTCCCTGATCGGGTTTTAGGAAGACGTTTCACCACCTGCAGAGAAGGGAAAGACTCACCTATATTAGAACCTGGATCCTGCTGGAATCCACAAGGAAATTTGGCTGAACTGTCCCAAGCCTGGCACACTATCTCTCTAGAATTCTTATTTAAGTGGACATTATTCCCCAATTACTGATTGTTGTGTATCTCCAGGCTGGGTGCTGTAGGATGCACAGTTCTTCGGAGAATCAGGTCCTGAATAAGCTGTTAACTATTCAACTAGAAAACTAGTTACACTTGAAAACTCAGACACTGATGATGACACAGATCTCAACGCATCACCAGAACAGACATTCATATTCCCCTTTACAGGGCAGGAATACAACACACAATACTGCACACCAGCTACAGGGTCTCCTTCTCAAGGGATAACTCCACACCTTTCTTCATAACCTGAAGAATGTTAAATGTCTTGGCTATGCTTCCTGCAGAGGACTTAGCAGTAGATTCAAAGGCTTTAGCATAAACTTGAGCCTGCTAAAGAGTTCTCAGGCACTGAACAGGGGTGCTAGCAGGTCTCCCATTTTGCTACATGATCAGGCCAGTAGGCTGCAAAATTCCAAAGCATTAACTAACATGCAAGGAAAGAGTTGTAGGACTTTTCTGCAGGTCTACCTCCAAACACAGGGAAACAGGTGTCTCCTTGCAAACCTGCAGTTTCTGGAAGCTGCTCCAATCTACTGAGGACATCCTGAGCTGTTCCAAGTTGAATGAGCTACTCTTGCCTGTTCCTGTTTTATTCTGTAACCTGTCTCTTGGTGTCCACTTTCCCCGCATGTGGCTAAAGCAGAAATCCTCAAAGTGGTCGGGTCACTGCCCCCAAGCAGAGAGTGGAATGGATGCAGGTGGGCCTTGGGAGGTGGCTAAGGGGCAACTTCATTCATGCTCCCCAAATGCACAAGGGGAGCTGCTGGAAGGTGAGGAGGCTTGAAACAGAGCCTGGAGTTCATCAGTGGTCCCAGCGTCTAGTTGAACAGCTGTCAGAGTTATGCAACAGAAACAGCAAGTGCTTTGAGATCTGGGGTTGATGCTAATTATTAACACAAAATCACAGGGCAGTGGAAAGTGTCACTCTGCCTCTCAGTGACACTGAAGGTTGTGGTGTTTCTCTACAGTTTAGCGGGGTTTTATCTGATCTATTGCACAGGGCCACAGAGAGCAGTGCTACACTGCTTCAGCAAGCTGTTAGCTGAGGGCAAGAGCTGGATGGAGCAGCAATGCTGCTGCATGATGAACAGGGACATCCAGTGCATCTTGAGGCACAGGCTGAGCCTGGGGTTCCTCTCTGCCAGAGCTCTTCCTGAGCACGGTGATTTCAGCATTCTCTGTGTCTCATTTAAAGGGCTGTTCTGCACTTGGCCCAAATGGAGCAGCCTCAGGGTAGCTCTAAAACAGACTGAAACAGCCCCACCAAGAAGCTGCTCTGCAGGCTGGAGCAGCTGTAATATCCCAGCCACCCTCTGGGTCACTGCTGATCCTCTGGCATGGAGGAGCACAGGCAGACCACTTCACCTGCCCTCCCCTGCCTAGGGATCACTCCAGCTAGTTCTGTTTTCCTGCTTCTTTGTCCTGCCAGAGAGGGACAACAGCAGCATTGTGGGCAGGAAGGTGAGGCTTGTTCAATGTGACCGTTCCTGCTCCTGGTCCCAGTTACAGTCTCCCACTTACCAGAATGTGGTCAGGCACAGCATATTTTGCTATCTTGGATGCCACTATGGTTTTGAGCTCTTCTTTGACACGGTCTGTATGAGCCGTCTGCTCCTTTAGCACTATGAAAGCAAAGGCACCTCGAAGACAAAGAGCAGAAGTGACATAACTCATATTAGATCCTGGCTGGCAAGACCAGGGATGCTCATTTGAATGCCAAGGCAGGTTTCAAGTCCTTCCTATGTGCAATCAAGGGAATGCCAAGAAAATCATAGATCCTGTTTACAAAAGGGAGCCAGACTCCAGCCCTCAAATGATGGCCCAGTCTTGTCTTGGCATCTATGGACCAGACTGATCTCAGTGACAATGACAACTCAACATAAATTACCAAAGTGTCACTGGGATCAAAAGCTGGCCAACACAAATCAGCTATTCCCATTCTGTTCAAAGGACATCTCTGAGCACAATCCTTTTAAATGAAGCTCTACCACATATGTAAACACTATGTGCAAAAACAGTTTAGGGAGTAAAACCTGCACCCAGCTAAGCAACATGCAATTATTTTCATGGCTGTCTTTGCCTCTTGCGGCTGCAATGCTGCAACCTAAAGATAACTGCTCTCCTGTTCCCTAGGCACCCCCTAACACACAGCCCAGGTTATTCTAGAAATTAAGGAAAGCGTACGTAGGTCTCACGTCAGGACACTGGTTTTCACGTACCTTCTCCTTTGATCTTGTGAGGATACCCAATCACAGCTGTCTCAGGGACCTCAGGGTGATCAGCCTTCACAAAAAGTGAAACAAAAATACACAGAGCATAACAACTGCTTCAAGCCCTGCAGATTTTGCTCCAATTGCTCTAGGAACAAAACATCTTGCCATATCTCATTATCCTCTTGGCAGATCCTGCTGAAAGCACAACAGGAAAGCTGGATGCCACCTCCCTACTGGATGGTCATCTGGCGGCTACAGCCATGGCCGTGTCTCTGAGAGCAGCATTTACTCACTGAAACACACTAATAAATACTCTTATACACTCTACTAAGCCCGCTGCACACCAATCTGAACTTGCACTAGCTGGAAATCTGCATTCTCTTTGTGCTGCTGTGTGTGCACAGCTATGGTCCTAGGTGGTGACTGGCCTGGCGAAATCACAAGTAAAACCAGTACTGCATTGCTCTGTGCCACAGGGAACTGTTGCCAGCAGAGCAAAGTGAAGCTGCCAACATCACAATCCACATTTGACTGTTTATTAAGTGCCCAAAGCACACCAGAAGGCAGAAAGAGTCGGGCTTCTTCATCTTCCTAGAAGGGGAGATGGGTTGTTGTGCCAAACGCATATTTTTACTATTATACTACACAACAGTGATTTATTCTGTCACACTTCAGAGTTTAATTTAACATTCTTCTGCAGTAAGAAGAAAATTTGGGTGTACAGACAAGAAGAAATTGCATAACTGAAGCCCACACCAAAGACTGGGTTATGCTATCTTAGATTAAAATATGAAAGAAAACAGCACAGAGCAATCTAAGCATATAAATAAGTTTGCATATACACCTGCATACACGTACATTTAGTGGGAGAGGAACTGGATCCTGTATCTATGATCAGAAACCCACACAGACAAAAAAATTAGTCACAGAGGAGACAGTGGGATCCTGTGTGCCATGCAAACACAGCTCAGGTTTCTCAAATGTTACACTTAAGTGCTATTTGCAGGCAAGGCACATAATATAGAAATGAATGTTCAGCTCAAGCTTTGAAGGATTTTATGTTTTCAGTTCCCTGAGCTAGTACTATTTTCTCTCAAAATGACAGACTAGCTTTGCAGCTGACGTGAATCAAGGTTGCTTCATATTTAACACTGCTGAATTCTCAGGCATGCTCAGCTAGTTTGAATAAGCAAGAACCACAGATTTGGGAAGGAGATGTTAGGTGTTAGCAGAGGAGAAGGAACAAACAGGAGAGACAATCCCCTATGGAGACTCCACCAGCATCCAAAATTACAACTGCAACAGTATAATGTCACTGAGAGGAAACACAGCTCTGAAAGTTCGACTGCAAGGACTGTCCATGGTGTGACTCCTCTCTCACTTGTCCATTCGATGTCTCCTCAATAAGGGAGATGTTTCCTTTTGCACATTTCCTATTCATTCTGCATCACACTGTGTGTATGCAGGGGCAGGATTTTGAAGGCAAGAGATCCTGCGCATGTTTAAATTCATAAAAATTCTTCGAATGGCCATCCTGCCCCACAGATATGCCCTGTCAGTGGACCTCAACCTGCTTAGAACTTACCATTGCATCTTCTATCTCTGCCGTCCCAAGCCTGTGTCCACTGATGTTAATGACATCGTCCATGCGCCCCGTTATCTGGTAATAGCCTTCCTTGGTTCTGTAAGCGCCATCCCCTGTGAAGTAGTAACCTGCAGCAAAGACAGGTGGGCCATCAGCAGCGGAAAGCATGCCAGCCTATTGCTTTGGGCTCCGATGCAGAACAGATGATGCTCTAGGATGGCAAGTAGGGTAGGGTGGCTCAGGCAGGTCACAGGGCATCCTCATCTTACAGCTGCATGACCTGCCATACACCATAGCCTGGAGAAAAGGAGGCTGAGAGAAGACCTTATTGCTCTCCACAACTACTGCTACCATGTTGTAGCATGGAGGGTGTCGGTCTCTTCTCCCAGGCAGCAAGCAATAGGATGAGAGGAAATGGCCTCAAGTTGCACCAGCGGAGGTTTAGATTGGATATTAGGAAACGTTTATTCACGGAAAGGGTTGTCAGGCATTGGAACAGGCTGCTCAAGGAAGTGGTGGAGTCACCATCCCTGGACGTGTCTAAAAGACATGTAGATGAGGTTCTTAGGGACATGGTTTAGTGCTACTGTTAAGTTAATTGTTGGATTCCATGATCTTGAGGGTCTCTTCCAACCAAAATGATCCTATGATTCTATTTCCCACTTCCCTCTGCCATCGCCAAACTTCATGTGTTCCTCCTGAGCTGTACTGGCTCCTAGTAAGCACCTGAGAAGTGCCAAGACAGCGGAACTCAGATCTCTGCTAAGATGGGGAAAGTCACAGTAGGCAATTAGCAGCAGCCAGTGGCTGATGTCCCTGTAGTAAAACCAAGTTCAGCAACACAGTGATGCTTTGTTTGACTTACAAAAGCAAGGGGGTCTGTCTGATCTCCCTAGGCTTTACACACCTACAACTGCATGGCAACTGTGTACTCAGGCCTGGTGCAGACAGCTCTGACATGAAACCAATTCAAATGCCATCTGCCATCATGCCATAGTCTATTGGTCAATTGCAGGTATGCTGCTAGCTACACCTCAAGCTCATGGAAAACTACAACTGAAAGGGAGCAGTTCTATTACACTTTATATGTGGGAACACTGCCAATTTTTTTAATCACTTATACTGGAATGGATAAAAAGCTGTTTTCCCTCCTGGTTAACAAAGGATGCGACCCCAGATAACAGTCCTTCTCCAGCATATGAGCATGGCATAAAAATTGCTATCAGATTAGCTATGAAAAAAAAACCAAACCAAACCAAACCTAACTCAAAAACCTAAACAAACAAACACCGCAAAATCAAAACAAAAAACCCAAACAAAACCACCAAAAAACCCCCAACAACAACACCACATGATAAATATGATGTTTGGAGACTCTAAAACCTTTGATGGAAACTGAAGAAGATTCTGTGGTTCCAGGAAACTCGAGTCAATGAGGATACACCTGGTGGCACAGATCATGTTGGCTTTTCATCAAAGCCATGTCCACATCTGAATAGTTCCTGCAGCACTTCTGAGCAGCAACAGGCAGCTAATGCTGTGAAATCTGAAGGCAGTTCTTGCCAGGACCCATTATTGGCCAATTCATGGACTCCTGCCCTTCCAAATCAAACAACTATCAACTAAATATCAACAAGATTTCAGATGTGGACATGTAGTGAGTAATAAGGGACTATGGGCTCACTCAGTTTCTACTACCAATTTTACCATTCTTATTTTCCAACCCATTTTGTACAATTTGCAGGATTATCTCTAATTCTTGTCTACCTTGTAGCTTTCAATTCCCTTTCAGTTGCTCTTCTGAGTGAAGACAGTGGTTTTGTCCAATCTCCTACAAAAAATTATTCCCTGCCACTTCTAAATACTTGCCAGATGCAACTTGACCATGTTTGAAAAGGAAGGATGTAACATAGCCTATGACAGCAGGGCTGAGATTCGGTGATGCAGGAGGTATTTTCCCATCCAATATGCTTACTTCCAAGAGAGACACAAATGGCCCCAAAGAAAAGGCATTTGGACTTTAAAATCTGGGCATTAAAATTTTCTAAAAAATACATTCCCTTTTGACAGCTAGAAAGGTCACCACTATCTAAGACCATGAGTGAATGTTTGCAACATGTGACATACAACCCCAAGCAATGAAGATCTGGCTGGGACAGAAATAACACGAAGTGCTGCTGAAAATATTCAATGTGCTTCTACTGCAGTGCAAACTGCCTTCCCTTGGCACCTTCCTTACCTGGGTAGGCTTTGAAATAGGCATCAACAAATCGCTGGTGATCTCCATAGATTGTTCTTGCCATGCCAGGCCATGGCTGGGCAATGCAGAGCGCACCGGACACATCATTGCCCTCCATAACCTTTCCCTGCAGGTTTAAGCACAGGAAGGATGATCAGGTGAACACAATAGGAACAGTCGTTGATCTGGAAAGAGTCACTCTGTTGCTCACTGCAGACTGCCAGGGAGGGCCACAGGTGGAGAAAATTACCCACTTGTGGAGCTACTACATGCTGTCCCTGTCATGCCTCCTCACCCCTTAAGGCCAGCAGCACAGCAGATAAGGGAGTCCTGTGATTCTCCAGAGTGCAACACCAGCCAAGGTGACAGCAAAGATATGCTGAGCAGCCAGAGGATGCCTGGGATGAGGCTAGCAGGGAAATGCCCGGACTCCTGCCTTCCACTTTCACTTTTATTAACTGCCAGATTCCCTTACCAAACTGTATATGCAGGAGACTACATGCTTTCCTGTTTAACAGAGCACTGGAGCACAGATGTGGATCACTCCACACACTCGCAGACCAGCACCAGTTCTCTCACAGACATGCACAGTTGTAGGGCCTCATGCCTTGCACTTCCCTTGGAAAACTCCATTAATCCCGTTGGCTGCTCCAGTCTTGCCACGTCACTGGATATTTCATGCAGTGCTCCTCCCTGGTTCCCAGGAGCTGTGTGACTTTGGACTGCTCTCATAAATGGAGGCAGCAGCTCTTAATCAAGAGCAGTGTAAGATCAACTCACATTCTCATTCATCAGCACGGGCACAATCCCAAAGAAAGGTCTCATAGCCATAGCCGGAACGACCTCAGCTTTCTCTTCTGAAGGCCGGGGGGCAATGCAGATGCCACCAGTTTCTGTAAGAATAATGAAAACCAAAATAACTGGGGTCCAACCGATGATGGATGAAATCAAATGCCAGCTCTTCTTAGTTAAAGAAGAGAATAGAAAACCCACCTTGCAATAAAAAGCCACTGGGAAGGAACTATGCAACACCAAGCAGCACAGCTATCTGAAAGCAGTGCAGACCTGATAAACAAAGAGCTCTTTGTGAATACAAGAAAGGCTTAAACATTAAAAAAAATTCTGGCAAGCCAGAATGACACCACCAAGGCCTGCTCCATCTACAGGGGGTATTGCAGCAGGTAGAGAGCAGAGAGCTGCAGGCAGGTCCCCTTTGGTGAGCTCAGATCAAGAACTACTCCTACTCCCTGTTTGCATGATGCAAACCACAAAACACAGAGTGTGGCCAAGCAGCTGCTTCAGAGGAAGAGCAGCTCCCAATGCCCCAGAGCATCAGGATCACTGACATCTGGCTTGGCTCTTCAAAGGCTCAGAGGAAAGAAAGTACACAGGTACAGCAGCTGGCTTTGCACCAGATGGGCTGCAGACCCTGCAGCAGCAGCGACAATGTGTGTGCATTCAAGAATCTTCCCACAGTCCTGTCCATGGCAAGTCTCAGGCACAGTGAAGACCCCAATGATTCAGCGCCTGTGCTCTGTTCCCTCCAGCCAACCCTAAGCAGGCTCACAGATAAACCCATTACTCCAGCCACCAACCAGCAACAAAACCAGGCAGCTCTAACACATACTTACATCCTTGCAGGTCCATCTCACACGAACAAGGCTGCCTGGTGGCAGGGGCAGCACTCGCCAGCTCCATTTCCTACCCTAGAAGTGATCTTACCAGGGAAAGGTCAGATTTACCTCCTCGTGCTGTTTTCATAGCTGTCTTAGCATGAAAAGCAATTCAGGAGTCTGAATTACTGTAATTAATCCGCTCCTTCTGGGCAGGTTGAGCTTATTGTCTATTCAAAATTGAACCTTTTAATCATCCTTTTTTGTTCGTGCTGGGATGAACATTAAATCAGGTTGCAACCTTAATCAGATCTTTTCTATTCTAAAACCAATTCAGAAACACAAGAGAGAAATAAAACCTAAAAATCTAAAAATACAGCTCTATAAATAAAGGTATGTTCTGCCACTTTGAGAGTGCATTCCTCTACTGGCATTGCTGAGGTTGTGAAAACTGAAACCAGGGTGTGGAAAGGCTGAATTTGACCATAAATTTGCATCCAGCTACCCTGACATGGCTATGACAAAGGATCTCTTTGAGGAACACTAAGCTTCAGACGTGCAGAAAATAGTTTCATATGTGGCTTACACATAAAATTATTTCACATTTCATTGACAGGCATGCATCTACTTCACATGTTTCTGTTTATTTTGGAAGGGTCATCTTCAATTTTTTCAGAAAAAGAAAAAAGAACCCCAGACAGCCCCTGTTCTCTGTTTGCACAGATAAAAGTCTGCATCAGAGCAGGGACCTGGACTGAACTGATGGTTGCTCTTCCTGAGCTAGTACTCATTCTGAATAGAGCACCGCAAGCTTTGTTTCAACATGGGTTTAGCCATATCCTTCACACCCAGCAGCCAGCTGCACAAAAGGCAATAGAGTCACATTCCAGAGGCAGCTGCATGGTGGCAGGGGTGCTTTAAAAATTATTTGCATGGCAAAGACCTATTTTAAATTGGTTTGAAAGTACCGATTTTAGCCACTGACAGATGACAGCTAGCAAGGCTTATAGGCTCTACCATGCCCTATGAAGTCTGCCTCTTTAGAGGCAGAACTGGCAGAAGAAAAGCCATGCCTTCATGTTACCTGTGCCCATAAAGTCACCGTAGTGCAAATCCACCCAGACTCTAGGCAATAACAGCAGAGTCTGAGCATGGACAGTGATGCAGGGACAGAGTCTGAGCAGGGACTGTGATGCATCAAAACAGGCTTCCCTCTGCCATGGATAAATCACCTCTGGCAGCAGGGTGGAGCATGTACTTTCTGCCACCATCATCTTCACCACCACAGACAGGTTGTTTGTACTGATGACTTCAGGGGAAATCCATCTCAGAAGCATCAGCCCAGTATAAATCTCTGTAAGATGGTGCCAACAACAAAAGCTTCCAGGGCCTATTCAGAGATGTCTTTCAAAACCAGCTTTTGTTCACAGCTGCATACAACAGTTGTACTTTTTCATTAAACCAATGACAAAAGTAAGAATACCTTGTCTCTTCTGCACTGTGAAGAAATATACCTGAAACTCAAACACAGCTTTGATACTGTTACTGTCAGAGCACAGCACTACCTAATATTTTAACAGTAAGAGCCATAAGAATTTTCCATCTCATCTGCACATACCACACCACTTAAATCACTTCTTGTAACAGCTATCTCACTCATTCACTCATCCAAAGACTTTCAAGCGGATTCTTAAATCACCATTTGCTGATCTTTACACCTACTAGGCTTTGTTAGCTGGCAGCATGTTGTTGCTTCAGAGAAAAAAATGTCATAGAGGACACTGCATACAGCAGTACAATTAACAAGCTATATTGACATTGTCTACAAGAGACGACACTGCAGGTCCACAACCAGCATTCATCAAACCTTTTCTATGATCTCTTTCTATGCTCCCTTTACTTTTAAATGGCATATAAGATGTTTCCAAGATTAATTTGGCTTCTTCTTTATTGGAAGCATCAATTGTGGAGAAAGATTGATTCTACTTTCTAACGAAATCAACTTCATGAATATTTATCATTATATTATGCTTCCAGGAGCTGGTAACTGTTTACCTGCGAAACTATGCCCAGTTCAAGCATTCTGCACTTACAGACTGTCCAGCAGATGTTCTTTAATCTCTCACCTGACAGTTGTTGCTCAAAAAACCCAGGAGAAATACAGTTTAATGTAAAATCTAACTCTCTGCTTCAGAGTAAATAGGAGACACTGCATGCACCAGTTAACTGAAGACAAACAAACAAAAAAATATTACAGCAAAAAAGATTCTTCTCAACTCCACCACTGGACAACAATCAACTGTTTCTCCACAGCGTTTTATTTCAGAGCAGTGAGCAGGAAAGCATATAGCACCTCACCAGTCAGCTTTCCTTCTGCTCAGCATATGAGAACCCAGATGGTTTAAGAGATCAGTAATTGAAGTAGATAGTAGTTAAATTGCAGCTCTGAATTGTGAGGTTGTTTTATTTCAAATCTGAAAATAGAAAGAGTCTGCAAGTCTGGTCTGGATTAAATGGAACTTGGTTGTGTGCCAGAAGCTAATTCATCACATTGAAATGGGCCACAGGGATCCTGGAGAGAGAGCCTGCTGGCAGGAATAAAGATGAAATCAGGAGCAGCTTGACTGGAAAGGGAATGAATATTCTGTCTAATGGCAGCTAGAAATTTAAGAGTAGGGATGGTGCTTTTTTAGCAGAGGCAGAATGCCAGCAGCTGTGCTGCATCCTTGGAGTCCATGGCTCCATGGCAAACTGTGGTCCACGACTTGAGAAGGACATATTGCGAGACAACTTTAGCAACTCCGGAATGTTGGTGCCCAGAAGAGAGGGCTGGGTGCTGAGGATGGAGTCAGGAAGGAGCTGCAGGACCCCTTCACGTGCAGGGCCCCACCAACCAGCAGCTGTGGCCTCCCTCCGCTGCAGGCCAGGGAGGGCAGGAGGCAGGGACCAGCTCTGCTCCAACTGGGCAGGGATCTACCAGAGCTAGTTGCTCTGGCCAGCATGTTGCAAATGGAAAACAAGCCTTAACTGATGCACACAGCTGGGCCAAACACATTGCCAAAACAGAAGTGCACTCCTTTTTGAGGCATCAAACATCCAGGGTCAAAGCAACTACGGCCTACTACCTCACTCCTGTGAGAAGCTGCTCCCAGGCAACCCTGCTGGGTGACAGCCACTGTCCCCTACTCACCTGATAAGCCAGCAAGCCTCAACTTACTCCCTTCCAATCCGTCAGAGAAGTTGCACTAGGTGCCTTTGACTACATAGCTTAGTTTTCCATCCTCCACTGACTGTTTCCAGGAAGAGAAATAAAGCACACCTAAGTCCAGATTGTGGCTACATGGTGCTATAAATGCCTTTTCATAAGACCATATCAAGGTCAATACAGTTGTATAAATAATCAAAAGTGCCTACTCCCAGCTTTGCCCAGAAATTCCATCTCTGCTTCCTGTTTCTAGAACCAATTGATATTTTCCAGCATTCAAAACATCAAAGAACATTTAGAGGGGAAAATTTAAAAAAAGACAACATTGCTATTGCTTTGATATGTCGTTACGTTGCTGTTGTGTGCTGAAACTGCCCAGTGACTTTCAAAGGCTGATCAAAATGTCAGGAGGGTTTTTTCGACAGACTTGTTGGATCAAGTTAAAATGGATTAATACTTCTCTACCCACCAGCAACCTGTCAAGGGCCAGTGCCTCCCATGCTGCCCGAGGATGCCTTTTACCTGTCTGCCACCATGTGTCCACAAGGGTGCAGCGCCCTTCTCCCACCACGTGGTAGAACCACTGCCAAGCATCATGGTTGATGGGTTCTCCAACTAGATCAAAATAAGAAAGGAAGCAGCCTGAGACTCTGGGGGTTGCAGGCAGTTCATTCTCCCTTCTGGTGCACAACACACTGCATGCAGGATCTTTAAGCAGAACACTTACCGCATTTTTGCTAGGATGTGCAAAGGACTGCAATGCACTCTTGTAACTGACTGACATTTTCCAGAAAGACCAAAAGGCAAGTAATAAATATCACTGAAAGTACCTCGTCAATGCAGGTCATATACAAGAACTTCTAGAATCCTAAATTATGCAGGAAAATGCTGCTTAGATGACCTATGTCAGTTAAATTTGAAGTGATGTCATTTATCACTGGATAAATCTTTTTAGCAAAGAATGTGATCCTGCAAAATAAGCTAGGAAACAAGCAATGACACTAAGGTTCAGTGGCCCCAACTTCAATTTGTTTCTCCTTCTGCTAGGAAAATATCTGAAAAGCTGGACAGGAAGCCTGCTTAACATCTATTTTTAACCACATTGCATTTGGTCAGACGAGCTCCTTTGGTACCTTCATTTATTCAGCTAGACCTCCCTGTCTTTTTCAGAAGATTTCATGCCCCTTACCTGATCCCAAGGTCTTCAAGGAAGATCTGTCATATTTCTTCACCCACTCTTCTCCATAATTCAGCAGCAAGCGTATAGATGTAGGTGCTCCATAAAACTGATTAATTTTCAACCTTTGTACCATTTCCCAGTAACGACCTGCAAGATCACAAAGAGGCTTTTTATGTCTAGCAGTGACATACCATCACAAATGCTCAGCAGGCAGGTTAAGAGCCAAAGCTAAAGCTGTGACTGCTGTGACTACAGAGCAAAACCAACGGCAACTTCTTTTTTTTTTTCCCACTCTAGATGCACAGATGTTCCTGAATGTCACAGACACATGTTCCAAAGAAATGGCGCTTACCTCCCCCTGAGCAGGCAGGTCACACCAGACGGGTTTCTAAATCTCCTTTGTCACACTGTCACATCTAGTCAAACCTTAGCCCACCATTTCCTCACCTGGGTCAGGGTACACTGGAGTGCTTTCAAACAGGACAGAGGTGCCTCCATTGCAGAGTGGTCCATACACAACATAGCTATGTCCTGTGATCCAGCCAATGTCAGCCACACAGCCAAAAACATCGCCTTCCTGGTAGTCAAATACATACTGCAAAGATAAATGAAAGGCCAGCTGACTTTCTCTTGGTGGACACAAAGAGCTTAAAGGTGAGGTGCTGAATGGAATACACACAAGTGGGAGCAAGGAAGAGTGCAGGGTGAGAGGAGCCAGGCATGCAGGACACAGCGACACAAAGGCCGACCCAAGGTGAGGAAGCAAGTCAGAGGGACCAGTACCAGGGCTTCCAGCCTCCTGACTACTTTTGCAGACATACAGGGAGCATGGCTGTAGCAGGGGCCACTCAGACTGGAGCAACAAAGCTACAACCAAAGCCCAGAGAACCTGGATACATAAGGTTGCCTACTCCAGTAAGCCCACATGGGAGACCTGACCCTGAACTGCAGGGAAGCTGCATGCCTCAGAGGCTCAGACCCCTCACAAATATCAACAGGTTTCCATGAGAAAGCTGGAGAAACTCATATGTGCCCATGAAGCATTTTCTGAAAAAATGTTCTTAGCTGCTCAGCTTCTCTATCAGTGTATCTTTTTCCAGATGCTACCCTCTCCCTGCTCATCAAATTCAAGATACAGATCTCAGAGAACTCATTATCTTGTCTTGGTTGTGGAAAATGCTTCCCACTGTAAATCTAACTCCTCAACTGTATAGTGAAGAAGTCCTGACTCATAAGACACATCAGTTCTAACTTTTTAAATGAAAGAAAGTGGATCATAATTAAAAGAAAACAAAACAACCCTTGAGTATGTGCCAAAAGTGCCACACGTGAGTGCAAAGACCACAGAGGCCACACAGGTCAGCTGATCCCTCTACCTAGGAGCGCTAAATCTCACCTTACCTTTGCAAGTGCCTTTCCCTGTCAGGCTCTGAAGTGCCTCTAAAGGGATTGCAGCTGCATACAGTCACTCCCTGCATGTCTGCACCAGGGTGCAGAATCTATTATACCTTCCAGGCTAAGAAAGAAAGGAATGCCTTGGCTATTACACTGTCACGTAGAAAAGCTGATGTAACAAATACCCTTCATGCAGAGCTGGAATTTGCACATTCAAATCTAAAAATTCAACTGTGTGAGCCTAAAGAAAGAAAACCTCTGCCTGAGTTGGAGTGATTACAAACAGCGGGATACCACTAAAGCCAGATAAAGCCAGATCTTTCATCGCAGTCCTCTCCACATTTCACTGTTACCTTTTCATATGCAGAGCTCAGATCAGAAGCTTCAATGAGCAGTGCCTTGACTTTTTTTTTCTTCATGAGAAAGGGGGTTAAAACATTTAGCCTAGATCACACAGAAAAGCAGCGAAAAGGTACAACCATAGAGCATGAATGTAATTTTTGATCTTCAGACAATAAGTACTATGCAAAGAGGTTGTTTCAAGAGTCCAGATCCTCTCTGAAATAAAAAGGTCAGCATCCCGCTACAAAATACTACAGTAATATCCACATTACCAATGCCAATAAGACACTTCCCAGAATCTTCTGGCTGCATCACTTTAATGTCTACAACTTTTGGTCTGCAACGCTACCACATTTTAAATGCCTAAGTAGCAGCATCGCAGTTTCCTTCCTTTTGAAACTCTAGGCTCTGCTTTGCATGGTATTATATCCCCCAGGAACAAATCATGAAGATTATTTACATGTTCTCAGACATTCTGTGATTCTGTGATTTTTCAGTTTGTTTACACCTAGTAAACCAGTTGGACAGCAAACACAGAATACAGCAACCCCCACCAGTTCAAGTACCTCTTGTTAGTACTGTTGGAAGGTAAGCGAACCTTTTCCAGAGGATGCAGCGGAGTTACCTTGTGTGTGAGAGCAGCGTACAGCAGGTATCCAGCCTGGGTGTGAACAATGCCCTTGGGTTTTCCAGTGCTGCCTGAGGTATACAGCATGAAAAGCATGTCTTCGCTGTCCATGCTCTCTGGAATGCATACAGAAGCTGCCTTGGCCATCTCCTAAGGAAAAAAAAGGTGGTAATGACAGAAAGACTTTGGCTATATGGAGTCAACCAACATGCCGTCTGTAAGCATGTCAGCAGTGTCCAGAGACAAGAACCACTGTTGCTGTTGCCCCCTCACAAACATCCATGGATGTATCATAGGTTTTATGTGCTCACCTAATGGAAAGGTTCCTGTGGACGCATAGCACCTAGCCTCTCCACCAATAGCTTTGCTAGGTGCAGAAGTCAAGGGGAACCGGCCAGATAAAATAACATTTCAGGAAAAAAATGGTAGGTTACATTTCAAGCTACTGGTAGAAAACCAAAACGTGATTGCAAACATGAACCACACTTAACAGCAGCAGCAAGGCTGACTGGATACTGTTTAGGACTTTCCTTTTCCTTTAAAAACTGCAGCACTACAGTTCAACCGTGGGTTTATGTCCCTTCCCTGGCCCCAGCAGTGGATGACTGTTCTGTCCGTTTGATCCTCAAATTCTAATTGCTTCTACCCATGAGAAGGAAAGTGCTTTATTCTCCTGCTTCTGTCACGCTCTTGGTACTCCACTGTTCTGGCAGGTAGGTGAGATTCTCTCCCCACTCCTATGGTCAGAACCATGGGAAGGAAGGATGCAATGTTCTCTTTTGGCCCAGCTTGTGTGCCCGTTCTGGAAGAGGAAGGAGAAATACTGTGCTTTGAAAGAGGTGTTTGTGGTCACTGCACCTTGCAGCAGCAGAGGGCTGTCTGCCTAGACTGTAGATTTTTTAGGAAGAGGTTGAACGTTTTTCTTACGCATGTACAAACTTGTGGTAATCACTGTGTGTTCCAGATGCTCAACATATGGCTGTAAAAAAAGCACAGCTGGCTTGCTTCTCTCAAGCTCTGTGCTGTCCTGGATGAATAATGATTCCTGCAAGGGTTATTAGGTGGCTCTTCGAAGGAATTTCTAGGTACTGCCTTTTTACTAGTATACACTGTGAACAAGCTACATTTACAAGTGAACACTACCAATGGCAGATCCAATCATTTAAAAGTGTCTAACAAAGAAAGCTTAGTAAAATATGAAGAGTTGATAGTGAAGAGAAGCTGCTAAATTAATGTATACTGTGATTAAGTTACAAAAGACATACCCATCATTAACCAATTGACATGATAAATGCTTTCTGACCATCTGCAAAATGAGGGGATATTTTTCAAGTTTTAGATCCTTCTGCATGACACGAAGGAGACAGAAGATTAAGTAATACATTGTTTAGAAGCAGAGTGCTTAGTTCATATTTAACTAATAATTAACAGATTTATTGTAAGTAAGAAGCTAAACAATTATAACTAACATCATCAATTACTCCTTACCACGGATGTATGTAAAAATTTTCAAAAATTGTAATGCATATGTAATAATTATGTGAATATAAGCAACGCAAGAGCATCCAGTCTTGGGAGCAATTATGGAGGATGATCCCCAGTATTCCCCAGCGCTGATAAAATAAAGAATGCCGCTTAACAGTATAATTGACTCTGCTTTAAGTTTATTTCTTCATTTCAATAGCTTCAGATGTAATTCTTAACCTCTAAGTTACAGCATTCCTGCTCATCTCAGGTATTTATTGTGACATTGCAGCACTGCCAATGCAGGCTGACTTGCCAGTTTTTGAAACTAAGATGGAGTTCTCATATGCACCATTACAACATGAGCTTACATTTTGCAATAAGCCATTGTGCAAGAGCTGGAAAGCACAACTACTGTAAAGAGCAGTAATAACAGAGTTAACAGCATTGATGGTTTAATTCTTGTTATGTTTCAGATTCTACAACTGACAATGGGCTGAGTTCAGCTCTTGGTTCACCAAAGTGTCTCAGGCTGTTTGCAGACTATGGAAAATCATCAGAATGTTCTCTATGGAATAAGAAGGAGTAAGACAAATCTCTGAATAACACCTGCCTTCTCTGTTTAACTTACCCTTAGTAGTTACTCCTATCTCACTTGTGTGACCATCGCAGGGACTCCTGCAGATGGGTGATTTCCAGGCATTATTGCCATGAGTACTTTCTATTTAGTCCTGCCAAAAACCTGATAAAACTACTTCTGCCTTAGGCTGCAGTCCTGCATGTACCACCTAAACACATTAAAACGACTGCTGTTTTATTCCCCAAGAAGTGCAGGTTCTAAATATTCCCAAGCCATCGCTGTCCTCCCATCATGGGGTAATCACAACACTGTCTATAGGCTATATGAAGCCTCCCCCCGGAATCTGATTATTTCTGCACTGCCTTTCAACAGTGTCCAGTCTGAGAGAGCATATGACAAACCAGAACAGTGTCTGAACACAGTATACCATTGTTGCTGTTGTTATCAGTGCACTCTGGCTCTCAGGAAACACTCATTCCTTAAATCTCAGCACTGTCAGCAAGAGTACCAAAATGGAGCAGCATACCCCCTGCTCATGCTGAGAAGAATCAGACATAGACTGAGCTGCTTCGACTCACAATCCTAGCAGGCTGTAAATACAGGCAATCCATTTGAGAATGGAGATCCAGAAGCCATAAGGGGCATCTTCTTTTCACCTGCAGAAGTCAGGTCCAAAAGGCACAGGCAGAGAGAAAGATGATCTGGCCAACACTCAGACCTAAAAGGAGTTATCCAGAGTGCACGTGGGTGTTGGCAGAACTAGGTGACTGCAGGGATGTACAGATGCTGTCACTGCAACACAGCTGTACCCGTTAGCCCACCAGGTACTGTGGCAGCACAGGAAGAGCAGCACACACTGAAAACCTGCTCCAGAAGCAGTGTGAGGGCCAGTCATTGTTGGCAAGTCTTGTGCAGCTACACTAGGGTGCCCAGCTGCAGTGCAGTAGCTGCTTCGTAGGCTTTTAGCTCAGCTCACATATGCAAGAAAAGCATTGAGATGGCCTGGTCTTCCTTGGCTGCTGATTTCCAGTGTAGCCCACAGCACATTGAAGACCAAACCCAAATTTCAGAGTGTCTGTGATCTACATTTTCCGCAAGACTCTCACACACACATTCTGCACACACATTCTGCACAGCCCTACATTGCGTCTCTGAGATCTCTGTGTTAGCTGGTCCCTACATTTATTGGTGCAGTATATTTCTCTCCCCCAGCACAGTAAATATCATATACTTCAAGAAACATCAGAGAGAACAGGCAAGGTTTACCAACACCAACATACCTCCTCAAGGGGAATATCATGGTCACCCATCTGGACTTTGTTATCTGTCCTCTGAGCCACAAAGACATGTTTGATGCTTGCAGAGTTCTTCACAGCCTCATCTACAGTTGTCTTCAGCTCTATGATTCGGCCTCCCCTGACTCCCTGGTTGTAGGTGATAACTGCTTTGCATCCAGCTAAAAAGAGAAAAAATTAGCAGACATATCAGCCTGTTTTCCAGTATGTGCACTCTGCTTTCATTACTTTGGGGGATGATGTACGGTAAAATGTGTGTGACAAATACTCATAACTTGTGGGAATCAAAAACAGCATTACTGAGGAAAACACCTTAAAAGCTGAGATCCACAGAGATTAGGGGTAGCAGGAAACTCCACAGGTTATCTAGTCCATCTCCTCCACCCCAAGGCAGGGTCTGCTCCAGCAGAGGAGAGGAGGGCTGGGTACTGATCTCTTCTCTCTGGTGATCAATTATATGACCAGAGGGAATGGCAGGAAGATGTGCCAGGGGAGGTTTAGGTTCAATTTTAGGAAAAGGTTCTTCACTCAGAGGGTGGTAGAGCACTGGAACACGCTTCTCAGGGTGGTAGTCATGGCCCCAAGCCTGACAATATTCAAGAAGTGTTTGGACAACGCCCTCAGACACATGGTTTGAACTGTGGGGCTGTCCTATGCAGGGACAGGAGTTGGACTCAATGATCCTTGTGGGTCCCTTCCAACTCAGGACATTCTATGATTCTAAGATTCTAAACCATTTCTGTCAGCTGTCAGTCAAATCTTCCTAAAACACTCCAATGGTAGCTATTCTACCACTTCCCACCAGTTCCACTCCAATGCCTATCATGAACACAAGAAAGTCTTTCCCAATGTCTAGCCTAAGTATCACTCACTGCAATTTAAATGCCTAAATTCCAGTCTAGCAAAGCCAACATGCAAAACAGTTGCGTCCCAGTTACCTGTGTTATAGTGAATATGGCTGCTCCAGCCAAACAGCTTATGCACCAAAACCAGTGCAAGGCTTCCTACAACCTTAGTGCACAAATACCTTCTTTACCTTTTCTCATCCTCTCTCTGGGGCTGCATAGAATTGTCCATTGCAAACTGAAGTGAACAGCAACAAACTCAGCAGCCTCTCAGAGGCGTTACCCTGCTCTAAGATACCTGCAGCCTTCTGAAACTCACCTGTACTTTGAGAGGAAACCTCCTGGAAGCCACAGCACAGAGCAGCACTCTGGAAGAGCACTTAGAACTGTATCACACTATGTTTATTATATAGGGTGTTTCAAAAAGATGGACACAATCTGAAATCACTATATCTCTGCAATGACAAACTACCCATGAATGACACACTGCCTCAATGTTGGATAGGTCACATAGAACGCCAAGACTTGGCACTACACTTTTGGCCCCAAGATCCCCAGACATTAAACTCTGTGACTTTTTCTTATGGGAACACGTCAAAGACCATGTTTTTGTGCCACCATTAGTGACTAACCTGGATGACCTCAAAAAAAGAATCATGGCAATGGTGACCTCAGTGGAAGAAGACACTTTGAGAAGCACTTGGGATGAATTTGTCTCGATGTTGTCTGTACAGCAGATGGAGGGAACACAGAGCATGTATAAAAAGTTTACCAAAACTCAGTAACTCATTAAGCCATTTGTAAATTTTTGTGTAATTGTATCATGTTGCCATCATGAAATATACAGCTTTGAAATTGGTCACACCTTTTTGAAACACCCTGTGGAGCTGTGGCTGCAGAGAAACAGCTCTTTAGCCCATCACCTCCACACAAGTGGCCAAAAGTGAGGGATAATCAAACCGTGTACTTGCTCTCCATAGATTAACTCTACTCAACCAGAAAAAAAGCATAAAAATTGCTGTAAGACTTATTCCCTCCAAGGAGCCATAAAGAAACTGATGTGACTGCTAGGACATGAGCACTTGCTAGTTTGTTCTTCTGCTGGTATTTTTAGCATTACTTTTTACCTAACCACACTACCAGTGCTTTGGGCTAAGAACAGCTCTGTTTGTACTAACAGCTAACAGAGCGGGGGCAGATTGCAAACACTTCCAGTGTTATATACATAAATCACAGTATCACAATCAAGTTTGCAGAATTAGCTCTGTGCAAGAGTCTCAAAGAAACACTGTGATTATACTGTGAAAGAACAAATCAGGCCCCATTCCTAATCTCTCCTTTTCCCTCCAGCTTCACTGTTGTCTGGAAGTAAGCCACCACAGACTGAATGTTAAGCAAATTATGAAGTATTGTATAGCCAGAGGATACTGCATCTGCCACTAAGGGAAAAGCTCTTCACAGTATGTTGCAAAGGAGAATGAATTATCCTGCCAGCTGAGAATGAACCTTTTCTCTTTCTGCCAAGAAAACACAAAATTTGGATACGTCTTAGAGCACTGTCCAGAGGGGTTTGTTCCCCAGTGTGCATCTACTTACAGTCTGTGATCCTGCCAGCTAAGGACTCCGCGCTGAATCCAGCGAAGACGACAGAGTGAACAGCACCAATCCTGGCACACGCCAGCATAGCTGCCACAGACAAGGGAGACACAGACATATAGATGGCCACCTTGTCCCCTTTCTGTATCCCATATTTCTTCAGAGTGTTGGCAAGACGGCAAGTCAGATCCAGAAGTTCCCTGCAGCACAGAAGGAACGTTGTCATGCAAATGCACAACTTGTTTTACTCAGGGAAGCAAAAAAGGATAAACTTGAATGGAGCAAGGCATCGCGATCACCTCTGGACCTCGTCATCTCAGCAGTATAGGGCATGCAAGCTTTTTCATCTTAAAGAAGGGTGGCCTGGGATGTGGTGAAAGACAGACTGCTCCTGTCATTGGGGAAAGAAGAAACGGGGGACAGAGAGCAACACTTTCTGCAGGACAAGTGAGTGAGAGCCAGATCTGCCAGGCTCCAACATGAGTAGAGCAGCCAGCAAGCCAATGGCTGTCCTGCTGCCTCCAGAAGTTGATGTCCATTTTAGCTATCCTTGATGCCTTTTGTACCTACAAGGCTCAGTCAGAAGCTACTGGGAACACGTGTGGGATAAACATAAGATGAACTGGAAGCATTGTTCAAAGATTCTCAGCACTGTTTATATTGGGGAACTGCTGGAAATGCTTTGCAACTAGCAGCTCCTCCTTAAACCACAAGGATAAACAAAGTATTTTCATGCATAAGGAAGAAAAGGAGAAGTCCTGAGACACTTGTGTGAGTGGCAGATTCTACAAGGCGTTCACCAAAGCTGGACCACCCTCAGCCCCAATTCTTCCATTGTCCCTTCAACCTGCCATGCCGCAGAGCACAATGGCCTCAGAGAATGAAGATACTGCTCTGAGTAAAAACCAAAGCCGCTCTCACACAGAGAAACTCAGGAACATCGACAACGGGAACAAAGGCTCTTTTCACAGGGCACGCTGCTGGAATGTGCTGACTTAATAGCAGAAACATTCCTCTAAGGAACAAAAAAGCAGTTCGTGGGCAAGGACTTGCAGGTACACTTATTCCGATGATGCCTGCACGGGGAATAACACAATTGCCGGCACGTCTGAGACCAAGATGCTGCCTTGAACTGAAGAGCTGTGTGTGCCTGCCGTGGAAAGGCTTTGAGAAGAAAACAGGTAACTGTGCCAGGTGAGGAGTGGTCTCATGCCAAAGTGACCCTCATTGGCAAAACATTCAATACCTCTTCCCAAGTGCTTCATGACCACGCATGTTCCTGCCATCTACATAAGTGCAGTCTGCTAGATGTATTATTTTGCTTGCTTTTACTATGTTCATGAACTGAGAGTCTCCGTGCTAAAACGAATTCCCACCCAATGTTTGTTTTTCTGCCTTGTCCTAAAAGGTCACATTCTCTGCTCCAGAATTCATCTAATGCTGCATTAGAGAAAAATCTCCATGTGGATAAATATTAAAGAACCAAAACAAAACTGAGCTGCTCAACTGCAGAGCACAGGAAATGAAACGGGCCCCAGACAGGCAGTTGTGAGAAAACAAAATAAAAACCACTTATCTGTTACGGAAAACACCCAAGTGCTTTCAGAGCTGCAGCCTTTTTCTCCTGAACAGAAATGCTGAAAGAGCTCTGCCCAGGGTGTCCTTCCTGAGCAACTCCAGTTTGCCTGCTTATTCAGGACTTGTGACCACAATGGCAGAAGCTGTCATTTGTTTTTTCACAATTAACCCCAGTTTAACATTTACTTAGTGAGAATGTATGAGCAAGTTGATAAGACAATAAAGACCAAGTCTTTACCCCCAATCTATTAGCTTTGCCTTCGCTTTTGTGCTCTAAAAGGCTGAGATAAGGTGGCCTTGGAGGTCCCTTCATGGTGCAGCACATGGGGGAACAGACACTAAGGCAAAAGGGAAGGTAAAGCAACAAAAAAATACACAAATCCCTGAGCATCAAATGTATCTTCTGGCTCCTGTAGCAGCAACTCTAGCTTCTCCTCCAGTTCAAGAAAGGGAGTTAGTAGAAATGCTGTTGGGAATCCTTCCCTTGACTACCTCAGTCCTTCACACACATTTTGCTATTTAACAGACAGGCAACTGGTACACGCCAGCAGGTTATACATTTCCAGTACTTAAGCTACCACTTCTCAGGGTGGAATGAGCACCCTGCAGGGTTGCTGCTGTGCAGAACTGGGTAGGACAGACCTAACTGGAGTGAGAAGGAGCAAGCCATGGCCATTACTCTCCCCACCTGCTACTGCTGCCAAGCTTGGCATGGTGATCCCTCCATCACACAAGGTTAAAAGAGCCAAGAGGAATTCTGGCCTCAGGCCCAGTGCTGCCCTACTCTTGGCACAGAGACAATGCTATCATGTGCTGGTGGGCTGTGCACAGGGAAGGGTTTGCCTCCCATCCACACCCAGGAGGTGTGTTGGAAAGAAGGCACATCTACCAAAACCACACCAGAGACTGAGCAGAGCTAGATGCTGACACCCTGGAGCTGGTGAGACAGTGCAAAAGAAGGCATCTTCACTGAGCCTGCACTGAAACAAGGAGAAAGTTCAGAGAAGGGCAACAAAGCTGGTGAAGGGTCTGGAGCACAAGCCTTATGAAGAGCAGCTGAAGGAACTGGGGCTGTTCAGCCTGGAGAAAAGGAGGCTGAGGGGAGACCTGATCGCTGGCTACAACTACCTGAAAGGAGGTTGTAGCATGGAGGGGGTTGGTCTCTTCTCCTGAGTAGCAAGCGATAGGATGAGAGGAAAGGGCCTCAGGTTGTGCCAGGGGAAGTTTAGATTGGATATTGGGAAAAACTTCCCAGAAAGGGTTGTCAGGCATTGGAACAGGCTGCCCAGGGAAGTGGTTGAGTCATCATCCCTGGAGGTGTTTAAAAGACATGCAGATGAGGTTCTTAGGGACATGGTTTAGTGCCAGTGTTAGGTTAATGGTTCGACTAGAAAATCTTGACAGTCTCCTCTAACCAAAATGATTCCATGATTCTAAGGGGTACAGAAGAAGGGTAGAGGAAGCAGAGGCTTAGAGTGAAAATCCTACTCTGCAAGGGCTCAGCTGCTGCCAGTGAGGGACAGATGGCGGCCAGAGGCTTGGGGCAGATGTGCGCTGCTTCTGAAGACCACGAGAAGAGGGAGAATGGCAAAATCCCAAGCAATGCTCGCAGCATTGCCTACACTGGAAAGGATTTCAGAACAGCGGTCCAAGCAGACAGTGCAGAGCAGGGCACTGTGCTCAGAAGAGGCAGGCAGGACAACCACCGGAGACAGACAAAACCACAGCGTACACAGAGGGTCCAGGGTGCCTGACTCCCTGCGCACAAGCTGGGTAGACAACAGCAGGATCTCAGCAGAGCCACTGCAGGAGAAGGAAACATGCCACAGCGAAAGGAAGCGCCCAGCCCTTCTGGACAGAGACAGTTGAGAAACTGTAAAGTCAGTTCATGGCGCAACAGCCTGCAATGCCTTTGCACAAGCAGGTGGTAAGAGCTGACGACAAATAAGAGAGCAAACCAGGCAGCAATACACCACTCGAGTGGGTCAAGTATCAGGGTGAAGCTGAGAAACAAGGAAGCAGCAACCAGTAGGACCCAGGAGGTGAGGCCACCTGCACAAAAGAAAGAACACTATATATAGTATGTGCTTTTAAAATAAAGCAATCCAGGGAGATGGGAGGTGCATTAATGAACACGGGCACGGAAGGTAAAAAATTATGACACATGGAGGAGATTCTGGACTTGCTTTCAGAAAACGTTATCTTTCAACTAAAAATGCAGACAAGTCCAACCCACTCATTGTACTACAGGTGAGAGGGTAGATAGCTGCTGAACATGGATTTCATGTGAATTTACCCATCCCAACTCTGTACCTCCAAAACCAGAGGGAAGAACCATCTTACCTCAGCAACCTGTGGGCTCACGGTGCAGGTGATACACCAACAGGCTTTAAATGCCATGCACAAGAGCTCTGCAGAAAGAGCCGGCTCTCTCCCTGTACCGGCAGGAAACGTGGGCAGGGAGAGGCTGGGTTGCACATAATTACCGCCGTCCACATTTGTAACAACCACCCAGTCACAGACCTGCCCTTGGGTTTGCTCTCCTGACCTGCTGCCTGCTGATTTCCATCAGCTTCGGAGCAAGCCCTTCACGTGGCTGCTTCATGTCACAACCTGCTGGAAACTCCTTTCCATTCAGGGACAGAGCAGTCTGCTCCTGTTGTGTCCCTGCAGCCCTGTAGCACAGTACTGTCATGGCAAAGAACATGTCACAGGCTTTGTACTGAGCTTGCAAGGTCTCAGGAACACAGCTTGTGACGCTCGTTCTGTCTGAGCTCTTCTAGAACTACCTGCCATCTTGTTTTGCTTGGTATAGCTGTAACGGCAAATCTTCTAATTGATCAGATAATCATGGCTAACTTTTTTTTATGCTTCTTTTTCTTTTCATGCTACCATCATGGGTTTACAACCCTAACATAATGAGGTAAAATAAAGAAATACAGGTGTGGTATAAGACGCCTTGAGAAATGGAGGCACATGACATGGAGTGAGGGAGAACAGGGACGGGATGACAACAGAAGGAGTACAGGCTGGCACTGGCAGCCCCACGCTGCTAGCAACCAGTAAAAGAAATGTGCACCTGGCACTGGACAAAAGTGGTGTCAGTGGTAACCAACAGAACCTCTTTCTTTTTCTGTAATAATTAGATTTTAACTAATAAGATTAGAATCTTAAGGGTTCAATTATGCTAAGAATAAACTCTTGGCTCTCCCTATATAAGGTGGGCTTCGTTTTTGTCCACAAACAAGACTTCGAGCTTTAACACTGTTCTCTTCTAGAGACTCACCAGCCTTTATGCAGGCATCTCCTCGGCTATGACAGCATCACTTCTAAGCACAAGATCTGCAAGGCTGGCCCTCCAGCAGAGCCAGCAGATCCCTGTTGAGACCAGTACTTCTGTTTAATCTAAGAGATGCAGCACTTCTCTCCCTATCTTGACAACATTTCTGTTCAGAAACTACCAGACGGTGTTTCTCCCAGATCCCTCTCCAGATACAGTGGTGCTTGTGTTTCCAAAGCCCATCGCTCAATGTCTGGAACAATGAATCCTGTAAAACCCGTCACCAACACATGGCATTTGTCTGATGCATTTTAGAGATGCCTGGCAGAAACATTTTTCCAGGAAGTCTGATGCTATCTTTTGTTAAAACAAGACAGACTGCAGCTTTCTAAACAAAGAAAGCCGGTTGTTTTGACATCCAAAAAAACCTGCACCAAGACCTTATTTGGGAAGCAACCTTTTGCAAAGTGTTTCTAGAAATTTTCCTAATATATTCCACGCCATATGTGGGCTTTGACAGTGCCTGTTTAGGAGGTTCAGCACAAGACATGTTCTCTGCTGTCTCAGCAGTAAGGCTGGGATGAGTATTCATTGCAGTGACCAGTTTATTTCCTGGAAACATAATGTGGATCAGGCTGAAACTATTTGAAAATTCAGGTCAGATGCACCAAATGGGTTAGTTTAATAAACAAATAAACAAACACACAGATCTGGGTATCTCTCAGCCCAACACCCTTACATCTCACCTCCCAGGTGCTGCTCTAGATGAATTACTGTGGAACAGCTGAGCTCAAAGCCTCTACACCTTGCGATCCCAGCGTGGAGGCCACTGCCAGCTGAAATGTGGGTTCAAGTCCCCTGGGACACAGCAGGTCTTCACACCCATCCCTTCTTCCTGGCTCAATGTTCTGGCCGCAAGGATAATGCACAAAACTATTCAGCCCTCACTGCATCTTCTGTGACAGTGTCTCAGTTTAACTTTCCGTTTCCCTTCTTTTTTGCCAGATGGAGAAAACATGTGTTTCCTTTTTTCACCAAAAATCAACCTTTTTTTTTTTTTTCCATTTTAGTGAGAATAACTGAAAAATGTAAAGCCCAACATGAGGCTTTTTGGCTCTAGGTTCACTTGTTAAGCCAAGCACAATTCTCCAGCCTTCCTGCAGCCATCCTGAACCCAAGGCAAGGAAAACCCCTTGTGACCTTTTTCAGGTGAGAAAGTGAAAATTCTCTGAGCTGCCTTGGATAGGGAAAGCTGAAAGCCTGGGTAAGATTTAATTGCAACTTCAACTTAGCAAGCCGACACTGGAAAGAAGTAAAAGAGTTTGCTGTCAATGAGAAACACCTTCTGCACTGCACAGCCTACTAAAAACCAACACGTGCCTTCCAGCTGCAATCTTCACTGTGATCTCTAATACAATTTCAACCATTTCAGATCGGGCTGAGGAACGACCATCTGTTGGCTTGTTGAAGGCACAGCTGTAATGTGGCTAACGAGGATGTCCAACCACGTGTCCTCTGCACATTCCCACCTACCTAGGACCCTCATTTCTGGTCCCTCAGCTTCAGCTTTCCTCTCCCTACTTTGTATTTTGCATTTTGAACATTCCTTCTGCCTGTAACATTCTCTGCACTGGAGTGAGCTTCTTTGTAAATTTAAACCCTTCCACTGAGACCCAGTCTGCAACCCTTTACAAAAATAGGTCAGCCAACATGTGCTGCTGCCCACTTCTTCACACAGCTCCCTTTGGCAATATCCGTAAGATTTTTGCAGTGCTGGGTAACACTAGCTCATAGGTGACTAAATGCTGGAGATGGTGGTAAACAAGGGAACACCAGAGAGAATAAATAACTCCATGTCAGGCAGAGGGAGGTCTGGTATAACTTTAGCTGCTGTCTTGTCGCGTGGGGTGTTGGGCACATCTGCCACAGGTCTTTAACATTCCCTGTTGCTAAGCTTACAGAGGCTGCAACCCAACCACTTCAGCCACCAACTCTGCCTGCTTATATATGGCACTTGATAACACAGTGCCCTTTAAAACCCAGGCTCAGCAATGCATTGGGGAATTCCTCTGCAAGGTTGCAAAGCTCCTGGGCCCTGACAACACCCACAGAGCAGGACGAAACACTCCCAGCTGGGTTGCACCCTTCTGCCAATAAATTCAGCTGGCTGCTCAGAGCAGCACACTCTTGTGGGTTAACTGCTACTTTGTCACTGTCAATGGTTTTACAGTGGTTTAGCCTCCAGAGAGCCAGACCTCTTGATAAAAGGTTGGCATGATCTGTCCCCACTTTGCTGCCTGGAGCCACCAAATCCCAGGAGGGCTGCATGCCCTGCTGTCACAAAGTAGTGAAAAAAACAAGTCTCCTTCCTTCTCATTCAAAACTGGACATAATATGAAACCTAGCTGAAGTTCTACTTGATAAAAATGAAACCCAGAGGGGAGAAAAAAGCAAAAGAGAGGCAAGATATATTTTTTTTTTTCCCCTGAAAGGCTTGAGTTGCATCAGCTGGAGAGACAGGACAAAACTCAGCAATGAAAAATACCTTCACAAGTGAGCTTGTATGGGCAGCAATCATCATTCAAGAGAAACTATCTTTGCCAGTAAGGAGATGTTTGAATTCCACTCCTAGCACTGAGCATTTGAACCCACACTGCATAAACACAACCCACCGTGCTGACAAGCGTGCAACAGGGATGTAGGCTGACGTACAGCACAGCCCCAGCAACTCTTTGCTTGCTCCATATTTGGCAGTGAGTGAGACAGCAGGGGCAAACAGCAGCTCTTTTTTCTCCCAAGGATGAGCAAACTGGGACAGCACTTTCCAGTGCAGCTGCATTTTCTTGCCAATGCATGGAGGAGGCCCTGCTGATTGAGGCCTTCCCCTTCCTTAGGGAGAAGAAAACCTGTTCCAGCCCTTTTTCTGCACAGCTGCCTGCTTCCTTTGCAGGCTGTGATGGGAATGGGGACAACGCTCAGCTGCTTTCTTGCCCCTTGCAGCTCCCCAGAGGAGAAGGGAGAGCACCCATGCCAGCAGCCACATCTTTCCTTGTACCACCCAGGGTTTATCTATACGGAGTAGCAGCTCATAGCAGCAAGCTTTGCAAAGCAGATAATGCAACAAACTGGTGCCTTGTACTTTTCTGCATGTAAGACATGGACACATCCCAGTTGAGGTTCCAGGACCCTCCTCAAAGCCAGTCCATGAGTCAATGGCCAAATTAAAGTCTTCACTTTGACTTTAAGGCTGCTGTCCCATTAACAGTGCAACCAGATCCTAAAGAAAGGGGCACATCTCCTCTGCCACAGGCACCAGGGGTTTGGTCCTCCTGATATCCAGCATCCCTTTCATTCCTTCTTCACGCTGGTGCTGTCCTGCACTGAGGTTGGTGTGCAGAGATCACTCTGCTACACCAGGCTCTTAGAGGATTACTCAACCAGTATCACAGCTTCTGGGCCACCTTTTGTTCTGTTACACTTTCCTTAACAAAACCTCTAGCTAAACCAAGATGCTACTGCAAAAAGATTTCAGCTAAGCTTGGCCTCAAACATGCCTTGGAAAACCTTAGTGACCCATTTATTAATAAAACCTTTAAAAATGTAGCTCAAAGGTCATGGAAAAGGCAAAACTTGATTCTCTCCTTGCATACACACCCATATAATATCACTGTTTTCAACAAAGCTATTCCTGAGAATGAGATAAGCAGAGAACCAAGTGACCTGTTTTACCACATTGTAGGACCAAAGTCTCTTGAGAAACCGTATCACTCAAATGCAGTCACATTTCACCAAGAGTATCAGGCAGAAATAGGAAAATGGTTCTCAAATACAAGCAGCAGCTTGAAAATAGGGGGTGCCAGCTTGCCTTTCACTTGGATGTGCTTCTTTCTGGTTGCCAGTTACTTTATCTTTGCAAGGCTGCAAAAAGATGGATTCAGTTTTCAGATGTGGGTTACTTGTCTTCAGGCCACAGCAACCACAAATCCCCAGGTTGAAAATATGCTTTCCTCCAAATACATTTCAGCATGGTGTCACAGTTTAACCCAAGCTAGCAATATAACCACGATAGCCACTATGCTACCTGACGGGCTGCCCTCCTTCTCAGGTTAATTAGAGAACAATTCCCACTTCTGACCTACCCTCATTTTCACCCCTGAGGCATGAAGAGAACAGGAAAAGTAGATATGCCACCCCAAACTCTGGAAGAAACCCTGGATTCCATCTCCTTTTTTTTTTTTTTTTCACGACCAGCATGGTGAAAGCAAAACTCAAAGCATTTAGCCAAGCTACCCAGTTGGTTGCAACACATTTGTATCACAACATGCCTACACAGCCTGCCAAATTAACAATACCAAGATTAAAACCAATCCACTCCTTCCACAGCTTTATATCAGCAAGTGTTCATTTCTGTTGTGTGGAGCACCAACCTCTCAAAGCTATTTGTATACCCACTCCTCTCTGCTGACCAGCTTCTTCACTCCAATGAATGTTTTCAGGAGCTTTGATAAATGCTGAAGGTGAACTAGACCACCAGAACCTATTTAGATTCAAGAAGCTGCAGGAATCTGAACTATCAACAAGCTACAGAAAACATTTTATAAAAGAGTCAAATGCCAGGACTTCCTATGTCTCCTCTGCTTTCTGATGCAGCAGATTAAACATCTGGCTCCCTAAAATACATACTGAAAATGTACAGGTCTGGGAAACCTTTAACTCTCACTAGAGAGACAGATGATTGTCCTGGTTTTGTTAAAAACAAGACCAGTTCTCTATTAGTGAGTTTTCCTTTCAGCTAAGTTCTTCTAAGTAACTGCACTTTTCTGAATTTAGCTGCATGTTCTTCAGACACTGCTCGCTCTGGAGCTGATAACGGCAGCAATGGTACGTAGAAAAGGCCCAGGTTTAGACTTATTGCTATGGTAGCCAAGGTTACTGATAAATATTGCACGTCCCGTAAGTGAGAGGGGTGTATTTACAAGGAGGGGCAAACACAACAGGTGACTAAAACGGAACAAGTATTCCATCCCATCCACATCATACAACCTATAAAAGTGGGAGATCACGAGGGTCTAGCTCTCTTCTACCATGGCTGGCTTCTGAAGAGGACCCTGCCTGTCATGCCTGTGATCCTGGGCCTATTTCCAGACCCTGAATCCAGTTGGAGTTTACTGCGGTGTCCAGCCCAGGACTTTGGGTGCCTGCCCTGCAGCCACTAGAGCAATGCTGCACTACCCCAGGAAATTCAACATTGGTCTTGTATATTTTGTATTATTTTCTCTATTTATTAGTAGCATTAGTAAAGTATTTTTAACTTTTCCAATTTGTATGTCTCTCTCCCTTTTCCTCCTATTACCTTCCCTTAGTGGGGAAGGCGGGGGGTTAACAGAGAGCATCTGCCACAGTTTATTGTCACCCTGCAGTAAACAGTGACAACGATGTAAAAGTCATTTTTGCAGGCAGGCCTGTCTCCTAAATGAGGGCACATAGCAGGGAGAAGAGAAAAATGCTTGAATCCTACGATCAATAGCAGCAAATACAAGTCAGCATTGCTCAGAGCAACCTCAAGGTTGCTCTAAACTGCACTAAGAATGGGGAAGAGGAACGCAGGAAACTTCAAATCCTCTCCAGCCAGGACTTGGTATCATGCTATTGACCACTATTGACCATCAATACAAGATGGCTGCATAAGACATTTTGCTGCTATGCTGAAACTGAAAGCTGCTCACAGAAATTTCCCCATGAACACTTCTAACAAGCAAAAAGAAAACTAGCAGATGAGAACATAAACCAAGAAGAAAAACCAAGCCTTTCTCTTCTAAATGCCCCCACTCAGAGAGAGAGAGAATCTACACACAGGCCTGATTAACACCCTAACTAGAAGATGATGCCAGATCTCAATCTGAAATATTCAGTAGCTGTCACTAATTTACATCCACTGTAATATGTTTATTATACAGGTGTCTAAGATCAGGGAGCCTCTTCATGAGGAAGCCAAGGGAAGAATATTATTGCTCGGTGGGAACATGCCTCCATTTTTCAGGAGCTATCTTATCATGACACCACAACCTACCCACAGTGATGTGTCTGCATGTCCTATGTGCTGGAATACCTTGGAAAAAAGCAGAGTTTCACAGAGGCCCCATTTCGGAGCAGCAGCTCTTCTCCCCACCACATTGCCAGGCATTGTGAAGCATCACGAGAAGGTGCCATACCTGTACGTGACATGCACTGCAGTGCCAGGCTCATCTCTCTCCCAAATCAAAGCCACTCTGTTTGGAGACTTTTCAACATGTCGGTCCAAGCAATTCACTGAAAGAAAGAAGTTTAAACAAACCTATCATATGCAAGGTGCTCGGTTAACTTAGCTTGGTCAAGCATAACAGCAAGGTAGCATAAGATGAAACATCACTTGTTAGTGAGCTAGCTATACATTCATTTATAATGCTGGGAAGTTGTCCTGTACAGTGGTAGCATTTGTAACAATGGTAAAGCTTCCCTTTGCCATATCTCTATTATGTAAATACTACCAATAGAATACTTAATTGGTCAAGATGCCTTAGAGATGGTATCCCTGTGAGTGGCCTCAGCTCAGCTTACCTTCACTGTCTCAGCTTAAACGAGCCCAAATCTCTCCCCTGCTCCCACCAGCACAAAGACAAGATGCTGTTTTGATGTTTTTGCTCCCCAGAGCAGCATTTTACTGCATAAATCTGACAGACTATCTTCCCCAGCCTGCATTTTTAGCACTGCATCATTTGAATTTTCTAATTAAAGTACATGTGAAACATTTTTATTCCAGGGTATAACGAATCTCAGCTAACTGAAAGCATCTAAAACTTTTTGAGACCTAGGGTAAACTCACGGAGTAGAGATAGCTACACATTACCAGCCATCTGAGAATGGTGAACATGTCTCAAGCTGTGTGCTAGGCCTCCTAAAAACTGAAGGTATAAAATTACCTTCTGAAGGTGGATCTCTCCCCTCAACAACTAGAGGTAGGGAAAACCTGAACAACTATGAGATGCTCAAATGGACTTAATGACAGCACCCACTAAAGAAAGTTATAGAGAATCTAACCAAGAAACCTGCTTGCATGTTCAGCAGCAATTTGCCTGATTGTTAGACATTAACCTTGCAAGTATTAATTCCAAGACTAAACTACGCGTATTTATTTCACTATCATCTTCCAAAGGCAGTTACTTTATTTCAAAGACAACTATTAAAAACCAGTCAGGCATACTCCTGTGTAACCAAGAGAAAACCCTTAAAGAAAATGCTGAGTTTCGGGTCATACTTCCTGGAAAGGTTAATACTGGTGGGGACAGATCTCACTTTTCCAGATAAATTAAGAGCAACAAAAGCTGCCTATTGCTGTCACAATTTGTAAAGTTTAAGTAAACTGCAGCCCAGGTGTCAGCATTGGCTGTTCTGTGTTCACAGCTGATTTACACCACCACACATAGGGTGGGAATGTGCCCCTAAAGGTACAGAGAGAGAAATGCCTCAGAATTTGGCATATTTCATTACAAGAACAACTGTCAATCTCAAAAATACAAAAAGGTGCCTTTTAGCTGTTTAAAGTCTTCAATTTTTTAATGTAAATTCCTGCAACAATACTATAAAAATAAAAGGAAATTAAGCCATTTCTTAGGTCATCCTAATACAATACAGGATGACAAAACCTCTGATGGGGAATGCTTTAAGCAGTTATACACCAGTTTCCTCTGCCATACATCCATCGGTAACTGGATCTGCTGCAGCTTGGTCCCGTCACCCTTAACAGCTCCCACCTCCAAGCTCATTGCAGCAACACCCTCATGTAATGTGCCACACTGCAGTAAATCACATTAACAAGGATTCATTGCCCAAGCAGCACTTCTCACTTGTGAGCAGCCATAATAGCCTTCAAGGGGGAATTTCTGTTGCACCAAGCTCCAGCTGAGCCAAGTGAGAGCTTTAGCTTTTTGCTCAGTTAAGAACTGGGAGGTAAATCAGGGACAAATGCTATTATTTCCTTCCTGATCTTAGGCTTACAGCAGTGTTTTGCTCATTTTACAAAATACAATGTAGTGACCTTCCCCTTACTGCTAGATCGTAATGGTTTCTCCATAAGTGTTCTTGCCTCCTCAACAACACTTGGAAATGATTCATTACAGCAAGACATGCTCCTGTGAACCTGGTGCCTTGAAAGTGCAGTAGTTTGCCAGGTTATTTTCCTGGATAGGAGTTACAGTGCAATAAACCCAGAAGCACTGAAGCTCACAGTTCCCCCAAATCCTGCCTCATCTCCCCAAGCAAAGAGCAGCAGATGATTCAGTTGCCTGTGGTCCAGCTGTGTTGGGAGATGGGCACACAGGATGCTCTGGATCAGGGACCTGAACTGTTGCCATGTTTCTGCAACTAGCATTCAAATCAAGAGATCAAGGGACAAAACCAGAGCCTCCTAGCAGAAAACCAGTCACTCAGTTGTGGCTGAGTACCATCTTCATTGTGCTTTAAAAGAAGAAAAGTGGCAACACCAAAACTGTTTAATTCTGTGCATCTATGTTTCAGTGGCCTATGATTATTTTTTTACCTATGCAAAGAAAACTAAGTGGCATTTAGCACCTGCAGAAGAAGCAGACACAAGACATGATCTAAAAGCAGGTCCAGCAATATCTGGATTTCAGACATCTGACACGTGGTATCCAAAAGAAGGTGATGATCCTGCCCTACAGAGGAACGACACGGATGCCTGAAAGTCCTGGTGCTCAGCCAGTATCTTCCTTTCAATAGGGACCAATGAAAACAGAAGTCTGGCTAAAATCCCTCTGATTGCTTGGTGCTGGAAGCAGGGCTATACTCACATCTCCATCAAATTGGCATCCACTGCTGGGAATCATCTCCTGGGAGGAGATGCTCCCCTGTGCTCTTTGGAAAGCCTGAGGAAGGTTTGTTCTTTTGCTGTCAGAAAGGTGGACAGAGATGTTACAGTTCATGCACTACTGAACTGCAGTCTGGTGCTTCAAGCACTCTCCCAGGAACAGGAAATGAAGTTAAGAAACCTACATCCCTGTTAAAAGACTTCACCACCGAGTTGTACTCTAGACAGGGCTGGGGCTTACTCCCACTGAATGAAGCAGGACCACAGCACAGAAGAGCCTTCAAAGCACATACAGCCAGGAAGAAACTCAGAGGTAGTTAGGACCGTCACGGCAATTTTTTCTCTTCTTTCATACAGGTAATAAAGTTGGAAGAAAAGACCCAGTTCTTTGTTTAAGAGAGAAAAGAGGCTGCAGCTTCCCCTGTAAAAGATTTGGATTCGCACCGTTGCCCACCTTTGGTTCATCTTTTCATGCAGGGCCCACCACGGGACCAAGCAGCACCTTGCAGCCAGCCACTGGGGACGAGGGCTGCATGGCCGAGGTCATAAAATGTCTTGAGTTGGAAGGACCCACAAGGATCATCAAGTCCAACTCCTGTCCCTGCACCTGACCACCCCAAGACTCACAACATGTGTCTGAGGACGTTTTCCAAACACTTCTTAAATATTGTCAGGCTTGGGGCCATGACTACCACCCTGGGGAGCGTGTTCCAGTGCTCTACCACCCTCTGAATGAAGAACCTTCTCCTGAAATCGAACCTAAACCTCCCCTGGCACATCTTCTTGCCATTCCCTCGGGCCCTTAGGGGAGGTCGAGGCACCCCTGCCAACACGGTCTTGGGGATGCCACATCCCAGCCCTTCGGCAGGCCTTCAGTTGCCTTCGCCCCGCCTGGACCTGAGGAAGATGTTGGGGCTGCAGTAGCTTTTCTGCAGAAGCGATGGGCAGCCAACGGGGAAGCAGCGCGAGGGAAAAAAGCTTAGCCAGGGTTATCCTCGGCTTCGGATCTTCCCCCCACTTCCCAGCATCTCGCAAAGCCTCTGGCACATTTTCTCCCAGTGCCGCCCAACCAAAATCCTCATTTTTTTCTACCAAAGAAGACCGCTGGCAAAAAAACTACTCCAGCGGGAGCCTGCCCGGCGGTGGTCTCCACTTCTGCCCTCAGGCCGGCCGGGAGGGTCCCCACTGGAGTAGTTTTTTTGCCAGCGGTCTTCTTTGGTTGAAAAAAACGAGGGCGGCGAGGCGCGGGGGATGCGCGAGCCCGGGGACGCCTTACCCGAGACGTTGAGGCGGCCGCCGAGGAACCAACGGGCGGCGCCGGCGACCGGGCCGGCCTGGCAGGCCGTGTGGAAGGGGTTGTCCCAGCGCAGCACCCCCTGGGCCACCTCCGCCCAGAAACCGGCCGGGTCGCGGGCCGCCCGCTCCTGCCAGACCCTGTACCCGCCGGATGGCAGCGCCACGGAGCACCCCCAGTGGCTGCAGCAGCGCCGCCGGAGCGGACGGCTGAGGGCGAGGACCACCCGCGCTCGGCCCGCCGTCAGAGCCATGGCACACAGCCCTCCGCCACCCTCAGGGCCGCGCCGTGCCCGGCACCGCCCCCGGCCACGGAACAGCCCCCGCCCGGCGGGAAAGACCGCCTGCGGGGAGGGACTGGCCCGGCGGGGCGGCTCCGGGAGCGCCCCACGGCCAGAGTCAGCCAGCGACCCCACAGAGCTAGAGGCACCCCACACCCCGAGGCACCTCTGCGCCCCTAGGAGCATCTCACACTTCAGGACACCTCTGCACCCACACGGCTCCAGGATCGTCCCACACCCTGCACCCCTAGGAGCATCCCACGCCCAGTGAGACACCCCTGCACCCTCACAGCCTTGGGAACAGCCATAGCACTCACACAGATGCACTCCCCTCACAGACACCTACCCACATGCACCCCTGCGTGCACACAGCGCTGGAGGCAACATCGCCGGAACCCCAAAGGTACACCCTGCACTTATACCATACTGAGAACATCACCTGCACAGAGATGCAGGCAGAGGTTCATCCCTGCACATACCCTCCTCACTACAAACCCAGGTGTATGGGAATATAGCGGAAGATTTGGCGAGGAGGTTGGTTAAATATAAATACACTCAAGTGACTTGCAGCTGTCTGTAGAAAAGCACATACATCACACTAATTGTTTTACTGACCTTGTGTGCTTGATGAGTAGAACCTCTGTGTCAGATAACATAGCCCTGTGAGAAACTCTAGGCACCTTATCACTATGTCTGAGATTCTCGCTTTGTTGTGAGAAAGAGCGGGAGGCTGCGCCTGCCTGAAGCCTTGAAATACAGGCGAGCTCAGCAGGCCCAGTGATCTTCCAGCGGGGCTGAACTTACCAGCGCCTGCGTCCCCGCTTGTGTCACCTCTGCCTGGGAGCTTAGGTGCAACTTCGGAGATCCCCCAGTAGAGTGGTAACTAAAATAAAACTTGCTCTTTGCAATGCATTTGTGGCCTCCGGCTCTTCTTGCAACGTGCCTGCACATGTGTTCACGCCAGGCGCCCAGGTACAGGCATGCACATTAACACATACAGCAACACTCAGCCCACTCACACGCACTGTCCTGTCAACAACTGATATCCGTCACCGCATGCCAGGACACTGGCCACAAAGTCAGCACAGCGGTGGCACAGTCCTCACATGGCCTTACCAGCCCTCATGCACAGGCAGTGCTTGTGCACATGGGTAGGTTGTGAACACGTCGTGTCCTCAACTCACTGCAGCATGTCATACTCTTGTCCCCTCTTTGCTTGAAATGGAGTCTCTCAAAGTGGGTACACATGCAATTTTTTGCTCAACAGCCCCCTGAGCATCGTCATTACCACAAGGTGGGGCTCCTGTCTTTCATATCACAACACGTCTTCATCTTAATCTCAGGACCAGATTTAACCCTGATTTTACAATGCAAATCCTGAAGAACAAGCAGTGAGATTTTACAGGAGGTAAAACAGCGCATAGCAGAGATTTCTTTCCTGGCATGAAGAAACTAACTCTTTGAGGCAGTTTGGTCCAACACAGAGTTTGAAAACCCTTATTAGACCAGCAAGGTCTGGGCACCCTTAAGAAGTGCCAGACTGAGTGCCAATTCGGCTCACTCCCAGAGTTTGGGCAGCCACAGCACGTTTCACGTTCAAGATTAAAAACTTGAACCTACTCTTTATGTTAAGTTGAAGCTTGTTCTGGCAGTGGTAAAGACAAGAAGTGTTTTCTATAATTTTTTCCAATCCTAGAAATAGCACCAGACCCTTTATCTAGGTAAATAATGCAAATTTTATCAGGATTTGGATTTCTGACACGTCTGACGTTTTCAGCTGTGCTTTATAGGTGATGTACAAAATAAATATACTTTTAACTTCCTTGTAAAGTTGGCATTACTGCACTGCTAATACAGCCTGGTATTCCTTCGTTGTGTTTTTTGAACGCCAGTCTCTCAGTTTGCCCGAGTTACAAACAGCAGCACGGGTGGGTGCCACCTGGTGCCAGATAGGAGTATGAAGAGGTCTTAGGCTTTCACTGGGTTTGCTTAAGGATTGCTCCAAAGCTTTCTGTCAAATATTATTTATATGCAAATGTGCTGGTTTGACTGAAAGGGGGTTAATTTTCTTCATGCTGTTAGAAAACTTCCTTTTTTGTAGCTAGCATGGTCATTGTTTGGATTTAGTTTGAGAACATGAAGATAAAACCCCAGGACAGAGTTAATGTTTTTAATTGCTCTGGTCTGAGAGCCAAGGACGTTCTGAGCTCTGCCCCAGGTGTGAGGCATCGAGGAAGGGAGACATAGATGGGGCAGAGCTTGACTGACATCCAAACTGATCAATAACAATATTCCATCCCATTGGCATCATGCTTCATATTTAAGAAGAGTTGGGATCTTCCGGTCAGGGCATCGGAGTCAGGAAAGAGACTCGTTCAGAGGATTTCTGTTTGGGAGTTTCTTTAATTTGGCCTTTTGCCATCCTGCCATTTTGCAGACGCCTCTGGGCCTTTCAGCCTTTTTCTCTCTTCTTTCACTGGGATTAGCTGTTCAGGACCAGGTGCTGCTTCCTGGGACTGGCTGCTTGGTGCGGACGGAATTTGTGAGGAATTGCATTGAGTATCTTTTATTTTATATTATATTTCCATTATATATATATTATTATTACTAGTAGTATAGTACTGTTATTTTGTTATTTTATTAAACTGTTTTTTCTCAATTGACAAGTTTCTTCTTTCTCTTTTGATTCTCTCCCCTATTCAGGGGAAGGGGGGAGCGGGGGAGAAGGGGAACTGCACGAGCAGCTATTGTGGCTATATTGTTAGCTTGGGTTAAACCACGACAGCAAATCACACACACCATTCCCCTACTCCAGGATTTCAGAGGAATACTTTTCCTGAAACAAGCAAATGAGTTGTCAAAAAAACTAAGTATGAATTTAAATACTTTGGCCTGAAAACCTAGCTGCTTCATTTGCAGACCTTGAAATCTTCTGGAAATGGTGCCCTTCTCTGGTTTTCTTCCACATAAGACTGATTTTTCTTTTCCACCGTCAAGTTTTGTTTTACTGATGCTTCACCAGACCACCACCCACCCTCAAGTTTTGACCTTCTTTTTCCTCAGAAAAAGCCATGACCATCATCGACGCAGCTTGGATGTAATCCAGCCTGGAGACCACCCAATCGTCTGACTCAGCTGACCTGCTGGGCAGGACGAGCACAACCCCAAATCTTTCTTGCCTCCAAGAGAGCTGAGGAGAGAGGAGATGAGTTCCTGAGATTTTGCAAGGTCCATTTATCCTAGCTATGACTTTCTGGTGGTGAAGGCTGGCATCAGGCTGTTGACTTTTGAGAACCAAAAGGTGTTACAGCAATTCTCATTATTAAGCATAGCACTTGGGTATGCCAGGAAAGGCTGGTGCTGGATGAAAGACAGGTTATGGGATTGCTTCCTGCATCCACTGTGTGTCCATTTGGAAGACCCTCCTGGCATTATGGAGTCCAAACAGCAACGCTGGAGTTGCCAAGTCTGAAGAAGTCCGGTTATTGTGATTGGCAAATTCTGCCTCTCTATCGTGGCTCCCAAAGGCTTGTGCCTGCCAGGGCAGAAAAAGTAATTCCCTGCTGCAGCCAAGTCCCCTGGCAGTTGCACATCCCCCTGAAATCTGGAGCCTTCAATGGGGCAGTTGATAGCTCTTTTAGCACCTTTTGTGCCCCACTGTGCCTGTCCCCATGTACACACCTAGGGTGGTACCAAGGTGCTGACAGACACATCCTCCCCTACCCCAGGGCAGGGTGACTTCACCTCCACTCAGCTGATGGGGCAGGAGGAGTGGGACCCTCAGTCAATTGACAGGGTCCTCAACAAAGGAGGTGCCCAGAGTAGCTGCAAAGCTTCTGGACCATGTTGTAATGCCCACAGCCAGATCTCACCAGGCTATAAAATGGGTCCCCTGCCAAAGACGCCCTTTGAGTGGTCTTCTCAGAGCTGTGGGTCTGTGAACTGGAGCCCTCCTCTCAGACTGGGATGCCGTCTAAGGAGACTTCCCAGGATTGAGAGCGCCTCGTCTCCTCATTTAGGTGAGTGGTTATTTACTGGATATATCCTTGAATGAGTCCTTGCCAAACCCAGGCAAGTGTGAGCCCTCACCTAACCCAGGCAAGTGATTATTTCTTGTGGGTATCCTGGAGTGAGAGGCCTCCAGTTTTGTTTCTTGTGAGTGTATGCATGCACGTTGTGGATCCTCAGTATTCTTATGTTGTCGTACCCAAATAATCTCCTCAACTGATATCCGAACCTGTATTTTATGTTGTTGGAGTGCTAACTAATTGTATAAACCCTGTTTCTAGTCGGTTTATTGGCTACACTTTTTCTGGCTAGAATAAAGTCTGTTTTGGAACTTGTTGTCTGACTAAAATTGACTTTTGGGGTGCCTCCATGACAGCCTCCCAGTCTGGCCAGGCAACCTCACTGCCCTGCAAGGAATTTTAGCAGCTAACAGGCTCACCTGCTGAACAGCTGAAGTCCTAGGCATAAATTAAGGGTCTTCTGTGCTGATATCATGACAGGCACTGATGAACAAAGCCAGAAGTGGTTTTAGTAGATGGTGAATTTGGCTGCAGGTATCTGTTGTGATCAGAGCTGTAGCAAAAAAAAAATATCACAAACAAAACCAAAAAACCCACCCTCCCACATATTTCTACTCCTATTCTTACTGATACCAGCAGTTATTTATTTGCCTCATCTTTGAATTCTGCCAGTATATACAAGGCTTACTCAATGTGGTGTGCAAGCCCTAGAAGTGCCAGCATAAAGCTGAGCACAGAAGAGGTGTTTGCAGGATGGGGGCATTCAACTGGAAGATCTCAGACACAGGATTTTTGTCCCTGCTGGGTTAAAGAGCACCTGGCATCCTAGCAAGCCCGGCTGGCTTTTCCACATCCATCTCTGGCCCACTGGAGACAGACTGAAGCCTCATCCTTCAGGTGAAGCCATCTTGGTTAGAGCTGGGATGCCACCAGGCAGGCAATACTAGCTGCAGCCTCCACATCACAGCAGCTCTCCACGGGTTCATTTTGCATTCACCCCACAGACCACCTCCTGCTCTCTCTGGTGTGACAGCCTGGAAAGCACCAGTCCTGTACCACTGAGGAGAGAGAGAATATCAGGGGATTTGTCTGCATGTGCCCCTCTCCAGGGCACAGATACTCTATGGGCATGCACACTGATGCCCTCCGACCACTTTGCTTTGCCTTTCTATCTTTTCTATCAAAGCAAGTATTTGACATGAGTTATGTTTCCTAATTGCTCGTCCTACTATTTTTCCCTTAGTGACCTAAAAAGGAGAATAAGAAGATGGTGAAATCCATGACTGACGCTTCACTATCACTGTTCTACTCCTAACCGTACTTTCCAGTGGTCTTCCCACATGATGTGTACACAGCTGATATCTGGCCACACAAAGAAAGGCAAGGCCAGGCAAAAATGTCATTATAGAGCCAGGTATACATTGGGCTGCGTTAGAAATCTTCCCAAGTCACAATTAACCCAGATTTTAATAAAATCTTTTGATAATTTTCAGCCATATTTGGGCATGCAGATGAAGTTGGACACGTTTCCAGGTGTCTGTTCCAGTGGGTTTGTGGGCCCATTCAGCTCTATCTGCAAAGGAGAAGGTTCAGAGGGAGGTTTAAAGCAGGGATGAAATAAAATTTAAATGCAGGTACCACTTTAACTCAGTAGCACAGATCAGCATGGGCCTTGGGTCCGAAGCAATTGGAACCAGAGTGAGTTTGAAGGAGCAGAGTACTCAAGCTAATCAGGGACATAAATCTTTGCCAGATCTGCCCACATCTAGCCACACCTGAAGTAAAGGTCTAAACAGTGTGAAAAATACAGATTTGCTGCACTTCCATTATGAATGTGTAATAAATGACCAGTAAGTGAGAAAGGAGAAAAACAATACTTAGAAATATCCAGATAACGAAAGTGCTTTCAGACGGATGTAAAGAGACTAAAATCCATCCTTAACATTATAGCACTGTCTTGCAAACATTTAACTCAGGAGATTGCAAATATTTTCCTCAAATTGACTGCAAGGTTTGCATTTGTTGTATATAATACAAACAACACTTAAAAGTGTTCAAAAAATAATGAATAAAAATGCCTTTCTCCTCCAGGCATGTTTCAAGATGTGTTATATAAGCTCGTTATAAGGCAGTAGGAGACCAGTGCCCAGCTGAGCACAGATACAGCACCATAGTCTGCACTGGTTTTGCTATGTGCTTTGTTCCAGAAAATCCTTGCTGATGAACCTCTCCATCATGCTGGCTTCCTCTTGGGCAGCACTTGGGGCTGCCCACCTTGACGGGGGACTGAAGGCTTCAGCACTAAACTCTTCCATCCTCTCCAGCTTGGTACTGATGCCCTGGATGCAGTGTCCACATGTGGCAGAGGCCCACTCGGGCAGACTATTGCCTAGTGGAAACAACTGAGAAAGTTAGGAAGCCTCCAGCTCTCCCTTGACTTGCACTTCAGCTCATCAAGTGGTATTGCCTTCTCCTTTCAATTAAGGTTAAAGAGACACAAGTTGCAACATAAATGTGATTGTATGAAAAACTGCTTTCCCAAGAAATCACTGGAGATCTTCCAAACTGGCCTGGACAAGTCCCAGTCCTAAATCTGAAGTTAGGCCTGCCAGCAAGACAAGGCCCTCCCCAGCCAGTGCCTAGTATCTCAGTAACCAAGCAAGGTGGATGCAGTGGTTGTAGCAAGGTTCAACCTAAAGGTCAAGTCAACAGGTAAGTTTGTGGTGGTGATGAGGTGGGTGTGAGGTCAAGCCACGTAGTCAATCTACAGACCAGATCAGGTCCAGTGATGGTAGCCTGGCTCAGTCACTGTCCAGTGATTCCCAGCTAGGCCCATACTGACAAGGCAGCTTCAAGCTCAAGCCAAGAAGCCCATCCACAGATAATGTCCATGGACAGGTACAGCTGTGGCTGAGCTGGAGATCAGCACAGCATTGCTCAGGCAGGGACTGAAGACTAAGCTGAAATGGAGCTCATGGGCCCATGGACAGGGTGTGGGTAGAACCCCAGTGAGGCTGGTAAGGCCCTTTAATGCTTATTAGTGCACTCAGAACCACGACAGTCTCTTCCAATCCAACTCTGCTGCTGGGTCTGTGCTTGGTGCTTCACCAGCCCTCTGAAAAAGAGGTCTGAAGGGCACCGAGAGGGCCTTTGCAGGGGAAGACAGCTTTCCCACCTTCTCCTTTTTTTTGCTGGCTGCCCTCAAGCCCTTTCTAAGCCAGCACCAGGAGCCAGTGCTTGGGGATACAAGTGATGGAGACTTGACTTGCAGCACAGAGAGGTCATGCGGCAACTGTCAACCATCTGTGGAACAGACCTAGAATCACAGGGGCCTGGGCATGAGGATGCAACTGCTTGTGAAGGGTCGTGTTATAACCTGGGACCTGTGGGATGAGCTGCTGCAGGGCTGGAGACTCCCTGGAGTTTGTGCAGGATGCTTCCACTGAGTAAGCCCTCAATGCAGGCCATGCAAGGCCACCTCCAGCCAGTGGAGGAACACAGGGGCCTGGTAGCCCTGTTCTCCCTGCTCTGAGTCGCTGGGCTGGCCATGGTTGTGGTGGATCTGCCTTTGCACAGGCACATCTGCAAGGAGGTCAGTCTTCGTAACATATCCCTCTTATTACCACCCTGGCCCCAAGGGACTGTTTTGAGAGGGAGAAGAGTCCTGGCTGGGAAGTACATCCCATGAGGGATTGGGGAGCACTACAACCCTGTGGAAGCTGGTGTGACATCCCACACATGAAATCAGATGGGAACCTCCAGCTAGGGACCCAAAACAGGCTGGGTCACTCTGGTGAGGACAGGGATCAGGCATGAGTGTGTTGCAAATTCGTGGAGAGGATCTGGGAGCAGTGTCCCTTGCAGTGTGTTGCATGAACATCTATAGGGCATGGGACAGTGGACATCCATAGTTTGGGCACAGGCAAGAGGTACAGCTGGGGATATGGGCAATGTGCAGTGTATACCTGGGACAAAAGGGAACAAGAAACCACAACCATGCACACTGCACAGCACATCTGTTGGAAACCACGTGCCTATCAGCGCTCCGAGTACAATGTGAGTACCGGTGAGCTGGAGCATGGATAATAGCACATCCCTGAAAGCAGGGGCATAGCTGTGTTACTCAGAGTGGAGTAACAGGGGAGTGACTGCCCAAGGACAGGTGCATTGCTCAGCTGCATGTAGGCAGAGGCTTACTTGTGTGAGCCATTTCTGTGTGGTGCACTTTTGGCAGCACTGGTGCTACACTCAGCTGTGGGCTGCTGGGCTTCTTCCCAGCCCTGGTAGGGCAGGACCTGGCCCTGTGCAGATGCAGACAGTTCTGGTCCTTGTGCTGCAGTGTCTGGCCCAGTGCTGGTGGTGCTGGTCCCAGTCCCAGTACAGTGCCCAGCCCAGATTATGCTGGTGCTAGCACTGTCAGTCCAGTGTAGTTCACCAGTCCCCTACTGGTGGTGCTAGACCTGGTGCTGGCCTCAGAGCATTGGAGTAAAAAACCCCAGGCCGGTACTGCTGGGGCTGACTTCACTGCCACATCAGGGCAGTGCCAGCCCCACATTGGTGATGCTGCCAGTCCCGGAGCAACACAATGCCCAGCCCCAAGCAGATGTGCTGCCTCTGGCCTTGGTCCCAAGACTGTAGTGGCCAGCTCCATGCTGAAGGTGCTGGTGATAGTCCAAGGACCAGTAGGACAGTCCCGGTGAGACAGTCCCAGGACCAGTGTACCAGTCCTGGTCAAAGCACAGCACCTGTCCCTGTGAAGGCAGTGCCAGCGCTGGTCCCGGTCCCCAGGCCGTGCAGCACCCAGCCGCATACTAGTGATGCCAGTGCTGATCCCAGCAGCCCAGAGATGAGCTTGCACTATCCTCGTCCTGTCAATGCCCGTGATCGTGTGTGCCGTGCTGGTGCCGGTCCCAGGGCGGGGCAGTCCCGTGCCAACCCTGCTCCTAGCGCGCTGCCGTGCCGTGCACAGCCCCACGCCGGTGCGGTGCCCAGCGTCCCGTGTCTCGGCATGCTGCAGTGCCCAGATCCGTGCACCGGCAGCCCGGTGCCCGGTGCCGTTGGCGATGCGGCGCCCAGCCCCACGCCAGGGCCGGCTGCAGGTGGCGGGGGGGCGGGCCCGGGGCGGGCCCGGCCGGGCAGGGGCGGCCCGCGGGTGATGTCAGGCTGATGCTGTCGGTGCGGCGCGCGGTGCATTGTGGGCGAATCCCGCCGGCCGCCGCGGCTCCGGCTCCGAGGGGGAGAATGCGTCCGCGGCCGGCCGGCCCCATAGCCGCAGCCGCAGCGTGCTGGGCCCGCGGCACCGAGCCCAACGAGCCGCACTGAGGGATGTGGGGCATGCGCTGCACACGCCGGCCGCAGCGGGAGGCGCCGGCGGCGGCGGGGCCAGGTGAGCCGGACCCGGCCGGGGCGCGGCGGCTGTTGCGGTCACTGGCAGGGGAGGGGGAGTCCCGCTGGCGGCTGGAGGGACGTGGGGCCGCGGACGGCACCCGGCCGGGCTGCGCCGGCCCGCTCCGCGGCTCCGCGCAGGGCACTGTGGGAACTGTAGTTCGCCCCTCCGCCGGGTGTCGGCTGCGGAAGGGGAAGGGTCCCGCGCGGAGGACTCGGGCTACCAGCATGCCCGAGGTGCTGGGCGATCGCGACGCGGAGTGACGGGCCAGCGTCGCCAATGAGAAGGCGATCCGGGGTGGGGCGAACCATCTGCCGAGAGGGGCGGTGGGGGGTGGCGTGCGGGCAACTGCAGTGCAGGGGCGGACGCGGCCACCTCCTCGGCGGGGGGAGGCGGGGCTGCCCGAGGTGAGGGGCAGGGCGTTGGGGGGACCGGGGCTTGGCAGCAGCTCCTCACGCCCCGGCGCCTCCCGCTCGGGCTGGCTGCGGGCCGGCGGCTGCCAGGGCTCAGGGCGAGGCGCGGGGGGTGCCCGCCAGGGAGGGACGGGCGGTGGCCTCGCCGGGGCGCGGGCAACGGCAGTGCTGTGTGGGGCGGCGGGCGGACTGAGCGGGGGTGCCGTGTCCCCCCGCGCATTGAAAGGCTCCGCCGAGGAGGGAGCGGGCCCGCCGGGTGGTGCCAGGTGGCTCCGTCGCCCGCCCGACCTCCGGTGTTGGGGTGGGGGCTGACGCGTGAAGGCAGCCGGCGGCCTTGTGTCAGGCAGCTGAGCTGATGCCTGGGGGGTCGTATGGGGGAAACGCCGGGAGGGTGTCAGCGAGGCCAGGCTGCCGGCATAAGCATCCTGTTCAACCAAGAAAGCCAGCCTGTTATGTAGAGGCTTTTGGGGAGGGAGCGTTTTCATTCCATTATTTTGTGATAACTTCTTGGTCATAAAGTCATTAAATAGTTTGGGTTGGAAGGGACCTTCAAAGGTCCACCCACCTGCAGTGAGCAGGGACATCTTCAACTAGATCAGGTTGCTTGGAGCCCCGTCCAGCCTGGCCTGGGATGGGGCATCTACCACCTCTCTGGGCAACCTGGGCCAGTGTTTCACCACCCTCACTGGAAAAAATTTCTTCCTCGTGTCTAGCCTGAATCTCCTCTCCTTTAGTTTAAAACCATCCCCCCTTGTCCTATAGCAGCAGGCCCTGCTAAAAAGTGTGTCCTCATCTTTCTTATAGGCCCCTTTTAAGTATTGAAAGGCCGCAATAAGGTGCATGGGTTTGAGGCGGGAGGCTCATTAGCTTTTGCAGGGTGGGAGATTTTACTCCTGTGTGTGTTGCCATGTCCTCTGCAGCTTTTTAGCTTGAAATCCTCTGCCATTGTGTCTTTATTGCTTGCAGTGCCCAAGTTTGCACTGGTGAATGTGACTGTAGTCATTATGCTTTCCCTGCACACAGGGAGAGGACGTATCCAGTAACCTGTGTCTGACCCACTGAGAACTTTCAAGATGAACACCATGACCTTGAAGTGCATTTTGTGTTTAACGAGGAACCAGTATGCTTTATGAAGCGCTGGATTGACGCTGCCACTCCATCAGTGTTGCTGAACTACTTGCATGCCAAGTTCATGAACACCTGTGGGTTTTTTTGGGGGTGGGAATTTCAATACCTGTTGGTATCACGTTTCTGACCAGTCCAAATCAGCTATATATTAAAAACTTTCTTCTATATTTTTGAATTCCCTTAGGCTTGCAAGGAGGAACTATAGACAATTTGATTGACAGAAGGAAAGGCTTCCAAATTTTACCATTGCACATGAATTTCTTGGTATTCCTTGTACTGTCACTGAAAATGCTACATTTTAGCAACATACTTCTTAGTGAGTCACAACAGAAATTTTCAGCCCGAGAACTTTGTATGAGTGAAATTTAACCTCATGTTGCATGTGAGACAGGGTGTGTTAATGCTCTCTCAACACTAATGCTTACAGATGCTGTGCCTATACAGGTGCTATGACTAAAGGACGGTGTGCAGCAGTACTGTCTTACTAGTGGTTATTCACCACATTTCAATGTATCAGCTTCTTTTGAGACGATATCTCAGTATAAGAGGGGCAGGTTAGGAATTATGTGTTAATGTTTTGGCTTATTTTACTTTGCGTGCCAGTGATCATCCAGCTCATAACAAGCATTCTCGTGCTGATGTATGTGGGATCAGAAACTTTTGACATGCAATGCTCATGAATGGTGTATGTGGTGTCCACTGCTGTTACTTTCGTGTTCTGTGTGCTTTTGCATGCTTTATGATAATATCCTTCCTTCAGGAATGGGCAAAGTTCCCGTTCTCTGACTGTCAAAGGAAAACACTGGAAGTATCTTTCCCTTGCAGGGAATCAGGATCAGTCTTGGGAATACCTGATTAATCTTTTTTTTCTTGGAATAGTCAGCAAGAGGGAAGTTTGATCCTCATCAGTACTCTTGGTCCTCCAGTAAAGGAGTGTCTCTGGTGTAAGGAAACCTATTTCACTAGCTCCCACGGTTGATGCTAATGAAGTGGCACTCATGGCTTATCTGTGGATTTCCTTTCCCTTCCCTCTCCACCCTATTCCCAGTGTTTGGTGGTGAAGGCAGGTCTGTCTCTACACTGCAACTAGAAGCGTGGACCTCTCTTCCAATGGAAGTGTTTGGTATTCATTTTTTTTTCCAAAGCAGGAATGATCAGACAGATCCAGGAAGATCAGAATTCCTCTTTCTTCTTTATCTCTAGTGCTGGGTTCACTTCATTCTGTTTCTTGCCCTCTCTTACAGAAAAATTGGCACATGGCTTTATAGCTTATTGGGTAGCCCACTGCTCTTTTGTGCGTCTTGCTGTGCGCTCACCTCTTCAATTGTGTCCTGTCATTTTTCTGCCTTGGTCTTATTTGTGTATGTACCAACGTGCAGGGTACAGATAAACTCTACAGGAATGGCTCCCCAGTCTGGGAAGGCCCTAGATTGGATTTATTTGCCAGAGCTCCATAACAACCTTCCAGTAACATTGATTCACTTTGAAAACAGAGCAGAAGACAGAAACTAGGGCCTTATAGAGGGATATGCCTCTATAAAGTCCTCAAAGGCTTCGTAAACTGTTCCCTCATTTTTAAGAGTTTGTTGGCTTTGTTGGTTTCTTCTTCTTTGAACATTGCAAGGCACAGCCCAATATTTGCTGGGGTGACTGTGGAAGCATTTACTTAAAGGGTGTTTAAACTCTGCCAGTTTACTGAATAAGATACAGAATGGGCACGACTAGTGCTTCTCTTCCCTTCTTGCATCAAAAATAACTAAAAAGTGGCTATTCCACTGAAACACCCTGAAATCCACTTAAATGTCATTGTCCAATTGGAATAAATGTTAAGATTGCTTTGGCAGATAGGAATGGGGAAGGCCGCCTATGAAGCCTCCCTCCCTAGGGCAGAGGAAGAATGGGAGAATCTGTTGGATGTTTATTTAAGCCTTAGGAAGGAGAGGTGGGAGGTGAAAAAGATAATGAGGCCATGGAGTCCCTATTTGGGTTCAGATGCGTATAAGAGTCTCACTAGTTACAAACTGGACAATGACAGTCCTCCATGTCATGCAGGACCACTTCTTCGCTACTCAATAGCTGTTTACACGGGAAAGGGTCATTTTGGTAGTTGAGAAGGAAGATATTGACAGTGTGATGGACTGTTGATGTAATCAAATAAGATGTACTTGGAAACCTATTCCTTTTGATGTCAAGCCATGTCATCTTTAATTTGGTGATCAATATGAAAGGAACAAACTGCAGATCATGGGTTGAATGCATCTGTATAGGTGCAACGGGGAACAGAGGGAATGCTTGTGGGTGCAGATTTCCTCTTCTTCGGAGAAATGGGGCAGCCCAGCCTTAAACAGTTTTAGTGTCAGCCTTGACAGATGGAAGTGTCCGCGTGACAGTCAATGCTAGGAGGCTCAGTGTCAGCCCGGAGGCTGTGTGTATACGAAACTTTGGTGGCCTACTGATCAGATATGGAGCGATTGCGAAAGGGATAAGGAGAAGTTAATGTCTAGTGAAAAGGTTTCGATTACAGGATTATAAACCCAGCTGCTCAGGCCAAAACCTTGTATTACTTCAGTCCTTTTTCTACTAGTGACCAAGAGATGACGCTTAAGGAAAGGCTGAGAGGACACAAATAACATGCTTGCCCTAGTTATACCCTTCTCGGTGTTGCAGTCTGCAGGTTTTCAGTCTTTTTATTTGTTAGCCTGAATAATTTTGCATGTACACAAGGTGTATCATTCCACCGGTTAACAGCTCTCTGTTGTGAAACCTAGCTATGCATTCCTCTGTGTCTTCCTCTCTTTTAGACAGTTATTAGTTTTAGAGAAACTTCATTTTTTTCCTGAGACATCTTCATTTTTAAGGCCTTTGGTCTGATACCATACCAGAAGGTTTTGGGCTATCCAGAGACATTATTATTAGAGAGATGGCTCTATCTGTTGTGCTTGTTGAGTCTTCCTAAAAGCACCTAGCCTTTCCTAATACGTCTATAAATCATGACTTCTTCCCCCACCTGCCAGTTAGTTTTATTTTTCATTTTCAGTTTTCTGAATGTGTCTGGTGTGGAAGTAAGACTCTTTGATTTTCCAGATTCTCTGCAGAGCTCTTTAGAATAAAAAACAACAAAAAATCCTTGACATCTTCTTTCTTATCTTTTCTCTATTCAGTTTTTCTATTTTTTGTCTGTCTGTCATCCAGCAGATTGGCTGGCTGGCCTCTGGTCAGGTATGTGTGGAAAAGATGTTTTTATCTGTAGAAGTTTGCTACATCTCTTTAAAATAATAAAAAAAATACCATACCATTTTTAACTTGGAAGAATTTGTGCTTTCTTCTTTTGCACACATCTTCTATTTATAAAAGACTTTTTGTTTGTAAAATAAGTCAATTAGAATTAAAATGAAGCAATTTAAAGGACCAAGAAGAAGTTGCACTAGCCAAAGACTTTTTTTGTTGTTGTTGGTTGGTTGGTTTTTTGTTTTTGTTTTTGTGGTTTTTTTTGAGGTGCTGTATTTCAGTTCTTTCACAATGAAGTTGAGTTATAAAGTTACTGTTTAAAATCTTGGTGACATGTCCTGATCTCCATGAGTTCCTTATTGCTGCCTGTTTCCTAAAGGCACAGCCCATCTGTTCTCCCATGGCAAATCACCATTGCTGCTTTATTCTGGACCAATGGGGTAGTTTTACTACTACATTTTTCCATTTAGGCTTGATACAATTCCTTTATCTATCTATCTATATATCTATCTCCTTTAAGCCTATTTTTTTTTCTTTAGTATGTAGTACTATTTCTCCCCTTGACTGGCCTTTTTCTGTACCTTGTTCCCTGGAGTGCTGGAGAATGCCACCCTATTAACAGGTTCCTGGGGCATGTTCTCCCTTGAATCCATACATCCTAGTCCTCCACCTTACTTCTGAGTTCTATTTCATCTATTTGTTTTGTTGTTTTTTTTTTTTTTTGGGGTCCCGTTCAAATATCCCATACCCCTGAAACTGCTCTTTGAGGGTGGGGTGGAGTTTCTTCTAGAATTCTGCCCATTTTTCCCTACCCTGTTTTAGAAGTTACAGAACTTGGGATTTGATCCAGGCTATCATTCTTGGCCTTTATACCATTGAAAGCCACGTGGATCACACTTGCCAGCTTCTCGCTGGGATGGTATGGAAATGGCTGTTGTGGATTAGTCTGCCCGGCATGTTGCCAGTGGCCATGGCCAATGCCGAATGCCCTGGAGGGAGCCAGAGGTGGGAGCTGGTGGGTAGTGCCGTTGTCCTGGAGTGCTCTCTGAGCGCTCAGTTGCTTTCAATTTAGTCATTTTTTTGGTCAGAGATTTTTGTCATCATATTCAGTTGTCTGCTGCTGGCAATTTTTGTGTTTGTCAGGGGTTTTTTTTTCCCCTGTGAATTTGTCCAGTTCTTTGGAGTCAGTGTAAATACTAACCTCCACCGCATCTTGCAGCAGGATGTTGCACAACTCATCTATGCTTTGCATTTATTTCACACATGCCACTTGCTAGAGTTGCCTACTGCTGGAAAAAGCAGTGAACAGTCATTTCTTGTTCACCTTTTCTGTGCATAACTTGGTTGTGTAGACCTCAATAACACTGCACCTCAGCTTATGGTTCTTCCTAAGAATCTGCCTCCCAGCACCTGGAGTGCCCCTCTTGCACCTGACTGGCAGGACACTGTGCTCTTCTTTCACCTCCAAAATTCAGCTGTCTGCCTGCCAGGTTGCCTCCGCAGACTTCCTTGTCCTCCGCCCCACAGGTGGGCATTCCTAGTGTGAGAGGATGGGATACCACTATCCACTGAGGAGGTTTTACCAGCAGGATCATTGCTAGTCACCCTAAGACCTATTGCCGCCAGGTGTCTTCTCCTCCTCGGTGGGAGCATAGTCTGAAGTTAGGAACCTATCTGAAGTTCTTATCTTCCTCCTCCCCAAACCCCAACTTGTGCACTTCATCCATCCCTAACATGAAAAAGCAATATGTTGCTTCTGAGGATGGTGAGGTCCATGTACATGTAGGTACCTGTACATGCAGCATTTAAAGCAGACTATGGCTGTCTCACCTTTCTGCTGCATTTCTGCCCATTTCCCAGCTTCCAACCTTCGTAGAGGTAGTGGAGAGTGTTCAGTAGGTAGTTCTGTTGTTTCCCTCTTCTTTTAGCGTAACTTTTAAAAATTTCACTTCTACAGTTAGGGACTAGGAACTTCATAGTCTTCTTGATGTATATAGTTAAATTCTTAAATGTGTTCTGCTCACTCAAAACAAGGGGATGGTGTAGCTGTCTCATACTTCTACCTTCATATAGGCATCAGTGCAGTGCTCCTTTTGATTGGACACTCCATTAAATTGTGCATTTTGTTTTCCCTCATTTCATGAAGAGAAAGTTGCTTGTTGCTTGCTTGCTGAAGTACCCCAATCAGAGAATAGAAGCCACCTTTGTGGTGATATTGTGTTAGGAGACTTAGAGCTTTGTGGTGTAATTACAATTATTTAAACAGAATCTAGCAGCATTAGACTCTAACATTTACTAGTGTAGGGGTTATGCAAGTAAGTTATTGAACTAACTGGTTTCTTTAAATTTTGCTTTCCTTGAAAAAAAAAAGTTGGCCTCAGGCACTCTGCTGCTTTTAAGGAGAAGTGTCTGAATCCTGTGATCTCATGGAAGGCTGAAGGCTTCCTGCTGTGGAGATGAACATGGAGCGTGGCTTGACTGAAGCTGAGATGGATCTGAGGTACCGCTCCTCCACTGTGCTGGCACTTGTGTTTGACTGACCCTACAATGAACCAGTTCAAGGAACTCTAAGCCAAGGAAATAACCTTATTTATTAGGAAAAGGAATAGCTTTTCTCTGGTACAAGTCACTGAATTGGCCTTTGGTGGAATCCTGTGTGCAGTTCAGAGCTGGCAGGAGAGAGGCGAACTGTTTCCTCTTCATTGCAGGCAGGTTTTTTGGTTGGCTAACCAGGAACCTGAAGCTGTGGATCCAGGGTCAGCGTCTATTTGTAGGCTTTATGGAGGAGGGAATGTAGCAAATATGGTGTAGCAGTGCTTCCATTGATTCTCGTCTTTCATTCATTAGTGACTAAGCAGCCAAAAATGTAATTTTTGGTTTTGTTTTTTTGACCGTTGTTTTTGGTTTTAGTAAAATTTGCACTAGCTAAAGCCTGTCTTTTAAAAGGTGCCAAGCCTTGATCAGAAAAGAGCAAGAGATCTAGACTCCACCATCTGCTTTGTTCTACGTCCTGTCTTTAAGGAAATCTTCCATGAAAAACTAATTTGCAGTTGTCAGGCTTCAGCTTTTAGCAGAAGATGAGCTAGAATGGGAGAGCCCTTCAGTTTCTTATATTTTCATCATAGGGAGATACTTCTACACTACGTTAATTTGCTTTTCAGTGTGCTTTTTGGATGAGATACATGCATTTTAAAGAGTTTAGTTTCCAGGTGGCTGGAAGGCATCTTTCAGCCTTCTTTCAGCTCCAGCTTTTTTAGTGACCATGAAGCGTGGGTGCTAGCCATTTACCAGACTCCAATGTCTCTCCCCAGTTGTAGGCAAGGACAGAGTTGCCTCCCTTTTTTTCTGTTTCTCTCTGCAGCAATGCTGTGCTCTATATATATGACCTGCATGACTTATTCATAGATGTCTGAGTATGAGTTTGGTTGTATTAAGAAGCATTTTGTGGAAGATGCACTTTTTCTTTCTGGTGTTCTTCATGTCTAGAAAGAATCCAGAGCAGTTGCTTATCAAGCAGAGGTGAGGCTTAAGGGGCTTTGTCCATTGAGCTAACAGGAAAAAAAAGAAAAAGTAAAAAATGTGCAAATGTGAAGGGCAGGTAGTCAGGTATTTTTTCACTTTTGTGACAGTTAGTGTGGGGGAAATGGCAGGAGGCATTTGTCTTCTGGGTTCTAGGCATTTGGGTTCTAGGATTCAAGGCTATTTGATACAGTGGGTCTCTGCAGCCTATTTTCAAGTTTGGTGGCAGCTCAGAAGCTGATATCTTTAGTGTGGTTGTAGCTTTTTTTGCAAAGCAGGTTTCCTTTAACCTTGCGACTTGTGTTTCTGATTGTGATGAAATTATATACATTTTTTCCCACCTCCAAACATCTTAGGCTGGACTTGAACCAGTAATTGTGCTGTCTGTGGAGTAGTATTAGAAGCATTCGCCAGTACCCAGCTTACTCTGGCAAGCTGAGCACAGAATCCACAAATACCCACTTCAGATTGAGATCAGTTTGAAAAATTATGAGCTTTGGCCAGCTCAGGTACAAAATTTAGTTTTCTATTACTTTATTACGGCTATTAATAGAATTAAAATTAATTTTGCATTCAAGTATGACATAAGGTTTATGATGCTTTTTTATAGAAACAAATTCTGACCATCTGTGTTCTGTAATAGTTACCTGGCATAGCACTGGCAAATTAAGGATCCAAGTACAAATATGGTTTATTACAATGAATCTACCCTGAAGAACACATTTTGAAGTTTGTTTGGTTTTTTGTTTTTTTCTGAGAATAACATTCAAGGGATTTTTCTGTCAAGCACAACAATGTAAGATCTGATAGCAAAATGAGAAGACATACGCCTACGTCATAGAACTGCTTAACTCAACAGATAGAAAAACTTATAGATGGGAAATTATTATTTTCATGAGCCAGGAGATTGCAAGCAGATGCAGACCGTTGTGGACTAGATGTCATCAATGATACGTGTGGAAATGGCTTATATAGAGGCAGTCCAGACTAGCTTGTAAAACACTTCCATAATCTTAGTAGCACCATTTCTCCTTGGAAACTGACTCACATAGCGGTGCAGAAAGAAATTAAACATCCTGCGCTTGCATATACAAGAGTTTTCATATATCTTTCTAGAATGTTCAGGCATGGAGAGAAAAAGATACAGGCCACAGACATTATCTTCACTGATATTATTGTTTTCTTTGTTAATATTATATTTCAATATTAACTACAAAGGAAACATATTACTCTAGAACTGTAGATCCTTCAAATAACAATGAAGTTTGAGCTTCTAGTCTAAAACCAGGTTTTACACCACTGGGGACTTTTGTCTTTGAGAAGAAAAGCTCAGGGAACCACTGGATATGGTTGAGAATGCACCGGGATTTCCCAAGTGTGGAAGAAAAAGTGGGTCAGCCATGAGGACATCATCTTCAGGCAAGTCATCAGCTGTCTGCAAACTAAAAAATGATGAGGCTGCAGATCAGAGAATGAAACTGTAGATTTGTAGAGGGCTGAGGAAGGTTGAACATGCTCCCCTGAGCATGGTCCAACTAGAGGGGAAAGTTCCTTACAAAAATGGGAAAAATGGTTACAGAAGGACTGGGCTGTAGAGAGATGATTTAAGTGACTAACAGTCGGCATGATAAAGAATTTTTGTCAGTCCCAGGAAATCTCTTCTGTGTAATTACAAACAGAATCTCTGCTGTGATCAACAGTGGGCTTGAAAACTGCAAAAATTTTTTCCCACTTAGTCTAATTTAGTCTGATATGATGTATTATTGCAGCAAGTGGCAGTTGCACTACTTATGCTAATTTTTATTAAAGCACTTAGCAACATGAAGTCTCTGTGGCCAATCTATAAATATGTGATTTCTCCCTGCAAAATACCCCATCTTCCAGAATTTGAATCAAAATACCAAATCTCTGATCAGGAACTTACTGTTATGTTCCCAACCTCTCAACATTTTTTTGACAAGTTTATTTAATCCTTGACAATTATGGTCACTGCATCTATCATAAAATGATTTGAATGGGTAAGATGAGCACCGTTTTCCTTGGAATGGAGGTTTACAATGATTGATCTCAGGCTGTGGGCCTTTTAATAACCTAACATAATAGGTTGTATACAAGACCATTGAGCAATGGATGTTACTAGTTTGCTGTATGGCTGAGGTGGTTATTCAAGGTAAAATACTGTTCTCCAAGAATAAGGACTCAAGAAAGGTACTGTTGATGACAGCTGTGAAAAGCAACTTGGAATGGCCATGTTTGAAGGAGGATGAATAACAGGCTCCCCACAAAAGTGGCAAGAAGAGAGAGGACTTGCCTAAAAGGGACACTTTGCAGTACCAAAGGATCCATTAAACAAACCGGTCCGGGATCAGGTGATGAAAACATACCTCTATGTGGTGTTCCTGGTGTTGTCAGGTGTAGATTGAGTCTGATAACATAAATGTAACCTCTGCTTAGTTCTTACTTTTATTCAGATATATTTGTTTTGTCTACCAGCAGACTACTCAAGCTTTGCAAGTAGGGATCTATACTGGCTTTGCAGGTAGATATAATTAAGATGCAGTTAAATTTTTTTTGTAAGCAGACCATGATGTTTCCCTGTTACATTACTAGAGGTTAGGCTGGTTATGATATTAGAGGGATTCCCTAGTGTTAGATTTCATTTTCTGCCTGGCTCAAAAATTGGAGCAGCCCTGTAAGGGCGGTTGATGGAAGGTAATAGGCCCTCTGGAAGAAGGTAATAGACTTTCCAGAAGATTCCTAAAGCATCTGGATGATAACTTCTTGGTACAGATACTAAGGGAACCGACCAGGAAAGGTGCCTTCCTAGATTTGATTCTCACTAACTGAGAGGGTCTCGTGGGAGCAGTGGCAACAGGTTGCTTGCTTAGGCACTGTGACCATGAAGCAGTCAGGTTCAAAATCTGTGCTAATGGGAGGAAAACTGACACCAAGACCTCAACTCTAGATATGAGGAGAGCAGACTTCAGGTTACTCAGAGAACTACTTAATGAGATTTCCTGGGAAGAAGCTTTTGAGGGTGCTGGGGTCCAATGAGATTTCCTGGGAAGAATCTTTTGAGGGTGCTGAGGTCCATCAGTGTTGGCCACTTTTTAAGTACCACCTACTAAAAGCGCAGGACCAGGTAATTCCAAAATGCCCAAAATCTAGCAGGCAAGGCAAAAAGCCAGCTTGGTTGAGCAGGGATCTTCTTGAAATATGGCGTAAAAAGAAATTACATGGTCAGTGGAAGCAAGGTCAGGCATCATGGGAGGACTACAGAGATGCTGCTTGCCACTATAGGGAGGAAATTAGCACTGCCAAAGCTCAATTAGAATTGAAGCCGGCCAGTACTGTGAAGGACAATTTTTTAAAGGGTTTTTAAAATATGTTAACGGCAAAAGGCAAACTAGAAATAACATTGGCCCATTACTTGATGAGCATGGTCACCTTATTAACAGGGACATAGACAAAGCCAAGACGTTTAATGCTTTCTTCACCTCAGTCTTCAGCATTGAAGATGGACTTGGGGGCCCCCATAACCCTGGGTTAGAGAACCATGGCTGCGAGAACAATAAACTCCCAATCAATCCAGAACTTGTATGGGATTCGCTACTCCAGCAACATCCCTACAAGTTGCTGGTCCCTGACAGGATTCATCTAAGGGTGCTTAAAGAGCTGGCTGAAGAGACCTCTCCTTGTGATTTTTCAATGCTCCTGGGAATCTGGAGAGGTCCCAGTTGACTGGAAGCTGGCAAACGTTGTCCCAATCTACAAGAAGGGCAACAGGGATGACCCTGGCAACTACAGGCCTGTCAGTGTCACTTCTGTGCCTGGCAAAATCATGGAGAAAAGTGTTCTGGGAGTTATTGAAAAACATCTGAATGACAACGCAGTCATTGGTCCCAGCCAGCACAAGTTCATGAGGAGAAAGTCCTGCTTAACAAACTGAATGTCTTTCTACAACAAGGTTACCCACCTAGCTGACCGAGGGAAGCCTGTCAATATGATCTTTTTGGATTTCAGTAAAGCCTTTGATACCGTCTCTCACAGTATTCTCCTGGACAAGATGTCCAGCACACAGCTGGGTAAACACACAATGCAGTGGGTGAGCAACTGGCTGACAGGCCAGGGTCAAAGGGTTCAGTAAATGGGGTTATGTTGGGCTGGCGACCAGTCACTAGCGGGGTTCCACAGGGATCCATCTTAGGGCCGGCACTCTTCAATGTCTTCATAAATGACTTGGACACAGGACTTGAGGGAATACTTAGTAAGTTTGCCAATGACACAAAATTGGGAGGAGCTGTTGACACTCTCGAGGGCAGAGAGGCCCTGCAGATGGATCTGGACAAACTGGAGAACTGGGCAATCACCAACCGCATGAAGTTCAACGATGGCAAGTGCTGGATTTTGCACCTGGGACATGACAACCCTGGCTGTACATACAGACTGGGAGAAGAGATGCTGGAGAGCAGCTCTGCAGAGAGGGATCTGTGGGTTCTGGTCGACACCAAGTTGAACATGAGCCAACAGTGTGTCCTAGCAGCCAAGAGGGCCAACTGTGTCCTGGGGTGCATCAATCACAGCATTGCCAGCCGGGCAGGAAGGTGATTGTCCCGCTCTGCTCTGCACTGGTGCGGCCTCACCTGGAGCCCTGTGTGCAGTTCTGGGAGCCACAGGATAAAAAAAGATATAAAGCTACTGGAGAGTGTCCAGAAGAGTGCTATGAAATGCGTGAATGGCTTGGAGGGGAAGCTATATGAGGAGTGGTTAAAGTCACTTGGTTTGTTCAGCCTGGAAGAGAGGAGACTAAGGGGAGACCTCATCGTGGCTACAGCTTCCTCACAAGGAGAGGAAGAAGGGCAGGTGCTGATCTCTCTGGTGACCAATGACAGAAGGTGGAAGGAAGATGTGTCAGGGGAGGCTTAGGTTGGATGTTAGGAAAAGGTTCTTCACCCAGAGGGTGGTGGAGCACTGGAGCAGGGTCCCCAGGGAGGTGTCACGGCCCCACGCCTGACAGTTCAAGAAGAGACTGGACAACACCCTCAGACACATGATGTGAACTGTGGGGTTGTCATATGCAGAGACAGGAGTTGGACTCGATGATCCTTGTGGGTCCTTCCAACTCAGGACATTCTATGATTCCTCTCAAATTCTCATGCTCCCCATGTTTTTAGCTTTGCTGCTGAGATGTATTTGGAGAGGATTAGGATCACATAAACTGCCAGTAGTGTAGGCATGCTTATCTGGTGTGCATTCATAGTGATTTGTTGTTATAATTAACTGTGCTGATTCTCCCTGTAGATAGGTGGTTTTGGCTCAGAAATCACTGGTGTGTCTGACTGCTCTGTGATGTTTGTGGGCACAGTCTCTGGCAATACGAAGTTACGTGTTCAGGGGTTTGTTTTGTTTTGCTTGGGTCGTGTGCTGTTACTTGTAGGTCACTGTGCAGGCAATAATGCATTCAGTTAGCTGTGCAGCCAGGTAGCCATAAGAATGCTGTCAAGGTGCATCTGTTGTCATATTTAATATATTTATGTATGTTTGTTCAGTGCAGCTTCATGTTAGTAGAATCTGGACCTCTCTGTCTTGATTGCAGCTTTTGTTGTTATTGTTGTTTTCCCAGTCATAACTACATCACAGTCCTAGTATCTTGCAACCTCACCTTTAGATGTTTTGTTTTTTACAGAAATGAGATGCTATGAATAGTGAATCCAGAATTTCTAAGGCTGATGCCCTTGCATGCCTGTGAGAATATGTCACAGAGGAAACTTTAAGCCACAGCTGCTAGGAGCTGAGCCTGCTCTCTAAGCAGGGTTTGCTACAGCAGAGACAGGCAGCGAAGGAAGATAGGTGTCTTCAAGGAACAACAACCTTTCAAGCTCCTGCTGTCAGACCTACCCCAACAGCATATGACTTGTTTTTAATTCCTGTTTCAAGTTCAGCAGGACATATGGTGTATTCCAGGGCTGAGGGGCTATTAGTCCAGTGCACTGTATTTTTTTAAAATCAACTTGTTTCCCATACTGTCATATGCATTTCTACCCTAACAACAGAATGCTAGTGCATGGTACAACTTATTTATAGAAAGATTTATGGTATTTTTTGTTTGTTTTAATATGAGGGATTTCACTTTTATAATTGGTATTGTGTATTGGAAGCCGATGATGTTGGTAAAACAGTGAGGGACGCTGACTGTGTGCAGTTAATGCTGCCATTCACCAAGCCCCAGTTCTGCTGCTCAGTTGCACTTGGAAACTCCACTGTTTTTCTTTCATACTTCTAAGCACTCTCAATCCTACTTGTTATATTGTCCTCTTATTCTCCCCCCAATCTGTTTCATTTTAGCTTGATGCCAGTAAAGTTCATGTTGGGAACAGCTAAGTTATGCTTAAATTCTATTTACAACTTTTGTTTGTTTGTTGCTCCCATGCAAGTATTGGACAAGGAGATTTATTTGATGAGATTGATTTGATTTCTAGCCTGCAGTTTACTGGGGTTACTTCTTTTGGTTTTGCAGATGTCCAGCTTTGTCTCATCTAAAAGGCTGTAGTTTGCATCAGCTTTCTAAACCACCATTGGGCTCTGCATTTAAAGGTGGATCCCATGTTCATGGTGGGAAATTTGATCAAGCAAAGATGGTCATAGGCTACATAGGATGTATCCTGAAATAAAGTGGGATATTGCTGTTCCTTCACAGTGAGATTAAGACATTTAAGATTATATGGGACCTTTAGTAAGATGATGAGAGACAGACCTCCGTAGCTTTGTTTTGCTGTTTAATAACCACCCTGTGTCTGATGAGTTTTCAACTTGATGTTTGTTTGAGTTTGTATTTTGAGCACTGCTACCACAGTATATTGAGACTGAAGTAAGCTAACATCCGAAAGATCTCATATGTACATTAGGAATTTCCACAGGGAATGCTCCATATTTATTGTGAGAGTGCTATGATCCTGTAAAATTAGAAAATAATTTTTCCAGTAAAGCTGTTTAAAATGTTGCTTCCATGAAAGAGAATGTTGTAAGATAGGCAATTGGATTGTGTATATGAGACTTTTTGATTGATTCATTATTTTTTGGTCTCTGACCTCCTTGAAGTGTTAAAGGAAACACATATATACACTATTCCTCTGAAAGTAACTGATAAAAACACAAGTCTGGCTATATTGGGTCATATCACAGGTCCACCTAGGCCAGTATCCCATCTTAAGTTGACCAAGAGTGGATATCTAGGGTAGAGAATATGCGGGGAAAGCATATAAAATGACTCCACAGACCACTCCAGCCACCTTAAGTGATTTGTGACTTGAAAGCTTCCTAAGCTAAAGATGGAATATTTTAATGTAACTGTTTAATTGATTTTTTGTTATTATTATTTTTAGTGAATTTGTCAAGTCACTGTTTGAATCTATGTAAGCTTTTAGCATCTGCAGTGAAGATTTCTTCAGCTTAACAACTTCTATGAAGTTACTTCTGCTTGGTCTAGTTTGTCTCCCAATGAACACACATGTGAACAAGGCAGATGCATTTGATGTAAGACTCTGCCACACTGATTGCAACATCAGACCTTACACTGAAATTATTGCAGACTTTTCCTTCTAAGTTTGTTAATGTTGCCTATCCCAGTCATGCTTCTCTGTCGGATCTTGATTTTCTTGTCGGCTAAATAATGGCTCCTATAGTGCATCAGATTTTTGTAAGCAGCCTCAAAAATAAGGAGACCATTTACGCATGAGTGCTATTGGCTGGAACTGTCTCGATGCCATATAGAAAAAACAGCTAGCAGAGCAGTGTGTCGGAGTATATAGTGGGGTTTATTAGCCTGCTTAAGCATGGCTTTTTGTATTTCTCTTTTTTAAAAGCCATGACTAAATATCTAAAACTGTAAAGATTCTCCAGTATGGGCTGGAAGACACAGCAGTATGTGAGAGCTGCTTTCACATTTCATGTTGAGCTTGGCCAAGAGACGGGATTTTGTCCTGTTGTCACTGTTTCTTTCTCATAGCTGCTTTCGCTTCTGCTTCACTTGCTATTTTGAGGAAGCCTGGTTTATTATGTTGGTGCAAAAGTAATCACAGTTTCGGACTGTGAATTTTAAATCATTATAACTAGGCTCAAACACATCTTTATTAATCAAAATAGGAACCATTGCAATCAACACATTTTTGCCAAAGAGAAATAAGTTCGTTTATTCCTGTAGCATCAAAATTCATGCTTCGGGATTCAACGAACTCTTGGAAAGCATTTTCTTTATCCTGCTGGTTCTGGAAGCATTTTCCCTGCAAAATGTTGTCGAGATGCTTGAAGAAGTGTTAAGTCAGTTGGCGAGAGGTCAGGTGAATATGGCAGATGAGGCAAAACTTCATAGCCCAATTCGTTCAACTTTTGAAGCATTGGTTGTGCTATGTGTGGTCGGGCGTTGTTGCGTAGAAAAATTGGGCCCTTTCTGTTGACCAATGCTGGCTGCAGGCGTTGCAGTTTTCAGTGCATCTTATTGATTTGCTGAGCATGATTCTCAGATATAATGGCTTTGCTGGTATTCAGAAAACTGTAGTGGATCAGACCAGCAGCAGAGCACCCAACATTGACCATGACCTTTTTTGGGGGCAAGTTTGGCTTTGGGAAGTGCTTTGGAGGTTCTTCTTGGTTCAGTCACTGAGCTGGTCGTCACCAGTTGTCGTATACAATCCACTTTTTGTTGCACGTCACAATGCAGTCAAGAAATGGTTCATTGCTGTTGTGCAGAATAAGAGAGGACAACACTTCAAAATGATGATTTTTTTAAAAAAATTATTTTTGGTCAGCTCATGAGGCACCCACTTATTGAGCTTTTTCACCTTTCCCATTTGCTTCAAATGCTGAACGACCATAGAATGGTCAATGTTGAGTTCTTCAGCAACTTCTCATGTAGCTGTAAGAGGATCGGCTTCGATGATTGCTCTCAATTGGTCATTGTCAACTTCCAGTGGCTGGCCACTATGCTCCTCATCTTCAAGGCTCTCATCTCCTTTGTGAAACTTCTTGAACCACCACTGCACTGTACGTTTGTTAGCAGTTCCTGGGCCAAATGCATTGTTGATGTTGTGAGTTGTCTCCGCTGCTTTACAAACCATTTTGAACTTGAATAAGAAAATGGCTTGAATTTGATTTTTGTCTAACATGATTTCCATAGTCTAAAATAAATATAAAATTAACAGTAAGTAATAAATAACATTTAAAAAACATAAAGCGAGAAAAGCACATTGAAGTGATGTATAATATGACATTTATTTAAGAATGTATTCCAACATCGAATGGCAAATTTCAACAATGCAAAAACTGCAATTACTTTTGCACCAACATAATACAGTATCATAGGATCACTTAACTCTCTTGCCTGTCTTCATGGGAGAGGAGTGCAATAGTTTATTGACATCCTGTCCATTTCCTACAGGAAAAGAAAATCTGAAAGTGCCTGTCTTCTCAGTCACTATCTTCAAAATTATGTAACTTTACATTCTATGGTCTAAAACTAAAAGTTGGTCTAAAGCTAAAAGTGATGCAAATATGTCAGAGTTTATGTACTTGGTCATGCTTTGAATCAGGAACAGTTTTACTGGAGATAGAGTGGTATAATCCTTCCATCTCTCCTCCAGTTCTGCTTAACACCACTTAACATTTAACATGCAGAAATTATGCTCTCTGCTATGTGTTGGTGAAAAGATGGTAGTGTCTTACCTCTGCCCCGTTGGCCATCCTTTGCCACCTCCCTTCTGTAGCTACGTTAGCACATTCAGCTCTATGAGGCAGCTGGCCGCAGGCTTGGGTGCGAGTCAAACAATATTTACATTCTATTTTTAGGATTTAGAAGGAATTACAATAATGTGTGAGATAAAAGCATCATTTAAATCTGCTAATGTTTTCTGCACAAAGATAACTTCATCCCCTCTTTTACCCTTTCTTTGTGCCACTTCTGGAGATCTAGGTTAATGTGTTACATCATGCCATGGGTGTAGGCAGTGCTTCAGTGTTAAGTCTGGTAACCCTTTGTCCATAGGCCTAAGCATGTTTCCGCAGTATTAGTACTGCCTCAGGAACACATTTTTCATATCTTAACACTGCTTTATGCTGCTACTATGATCTAAAACAGCTTGAAATTTTTCACAGGCTGTAATTAAATTGGCTTTTGGTTTGGCTGCATCACTCTTGCTATACCACAGTATATCTGTAAACTTAGTTCTGTAATTCTGTATTGCCAAATGGCTGCTATTCATGGTAGTGCCCAGGAGGATTTTGTTCTGTTTCAAAGCCGGTGAAGATTTATGTGACTCCTTTAAATAACAAACATGTTATCTTTGTACACATGCATTATAACATAGATAAAGGAAAGTAGAATAGTACACCAGGAAAAGCCGTTCTACTTTGCCTAGCTTTGAGTGCTCATAGCCTTTTGTGCTCTGTCTCTCCTCTAAAATTATTCTTGGGATTACTTTCCACCACTAGTCACTAGACTGAAATCTTATTATGCGCGTGCATCGCTACGTACATCATGTACGTAGTGAAAAATAGTGCATGGCTCACTGTCTCTGGAAAACTCCTAAACTTCTCTCTATATGTCTTTGTTGCTGCTACTACCCCATGTCCTGGATCTCTAGCTGCCTTTGTATCCCCTGCAATCCAGAGCCTGCATCGTGCTACACTTGTCTTCCTCAAGTGATGCCAAGAGACCTTCAATAGTAGGGAGGGGATACCTGCCTCCGTACCTGTGTGTTAAGGTGGGGTTTTTAATATTTTTGTAATGTTGAAGGTTTGGAACAGTCTATCATTAGATGACTTTTCTTTAAATAACAGAAGAAAAGCCAGCCTTAGAAGAGATTTTGTGGGAATTCCTTATCCTGTGCAGCCTGTGGTGATGTGCAGTGAGGCTGTGTGCGCAGCATATGCAGAGCTCTCTGGTAGCTGAAGGACCGTCCATTCCGATGTTCTGGTGAGCATAAAAGAGCCTGGAATGGTGTTAGACTTGGACAACATGCTGCCAAATACAGCATGTACTTTCTCCTTGGAGAGCTTTCCAGTTTCTTACTTCAGTACCTGGTGACTGAAAAGGCTGCTAATCCATACAGATGCAGGACTCTTTCTATGAGAATTTGAAGCATTTTGCAGCACCCTTCTTCTGAATTTCTTTAATATTCAGTTTCTTCTTATTTCTTTTCTCTCATTTTGATTGTACTTTAGCAGATGTTGGATTGTATGAACATTTCTCAGCAGCCCCCTTACTGCACTAGTCTGCTGCTCATTTTTTTCCATGTAGTTATCTTCTATATCTAGAATGAAATATTTCGTGAAGATCTCTTCGAGATCTTTTGTTCATGTTTTGTTTGACCATCCTCTATGTCTTGCACTTTTGACATACTTCTGTCTGCTGCTTCCTTGTACAAACTACATACAGGTCACTTCCTATCCTTCTCAGTCCTTTTATTGCTAGGAAATGAGCTCTTTTCTCTACTTGAGCTCATAATTGGTGACCTTTTTTGAGCCTGAAGAAGTGTGATGGTTGAATGAACAGCTCTAGTCTTTTTTTTCTAATTTGGTATTTATGTTGTTAATCTTATTTAAGTGTGCAGTCAGAGTGCTACAGTAACACTCATTTTTAGGAAGGAAAATATTTCCCATTTTGGGGGGAGGATGATAGAGTTGCAAAGAAGGCTTAATAAAAGATCTGGCCTACTTATAAAGCCAGAAAAATATCTTAACAGGAAAAGACAAAATGCATTAAGAAAATCTTTCATTAGTCTCGTTTCAATTCATTTTCTTCCAGGTTAGTGGAGTTACTGTGCATCTGAAAGTCATTTTTGTAGGAGAACTATAACCATAAAAGCTTCAAGCCAAAATTAATTTCAGCATAGGCTATCTGGAGCTTTCTGTAAAACCAGGAAAAAAGAGCATGATGTAGAGTGCAAACACCATAGGAACAAGATCTCTCTCTGTATTTTAATTTGCTCATGTTTAGCACTGTGTGTATGCTAGGAGGATGACCAATTTGTACATGGCTGGAGCTGTTTCTAACCATCCCCATCTTCTTTGCTTGGCTGTTTGTCACAGTGATAGTATCTTTAATCCTGGCTCTGTAAAGGCCCTTCTTCCCTGTTCAGATGCTTTTAGGCTTATTGAATGCAATACCTGGCAAACCTTTCTGATTTGTGTTGGATGTCATCCAAAGAAAACCGTTAAAACTGCCTATGTAACAGCAGCTTTGTTAAAGCAAGACGTTTTTGCCAGATAACAGTAACAGCTCTTGCAGCATTTGGCATTAGATTCTCTTTGACTGGTTGGCTCTCAGGCCCAAGAGCACTGGACTCCTGCATGGTGTAGCTGGTGACTGTCACCCTTTTAGTTTGTGCTGCTAACTTGAAGCATGGTTGCGTCTGCCAAGTTTATGCACGGCGTGAGCTCAGGTGTTTGCAAGGTGAGTTTGCCTTCTTTCCTCAGAGACTGGTTCTGATTTTGTCATAAGCAAAACCTGTGGAAATGCAGCATGTACTTCTGCTGTGACCTGTGCTAATTTTGTCATTCCTTCCCTCCGCCCCTTTTTTTCCCCAGATAAATGGCTCATTTAAATTGGGAGCTACTAAAATACTCTCTGGCTGGCAAATGCAGTGCCTAGCAGCAGTCATCAAGGACGAACCAAACATGAGTGGAGGAGGGGAACAGGTCGACATTCTTCCGGCCAATTATGTGGTCAAAGATCGCTGGAAAGTGGTGAGTAGCTCTGGCTTTGTGCTTCCTTTGGTGGCCCAAACAGATCTCCTGCTGTAGTAGGATAGAAACTTGTTTAGTTAATCCTGGGCTCCAGCAGTCAACAGTGGAGTGATATGGTTTGACTTGTTAGTAAGATACTGCAAGAAGATGGTTAGTATTGCTCTAGTGTTTTTTAGACTGTCTGGTATTTTTAGAAGACTAAACATGCCAAGGATTTTTAGGCAGGATTGAACTGTTGCAGCAGGCTGAGTCATCTTTTAGTAAGAAACTTAGATTTCGAGTTACCGTGGCAAAGAATACTACAGATGTGCCTACGAATTGCATTACAATGAATTGCATTACAATGAATTGCATTACAATGAAATAATTTAAAAGCAAATGTTTAAGGTTGGAATGTCAGCTACTTCAAAAGTCAGAAATTCCATAATTAGCTTGTTGGTACAACTTCTGTGTAAATTTATTAAGATACTTTTAAAAATTATATCATTTCATATCCAGAGTTTTACTTCTTTGTGATGCAACTGTCTCATCTGTTGTGCAAGCTGGATGGGCTACGCTGAGTTAGTAGCCATTGCATCTTTTATGTATTCATTGTATGGCTGCAGATCTCACTATCCATTTAAATTCATGGCATGAGTTTGCCATTTAAACTCAACGCCTTATGTTTCATATTGCTGTAGTATCTGTGTCAGATATACATGTATCTATATTTGTGTATATATATATAATATATTTGTTCACATATATATATTGGTTCATGCTTTTACCAGGTGATACAAGAGAGAACTATTAGTTGAAGACTGCTTAATATTTATGACTAAAGCACAACTCCACTAGACATTATGGGCATCTAGGCATGGTCATCACTTCTATAGATTGGACCTGGCTATCTTGCCTTGGCACACAGCAGATGAGCATGCAATTAGTGATGGCCTGTGAGCAGAAAATTCAGCATCTTGACCAGAATCATGCAAGAATGCTGTGGTAGAGATATGGGGAGAATCTCATCCTCCAGACATGTGTTTCATTGCTACCAGGTTTGTTCAAAGGATACAAGTTCTCTTACGTGTAAGGCTTTTTTCTCTTTAGCCATAAAGTGAGGTCTCTGGCGTGATGGGGGAAGTAGCATTATATTATCACATCAGTTAAAGAAACTTGAATATAGCACATGAAAGCATCATATACCTTTCTACTTCTTGAAATTCTATATGTGTTTTCTAAGACTTTTTGTTTTCTGGCTTTAAATGCTTTGCTTTTAAAAAGCTGGAAAAAAAAATTCCCATGTGTGGCATTGTGTCCATTTTTTAACTTTCTTTACCAGCAGTGTCTGAATTATTAAATTCACAGGAGAAGCCTTGCTAGTTTGAACTAGAAGTGATTTCTAGTAGTAGCACTAAGTCGTTTCTCTGTGCTAACTAGCTATGGTACAGCTGCCCCATGAGTTTTGGTGTGGGCTGTGAAGTGCTGAGAAATAAAGAGACTCGGGACTCTGAACTCACTTCAGTTCCAGGCTGTGGATAGGTTTTTTTCGACAGCCCACTTCAGATGCATGTTAGACTTGCCTTGTGCCTGTATCTCTTTGTTGCTCTGGTCAGTTCCACCTTGCTCTGTTCTTGTTACTTCCCCATTGCCTGCCTCTCTTCATCCTAGCACTTTGTTCCCGTTTTCTCCACAGCCTTTATTTTTCTCTCTGGCCTATCCCTGAACAGCCTATTTATAGTTGAGCAATTCAGACTGCTCTTCATTGTCCAGGCTTTCCGATAGCTGATGGAGAATCACAATTTTCTCTGTGATTAGATAGCAAAATGGAGACAACACCTATCCTGCTCCCAAAGTTTTCTGGCACAGCTGAAGGAAAGTCTTGGTGTGCTCTTCCAGCTCTGTGCTAGAGCACTTATACTTGTTTTGGCAGCATGATACAGGTGCAGGTTAACTGACATACAGGACTTGAAACATGCTTTGTGCCTGCGGACTTCTCAGAAAATACTGCTTGCAGTTTTTATCTGACCATCCCTGCACAAATGGAAATTTCCTTAGAGCCTACAATTTGGTCAGGTTGGCATATGCTCTTTGCAAAGCTGAATTGAGATGCTCTCCTGATGCTAACCCATTACTTCAGGTGCATGGTTGCAAATACTCATTCTTTTCCATTCTCCTTTACCTTAGCTAGCTTCAGCTTGTACCATTCCTACTGTTCATCAAACTTTGAGTTTCTCCTTCATGGACAGGAGTGCTAAAACTTCTGTGAATGATGGGAGTATTTTTTTTAACAGTCTAAACAAAGTAACTTTGTTCTTGGAAACAGAACTCTTGAAATCTCCCCAAACTCCAAATAAAGCCTAAAATATGCTCAGTTATGCTCATAGGGGAATATTTCAAACAAATTTTAAATTTGGTAGAGGCACTAAATGTGGGATTCAGTGATTTAATTGTTGCATAAATCTGACTGTGATGCTGGGGTTCATCTGCCAGAAGGTTTTTTGTGTAATTCGTCCTCCTATTGTGACTGTCTCTGGCTGGGCATCTGCTTGAACCTTGTAGTTCTTTGTGCTGGCATACTTCCAGTATTGAGCCAATATCTAATTTTAGAGCAGTATAATGTATTCCTTGAATTCCTTTCCTCCTCTCCTCCTATACGCTGGCTGACAAAGTTTCGACAAATGAAGATGTTAGTTCTCTGCCATTAGCCTGTTTGTAGTTCATTTCCCTGTCACTTCAAGTCAGTGAAGTTTGGCTACCTGACAACAATGGTATTTTTGTTATTTTTTGGAGAAGGGTGTGGATAGGGAGTGCTTATGCTTTTTACCAAAACTTTTGGACTTGAAGTATTCTTTCGAGTCATCACTCTTTACTTGCAGATATTTTTGATGCTTTGACTGGATGAAATTTGGACAGTACTGGAACCATGTGACTTTTGCTGAGATCCCAGAGGGTGACTTGATCCATACGTGCTCTAAGTGATGTGAACTGCTTTGTTCAGGGGAGGGAACAAAGTCAAACATAACTTGTACTTGCTTTGAACTAGGTATAGGTGTTAAGGCTTAATGGATGCATCTCTTTATTTCACCTAAATCTTTTCTATGGGGATTCACAAGTGAGACTTACTAGCAAGACAGAGTTGGCAGCTCCTGCACTGAGCCTTGAATATAAGTGGTGACTCTTGTACATGTATATGCAATCCATGCTTTGGTTTCTTCCAGGTTTCTGAGGTTCTTGAACTTAAGTTTTGGTTACACATGCTGTTCTCCTGTTTATTTTGGAAACCTTGCTGGAAGCCCCATAAACTTTTGTGGACTTTTCACTTTGTCTTGGTCACAAAGGCCATTTATGGTTCAAAGAGTGAACTTTTAACCAGGAAAGGGCTTTGTGAGTCCTGGGGCCTGTTTTAGTCTCATGCTGCACAGAACTGCTTTAAGTGGGCTTTGGTGGGTCTTCAGATGCTTTAGAATGTGGCTGGTTGACTTCTCCTTGATTGGTTTCTCAGTTCATGCCTGTTTTATAAAAGTTAGTTTTCCTTGAGATCAGTGTAACTCCAGTCCTCCTAAGCAAGCTGAATGGAATCTGAGAGTTTGGTGAATGTAGGTCTACTTTCCCTCACCTATTGTTAAGTCAGATGAGGCCTGCTAGCCATTTCTGGATCAAGTAGCCCATTGAGTTGGGCTGCAGGAGTTGCCAGCTTACCTAAAGCAGATAAGGGTGGTCACAGTAATCACCATTTGACCGTCTCAACATTTGAAGCCTGTGGGTGACAGCCTTGACCTTGACTGAGTTCACCATAGGTTAATGGCTCTTGGTTTGGTCCTTCGCTCTGGGTTCAGAGCACATGTTCTTGTTCCTGACCTTGCCACTGATATTGAGACAGAACCACTAGTGCCTTGGTCCTGGAGCGTTTTTCTGGACAGGTCTAGTCTTTATGTAATACCCTTGGAAGGCAGACTTTGTTTGGAGGAGCAGTGTCGTATAAACTTGCTGAATGAAAGATTAAATGGCTATTTTTGTTGGGGATGGGGTGGCGTTGCCTTGTTTTTTTGAACTGTCCCTCTGTGAGTACTGATTTCTGCTTAGTGGGAAGGCTGTGTGTTGTGTTGTGTTGTTTCATTTTGTTTTAACTGGCTCTGGAGGATTGTGATGCAGGAATCTTTTCAGGATAAATACAAAATATTTCAGGATATTTAAAGGAGTCTTTAAAGGGAGCCATCTCTGTCCTGTGTAACTACTGATATATCCAGGGAGGGCTTTTGGGAGTGGATTTCCTCATCAGGACATGGCTGCTTTGTGTCGCTACTCCTGAGGGACAGTCCAGTTTGTAGATTTCCTGGAACCTCCAAGCCAGAGACTGCCACACTGAGGGGTGAAGTAGAGTGGCTTTTCAGTAACAGTTTACTCCAAGGGCCTAATGTGGCATGAAGCCTGTTAGAATATGAAAGAAGCACTACAATAAGCTGTATGATCATATGGCTGTTAGTGGGATGCTGAAAGGACTGAAATAATGTCTGAGATGCAGCTTACTTAGTTTTGTTTGTCTGTGTGCAAGTCCAAAGAGATACCTGTGTTGGATCAAATGACTTGTTTGCTCGACTCTACAAGTTGTAATGGAAATCTGGACACCCAGTTCACATATAGGCTCATGCATTTAGGTAGAATGAATCCTGCTGGTGTTGTCAGCCTGTATCCCAGTCTTAACAGCAAATGGACTGGTGGAACGTAGGAAACAGGGTGAGAATATTCAGAGAGCAGTGAAGCTTAGCATGGGATGGTGACTCATGATTACCACTTAGGTGATTCTCATTAGATACTCCCTTCTCTTTCTTGACTTTGTGTTTAACAGTTTCATTATTTGTTTATTTTCTTGAGTGGTATTTGCCCATCTCTCCTTTGTGTTCAGCAGAAGGCTGTGCTGAGTTCACTTTAGACAGTGAACTCCAACAGAGCAACCGAGCAATGAGGAGCCTGTGTGGAAAGCCCCTGACCTTGAGCTGCAAGATGAGAACTTGCTCTGCAACAAAGAAAATGAAATGGTCACTGATGGCCTCTGGGTGTTGCTGAAAAAGCAAGGAGATTGGCAGTGCTGGTAATGATGAATAGGACCATCTGGTGTGCTGGGAAAAGTATACCAGGGAATAATTTTCATAGGAAGATGAGAAAGGATGTGAGGAAGCAGAGGCATATTGAGGGCTCTTAGACAGTGAGGTGCATCTGTTGGCTGGAATGTCTGTATAAAGTCAGGTTTCTGATTCAGCCAAAGTGCTGATCTTGATCTCATGTCATCTTGCATTTGTTGCTCTATTGACTTATATGGGTCCTCCAATTTGGCTCTTTTCCCAGGTGAGCAGTCTTGACATCTGTACCTTTCTTCCTGAACCTGCACATGTTCTTTTGCTTTTTCTGAGGTGGTCCTAGTCTGTTCTTAGTTTTTCCAGGCTCCTGATCATTCTCTTGATCCTGAAATGAACCACTCCTAATTCAGTGAGAACCTCTAGAAGCAAGGTGATCAAGGTTGTGCATTGTACATGATTAGACCTTCCTACAGATCCTTATAGTGCCACTATCCTAATCATACTACCGTCTTGTTCCATTTATATTTTCATAACTTTGCATTTTGGCAACTGCGTTGGATGTGGAAGCTGTCCCTGTTAAGACCAGTGAATGGAAAAAGATCATAGTGCGCGACTGTGCTGGCTCAGCAATATTTCTCCCCAGATCCATTTATTGAATTTGCAACCCAGCAAGATGTTTGGGTAGCCTATGTTTCTTCTTCATCCCAGCTATGTTGTGTTATATTTATTGCTGTTGACTTTTGCTTGTTTCCCACTGAGACCTTCAATGAACAAGTGCTAAGCAGATCAAAGGAGCCCTGATCTAGCTCTGCTGTAAACCTGAATTTGTTCCTGGGCAACATAGTATGTTTTAAATATATCTAAGGGAAGCAAATGTAAAATAATTTTCCTGCTATAGACATTGACACTTGCAACATGTTAGGAATCTGTCTTATACATGCATATGTATAACTGTATATGCATATGCTGTCAAGTCACAGCAGAAGGAGAATGAAGGAATCACTTTTCCAGGAAAGGCAGAGGATCCCAGCTTGCTCTCTGAGTGGGTGGCTACTCTAGAACAGGCAGACGATCTGTCTCTAGTAGGTGCATATCAGATATTCTGAAACTTAGACATCTTTAGCTTTGAGCTTATGTCAGTTGAAATTGTTTTTATTTCCAAGTAGTGATATCCTTCTATTATGAAACAGTCTTTAATTTTGCTCAGAGACACAAAAAGCATCATTTGGTGCGCTTTAAAATTAAAAAGAAAAAAAAAGAAAGAGAGAATGAGGAACAATGGAGCTGTACTTGATGCTTGTACGTAACTGTTATGAGGTAATGTGCTTGGTAGTTCTCTGAAATGTGACCATGAAGTAACCTCACTACCAGAGCAGGTCCAAGTATGTTGTAAAATATTCCAGTGGATGTTTTGTTCTGTATTTAAAATCCTGTGAATGAAATGAAAACATCATTTAACCTATTGCTTGAAAGCTTTAGTTCCAACTGGCGTGGTTGTGTTTTACTGCAGAGATGTGTTTGTTAAGAGTGAATTACAATTTTTATCTACTATGGTCTGGATAGTGGTTCTACTATCTCCTCGAAGGGCCTTTCCTTGTATTTTGGCAAGAATATTGCTGAGGTAATAGGTGTTATCATTTGCTTTTAAATGTATAACATACCATCACTTGCTAGGCTTGTTCTTTGTTGTTACAGCAGAGAAATTTAAACACAGCACAGTCAAGTGGGTAGCTGGACTTTTGCCTAACTGTGCAGTGAAGAGATTCAGGCACAGCACACATTGGACGCTGAGTTTGTTCTCTCTGTGTAGGAAAGAAGCTAGTGCCTGGCTCTGTGAGAGCGAATTTGATGTTGTCTCTCTTGTACATTGTACCAATCCTCTTTGTACTTTCCTAGTTGAAGAAGATTGGTGGTGGTGGCTTTGGGGAGATCTATGAGGCGATGGATCTGCTGACCCGGGAGAATGTCGCCTTGAAGGTGGAATCAGCTCAGCAGCCCAAGCAAGTTCTCAAGATGGAAGTGGCTGTCCTGAAAAAGCTGCAAGGTAAGGCAGAAAGCTCTTTGGAAGTGCTAAAGGTCACTGTGCCTGTTAACAATTAGAATCTGGAGTTGCAATTGTTTTTATAATTTTCTCTTCAGCTTCCATCTATATGTGATGTTACATTAAGTCATTCAGCTTGGAAAGTTACTACATTCTGCAAAGCATCCTACTCAAGTGAGTTCGAATTACAGGGACTATTTTTGTACACCAGGTTCTAAGAACAATGAGGAGATTTAAACTGAACTATTGGTACACTGGTCTGTGCAGTCTAGTGGTACTGAGGAGATAATAAGGAACAGAGCAAGCAATGCCAACTAAGAAATGAAGTTAGCTGATTGCCTCCTAGAGGACTGGGATGATATTCGTGACAATAGTACTGTGAGCATGACAGTCTCCAAGTAAAATCATTGACTGACTAGTAGACGAGTGCAAAAAGTGGATAACATGAAGTATAGGGAAACTGGCAATTAGTTAATTTTTAGTATAGCTGACTGTCATGCAGGTAAAGTGTGAAGTGATTTTAGGTCTTTTGGTTTTGGGAGTGGTGGTTTTGAATCGTGTTAATTTAAATGATAGGCCTATTCTTAATATTCACTAACACAGCTTTTTATTGATTTGGGTGTGGAAGTCAGCCCTGGGACCATCAATTTCTACAGCCGAACCTGGCAAAGCTTGTAAGCAGGTTTCAAACTGATTGGGAAACAGCAAAATGGGAGCCTTCCTTGACTCATGTCCAACCCTGGCTCCACTTAAGAAATTGCACTGAAGAGGCACTTGCCTTACGTCAGGGTGCTGGTTTCTGTTTGCTCAGATGAAACTATAAATAAGGCTAAAAATGTAAACTTCCTGTGCTGATCTTTAAAGTGACAGTCATTCTCAGGAGTGAAATAGTAGAACAGGGTGAAAGAAGCCAGCCAGTATCCCAAAGGCTTTTACAATGCTGATGAGATAGAGTTTAACACCAAAGGGTGCAAGGGAGCATTCTTGCTGCAGTTGTTCCTGGCTGAAGGAACAGTGAGGGGGCTTCTACTAAAAACTGATTGCTAGGGGAGGATGTAAACAAGGAATTTCCAAATCTGCCTGTAAGGAATCCGCTGTTTGCTGAAGAGCATTGTGCATGGGTTACCTTGTGAAGGTATGGCCAGTTATTGACAGAAACAGTTTACACGTTCTAGTATAATATGCCTTTGAAGGCACGTAGGTGCCTTTTTGCAGGATTCCCTCGGGCTGAGGAAACACCTTCCCATGAAGCAGTGAGTAGTATCCGTACCACCAGGGCTCATGCTTCAGAGATAGTGTTGTGGCCCTATGTCCATGTCTATACTTCTGCCCTTGCACAGAATTTCCAGAGATACTATTGAATTAGAGGGTGAGACTGTTGCAGATCTTGTGAAACAGGGGTTACTCGATGTTTGTGACAGATCACCTCTAGGTAAAAGTCAGTGTATTATTTTTGAAGGTCAAATAGTTTCCCACAGTTCACTTCCTCTAAGAGGAGGACCGATGAGGCCTTTTTTGAACACACTGTGTTGTAATAGATGTGGCTGAGGTGTGTAAAGACAATCAAAACAAAGGAGAAATCAACCCAGGTCATTAGGAGAAAGCTTGCTGTTGATTTGTGAAAGGCCTGGATACATGGCTCCCAGACAACATCAGAGCAGGTGGCTGAGGTCAGAAAGTAGTATAGTGAGGGCAAGCAAGACAGAGATTTAGATTTTTGCATTTGGTTGTGCACTTGGAACTGCTCTAAACTGAGTGAGGGTGTGAATGTGTAGAACGGTGGCTCATTAGAATACCAAGAGACGATGCGATCATGTTGGCTGTTGTCAATATGTGTTACATGCAGGGCAGGGAATGCTTGAAATCAAGACCTGAAGTCACCAAATCAGAACTAGCACCAGAAAATGTGAAAAGACTTGACTAATACTCATGCTTTGCCATCAGTGTTTATTTCTGGAAAATAGCTGAAAATACCAAATACTTGAAAAAACACCCACAGTTGAACACAGCATGTTCCTGGTAACTGGGGAGAGGGAGTGGTGGTGTGTGGGATTAGGAAAGTCCCTTGGCAAAGCAGTTACCAAATATTAAGGGACAGAAAAGACAGAAGAAGCAGAACTGGCTATCCATCAGCTATTCTGCATTTAAGAACTACAAATTATTTTAGCCATATTTTTACAAATTAATCTGTTCTGTGTAGAATTTAACTTTTTGCTTCAAGGTTAAGCCCCAAATGCCTTACTGGAATAAATGATAAAGTTAGAGATAAGGTTGAGAGAGTTGGGAATCATGTATTGTGTATCTTTTCACTGTGAGCTGTTGTGAAGAGGTGGGAAACATTTCAGAAAGGGAGATACTGACTTTATCCCAACAGTTGGTAGATGGAGAAAGTTGGTAGTATTACCATAGGTGATATAGTCAGTTAATGGTTTTCCAGGTGAAAAGAAACAGAACAGTGTTGTCTAAAATTCCTCTGTACTTTTCTGGTAGAATTCAACATCGCGGTCCCTCTTAAATAGTACAGGTTTATTGTTTTCTATTTAGGTATCACACCAACTTTAAAGGACTGCTGAGCTGCTGCTCTTTTCAGAGCTTATGATCAGGATGTTTCAATTTGCTAGAGCTTCACAGAGTTCGGGATAGAGAAGGTTGGCCATTAGCCCATGCTGCAGACCTATGTCAGGATGTGATTTGGGTGCAGCCTGACCTCTCAGTGCAGTAGATCCTGATCAGTTTGGACTGCAGGCTGGTGCCAACAGTCAGACTTTCTGGAAACGCCACATAAGGAACACAGCTGCAGGTCCCTCACGATGTGCTTTCTGCACTGGCAGTCCACACAGAACAACTGGGGAACTAATCAGTTAATGTCTCTTTTAGTGAGTCTCTATACCTTCTAATAAACACTATGAGGGTTGTCACTTTTTTGTGTACTGTGAAGGTGGTCAAACAATGGCACAGGTTGCCCAAAGAGATTGTGGAGTCTCCATCCTTGGAGATATTCAAAACCCAACTGGATGCAGCCCTGGACAACCTACTCTAGCTATCTCCGCTTGAACAGACAGGGTCATCTAGATGATCTCAGAAGGTCCCTTCCAACATAAGTGATTCTGTGATACTTGTGCTTGGCTATGTGAGACCACTGCCACTTCAGTATCAGCTGCCCTGCAGAGTCATTCTGTTCCGCTCTTACTTGATTTGATTTTTTTAGCTGTACAGTGTTTTTTCTTTGTCTGTTTAAATATTAAGGTATTTGCCAAAGGCAAAGTTCTTTCTGACTCGTGTTGTTACTTGCAAGGATCATAGATCATCTTCTGACCAGCCTTCCAAATCTTTTTACTGTCTTGGGGCTGGGAAGCATGAGCAATGGTGCCCTTTTCACCTTTGGGTGAAATACAATTGAGCAGTCAGCTTACAGGGTTTCTCGCTCAAGCAGGCGATGAGCTGAAGCTCTTGGTTGTCCTGTTGTTGGCCATTTACCCAAAACGTTTCCAGCAAAATTTCTTTCTTTTCCTTGCTGTCCATGGACTATTTTAGTGAAAATCAAAACCTCTTGGTCCCACGGAGTTGCTGTAGAGTATTTCCTTGTTCAGCCTGGGCTTGCAGGACTCAGGACATTCTGTGTAGCGTTACTCTGTCTGGCCAATTCTAACCACAGCACTGCAAGATAACAGTTTTTTTTCATCTTTGTCAAGCACTGTTTGGCTTACATTGTCCTGTAGCTCCCCTCTTCTGACAGGGCTTTGGCACTGTTGAACCAAAGCCGTTTTCTCAGTGAGTGTTGGTAAGCTTGCTTGGGGAACAGGGAAATTACATTCTCTTTTTGGTACCATTGGGAATGCTAACCTCAGTATTGCAACGTGTATTACTGTCCTTGCTGCTCAAGGAGGCCTGCACCCTCCACAGTGCCTGATTTTACCCGTATCATCATTGCAGCACACGTAGATGGGATCCTCCATGATGCCAGGCCTCTTCCATGAGGAGTCGCCCTTTGAAAACCAGTCTTTCTTTCCAAATGTTCTCCACATTATGGCATTCGGGCAACCATGCCTTGTTGTAGAACCAGTGGACACTACAGCATATAACCATGGATCTCTCTTTCATTTGAGATTGCACCATGTGTTTACCCACTGTCTGCTGTAGGTGACATCGGCTGTTTATCAAGATCAGCCTGAGCAACACTTTTGGCCTGACTACAGGAGTTTCTCACCACCTCTGTTGCACTTGATTATCGCTGACTTATCTGTTCCTTCCATGGATGAAGGAGTAAGCAGGACTAAGTTTACCTGGAGGATCAGAAAATTTTCCTTCCTTGAACAAGGCTGCTGTGCAGTTCCCAGCTCCTGGGTGTCATGGAGAGTCCAAGGAACCGCACGAAAGAGTAGACTTTTGCAGTAATAGATTCTTATATACATATTTATTTCTAAAATGTGCAATAAGTAACAAAAAATATGGAAATTATATGAAAAATTAATGCAGAACAGCAGTAAGAAATGTGTATATGTAGTTGTTAAGTATAGGGATAATAAATCAAAGTAATCGTATGAAAAAAGCTAAGAAAAAAGATTTTATAGACAGCTAATAGAGAATTACCCTAGTCAGCATGAAAATCTTACCTATAACATTCAGAAACTGTTTCAGGGATAGTTTGGCACATCTGCAAAGGGAACTTCTGCATGAATACAGCTTCTCTGTCAGAAGAACGCTATTTTAGTGCCAAGCCCTCATTTTATTACCTTAATCACTACTGTAAAGTTATCTTTAAGTGAGATAATTTTATATGATTTTACCATTTGTACATAATTTTAACCTATTGGACTTTTCTACAGTCAAGAATTTTGAAACCAAGCCTAAGGTACATTGGCAAAATACTTCTTGCAGATACAAGTTGTCTCCAGCACAGAAGGTTTCTGGTTTAGTTGTATCTGCAAGTATTTTGCTTTTGATTACATACATTAAAAAACAAATAGAAATAAGATCCGTATGGCTAAGTGAATTAGCACCTTGCTTACCCAGAGAGCAAGAAGAGCCTTGCTAGGTTTTCGCTGTTTTACTGTCTTAAGGTATGTGTATATTAGTGAGCAGTATAGTACCAGCAGATCAGTGGATAGAAGCAGTTGCTCAGGCCTATACATCTCCAGCACTTATGGCTTGCGGATTTTAGACTATAAACAGCATGTGTTTTGAGGATTTTGCTTTGGGTTAGTTTTAATCTCATCCCGCTGTCTGAGGGACCACTTGTTGGTTTGGACTACCTCCTTTAGGATTTGGGGACGATTTGGTGTGCATCTGGAATGGAGCTTCTGGGTCTGTTTGCTCAGAAAAGTTTACATGACCTGAAGTCACTCTGTGAACAGCACTGACACACAGTAATTGTGATGATTTAAGGCGGTATGGGAGCTTGCTTTAAAACCTCATTGCTATTATAAACCTGGACTCTAAGACCCCTGTTGTTTGGAGTCATGGGTAGAAAAAATGGGATTGTTTCCTGTCAATGAACATATGGAAGAAAGAGTCCTGTTGCTTCTAGAAGAGCAGATGTTTTTTCTATATCTTCAATGCTTTTCCAGCCCTTTGGAATACAGACAGACAGAAACCTGCCTGCTCTCTCTGTGACTTTTTTTCCTGCCTTGGATTTGCTTTGGAGCAACGTTCAGGTGGCAAGGGAGCATCTGTGAAATACTATCTGGACTCTGCACACAATGCCTCTGTTAGAACAGCTCTTGCACAGCTCTTGAGGTGCTTGGCTTGCACTATCTCAGTGTTAGTCTGCTGTTCCAACATCAACCTTAATTGCAGAAATAGTAAACCAGTATCCCTGATTATATCCAGTGGATTATTTCCTCTAACTTTTGCACTGCTGCAGAGGGGGTTGTGGAAATCATCTTTACATGCCAAACCAGGCACTGTATCTGCTCTAGATGCTTAACTGGGGCTATGTGCGGCCCAGCAGCACATCGTTTGTATTCAGAAGTATCCTCCCTGTCCTTACTCACTTCTTGATACATCTCTCTGGGAGCATTCTGAGAGCTTGTGAGACTAGGATGGTGCAAAAGGATCTCTCACAAGGCATGCGCTTCAGATGACTCCTGGTCCACAGGTTCCCCAAAATAAGGATGTAGGCACAGCATTCAGTTTCCTTTGCTGGGATTCTTCTTAGAGCAGCCTAACGGTCAGATTGGCAGTTAAAATAGCCAGATTATTCTGGTGCTGAGCACTGTTTTCTGTTCATTCATGGGGGCAATTTTGCCCTGCTGTGAGGCAACGAGGCCCCATGTACTTGCTTTTGACCTCACTCGGCAGCCAGTCATTCCTGAACTCTCTTCAGCACGTCATTTTCTTTTTAGGTGCCTTCTTTTCAGTGTAACCAATCTCATTGCGTAGGACTCTGATTAATTTTATTCTGCAGTGCAGAGATCTTTTGCATATTGAGTAGTTGTTCAAGATGCAGCCTGGTCACAGGCTTTGTAGTTTTTGAGTACCTGATTTTATTACAGCAGATAGTGAAGCAGATCTGTGTTGCTTATTCCCCATTTACTGCCAGGGGTTGGACACGTAAGGGTTTCCTAACAAAATAACAGAGGAAAAGGGATCTTGCTTGATCTTTTTTCATTTGCCAGTCATAGTATTTTCTTTTTTTATATGTGAGTTTTTCATGTTAAAGTGGTGCCTTAACTCTCTGTGATTCAGTTTCTGTTACTTTTGTAGACACGTTTTATATGTTTCTACAGTATTTTGCTAGGTTGATGTAACCAGCCTATCTGTAAAGGCTGGAAAGCAGGGTAAAGTACCCTTGGCAGGTTTTTAGGCTATCACAGGATGGCAGATTCAGACACTTGATATAGCTGTAGCCTCTGTGCCCAGCGCTGCCTTTCAGCATGTGGAAGAGTCCTATGGGTGTTTGAATGAAATGGCATTTGGGCCACATGTTTTCTGTGTCAACCATGGCATCATGGGATGGGGGAAGGACATGGAATGGATGAAAGAGGATTTAAAACACACTTATTTTGAGGCTGTGTTGAATTCTTACTCCTTTGCTGTTCTGCCTTGCCCTTTGTGGGCAGTTATTATCAGTTGCTCATCTTGGAGTTGGAAACCACCATGCTGCTAATAAGCTATGACCTAGTGGCCGTTACTGAAACTTGGTGGGATGGATCCCATGACTGGAGTGTGGCAACGGATGGCTACAGGCTGATCAGAAAGGGACAGGCAAGGAAGCAAAGGTGGAGGGGTTGCCCTCTACATGAAGAGATGGATAGACTGTGAAGAGCTGTCTCTGAAGAACAGCCATGAGCAGGTTGAAAGACACTGAGGAAACAAAGGAAACCTTGTGGTTGGTGTCTACTACAGGCTGCCGGATCAGGGGGAGACTATTGATGAAGCCTTCTTACTCCAGCTACAGGAGGCATCGCACTCACAGGCTCTTGTGCTGCTGGAGAATTTCAACCACCCCGACATCTGCTGGAAAAGTAGCACGGCGAGCTGTATGCAACCCAAGAGACTCCTGGAGTGCATTGAGGATAACTTCCTAAGCCAGGTAATAGACAGCCCTACCAGGGGGGCATGCGATACTGGACCTGATGGTCACCAATGCAAGTGAGCTAATTGGTGACATCGAGATTGGAGGCAGCCTGGGTTGCAGCGATCATGCGCTCGTGGAGTTCACAGTCCTGAGGGATGTGGCTCAGGCAAAGAATAAAGTCAGGACCCTGGATTTTAGGAAAGCAAACTTCCAGCTCTGCAGGGAGTTAGTCAACAGGACCCCCTGGGAAACTGCCCTCAGGGACAAGGGAGCAGAACAGAGCTGGCAGATCTTTAAGGATGCTTTCCACAGAGCACAAGAGCTCTCAATCCCATAATGTAAGAAGTTGGGTAAGGAAGGCAAGAGGCTGGCATGGCTGAGTTGGGACCTGCTGGTCAAACTAAAGGGCAAAAAGGAAACACGCAGGCAGTGGAAGCAGGGACAGGTAGCCTGGGTAGAGTATAGGGACACTGTCCGGTTGTGCAGAGATGGGGTCAGGAAGGCCAAGGCGCAGTTGAAGCTGAACTTGGCAAGGAATGCAAAGAATATCAAGAAGGGCTTCTACAGGTATGTCAATCAGAATAGGAAGTTCAAAGGAAGTGCACCCCCCAATGAGCAAGACTGGCAAACTGGTAACAATGGATGAGGAGAAGGCTGAGGTACTCAACTTTTTTGCTTCAGTCTTCAGTGGCAAGCTCTCTTCCCACACCTCTCAAGTGGATGAATTGCAAGACAGCGACTGGGGGAGCAAAGTCCCTCCCACTGTAAGTGAAGATCAGGTTTGTGACAACCTGAGGAACCTGAACAAACATAAATCTGTGGGACCTGAAAAACATGCATTGCAGACACCTGAGGGAATTGGCTGATGTAGTTGCCAGGCCACTCTGCATGATATTTGGGAAGTCATGGCAGTCAGGTGAAGTCCCTGGTGACTGGAAAAAGGGAAACATTGCGCCCGTTTTTAAAAAGGATAGAAAGGAGGATGCTAGGAACTACCAACCTGTCAGCCTTACCTCTGTGCCTGGGAAGATCATGGAACAGATCCTCCTAGAAGCTATGCTAAGGCACAGGGAAGAAAGGGAGGTGATTCGAAACAGGCATCGCGGCTTCACCAAGGGCAAGTCCTTCCTAACCAATCTAGTGGCCTTCTATGATGGAGTATCTACATCAGTGAACAAAGGAAGGGCTACAGATATCATCTATCTGGACTTCTGTAAGGCCTTTGACATGGTCCCCCACAACATCCTTCTCTCTAAATTGGAGAGATACGGATTCGATGGGTGGACTGTTCAGTGGATGAGGAACTGGCTGGATGGTCGCATCCAGAGGGTAGTAGTCAATGTCTGAATGTCTGGATGGACACCCGTCACAAGCAATGTCCCTCGGGGGTCCGTATTGGGACCAGTACTGTTTAATATCTTCATCTATTATATAGACAGTGAGACTGAGTGCACCTTCAGCAAGTTTGTGGATGACACCAAGCTGAGTGGTGCAGTTGGCATGCCTGAGGGACAGGATGCCATCCAGAGAGACCTGGACAAGCTCAAGAAGTGCAGCCATGCAAACGTCATGAGGTTCAACGAGGCCAAGTGCAAGGTCCTGCACCTGGGTCAATGCAATCCCCAGTATCAATACAGGCTGGGGGATGAAGGGCTTGAGAGCAGCCCTGAGGAGAAGGACTTGGGGGTACTGGTGGATGAAAGACTGGACATGAGCCAGCAATGTGCGCTTGCAGCTCAGAAGGCAAATCGTATCTTGGGCTGCATCAAAAGGAGCGTGGCCAGCAGGTCGAGGGAGGTGATTCTGCCTCTCTGCTCTGCTCTGGTGAGACCGCACCTGGAGTCCTGTGTCCAGCTCTGGAGCCCTCAGTACAGGAAAGACATGGACCTATTGGAGAGGGTACAGAGGAAGGCCACAAAAATGATAAGAGGGATGGACACCTGTTGCATTAAAAAGAATTTGGCAGAAACAAAACCCCCTTACATTCCAGCTTGTCCTCAGTATATTACTGGCAGCTGGGGGTGGCTCAGCTAAGCTTCTGAGTGATGCCCAGTTAAACCAAAATTACCTCAAGCCCACGCTATACATCCCATCGTGCTTAACAGCCAGTCTGGCATTATATTGGCTTCACACATTTAAGGATTCACCAATAATGCAGGGTCAGGTCATGGTCATTGAATTTACACACAGATTTATGTATAGTATAATATATACTATAAGTCCGAACACATCCAATGAGAGATTCACATGACTAGATCCACAGATAATGAGATTTATTAAAGCAACAGGTACAAGTTCTTTTAGATTGCTGGTGATAAAATACACTGTCTGCAAAAATACACTTCTGTTGCAAAAATCACTTTGGTACCAAATGTATATATTCTAAGATGACTATATAGTGCTACAAGTGTGCTTACAAATACAAGCTTGAAGTGTAATTTCCCGGGAAAGCACTTGCTATAACCGACTGTGCAAATTTGACCCAAAGGCGTCCCTCTGGGGGGAAAGATAGGTTCAGACAGTTGACTGATTCCAGAAACTATTTTCCACGTTTATGTGGAGCACGAGTGACTCTAATCATATATACCTTTGTTATCAGTTGGTGTAAAATTCTCTACTTCAATTTTAAAGGTATAGACTTAAAAGAATGCAGAGAGCATGTTCAAGCAAGGGTGGAGGTGGGTATCTTTTGGGATGGAGGTGCGTTTTGGTATTATAATCAGATTATAAGGAGGAAAGTTCATCCACAGGACAAATTTTGCCACAACTGCTAGCTCAGCAACTAGCATTTTGGATGGAATGGAATATTATCTTTTACTTGACAGCAACTATGTGCTCGGTACCATCTAGTGCTGTACCTGCGTCCTACACAGAGCCTGGCTGTGGTATCTCCACACCGCTCCACCCTCCGTTCTCCTTGGTGCCAGCGCACTGAGCTCCCCCAATGTGTGAACATCTAAGGATTCAAGCTAGGTCGGGTGGGAAACCATCACAGAGCAGATTCCTTACATGCTGAGCAGCTGACTTATGTGCTGAGGATGTGGTTATAACTTTATTCTCAATAAGTGTACCTTCGATAATTAGTTTCAGTAATTTGCTCCCTCAGTAATTATTCCACAATACCTCTCCTCCGAAGACAGACTGAGAGTTGGGGTTGTCCAGCCTGGAGAAGGCTCCAGGGAGACTTTATTGCAGCCTTTCAGTACTTAAAATGGGCCTATAAGAAAGACAAGGACCGACTTTTTAGCAGGGCCTGTTGTGATAGGGCAAGGGGTAATGGTTTTAAACTAAAGGTGGGGAAATTCAGGCTAGACATGAAGAAGAAATTTTTTACAATGAAGGTGGTGAAACACTGGCCCAGGTTGCCCAGAGAAGTGGTAGATGCCCCATCCCTGGAGATATTCCAGGCCAGGCTGGATGAGGCTCTGAGCAACCTGATCTGGTTGAAGATGTCCCTGCTTATGGCAGGGGGGTTTGACTAGATGAGCTTTGAAGGTCCCTTCCAACCCAAACCATTCTATTATCTTAAAGTTTTTAGTGGTCTTGGGAAACAAGTAGAGGAAATTATGCCATGCAAGGTCAGGCAGTTTTACCTTTTGCTGTTCGATTAGAAGATGGTGATCCCCCTTTTGTTTTTATGTCCATTAGTTCATTCGTTTATTACAGAAGCATTAGCAAGGTTAACCCAGTTAATGAAATCCTCATTGATTAGTATTGGATAATGTAGTTATTTAAGCCTTACTTCCAGCATGGAATTTGTTTTCTTTCATGTTCAAAACTACAGGCACCATTTCCAAGTGAACTTAAAAAATGATGAAAATAACTCTTATTTCATTTTCTAGTCCTGGTGGATCCTTCATTTCTTTAGAGTATTTGTACAGAACTGAATTCAATACCCCCACAACACAAAATCCGTGATAAGCTGATAAACCTGATACTGATGCTGACAGGTGAACGAAAAAGAGGATAGCTGTAGAATGTGTATTATATCTATAATGTAGGCCATGAGAAAGAACCTTTCAAATGCCAGTGAGAGCAATTGTATAGCTAGATGTCCACAACTGCACATACAATAGAGACCCTGGCAGTGCTAAGTGCTCAAACAAGTTATGTCACTAAGCACCTGGGCTTTTCCTATGCAGTTGTCTTGAGGGTTGAGCTGCTGGATGGCTGTGCCGTGCTTGTTATATTTTGCCACAGTACACCATTGGTTTTGATACTTCATGTATTACCTGAATAAAAGGAAACTTGATTGATGATTCTGGAATTAAGCTGAATTTGTGATTAGAGAGGTCAGAGATCGGTGCTGATTGGAGAGGCAGGCCTTAAGGTAAAATGAGTGTTTGACATGGGCATAATTTAGGCTGGCAGGGGGCACTTCTGAAGGTCTTCAGTACAATCTATTGCTCCAAGCAGAAAGAAATATATTAGGTTGCTCTGGGCCTTTTCCAGTGAAGTTTTGAATCACCTCCAAAGATGAAGATCCCACAGCCTCTCTAGACCCTTGTTCCAGGGCTTGACCACCCTTATGTTGAAAAAGAATTTACACCTAATGGGAATTTCCCGTGTTGCAGCTCATGTCCAGTGCCTCTCTGTGCTCCATCTTCTTGGCATTCTTCTGTTAGGTGGCTCCAGCCAGCAGTTAGATCACCCTCTGCTGCCTTCCTAAGGCTGAACAAACCCAATCCTATCCCACTTTCATTCATAGAATCATAGAATCATTTAGTTGGAAAAGACCTTTAAGATATTTGACTCCAATGATTAAACTGGTACTGCCAAGTCCACCTCTAAACAACGTCCCTAAGAACCTCATCTATGCATCATTTTAGCACCTCTAGGGGTGCTGACTCCACCACTTCCCTGGGCAGCCTGTTTCAATGCCTAAAAACCCTTTCCATGAAAATTTTTTTCCAATCTAAACCTCCCCTGGCGCAACTTGAGGCCATTTCCTCTAATCCTTTGAATGTCATGTTCTTCCTTTTCTTGCAGCCGTCCTGGTGGCCACTGCTGGACTTACACTGTTATATCAATGTTGGTCCTGTACTGCAGAGTTATGAGTGTTATGAGAGTAACAATAATTGCCATGAGATTTATGATAATCTACACAGGAGAAGTTTCTTCAGTGTTTGGGGTGGACTGTTAGCAATGAGGGAGCTCTTCTCTGGAGATGAATCACAAAATAATTTTAGCATAAATTTAAAATATTAAATTCTTGAACTCCTTTGGGGAAAAAAGTGGTTATTTGTTTTCTGCAGATGAAAATGTGGGAAATATGGAATCTGTTACCAGAAAAAAAAGATACTTCAAATTGTAACAATAGTGTCACACATTTCTGTCTTCTATGTATTTGATTAGTTTCACTGCTGTACTGAAAATACCTTAGGAATATTTAAGAACTTAAACCAGTAGAAGATTGAAATGAATATTGGTTTACAGCAATTTGAAATTGATCTGTGGGGAAAAAGACACTCAAAAAAGGATCATAATTTAATTTTTTAAGTGTTGTGTTACAAAAGCTTTTCATGCAGTGAAAGATTTTAAGTATTAACATGGGTTTTCAGTCATGTCCCTACCAGGTGATGAATATCTATCCCAGGATGGAAGGGTTTTCCAGATACTTGAAGTTATTTTTATAGATCAGCACAAGGTTATTGACTGTAGTTTTTAAGTTCCTTCAGAACAAAGATGGTGAAGACCATTTCAGTAACTGAAATATTTGTATTTATTACACAGTATTATGTGGGAGATTATTATATTCATTTTAGTTTAAAGGCAGTAGTAGAGAGAATATTTTTCTATGGGCAAATATTAAAACATTGTTTTAACTAAGTGCTTGGAAAAAATGAATGCATATGAAACAAAATAAAACAGGAAAGTTTTCTCAGGTTAGTGTTTATGAACATCAGGCTGACTTATTCCTCCAACCTATCTCAGTTAGTTAATAGGTTAAAACTCTTTATAATCTCTTGCTCTGTTCCTTTACTTTGTTGGGAGATAACTGCTTTGCTTTAATAATAAACAAATACAGATATAGGACTTATTTTCTAAAGTATGAGCTTGTGATCTTCTGTAATATCAGAGTGACTGTTCAGTGGAACAGCCTAGCAAAGGAGCACATGTGCTCTGGCACTCAGTGCAGTAAAATGGTTGTGAGCATATCTTGAGAAATCTTTTTTTTCCCTTTTCTTACTTTTCTGGGTTAAAATATGCTTTGCTGCTCTCTGTGCTATGATCTTCATCCTTGAGGAGGGCATGTGTGATGAAATAAGGCTGTGTCCTTCTGCCTGAAAGTATGACAGTCCCATCATCCTGGCTGCACAGGAATTTATTAACAGTATTGTTCTTGTGGGCTCTGTCATTTTTATCAGCCTTGGCACTGATCTGCAGGAATCCCGAAGTCACACCTGACTCAGCCTCCATCTGCTACTTCAGCATGGCGTGAACTCCTCTGAGAGAGCAAACAGTTGTAACCTGGTGCCTCTTTTAGATGAAGAATGAGTAGAAGCCTCTGAAACCCAGAGGGGTTTATGCTGCAAGCATTTGTCCCCATTTATGACCAGCTGGCTGTACATATACCACTTCTAAATGTGGCCTCTTTCTCTACTCTCTGTTATATTCCTTTTGTTTCATGCAGGAATTGGCACGTTCTTCCCTCCTCCCTTTTCTTCTTCTTCTCCTCTTGGTGTTACTTGTGTTGCAGAATAGTGCATGGGAGAGCTGTTCCAGGGAGAGTCTAAATTCCCAAGACCAACAGGTCAAGTAGGAGCCCATTTTGGGCCAGAAAGGAGGATTCAGTATTAAGTCAGTTTGGGGATGTGTGTCATCAAAAACTGTCAGTCGGTTCATCAGTTTCAAAAATTGTAGTAAGCAGAAACACATTTATAGCCTGAACATGCATTCAGTTCTTAAAGATAATAAATTAAAATTTTAAATGCTGCTTCTTTCTGCAAAATTTTGTGATTCAGGAAACAATAATTTTATGGAGGAAGCTGATTTTTAAAAAGAAAAGAGTCTCAGGAATTTGCTTGAAACCAGAAGAGGCAGTAACAAATTAGCAGAGTTGTGTCTTAAGTCACAATTGAGTCTGTTGGGCACTACCACTCCTCTTTCAGTGAAATGATTGATGTAGCTGGCCAGGTTCTCCCTGTCAGAGGATTGTTTTTTAATAACCTTGTCTGTAGTTTTACAGCCATAAAAAGCACATAGTGTCCTGCCAATCAGTGCTTTGCAATTATTTAAAACAATAAAAGCAAGTTAAAAATGGAGTAATATACCTTTTTTACCACACAGTAGCTCTCATGTACTGCAGAAACAGTAATTGTTTTGGCTGTTGCCTCAATATCCATCTCCCGGTACTCCGAAAGGCAAAACAAAGCAAAGTGGGACTGTCAGTGTGTCCAGTGACCAGCCAGGCTGGTCTGTGTGGCTCCGTATGGACTTAAAGAAGTCAACTCTGGGATGAGTTGGACCTGCGCTGGCCCATGCATCCTGAGACCTGCGTAGATTGCCAGTTTGCTGAAGCACATGGGTATTACAAGCTGCTAAAGAAACATAACTGGTTCTTTCTGAGGTTATCCAGATATGCTGGCTTTGTAGCGACAAGTCTGGGTTTGAGGCTGCCTTCACATTGGCAGCAGAGCCGTCCATATTGGGACCCACGGCAGGAAGACATGCAGGACAGTTGAGGCTTTGCTGGCGGTCCCTTCTTGGTAATGCCCAGGCCAGGATGTGTGCTACATCCAGACAGTGCCCCTCAGAAACCCAAACACCTGTGTATCAAAATCAACACTGAATTTGCAATGAATTTGCAGATAGCAGTAAACCCGTGGTATCCAGTACTCATGGGCACACACGGGACGTGGGCTTGGTATGTGAAATAAAGGATCAAGAAAGAGTGTGCAGGCTGCCCTGATGTGTACTGAAGAGGGTACTTTCCTGATCTGTGAATATCTTTTCCTGAAATATGGTGGCTTGTGATATTCCTTGATGATTTCAGCATGGTCTTGCACACTCTGTCCTGAAACTGCATAATGTCCTTAAGTCTGTGCCAGAGACCTGGAGGATCTGCAGCCACATAGCCTTCCTGCTTATCTAACTAGATATAGGTGGGTACTAGGATTGGTTTGTTGGTTGGTTGGTTGGTTGGTTTTAAGCCTGTTCTTCTGAGGGAAGGAAGGGGTAGCCAAGGCCTCTGTCCCTCCAGTTCTGGCTGCCAGCAGCTCTGTTATCTCTTGATGGTAAGAGAGAGAGTGTGGGTGTTCTGCTGTGGGATGCGGCTGAGCCCTGGAGGGCAAGCTCTTGATGGTCTTACCGAGTGCCCTGCGATGGAGCTTCATATTCCAGTGCTGTGTGTATTGCTGTGGTCAAAGCTCTGGTTCTCCAGTGAGAAAGCCGCTTGTCTCCTGCTGCCCTCTAGGTCCCTGTTCTGTCTTGCTGTCCCCACCAGTTTTTGATGCCTCAGGCCTGCGGTGCACACAATTAGAGCAATGGCAAGGCCCTAAGGCTGTTACAGGCACTGCAATTACTGATTACTGTATATGTTCATGTTCTTCCTTTTTTTAAATTTTGAAACTGGGAAGTATGAAACAAAACGTGTTGGCTTAAAAACTAATTAAAATCACCATTGCTCAAGTGCTACAAAGAAATACAGGGCAAAGCTATGCAACAATACTCATCCTCTTTCCTGCTTAGAAACCCCACCAGGAACCAAATGTTTGCCTTTGTGTTGTGCATCAACCTTTACTCTGTTATCAGTAGTTTGCTATTAGAGAAATGCATGCATCATACTTCCCCTTTTGCTAATATAGAGAGCACACCATCCCAAATCCATTAGAGGTCAGGATCTGAAACCACAGCCTCCGCTGCCTCTGCAGTTTTTGAGGGGTTTTTTTTGAGGGTAGGTTCTGCCTGGTACCACGTGATGAAATGTAGACATTGCAGCAGCACTTATGTACTACAGAGAACGAACCTAGAGGACTGACTGAGTGTTGCTGGGTGGCTGGTTGGTTTTGATTTTGCCTGAATAGGTGTAGTTTGTACTTCTAACACTATGCCAGAACTCGACATGAAATTGCCCAGGTTTATTTCCTTCTTTTATTATGAAATCGCTTTAATGTTTCAATGGAGTTTTTCCATAAGCATCTTTCTTTTCCAAGTGTTTCTGACTATTAAAATCAGGGTTTGTCCATGTTGGTGTAGCATTAGTTTAGCTGTTTCAAGGTAAGCAATGCTAATAGGCGAGTGTTCTGGAGGTGTGGAGAAGTCAGCATTTACTGAGTAAAGTTGGTGTAATGAGCTTAAGCATGCTGCCAGTGAACCTATGGAACCATGGGGTCATGTGTACTACCTATGGTTTAGTTCAGGGATGGTGGTGGCTGTGGTGGTGTTGCATACACATGGTGGTAGTATAAACTGCACTTTGTCACACTCTTACTTGTGCCCTGTGCCAGTTTGAGGTTTCAAGGATCCCTGACACTCATTTCCACTCATGACTGTTCCACAGGCAGTTTTCTTGTTGAGTGTCACTATTCTCCTGAGCTATGAGACTGGGAAGTATAAACAAAATCAGTCTGTTCTGCAAAACTCCCTACTTGATGCCACTTACAGTTACAAACCCTTGATCGGAAACCATTTTTCTAAAAATCGTGATCACAGGGTTGTTATGTTCCATCCTGTATGTTTCTGTTTCTTTTCAGGGAAGGATCATGTTTGCAGATTTATTGGCTGTGGAAGGAATGAAAAATTTAATTATGTGGTCATGCAGCTTCAGGTGAGTTCTGTGCTTCTCCTCTCTCCTCTGTCCCATGGAGATGGCATCACAGGGAAGGATTTACAGTGAGAGAATAAGGCCAAGAACTGGTGTAGAGACTTTGTTGTACATTAAAAGTGGGTGGAATGTGAGACGGTGAGAAGGGGTGGTGTTGCTGTGGTATCGCTAAGGTATTTCATAGCTCTGCTTTTCTGTTTCAGATGTCTTTCTGTCAATTTTCTGGGGAAAACACTCAATTCAGAATGCTTGCAGGAGCTATCCACGGTATCATGCAGCAGTGGCAGCTGTTTGAAATATCTCCTGCTGAGCTCTGCAGCATTCAAAATATGTGTCTTGTATCAGAGCTCGGAGTGCAGTGGGAGCCAGTGGTGTCACATCACCAACACAGTCTTCTCTATGAAAAGGAGTGATCTCTGGCTCACCTGTCTCTGCCAAGCTCAGCAGTAGCCTGGCTTCTGCTGTGAAAGTGTTTTCTCCTCTTTGAACATTGCTGATATTAAGTCAATACAGGTAAATACTTGGGTAGCGAGCACATGGTGACTGTACTGCTGGGCAGACAGCTACTCCTATCAGAGTCAACCAGCTGAAGTATTACATGATTGTCTACAGAAGCCACAATAACAGCAGGAGCTGCAAGGACCACTGCGTGGTTCAGCATGAAACTTCACCAAGAAAACATATATATTTAGATCTTCAGAGCCCAAATACAGTGGTACTGTGATGAAAACAGCTTTCTTTTTCACAAAAGCACCTTTCTTTTACAGCTTAAAGTTACAGGAGAAGGAGTTGGAGGGGAACAAGTGGGAAGAGATAGCTGAGTTAAAAACACACAGAAAAAAGGCCTTTAAGGAGAGGAAGATTGTCCCTGGCTTGAGGAGAATACTTTCAAACTAAAGGTGCTTCTTTCTGACACAGTTGCCTTGAAAGCTGGCCTGTTTCAGCATCTGATACCGGAGTTGACAGGGAACTTGTCCTATCCCTCTTGCAGCTTGTGTGATCAGGGCTTTACTGTGCAAAGCACTGTATGATTATACAAACCTACCCTTCCCTGAAGAGCTTACAGCTCATGTCATGTTTCCTTACGTATAACTTGGGTGATAGAACATGCTGAAGGAAAGTGAGAAGGTTGGAGCACTAAGTAATGAGAAGTAAGCTGCTGCATAAACTGGAAGGTTATTTTTAATTAATGAACGTGAATGAAGTAAAATAGCCACCAGCAGAGCCCTGTACTTCTTTAAAATAAACTTCTGATTCTTTTGAAGTGTACTTTCATTTTGCAACACTGATATATAAAACCAGTAAGTTCCTGATGCTTGGCTTTTCCTTTTACGCACCGTTGGCATCCCAACTGCTGTTAAGGATAGAAAAAAGCTTTTGCTCTCTAACCAGCCCTGGCTGTTGCTGCAGTGTGGGTGTGAATATGGTTCTTGAAAGGGCTAATCCCTAACCCCCAATCTTGTCCTTAACATGCTTGATGAAGATGACTGTTCCGTAGAAAAAAACTTCTCTGCACAGAATCTCTTACTTTCTGGCATGTTCTTGACTATGTAGCTGAGCTCATAGAGTAGGCAGAGCTAAAAATCATTTCACTATTTGCAAATGAAGACTTTGATACTTAAAGCATTAGCTAGTTTTGCATCATCACTCTTCAGGCTAAAATTTTAATTCGGCTTCAAGGTCTGCTGAGACATGGTTTATCACGTGACTGTTGGGTACTGCAATTTTCCCTTTCTCTTCAGTCACTGGGACTGAGGCTTCAACTCTAAGCTTTGCAACTCACTGCCTCTGCTCTGTTTCTTAGCCAGCCTGATGGTGTTTATTTGGAAAATAATGCTCATTTTCTCTCTTTGCCTGGGGCAGTACTGGATATTCACGTGCCTTGGGTTGTTTCTGGAGAGTCTCCCAAACTAGCTGGGGAAAATTATGGCACATTTCAGTGTGCAGCTCTGAAAAAAAATCTGCCTTTCCCTTTTACCGTTGGGTAAGAGCATTGGTGTCCAAGGAAGCACTTTACAGTGGAAAGAAAGATCTGTTGTCAATTCAGTATCTTGCATCTTTCAGGATAGCAACGACAAGTCTGTACTGCCTCTAGTAAACTGTCACAGAAATTAAAAAAGATAAGCAACTAGAGTCCTGAAGTGAAACACAGGTCAAGCCAATTTGAGTCATACGCTAAAAGAGCCAGTTACAGTTGGCCCCGTAGTGTCTGTAAATAACTGGAGGACTGAAAATGGGTGGATGAATAGATGGAATTCCACTAGTTTGGAGATCAATCTGTGTTTTCTCATCAAACGTTTGGAATGTTTTATGTATCTTCTGTTGTGAATTTTGTTTGAATACATCTGGACTTCTATTATAAGCATGTATGATTTTGCAGAAGCAGAATCAAGAGATTCTATAATATAGTGATAATTAGCACGTTCCTCTAGCTTTTGCCCTTGATGCATGTTCTCTGAAAGTGGACTCTTATTCCTAATGCTTTTGATCAGTTGATAAATGCATTAGTTCTGTGGATTAGAGGGATAGTCTGCTATAGAATATACTCATTTTAACACCACCTTTCTCTTTACAAATCTAAAGAGTTATAGACAAAACTGAGATGACAGAGATCAAATAACACTCTGATTCCTCTGGTATTTAGTCTGTCCTCTTTTTTATGTTTTCTAAATTGTCTTTATTTTCATCCACAGCTGGTAGACTTTTTTTTCCCCCGGAAATTTAATTAACTGCGAGTAGATTACCTATTTTTTTAGTAAGTATTTTTTAAGTCAATGGAAAAATCCTCCTCTCCTGATTTTGGGTATGATTCTCTTGATAGACAACTTTTTCCACTGTGGTGTTGCGACAACCATGCTGACTTGAGTTTGAGCCACACAGTTGTGAACTAGGGAGTTTCTGATGAAGCTGCTTCCGTGAGCTTCATAGTGGCTTCATGACCCACTTATCATATTTATACTGCTTTAATTTTTAGATGGCTCAGAGAACAGTCAAAGGTTGTTCATAAATCTCCTTCTGTTAATATATGGTCTGGGTTTAACACTAAGGAGATGCTGGGCTCATACAGTCTGAGGCACTGCTGTTTATGCCAAGCCTATTTCCTAAACAGTACATTGGCTGACTTCCCAAGATAACAGTCTTGTACCTTCTTATCAGTAAATACATCACTTAAAAGATAAAATGAAGTATTGGAAGGTCATATACAAGAAATAAAGCAGACATAAGGTGAGCACCTGCCTGATTTGCATTTCTGCTTTTTTGGGGATGCGTGTTAGAACTTGCAGCTGTGAAATGCTATGCTTTAGTGTGATGGTTTAAATGTTTTGTTGATTGTTTCAGGGTCGAAATCTTGCAGATCTCAGAAGGAGTCAGCCTCGAGGGACTTTCACGCTGAGCACAACGCTGCGATTAGGCAAACAGATTCTGGAATCAATAGAAGCGATTCACTCTGTGGGATTCCTGCATCGTGACATCAAGCCTGTATGTTGTTTTGGAAATTTTGCTTTTAGTTGTATGTCTGTCTGTTCTGCTTGAGTCAATAAAGACAGCCTGAATATAGGCAGATCTCAGTGGAGGCATTTAGGCCTCCTTGCACACTCCCACTGAGAGTAGTCATATAATACTGTCATTCCTTTATGTGCATAGCAAGCTAGTTTTTATCAGCAGAGGCTGCTCCATGGTGGGTGAGTAGCTGTCAGTCATACTTGTACCCGCCAAGACCACATGACAAAGCAATCTGATTTTGAACAACTGTTTGGAGTTCAACCAATTATTACTATAAAAGGGGTTCAGAAAGGATGCCTTGCTGTGTGACACATCACTTGAATAAATGCTATTTAATGTATTTGACTGAGCTAAATAATCCTATTATTCTTTTCTGAGCAACTGCAAAAAAAATGGAGCACAGTTTCCAGTGTGAGAAACACACCGTGTTTGTCACCTGCCTAGCTGAGGCATGATAATTCCAAGTCTCACTATAGGATCTAGTCTTTTTCCTGCAGCTCTTGATCTGAACACTTGTTGCTGCACCATCCCTGAGACCATCTTCCTTCCAGCAAAATCATTTGCTGCTTTTAAAATCAGCTGGTTTTGGCTGATCAGATTCAGCTGAAAATCAGTCACTAATGCGACTGGCCACAAATCCTTTAGCAGCTGTCCATTATGGTAAAGGCTATAACTTTAACATGGGAGTTAAAAAAGAGCTGCTCTGTTTGCTTGTGTCAGTTTATTTACTAAGCAGCAAACCCAGTGTGCTTTAGATGTCTAAATGTTCAGATTAATTTAGATAATGCAATACAGTGGATAGAAATTCTGGGAGTTAGGGCAGAATACTGCACACTAGCAGCTGAACCATGAACAGAAACTTTTGTCTACAATAACTCTAGCCTGTTTGCAGGTGATGGAGCTCTCACTGCAAAGCTAGTGGTGTTAAGTGTAGTTGTTTCTTATAGCAGCTGAAATGTAGCTAAGCTAATGTGAATTTTAGTTATTTTGAGACTCCACAGTCACTTATCTGCAAAGTGAACTTCTTAAAATGGTGGTGATTCTCTAATCATGATGTTTAGGATGCATCTTAAGATGCAGTTCTTCTTTTTTGACTTATGTTTCCACCAGAGGCATTGTGGGGCTATATGACAAGGTTTTGTTAACAAATGGCCACTCTTACCCAAGTTGCTGGTATCAAATTGATCTTTCTTTCTTTATTTATTTTTTTCTTTCTTTCTTTCTTTCTTTCTGTCTAGTCCAATTTTGCCATGGGCCGCTTACCTTCAACATACAGGAAGTGTTACATGTTAGACTTTGGTCTGGCCCGTCAGTATACCAACACTACTGGTGAAGTCCGGCCAGTAAGTAAATTTTATGTAATTTTTTTTCACTTCTGTAACTGCTTAGGCATGGAGAGGTTTTGTGATTTTTGTTTGTGTTGTTGTTGTTATGTTTGGTCATTATTTTGGACTGCATTTTCTGCAAGGTGAGAAGCAGCAGATGACTTCAACTGAGTTGGGAATCTAAGAAGGAAGGTTTGCTTTGGTCTTAGAAGGTGTGAAAGTGTGTGGCTTTTTTTTTGCTTTTTTTTCTTTTTCCCTTTAGGATAATCCTGTTTTCCACAGGCTTGGAATATTTACTGAGTACATTATGGCTGAGCAAAGAGGGTGTGCCCAATGCTGGCCATGTAAGTTCTGTAGTTCCAGAGGACTGGTCTAGTTCAGTTCTCTGGAATTTGGGGAACCAGGTTGGTGTATTCTTAAAGCTTTTTATGAAAAAAGTGCTACAAGTTAGAGGCTGACCTGGTCCCTGAGGCTGAGCTTACTGCGAACTGCAACCTGTAATGTTGTTCTCACCCTTGCCTGGCTTTGGTTTTGTGTATATTGCCCCCTGTCCAGGTTTCTTGGTAGGATTATTTCAGCAGGCCTGATTGGAGGGCAGGTAAGAGCAGGAGACATAACATGCACTATATGACATGTTATATTCAGTCCTTTTACCAGCACTGTGTTATCTGGGGTCACTCATAAGGACACGTTAAGCTTTCGATGCTCTAGGTATCAGTCAGAGCATTTCTAGACTTATTTTGGAACACAGAGCAAGCAGGGAGGGTTTAGACAATCTCTCTGTTTATCATCATAGGTTTACACATTTTGGTCTGCACATCTTTTCTCGTGACAGCAATTATCTTGTAGATGGAAATGTTAACAATGTGAGAGCTAGATTCGGAGTCTCTCTAGTGCAGGTTATCGTTGGAGAGTGGGAAGAAAGCAAAGATCAGTGAACAGATTTTGTGTCTTTAGACTATTTTTTCTTCTTTTTTTATAAGTCTTTTCAGTTGGACATTGCAAGCCTTTTCTTTTTAGCTGCAGATGGGAGCAGCTCCACAGGTTGTGTCTGCATCTTACACTTAAAAACACACACACTGGTACATGTACCACTAACAACTCCCATTTGTTTTCCATGTGTTTGTGGACAGGCACTTGAGGTGGGCCACCAGTTGTGCTGCTTTCCCAGGGCAGGCTGAGAGCTTCTATCATCCTCTCCTGGGACACCTCCTCACGACCTCTGTTCTTCCATTTCTCTTCAGGTTATGGTGATCTTCTCTCATTGTGCCTGCTTTAAGCCCTCCTCACTAGGTTAGCAAGCCTAGGTGCAAAGCCTTCACAAAGTTGCTTTTATCACTCTTTTTAATGGGTCCCTTCTTTAACCAACAGTCCTTTTTCCTCAAAGAGGGACCCATGGTCATAGAAGCCAAAGGCCTGTCTTTGATAGCTAGGTGTTGACTTGCAGGATGCATCCACCTAAGGCTTTCCCACTCACTGGCAGGATTTAGGAGAACAGCACCTGGGCCTCCATGCCCCCAGATCTGAAGTAATTCTTACGATACTCAAGGTCACCTCTTGAAAAACAGGTGCTTTTGGTGCTCCCATGAAGGGTTGGTAGTCAGAGGGCCACACAAACCTTGGCGATCTGTCCTTATCATCCCATATCCAGGCCTCCAACAAGCCACAAAGCTCTTGAGACATCAAGTCGAGCCAGTAGGTGTGGCTTCCATTTCCTGCAGGAATGAGTCTTCAGTGACCATCACTTACCTTTTCTTCTTAGTATGGACATCTGGTTCAGACTCAGCTGACTTCCCTGTTCCTCCTCACCAGTTCCCAGGTTACTAGATTTATTCTGCAACTGCAGATCTGTGTGTGGAGCCAGGAACCTCCCTTCTGCTGCTGGCTTCCCTCCTCTGTTGCTCCTTTTAGGATAACTGCTAGTTGTCCCTTTTTCCTTGCATTGCAGGGTTCATGATCTTCACTTTCAAAGGCTTTACGAAGTTTCTGTTGATCTCTTGTTCACTGTCCCTGTTACTACAGGGTGTTTCAAAAAGATGGACCCAATTTCAAAGTGGTCTTTGACATATCCCCACAAGAAAAAGTCGCAGAGTATAAAGTCTGGGGATCTTTGGGGCCAAGAGTGTAGCACTAAATCTTGCGGTCTCATGCGAACCATCCAACGTTGAGGCGGTGTGTCATTCATTGGGGGGTTTGTGGTTGCAGAGATACAGCGGTTTCAAATTGTGTCCGTCTTTTTGAAACAACCTCTACACAGTCTGCTCACTTCCTTTCCCACCTCACCACAGCTCCTTCACCTGCCAACTCTGCACCTCAACCAGAGTACATCTCTTAAAAATGAGGCCACTGCAGAGGCACAGGGTGGTCTCTGAAGCCCCATATGGGTGGCCACAGCCTTCCTTTGGGGCTTTTCTGGATTGGGGCCTCCTCTGTGCTAAAGATAGTTGCATCAGCCCCTGCTGGGGACTAGGCCTGGTGACCCATTACCACCATCACTGCAGCCTCAGTCAGGCCCACTCTGTCCTGGGCAAAGTTTCTGGGCACCTTCAGACCCTTGTTTTGCTAACTGCTGTCACAGCTGCTACAGCTCTGTTGGTTGTCTGTTTACTGAGCTGCTTATAAATACCATAAATAGAGGAAAAAATTAAATTGACATTTTCATGCTTTTCATGCCAACGTTTTTGTTAAACATTGAGAGTCTCTCGGTTAAACTTTGATCTAAAGGAAATCAGGTTCTGAATTAGGCTGATCTCAAAACTTTCTTGTCTCATGATATGACAAATAGTTTAACAAGAGAGAGGAAACTGAAAACACAACTTTTGACCAGGTTGTATCATAAAGCTCTTGACCTGTGCAGGTCTTTAAAAGTTTGTTGCCTCTTTAGAGGACAACTGTAATTGCCACCACTCAAATGAGAGAGATACATTGTCTTTTGCAGTGTAATTTGAAGTTTGGACTTTCTCATAGGCTGATGTCTTTGAAAATTCAGGTGTATTGTATTGACTAGGGTGCCCTTGTCTTTGTGCACAAATGCTGCAGAGAACACTGTTGGTGATATGCTACTTTCCCTTAGAAAAGCTGTGTAGACTTTTCCTAATTACATTCCAGCTAGCCACATTTCTACTGATTTTATTCTTTAAGAGAGTTTCACATATTTATTCTAGTACGTGGGGTCTGAACCAACACTATTACCTTTTAAAAATTAGCACTGCATGTGCCAGATTAAACAGAATGTGAGGGAACTGCATCTGTCCAACTACATGTACCCTACTGCAGGATATCCAGAAGCACCTTCGTTAGTACTGGAGGCAGGTTACCAGATGAAATGCATTGAACTGGTGATGTAATTTTCATGGTCCATATGGAATAGGATGATGAAAGCTACAAACCCTTTTTTAGTGCCTTTATACAAATCTAGATGGGATAATAGTTGATGATGCATAAGATACCACCCATCCAGTTTCAAAGAAGGTATTACAGGTGTAAACAGTATTCAGAAGACAGTGATGACAAACTCACATGAAGAGGGATCAAAAAGATTGTGATGATAACCTGAGCAAGAAAATGAATGAAAGGAATTTTATAAAATTCCACAAAATACTATAAAGTCTTGAGAAGTGAATGAGAGAGCCTCTTGTTCTTCCTGGTTACACAGGAACAAGATACTCAGTGAAAAAGGTGATAAATTTAAACCAATAAAGGGATATATTTATTCATGAGGCATCACTTGCTGCCACAAGTAGTCACTGGGAAGAGTAATACAACACGTAGGGAAAGGTCAGAGACTGGTCTAAATAGCACCCATGGGACAGAGTGTGCTGTGGTAAAGGTAAGGACAGCTATAGAAAATAGGGAGGGCATATAAACTAGCAGGTGAAATTTTGTGTAGGTAAAAGGTGATGCTCATGGTGTGTGGCTGGGGGAGGGAGGAGGGCAGTTTTAATTTCACATATATGACAGTGGCCTCTGAGCTGGCAGGTATCCCTGGTGAGACCTTGGCATTGTGGAATAGAATCATAGAATCATTTTGGTTGGAAGAAACCCTCAAGATCATTGAGTCCTACCATTAATCTAACTCTGACACTAAACCATGTCCCTAAGAACGTCACCTATATGTCTTTTCAACACCTCCAGGGATGGTGACTCAACCACTTCCCTGGGCAGCCTATTCCAATGCCTAAACACCCTTTCCATGAATAAATTTTTCTTAATATCTAATCTAAACTTCCCCTGGTGCAACTTGAGGCCATTTCCTCTTGTCCTATCACTTGCTACTTGGGAGAAGAGACCAACACCCTCCATGCTACAACCTCCTTTCAGGTAGAGCGATAAGGTCTCCTCTCAGCCGCCTTTTCTCCAGGCTAAACAGCACCAGTTCCCTCAGCTGCTTTTCATAACATTTGTACTCCAGACCCTTCACCAGTTTTGTTGCCCTTCTCTGCACTCTCTCTAGTACCTCAATGTCCTTCTTGTAGTGAGGGGCCCAAAATTGAACACAGTATTTGATGTGCAGCTTCACCAGCGCTGAGTACAGAGGATGATCACCGCCCTGGTCCTGCTGGCCACACTATTCTTGATGCACACCAGGATACTGTTGGCCTTTTTGGCCACCCAGCCACATTGGTAGCTCACGTTCAGCCAGCTGTTGACCAAGAATAGCTTCGTGAAAACACAGGTTTGATACTTGACGCTTTCAAGAAGGTGCTCAAACATTAGAAGTCATTGGGAAAAGAATACAGGACAAATCGGAGATCATAGTTGTGACCCTTGATGAATGGGTGTGGCTTTTCAGAGTTCTCATGGCACACCTGAGAGAAAACTTTAGACCGATCTGAGGTGGGCTACATATCCGTTGGCCTTGTTCTTGCAAAGAGCCATTCTCTTCGTGTTACATGTCATAGTGCGATGCTAGCAGCAATTGTGAGTATAGACCATCTCTCCCATTTACTATTAAGTGAGCTTAGTTTAGAGTGCTAAACTTTTTAAGCCCTCTCCTCTGAGAATTTTGCAGTTGTTTCACTTTGTGGTTGCATGCAGGCAAACTAGCCCCGGAGCGGGAAAATGGGTAAATATAAAATCTGGTTAGAAACATTTGAAAACTGAAGGTAAAACAAAGAACTGGTGTTCTCTTCCTTATGAATGGTCTTCCTGCAGAACATTTGCATCACATTTTTGCCTCATTGGAAAAGATAACTGGGAAATATAAGTTGCTTCGGGCAGTGTTGTCTTGGACCAATCTGACCTTTGTCTAGACTACTGATAATACAGAGTGCACTTTTTCCTTCCCTTATACCTAAAGCAATCCCATTGCCTCTTCTAAGCCCACTGTTCTTGTTTTTTAAGCTTATGTTCTGCACCCTCCCACACCCCACAATACTTTTCCTCCATGGGATCTTCCCAGGATTTGTGCTATTGTGTAAATTCATAGTTTTTAATATGGTTAGGCTGATGTGTTAAATACTTTTGTATCAGCACGAGGGTTCCCATCCAAGTGGGTTTGAAGTGGGCAGTAGTTCAAGCCATGTGTTTCTCAGTCATGGATGGCTTGGAGATCTGCCTAAGAAGAGGTGGCTTGAGGGTATCTGTTAGTTCAGCTGAAGTTAATAAGTGCTTTCAGATGCAGAGCGTATTCTTCTGAGAAACAAGTCTGTGATTTTTTTTCCTGCCTCCCATGAAAAGGTCCATCCAAATCCCAAGACCTTCCATAACAAATTTGATATTACAGGCTGCAGAGAGGTTTTTTAAGATATTTTTAACTATTTTTTCCTCTAGATGCAACCTTCTGCTTTGGTTCAGATCGAGACATGAGCAGTTTTATTCACTGTGATGTGCTGGTTGTACGACCTGCCTTTGCCACGCAGCAGTATAAGCAGTTGGTGTTGGTGCACATCTTAGGACAAAAGAGATAAGCAACCAGGGAATGAACTGAAATGTTGGGTTTTTAAAAAATTTGTGGGAATAGCTTCTATAGAAATTGCACAAGTCAAAATTTTCATCTTGCATTAATGTTTACAGCAGAGAGCTGGGGTAGCAGAACATGTTTGATACAGAGAACTAAGGCAGAGTAGAAAATTTGAACTTGGAGTGGAAAATAGACATGAACGTTGTTGTACAGATAATATGATGAACAACATATGCTTGTATAGTGGAGGTGTTCTGAGTCATGAAAGTCTTCTGCGCTAATGTAGGTCAGGTTTTGGACAATAACTCCTTGATCATTACTGGTCTTTGTACAAGTCTGCTAGTTCTGTCACTAATGTGCAGTACAGAAAGCATTATACTTTTCCTGTCTCTGTGACACCCTGCCTTCAGAAACATATTCCCTGTAGCTCCACAAATATTGATTGCAAGTGGTTGAGGGTTTAGCAGCTTGGTCTTAATTATTTATTTGAAAGTAGAAGAGAGGCTATATTTTTCCTGGAGTCTCTCTCCCTTTGCAGGGTCTGACACTAGGGTGTTATGCTCAGCGTGCATTTTAGCTTAGGCAGCTGCAGCCGGTTGATCAGATTTCGATCTCCTTGTGGCTCAGACTGCACTGCAGCAGTTTGCAGTGCCTTGCTGAAGATATCGTACATGTGTGAGGGTGACTCTGTGAGTTGGTGAGCAGAAAGAAGATGTTGTAGGCAGGACAGGGCATAGCATGTTTAGACAAGCGTGATGAAAGCTGCAGAAATGTGTCAGCTAATTGAGAAAAAAAGGCATTTATTTTCCAAATGTCTGTGCATAGTGTTAAAAATAAACTTTGCTGCAGTGAACAAGGTGTTAGGAGAGGAGAAAATGTTTTTTCTACTAAGTACTTTTCCCCCCACTGGAAAATAAGCTATAAAATAACACAAAGGATATTAACTCCTGCATCCTAAGACCCCAAATATTCAAACATAGAAGCTGGTAGCTTTTGTACTTACTTAGTACTTGAAATATATGTAAACCTGTAATGTTATGTAGGAGGTGAACATTTTGCTGTAACAATAAACAGATTTGTGGAGCAGTAGTACTTGGAGTACTCTATTAGCTTAGGAAGGGACATAATTTTTGTCTTGAACTTTGTTTTGTAGAAAGGAATTGGAGAAAAGGCTGAAAGCACAGAATAGTCACATTGTTTCACGCAGAGATGGGGAAAAGGGAAAAAAATGGACCTATGTCTTTAAAAATATTGCACATTTAATATATTATAGAAATGCTGTTTCTGTGGGAATGGGTTAGTTATAAAACAGATCATTGTGAAAATTACATAAAGATTCTCATTGTTACTTTCGTTGTTGGAGTAGCAAATTTGAACTTGAGAAGAGAGTTCATGTTCTGGTCGAAAACATTACAACTACAGAAAGCCAGTGCAGTTGAAATTAAATGTATGAAAAGCAGACTAACTGATGGATTTGAAAATGTTAGCAAGCAGAGACTCCTGTATCTTGTTATAACTTGCTGCTTCTCTGCTTTCCTCCCCTGGAAGCCCTGGTTCAGTGAGCATGACCTCAGATCATCTGCATCAGGTTGTTTGTGATTTTATTTTATGTAGCAGCTCTCTGGTTAGAAGTCTTGTCCTACAGGGGTAAGGGAAAAGGAAGGACAACTCAGGCTCAGATCCCAGATCTGCCTGCAGGGAACTGAGATCCCATTTTCCATTTCTGAGTGCCTTTACTGCCTAGCTGCAGGGGGAATACGGTACTCCAGAATGTGTCATTCCTTCTGGTTGTTGCTGTTCCACTTGAAGCTCTGATTATTCTTCCCACTGGACTACAGAGGAACAGAAAACTTTTACTGTGTCTGGTGATGAGGGAACAGGGGCTTCACTGCCTGGGCAAGTGAACATTGAGTTGGATTGCAGATCAAGTCTCTCCTCCATCAGGTAAGTGGATTTGCTGCCAGGTTACAGAATGCCTGTCATACGCTTTCTCTCTCTTGGTAATAAATAGTAAATTATTCTGTGCAAAAGGGATCCTTTCCAACATGGATGTTCTTAGACTTGCTTCTCAAAGCACACTGTGCCTTAAGGGTGAGGGTGCACTCTGGAAGGAGGGAGATGTGGTTTTCATGTCTGTCCAAGGGGCAGAGAGATTTGAACTTAGCTCTGCTGCATCCCGGTGATTGCCACATCTGTCTTGTGTCTTCCTCCTTTTGGTAGAAAAGGACCATCTTCTCCATCTGACTCAAGGAAAGCATTATGAGCTGTAAATCCCAAATCAGATGCGACTAACACTCTATAATACTCTCCAAAACATTTTCCCTGCTCTGCCTTGCAGCACATGAAAAACTTATCTTTCTTACTCGGCACTCCCCATGCTTTCCATGGGGATATTCTGTGCTGCTTGTTCTCCTATGGGACAATGCATTTAAGAAACAAGTGCAGCTCAGAGGCTGATATTGTCTTGTTAAAAATCGAATGATAATTGAATGATAGGATTACAGCTGGAGTAAGCTTTTGATTTTAAAAACGCTCATTCTTAGTCCTGTTTCTAATGTGAGAAAGGCATCCTCATCTCCAGAACAAGTTCTAGCATAGGAATCACATGATGAGACAGTTGGCGCATGCTGTTCAGAAAGATGAAATTATTACCTTGGTCTTTTCAGATGTTAAAATCCACTGGAAATTTTGAATTTTCCTAAAGTAAAGAAGGAAAGATGGCATTTTAACTTGTCTCCTTTGAGTCTTTTGCTTTGGAAAGAATAGTAGAGGACTATTAAGTAACTTTCTCAAAACTAAATTTTGTGCCAAGTAGCCAAAATTCTTAGAACTTGCACTTTTTTGGGGAAGAGGAATACTGAAAGTCAAATTAGAGAGTCTGTTGGGTTGATTGCTTTTGATTAGTTGATTTCTGTTGGAATAAGTATCTCTCAGACGAGGTCTTTCCTCAGTTTACTGAATTGAGTTTTAAGGTTATATAATATATTATAATACTAGCTCTTGCCTCTGGTCCAGGTGGCCGTCATGTTTCCATACTATGCAATTTACATCCTCAGATACAGTGACCACTCACATGGCCTAAAAGCAGCACGGACTTTCATTCTGCTCTCTTGCAAACCACCATGCTGCATCCCAGCACAGACAGCGGAGACCCTGCTATTCATAGGTGGAGCACTGCAGCAATCCTCAGGGAAGGGGAAGATGCATGAAATTGGCAGCTATGAATCCTGTAAAGATGGCAAGCCAGTGATTGCATGGAGATTGCTGGTGAGAAAGCAAGATGGTGGTTGCAAAAAAAGCCACGTATCTTGGGTGGGAACTCCTGACACTTCAAATGGGGAAGGGGACATCTCTGTGCATTTTTAGAAACTTAAGTGCTAATCTGAGAACCTGGTCTGGGTGAAAAGGGCAAAAGATGAGAAAGAGCAAATCTCCTTGCTGGTTATTCACTCAGTTTGAATGGGGGAGGAAAGGAGGTGTGTAAGATGATTTTAGGAAGGAAAATCGTGGTAGAACCATACTACTGACCTGTAGTTAATCTGTATGGCTCTCTGCTCTCAACTTTGTTTTTTATACTATTAAGTGTGATATGTAAGCAGAGGGAAGTTAGTCTCTAGAGGGACCCCTCTCACCACTTTACAGAGAACTCACAAACCACACAGGCTCAGTCAGACCTTTGTGTCTAAATGAAGCTAAATTCAGTATAGGCCAACAGCCCTCAGAAGGATGCTGAGATGGCAACAGCTAAACAAGAGACCCACGTTTCTGGAGGGTTACAATATTGAATTGGTTTTTAATTCATTTGCTTATTTTTTTTCTCATTTTCTTGTTGGTTTTCTTTGTTTTGTTTTTATCATGTTTTTCTTTGGGTTTCTCTCTGTTTTACAGTTCTTTTGGGCTCTTCTTTTGAGGCTGTGTTTGATGCGTTGGCTTCCCATCTGCTGCTCCTAACCATCTCTGCTATGAGTTGTGAGTGAGCCATCACCATGCTTCTGGGTTATCATTTTGTTTTGTGCTTTTGTTATATATGGAAGTCTGAATTACACCTGGTTTTCTTTTTTTCCTCATGATGTGTTTGTTTTTCAGCAGGATTGTGACAGCTACCTAAATGTGATGCAGAGGCCTAGAACACTTGGGATTCTGCCTGAGGGTTGGCAGACATTTGGGAGGTGCCAGAGACTGTGATTTTGTCACTTTTGTGGTTTCAGAGGCAAGAGGAGGGGAGTTCTCTCATCTAACATTTTTGGCTCCAGCTTCCTCTGTCCATTTCTGACTCCTCATTGGGATAAAATATGCTGCTGTCATTAATGATTCTACGAAGTGCTGCTGTTTAAATTAGAAAGTCAAAGCGTATATAAGAGATGCAGAATTTGTCTCCACAGAAGAGGTCGAGATGCATATCCTTGCATCTCCCTCATGAGCCTTACTGGTACAAGCAGGAGATTCCTAGAAGTCCCAGAGATACTTCCTTTTAGTTCAGTTAAAGCTTCCTTTCACTTTTTCTTCTTATCACAATTTTTCCAACAAGTCATTTTAATCAAGATATATCTCCAAGTGCTTCCCAAAATCTGTGGCATTTCCTCCCTCCCCTTACCACAACTTTCTCTTCGATCTGCGCTAACTTTCATTTCATTTTCTTACTGCTGGAACTCTTTTTTCCTGTTTCCAAGACAGGTGGGTTGATGACCTGTATGATAGCAGGCCTGCCAGGGGCAAAGGTGGTGGATCATGAGGTGTTTGCGTAGACTTCCAGAAAGTTGGGGAAGAACCAGCAGTCATGTTCCATGAGTGTACCATAGGCATAAAAAACAGCAGGAGGAAAGTACTCGCATCCAAATATTAGTTTCTTGGGACATTCAAATTATAAATCTATGGACCAGTGAGGCAAGAGGAAAAATTTTAATCTCTATGTATGAATGTGGTGTAAGGAGCAGGGATTCAGACTAATGAGGAAATACAAGCACTTCTAAAATAAAGATAAGCATATACAGGAAAGACAGACTTCATGCGAATAATAAGGGAGACACCGTTTGCTCTTAAAATACAAATGATCATGAGTGTTTGAACTGGAGAATGATGAAAAGCTGATGAGTGCAAAAGAACACAGTTTGGAACAATGCATCCACTTTGTACAGGATTTTGTTACCTAATTCTTAGGTCTGTGAGGTAGTGTACATTGCTAATATATTTGAAAGAAACACAGAGTATAATTTTTGCTAACAGATTCTAACACATTATCCCAAGCTAAAACTCATTTTGAACCAAGCTTCTAACACAATGCAATATACTTCATGTCTCTGTCATCTCCCTGTCTGTGTAATAAATTACTTTAGCTTTATGCTAGACACAATCTGAATGCAGGAAGAGATATACTTTATCCTGAGTAACATTTTTGATAGTAATACTGATGTGGAAAAATTAAAAAATAAATAATGCATGGTTTAAAATTGTATTTCAGCTTGCTAGCTTATTAGCTTCTAATCACTTTTTGGGATTCAAATCAATTGGATTGAGGCCTGTGTCTAGTGGAGTGCCTCAAGGGTCAGTACTGGGGCCACTACTATCCAATATATTCATCAATGACTTGGGTGAGGGAATTGAGTGTACTATCAGCAAGTTTACTGATGACACCAAGCTGGGAGGAGTGGCTGACACGCCAGAGGGCTGTGCTGCCATCCAGCGAGACCTGGACAGGCTGGAGAGTTGGGCGGGGAAAAATGTAATGAAATATAACAAGGGAAAGTGCAGAGTCTTACATCTGGGTAGGAACAACCTCAGGTTCCAGTATAGGTTGGGGAATGACCTATTAGAGAGCAGTGTAGGGGAAAGGGACCTGGGGGTCCTGGTGGACAGCAGGATGACCATGAGCCAGCACTGTGCCCTTGTGGCCAAGAAGGCCAATGGCATCCTGGGGTGTATTAGAAGGGGGGTGGTTAGTAGGTCGAGAGAGGTTCTCCTTCCCCTCTACTCTGCCCTGGTAAGACCTCATCTGGATTATTGTGTCCAGTTCTGGGCCCCTCAGTTCAAGAAGGACAGGGAACTGCTGGAGAGAGTCCAGCGTAGGGCAACAAAGATGATTAAGGGAGTGGAGCATCTCCCTTATGAGGAAAGGCTGAGGGAGCTGGGTCTCTTTAGCTTGGAGAAGAGGAGACTGAGGGGAGACCTCATTAATGTTTATAAATATATAAAGGGTGAGTGTCATGAGGATGGAGCTGGGCTCTTCTCAGTGACAACCAATGACAGGACAAGGGGTAATGGGTTCAAACTGGAACACAAGAGGTTCCACTTAAATTTGAGAAGAAACTTCTTCTCAGTGAGAGTAACAGAACACTGGAACAGGCTGCCCAGGGAGGTTGTGGAGTCTCCTTCTCTGGAGACATGCAAAACCCGCCTGGACGCCTTCCTGTGTAACCTCACCTAGGTGTTCCTGCTCTGGCAGGGGGATTGGACTAGATGATCTTTTGAGGTCCCTTCCATTCCCTAACATTATGTGATTCTGTGATATGTGATTCCATAGTCTGAAGCTCCTAACTCTTACAATTTCAGTTCTGTGTCAAATGTGACTGGTCTGGACAGCACGGATGCTTTATCCAGGCTTTTTTCCACTGCTGGGCAGTGCAGTGGTGGGATGAAATTTATTAACTGGAAGAAATGAAGTCTGTAAAGAAATCATTTGGAAAATTAATGTTGTTGAATTCAGAAGAAAAGTCAGTAACAGCTGGGTATACAGCATGTGCTGTGATAAATGCCCAGGCAGGAGCTGTTTGTTTGGATGAAAAACACACTATCTCCACAGCCACAGAAATATTTTATTGTAGTGATCAGTGACACAGTCAAAAGGCATGGCTAAATACTTTGTGACTGGCAGAGCAGTCAAATATGGTAAAAAAAGAGGGGAAATCTTTATGAGAAAAAATATGCTATTAACACAGTTAGCATCTGCCTATTTTGTTCGAAGCTATAAATGTGCTGTCAAAACAATTGCAAAGTCTTGCTCAGCTGCCGTGATCCCCCTTCACTGAGGTACCACGTGTGAGGGGACTGGAGAGAGAGCCCTTTGAGTTCAGCTGCAGGACTGGCGTGGTGAACTGTTTCATGATGGCTGTGGGACAGATGCAGAGTTAAAACATGGCTGGGCTTTTGTTTTGCTTCTGAAAGAGGAGGGGAATACATTTGCAAGCTGCCTAGAGTTGGTTTCAGAACAGATATCATTAAAGACTATAAAGACAGCCTGTCAGCCAGAAATAGTAAGTATTGATCTAAAAAGATTTTCAGAGACATTGCCAACCACAGTGAAACCAGCATGGCTTGTGAAAAGTATCCAAACACACCAGCTTCCATTCATATTGGAAAACAGGAATGTCCTCTTGCTTTTGAATATGTAGAGGACATTTATGGTGACGTCTAATTTCAACAGATGTATTCTAGTGGCCAGTATTCTGCATTTCAGGAGCTCACATCAGTGAATTCACGGGAATTCTGGAAAGTATTTTGCAGTCATTTGTCAATGGGAATCCTAAATGTATGTTCTGGGATGAGGGAGGTGCATGATCATTAACATAATATCTCAACTATTACCTGCTGCTAGCTCAAGCTGGTGTACTGCAAAATTAAGTGTTGCATTAACTGCATAGGACATGTATATGTGTTCTCCTTGTGGAGTATTTGATTAATGTAAAAGAGCTGTAAGATAGACTTGTAGCTTTTTTTGCTTGGAGTCACTGTAACTTAAGAGCTGCATTATGCACCATTCAAGTGTGTGTTAGTGGCATGGTGTTGGTAAACTTGTTTAAAAAACATTTGAAGTTTTATTCTTTCTGAGAGTATTGAAACTCAGAGCAACTTGCCTGTACCCAAAAGGAAGCAACTGAATTGTATGTATTTAAACTGACAGAAGGGTGACCTAGAATAAAAGTCCGGAGTTTTAGGCTTAGTTCTCCAGGCATAGGCACAGCTGAAAGAACAAATAGGACAAGTTACCCAGTTAGAGTTGTTATTAATGTGCTCAAATTTCTGCAAGCGTAGGATCTTAATAATGAGTATGTTTAGTTCTTTGCCCAGGCTTAGCCTTATGATGGAAGATATCAGGGCCCGAGCCTGGTTTGCCACATTAATTTTGAAAGCACTGATGTTAACTCTGGTGCTTCTAGCTAAGTTGAGAGGATTTGGTAGATGTCATTATTTAAATGCATTTTTTTTTCAGAACAATGACATCTTCAGTAGGTTAACTCACGTGGCCTAATGTTCTTCTGGAGGCAGCAGTGGGAAGAGTTGGAAGTGTTACTCAGCCCCCAGAACAGAGAAAGCCTTCAGCTTGAAGGAATAGTCACAGGAGGACTGCCTTCTTCCCAAAGCTATTATTAATATATCAAGCCTTCACTTCCCAAGGACGTGAAGAACAAGAGAATCAGAGAAAGAGAAAATAAAGATACGTGGTTTAGGATATACTGGGAATAATCTGGAAAAAAAAGCAAGAACTCTGAAAGTCAGAGATTCTTAATTTGTTTAAGTCTTACAGAGGATGTTGACAAGCAGTGTCAGCACATGCATGTGGTCATCAGCCCTGTGTCGTACTAAGAGATCCCTGATCCTATCCAGGACCAGGCTGCCTTCAGGCTTTGCTTAGCTCATATTATTCATGACTCAGTTTTGCGCTTGCACTTCTTTACTAGCTTTTCCCTTGACCTGGAGTTTAAAAAGGAAAATATGATCTTGGATAATGTTCTTAGCTCTATGCCTAGACTACTACTATGCTATCCTATCACTGTAACCACCTTGCCCTCTCTGTAAAATAAGCTTTTCTAAAAATGCAGAATTGGAGAATGCTGTCTGTTTAGCTGCCTGCTAGATTTGTATCCCTTGGGTACATCGGAAATAATAGTATAGACGAGAAGTTCTCAGAAGTTAGCTGCATAGGCAATTTAGCTATCTGCACTGTCTCTGAGATTTTCTGTTGTCTCCCTTCAGCCTCGCAATGTTGCTGGTTTTCGAGGAACGGTCCGCTATGCTTCGGTGAATGCACACAAAAACCGAGTGAGTATTTTTGGGTTATAGGGAGTTAACAGCAAGGTTATTTCTCCACAGAAACGTCTTTTCAAGAGTAGAGGAGTAGGAGGTGTGAGTTCTGGTTTGTAACCTACAGAAGTTAGTATATGAGATTAATTCCATTTGATGGTCAAGGCTATTGAGTGTAAAATCAAAATTATGATTAATTTATTGGATCCTCTCTAGCTGGCAACCTTAATAATCATAATTATTGGGCACTTTTTAAGTTTTAAGGGGAAAACAAAAACACTAAAGTGGAAATTGAGTTAAGTGCCAGGCTGCTTGCTGCTAGTTTCTAGAAGAACTTGACTGTGAATTACCAAGTGCCAGGTCTCCAAATCCATTCTCCACCTGGAATTTTTGATATTAATATCACACTGTCAGGCGAAGAGTCACATAGTGAAAGCCAGGTTTATTTATCCCTGAAAAGAGTAATTATTTACCTAGTATCTGGCCCTTTTCATTCTAAATGCTTCCAGAAGTCTCATTCAACATTCTTCTCAAAACACTCATTTGTCCTATTACAGTAATGTTCTGACGGTAAACCGTAAGTCCTCTGGTTCTGCTGCCAGGTGCTTGGCAGATGGAAACTATCAGTCCTCCTGGTTTCTGGCCTTATTTGGGATGAGTCTGTAGGATGTTATGGGACATACAAGGAAGTTTCAAGTTTTTAGGGAAAGAAGTTATTGTCTGCAGAAAGTGCGAAGTGTGATGTGGAAAGGGCAGTTGAATGCCACCATGAATTCATTCTGTTCCCTGGGAGACACTGAGAAACCTGAAGTATAATTTCTGGAAGACCTGAATAGTGTCAACTGTAGCAGGCATCAGCTGAAGGTGTATTTAGACACAAAAATTGCTGTATAATGCATGCTATTCTGAGAAACCATGCTCTAGACATTGGATGTTGAACACCAAAAATGACTTCATGTGCTTCGACAATTTCAGCCTTAATCCCCATGTTTCAGGTTCCCATTTGCTGGGTCAGGAGGAGAGTGGTATGTGGAAATGTTATAAATCTGTAAATTGTTCTACTGCTTAACAATGAGTGTTTTGCAAAAGCCCTTGAGTAAATGCTGTCTTGTGAAAAGTTTGAATTATATTTAGCTTAAAAATAATAATAAAAAATACTTTCTTTACACAGTTTCAGATTTTTTCTTAATCTAGGTTATTCCACATCCCATTAATAAATATTCCACTCCTGTATACTCAGTGAGGGAGAGTCCTATGGAAAATGTGTGCTCTTTCCTAATATATTCACAAAAAGGAAGACAAATGAGGATATTCGGGTGACTGTATTGACGTTGCCAAGTTTAATAAATGCTTGATTTTGCATCTTTAATATGGCTTCTTTAATCACTGAATGGGAAGTGTAACTTCTCTTCCTGCTCTTTAAAATGAAGTAGCTCAGCTGGAGAGCACACCTGGACTACTGAGCAGCATGAAACTTTGCTCCTCAGTCTTTGTCTCTCTTTTCTCCAGGAGATGGGTAGACATGATGATCTGTGGTCCCTCTTTTACATGTTGGTGGAGTTTGCGGTGGGCCAGCTTCCATGGCGAAAGATCAAAGATAAGGTAGGAAACCTAGTGTCTGTGCTTAAGATAGGGTGCTACATTTTTATTTTTATAATTCTTATTATTCCTCCTGCCACTCAGTGTAGCTTTTTTTCTGGAGTAAAGCCAGAGCCTAATTTTCATGAGGCCTTGCTGCAAGATACTAACCTGCTTTTGTGTGTTCTGACACACAGTGTAGAGCTTGTCTTATTTGGAGTACCTAGACATTTTCTTATGCATGTTGTTAATGATAATTGATCAAGTGACTTTTACTTTGTTCTTGCAAAGCAGACAACAAAAGTGGAAAGGCTCAAGTGTCCTTTTGACAAACAAACAAACCTTCAGAAAGGCCAGAGGATAATGCTTTGCCATGCCAAACAAGCCAAATGGGAGTTTCAAGTGGAAAGTTAAACAGAATAAAGATAACTGTTCATGTCTCTGCTGAAGGGACAGCTTCCGAAGAGTGTTTCTGACTCAGGATTCCCCTTTGACCTTTGCCTGCAGTGGTCAGCCTCACTTTGCTAGGGCCACCGAACAGAACAAGTGTGTAGACACAACCCTGGGTCTAAGAAGAGGCCGTGTTCCAGGAACGATAAGACTGTATGAATATGAAGCAATAGATTCTTGACTGTGAGATATTTTCATTTTTTCCAGGAGCAGGTTGGCATGATAAAAGAAAAGTATGAACACCGCATGCTGCTAAAACACATGCCTTCAGAGTTCCACCTTTTTCTGGATCATATTGCAAGCCTAGACTACTTCACCAAGCCAGACTATCAGGTAGGAGCCTTTTCTTTGTTACCAATCTGATGCATGGCATTCTGGATTGGCATTTGGATTTTCTAACATTTCCATGCATATGTTCATATCTGGCTGAAGAATACCTTTCATAGAACCAGGAGAAAAAGGTTGGACTGTGCAGTTCTTCAACATCTGAAAAGCTTTTTTTTCTTCCACCACCTTATGCAAAATAATTCTGTACTCCAAACCAGAAAGCTCTTCCCAAGCAAGAGAGTACCTTTGGCTTTCATTAAAACGCAAAAGTTTTAAGATACTCCAAATGTGATGGAATTTTAGCACAGCTTGCCAAAGTCTGCAAAGAACCTATGCCAACAGCTCCATAGCGCACACTGACCCCTTTGTTTTCTTGCAGACTCATATGACCCCTAGCTATTCCTATGTCTTTCTTTAATGTTCATCTTAACATTTTTTTTCTCCCCTTCACTTTTTGCTATCTGCATGTATGTGATCAGTTACGGTAGCTCAAGTAACACAATATAAATGAGGCAACTTGATTCTGTGTCCCTTTTTTCTCACAGTGGTTTTCTCTGTACATCAAGGCCAGGGTGATGAAAATATTTTATTAGCAGATCTCGGCAGTCTTACAGGAGTGCCTGCTTCTGTTGATAGTGCATCACATGAGAGGGAAAATGGTAGGAGTGTGTTCCAGCAAACTCTCTCCAACAGTGCTTTTGTATTTTAGCCATGGCTGCAGCGTAGCAACCACAACTTTTAAATACAAACAAACAAAAAAAGGCAAATACTTTCTAGATAGTACAGTGGAAAAATAACATTTGCCACTAAGACAGAGGGCCGTAAAGGGATAGAGGTGGACGAGGAGATGCTGAGGGAGCTAGATTTGTTTAGCCTGGAGAAGGAAAGTCAAAGGGGCGATCTAATTTGTCTTCCACTTCGTCAAAGACAGCTGTGGGGAGAATACAGGCAGACTTTTCTCAGAGGCAGCAAGGGAAATTGACTAAATCTAGGGAAAAAATCACAATGGGGGTTCTTAAGTACAGAACAGGTACCTAGAGAAGTCATGGAATTTCCATCCTTGGAGACTTCCAAAAGTGGATGAGGAACCTCATCTGATTTTGCAGTTAGCCCTGTTTTGACCAGATGTTTGGATTAGACATCTCCAAAGCTCCTTTTGAACTTACATCCTCCTATATTCTATTCCACCTGGCGCAGTGGCCTATAGCAGACACCCACGACAACATCCGCTTTATTTGTCTGACCCTTAATCCTTACCCAGAGGCTCTCAACTTTGCCATCACCAACTGCCAGCTCCATGCGTTCCAGCCCCTCTGCTACATTCAGTGCCACCCTCCCACCTCTCCTACCCTGCCTATCCCTTCTGAATGGCCTGTAGCCGTCCATCATGGTGCACCAGTCACAGGATTCATCCCACCAGGTTTCACTAATGCCAGTTATATCATACCCCTGGGACCGGGCCAAAGCTTCTAGTTCATCTCACTTTTTCCTCATGCTGCGCACGTTAGTGTAGAAGCACTTCAGGTGTGGTTGATTGTGCCCTTCACCTCGTGGCACAGCCTGAGGAATCTCACTGTCATGTACCTCCTCAAACTTTGGTGTGCCATCCCACTGCTCATCACTGAGTGGCCTGTTACTGCCCCGTTCCCCCTTCCAATCTAGTTTAAAGACCCATCAATCAGCCTTGCAAGCCCCTGAGCAAACACCCTTTTCCCCTTCTGTGAGAGGTGAGAGGTGCATTCCATCAGGTGTTAGAAGACCTGGCAAAGGACTGACTATCCCATCACCGAAACCCCCAAAGTTCCATCGATGACACCAGTCATGTAGCCACGTTGGGCCTGCCTGTTCCATTCTGTATTCCTGCCCGCTGCTGAAAGCATGGAGGAGAAAACCACTTGAGCACCTGAGCCATTGACTAACTGCCCCAAAGCTCTGAAATCCTTTTTGGTTTGCTTAATAATACTTTTTTCTGTCTCTTCCCTGCCAACATTAAAAACCAATAACAGGTAATAGTCAGAGGACCTTACCAGCTTGGGAAGTTGTTGAGCCACATCTCTTACCCTGGCCCCAGGGAGGCAGCAGATTTCTCTATGGGTTGGGTCAGGCCAGGATATTGGGCCCTCTGTTCCCTTCAGAAGGGAGTTACCTATGACAACTACCCTTCTTTTTCTATTTACATGTGAGGTTTTAATGAGTTTGCTGGGTTTCATGCCAGGCGTAGGTTGCCTAGAGGACCCCTCCTTCCCAGAAGGGTCTTCGTCAGCAGCATCAGCTCCTCGCCTATCCAATTTCAGGGCCTCATACCTGTTGTATGCAGGCACCTGGGAAGGTGGGGAAGGCTGAGGGTGTGTTTTGCCTGCCTCCCGAAGCAGTAACCCATTTCCATTCTCCCCCATCTTCTGGGTCGCCCCTTACAGCCTGGTGGCAAGAGGGTAGGGAGTCCTTTGTGTCTGGTGCTGTGGTTGGACACATTATTGTATCCTGACATGGTACTGAAAAGCCATCCTTGAGATGGAAATGGAAGGAGATGTTTCCAGAGAATTTTAGTGCAGCGCTTTCACAGTAGGGAGTTTGTCTGAAACTGTGAATTGCATCTTTGCCCTCAGTTTCTTCCAGGTGCCTCCAAAAGGGAACTCCTCACAAAAGTCTAGCACCTGCAGCTTGCCATCTGTGTACACATACGCAGGCACATTGCAAGAAGAGCCAGAGGCCACGAATGCATTGCAAAGAGCAAGTTTTATTTTAGTTACCATTCTACTGGGGGATCTCCGAAGTTGCACCTAAGCTCCCAGGCAGAGGTGACACAAGCGGGGACGCAGGCGCTGGTAAGTTCAGCCCCGCTGGAAGATCACTGGGCCTGCTGAGCTCGCCTGTATTTCAAGGCTTCAGGCAGGCACAGCCTCCTGCTCTTTCTCACAACAAAGCGAGAATCTCAGACATAGTGATAAGGTGCCTAGAGTTTCTCACAGGGCTATGTTATCTGACACAGAGGTTCTACTCATCAAGCACACAAGGTCAGTAAAACAATTAGTGTGATGTATGTGCTTTTTCTACAGACAGCTGCAAGTCACTTGAGCGTATTTACATTTAACCAACCTCCTTGCCAAATCTTCCGCTACATTCCCATACACCACCAAACACTGATTCTTCTAGGTTGACTTGGAGGCTTTTTCCAGCCAGCAAATTCTCCAAATATCTCAGTTCCAGAGATGTCTTTATATCGATTTATTACTGTGAAAAATTAAAAAGTACATCAGATGGCATCTGAACTTGTTACCAGTACCAGACTCTTGGGAAAATTTATTGGGAAAGTATGTCTACTGATACATAAAGCCACGGTTTATGTAAAAATTGGAATGACAAGATTAGAAATAAGGAAACAGAATAAAACATATATGAATATAATTTGAAGTTACAGTTCACCCTTTCACTTCTTTAATGTATTTTTTGCCTTCTTTAATGTATTTCAATTTAAGATGTATGCTCATCACCAGGTGAGGATTATGCTGTCCTGTAGCTGGACAGGTTTTGGATTTCCTATAGCTACTCAGCTCTAGTCAGCCTCAGAGTTCTCCTCTTTGAGAGGAATTACGATGAAAGGGCAGCTTCACGGGGCTGGAGAAAAGGTTTGTCTGGCCTAGTAGCATGTCTCCCAACAGTGCTGGCTGTGGGAAGATTATAAAAGAAAGAACATTCAATGCCATTTCCCCAGAAAACTCTCGAAGTTCAAGGATCCTTGAGACTCAAGAACCTCCTAAAGCAAAAGTATCTCTGTATTTCATAGCCCTCAGTGAATTTTTCTTCCATGAACCTTAGCATCCACTACATGACAGGGAGGCACCACAGCTTAGGTGCTTGCTGTGAGAAGAACTACTTTCTAATGTTTGTTCTAAACTTGCCACCTGCCAGCCTTATCTAATGTCCCTTACATCTCAGACATAGATGTGAATGCTTGTCCGTAGCCCTTCTGCTGCTTCCCAGCCACACAGAATCTTACAGACTCTATGGTACTGCTCTTCAGTTACTCTTTTGCCCAGACTGAAGGATCCTAGTCTACTTACTTGCTTTTTGCCCAGAAGGAGACCTTTCCACACCTTTGGTTTGTGTCCTTCTTTGAACTTTGTCCAACTGTACCTTTGTGAGGTGGGGACCTGCCAGCATTGCATGTTCAAGACGTATGTAGCCCATGAAGTGATAAAATGCGGTTACGATATTCTGTTCAATTCCTAAGACTTTCTAATATTCTATCTGTTTTATGCAGTGGCAATGCAGTTTTGATTGCTCCCATATCCGTGTACCAAGTAAAGCTTTGGCTTACTTTGCAGTAGCATGAAGTTTTGGTAAAATCCTTTCTCTCCCACCTCCATCATTTTGAACTGGGGAGTGATCCATAAACGCTGCATGTGAGCATCTGATAATCAGATCATTCCGACTGCTCCCTTCTCCCTCACTGTCTCAATTCTGATGTATTATCTCTCTGACTTCTCCTAATGTATGTCTTCTGGCTTTGCAGAATGCTAGATATCATAGGATGCTTTTGGATTTAGAAAGAGGCCAGACATGAGTATAAGAAGGGCCATACTGGGTCAGCCCCTCCTTTCTTGCTCCTTTGTAAATGGGGACAGGCAACAGCAGACTGGCCAGTGATGCTGTCCTTCTTGCTCCAAGTGGTCTGTGCCCTGAAGTTTGAAATCTTTTTCTTCAGCTTTGCCACCATCAGCATTTGGGATTGTCCATCTAAGCAGATACACTAGTGTGAAGGATGAAAGGGAGAGGGGTGAAATGCACCTATAGCCCTCACCAACCATTGTGCAGCACATCCTAGCTATTGCATGAAGGAAAAAGCAACTGCATCTGCTGTCTTCAGACTTGTTTTATCACTATCACACACAAAAAAGTTTCAGGGGTGGAAGACAATACAGATACTTCATCTCAGTGACTTTTCCCCAATCCTTCCTTCTCTGTATTGTTATTTAAAAAACAAACAAGCAAAACCAGTCCTCTCCCACCACTCAGAGCTGTATTTCTCTTTCTGGCTACCTCCTACCCTGGCTTATGGCTTTTTCTGTCTTTGCGTGAATTTTCTCCTCTCTGTCTCCTACTTTTACAATTTTCCTACTCCCATCCTTGCCCCTATGTGATTCTTTTGGTTTTTTTTTTTTTGACACTTGTTACCCACCATGATAACCTCTTGTTTGCCTCAAGTAAGTAATCACACTGCTGTATTTTCCCCTACCAGCTCTGACCGGGAATATCATAATCCTCCTTAATGCATGAAAATAACATTGCTAACACTCAGGACCACAGCTGATGCTCTGCAGCATCCAAGTAGTCACCTGCCTTGGGAGGAAAAAGGGACTACTCCATCATGTGTCTGCAGCAGGTTCACTCTTACTCAGCTAGTGATCTTAGCTGGGCCCAGAAGCTTATGGGATGGTGAGCCTGTTCTTTTTGGACCTAGTCCCCAAGGTGGTGAAGGTTGCCAAGATCATACTTGGTCACAGACTGTGGCTTTAGATCCGTAAGAAGTGTCTAGTTCTTAACAATTGACATCTATGCCCCAAAGCCAAGCCATCAAAAAGTGCTTGGCAGTAGTCATCTACCTTCCCTTGTCATTTTAGATACTCCTAAGCACACTTCATGCTGAGTGGCAATTTTGTGGTGTTCTGGGCCCCTGGATCACATCAGAAGAGAGGGATACCAGGCTGTAATTGAAGACTAAGTGTAACTGGAAGCTAGGTTTTGCCTAGGCATAAGTGAAGAAAATGATGGTAGAATAAAATAGAGCTGTCACGTGATGGATCTTGCTTACAGCTTGTGGTTTTGTACTTCTTGGGCTCATGGCCCCTGACATCAGGCCAGTCCCTTTAATGGATCATTGTCAGTATTGGTTTATGGTTAGGATCAAACTTTTAGCACTTTCACAGCAGGAGAATGTGGGCATTAGAGCAACATTTGGGAGGTGGCTGGCTTGTCTCTCAAAGATTCATCTTTTTGCACTGAGTATCAGAAAAGGAATGGTGACCTTTGGTCCTGGAAGATTGTAGAAATTCAGGTGCCTTTGCCTGGGAGCCCATGAGGTTCCCTCATCTGGTGGATTATGAATTGCATTTCACACAAAAAGAAGTGATCACATCAGCTGTGATTGTATAATAGAATGCCTGTCTTGTACACATCCAGAGCAGATGTGGGAGGTAAGAGCTTTGTAAACAGACCTCTTCCTTTCAGATCCAGTCAATACCAGATACTGTCAGAGCATTTGAGAAAGAGTCCTTGTGGATGACCAGTGCCAGTTTGAGCTCTCTCATGCTGGCCAAGTTCTTGGAAGTCCATCATAGGCTTAGTGTTTTTTCCCCAGGCATTCCTCTGGGGCATGCAAACATATATCAGGAGCACTCTCTTGTCAAAAGGGTCCCCTACCACTTAAGAGGTGTGCCTAATATTTATTCTTCAATACTGTGTTGGAGATTACAGTCCAGGTTAGAAACTTGAGCAAGAGCAACTTGCCATGCTTCAAGTTTGTGCCAAAAGATTCCATCTTCCCAGATGAGCCCCAAAGAATTCAAGGCTGGAACATCTGGCCAATCCATAACTGGTTTGGAACCTTTTCCAGCTGATATTTCATGATTTACTGTGATTCATTTCCTGAACCTTGGCCAGGAGAAGGCATTTGACAAGATGTATCATGACAGTTCAATGGGTAATTTCTGCACAATTAACTTCTCTCATTCTATGAGGCATCAGCCTAAAACATGGTATGCTACTACAAAATGTGCAATTAAGCATTACGTACTCATGGACGTTAATATCTTAAATAGACAAACGTGCTGGGCCTCTTCTTTATCCCACCAGTGGTTTTGATACTCGAAGAGATGGAATTGCACGCCGTCTTGTGGAAGTTGACATGCTCTGATGTGACATGGTCCAGGCCTGCCACATGGCCTGACAAGCCATACCCTCACCAGCCTACATGTACTGACTCATGAGTCCAGTGCTAGGTGGGGGAAGGTACCACAAGGGTTCCCTAGTTCCCATTGTAGTGCCACAGTTTCATTGATCTGATGTATTTTCTTTACTGCTTATCCCTTTCTGTTGTTAAATCTGGCCCAATAGGATGCTCAGAAGCCTGCACAGCCCTAAAGGGGAAAAACTGATTCAGTCCATGTTTCATTCAGCACCTGTTTCAGTAACATTCTTCTGTGACTCTGATAAACTTCCAAGAGAAAATTCTCTATTTCTTCTCACTGGGGTGCTGTGGATCTCTGCTTACCCTGTAGATGGGTGTCCTGGGAGGATCTGTTCTGCGTCTGTAGCCGTTGCCTCCCTTCTCTCTCTGTAAAAGGTCTGTAAAATTCCAAATGGCCTGCAAAGTCAAATGCAAACATTACAGAAGTTATAGCAGAAAGTAACAAAAGTTGTGTTGACTGAGTCCTTGACAGCATGAAGGAATGCTAAGAATAAGACATCTGAACTTCTAATTTTAGCACCTGGTTTCTTACTTCAGACTGCTTCAGTATCAAAGGAATGGAAGATGATAGAAGCAGTACCAAGTTTTAAATGGCTTCAGAAGATACCAGTCCCTGACACTGATATGTGCATCACAAATAATCAGAAACTGTGATAAGTACTGGGATTAGTGGACAGATGGGTGAGAATGATCTAATGAGAAGAAGTTGGAATGGCTTTTGTAAGGGCATCTGTCTTACAAATGTATGAAGTTCTTGGAAGGAGTCTTTAAGGATGTGGGGATATTAATTTCTAAAAGACATTTGATGGTAATCCTTGCCAAAGTAGCACTCAAAAAGCAAATACAATCCTAAGAATAATTAGAATAGTATTAAAGGGTAAACAGAAAATGTACTGCCATGTAAACCTGTGTGAAGCATACTCTAAAAGAGTGTTTGTAGTTCCATACCTGCATCTCAAAAAGGGCGTCTTGAAATCAGAGAAATTTGTCGGGAAGGGTAACAAGGAGGCTAGAGATAGATTCACTTCCAGATACGGAAGGGCTCATTAGACTAGGACGGTACACTCTGAAAAAGAGAGAGGACTGACATGTACATGACATCTTTAAAATCAAGGGCAGAATGCCAAGAAGAGGAGAATGCTTGTTTTCTGCTCCTTCTCACATGAAAATGAGGAACTGCCAAATGAAATTAGCAGGTGGCAGGTTGGAATGAGTGAAGAAGATAGTTCACATAATTGGTGCATTCTTTGCTGTAAGATAGGTGTTGTCTAAAAGCTTATGTATTCAATAAGTAATTAGGCAAATTAATGAGAAAACATCCATCTGAAGTTACTAAATGCAGAAATCCATTTACTAAAAGCAAGACTGTGACCCTTTAGTTAGTCACATTCAGTTTTGAGCAAGAAATTCCCTTCCAATGGCAGCAGCACAACTCCCCTTTCCATCAGAGGTGAAAGGAGGCATCATGACATGGGGCTGAGAAGCAGAAACACAATCCTATCATATTAAACTGTCACAACAGTAAAATCCCTTTTGAGTTAAAGAAGCTGCTACCACTCCTGTGTCATGTCCACTCTCTGGAGAGGTGTTACCTGTTCCTTGGTCTGACCAACAGTCAACTCTGGCAATTCTTTTAATCAATCATAGTGCCACTGGTGGTGCACCTAATTCTAGGATTCTGGGTCTCAAAAAGGAGGAAAAAGGTGTCTCAACCAAAAGCTGCAAATAGGCATTTTACTGCAGTTTGGTGGAAGGAGGTGGCCACCGGATCATGCTCATAAACAGAACTGGAATATAAATGCAAACAGAGGTTTGGTCATAGTAATTTTTATTAATAACTTAGTGCTAATTCTGTGCCATAAACCAAATGTATTTGTTACTATATTCTTTCTCTGTATAGACTTTAGGCTGAAACCTCTCAATTCTGCATTATTTAGCTGAATACTTTTATTAGAAACACAGGACCTCACATATGGCCGTGTTGGCCTATAGCGTCCAGTTTCCCTTTGATAGCAGAACATCAGATTTCCCTGGGTAACACACTGATGCACAGAGCACTGTTGGCAGTAGTTTCATTCTCTCCTGAAGAATATCTGTTCTTAGAAAGCAACAAGCATAAACCATGTCAGCATGAGCATTTGTACCTGCCATCTTATAAAGAACACTATCATCCCTCTTACAGTTTTATTTTCTTCTGCTGCCAAATGTGGCAGGTGACATTGTGCATAAGCATATCATAAGGCTCCTGACCAAGCTGTATTTGAGCCAGACACTGCAACGAGTCTGCATCCTAGGACTGTGTTTTCCTGTTGTGTTTACATCTTCTGGCAGCCCTTGAACTCTACACGTCAAATGTACTATTCCGCATGTGTCTAATCTACAGGGAAGCTGAGCTGAAGTTATGGCTTTAGAGTTAAAGTAACAAGCCAGCTGCAAGATTTCATCAAATCAGCATCAAAATGTTGCGTGCACTTCTTTTGTAGATTTAAAGAAATTTCAGTTACCAAGCCAAAACCAGCCTGAGAAACAACTGATACAATTTTATGACATTTGCTTTAATTTCTTGGTGCCTTTCATAGGCAAGATGGAGATTATAAACTGCACTTGGTCCTTATGCTCACACTTCAGATTTTTTTGCGAGAGCCACCCTCAGCTACTTAACATAAATTTTTTTTGTAAATTTATTCTAGCTCATCATGTCCGTCTTTGAGAACAGCATGAAAGAAAGAGGCATCACGGAAAACGAAGCCTTTGACTGGGAGAAGGCTGGTACAGATATCTTGTTGTCCACTAGCACCTCTACTCCACCACAGCAAAACACCAGGCAAACAGCAGCCATGTTCGGGTGAGTATTGCAGCTGTGCCAGTTAGACTATGGACATCCTCAATAACAAGCTCAGCAACAAGTTCATTTTTTAATGATTTCAGTGCTATTATGATCCTGGAAGTTGGAGCTGTATGGCAGCCGCCACTTGATTTGACTTGACATATGTTAACCTAGATTTAAGGTGGTGGAACTCAGCTTCAAACCCTTGCTGTCCTGAAAACACATTTTCTATTGAGGATGAGTGTGTGGGTTGGAGTCACATTAAGAGGTGTCTGGAGAACTTTGGCCAGGATTGATGGAGCTCATATGTTTGTATATTTTGCATATTACATGGCACACATAACTGGAGCTTCTGTGAGAGTGCCTGCTGTGAGGCAATTTTTGCCTTGTGGTGAGGTGGGTTTGTGATTGATAGTAAGCTGAACACCGCAGAGTGCATGTACTGCTCACGCCTTACAGCTCCTCGACCTTGACAGGGTGTTTTATGTACTGGTGCGAAGGTGCACAGAGCTTGATGCTCAGAGATGGAAATGAGTCCAAACAAAAGTTGATAAGGCTTAGTTCACTGGTCTGTCTTGGTGCTTTTGAGGGAGCTGACATTAAGGAATAACAGTAGTCATTAGTAATATTATAGGAGATAAAAACTACAAGGCCTATTAACACTCATTTGCTCATGAAAAGAGAGGAGGATCCTTCTAAGCTAAATATTGTGTAATGGACAATTTTGAAGAAGTTTGCAGCCTGATTATCAAGGGTCCCAAGATGCTTTCACTGATCCATCCCACTGTCTTTGTGACTCTATGTTAGGTGGAATCCTCCTGTTGCTTTTCAGGTTATCATCACAGAATTGTTAGGGTTGGAAGGGACCTCTGGAGATCATCTAGTCCAACCCACCTTCTAAAGCAGGTACACCTAGAGTAGTTTGCACAGGAATGTGTCTAGGCGGGTCTTGAATGTCTCCAGAGAAGGAGATTCGATAACCTCTCTGGGCAGCCTGTTCCAGTGCTCTGTCACCCTCAAAGTAAAGAAGTTTTTCCTCATATTCAGGTGGAACCTCCTATGCTTCAGTCTGTGCCCGTTGCCACTCATCCTATCATTGGGCACCACTGAAAGGAGTCTGGTCCCATCCTGGACATGTTTATGATGTCGCTCATTAAATAAGGTCCCCTCTCAGCCTTCTCTTCTCCAGGCTGAACAGACCCAGCTCTCTCAGTCTCTCCTCATAAGAAAGATGCTCCAGTCCCCTAATCATCTTTGTAGCCTGCTGCTGGACTGCCTCCAGTAATTCCTTGTCCTTCTTAAACTGGGGAGCCCAGAACTGGACACAGTACTCCAGATGCAGCCTCACTAGGGCAGAGTAGAGGGACAGGATAACTTCCCCTGACCTGCTGGTCACACTTTTCTTAATGTACCCCAGGATACTGTTGGCCTTCTTGGCCACAAGGACACATTATTGACTCATGGTCAACCTGTTTTTGACAGGTCGAAGAATTCCCAAGTCCTCTCTGCAGTGCTACTTTCCAGCACATCCGTCTCTAACTTGTACTGGTGCCTGGGGTTATTCCTCCCTAGGTGAAGGACCCTACGCTTGCCATTGTTGAATTTCATCAGGTTCTTCCCTGCCCAGTCCTCCAGCCTGTCCAGGTCACGCTGAATGGCAGCACAGCCTTCTGGTGTGTCAGCCCTTCTTCCCAGTTTGGTAGCATCAGCAAACTTGCTGAGGGTGCATTCAATCTCTTCATCCAGGTCTTTGATGAACAGGTTGAACAGAACTTGACCTAATACTGACCCCTGGGGAACCCCACTAACTACAGGCCTCCAACCAGACACTGCACTGTTGATCACAACCCTCTGAGCTCTGCCATCCAGCCAATTCATGATCCATCTCACCGTGCATTCATCCAGCCAGCACCTCCCAAGCTTGCCTATAAGGAGGTTGTGAGAGACGGTGTCAAAAGCCTTGCTGAAGTCAAGGGAGACAACGTCCACTGCTCTTCCTTCATCTATCCAGCCAGTCATACCATCATAGAAAGCTGTCAGGTTGGTCAAACATGATTTCCCTTTGGTGAACCCATGCTGACTACTCCTGATAACCTTCTTTTCCTCCACATGCTTGGAGATGATGTCCAGAATGAGCTGTTCCATCACCTTTCTAGGGATGGAGGTGAGGCTGACTGGCCTGTAGTTTCCTGGGTTGCTCTTCTTGCCCTTTTTGAAGAGTGGAGTGACATTGGCTTCCCTCCAGTCCTCAGACACCTCTCCTTTTCTCCAAGACCTTTCAAAGTTGATGGAGAGTGGCTTAGCAATAACTTCTGCCAGCTCTCTCAGCACTTGTGGGTGCATCCCATTGGGGCCCATGGATTTGTGAATGTCCAGTTTGTCTAAACGATCCCTAACCCGATCCTCCTCAACCAAGGGAAAGTCTTCCTTTTACCAGGCTTTCTCTCCTATCTCTAGGGTCTGGGATACCTGAGGGACAGTTTTAGCAGTAAAGACAGAAGCGAAGAAGGCATTCGGTAACTGTGCCTTATTTGTATCATCCGTTACCAGGGCACCGTACTCACTCAGTAGTGGACCTGCATTTTCCCTAACCTTTCTGTTGCTGCTGATGTACTTGAAGAAACCCTTCTTGTTGTCTTTGACATCCCTGGCCAGATTTGCTTCCAAGTGGAGGCTGGGCTTCCTCACCACATCCCTGCATACTCTAACAGCCTCCTTGTATTCCTCCCAGGTGGTCTATCCCTTTTTCCACCTGAGTTTTGACTGGAGCTCCTTACTCATCCATGCTGGCCTTTACTCCCTTTACTTGATTTCTTCCTTGTAGGGATGCATCGGTCCAGAGCTTGGAGGAAGTGGTCTGAATATTAGCCAGCCCTCTTGAACCCCCCTACCTTCTAGAGCCCTATCCCATGGGATTCTTCCAAGCAGGACCTTGAAGAAGCCAAAGTGTGCCCTGCTAAAGTCCGTGGTTTTAGTCCTACTTATTGTCCTGCTTCATCCACACAGGATCTTGAACTCCACCATCTCATGGTCGCTCCAGTTGAGGCTGCCCCCAACCATGACATCTCTAACCAGTTCTTCTTGGCTTGTCAGGACAAGGTCCAGCAGTACAACTCTCCTCGTTGGCTCCTCCACTATCTATGTCAAAAAGTTGTCGCCAATGAACTGTAGGAACCGCATGGACTGTGCCTGTATTGCCCACCTAGCAGATGTCAGGGTGATTGAAGTCTCCCATGAGAACCAGGGCATGTGATTGTGAGGCTACTTCCAGCTGTCTGTAGAAACTGTCATTAACTTCCTCTTCCTGATCAGGTTGCCTGTAGGAAACACCCACAATAGTGTCCCCCTTGTTAGCTTGTCCCTTAATTTTTACCCATAAGGACTCAACTTGTCTGTCATTCCCCCGCCACGGCAGAGTTCAAGACATTTGAGTTTCTCTCTCACATCAAGTGCAACTTGCCTTGCTGGCCTGTCTTTCCTAAAAAGTACATAGCCTTCCATGACAACATTCCAGTCCTGTGAGCTGTCCCACCACATCTCCGTAATAGGAGTGAGATCTTGGCCCTGTAAATGCGCATAGATCTCTAATTCTTGCTGTTTATTCCCCATGCTACGTGCGTTGGTGTACAGACACTTCAGGGAAGTACTCAAGCATGCAGGTTTCTCATGAAGGGTGCAGAAAGATCTGCTGTAGCTCTGTGTACCCTTGAGGTGGTTGGCTCTCTGGTTCTCATCTTGGGAGGTATCTAAGGAATACTTGTCACTGCTCTGACTGGCTTGGCATGTTTCCCAGTTGGATGTTATGGCGTGAGCATTGCCACTTTGGACCCCACCCCCCAAGCTCATCAGTTTAGAGCCTCCTTCACCTCGCCCCTCTATGCTAGGTGTCTCATCCCACAGCATGTCACTGGTGAGCCCGATTACATCCCCCTCCCCTATCATCTCTAGTTTAAAGCCCTGTCAATGAGCCCTGCTAGCTTGTATGCAAGGACCCTCTGTCCATTATCTGTAAGGGGAACTCCATCTGACGACAGCAAACCCACTCCCTAGGGGCTGTTTAAATATCCTGGTAACGCGCCCTCTGCGTCTGCCTCTCTTAAGAGATCTGCCACTTCTCAGCGCGAATGCCAGAACCATCTCTTCCTCAGGTTTCCCTGCCTCCAGAAAGCCCGTTGTCCGCCCTGGTCTAGCACTTGATAATACCCTAAAAGCTGCTAATTAATTTCTGTGGGGCGGTGTGATAGACCTCCTTCTCTAAGTACTGATAATTTTACCTTATTTCTTGTCTCTTCCGTAGGGTGGTTAATGTCACTCCGGTACCTGGGGACTTGCTTCGTGAGAACACTGAAGATGTCCTACAGGGTGAACATCTGAGCGATCAAGAGAATGCTCCTCCCATCCTGTCAGGCCGGCCAGCGGAAGGTCTTGTTCAGGCTCCAAACACTGCTTTCAATGAGGCTGAAGTTTGGGAAGAGACAGATGTGAATCGCAACAAACTCAGGATCAGCATCAGCAAAGTAAAGAACATTTGTTTATCTCCTGTGGCTGTTGGATTTAGGGCAATGGATTCACAGACTGCTAGAAGCCTCCTGGATCCACTGATATAACATCCTACATAGTGCAGCTCAAAAAGCACTGTGGAATTTGCCTGTGGAAATGGGAAATTACAAATAATTTTTTCACAGATTAAAAGCCATTGGGATTAATTTGAATCTTTATGCAAATGACATTTTGGGGACCAATAGGATCTTGATACTTCAAGCAATGGAATTCTAGTCCTTGCATAGCTGATATAATATCCGAGTTGTCCCAGGTTTGGAAATAATAAACCAAAATTTTATTGTGTCCTAACCTCTTGGATAAATAAATTTCCTCAGAGATGTCTTCATCAGCCATATTTTTCTATGTCTTGAATCATCACTAATTTTTCTCTTCTAATTTTTAAACTTTTCTTTCTAAAGGGTAGCACAATCTATAAAGAGCATCTAATGATGGTTTCACCCCTGTGAAGAGTGAGAGAAACTATAACTTAATATTCTCATATTTCTGCATTCCGAGATCATCTTATACTTTTTAGCTTGCATACAGTACATATTTCAGTTGGTTTTCCTCATAATCCCTAAGCAGTTTCTCAGTTCTTTCTTGTAAATGTTACCTAACTTCTTGGAGGCATCCCCATTGAATGATGATCCCATAGTAAATGTTTATTAGTTAGTTTATTTATTAGGTCAGCTTACATATTGCAAATAAATTAGTATTTGTTGTGTTGATCTCAGTTCTTATTGAAAAATCAGAATGTCACATGTCATGACATCGGATACGTACAGAATCTGTTAGCAGAGAAACCTTCATCAAACAGACCTAAAATATTATGAGGGCGTATTGGATTCACTTCACAAACCTGTCTTTAATGGGCACTTATGGACTAGCATGTTAAACCTACCAGTCTTCTGGCTCTGACCAGAATTCACTTCAATCTCTACTGGCACAAAGTTAGTCCTTTTTTCAGCCCTGTAGGTAGCTCCACTATCCTTAGTCTTATTAGAAAACATTATTCATGGACAAGAAATAATCTCATCTAACTTGCTTAAAATTCTCCAACAAAAATAATTTGGATCAAAGTGTTATCTGTATGGAACATTACCAGCAGCATCCCCCAATACTGAGAATTATAAACCAAGTTCAAATGACTTTTTCATCTCTCACTGGTAAACTGTGTGCATTCCCAGAAGTTCTCTTTGGAAGGCACATGAAATAAGAAAAGACTAGTAAAGTGGGACAGTTCTGTTTCCAGAACATACAAAAAACCCCAGCATTACAGAAAAATCCTGGTAACTCCTATGTGTTTTTCTGTTTCTTTGAACCACCAGGTGCCTTGATGCTCTTCAGTCAGACTGAAATGTGCACAAGGAAGTCCTAAATGTCCTTTCTGCGTGCTAGTTTTACCTCATGTCTTATGTACCCTGCGCCGTCATTCACAAGTCTTGTCATAACAGCCCCTAAAGGCAGGGGAGGTTTCTGCAAGATCCCCAGCCTGACCAGATGATGCTCCTGCCAAGGGATATGCTGTTTCTTGTCAATTTACTGGCAAAAGAGCTTAAGGAGTTAGTCAGCATGGCAATGAGCACTTCAGTTCTGACAAGCTCAGCAGTCTATGAAATAGAGCTGAGGGCATCGTCCAAAGCTAAAGAAGTCTGTCCTTTCTCTATTTGAAGGTTATCTTTAGTCTGACTCTTGCCTGACCTTTCAGTCCACTAGGCTTATTATCTTTAGTCTGACGGTTCTCCAAGAGAGAATCAGTTTTTATTTAAGTCACAGTCACCACATGGATTAAAAAAAAAGGAGGCTGCAGATGTGATATGTAAGTGTACAGCTTCACCTCTGCTTGTAACCTCAAGCATCCCTTGTGTCTTTCTGAACCGCAAGGGCAGCTGGTGTGTTAAACACCCTTCTGCTATTCACAGCTTCACCATCCTTCATCTTACAGTCTTGCAGTACTAGAAGTAACTCTGGCCCTCTCCATTTTGCTCTTTGTATTTAGGTGATGAGTAGATCCTGCCATGTTTTTTTCTCCCCAGTACCTCTCTAAGGTCATCCTTATTTCTCTATTCACACAGTTCAGATCTCCTGTCCCACTTCTCCAATTTCTGTGCTAAGGACTGTTTCCTTACTTCCTGTCACTGATCTTTCTAAATCCTTCTTCTGGTTCTCCTTCCTCCACTGGATCAAAGTTCTCAATCTGTGTTTTCTCAGAAGCCTCTTCCTTCTGTCCCACACCCTCCCCCAATTCTCTGCTTTTGGATCTTAACAAGTTGCGTGTTACCCTACAGTTAAATCAGCACTTTTCTCCTTTCACAAACACGTTTGACCTTCAGCACTAACCTACTCCTGTCCTCAACGGATTACAGACTAAATAATAATCACCTATTCTGCTTTTCCTGTATTGCGTGAAAGCTCTTCTCCACTCTCCCTGGCTGCAAAGACTACTTACTTACGCATTCCAAACCCAGCCTGAATGGTTTAGGTCTGCTAATTTATGAACACTGACTGACTTGTCATATACACAGTACATGCACAAAGACAACTGTCTTGATCAGCAGCATTTTACTGAGAAGCCTGCATACATTCAGAGCCCCTGGCATTAAGAGGACAAGTAAATACAGGACATGCTACAGAGAAGGGCTAATGTTCTCCATACTAGGAACCTGCACTGGCACCTCAATGCATGTCCCCACACAGAGGCAGTGTGTAGCAGCTGGTGTTGCATGGCTGGCAGCACAGCAGGGTTGAATGCAAATCTGAGACTGCTGCTGTAGCACTTGGACCGTTTTGCCTCTATGCTTTTGCCTAAGCAGGTCTTCTCTTCCAAGAAAAAGCACCAGAGTGGAGGGCAGAAAGCAGCTGTGTTACAGTCACCGACTTTTGCTCCTTTGTCTGCTGCTAAATTAAAAAAAAAAAATCAAATTCAGTAAGACCATATGAAAACACAAAATATGTACTGGTAGAGTATGAACATGCAAGGCTCACAAGGGTCCGTGAGCATGTTCAATGTGACCCTGGGTTTGTGGAAAGTGCTTACAGATGCTGTGCTTGAGTATATGTCCTGGAGGACTTTGTTTAGAGGGCCAAGATTTAAAAAAAATAAAATAAAATTACAAACAAGGGCTCTTAGACATCTTGGATAAGCAGTTGGGGTTTGTGTATATAGTGGGTTAGCCCATGATAACTCTTTTGGGTAACTGAAATGCAAAGGCTGCTTTGTAAAGATCTTTAAATATTTGGATTTATTTAAAATCCGTACCTTGTTTTAATATTAGATAATTGCCAGGACATATGGGCCCTTGCATTCCTTCAGACATTGCTTGTGTAGATTGTGAAAATGCAGCTGAAATTGTATCCTGGAAGAAGGCATAGAGCAGCAGTGAAGAATGGGAAATCAATGTCTCTGGTCAGATTTTGAGGTTCTCTGTGTTTACCTCCTACAGACTCAGTGCATGGTGGAAGAGGAGCAGAGAAATGGTGTCTGCCCCAGTTCCCCTGTCCGAGTGCCTCCAGAGTCCCCGACTGCACAAGTGCGCTCCCTAAGATACCGCCGTGTGAACAGCCCTGAGTCAGAACGCATCTCCACTGCTGATGGCAAAGCAGATCTACACGAAAGAAGGTTTGCTCACCCTCTGTAGCCTTCTACTGCTTTTACCCAGTGTCTTGAGGACTGTGGAGACCAACCTAATCATTAGATCAGCAGGCACTGGAAGTTCATTTCTGAGTGGGCTTTATGATCTTTCTGATGAGACTCATGTCTGCTAATAAGGAGAGTTAGTGGGAATGATTCTTATTCTGTCCCTGGATGGGAAGAACTCCACAGATAGAAGAAGGGACATTTGTCAGAGGGAAGGCAAAGCATCGGATCAGAGACAATGTAAATAGTCACAAAACTTTTGGCTGGCCTGAGGTGGGAGGGAACAATGGATCTTGTTAGCATACAGACAAAGATCCATGTATTCTGGGAGCTAGCTGGCAGATCTTGATCTGCTGGATTTCATTATTTCATTATTTTTCATTAACAGCAACAATAATATTCATTTTTCAGCATATAGCATTGCACTTGTTTGCATGTGAAAAGTATATATTACACCCTGATTTTGAGGGTAATATGGATCCTTTCAGATCCACAGCAAAAAAATAAACAAAACCCCAAGAATAATAAAAAAAAAGGTTTCTAAAGCATTGTATCCTGGAGAACATGTGTTACAAGACATAAGCCTTTGGTGCTGGTTAACTCCCTTCACGTCCTTTGTTACTCAGTCTTCCTCTTTCCACTGGAAGTCAAGGCGTGGACTGTGGTTGCAGGGCATACTGGTGAAATGCCCCCTCTAAAAGAGGCAGGGGGGAGACAGACCTTCTTCTCAGAGAAAATCTGACAGACTTCAGTCAAGAGGAACAAGCACAAGGAGGCAGTAGCTAGAAATGGAACAGGATCAAAAAGAACTAGAGAGTGGATGAGCCCCTAGCGCTACCCCATTTGTTAGGTACTGTTTTATTCTGGGTGGCTGGGGGAAGCTGTAATTCTTCTCTGTAATTCAGGAAGGATTGTTTGTGTTGCTGTTAATAATTTAGGGTTTGAATAATAATTCTTGTATCTTGGTACCTCTTCTTTTTCTTGGTCAGAAGAAAGGCACTTTAAAATAGGAAGGGAAAAAAGTCATTTGTAACAGTCAGCAACACTAGTCCTGTATATTCACTGAACGCTTTTAACTCCTTCCTTTATTTCTCCAACTCTTCCTTATATACTCAGCATCATGCTAACTTAATATAGAAAATCTGTATTATCCAAAATGCATCCCTTTCTCCTGCCTTCTTAGCTCAGCTCCTGTTTTTAAAATCAAGATCTTTTTTCATCTTGCAAGTAGCCTGCACCAAGTATGTTGCAAATACAATCCCACTCTGCCACACAGTCTACTCTTTATTCCATTTTTGTCTTTTTGCAACACGGACCTGAATCCCAGCACTAGGAAGTTCTTCTGGCATTCTGGAGTAAGTTCTTCCACTCCAGGAGTCTCTCCTCTGCTGGGGAATGGATGAAAACATTGCCTAAATCCAGAGTTTCTCTTACTTTTTTTAGCAATAGCTTTTTAAAATCCAGTTCTTCTTCACACACAGTGTAGGCCATTTTTCATTCTTACTTTGCATACTTAGTGTTCCCTATTCACAATAATATATTTTCAAGACTAACAAATACAACCTTGCTTCTTTCAGATCCATCAAGATGGCTTTTGCTGAGATCTTTGGTTTTGCTCACAATTTTCTCTATATCAATCTTTGGTTCACCTCCTTCTCTAATTCCCCTTTCTTAGTCAGAAATTTGACATTGCAAGCGCAATTATTTCCATCTCAGCTCTGACCTTCCTCTGTGTTGATGATACCCAGTTTTGCTTAGCAGACCTCACCAAATGGTCAGTCACTTCTCTGTTTCCCCTCATGCTTTCTCACACATGGAAGGCTTTTCCCAGAAGAGTCTGCAAGGCTGTGTGGTCTTTGTTAAAATCCTTTTGTAAAAGGCACTGCAGCTGTCTTTTTCTGACGAGCAGATGCTCTGCTTGTGTGCAGCAAGCTGCTAACTGCTGTGATGGACAGAGAAGCAAAGTTAGCAGCAGGTGCAGGCCAAATGAGAGGCATGGATTATACCACTGTGAAGCAGAGTGATAGAAATGCCACTGTTTTTTCCTGCTGAGATGCTGCCAGGGCCATTGGGGCACAGGGAGCTTCCAGGGCCTCTTTGGAGGGTATTTCTGCATGGCTGGAGAAGCTGCTGCTATTTAGACTGTGACCCACTGAACATTATGCTACCCTTTGTAAAAGGGTACTAACCATATTTTCTTCCTGCTCCTCGGAAGTATTTTGGGGTCATCTGTGTACAATAGGATCAAAGATTTCTGCTGTCTTTGAAGAACTCCTGTGGCCACCTTAGAGGCTTCTGTGGCCACTATAGTGGTAGCACAGTGCAGCTGAAGAGGTTATAGGAGCCAAGCAGAGACACTATTAAGTCAGACAGTAGATTAAGGGTTTAGGGGGTGTTTGCTTTTTCACAAACCAATAATATTTACCAAAGGCTTGAGGGTATATTGGTGTTGTTGGGGGAAACTGGTTGTCATCCTGTCATCTACAAGGAAGAGAGATGCTGCATTGGCTCTCATACCGAAGCACTTTAGGGGCAACATCTTTTTGCCATATAGGTTCTAAAGAAATATTTTTGCTTAAGCCTGGCTTTCTGAAGTGTACCAAGAAATGAGTGAGAAGAACTCTACAGGTTTTCTCTCAGTTCTTATGATCTCAAACTTCAACCACAAACCTGATATATTTTTAATGGCTTCATGTTCTGTCTTTAGATCTCGAATGGATTTACCTGGCTCTCCATCACGGCTCGTATGCTCCTCCCAGCCAGCCCAGATGCTGTCCATTGATACTGGCCAGGCTGACCGGCAGGCAAGTGGTAGGATGGATGTGTCTGCTTCGGTGGAACATGAAGCCCTCAGCAATGCCTTCCGCTCAGTACCACTTGCAGAGGAGGAGGACTTTGATAGCAAGGAGTGGGTTATCATTGATAAGGAGACAGAGCTGAAGGACTTTCACCCAGGTGCTGAGCCAAGCACCTCTGGAACCACAGATGAGGAGCCTGAGGAACTGAGACCTATTGAAGACGGTGAGGAGAGAAAGCGCTTAGGAGCAGATGCTGCAGTCAGGCCAAAGACGCATGATGGGCGAAGTCGGGGTATGCAGCCTGTGACTGAGGAGGACAGTTCCCACAGACATGAAGGACCTTCTCAAACAGTATCTGACAGTAAACATGAACAGCAGATGGGAAGTCCGGCCCACTCTCCCCTACATTCAGCACCAGCTTTCCGACAAAGGAGGCGGGAATCTGAACCTACTGGTCCTCAGAGACAGGTAAGATCCCTGGGTCTGTATTTTGTTGCCTAGCATAGCATCATCTTAGGAAACCTCAGCTGTACTGGAGAAGTCAGTGACTCCAAGCATGGATGCTTTTGTGAAACTCTTTCTAACAGTGCTTCTAAATGTTGTGAACATCTTAGAAGTGCTCCCTATAGCTAGTAATATCCCCTACAAAGGACACACTCTTATCAAGATCTTTCAGCTGTTATGGCGCAGTGACAAGAGGAGAGCACAGCTGTGCTTGTAGGTATCTTTAATCAGTTCTCTTATTGCTCTCCCACAGTGTTTTGTTAATAACCACTTAGCTGTATGGAAGTGTTGCTAGCCAGTCTTCTTCACGTAGTTTCTCAGCAGCAACAGCAGTGTATGGCAAGAGAATGCCTTCTCATCTAATCACACATCAGCACTGGGCAGGCCTGCACAGCAATGCAGATCATAAAATAACTCCCTGAGATTAAACTTTTTTCTAAATACCTAATAAAAAGCTCAGGGTAACCAGCACACACATCACATCAACCTTACTTCTGTGATTGACATTGTTGTTACCAGAACTCACAGAAATGTTCTTCACCTACTCTGTCTGTTCTAGATAGTTGTAGAGGGCTTTTTTCTTTTGGTTTTGCTTTTTTCTGTGGTCCTCTGAAGATATAAAGAAGTTCAGGCTTTAGTGGGAGGCAATTTATTAGATGACCTGGAAAAACATGATATACCGTTGGACTCTGAGTTCCTCTGTCATATCTGATCTTCATTTCTCAGACATTCAGAAGAAGGCTGTCCCAGAATGTTCACTTCAAGAGACAATAAAAGCCCGAGGGCTTTTTGTATTTATATGTTAATGAAGATCTCATGCATGTGGGATCCATAAAAGCAGGCGAGTCTCGGGTCATGTACACAGTGATACCCTCCTGCTGCAGGCATTTGGGCAGTCTGCTTGTTCCTCTCTGGAAGTTGGTAATTCCATGTCCTATTCCCTCTTGAGCTTATTCGCTAAAGGAGTGTTCACTGGACTGGAGCATGTTAAAAGAGCATCCTTCTGTTTAGGCCTTGACGAGATTCTTCTCTTCTCTGGATCCTGGAGAGGTACAAGAAAAGAAGCACTGTTAATTTGGGCAGCAAAACATGACTGATGCAAGAAACTATATGAAAAGAATCAAACCAAGGTGTTTCTTGCTGAGGTGTATGAGGCTGCAGTATTTACAGGAAGGACAGAAAAACTGACAGCAGGCTTTAGTGGGACTGTCCTGCTGAGCATGGAATAATAGTAGTACATGCTTCTCAGGGAGACTGCATCCAGTTGCAAAGTTCCTAGGTGGAGGTGTTTGCTTGTAAGAAGCCAATATGTTGGATGACACAGATATCTGGAGCTTGCATAGGCAAGATCAGCATAGTTGGAAGGGTCTGTGTCTGATTTTGCTCTGTCTGAACACTTCTTAGGCTGGTCAGTGCAAGATCTGCAAGATGTGATGAACGTGGCAAGAGCCAGCTGGTAAGAACGAGCAGGAGCACTTCACTGATGTATTTAGCATAGCTAAAGAAGGCTGGAGGTGCCTTCTTGGCCACAGCACCTAATACAGCTAAGAGAAGTGACTGGGTGAGTTGGGTATGACACAGTATGAAGGCTGCTTATCCCTGCACGGCGATACTTAAAAAGCAGGCAAAAAAGGTAAATTAATGGGATTGTGGATGATTACTGCTAATATATTAGACAGCCTTGGCTCTCCAGCAGACTGAACATTTTTTTGCTCCTGTATTCTGAAATACCCCCTAGTTATTCCTGGACCTAGCTTTGTACATATAGACCAACACTGGATTTCTTTGGCTGGCATCCTTTGAGTTCTGGATCCTTCACTTGCTTCTATATACACAGCTTTGCAGTGTCATTCCTATTTTTCCATTTGCTATCACAGAACCAACTGCCAACTCTGAAAGGAAGAATTACTTGGTGCCTGAAGAAAAGCAGAAGCCTGTTCTCCTTAGGTACAGCAGAGTTGGAGGGACAGTTGGTTGGGGTGCTAATAATTTGACCAAGGACTTAACTAATGAAAATACTGAAGGCCTCACTAGCAATGAGAGATGTTTCCTGTAGCTCAGGCCTGGGCTTCCTCTGGGTTTGATTGAAATTGTGAACAGATATTGTGTGTGTGTGTGAGTAAATCTTCCTTACCTTTGGATATGAACTGAGCCTTTAAAATAGGTAAAAATATCACTAAATGCAGACCTACCATGATTAAAGTCATAGGCCCTGTTGTTTTGATTTGGGACCTCATTCTGGTCTCCCAGAAACTGGTGATCATCCATTGGTGTCAGCAGAGTACAAACCGAGAGCAAATGGGTAATCCCTGCTCTAATGCTTTATTCTGTTCCTCCATTCTCTGGCTCCATTACTTGTTACTGGCAAAAAGACAGTCACCTCTGTATTATCGTAGAATCAGAGCATGGTTGAGGTTGGAAGGGACCTCTGGAGATCATCTAGTCCCACCCAGGATTGCTCAGGAGGGCATACAATCAGAATCTCTCTGAGGATGGAGACTCCGCAACCTCGCTGGGCAACTTGTTGCAGTGTTTAATCACCCTGATGGTAAAAAAACTTTTTCTTATGTTTAAATGAAATTTCCTGTATTTCAATTTCTGCCTGTTTCTTCTTGTCCTTTCACTGGGCACCACTAAGAAGAGTCTGGGTCCATCTTCTTTTTCCCATCAGGTATTTACAAAATAAGCCTTCTCCAAACTAAACAGTCCCAACTCTCTCAGCATTTCCCCAAATGAGACGTGGTCCAGTCCCTTCATCATCTTTGTGACCCTTCGCTGGACTGTCTCCAGTATGTTCATGTGTCTCTTGTACTGGGCAGCCCAGAACTGGAACACAGCCCTCCAGCCCACAGGCCTCACCAATGCTGAGTAGAGGGAAAGGACCATCTCCCACAACCTGCTGGCAACACTCCTAATGCAGCCCGGGAGGCTGTTGTACCTTTTTGACATAAATGCATCCTGCTGGGTCATGTTCAGCTTTGTGTCCACCAGGACTTCCAGGTACTTCTCTGTCAAACTGCTTTCCAGAGAGTTGGCCCTCAGTGTGTACTGTTCCTCCCCAGTTGCAGGACTTTGCACTTATCTTTGTTGAACTGCATGAAATTCCCTTTTTGCCCATTTCACCAGCCTATCCAGGCACCTCTGAATATCAGCACAACCCTCGGGTCTATCAGCCATTCCTCCCGGTTTTGTATCCTCTGTCAATGTGCTGAGGGCGCACTGTCCCATCATCCAGGTCATTAATGAAGCTGATAAATAGTAGTGGCCCCAGTGTCAATCCCTGGCTACAACACTAGTGACTGGCCTCCAGCTGGACTTTGTTTCCCTAAGCATAATGCTTTGAGCCCAGCAGCTCAGCCAGTTTTCAGTCCAACTCATTGTCTACCTATCTAGCCCATATTTCATCATTTTGTCTGCGACATTATGGGAGACAGTGTCAGCAACGTTATTAAAGTCAAGGTAAATAACCTCCCACCCAGTCATCTCATCACAGGAAGGTTCATCAGGCATAATTTCCCCTACATATTTCCATGCTGACTGTTCTCAGTCACGTTCTTCTCCTTCTTATGTTTGGAAATGGCTACCAGGACTATTTGCTCTGTGCCCTTTCCAGGCTGACCAGCCTGTAGTTCCCCGAGTTATCCTCATTTAGAGCTCAGATATTTGTTCAAATGTATGAATCTGTTGGAAGAAAGATATTGCAGTGCAAGTGTGAGGAATGGTGGTGTTCTTGTGAAACTGTGTGGGTGTAAGAGGGAACACAGTAGGAACAGATGCTGCTGTGGAGAAAGTCAAGTACAGAGGAGGCTCGGAATAGCCTTGGGGAGTTTCTGCCCCAAATATTCTCACATATTAGATATCTCCTGGTTTCAGCTGACAAGAGACAGCTGCAGTGGAGTGTAGACCTCATGAGAAGCCTTGGCACAGAGGGAGAACAGGTCTGTCATGAAGCTTTGTCCTGTTCAAACCCTTCTGTCTGTGCACTGTTCAGTGTAGCACTGAGCACCCAGCAAGCTGTTTAACAGAGCTTTTAGGGTTTACATTCATGTATGCTTATTTTTATGCACCAATGTGCAGATAAGCTACAGAAATACCTAAAAATGAGTAGAAAAAAGAGATTGAACCTGCATATCTGTTTATATATTAGTCCTGACATAGGGTTGCTGTTATTGTTGGAAATAATTTATATCCACACCTAGCAACATAATTTAAAAATCTGTCAAGTTCTTAAATATGCTGAGTAAATTTACTGACACTTGACAGAGCTGGCAACTCACTGCTGCCTTCTGCATTGAAAAGAAATACAAATGTTCATACATGTATGAGTTTTAGCAATTACTTCTCACTGTAGGTCTGTGCTTAGAGGTATTTCTTGACTCTGAATGTCCCTTGCTGCTAGTGCAATTGACATTGTATGAAATGTTTTGAGACTTACCTGCCTAAAACATGCCTGTCCAAATGATGTCGCATCTAAAAAACCACAAGAAAAGTGATGCAATAGTGGGAGATCATATTAACTCTTCCTTACCTGTTCTTGGATATATTCTGCAGAGTTCAGAGAACATGGTGCTTACACTGCCCATCTGCCAGAGCCAAGAGTTCATCTTTTACAAAAAGTCCCAATGTGAAGAGGCACTGGTGTGTTTCCTCACCCACTTAGCTGTGTAGTCAGAATCATTTAAAAAAATCTCCCTTGATGCTATATTAGGCCTCTTTTCTCCCACAGACAGCCTTCCACAGCCAGGAGAATGCCACAAATGGAGTTATTTAAAGTTGTCCATGTCTTGACCCTGAGAGGGCAAGAGCTGTGGAGCTTACGAGCCCTTCACAGCCATTCCCCACCACTGGCATCTCTGCTGAGAGATCAAGCAAGGATGCTCAGCATGAAGACCTGTGTTGGTAATGCCGTGGGTAAGACAGGAGGCAGTCAGAGGCACATTGCACAGGCTGCCTGGGACACATCATAGAATCACAGAATCATAGAATATCCTGAGTTGGAAGAGACCCACAAGGATCCTCGAGTCCAACTCCCATCCCTCCATTGGACAGCGCCAAAATTCACACCACATGTCTAAGGGCATTGTCCAATCACTTCTTGAATACTGTCAGGCTTGGAGCCGTGACTACCTCCCTGGGGAGCCTGTTCCAGTGCTCCATGTGGGAGTCCAACTTGACCTCTGATCACTGGTTTTCTTCCATAAAAATCTGTGCTGAGACCCTCACTGAGCCAAGAAAATGTTTGGGTGCTGAGCCCATGGGTGCCCCCATGCTCCTGAACTTCATCATTGCCTCATCTGAGGGATGCTGTAGTTGTGACGTTGCCCAATACCCTTGGGAGCAGCACAGCTGGTTAGGGGATGTCCACTTCAGTGACAACAGTGATTGATGCTGTTCCCATCCTCTGTTGACACGGGAGAGGGCTGCCTCATAACAAGGACAGGGCTCGAGCATTTTGGGTGATCTGGAGTGCCTCTCTCTCATGTGTCGTAGAGCCCTGGGTTGGCCCAGGTCTGTTACCTGGTTGAACTCTGTTTGATTTGCACTGATGACTGAAAGCTGAGCAGGGCTTTGTCTGGGTTATATTTTGGGCCTGGTGGCCTCTGTGGCCCCAGACCCTGGAGCAGTGATAAGGGAAATCCTTGTCACTCCCAGAGTGCTGAAAGACAGCAGGAGGAAAGGACAGAAACTACAAATTCACTGGCTCCAACGCATAAAGAAGAAAAGCTGAGTATATAAATATTATTTACTCATTTTTATAGTATAGAAATATATATGTTATGGTATATTAATATATATTATGTATAAATAATCAAGCAATGGATAGAACCAAAACACAGCAGGCTCTCAGGTTTATAACCATGGGCAGAAGAGGCAGGCTGGGGAAGAAGGCGACAGGAAAAATGAGATATGAAAAGGCGCTATGTGTCTTGGTGTCCCATTGTCCATGGGCTGCTCTGAGGAGACCTGAGGTACCACTTCTCAGTAGTGAGAAATGGACATTTGCAGAAGGGGGCAGACTCTCATTGCTCCTCACTCAATGTAATTCCCGTTGAGCTGCACTTGGTGCCTGTTGTAGATTATATGATTCTTTAATATTCAGCTCTTCCAGCTTCCATCCATATGAGAGGAGCTTGCCAGCTGATGGAGAAGGATCTATGTAGAGTTGTCCTCTGTCCCTTAGGCTCTTTAGATTCAGGGTCCTTGTCCATCCATGTGTTAGGAATAAAGGATCCACAAAAAGTGATACTGTAAGAGAAGTAATTCTTATGTATGCTCCTTATGTATATACAGGTCATAACAATCAGAACTTTAAGCTCAGTAGAAATTCCTAATTACATTTTAAATCTTTAAAATCTATTGAGCTCTATCAACATCACATTTTTCCAGGACTTCCCATAAGACATATCATGCTGCTTCTGTCCAAACAGAGCAGGATAGGCCTGATGGGAGGTGGTCCAGCCTGATTTCTGCCAAGGGCAAAGGGATAGAAGGGCACAGCACCTCCAGCATTGACTGTGCAATTTAAGCATGTCTGTGACCTGAGCTTCAGCCAAGAGGCAGCAATACCTAAGTGCGCTTGCTGATGGGGCATTGCAATTTGCCCCTTCATGGCCTGGCCAAGGCCCTTGGTCCTGTGCTGTGAAGGAGGTCCATCTGGGTAGCTGGAGTGATTCATTTTGATCTGAGAAGTCTTTTCCACATTGGGATGATACATTGGAAATCATAAAGTATGCTGAGCCCAAACATGGAGCAAAAAGTAATAAGAACAATTCTGGTATACTTAGTTTTGCAGCCTCCAAACAGTATACCCAGGACTGAATTCCTACAGCATCTATGCAAAGAAGAGATGTTTGGCTTTATGAGAAATTAGAGCCGCTGTCTAGAATTTCTTTGCCTCTATCAAATACTTTGTATGACAGTATTACATTATTATTATCTGGGCGTCTGACCTATGCAGTGACATGCAGTACATTTAGGACTATAAATAATTGCTTTTCACATTTAATGCCCACCACAAGCTTATGAAGATAAGATACCTGCCTCGAAGCACTGCAGAGATATTGAAGGTGACAGGAAAGAGATGAAACTGGATGAAGTTCAGTTCTTTTTCTCATATCATTTGCAAAAGCAACATCTCTAGTAAGATAAGGAGAGCCATGTTGGCTGAAGAAAATACAATGTTGCCTTTTCACATTTCCCAGTTACATTTTGAAACCTACAGAGACTGCCTGAAAAAAAATGCAGCACAAGGAAGGGAGTGGATTTGAAAGGAAAAAGGTAATTCTGGGAAAAATGGTGTGGTTTTGGAAACTGAGGTTGCTGACCCCTGTGAAAGCGCTAGTTTCATAGGAGAGGTAGAAAGGAGAGGAAGGGCTTAGCGTTTTCAGGGTGAAGAATCTGAAGTCATTCCTGTAATGTCTCTGTCTTCCAGTCAGTGCATAAAGGGAAGGTAGGGACTGCAATCTCATCCTGGCACAAGTTGTTCTCTGTGAGTATATCTTCCCTCCTCTCCTGGCCATCCCAGGATCACAGAAACAAAAAAGGGACGTAAGAATGCATCTTCTCCTCATGTCCTCCTGTGGCTCTGTATTTTGTATTTCTCACTGAAAGGAAAATTATACTCTGCCAGCCTTTCCAGTTGCTGCCTTTCCTCTGCTTATCAAAACTAGAAGCATTAACACTCCCCCTGCAGGTACTCAATATAAAAGTGTAGCAGGGGCCCAGCATTTTAAGTGTCAGAAAAGGAAAGTCCACCAACAGCCCACAAAGTTACCTTTCCAAATCTCTGGAGCAAGTTTTACAAGACTTATTGAAAAAAACCCTGAGAATCCTTTGCTTTTAAATACATATAATCATTTTAGCACCAGGTGTTTCACCATTTCTCTTACACATGGTTTCCAAGTGTGTTCACACTTTGACTGTTACCTGTTTGCAAGATGTATGATTAGCCTAGTGATGTGTCCAGATAAGTGATGCCAGAGGAACAGAGAGGTGAGGCATGTAGCCTGAAGAGATAGAGAAGGGGAGTGACATAGCAGAGCTTGACACTGCTGGTGTCGCTTGTGTCTGCGTGTGGTTGGGGAGAGCATGGCAGGCCCCCTGTAATGGCAGACTCCTGTGGTACCCATACGTGCCCTGGGAATTTAGAGACACAAAGCAGTAAGTAAGCCCCACTTAGGCATTTTTCATCCGCCGGCGAAGATGTCTGCAGCATGCGCATCACAAACCAGGGGCGAGTCAAGTCTTTGCCTGACACCTTTTCCTCCACTCTTCTTGGTCTTTTTCAGTTGGAGGAGGACAGGCCTTCTCAGCACTCCCTCCCGAGGTACAGCCCCCTGAGAAGACTGGCGTCCTCCGTTTTCTCCTCCTCAACTCTGGAGACAGAACACTACCCTCACGTTGGTGGCACTTTCATACAGCGCAGCCGTTCGGCGGAGAGCAGCCCCGTGCGCATGCCCCACCGCAGGCACATGCCCCTCACGGCAGGAAACCACAGACTCATGCCTTCCGTCCTCCGCATTTCCAGGTCCCAGCTCCAGCAGGTGTGGGCCCGCTTCACACACAAAACATAGCCTGTTCAGGGAAGCAGCAGCCTCCACAATGCAATAATAGATCCCCACCTGCCCACAGTGTGTCACCACTTAATGCAATACTGAATCCTAGACAACACCGGCCTAAGGTACTGTTACTTCCAAAGCCCCTGCAACCAAACCCCACAGAGACCGAAAACATCTGGTTTTCTAAACCTCCCAGCAACCTGGGCGAGGGGCAGCAGCATCGCCGAAGACGAGAACGCAGATGGTGAACATGTGATGTATGAAAGAGGTGAATGCCAGGGCTCATCTCAGAGACTCACTCGCATGTCCTGCAGCCTTGGGGTAGAAAGTGCGGGGCTGCCTTGCTGAACACGTGCGATCAAGCCACAAACATTGTCAAATTATGACTGGAGTGGAGAGACCGTGGAGGTATCAGCAAGCGTTACCTTCCCTGGGCAAATCGGTTCAAGCATCTTTGTTGGTATCTTACTCTGGGCCAGATCTGTAGGCGGTTTTACTCCATCTAGAAATAGGCAGACTCCTACTGGAAGCTCACCTGAGGCAGGACCCCAGGATTTGTCCCTCTTGTGGAGTTATGATCATGTATCTCTTTGTTGCTTTGGCTTTGGAAATCCCCTTGCTTTTTGTTGCAGTTTGGTTTCCATACAGTGACCACAAATTTCTGTCTGTCTGGTTTTGCCTCTGTTATGTGACAGTGGACCTGTTTGTCTGCTCTCCACACCTAAGCTGGATAGCAAGGATTTTCTTACCAATCCAGCTGTATATTCCTTTGTTTCTAAATTCCAGAAATTTTAGGCACCTGCAGCTTTTCAATGGCAGAGGAGCCCTGCTTCTTGGCCTCGCTTGGAAATGCCTGTGATAACAGATCTAACTTGAGAAATAAGTGGCCTCAGCAGTTAGTATACAGACCCCTGGAGCCCTTGTCTAAAACTGACTTGAGTCTCAGAGGAAAAGGGGATCAAAGTTAATTTAAATTGTCCTAAGTATCCTTATTTCCCCAGTTTGCAGGGCTATATTGCCCTTCTCAGTATAGCTGCAGTGTAAAACACGAGGCTGTATGAAGACCTGTAGTTAAGTGAATGTAGTAACTGTCTTCTACTGAAATGTGCCTTGGGACCAGTTTTCTGGGAGAAGAGGCAGTATGGATGTTAAGATTAAAGAAGGGGTCATTGCTGGTGCTCGGAGCTTTGGGAAAGTGCAAGTCCAAAATAAAAAACTCTGCAGAAAGCATATAAGCACAGGATACAGACAAGAAAACATATAGAAAGCTCAGGCAGATGTGAAAATGGCATGGGATAAGTATGGGTGTTGGAAGGAAGTTGTGACATGGAGGTGTTACTGCATAGGTACGGTATTTCCGGTGGAGTTACGGTCTTCCTTCCAAATACTGATTTCTGTAGGTACATCTACCCTGCCTGAGGCTCCCTTAACATCAGATTCACCCTTCTGTAAGCAACCCCGGACAGTGCAAGCCCTGACAGGGTGAGTGGTGCTTGCTGAAGCTCATAGGACCTGACCTGGTGGGTCTGTGTGCCGCAAGATATGCTCAGGCGCAGTCGTGCCACAAAGCATCCTGGTGGGTAGAGGGATGGAGATGGAGAGGGCAACACACCCTCCTTGAGAAGATTCAGCATAGGCATGACTGGTCTCTTCCCACAGTCATTCTTGAATCAGTGACATAAATTTATTTTTATTTGCCCCAAGAACATGAGTGAACAGGACACTTTACTGCCCAGCCAGAATTTTTATCTGCAATTTGTTGATCAGTTTTATTTTAAAAAAACCCACTGGGCATTGCCAGAAATATGACTGAATTTACCAGTAGCCTAATCTTATTTGGCAGTTCTTCTCTCGTCAAGCACAGAAACCAGTGTGTGCACAGCCACAGGCACATTGCAAGAAGAGCCAGAGGCCACGAATACAGTTGCAAAGAGCAAGCTTTATTTTAGTTACCTCTCTACCGGAGGATCTCCGAAGTCACATCTAAGCTCCCATGCAGAGGTGAGACAAGCAGGGATGCAGGCGCTACAGTGATTCAGCCCTGCTAGAAGATCACTATACCGGCTGCGCTCGCCTATATTTCAAGGCTTAGAGCAGACGCAGCCTCTTGCTGTGCTCTGCTCTTTCTCAAAACAAAGCAGGAATCTCAGACATGATAAGATGCTGTAGGGTTTCTCTCAGGCCTATGTTATCTAACACAGAGATTCTACTTGTCAAGCACACAAGGTCAGTAAAACAATTAGTGTGATATATGTGCTTTCTTTATACTCCAGCTGCAGGTCACTTGAGCGTGTTTACATTTCTCCTCCTCGCCCAATCTTCCGCAATTCCTGTACACCAAAAAAAGTAGAGACTTTAATAGAACAGCAGATTCCAGAGAAAATGGAGTTTTGTGAAAGAAGTAGATTTAAAATCAGTAACTTTAATAATTTTTAGTTCGTAGTCTCCAAAACACTGGTGTTCACTTTTCCAGGTCAATTTTAAGGAATGAAAATTTCTATTGTTTTACTTTTTAAAAACCCATTTTTAGTTTCACTAGTGAGAAAAGGCAACAAACTCTAGCCTGCCCCTTAGACAAAAACAATGACTAGCCGATAAGCAGCTCCATACATAAAATTTAAAGGGCAGTAATCTAATGCTATTTATTGTGTCTATACATAAACCTGTTTTTGCCAGGTAAACTTGAAACTCTTGTAAGTTTGAAAGTCTGATAAAGATGGTTGATAATATATATTGACTTCAGTAAGACTTTCTTCTAGTTAAAATTATTAATAAATTGAAAATCAACTAACCAAACAAAATATGCTTATATGTTGCTCTCTCTCACAAGTGGTGATGTTTCTCATTAGGACTCCTGATCTCCTGCCCTTAGCTAAGCAGTATTCTGTGCCTTTAATGGCTGTCAAGAAGAAAAACTAAATCACTAAGGAGAAAGTTTGCAGTCGCAGGAAAATGGGTGGCTTCATAAAATAATACTGGCAGGCCAGCTCTGCGTAAAGGTTTGGATCATTTGATGGGTTGCTTGCATTCAAACTAATGATTGCATTCAGCCAGAGACAAGGTCGTGTTTTGAGTAGAAAGAATATGGGTCACACACTCAGAGTGGGAGAAACTGTGCCCTGGGAGGTGCTGTCTCCCAAAATGAGGTGGGAGTTACGGGAAATAATTGCCTGCATGTAAGTTCTCATTATGTTGCTAAAGCAAAAAAAAAAAAAAAAGATCTATGTATCAGCAGGAAAATTAAGATATGAGCAGAGAGGAGATCTTTTACAGTGGTGAGCACTCTACCACGCATCGTATCCGAGTCACGTATGGAAATTTTTTAAAAAATATTTTCAAAACCAAAAAAAGGAGAAGTGATGCGAGAATTTTTTGATTCTGTAAAACCTGCCTTGTAGAACGAGCTTGAAGAAATGCAGTCTGTCATTAAAGACAAAACTAAAAAGTGACATGATTGGTGTTAGGAGTTTCCTGAAAAGAGCAAGACCAGTTTTTAATCTGCCAGGCAAAGATATGTGTCTAGTTGCTGGAAGATAAAGTAACAAAGGTCAAACTAGAATTAGGATGCTTGTTTTAAAGATGTAAGTGGGTGGTAAACAGCTGAAATACATTATTAAAAGACACTGTATTCTTTGTTGTTCAGATTTTGTAAGGTGGGATATTGATTTCTAAAGCAATCCTGTTAAACTATCCAATTTGGGCTGTATACAAGAATAATTGGACATGTTGCTGTCACCTGGGTTTTATGGAAAGTTTTATTTCATGGTCAATATGGCTTTTACAATTCAATTCTGAACAAATTAATTGGTGCTAAGGGCTGGAATCCTGATGTTACAATAGTCAATTTGCAGATTTTTTTAACATCTTCCTCTAATATTGTAATAATTACTATGGAATCCACATATTGTTGAGGAACTGTTGGCAAATTAAAGAAACGTGAAAATAGCTCTCTTTTTTATATATATGGAAAAGTAATAAATTAATATTAAAACTAGTTACAGTGCAATTCTAAAAAACTCTGTAGATTACATTTATATTGCATTTATTTATTGTGTTTCATTTATAATGACTGCAATTATAAATGTAAATATGTCCAAAATCAGTTGTCAAAAAAAAAAAGGAAGTGGCAATCAGCCATTTCCCATTGAAGGCTGTGCTTTCATGGTCAAGTTAGGAGAGCAAAAGTGTTGGTTCTCTAAGAGGTGCCCTCCTACCCCCACCCCATCCCATCCAGCCCTTTCCCCTGTGCCAGTGTTCATGTGGCTGCATGGACCTGCACGGGGAGAAGGAAAGTTGTTTTCAGCTTTGGTTCATTTCCTGCTTCGATTCATTCTCCATTTGCACAACCAACAGCACTGGCAAGCCAGGGTCAGCAGGGAAAAAAACAACCCATGGAGGGCTGTCAACATGAAAAATTATCATGGGGTTCTGGGCTGAAACATTAATTGCGCTAGTTCCTTTTATGTTTGGTAAGGTTCCTGAAATGCTTCCACTGGGGTAAGTCAGTGTAAATCAATACTAGTGAAATAAAATTTCGGCATCAGACTTGTAGGCAAATTGTGTTTATCAGAAGGGTCCAAGAACAGGGTTTATATCCTGAAAGAGATGTTCTTGTCTTTACTTCCCATTGTACATAGCACTTGTTCTTGTCAGAATGCAAAATGAGGATTGAAATGAGCATCTGCCACTCCTTTATGATACAGAGATCATTAGCATCAGAAGGACAGGTATCTGTTGCTAGGATCTCATGTTCTACTTCAGTGAGCAAATGCATATCAATTGTATATACATACAAAAGCCATCTTTTTATATCTTGGTCTCTTGGCTCCTTTCACTTTCTTTGCAGAATGAGAGATGTTTCCAATGTATCACTCTCTCCCCGGCCTCCTTCCTACAGGAAGGAGCTACTGAGATGTGATTTCTGTGAAAATGTTACTGTTAATGCTTGGATTAAGCTGGCATGGATGGGGTAAATGTAGTTACGCTAGCACACATTCACTTTCAGTACAGAACATTTTGGTGGGAGAGCGGTGGGTGAAAATAGGCTATAATGACAAAGGTGCGATTTTGCAGATGCCAGTGCATTCGTATTAGTATCCTGTTGATATAGCCATGTTGACGAAGTCCCTAGTATGAACCTTTGTCTGCCATTCTCATACTTTTTTGCCAGTTTTGAGGGGCAGGTAAGTGGAAGAGTTTTGTTGCATCTCTTCTTTCACCGTTTGAAGTCATTTTTGATGACAAAATGTAAGATAGAAATGCCCTGTCAGACAGCCATATAGGTGATATAATCCCATCCCTGTGCTACCTCTTCATGATGAAAAGTATCTCTTACTCTTCCACTCCTTCTCTTTGTTGTGAGTCTCAATCTGGACATTGTGGTGGTCAAGGCTGCTGCAGTTCTGTTGCTCTGAAGGGGACAAACTGGTTCAAAGGTTGTATTTGTTGGGCTAAGTCTGTGGTTCCTAGAGGCTTCCAACCTGTTGCTTTCCTTTCATGTGACAGATTTTGACTCCCAGACCTTTCCTTCAGCTCTTTTCCTGTAGTTCATGTGGTGATTCTTTAAGGGTCCCCAAGAACAGAGGCAGATCAGCCCACCTCTCAAATCCTGTGTCCAAATGGCTTTTGAGGAGTATACAGGAAGCTTCTCTAGCTGCTTTTCAGTTATTAGGTACTCAGCTGAGGGTGGGAGTTTAAGGGCAACTTCTCTCTTCCAGTGTGGAGAGGCAGTAGGCACAACCTGAGCTGTGAAGGACGTTGGCAGTTGCCATGTGGCCAGCCCAGGATGAAGAAGCTGTGCTTGGACGGCTAGCCTCCAGACTGGATTGAGATAAGGCAGTTCACTCCAGGAATGGCCGATGTCCTGCTTTGGGATCATATCCTTTGCTCTGTAAGCAGAGATACTGCTGCTCAGCTGCCACCCAATTAGCTTATGTTGGTAGGCTTCACATACAATGTGGCGAGGAAGCAGAAGCCCCTCATCTTCACCGCAGTGCTTGAGAAGATCTCTTAGATCTAATTGCCTCTTTGTTCCCCTTTGCCTATTCCGGCTCTTCCCCATATCACAACATTATTTTTACTCCACTCCACTTGCCAGTGTGTGTCCCACTGCACACATTCACCTGCCCCTGAGGTTCACCTCCATTGCCATTAATGATATCTTATCCCTCACATCCTTATTGCATCCCTCGGTACCTGCATTACCTCCTGCCTTTGCTGTTCTCAAGAATACACGAGGCTTGCTTCCTGCACCAATTTCCTATGCATTGCATATCTCATGTTCATAGAATCACAGAATGTCCTGAGTTGCAAGGGACCCATAAGGATCATCGAGTCCAGCTCCTGTCCATGCATATGACAGCCCCACAGTTCACACCATGTGTCTGAGAGCATTGTCTGATCTCTTCTTGAACACTGTCAGGCTTGGGGCCGTGACACCTCCCTGGGGAGCCCGTTCCAGTGCTCCACCACCCTCTGGGTGAAGAACCTTTTCCTAATGTCCAATCTAAACCTCCCCTGGCACATTTTCCTGCCATTCCCTCGGGTTCTGTCATTGGTCACTAAAGAGAAGAGTTCAGCACCTGCTCCTCCTCCTCCCCTTGTGAGGAAGCTGTAAACAGTGATGAGGTCTCCTCTTAGTCTCCTCTTCTCCAGGCTGAACAAACCAAGTGACTTCAGCTGCTCCTCATATGGCTTCCCTTCCAAAACCTTCACCAACTTCATAGCCATTTATTGCACCATGTAGTCCCTGTAGAACTTTGATCAGCTTCTTGCCTTCCCTCCCTCTGATTTCCTTGGAGGAAACTGGAAAATGGCACATTTTGGCACTTGGAGCAGTCTCAGCTCTACATGGAGTCTGTGTGAGGAATAGTGATCGTGTTGTTTAAAGGCAGTTTGGTTTCAAAGATGACAATGGAAGATACCATCCATTTTCAGGACAGTTTCACAAGTTTCAAATCCTGGAATCCTTAGGACTTAGCAAACTCCTCAAAATTATTGTCTACATGAGCAGCTAAATTTAGAGAACTGGCAATGCTCTTTCACTTAACATACAGCTGCCATCTGTGATTGCAAACCATGTAAATAGCTGGTTCAACACCACTTCTCTTGTCGTGAGCTTGTTGTGTGCTTTATTTTTCCTGTGAGTCACTTCCCTGCTGTTTGACATGCGGGACCAATAGAGGAAGTCAGCAGCAAATAAAGCCTTTTCAGAACATGTAAGAATGAGGCCAGATGTGAGAGTTTGATTGCACAGAGAGAATTTCAGGAGACAGAACATTATTTCATGATCTGGAAATTGTTAAGACAGTGGGTGAGACCTATATACCAAATATAACAAATATAATTGAGGCGTTTCTTTCACTGCAAACCACCAGGAACTTCACTTGCTCTCTCATGTAAAAATGCACTATTTGAACCTGATGCTGTGACCCTATGTAAATAAATTAAGGCAAGAAAATATAACCATTGCTAGTTTAGTCTTGTAAAATAGCTCAACAGTAGGATGCACTATGAGACTGAAGATCAGAAAGCATGAATAGATCTATTCAATCCTTTTCCTATTTTCTAACGTACTTCCCTCTCACGCCTCCGTCGATTAATCTTCCATGATGTGTATATGTGGAATTTTTAAGTGCTTGGCAGTGGTACAAGATTATTCTTGAAAATATAAGGTGATTTTCTACTGCTCATCTGGAGGGACTGGTAACAGATACCCACCGTGTTTGTCCAGTGGGTTTAGCATCTCCTCCTTAGGCTACATTTGTATTACAGCCACATAATACTGTGTCAATGACTTAATTTATTTTTATTGCAAACTGCTGGGTTAAATGAATGACACATTTTATTAATGGTTTTCAGTGGAGATTTATTCACGCCACTCTCAGAAATTTACCTGGAGCTGAGACCATTTTGCAACTCTCACATTGAATAAGAAAGGGCTCTTTTATCCCAATCTACTCAAAAGAGAAACTTATTTTTATTTTACCTTTTCTGTTTTTCTTTTTGCGACAAATGGGAAAGAACAATTTGGAGATCACTATCATATATTTCTCTGCTTGGCAGTAACAGATGGCTTCAAAGAGGCTAGCTGAAGAAAATAAAATTGCATTTCCTGGCAGACAAGGTCTGAAGCCTTGAAAATCATGGATCCTGTTAGTGTTTATAGTGAATAAATTGCCCTGGATATTTCTCAGCTGGAGAACATGGTGTGCTTTTCTTCTTGACCCGCTTCCCTTGTAGTTGCCAGCCCTCTCCAGAGTGACTGGAGGAGATGAGAGTTTCTGGAGAAGCTGTCCAAACTAAGCCAGATATGCTTCCTGATTTCACTCTTATCCCCAGGGTGGTGTCAGGATGCTTTTTACCAGAGCTTCCATTTCTGGTTGTATGTGTGTTTATATGTGTTCATGACCCACACATGCAATGCAAATGGCCACGCGTGGTCATGCCTTAAAGAAACCTTTCTGTGCCGGTAATGGGCCACTTTGCACACATCCAAGTACTCAAAAGGCTGTTGCAAAGAACAAATCTCAATCAGTTACAGAAATTATCATGTTGTCTGGTTCAAATGGCACACCTGGCCTCCTTTGCATGTTGCAGATCTGATTTTGGCAACCTGGCCCAGCCCATTTTTCTTAATTCAGTGTCTTGTAGCATACCTATCCCTCCATTCACCATCTGCTGGTGGCAGAGTATTCTGGCGATAGGAACGGTGCTGCCACTTGGGACATAATTTATTAGTATGCAAATGCCTATTTTGGGTGATGTTAAAACATTAAATAAAATTTGTAAAGGCTGATCATTGCAGTACTACCTTCCTTTTTGTTGCATTTTTATATCATATGTTTTGTGTTTGGTTTGCTATATAACACACAGACCTGCATTTGCAGTTCCATGGGACAGTGCAAAGAATAATTTCTGGGAAATGTTTCTAAGTATTATCTGATGTATTGCAACTCCTTTGTATTGAAAAAGTGTTACAATGAATGTATATTTTAAACAAGCTGCTAACCATGTAACCTGGGGATTGGAAGCAATCCCCATTTTACATTCACTTGCATGTCTTTTAGTGTTTGAAAGGAAAATTGTTTTATGTTTGGAGGGGTTTTTTTCATATGCAAAGTGTTTCAAGCTGGTTACCTCGTCTAGTACACTTGCCTCATAAGAATCCCCAGGGCTTCCTCCAACAACTCCAACAAGTTTCTCAGTTTAATTATGAGTGCAATTAATGATCTGGCAACGTGGAACACAGTAATGGCAAATTTCCTCTGAACGAGTCAGATAAGAAGGATTTCTGTGGGGCTCTTGCCCCTTCAGCTTGGTCCTTCCTAAAAAAAAAAAAAGCCAGATCAGGTTCTTATTCAGCACTGCTGACTTCTGGTTATTTTTATGACTAAGGAAGATGTTTAGCTTTCAGAATCTGCTTCTTCTTCTTCTTCTTTCTTGCTGCTATTAAGTTGCCTTTACAATTAGGGACTAGAACAATTTTTGGATTATCGTTTTCTTCCACTTTGCTCGTGTCTGCTCAGAGAAGGAGCTCTGCGTTGACTCTTGCTGGAGACACTTGTGGGTGCAGAGGTGGGAAGCTAAGTGGCAGGCATACCACCCTTACAGAGCTACTGCTTCTGGTCTAGACGCTAGGAAAACTGGCACAAACCTAACAACATACAAAAGCACAAATAGGGAGGAGCACTTACCCAGCATAGGACTGGACTGTCCTATTGACCTTGGTTAAAAAAAAAAAAAGAGAAAGGCTATGCAGTGTTTGATGGTAAGATGCTGGAAAGAAGAACATCTCTCTGACATTTATGGTGCTGATTCTTGGAACAACAGAGATCCTGCAAGCAAGTGTGGCAGCTCTAAGACCCCCGCTACTTTTACCTCATCTAATACTGGTTTGAAGAAAGAGCTGCTTCAGAAGCTCAGATTCTAGGTTTTTTTCCATTCACTGTTGTCAATCCTGCCAGATCTCCCAGTCCCAAACAAGCTTAGTCTATGTTGGCAGAGGATAATGTCACTTCCAGGATATGCTAAGGTCCTGATAGTATCCAAATCAAAGCTGTTACAGGGAAGACCGGACTATGGCTCTTGCTCTTTGTGTGTCATCTGCATCTCTCAGGACTAAGGCCTCTTCCCATTCCCAGTGGAACAATTAATGTCGTATTGGGAACTTGATTTCTGCTTCTCGGACTTTCCAGCTCCCATGAAGAATCTCAGGGACGAGCATATCCTTCCTTTGCATTACCTTGTGTCACCTGTTAGACTTCTGTTGCTGCTAAACAGGAGGTAGTCCAAACCATATTTATCCAACTGCTATTCAAGCAGAAGGTGAATGTGGGTTTCTGTAGTCATTTCTACTGAGAGGAGAAAAAAGCTATAGGTAACCCATTGTACTTCCTGGCTTGCTTGAGAAACTTCATCTGCTGAGAGTTGAGTTTGCTTGAAGCAGAGGATCTCAGGAAAGTCCCTTTCAAGCAGGTCTCCAGCCTTGGGAAGCACAGCAGAAGGGCTTCCTCAAGTTGCCAGAAGTCCTCATCAGTTTGTTAGAGAGAGAAGATTTGAAGAACCTGTGGAAGTTTGTCTCAGGGGGTGGGCAGCAGGGAGATGGAGCAGAAGCAGCCTGCTCTAGCTTTAAAGGCAACACTGAGCAGGGAGCCATTTGGAAGGACGTAGTTGACTAAAGGGATCCAAAGCGTATTTTCCTTGAGTCTTTTTATTCTTCCTGTATCTAATCCCTTTAGAGCCTGAGGTCAACCCCTTTTTGTACTGCAATAACACTGTAATATGTGCTTGCATTAATTCTTTTGGCACACTGAGCATGCAAGACCAATTTAAAGTTTTTTTTCAGAAGAAAAACACTGTTCGATTGTGTATATAGAAATACTGAGAGAGAATTTTAATTCTGTCTCCTGTATAAATGCATGCATTGATTACCTGTATGTAGGCCAAGCTGTAAATGCTGCATAGTACTGTAAAATCCTACACTTGAAACTACAATGAACAGGCAATGTAATCAAAAACAAACAGAAGCTGTGCAATGGATTTTGTGCCTTTTTTAAATCCGTGTATGCTAATCCAGACAATCTAAAAAAAAAAAAAAAAAAGGGAAAGAAAAAAAAAGCTTGTATACTACCAAAACCTTATTAAAGAATCAAAGGCAGCACCTTGGTGATGGCTGGGTTTTTTGTTTGCTTTCTTGCTTTGTTTTTCTGCTCCCTTTCCCTTCCAGCTCTGGGCAGTTGTCCCTTGCTTATCCTTGGATGCACCAGGCAGGAGTATGAAAGAGCTCTGGTAGAACAGTGAGAGTTTAATTATCATTTACTAATGTGATCACTGAAAACTCGCAGTTAAGACGGATCTGGGAATAGAAACAAAGTTCTATGACTGTTGGAGATGTGTTTAATATACTTTGGGAAGGCCGCACTGTGAATTCAATTTACATAAATTTAGGCTAGTATCAATTTCACTTGAACCCAGTCATATCACAGCAGCAGGTTACAACTAGCCTGAACTTATGTAAATTTTTAGAGCTCTGCCTTAATGGTTACCAGCATCCAAACTGGCTAAACTTAAGCTAGTACAATTCAACACCTACGAACACAGCAGAAACAATTTATCACATTTCTCTTGGTTTCTTCCACTGAGCATCCTCCACTGGCTGGCAGCATGGTCTGCACAGGGTGGGTGGATGGCTGTCTCCCATCAGCCGTTTGACAAGGCATTTAAGAACATCTGGTAAACTTCCAGCCCCTCCACCCCCTAAAGCCCCAGGGAGGTGGATGCAAAATTGTGGCTGTTCTGCAAGTAACATTCTCCTGCCTGGGCTGCTCAGTGGATCCGACCATGCTCCTTTCATCATGACACATCTGAAAGCAGTCACCACCATAGAGCGGCATGTGGTTCAACTCCAGTTGCTGTTGGTCTGTCTGGCATCAGGTTGGAAGAGGAGACATGGTGACAGACCCTGCCTGCTTTGGTGTGAATTGCACAGTTACTAATTCAGTGTTTTCTGAAAGGAGCTGGAGAGGGAGGCTGCAGGCAGTAGGTGCATGCAAAGGCTCTGGTACCCACGGAAAGGGTGGTGGAAACTTTCCTGCTTGCAGAAGAAGTACAAGACCCCAACTCCTCACAGACAGAAAGCAGTTTGTGCAGGCAGGTGACGGTCTGGGAGGAAGAGCTGGGATTAGGTTGTGGTCTCTGACTTACAGGATTGTACAGTGTGTGAGTCTCTTTTTTGCTCCTGGGAATTGTATGGAGAGTCAGGATTCTTCTGAGTTTGCCTCTAGCAGGATCCAAAGCCCATCTCCTGTGTGATGAACACCTCAAAGTGCATTTTGGTTTGCTTCTGTAAGACTGTTGGTGTGTGGGACGTGTACGTCTGTGAAACACTGCAGAAGGATGCATGGATGCCATAGAGCCATCCATGCCACTGGCACATGAATGACGCATGGATGCCACTGGCTGAGAGATTATTTAGAGCAAGGTCTGAAACAGAATAGTAGATGGAAGAGATGCAGTATTTCCTAGTTTTATGTTAGCCAAGTATTGTGATTTTTTTCTTGTAACAGGTGGTTTTTTTGGTTTGGTTTTTTTTAGTTTTGTTGTTTTGGTTTTGGTTTGGTTTGCTTTGGTTTTGGTTTTGTTTCACAAATTATTGCATTTAAAATGTTTAAAACCAAGAGATGGGAGAGAAAAAAATAATCTGAAATTCTACAGTCTAAGAAAAAATTGATTAGGCTCACCTGAGAAACTGTTCCCTTTCCCCCACGTCAATGCAGAGCTTCTGGGGATGGCAGGCTCTTCTGGTGAACGCTGGCCCCACTCTGTGCGGTGCCACAGGCTGCTCTGCTGTGGGAGTGTAGGCACAGTCAAGCTATAGGGTCTTCGTGCACTCAAGAGTTGTGAGATCACCAGAAAGCCATACAGGCATGGCAAGTGCTGTCATCACTCCACATTGCTAAAGGGACCCGGGCAGAGTGTGTGTGACTTGGCATGAGGCAGAACACAGAAAAGCACATTAATGACCTGGATGCTGGTACTGCTCCTGAACCCACCAGCATGGGTCTGCTCCGTGCTGCTGTCTGAGAAGAACACATCTGGCTACATTCCTGGTGACAAGGGGACCTGGGAACTTCTAATGCATGGTCATAAACTTGCTGTGGCAAAGTGTCACCAGCAGGTCAGGGGAGGTTATCCTCCCCCTCTACTCTGCCCTGGTGAGGCCCATCTGCAGTACTGTGTCCAGTTCTGGGCTTCCCAGGTTAAGAAGGACAAGGAATTACTGGAGGGAGTCCACCAGAGCTACAAAGATTATTAGGGGTCTGGAGCATCTTTCTTATAGGGAATGGTTGAGAGAGCTGGGTCTGTTCAGCCTGGAGAAAAGAAGGCTTAGAGGAGACCTTATTTATACTCATAAATATTTCAAGGATGGGTGTCAAGAGGATAGGACCAGACTCTTTGCAGTGGTGCCCAACGACAGGATGAGGGGCAACAGGCACAGATTGAAATCTAGAAGGTTCCATCTAAACATGAGGAGAAACTTCTTTCCTTTGAGAGTGACAGAGCACTGGAACAGGCTGCCCAGAGAGGTTGTGGAGTCTCCTTCTCTGGAGACATTCAAAACCTGCCCGGACACATTCCTGTGCAATCTGCTCTAAGTGAACCTGCTTTAGCAGGTGAGTTGGACTAGATGATCTCCAGAGGTCCCTTCCAACCCCAACTATTCTGTGATTCTGTGGAGACTGCACCTTTGCTGATTTTTTGCAGTATTTGCAGCATCACTGGGATGTAGAAACTTTCCAGCTGCTCATATTGGGTGATATGTCTCCTCTGAGGATGTCCTAGTGCCGATGATCCTTCTAATTTGAAACCCCACCAGGTTAAAGACAAACTCCCAGACTCCACTTAGCTGCTCATGAGCACAGGGACAGAGATGGACTTGAAGACTCTGGTTTCTGCCTCTACCAAATACAAGCAGGTAGATCTTTTTCTCTCCTGACTCTCCTTCCTCTTCATACTCTAATTCTAGCCTCTGTGCAAAGCAGGCATATTTATTGCATATTTATTGTTACCCAAAGTAGTTACTAGCCAAATTTAATTTAAATTCAGTGAAAAGACAGTGTTACAGAGGTGAAATGCAGAGACTTTGTGGGGCACGCATTCTCAGACACATATACAGCCATATGCATTCCTGGACAATTGACTGGGAAGTCAAAAGAGTCAGGAGTTCAGATCTAAGCCCAAGCAGGCTGGAAAAAATGGTTCACTGCCCAAAGACAGGCAAATGTATCTTCTGAGAAAGTGAGGAACACAGGCAGAGATCAGAGCTTGCTGTAGGTAAAGGCAGTCCTTTTGACTCAGATTTGTCCAGATCCAGGGTAGCTCTGCCCACTCACAGTCTTGGCAGCCTTTCAAAATGAGGTGGTTGCCTCAGCTTGTGGCGTAGTTCCTTCTCATAGTGGAGTGAGCCTAGCAGAGGGCCACCAAGGTGATTAGGAACAAGAAACGTATGACATAAGGAGAGGCTGAGAGAGTTGGGTTTGTTCTGCCTTAAAAAGACTTCTCAGAGGATCACAGTGAAAAGATGAGATGTGATGGACACAAGCTGCATAAAAGGAAAATTAGATATAGAAATTAGATATAAAGAAAAACTTTTTCAGCATGAAGAGCCTCAAACACTAGGACAGGGTCCCAAACAGGTTGTGAGATCTCAATTTTTGAAGATACTCAAAACTCAGTTGGACAGGGCCTGGAGGAGACATCTCTGAGTTGGTCCTGCTTTGAGGGGTGGTTGGAGTAGAGACCTCCAGAGATTCCTTACACCTCTTTTATTCTACAATTTTAAGATGCAAGCTAAGCCTCTCCACTCCTGATCTTCTGGCATCTTCCCACAGTTCCTCCCCATTGGCATGGCAGAGCAGAAAAGTTCTTCTCCAGCTTTTGGGAAAAAGTCCTAGAGCAGCTGAGTGACCTGTAGTACAGAAGACACATGATGACTGCCAAGAGAGGACAAACTGGGAACACCTGGTCCAGCAGGGTGTTTGCTTGCAGCTAGCTGCTGATTACATTAACTCAACAGTGAAGCCAGTCTCATACTTTGATGCCCTAGGACAGTCTTCCTTGTTAACAGCTTCAGGTGATGATAGCAATGAAGGTAATAAAATATGTGTTAAAATAATATTTGATCCAAGCAACATTTCAACAAATTTTCTTTTAGTTGGGTTTGTAGGTAATTTCTGTCCTCCATATTTTTTGGCATATTTATGCTCTTCAGATTTTCTCCATGGTGCATTTGCAGTAGCAAAACAACAACAGTTTCAGGCTGCTTTAAGGAATGCATTCTGACAATTTTGGGGTATTGCATGCAACAGGTTAAGCAGTCCAAGTCTCCCACAGGTAGGTAGAAGCCCAGCAATCACTGTTGTGCTTAGGGTGCGGTGTCCGTGCAGGGAAATAGAAAACACATGGGGAAAATGAAATTACAGACAGAAGGGCAGTCCATTTGCTAAATACCACAAAGAATTTGTACAGCCAGAGGTGGAAGTACATGATGATTAGAAAGGTATCTACTGCACAACCGAATGACAGAAAAGGGGTACCAGAACAGAAGAAGGAAAGAACCATTATTTTTTATTACAGCAACATCATGCTGTCCAGATCTGTGTCATACCTTACTGCTTCATGCAAATCTCACGTCAGTAAAACTTCTGATGTCTTGCAAGGGAAAGAGCTGTTGAGGAAAGAGGGGTTGCTGGAGACGAGGCTGCTGGTGTGACAGACTGCAGGGCACATAAACCATATCTCTGACCTACAGAGGATGTACACTGTAGGACTGGATTCAGTTCTTCTTGACCAGAGAGTAGATGAGATGACACAAGCTCGTAGGAGCTGACAGGATGTGTGAAAGCTTACATATGCAGAGAAACCAGCGATCACCCAGCTGTACCATCAACCACGTCATCTAGAAAATGGGATGAAGTAGAGCAGCAGGTGAACTGTTGTTGGGGATCAGGTACTCCTTCCAGTGGGAGGCTCAGCACAAGGCAAGATGTTGGTCAGGGCTTCTTTAATTGGGTCCCAGTTCCACTGGGGAAGCGTGTCTGATTAAGACTCCAGGATAGCACTGTCCTGGGAAAACCACATCCAGCCAACAGGCAGAAGCCAATTTTAGGCTGCTAATGTCCAAAAAATGCCTGAGGGAGGAAGTCAAGTGGGTAATTTCCTTTACAAAGGGTGGTAAGTCCCTCTTACCACTCCAAGATCCAAATCTGTCATCCTAATAGAAAAGGTAGAGTAGGTCAGTGAAAGACTAAATCAGGCTAATATGGGGCCATCTTTAGCACCAGACTTCAGCTTTAATGAAAGAAGAGACAATGATTTGGAGTCCAGAGGCATTGCCAAAACCAGCCCATGTTTTAGTTTATAAGATATAAAAAGAAATATTAAATGGATAACAACTTTTCACCATGCATAACAGCTTGATGCTGCCCGCCGATCTATTTGAAATGTCCCTGTTATACACGAACATAGAGATCTTACATTTTTCAGGCATACTAATAAGGCAGTTGCTCTGCACAGAATAACATGCAGATTTTCAGCACTATTTGAAATTGTGTCATTGGACTGAAAAGCTATTGAGGGCTTTTTCCCCCTCACAGACAAAATGATCTGTTCCCATAGCCAGGTGAATGTGCTAGCTGATGGCAGCTCTGTAGCCCAGGGAGTTAAATGGGCGCTTGTTTAGTCATAGCCTCTAATGCTACCAAATGCCACTTGCAAACACAGATGTTTGGAGCCCTGCTGTTCATAATTAGGACTGAAAAGTAACGTGATGCGTTATTGACTGGTTGAGTTTACAGAGAGGCTTTTGTTTCCCAGCCCTCTTAAAAGAAGGGTGACTTAAATGTTTTTGGGGTTTGTTTTTGTTTGTTTTTTAACCCATTTTACAGAGTGGTGCTTCTGTGGTTTTAATTTGCAACCAGTTGTTAATTAGACTAAACTTCAATGGACATTTATTTTGCCTATTTATTTTGCCTTTTTTTTGCTTATTTTGCTTATTTGGTCAAGTGTGTGCATGTGTGTGTGAGTTGCTGTTTTTCTATTGGTATTACTTGTGACCATTTCACAACCTACTCCTGGCGCCTTATGGACAGTCTCCCCACCATAGACTGCAACTCAAGAAACACCCATTGTTCTGTCCTCCCATTGCTTTTAATTGTTGGACACCCCAAAGTCTAATAATGATACTTTATATGTCAGTTTTCATGACTTAACTTGCTAATCATTTTAGTGAAAGCTGAAGGAGCCTGTAGGAGGCAGAAGTATGAGTTGCTGGAGGGATGTGAGAGCAGGAACGAGAGATGAATAGCATAGATGGGAACACAGGAGCACTACAAGGGTGTTGCCCCCAAGACAATGGTGGATGATACTGAAAAGTCATCAGCAAATGTAGCTGGCCCTGAGGGGCCCCTTGAGTTCAGTGTGGCCTAGGCATAAAAGAAAGTTGCTGAATGGTTCCAGTAAGGAAGAAGTGAATATGTAAATATTTAAATATTGCAATAAATATATGAATACTGAAGAACACTGGTAAACATGAAAAAATCCTGAGGAATTGCTTGCAAAAATCTCTTTTAGGTCCAGGTAAAAGACTGCTAGCAAAGGAACTCCTTTGACACATTTTTCTGCCTTCATTTATGAGTATCTGTGAATCTCTCCTTTCTAAGGTTTATATGAATTAAATGATTGAGTGATCACTGCTCAGGCATATATTTTGAAAGTGTCATGGACTAGATCCTTTCCACTGATGCTTCCCACTGCTCTTGATTTGGATGTCTGTGTCCATGCTACGTCTGAATACTAACCCTTTTCTTTTGTCACGTCTGTCTTCTTGCAGGCATATATGCTGAAGTCATTTGAAATGAATGGTCTGCCCAGGGCGGTGCCTTTAAGTTTGCCTTATCAAGACTTCAGAAAAGATATGTCAGACTACTGGGAAAAGCCTAAGGTATCCCAGCGGATAAAGAAAGTTGGTTTCTCAAATGTTGTCTTGACTGCCCCTTGCAAACCTCTGGAACCTTATCTGGAAATAAATGGAAAAGAGGAGGAGGAGGAAGAAGACGAGGAAGAAGACAATGAGGAGGAAGAAGAGGAGGAGGCAGAGGAGGAAGGGGATGAGATTGATATGCACAGTGGTTCTAGCAGTGACCTGAGTCAAAAAAGCACAGAGCGCAGCCAGGAGTGTGCACCCTCCACACTCCTGGCTGATGACCAGAAGGGATCCAAGGGTCGCACTTCCACTGCTGATGGGGACCTGGAGCTGGAGGAAGGCTCAAAAACACTAGTGCTGTTTTCACCAGGTGATCTGAAAAAGTCTCCAGTGACCACAGACTTGGCTCCAGAAGTTGATCTGGGCACTCTTGCTGCACTGACTCCTCAGAGTGAGCGGCCACAGCCTATGGGTAGCCAACTGGATGTATCCGAGCCAGGGACCCTCTCCTCAGTCCTTAAATCTGAACCAAAGCCTCCCGTGACAGTGGCTACAGCTTCCTCCCCCTTTACCAAAGTTGAGCGCACATTTGTTCATATTGCTGAAAAGACCCACTTAAATGTCATGTCTTCCAGTGGCGAGCTGATGAGGCATGAGGAGTACTGCCCTCCGGGCCAGTTTGAGGAGGTCATTATTGAAGAAGAGCTGGAGGACAACCCGGTGCAGATAGAGAATGGAAGCATACATTCGGGACTGGAAGGGGCAGAGACGGAGAGCTCCGTGCTTTCGGCTAATCACATTGAAACCACCTCAGAAACAGTAGGCGAGCAGCTGGCCCTTCCCAATGGCGAAGCAAAGCCTCTCAAGGACAAGCCAGAGTTCTCTGACAAAGTGTCACTCTTGCTGGATTTTGATGAGCCTGGCAAGGTGGTGACAAGGGATCCTGACCTTGAGAAGTCAGCACTGGTGACAGAACACCTGAAGCGAGCAGAGACCCTCTTCGACACACAGCAGAAGGGCCCCAGGAGGCCCCTGGGCTCCAGGTATAGAAGTCGAATACCCATTTTGTTCTCTGAGGAGGACACTGGCTCAGACCTTTCAACATCACTCTCGGCCAAAGAGAGGCTTTATAAGAGGGCAAAGCAACCTGACTTGGCTCGCCTTGTGATGGAGAAGAGGCAAAACCGCCTCCTTCGGCTGGCCTCAGGGGCCTCCTCCTCAGCGTCCTCCAGCGATGAGAGGCAGCGGGCTTCAGAAACCCTCTCGGCCACTGGTTCTGAGGAGGACACGCATGACTCTGATGACTCAGTGCCAAGGAAGGCAGGGAAGGAGAAGGCTGCCCTCCTGGGGAAAGAAGAGAGACCCATAAGCACAAAGAGCAGAATTCCTCGGCCCATCACTCCAGTGAAAACATTGCTAGAGGCGGCAAAGTCTGAGAGCTCCACGGCCGTTGCAATGGCCGTGCTATGTAGCGCCCCACAGGATGTGGCTGTTGCCTACAGGTAAGACCAAAATGGTGAGCAATGCAAAATGTTGGACTTGTTAAGGAGATGCAGCCAGGACTTTGCTCACCTCCCACTGCTTTACCTTTCACTTGGCTTGAATGAGTGGTCCATCCCTGTTTCCTACAGTAATTTCAGCTCACCAATGTGTGAAATTCCCACCTCTCTGCCTTCTTTGGCTCAGTCTGGCCAAAGGGCCAAGCCCCTCTTCTCTTGCCCTGGCTTTGCGGCCTTCATCCCTTTCACAAGCTCTTTCATTTGGTCTGATCCTGCTAATAGCAGAGCCCTCCCATGTTGAGCTCTCAGTTTTGCAGCATACTCGGCACAGTTGTGACTGACCTGGCTATTGTGATTAAAGCTCCAAGGGCTGCAAGGTTGCCAGTTGTGATTGCCTCAGAAGATGGCCAGCATGCAAAGAGCTGGAGAGAGGGAGATGTACATGCATGGGCTTTGGCAGTGACCCAGAACAGTGTGGGCCACCTCCACATGGCCTGAATTCCTACATATCCCTGTGTCTTGGGATTTTTTTGGAGGTACCTTGTTCTCTATCAAGCAAGCATAGACATATAAGGGGAAGTGGACCTTCTGAATTCACCAGTGTTTGGATTTTCTTCCTGACCTTGGGGCTGGAGGTCCAACCCAGGAGCAGAGCTGCTGATGTGGCTCTGCCACAGGTCCAGCAAATTCTGCTCTTTCAGAGATGTGGGGTGAAAGGAGGGTTGGTTTATCTTCCAGCAGTTACTGTCAGAGGCCAGCTGGTGAAATCCAGGTCATTCCCACATTCCCAGATTGTATCTCCTACCTTGAAAGAAGTTGCTGCATCCACAATGCATGTCAGGAAGAGTCACAGTTATGCGCTATCAGCCAAACCATGCCTGCACATTGTCTCAGAGGATGCTGGAGGATCAGGGCCAACACTAGTTAACAGCACGAGTGTTCACAGCAAAACTCCTGTCATCCTGGTGCTGGAGACTTCTTGTAATTGCCCAGCAACATTCATGCCAAGCTTGCCAGGAGCCCTAAGCCCCTTTGCAGAAATTCCCTTTCATCCTCCCTTTTCTCTTCCCCTGCAGGCTTCAGGCACAGAGACCAGCTGGAAGTGTCCCAAACGAGCGGCGAACAACACAAAGTCGGCTTCCTCCTTCGCCAAGCTCCACTTCTCTTCCTCCACGGAGCAGCTCATGGAGGTCCAGCTGTGGATCTCCCCTCAGAGCCCCTCAGAGCCCTGTCCTTCCTTCAAGAAACCCCGGTGCTTCTCCCAGAAGCCTGCTGCCACCTCAGAGGGAAAACCCTTCTCCCTGCCAACAGCATAAGCCAGGGACTGCTCTCCAGCGAGTTTCTCTTTCCCCCCGACCTCAGCGCGCAGCTCAGGCCCTGGGGCTGACAGGGGATTCCCTGCTCTCTCCTAGTGTGGCCAAAAAACAACAAAGAGCGAAAACTCAGACTCAGAGTCCAGCAACCAAAGGAAAGCAGGTGTCCCTGGAAAGTAAGGCAGCTGCCAGATAATGGTCTTCTCCTGCCAGCCCAACAGACTGGGTAACTTCTGCATATAGTATACAGTTGAGATGCTGCAGCACAGCCTTCCGTGCTGGACCCATGAGTGTATAGCAGTAGCTGTACTTCAATGCTTCACACACTCTCACCCCACACAGTTGTGATCAGCTCCCAAGGGTCTGAGAGCCTCTGAGCCACAGAACCTTCTTCAAGGGAGACATCCAGCCTGCAGCTCATGCTTGCTAATGCACAGCACCAAGCAACGACCCAGGCAGCCTGCCTAGTGCCTAACCCCCCTCCCTCCCCAGGCATTCCCCTCTCTCTGTTAGCAATACCAGTCACCAACACCAACCCTGGCTTTGGGAAGAGGAGCAGAGGTGATGAGAGGAAGGTCTGCTGGACAGGAAGGCTCCTGTTCTGCAGGCAGCTCCCTCCTCTCTTCTGGCTGGGAAAATGCCAGCCTTGGCCGCCACCATCTACCTGAGTGCTGGCTCTCTTCCTGCCACCTGTGTTAGCAAAGGATTGTCACCAACTTAGCCAAGAAGGATGGATGCATCCTTGTGTGCTGAGATAAGAACAGGGGAAGGTGGGAGGGGGGGGTATTCTTTCCAGGGATGGCTCTGCAGGTGAGGAGACAGGCAGGTCTTGCTACCTGCCTGTCCCTCCCTGTATGTCCCACAGAGGAGGCCATCTGGCATTTCTGCTCAGTGACACAGCTGCTCTTTCAGTAGAAGCCTCTAGTTAGATGGAAGTAGGGCTGTATGGGCAGCTTGCTGGGAAATCAAGAGTGCTTGCTAATTGATGTAGAAGTGAGCACACTGCACCTGCCTCTGTCTCAAATACCAAACTGTGATCTGTGGAGACCACACCTCCCAACATGGGTGGTTCCTGTCGACCTGAGTGTGGTTGCTGCCATAGTCCTGTAGTCCACCAAAGCCAGCTCCATGCTGAAGATGCGAATAGTCACTGGATGCCTTTGGCTTGGATGCCCCTTGCACCTAAATTCCTTGTGCTGTAATTGTCATGATCTCGGTGTTTGTGAATTTTGGCACTGTGGTTTCAGCCACAGCTCCCCTACAGGGCAGAGTGGGAAATTATCCTGTAGCGCAGTCAAAAGCTGCTGCTTTCTGAGGAGGTTTGCTAGCGTGCTATGGGAACATTGTGCATTTCTGTCTAAGAGTACAGTGGGTTGAGTTGTGGATGTCACGTTTATGTCTTTCTCAGTGCTCAGCTCTTCCACACAACAATGGGAATGTAAAAGCAAGGGCTGTATTCTTCAAGTAATATTATCAGAGCAGAAGCTTAGTGTTCCGCTAGAACTAAATTAACCAAGGTTTTAGCCCCCAGAGTAATTAAGAATGTTTGAAAATGAAAGTCAGGAGGACTAATACCTGCCTGAGCTTGGTGAGATCTTGAAGTAACCACAAAATTTTCTCTGCATCTTGCAGGGGTAAACACTCCAGACCCAAATACTTTGGATTCCACACCATTGACTTGCCTAAAAGAGGTTTTGCATGAGGCAGAACAAAAATACGGCTGCTCTGTACACCCATCCCCACAGCTGCAACTAGCATATTTACTCTTTGCAGACAACAAAGCTTGATAGAGGTGTCTGGACAATAATAACCTTGATTCATTTGAACATAGATACAAACAGTCACACTGATCGCCATTGAATCTGAGGAATCCTGAAGTTGTTCACATCTACGGGAACTGTTCTGGAAAGGAGCATGAGAGCTGTGATGGGGTGGCTGCGAGAACAGGGTACTCTGTGGACATCTGAACAGGTTCCAGAAAGCCAGTGAAATATTTCCAGCACAGAAAACATAATCTGTTCCCAGTGTTGTTTGACAGGGCTGGGCTAATGGTGCAGCTGGATCCACAGAGATCTGGGCCTGGCATGAGTTGTCTCTCCTTGTGGTTGTGCTAACAGCCTCCCTGCTCCGGCACAGTCCTGCATCCCCGCTGTCCCTGGCACAGAGGGGAGCAGGAGAGTGTGTCAAAAGCAGCATGCTCCCCCAGTCATTTCTGATGAGAAAGGGCTGTGATGGAAGTGAAAGTTGACTGACTGCAGCAATGATTCCTCCCCAGACAACCTGTGCAGGAGGTGCCAGGTGCTGTTACTACTGAAAGGCTTCTAAGGGTCATTCTTGCAGGGCCTGACTGTCCCTCTGTGTCCCACAGGCTTGGGTGTCCAGACCTGCTCTCTTTCCCAGTAGCAAGTGATGCTGTGATCCTGGCTGGATGTCACATTGCCTCTTTCGTTCCTTCAGTGAAGCTATTTTTACAGGAGTTTCAGTGCTGGGCTCTTCCAGTCAAGTGGATTTCAAGAAATTGGTAACAAGAGATGGTCCACAGAGCTGCATTTTGCTGGCAGACGTGGTCACAGGGCACTACCTGGCCCAGGCATGCTTGCAAGCCCCCTGTTGACAGCCCTGTTAGCGTGCTGCAGCAGGTGATAGCTGGATCCTTCTTTTGGGTGTCAGCAGAGGGACACAGGAAAGCCCTTGCCATGTGGTGCTGCTCTGGATCTCCTCCCTGGCTCTGATTTTCAAGGTTCTGCCCTTCAGTTGCTCAGTGGTGAGTGTGAACCCATGGTACGCCCGACACCAGGGTGCACAGCACACCCTGCTTGCAGAAGTTCCCATTCCTCTTGTGTGTCTCCCTGGAGGGATTTTCTGGCAGGCATGAGGAGCAGCAGTGATGCTCTCTGCTAACATAACTGTGTAAACAGGCCTGCAAAAGGGTAAACAACTCCTCCAGGTCCTCTCCTCTTCTTACCCCACCTTGCAGGGAGGCCAGAAGGGCGCCTGCCCTAGTTGGAGAAAACATAGGAGATCATTTTTAGGGGCAGCAGGGAACAAGGCCTGTGATGTTAGGGTAAAGTGGTTGAGGTATGCCAGACAATTCAGTCTGGCATCGCAAGACATGGTGGGCTGTCACATCCCAGAAATGCAGGAGACACAAAACCCTGCTGTCCCCTGCCCATGAAACATAGTGTGCAAGCTCAGTCAAGCTTTGAGGAAACACAAGGCTGCTCAAACATTGCTGTTGGTGTCCAGCTGCATCCTTGCTTCACTGCAAAGAAGAGAAGATCAAAGAGAAGACTGAGCTGAGCAGAGCAGATGAAATAGCTAGGAAGAATAAAGGAAACTGGGGTAAGGGGAGGAGAAGCAGATTTCTCAGCGCTTTTCCATGTTTGCAGGAATTTCTGTGAACAGTCTGACACTACCTGTGTTCCCCATCAGTGTGTTTGCTGCAGAACCTGTCCTGCAGATGCTTGTGCCCATGTGTGTTTTGAGGTGAACCCTGGGACGGGCTGCCACCATGCCTGCGTCTGTGCATACATGTACATAGGTGGTAGGAACCAACAGGGGGAGAACTGTGGGGTCATGTGTGTATTGGGAGCAGAAGTGTCTTTGGGACTGCCAGGTATCATGAGATACTGAAAATGCTCTGCTGAGACAAGAGTCTTTGTGTTTCAGTAGCAGACATTTCTGAGTCACTTGTCCTTGGAATAAGTGAGAGGCAGGACACTTTGCTAGCCTCTTCTAAATAAAGAATATCATATATATTATTATAAAAATATAAGTAGTGCTCATTATATATATATGCTCTAGCAGCATTAGGCTAGTTTCACAAAGCACCTGGGAGTTTGCAACCACCTTTGATTCTGGCTCTTTGCCAGCTACGCAGCGGCATGCAAAGGAGTGAGCTGGGCTCCCGTACAGGCCCTTTTCCCTTTCTACAGGTTCCCGGGTGGGTGCCCACGGCCTCACTGTGTGCTGGCTCCCAAGGTCCCCTGCAGAACCCTGAATGCTGGTTTTGCCCTTCCTCAGCCTGTCGCTGTGCTCCAAGGGGCTGGGACCATGCTGATTGGAACAGCAGAGCCAGTTGGCCTTAAGACACGTTGGCAGCATCTCCATGTGCCTTGGGCTTGCTATCTTTGCGAGGCCAGAGAATAGCCCTGGTTGCAGGCTGTGCCGAGCTGTGAGCCCAAGCACAGCCGGGCTCCCGTGAAATAACAGTGGTTTGTACACGACGACTCTCCTCTCCCTGGTTCCTAATTTTGCCTCCTCTAGCAAATCTTGTCTTCAAAGTCACTGTGTACTCCCTGCAGGTCAGTCCCTTTCTGGCTAGGGGCGTGAAGCCCTCCTGGATTTCCACAAAGCTTGAGGCAGACTTGTCCACCAACCTGTGCAGCAGACCCTTTCCCATGCGGGCTGGTGCTCTAGGTTATAGGGAAGAACAGGATGCCTTTTGTTTTTGGAGCTGCAAATGTGTGGCAAGCAGGTTTGAAGTATGTATTGATGATGCCCTCTGTGCTAAAAGGAGGAAGGGAGCTGCCACAACAAGCCCAGAGGTGGGTTCCTGGTAGGTACCAAGGCAAGAACTCATCTTAGGTGTTACATTAGAGGAGGCTGCAGGGGTGAGGTCTGACTCGGGGTCGCTGCAAGGAGGCAGGGGCTGTTGTTCACAGAGCACTTGGCTAAATGGCTGCAGGGCTGCAAGGAAGAGGCTCTTGAACTGGCGCCTGCAGATGGTGTGAGGAGCTCTGCAGACCCGCGGGGCTTTAGGCAAGGAGTCCCGGGTGTGTGTTTGAAAACCAGTGTCAGCGACACTGCTGTGCTCTGGGACCTGGGCTGCTTCTCCTCTGATCAGGAATTGGAGCTGGAAACACAGATGATTTTTGTATCTCGCCTTTTAACATGATGGCATGTGACTCTACATTCAGAGACGTTGTGTCTGGTGCAGCGACGTTGGTTTCCTTTGCCTCTGGCACAGTCTGACAAAGCCTTTTGGCCTGGAAATACGACTCGTGCTCCTTGGTACTGCCTGCCTGGAAATGGGACTGGCTCCCAAGGCTAAATCTCTCTCCATGTCTTCTTTTGCATCCTTTAGGAAAGCAGCTGGAGAATGTTTACACACTACAAACGGAATGTACAACTTCGACCGAGGAACCAGAATCCGGTTCAATTGCATGGCAAATTTCTTGGCCATAAAATCCGGCATGTATCACAGAGGCCCTGTCTGTGTACATATCCACCTGCCATTTGTCAAAACTTCAGATCACATTTTAAAAAATAAAATAAATGATGTGGCCATTTCTTGTTCATATCAGACACAGTCGTCATTAGTTTTGTTTTTAAAAGGGGATTCTTGATCATGCCATTAAAAACCTGCCTACCTTTTCGTTGGTGTCTTCTCCCATTTATCAGCCTTGCCATGTGAAACAGAAATACAACTGAATTCCTGCCAAGGGACCTTGGCTAGGATTGTCTCTAGGTTTCTACATCACGAAAACTCAGTTGGCTGCAACCAACTGCAAAGCACAATCCGGCAAGGAAGAGGAGCCTTCCCTTTTTTCAAGATGAGCATCAATGATGTGGGTCCTGCCTTTTGCATGTAAATAGGTATGCAAAAGCTTAGAGCTGTCCGATTTGCAGGTAGCCTATCCCTATGCCACAGTGGTAATGCTGGATCTCTCTTGTGGCTTGCAATTCATGCCAGCAGGCAAGGTTAGAGGAAAAACTTGGAAAAATGCACCAGAGTGGGGCTGTTGGTATTTATGCAAGCATTTATTCACCATGAATCTTGTTCACAACCATGTTGCAGGCAGCAGGCTCAGCTCTCCACTTCCAAAACAGCATCTGTCAGAGAGCAAAGGCTGGTTTTTTTACAAAACAAACAACAGACACAGTCACAGACACACACACAAAATTGTAGAGTGGAAGCATAGATGCTACAGCCAAGTAACATTTGTGCATCTGTTTGGGGGAACAACGCCTGGCCGGTCCATGAGGATTTTCACAGAACTGCAAAGCTGGCCAGGGCCAGTGTTTTACATGACTGGACTCATCTGCTTTATATGGTCTTCCCAATTTGAGCACTGCTGGGAGCATTACAATATTTCGCTGGTCCCATCTGTAGTCTTTGCTGAGACCAGCCAGGTGGGGCTGCAGTTGGACCTGCACATTAATGTGCTGGAAGTGGAGCAGAAGAAAAACAGTAACTTGGCATGGTTTGACTTTTATTCCCCTTTGACAGTCTGACATCTAAGCTGAGGACTGCTCTTGTTGTCCCAAAACCAGGGTTCTTTAGCCAGTGTGCATGCAAATAAGCCAAATTTAGCACACAGAGACGAGATAGTGGTTATTATAGAGTTCTGCGAGTCTGGATGCTGAAATAAAGCCGGCACAGCAGAAAGAAAAGTAAATGCCATTATATACAAAACCTTTTCACTACATTCACACCCTCAGGGCAAGTCCTAAGAGCCAATTGGTTACACATCTGCATATTGGTTACATAATCATTTTACCACTGTGCGTGCTTGTTGAGGAAGGGTCCCGGGCTGGGCCTGGGTCTCCTGTCCTAGGGGTGTGTATTTTATTATTATAATGTATTTTATTATTATAATGAGCATAGAATGAGCAAAGTTCAGCTAAAGGACACTTTAGCTAACAGTTTTGAGATACATGTTAAAACAAGACTCAACTAATTGTGCTGGCACCAGATAACCTGCACTGCAAGGACAGTATTCTTTGTAGTAGTTTGTGATTAGGCGTTTTGCAAGTTACTCACATTTGTTAGAGGAGCAGACTGACCAAAACTGAGAGGATTTACCTATCTTTAGGGTTGCAATTGCTGGCAGGTTTCATTCTTTTTAGTAATAATGACTAAACTCCTACAACAGTAATTTCACCATGTGCACATTGCCTGGTGGCTATTGTGTGCAGACCACATCCAGGTACATGTAGTATAGTTTCTTACCTAGGTTTGGGAAGGGCTGGTGGATGGTGGAACAGGGTAGCTGTGAAGGCTCGTTTTCATCAATTGGTAAGTTCATACGCTTTCATCACCTTCACTTAGGTACCTTTACTGAGCACAGGAGATTCTGAAGGCAGGACTAGATACTGCCTACAAGCAGACAGCTGTCAGACACTGCCTGACGTACGCACTACAGGGCTCAAACACATTACTTGTCCAAACATTCATAAACTCAGAGCCACCTTGCAGGTACACAGCAGACATCTGCTGGTAAGTTGCTGTCAGCTTCTGTGGATTCCTGAAAAACGCTCATTCTCCTGTTGCTCAGTTGCCATCTAAATTTCTCCACTGCTTTATTTTGAGAGTTTTGTCTGTGAGAACTTGTGCTCCACGGTGTTATTATCTCAACCATTTTACCTTTACTTTTTTTTCTTGTTTCTTTTTAATTTACTTTTCTAGATTTCCTCTCTGGCATTTCTTTAGCTCACAGGCTCTCTCACAACAGTCTTCCCGCAACAACATAAAGATATTGTTGCTAAAAACCCAGGGCTTGGCATCAGATATGGTCTTAGTTTCCACAACCCTGAACCTTTGACTGAGGGTTGTTAGGTGAGATAGGAGAAATAGGAGCTAAGACCCCAGTAAGCACAAAAGTATTTATGCATACTGTCTCCATGGAATGGGACGTGAACCTAGATTGATGTTAAAAAAAATTGAGTTTTCTTTGAGCCACCTTCTGTCTGATTCAGATTACCATGCGTGTAACTATGTATTTCTATGCATGTGACCCTGTAAATGTGATCAACACAATCATATTTCACAAGAACCTTCATGTAGTGGATTTGCTTGCCTTTTCTAAGTAAAGAATACCATATATATTATTATGAAAATATTACATATATATATTTCATAAAATTATTATAACAATATAAATAGTGCTCATTATACATAGTGGCTAAATGCTGAAAAAGATCCTGCGACCTTCAAAGAAGGGCCCTGATGCTGTGTGACTGCTGATGTGTGCAGGACTCACGGCTGTATAGGGTGGATGTGGAGGGAGGAACAGGGTACCTACCGCTCTACCAAAGGTGCATGTGAGCCGTGAGGCTCCACTGGCCAGCGCATGAACCAGAGGCAGAACAGCCCGGCTCGGATGGTTAGCAGCTCCTTATGCTTACCATCGGAGTTGTGTTGGAGTGCACACATCTCTGTGTGGCATGGGTCAGGGTCTGGAGAGTCCCTGCTTACGCGCCTGCCCTTGAGTAACACAAGCATGGTTTGTTTGCTAGTGAAGCACTTCCCATCAAAGCAAGTTGTGTTGGGGGGTAAGAAAATCTTTTCTATTTCTCCTCCTTTCTAGAACAGAGGTGTTTGCTCAGTGTAGATCCTCTTATGAGAAGATGGCTAAGTATCTATTGATAGCCTGACCAGCACCGGTAAGAGCTCTATGGTCCCTTAGCACACTTGTTTCCTCTCTCTAGAGTTTACTGACCCATGGCATGATCCCACCACTATTCCATGTGCACAGACACCGATGCCCACATAAGGCCTTGCCCCGCACTTCCATCCACTGCAATTAAATTAGTCTTGTGAACACAGCAAAAGTCCCTTTCTGGACATGAGCAGTTTAGGTTCAAATGAGCTTCTCCTGGCTGAACTGCAACGCGCCCAAGCTCCAGCAGCACTAGGCCAGTTTCACAAAGCACCTGGGAGTTTGCAACCACCTTTGATTCCGGCTCTTTGCCAGCTACGCAGCGGCATGCAAAGGAGTGAGCTGGGCTCCCGTACAGGCCCTTTTCCCTTTCTACAGGTTCCCGGGTGGGTGCCCACGGCCTCACTGTGTGCTGGCTCCCAAGGTCCCCTGCAGAACCCTGAATGCTGGTTTTGCCCTTCCTCAGCATGTCGCTGTGCTCCAAGGGGCTGGGACCATGCTGATTGGAACAGCAGAGCCAGTTGGCCTTAAGGCAGGTTGGCAGCATCTCCATGTGCCTTGGGCTTGCTATCTTTGGGAGGCCTGAGAATAGCCCTGGTTGCAGGCTGTGCCGAGCTGTGAGCCCAAGCACAGCCGGGCTCCCATGAAATAACAGTGGTTCGTACACCATGACTGTCCTCTCCCCTGGTTCCTAAGTTTGCCTCCTCTAGCAAATCTTGTCTTCAAAGTCACTGTGTACTCCCTGCAAGTAAGTGCCTTTCTGGCTAGGGGCATGAAACCCTCCTGGATTTCCATAAAGCTTGAGGCAGACTTGTCCACCAACCTGTGCAGCAGACCCTTTCCCATGCAGGCTGGTGCTCTAGGTTATAGGGAAGAACAGGATGCCTTTTGTTTTTGGAGCTGCAAATGTGTGGCAAGCAGGTTTGAAGTATGTATTGATGATGCCCTCTGTGCTAAAAGGAGGAAGGGAGCTGCCACAACAAACCCAGAGGTGGGTTCCTGGTAGGTACCAAGGCGAGAACTCATCTTAGGTGTTACATTAGAGGAGGCTGCAGGGGTGAGGTCTGACTCGGGGTCGCTGCAAGGAGGCAGGGGCTGTTGTTCACAGAGCACTTGGCTAAATGGCTGCAGGGCTGCAAGGAAGAGGCTCTTGAACTGGCGCCTGCAGATGGTGTGAGGGGCTCTGCAGACCCGCGCGGCTTTAGGCAAGGAGTCCCGGGTGTGTGTTTGAAAACCAGTGTCAGCGACACTGCTGTGCTCTGGGACCTGGGCTGCTTCTCGTCTGGACAGGAATAACCTGTCCCTATAACCTAGAGCACCAGCCTGCATGGGAAAGGGTCTACTGCACAGGTTGGTGGACAAGTCTGCCTCAAGCTTTGTAGAAATCCAGGAGGGCTTCACGCCCCTAGCCAGCAAGGGACTGACCTGCAGGGAGTACACAGTGACTTTGAAGATAAGATTTGCTAGAGGAGGCAAAATTAGGAACCAGGGAGAGGAGAGTCGTGGTGTACAAACCACTGTTATTTCACGGGAGCCCGGCTGTGCTTGGGCTCACGGCTCGGCACAGCCTGCAACCAGGGCTCTTCTCTGGCCTCCCAAAGATAGCAAGCCCAAGGCACATGGAGATGCTGCCAACGTGTCTTAAGGCCAACTGGCTCTGCTGTTCCAATCAGCATGGTCCCAGCCTCTTGGAGCACAGCGACAGGCTGAGGAAGGGCAAAACCAGCATTCAGGGTTCTGCAGGGGACCTTGGGAGCCAGCACACAGTGAGGCCGTGGGCACCCACCCGGGAACCTGTAGAAAGGGAAAAGGGCCTGTACGGGAGCCCAGCTCACTCCTTTGCATGCCGCTGCGTAGCTGGCAAAGAGCCGGAATCAAAGGTGGTTGCAAACTCCCAGGTGCTTTGTGAAACTGGCCTAGTGCTGCTGGAGCTTGGGCGTGTTGCAGTTCAGCCAGGAGAAGCTCATTTGAACCTAAACTGCTCATGTCCATAAAGGGACTTTTGCTGTGTTCACAAGATTAATTTAATTGCAGTTGATGGAAGTGCGGGGCAAGGCCTTATGTGGGCATCAGTGTCTGTGCACATGGAATAGTGGTGGGATCATGCCATGGGTCAGTAAACTCTAGAGAGAGGAAACAAGTGTGCTAAGGGACCATAGAGCTCTTACCGGTGCTGGTCAGGCTATCAATAGATACTTAGCCATCTTCTCATAAGAGGATCTACACTGAGCAAACACCTCTGTTCTAGAAAGGAGGAGAAATAGAAAAGATTTTCTTAACCCCAACACAACTTGCTTTGATGGGAAGTGCTTCACTAGCAAACAAACCATGCTCGTGTTACTCAAGGGCAGGCACGTAAGCAGGGACTCTCCAGACCCTGATCCATGCCACACAATTCCATCACTTGTCTTTTGTCATTATTTCAGATCACATTTTAGAAAATACAATACATGTTGTGGCCAGAGTACTTGCTGCAAGGGAAAAGTGCCCATGCCTTGTACACAGACAAGGCGAGGGTGTTAAGGGTGTTGCAGGAAAGGGTCCTGCAGCCTTTCCAGAGTCACAGTAGAGCCTCTTTTCCCTCTGTTCTCAGTAAGAGTTTAACTGCCTGAAACTCATGCCTTTTCCTAAGCTTGCTCAGTTGTGGTGTAGGGAGTTGTGTTAGTGGAGAACTGCCAGTTGCTGCCAACCATGGAAAAGGTCATCAGCCAGCCTAGGATACCTGATGCTGCCACTTCTTTTGGATTGTTTCTGTTTCTGGCTCATGGACTAGGGCGTCTTCTGTGACTCGTGTTGGTTGTGTGAACCAAATGGTGCCAGCTCTGATGCAACATCTCCTTAGTTCCTGCATTTTCCAGGTATTGTTTTTATAAATTCTACAAAAATTCGGCAATTTTTCTGGTCCTTGCCACCCTGTGGTCAAAGCTTTTGCACAGTATGTGTGTGACGTACAACTGTGTTATACGACTTGGATGACCTTTCAGACTCTCAGATGCACTACCCATTATTCTTCTACAGTGGCTCCAGCTTGATAAAGAGCTCATTTTCTTGGTTAAGAGCATAAGAAGAGTGCAAATTCACATTAAAGACCCACCTCTTCCCGGAAAACATTCTTTGAAGCAGGCAGTGGAAGAACCATGTTGCAAGGCCTGTTCAGTGGTGGCAGCAATAGCTGGTGGCCTTGTCAGGGGCTGCACACTCAGTCCTTTCGCTGTCACATTGGTTCCCAGAGCACACCAGCACATGACTGTGACCTTACAGGAGTATGACACGGCCACTCATATGGCAGGCGCAGTCTCATAGCCTCCTTGCATGTGTTCTGGGAAAGTACTTTCTCAGGTGGAGACAGGGACTTTGGGGGAAACACAACATTTTCCAGCCTCTGGAGAACTCTGGTGAAGCAGGTGGCTCTTGCCCACAGCCTACCCTTTCTTCCTAGAGTGCTGACCTCCCTATTTATATCCATACAGAGACTAATTTCTCTTCTCTTCTGGGCACCCTCTTACCGTCTCCATACTTCCTGCTCCCAGGTCATGACTTGACACAAACCATATTAAAAACAACTAAACTGATGCACAGCAACAAGGCCTTGGTATCCCTGGGAATCCCTACACTGGGTCAGAGCCACACTCCTGGGGGCCTGTTTTAGGATCCAGCTGGGCTGGCTGGTGATCAGCTCACACTAGACAGAGTTTGTTGCAGCACCTGAGATGCTATGTGGGACTGCAAAGCTAGAAAAAACAGTGCTTTCACACAGCACTCTTCGCACAGCCTCCTTTCCTCATATGGATCTCTATCAAAAACTAAAACAGGAGGAAAGGACTCTCAAAAGAGAAGGTACCTTGTACTGGGTCCACTTGAAATGGATGTGTTTTGTGCGCACCGGAAAATTTCTTTGGCTCTACCCCAAATTAAGAGTTTCACTGTGACTTTTGCCAATCTCTCAACAAAGTCTCAAAGTCCAACAAAGTGGTTGTATGAAAAGTCATGGGAAGTTGAGCTTTAAGGACAAAGGCCGCTTTTCAAGCTCATGTTGCTGCTTCTTTGTGCATAGCTGCTCTGAATGTGCAAACTCTACAGAAAAGATGAAATTTGAAGATCTCTTGTTGGAAACTGGTGGATTTGGCAGATTCCAGATTTTAATTTTGTCTATCCTCTGCCTCCCAAGAATCAACCTTCCCATGCATTTCTTGCTTCACAATTTTCTTGCAGCTACGCCCTCTCATCACTGTGCAATTCCACACCAAGAGGCATTTGTGAACCTCACCACGGAGGAAGTTCTGCTTATCAGCATCCCCCGGGAGCCTGACGGCACTTTCAGGTCCTGTGAGATGTTCTTACAGCCTCAGTTCCACTTGCTGCTCAATTCTTCTCTGCAACCAGAAAACAACTCCATTATCCAGCACTGCAAGCATGGATGGGTCTATGACCACTCGCAGTTCACCTCCACCATCTCCACACAGGTAATGCCTACTACATCTCAGTGTTTTGAGGAGCAGATGAAGAGGTGTTTGCTGGGTGCACAGAATCAGAGGGGAATCTCTGCACTTTGATTAGCGGAAATTACTTAAAGAAGATTTCCAGGATGGGGAAGTTCTCTGAAGATCAGACTCAGCAACCAACATTTCATTATTATTTGTATTTATTATTACTTCGCTTTGATTGTTAAAAGCTAGCATTTCTCATTATAAGCATCTTATTTTTTCCAGGTGATTGAGAGACTGGTGGGAGGCAGAGGGAAGACACATACAGGATTTTCACTGCTGGGGCCACATGGCATTTGCACAGGATTAAACTCTGTTAGGATTTCATAAGAGCTTGCTACTTGCTTTCTTGATTTTTCCAAAGACTTCGTAACTTTTATTCCTTTGGCTGCCTCTCCTCACTGATCTCCAGCTTCCCCCTCTTCTCCCCAAGATCATAGTGCCTCTCTTACCACCAGTGTCTCTTGCTGTCAAGGCAAATATGCTCTCCCATGGCCTCCTGCTGAGATGCAGCATGGTGGCCAGCCATAACCTTGAGACTGCCCAAGGTCCATACCCATCAAATATTAACCACCCTCCTTCTGAAATGCTTTGCTAGGGCTGACAGTGATATCTCTGGGTGTTAACACTTTACCTTCCTTGAGCAGTTCAAATCACAGGAGGTTACAGGGAAGGGGAAAATTTGGTCAGATGAAAGGGGCATGGTTGGGTTGGAAATGATAGTGGTGGTTGTCTCAGTGAGAGCAGGGCCAAGTCTTAACTTAGAGCTGGTGCCTCCTCTCTACCACCCAACCACCCCTGTGGGCACAGAGGTGAGGGTTAGATGTACACCAGGTATGCACCTGATTTCTGCACTGTTTCAGGGAGAAAGGTGTAAAGCACCCTGGGGGAAAAGACAGCAGAGGTGCTCTGCAGCATGAATGCTGAGCATGGAGACTCATGCATCCATGGTGCTGTGGTCTCAGGACATAGTATCACAGAATCATAGAATCATTTTGGTTGAAGAAGACCCTCAAAGTCATTGAATCCAACCCTTAGCCCAACACTGTCAATAAACCACATCCCTTAAAACCTTATCTATGTGTCTTTTAAACACCTCCAAGGGTGGTGACTCAACTACTTCAGTGGACAGCCTGTTCCAATGCCTGACGACATTTTCTGTGACTAAATGTGTCCTAATATCCAATCTAAACCTCCCCTGGCGCAACCTGAGGCCATTTCCTTTCATCCTATCGCTGCTTGGGAGAAGAGACCAACACCCTCCATGCTACAACCTCCTTTCAGGTAGTTGTGGACAGCGATCAGGTCTCCCCTCAGCCTCCTTTTCTCCAGGCTGAACAGCCCCAGTTCCCTCAGCTGCTCCTCATAAGACTTGTGCTCCAGACCCCTCACCAGCTTCACTGCTCTTCTCTGAACTCTCTCCAGCACCTCAATGTCTTTCTTGTAGTGAAGAGGGCAAAACTGTTCAAGGGACCAGGGTTTTCTCTGGAGTCTTTTGCTCTTGCAGCAACAAAGGTTGCTCAAAGTCTGGCTGGCCTCATCAGAGAGGCTGCAAGGCTCGGTTGAAGATTAAATGAAGTTTTGCCAGGTTTGCACATACAGAAAACTTACTCTGCAGCTCGGCCACAGCATTCTGTAATGATTAGCCACATTTGCACCTCCAATAAAATAAAATTATGCCATCAGGAACAAGCATTTGGTCTGACTTCTCCTCTGCCCTCCTTCCTCCCTGCATGGACAACTTCAAAGGAAACTGGTCAGAGCGACAGTAACTGAATGTCAACACCACATTCCCTAAAAAAGGTTGAGGCACATCTTACAGCTCATGGCACTGCTGCACTCTGCAAATGCCCGTCTCTCCAGGGCAGTCCCAGGAGCATGGCAGAGCGACACAGGGGAGGTGAGCACCCAGGCAAGTTGAGAGCAGGAGAGGAAAAAGAGGATCTGTCCATCATGAGTGGTACCCAGGAAAGCTCTCTGATGCCCAAGAAGTGTTCACAGAAAGTGGATAGATAACTGGGAGGCCTCTGAGTTTGTAAGATGCAACTTCACATTTTTCAGGACTTCAGCACTGTCCTATGCACAGTTTAGTGCAGGATTCTACCCCTCAACCAGATTTAGCCTCTATAAATTGTAAGACACTGTGGCCGACCACCAGAGAGACTGATCTGGGAACTAAGTGTAATTTTGGCCTTGTGTTTCAGTGGGACCTCGTGTGCGAGCGGCGTGGACTTAACCAGGCGACGGCAACTTTCTTCTTCATCGGCGTCACGATAGGGGCTGTGGTATCCGGATACCTCTCAGACAGGTTTGATCCCTTTCAGGCTGTTCCTCCAGTGCTTCATTTTCATGATGAGACCTACACAACCCTGTGACCTGCAAAAGGCAAACAGAGGAGCAGAGAAAAAAGAAAACATAATAAAAAAGGGAGAGTCTAGCCTCCCACATGATAATTGGATTGAAGTTATACTGGGAAGCAATGCATTGTCTAAATGTTTCAACCAGCTGGCAGCCCACCAGAGGAGCAGCTCTGACACTGTTTAGGAGTGAGATGCATTGCAGCAGTGGCCACAACAAGGAAAACTGGAAAAATCCAGTCTGTGAGACCAATTTCAGAAAAGACAACTGCCTAAAAAAAGAGAAAGCTGGTTAAAACAAAGCCAAAATAAGAGGCTAAAAGAGTTAACTCCTTGCAACTTATATGGAAAATGGTTAAGGACATCCAAGTGAGGGGCTCAGAGCAAACGTATGCCAGATCTGGGGGAAAAAAAGTCCCCAGAAAGCAAAAACTGACTCTGTCATTACTAGAGAAGCAAGGTAAAGGAGGTTATAAGAAGCAGGGAAGGATTCCTCAACGAGGAGCTGAGGCAATGAGGAAAACAGGAAAAAAACTGCTCTCTCTGGTTATATGTCAGAATGTGATAACTTAAACCTGAAAAAAGTCTGAGTAATAACCTAGAAAGGGCATCAATTAAGAATATTTTTGCAAACAGCAGAACCAGGAAGGCCACGAGACACTACACAGTGCAGGTATAGACCCAGGATGTGCTATTCACTGTACACTATTCAGTATTTAATGTCTGAGTTTCTGGTGCAAACTGCTTCCTGAATTCCTTTCTCTTGGAGCAAAACAAGCATTACTGTACCACAGACTACAAAATCACTGCACAGCAGAGGGGAACAGTATGAAGCACTCAGGGACAGTGTGTCTTGGCTTTGTATCTAAAATGGCTTCATAGCACAGTTGGAGGCAAAGAAATTCAGAGACATGAAATGGAGCAGGACAAAATAACGCAGAAGAGAAGATCTCTGCTAGAGTAATATGAAAAAATAACTTGTTTTTCAAATGGATTGTGAGGGGGAAGAGCTAGATCAATGTGTAAAAGGAGCATCTGGAAATAAAAAGTCTGCAGACATAAATGAGTTTTTCTGTGCAGTGCAAGAATATGTAGGGGAAGGTGTTGGAGCTGGAGCTTTGAAATAAGATGATAGAAGAAGGCATGGAGAAATACACCTGGGGAATGCCAGTAAACTGCCAGGAGCAGGGAAAGGTCATCCTAGAGCTCTACAGGACCTTTGGGATGAAAAAAATGGAACGCCGTTGACATTGTGTGACCTCCACAACAGAGAACTGGGAACGAATCATGTATGACGTATCAAATCAGTTTTAAACTGGTCTGCAAAAAAGATCTTGGGAACTACATGCTAGGCAGCCTGACATCTACCTGTACCAGGTGAAATAGTAAGAAGCTACTCTGAAAGATTGAGTCAGTGGCCACATGGGTAGATATGGCATACTAGTGAAGAATCAGCAGGGTTTTGAAAGAGATTCATGCCTTACAAACATACTGGATTTCTTTGCGCTAACAGGCATGTGAACAGATAATATACCATGCACATTGATTTCAAGAAGTTTCCTTACCAAAGGCTCCTAAAGAAACTGAGCTGCCCTAGGATAAGAAGGAAGGTCTCTGCATAACTAGATAATAGATTAAAAGCCTGGAAGAAGAAAGGAGATATAAGTGTTCAGGTGTGACAACAGAGGGAGACCTGTGGGGACCTGTGCGTGGATTTGTGAGCTTTTCAGCACATTCCTAAATTATCTGGTAAAGGAAAGAGTGGGGAGGTGATGCTGAGTGACCAGGCTGGTAGACATGAGATCTGAGTGTGGAGAACTGCAGAAGGCACTTAAAGAGCTCTGTGACTGGATGGGAGCATCAAAAGTCAAAATTACAGGGTAGATTAATCTAAAAGAAAGAAACAAATTTAAATTCTCATTTTAAATGAAGGCCTCTGAGTTGACCATAGCTGCTCAGGAGCAAGACTTTGGGGTTATGACACCCCAAGGCAAACATACATTCAGCAATGAGTAGTGTTTGGGAAAGCAAATGGAAAAATAAGAATCATTAGGAAATGAATATAAAATTAAATATAACATCACTATGCTGCAACATGTAAATTCATGGTGACCCCACACCTTCAATACCATGTGCAGTTTTGATTTTCTTTCACCCTCCTTCCCTATCTCAAAAGGACAGAGACGGAGAAAATTTGGAGAATCTCAGGAAAAAAAGACTAAGTTATGTCTTGATTTTCAATCAGTCAGACCAGGACCCTTCAATCTGCTAAACTGGCAGCCAAGGAGGGTTTGACATCCAGCTGTGCCCTCATGAGCAGCCTGGAGCAAAGCTGACTGTGCGCTGCCCACCTGAGCTCCCTGGCCACAGGGCCAGCAGGTCACATCAGGGCAGTGCACCCAGTAAATTTGTAGTAAATCTGGCAGATCTTTTCAACCTCAGGTGTCATGCCTCCCTATCTTCCCTAAGACCTCTTAAAAGCTAACAGAGAAGAGGTCCCACTTCTTTGTGCTAACAGTAATGCAGAGATTTCACCTCTAGTGCTCCAGGGTGAAACTATTTGGTCCTGGCATTTTGCTACAGTTTGGGTTCATTTTGTTTTAAGTCTCTACAGACATTTGGCTTTGAGAACAAATTTGACAAATTTCACTCTAGTAAACCCTTCAACAACCTTCACTCTGAACATATAGACCAAATTTGAAGGGGAAGAGCTTTGAAATGGGGTCCATCTATTTGAAATACCCTGTATATGCAAATATGTATTGTTTCTTTATTGTCTGCTTTTTTCCAAACACTCCTTTTATACCTTGTCCTTGTGCTGAAATGGCTATATGATGCTTTGGCAGACTTCCAGACTGGAATATTTATGAAATGGCTTTTTATTAATTTTCACACTTGTGCAGTTTGCTCCTTTTGTTTTATTTACTACATTTAATCTTTCTGATGTTGTGCTTTCCAGCCTTTCCCCTTGAAGATAATTTTAACTGCATTATTTCTAGCAGCATCCCTGTAGCCTGCAGTTCAATCCTGCCAGCTCACATCTTGTTTCCCTAGCAGGCAGCATGAATTTGCTGAGAGAGTCTAGTAATGGGTCCATAAATACCTGCCTTGCACCCTGCAGGGAATCTTATGGTTTTTTCTTACTGTATTTTCAAGAAATATCTTCATTTAAAAAAATGTGTTTTTTCTTAGGCAGTTACCCTATAGGAAACCAAATCCAGTTCTTGTGCATTACTGTGTTTGCTGTTCTGACCCAGGGGCATTATAATGACTTTTGCAAACTGGCTCTGCTTAGATTTCAAAGCAAATCCAGCAAACTGCCTGGGCCCAAGCCACAGGTTGTTTTTTTCTCCAGGAGATTCATTAACTAGTTGCTGCATTAAGTCATTTATGACGATTTTCAGGACTGTAATTGTGGCATTATATCCCAGCACAACACTTTTTATCCCTGGAGAAATCATTCTTGCCACCATCCTTCTCAGGTGGCCACTAAGAGAGCCCTAATGCCAGATATTTAGATTTTCATAGGTTGTGTAGAAATACATACACACATATTCCTCTCTGTATGTGTGTGTACATGTGCATTTGTGTGTAGTAGATTTTCTGCATTTCTCCACACTCTCCACCCAGGACTCTACACCAGGGGTAAGATGATCCTACAACTTCCAAAACCCTTGGGGAACGACCCCCTAGCAGATTCCTCATAGACCCCTTAGGACATCAGGGCTATTTGCATGTGTGGGCTGACAACTGTAAATCCTGATATTTTCCTTTGAGATCTTTGTTTTCCTTCCAAGGATCCAGGTGAAAGTGTCATGGTTCTCTGTCCTCCTTGAGACAGGTGGCAGTGGCTGGCGCTGAGTGATCTATGGGAGGAAGACGTGCTGAGACACGTGTGGGGATATCCAGAGGGGTTCCAGAGGAGGCCACAAAAATGATCGGAGGACTGGAACACCTCTCCTATGAGAACAGGTTGAGAGAGTTGGGGTTGTTCAGCCTGGAGAAGGCTCCAGGGAGACCTTATTGCGGCCTTTCAGTACTTAAAAGGTGCCTATAAGAAAGATGGAGACAGACTTTTTAGCAGGGCCTGTTGTGACAGGACAAGGGGTAATGGTTTTAAACTAGAGGAGACTTCCAGGCTAGACATGAGAAAGACAATTTTTTACAATAAGGGTGGTAAAATACTGGAATAAGTTGCCCAGAGAGGTGATAGATGCCCCATTCCTGGAGACATTCAAGGCCAGGCTGGACAAGGCTCTGAGCAACATGATCTAGTTGAAGATGTCCTTGCCCATTGCAGGGGGGTTGGACTAGATGACCAGCTATATCCAGAGCCATTTCCTCCTCTCTGGGGCTTTGTATCTTGCACTCTTTGTAGACTAGAAAATATTTTCATTTTCCCTTCTTGAGCCCCTGGTTTGCCCCACTTTAAACCCTGCTCCTGGGACAGATTTCCAGCCACTGTAACTCAGTCTGTACTTATGGCAGGTTTGGACGGAAAGCCATGCTTCTGCTCTCACTTCTGTGCTCTGCTGTATTTGGGATGCTGAGTGCTGCCTCCGTCTCCTACAGCATGCTGGCCATCACAAGGACCCTCACTGGGGTGGCTCTGAGCGGTGTCTCTCTTATTGTATTGCCTTTGGGTAAGTATGTGGGGGGTGTGTGGGAGCCCAGTTGTAGAGGGGGACTTCTGACAGGCAGTGTCTACCAGACAGGGACATGTCTACCAGACAGGACAGAGCAAGTAGGAACAGGCATTTGGAAATTGTTATGCATGCAATTTCACTACAGACATCCAGAAGAACATCCCTCTTGCAAAGATCCAAGAATTGCAGTTTTCTGTTAGTCTAATTAATGCCTTAATGGTCTACTCAAAATATAACAACTACTTATTATTGCTTCTGTTGCAACATTAACACTTGCAGCCCATGCTACGCAATTCCTTTAAGGATCATCAGTAGCACAATAAAAGCCACAGACCGAAGTATCTACCCCTTTCCTCTCATGCTGAGATCTCACCCTTCAAACACTCCACTGAGAAAATTCATCAGCATTGCCATGTCCTCAGCAGGAGGAGGATGGCGTGTCATTTGCAGGGCATTTCTACCTCCCCAGTCTTGAGTTTGTTTACAGTTGTTTTCATATGTGCCCAATCTTTATTTTTAGAAGAGGTGAGGGGAAAGAACCACACATACACACACACACACAAAAAAAACCAAACCCAAAAAACACCCCCCCACACACAAAAAAAACAACCACCCCAGAGCTAGGCAAAACTGAAGCTGAAAAATTTAGGTAATTATATAATCAAAACAAGCTCCAAAATTCAGTGTACCACACAGAGCTCTGGATTAGTTTTGTAGATACAGTTGGGACATACTAGGCAAGGCTCATTGTACCCAAGAGCAAGTTGTGGGTGCAGTAAAATTTTCCAGGATTTTTGCAGATACAGCCAAAATCAAGCTAAAATGGCTTCAGTACTGGAAAAGTCCACACAAGACCTGACAAATCCCAAGGCCTGCTATGGTTTTTTGTTGTTATAAACGTTGATGCCTGCAAGACCAAGTAGAGCTTGGGAGAGACATTTCTGATTTTTAGAGGTTGTAGGAAGATGACCAGAGCTATGGAGGAAAACTGGCTTCCAGTTCACACACAAAAACAAGGAGACCACCATCTATTCTGGCTTTACATGTGCATTAGTATCTACTCCAGGTAGATTCCACATGAATGACAATTCATCTTAAGAGATTTCTTCAATCTGGAATAATGAACGAGCAGAGGAATGGGAAACTGTGCAGGCAAGATTTTTAGGGAAAAAAATCTGTTTGATGAAGAAGACTATTTGAATGCTACTGAATAGGATTTTAAAAAAGTATCACCTGAGGTGTTTTTAACATTGTTTCTTACTATATGTCCAGTATTTCTTATTTAGGGCTTTATTTTAGTTGCTTACAGCTTTGCAAGAGGCTAAGTATTGCAGATGAACATTTTTAAAGTGCCAAATGTTGGTCAAACAGTGGAATTCTCCTGGAGATGACCAGGGACATTACCTCATTTTGCTTTTGTTAAAAAGCCCTGCAGACCCTTTTCTGGAGAAGTCCTCTGTATCCCAGCTGAACACTGCCTCCCTCTTGCAGGGATGGAGTGGGTGGACACACAGCACCGCACCTTCTCTGGGATCCTGACTAGCATCTTCTGGAGCATTGGGAACATGCTGCTGGCCATGGTGGCATATTTGGTGCGAGAATGGCACTGGTTATTAGCAGCCGTAACGGGACCCTGTCTTCTGAGCTTTGTCTGCCTGTGGTGAGTGCACTGACCTGCAGCCAGATGGTTGGTGGGGATGGGAGCGGGCTGGGATTTGCCTCCTCTGCTCTGAGAGCATAACAAACGTTGCATAACTAATCACAGCATCACAGAATCACAAAATGGTTGGGGTTGGAAGGTACCTCTGGAGATCATCTAGTCCAACCCATCTGCTAAAGAATGTTCACCTACAGCAGATCACACAGGAATGAGACTAGGCTTGTTTTGAATGTCTCCAGAGAAGGCAATGCCACAACCTCTCTGGGCAGCCCATTCCGGTGCTTCGTCATCCTCAAAGTGAAGAAGTTTCTCCTTGTGTTTAGATGGAACATCCTATGCTTCAGTCTGTGCCCGTTGCCCCTCATCCTATCGTTGGGCACCACTGAAAAGAGTCTGGTCCCATCCTCTTGACACTGACCCTCAAGATATTTATGAGCATGAATAAGGTCACCTCTCAGTCTTCTCTTCTCCAGGCTGAAGAGACCACCTCTTTCAGTCTTTTTTCATAAGAAAGATGTTCCAGACCACTAATTAGATTTGTAGGTCTCCGCTGGATTCCCTTCAGTAATTCCTTGTCCTTCTTAAACTGCGGAGCCCAGAACTGGACACAGTAGTCCAGATGTGGCCTCACCAGGGCAGAGTAGAGGGGGAGGAGAACCCCTCTTGACCTACTGGTCACGCTCTTCCTAATAGACCCCAGGACACCATTGGCCTTCATGACCTTAAGGGCACACTGCCGGCTCATAGTCAGCCTGTTTTCCACCAGGACTCTCGAGCCCTTCTCCGCAATGCTGCTTTCCAACAGGTCCTCATCCTAGAATCGGATTCAGCAACCTGAAGAAGAGCAGGGCTCATCTGTGTCCTGCCCTTGGATTGCCCAGGTGTGGCAGCTCTTCAAAAATTGAGTGGCTTGGGTTTCATTTCCTCACCTCCAACAAGGCCAGGAGCCAAGGTCTCACCACAGCTTTGGGGACAAGGAGAAGGCAGGACTGGGGCTGAGACCAGGCATTTGTGGGACAGGTTGCATTTCTGTCCTCACCTCATTGGGGAGGTTACCTTTGTCACCAGTTTTTCCATATGAGCCAATGACATCTGCAAAGCAGGTCAGGAGCATTTACCTCTGCACTTTCCATTGCCATTCTCAGCTGTGTATCCATCCTGATGGACGAAATACATTCTCTTTCTGTCGGCTATTTCCCTCCTGTAGCTGTATTTAAGAAATACCTGACATCTCCTAAGCCTTACAATGGGAGAGGGTTCATTTAATCAAAGAAACTGATTTTCCTTTTTTTTTTTCCATGTAGTAACATAGACTAGAACAAAGGGTTGATTCACTGATCCTGTGACTGTAATGTGAAGTGTACTGGATCAACCTATTTGATGATCCAAAGCAGTCCTTTGTATAAGAAGCTCCATTTCCTGGATGGGCAAAAGTCCTGTGTTGAAATAAGCATGCAGGTATTCCCACAATTGCCTCTTTGAAAACATTCAGAAATGGGGGTCTGAGGTGTCCCCTACCTTATGGTGGTTGTTTAGTGCCTCTTGGACAATGGTGTGGTGCTGGACCACACTGCAAAAATCACAGACGTGACTCTCAGGTCAATGAGTAGCTCTTGCTGGAAACCATGCAGAATAAGCTCTGATTGTTAGACACACAGGCCCCAAAATTATATGCATAATTGCTGAACATAAAGAGTGATATCTGAATGCTAAAAGTGCCTTTCAGCTGCCGTCACATAAGCTTCCAGAGACTATGATTTTCCTGCTTCCTAAGTCTGTCCATCAGCATGAAGCAGTAGGTTAAATAGCTGCACAGATCTAGCACAAAAATCTTAAATAATACTTATGAAAAATGGGATTATTAACTGATGTTGTTAATCAATGGCTCAAAAAGGATATGTGGTTTCACTGGTGATGAGGGTTTTCTGGCAAAAGTAACAGCTGATATTTCACTGATCAAGTACAATACAACAAAAATATGTGTTCTGCTGACTTTTTTAGTTTGAGTTGTTTTGCTGTTCTTCTCGGAAGACAAGCCATAAAAAATTGAGTCCTGGGAAGTGCTGAAATTCACAGATTCATTTGGATCCACCTTTTCCACAACAGCTGTTGGTTTTTTTTTTTCTCTTATGTTAATGCCTTTAATGGAGATTAGTTCTCCAACAAATCATACTGTAGTCTGATCAAACTTCAAGCACCCAAGAGGTGGATAATTAGAAGTCCCTGAAGTGTGGAATCAAAATCTAATTTAGCACACTTTGTAGATATTGTTGACACAATGTCAGAACTGAGTTAAGACTTTAGACAACCAAAAGACATAATATTATACTCTGGGGATGGTGGCAATAAGTGCAAAATGTCATCTTTCATTCTTTATATTTCCCAAGGTTCACTGGGTGCATTATGGGAAAGGGTCAAAAAACTTTCCAGAAAAACAGTTCTGCAAATGTTTTTTATCTACACATTCTTTTGAGCTACTGCTTGAATAGTGACAGCAGTTGTTTGTTAGTTTTATTGTAATCTGACTTAGGGCACATTAATCACCAACAGCTTACAGGGATCTGGTCTTGGGCTGCTCCAGTGGGAGACTCCAGTGAGAGATTTTGACAACTGTGTGACCTCAGTAGACATCATACCCACATACTTCTTCAAGGTTGTAAGTCTTTCCACTGACTGAAAGTCTCCTCTCAGGGGACAGACTTGGGTAGCAGAAGGTAACCACTGTGGGAAATCTCCAATGTCTTCTAGACCCTCATCCTGACAGCTTCTGGCCTGGGAAGCTTTGGGCCAAACAGGGTCATGTAGCGATGAATTGCAACCAGATGTGAGATGAGAAAGAAGTCCAAGGAGAGGGAGTGGCAGATGCTAGTTTATGACAAGTGCTGGGTCTTTTGCTGGAATAGACAGAAAAATAAAAGTCACAGAACTCCTACCCTACACAAGTCTGCTAAGCAGATCTCTCTAGAGTTGCCACTTAGCTCTACAGCAGCTCAATGAGTAACATAGATACTTCCCTGGAGGTCACAGCCACAATGATTTAGGCCCCAGCTGACTGTCTTGTGCAGAAGGCTTTGATTATCGTGAAAAACAAATAATTTTAGCAATTAACAAAGTAAGTATAGAGCCCATTAAATCCTTTCTACATAGTAATTTTTTATATCACGGAATCATAGAATGGTTTGGGATGGAAGGCACTATAAAGATCATCTAGTTCCGAGCCCCCTGCCATGGGCAGGGACACCTTTCACCAGACCAGGTTGCTCAAAGCCCCATCCAACCTGGCCTTGAACACTTCCAGGGATGGGGCTTCCACAGCTTCTCTGGGCAGCCTGTTCCAGTGCCTCACCACCTTCATGGCAAATAATTTATTTCTTATATCTAATCTAAATCTACCATCTTTTAGTTTAAAGCAATTATCCCTTGTCCTGTAATTACACATCCTTGTAATAAGTGCCTCTCCAGCTTTCCCTTTTGGTACCAGACAAAGTTTAAAGAGTTCCAAAAAGCATGAAACACTCTGAGCCAATTTTAATTGAGGAGTGTTTGCAATTTCAACCTGCTTAGAAAATTCAAGCTTTGATCAAAGATCTCATGATAAAAATTTTGGCTAGACATACTTCAGTTAGCAGACTGTACTCCTTTAAGGGTAGAAGAGCATGGGTGTCCCATTACTCTTATTACCATGCACCTCATCTGCTATTTTTAGCTGGGGTTGAAGTCTCATAGAGGAGACTCTCTCTCTTTGGCCAGGGCCATGCATGTGGGGTGGAAAACATGGAGCACCAACAGGAGCACTGTATTCTCTCCTCACACCAGGTGGGTCCCTGAGTCTGCCCGGTGGCTCATTGCCAACAACAAAGTGAAACAAGCTCACAGGCATCTGCTTAGATGTGCAAGAATGAACGGAAGGAAAGACTTCGTTGTCTCACCCGAGGTGAGGAACTGAAGATATAGAGACATGTTCTTCCTCTCCAATTTTCTTTCTCTCCACTTCTATTTGATATCTGAAGCAATGGTCACCTTGCAGTGTGAACTGTGTGGCACTGTGGTCCACAGGGTGCCATGCTCCATTTTACTCTAGAAAGCAGCTACATCCACTCCTAAAGAGGAAACAGCAGCTCAGCTCCCAAAGGCCAGAAATTCCCTTCATTAGGTGGAGTGTCTTTCCATTCATTATTGCCATGAAAAGTATTAAAATGTTCTTGACCCTAGGTTTCCTGTAGCATAGTCTCAGACGTCTGTGCTTAAAAAATATAATTTAATAAAAAATGTAAAAAGCAAGTTACAGCAAAGAAACAGTCTGGACTGGGTGCCTCTCAAGGGAAGGGACTCTGAGACAAAAGAGGCTTGGGCTTTTAAACCCATAGTTTCCTCCCAGGATTTGACCAGGACCCAGCTCCCAGGCTGAAACTTGTAAGCTGCCAACTCTAATGGCGGAGTTTGTCCTGCAAGCCCTTGGTGCCTGAGAGAAGATAGAAAAGTATACAGTTTTTGAGAAACATATCCTTAGTTTCAAACTGTCTGGGTCCATTCATTATTTCTGCCTAGGTATGGTAGCCCAAAGAGCATTTCATAAGGTGAAACTCCTATATCCTTGTAAGAAGCAGTTCTGATTCTCAAAAAGGCTATAGATAGACATCTAGTCCAAGATAATCTAGTTTCTAATACTAATTTTGCCAATTGCTTCTTTAAGGTCTGGTTCATCCTTTAGACTTTTCCAGATGAAGGGGGATGCCAGGGGGTGTGAAAATCCCAAGATATCTCCAGACTGTCCATTAGTCTTTGCAGTACCTTTGAGGTAAAATGTCCCCCTTGGTCTGAGTCTATTTTTTCCACTATTCCATATCTAGGAATAATTTGTTCTAAAAATCACTTTTGCTACCACTACCACCATGGCAATGCTCAGAGGGAAAGCTCTTACCCACCTGGTAAGGTGATCTACCAACACCAACAAATATTTAATTCACTCAACTGCAGGTAATTCCGTGAAATCAACTTGAATATTTTGAAAGAGTTGTAAACTTGGACTCTGCCCTCCTGCAGGCTGCTTTCTAAGTGCCTTTTTATTTACTTTTTTACAAACCATACATCTTTCACAAATTTGCTTGGCTATAGTATAAATTCCAGTACACCCATATTTTCATAACATTATGTCACACATTGCTTGTGTTCCCCAGTGACCCTCCTGATGTAAAATTGCTAATACCTCCCCCATGGTGTGCTTATTTAACATTTCTCTACCATCTGGAAGTACCCATTTCCCATTCTGTTCCCTGGCTCCTAATTCTTGGAGGACTTCTTTTTCTTTTTCATTGAAAACTGGGCCAGGACCTCAGGCATAAGATAATTTATATTTATTACTTCAGGTTTTAAGGCTGCTTCTCAGGTCATTTCACCTGCTAAGCGATTTCCCCTGACGCAAAAGGAGTTTCCTCCCGATGTCCATTAACGTGTTCTACAGCCACCTCTATTGGTGACATCAGGTTACTTAACACTTGTCCAACTAGTTCTTCATGAACCAATTATTTCCCTTTGCTATTAATAAGACCCCGTTCTTCCCAAATTTTCCCAGCTAGCTTAGGTATAGCTGCCTGCATTGCAGACCTACAGTTGTGTGAATCTCTTTCATCTCAGCCAGTGAGTAGAACTTACCAACTCTCTTGGTACTTACCCCTAATTCAGCTGCTGAAAGACTTTGTGAACAAGCACTCTTTTCTTCCTTATGGGCAGGGCTCACTTCTCATTGCCTGACTGTTTCACATATTCTGTATTTATATAAACAGATGTATAACTAATCACACTTCATATAAATGCACTCAGAATAAAGCATGCACCTCACTGTTAGCTCCTGCCTGTGACCTGACACAATGGCAGACAACCACAAGGGGAAGAGGCTGGAACTGGTCAATACTGACTTTGTTAACACCATGATCTGCCATTTTTCTGCAACCCTTCCTGCCACGTGGGGTATGTCGGTAAGGCAGGAGAAGGGGCCATGGAAAGAAAAAGAGCTCTAAAACAGTAGGCAATTTATAAAGTTGTAGGAAGACATGCCTCTGATAATGTATGCCCAGAGAATGGTTCTGCAATAAGAACATATGGAAAATGCAAGGTGGAGCTGGAAATGGCAAGGGCACAGGCCTCAGCCTGTCTAAGGTTTCATGTCTGTTTCCTGAATGTACAGCAGCTGAGCTATTTCCTTCTTTCCACCTCTCCCAGGCCCTCAGAAAGATGGCAACAGACAAAAAGCCAGGAGAGAGTTACTCCTACATCAGCTTGTTCAGAACACCAGTTCTGCGGAAGATCTCTCTGTGTTCTGGGTCTGTCTGGTAAGCAGTGTCACTTTGCATAGGGAATCTGTCCTGCAGTTCCCCATCTCGATTTCCCTAATCCCCATCTCCACACACTCCTTGCAGGTTTGGTGTTGCCTTCTCTTATTATGGCATGAGCATGAACCTAACTGGCTTTGGGCTCAACATGTATCTCTCCCAGTTTGTCTTTGGCATCATTGAGATTCCAGCTAAGATGATGATGTATGTGCTGGTGAATAGAGTTGGACGACGGCAGAGTCAGGCGTGGACACTCATCCTGACCGGAATATGCATAGGGGCCAACGTCATCATTCCCAAGTGTAAGCCACCCTTCTGCTATATGCAGTAGATGCTAAAGGGGAATTTCCATTCTGTGCGGTGCTAGAGAAGGAGAACAGCAGATCTTGTCCATAGGCAACTCTGTATGAAGGTGTTCTCCTCCTAGAAGAGCAACTGTGGAACAAGGTTGCTAATGTGGGCTAGCCCTAATATCTGGTAGAAACAAATAGTCTTTAGTCATTGTGTCTCATAAGGGTCCACTGATGGCAAGGTGAAGTGCTTATCTTTATTATAGACATTGTCCAATAGGAAATGTTGGGACTTATTCTTTCATCAGTTTAGCTCCCAATTGGGCTAATGGTTGCCAAACTTACTGAACCAGACTTTGGAGACAACAGCTCCAGGACTATGAAGCTCCTTGTTTTGTCTATAAGAGCATTGAACCTTCTTTCTTGTACCTGAGGCCACAAGAATCTTCTTCCTAGAGGCTGCTTTTGATCATTGTCATAAATGCCTTTTCTCTCCTCCTAGCCTTCACCTCCTTGCGCTCTGTAATAGCCGTTATGGGCAAAGGTTTATCAGAAGCTGCATTCACTACTGTCTTCTTGTACACCTCTGAGCTCTACCCCACCGTCCTGAGGTAAGAGATGCCATTTGCCTGGGTACACAACCAGAACCTCAGTGGGATGTCATCCTCAGGCCTTCCACATCCACACAGCAGGATGTGCTGCTGAGTAGACTGCAGGACTGATGCCTTCCTTGACTCTAGAAGCAGCAGGTTCTAGGGATTACACATACTCACAAGAAAGCTACACTTTTTTTACCTGAGTTTTATGTGGTTAAGTTACGTTGATAGAAAGATGTATTGAAAAGAGAGGAATATTCCATGTGGAAAGATTTTTGAACTCCATAAGGCACCTGTGCTTAGTAAAGTCTCAGTTCCCTGTGATAATCTGCCAGTAACTGTTAAAAGACCCCAGAAATAATAATTTGAAATGTCAAGTTTTATAAGGGAGACATACTTCTATGTGTTTGAAAGTCTTCTGAACATCAAATTATATTAAAACAGGAATTAACTAGCCTTTCAGGAGGAAAAAGAGGGCTTATTTGAAATATCTGGCTAACTGTGACATAAAACCAGATTTACCATCGGCATAATTCGGCATATAGCTAACACTCATGAATGGAATCGTCCCACTGTTTGGTTTGGTTTGGTTTGGTTTTTTGTGAAAGTCTGAAAACACCCTCATGGATAACAGCAGGGTTTGTGGCTTACTCCACCTCTGTCCCTCCCTGCCCAGAGTACCCTTCTTTGCCATATAGTCCTTTAACTTCCACTGGTCTGTTGTACGTGGGTAATGATGCATATTTAAACTGGAGTGGGCACACTGATCTGCTCTTTTCTTCTCAGATGTTTCTTTCTTTACGTGCTCAAAGAGATTGACAAGTAAACACAAAAACGTAGGTTCCTTCTGCAGTACTTTGCATATGCACAAGTAGGTCCTCAAATCCCTGTTGTCAGTGTGAAATGCTACCAGCACCTGAAAATTAGTAAGTGGAATAGGTCCCAAGTCTTATTATTGGCCTCTTCTCTGTGCTCTCTCAGGCTTACAGCTATAGCAGGATCAGAACTCTCTCTACTGCATGCCACCTGCCTAGAAGTACCTGGGAGAAGGAGAGACTGAGGTTTGCTCTCAGCAGATCGGAGGACTTACTAGGTGATGGGTAGAAAATGCACTTGGGGTTTTAGACATTAAAAGCAGAAACAAGTTTAGAGCAGGTATTTTTCGTGTGTAACTGTAGATTCTTTCTCATAATAGACACAAATGTATTTCTCACAGCAGCTGTGGTTGCTGTCTGGGAAATATATAATTGGAGAAATACAAGAAGAAAGAAAACAAACCAAAAAAACCCAAACCAAACCAAAACAACAACCTAGGAAAAGCCTGGCAGAGGAAAAACCTGAGAGGAAAAAGACCTCAGCACTCAGAGAAAAATAATGGGAAAGGTCAGAGGGTCTGCATTTTTTCCCAAGGTCTGATATAAAAGAAGTACCTATCTCTCATGGTGGTCTGCACCACCATGGTGTCCTACCTTTTCCAGGCAGAATGGGATGGGGTACACCTGCTTCATGGCACGCATCGGCGGGGCTTTGGCCCCCCTTGTGTTTCTGCTGGATGAGGTATGGAGGTCTCTGCCTGAGGTGACGTACTGTGGCGTAGCAGTGTGCTGCGGGTCAGTGGCCTTCCTGCTCCCGGAGACGCTCAACATGCGCCTGCCTGAGGGCATCGAGGACATCGAGAAAACACAGTAAGTCAGCTCCATCCTGCCCTGCACACATAGTCTGTCAAAAGAGGCAGGGGAACATCCTTCTCTGCTGCCTGTAATTCCCTGCCTGTGGGTGGCAGCAGAAGAGGGAGAGCCCAGTGGGTATCTGGGCTGTCAGACTTCCTGCTCTTCTGTCCAGCAGCCCAAATGTGCCTTCTTGGCACGTCTTGGCTTGGGGAAGAGTGGCTACAAAGCTGCCTGGAAGCAAAGGACCTACGGCTGTTGGTCAACAGCAGCTGAACATGAGCCAGCAGTGTGCCCAGGTGGCAAAAAAGGTGAACAGCATCCTGGCTTGTATCAATAATAGTGTGGCCAGCAGGATTAGGAAAGTGATCTTCCCCCTGTACTCAGCACTGGTGACACTGCGCCTCGAATACTGTGTTCAGTTTTGGGCCCCTCACTACAAGAAAGATATTGAGGTACTAAAGAGAGTTCAGAGGAGGGTGATGAAGGTGGTGAAGGGTCTGGAGCACAAGTCTTATGAGGAGCGGCAGAGGGAACTGGGGCTGTTTAGCCTGGAGAAAAGGAGGCTGAGGGGAAACCTTATCGCTGTCTACAACTACCTGAAAGGAGGTTGTAGCATGGAGGGTGTTGGTCTCTTCTCCCAAGTAGCAAGTGATAGGATGAGAGGAAATGGCCTCAAGTTGCACCAGGGGAGGTTCAGATTGGATATTAGGAAACATTTCTTCCTGGAAAGGGTTGTCAGGCATTGGAACAGGATGCCCAGGGAAGTGGTGGAGTCACGATCCCTGAAGGTGTTTAAAAGATACATAGATGAGATTCTTAGGGACATGGTTTAGCGCTAGAGTTAGGTTAACAGTTGGACTTGAGGGTCTCTTCCAACCAAAATGATTCTATGATTCTATGATTCTTTTCTTCCAGAGTGAAAGGGCCTCCACAAATCAGCGCTCCTGAGGGCATGCCGCTACAGTCTCTGCTGAAGTGAGGGGACTCCGTGGGACAGCCACTGTGTAGGACTGCAAAACTGAGCTGTGCTCTGACCTGCCAATAAATGAGCCTTTAGTGTCTTCCCAGTATCTCTCTGCAGGGAAGTAGGGCTGAGGACATTGGAGGAAGGAGGCAGATTACAAAACCAGCTGGAGGGAGCTAACCCCATGTTGTAGTGTGGCCAGGAGCAAGAATGCACAGGTCTAACAGGGTGTGGAAATAAAGGCACCCTGGGCTAAGCTCTTGCAGTCTTTGACCTTGTTGGACTAGCAGCACCTTTCAGATCACTGCACAGCTTTCCAGAAACTACAATCCATTGGTTTACATGCCACAAGAAATGCAATGCAGCAATAAAAAATACCAGGTGTGAATCATACAAAACCAAATAATCTCAAATAAATCTAACTGGATGGTGGATAAAACATATACTATAGCTACAAATATTTATTGATTTTGGAAATGGTCTGAAGGTTTTCCACACTGAGGCTCAAAGCCAGCAAAAAGTACATGCAGGATTCTCACTGAGAATGGGACAACTGCAAGCATTTGTCCCATGTACGTAAAGAAGAAAAAAGCTTTTGCAGATTATTTAAATCAATTGTGTATGCAAGAAGTATCCTCTAAGATGAAAAAAATAGCAACAATAACAAAAACCCAAATGAACTACTAAACAAAAAATCTTGCTACAGGAACTCTTGCATGGAATATTGAATAATTTATTACTGGACTTCATTCTGCTTAATGGTCTAACACACTGATCTTAGGCGATGCCTTTGCCTCTTGCACTTCTGCAAACAGCAATGAGCCACCAAATTATCTATAAATTGGGAACCCCCGACAAACAGCACTTTCCTAAACTGGCAAGAGGGAATGGCCTCAGCATCTGAGTCCCAGGCCCATGATTCCCTGGGCTGTGAGGTTGTTTTACAAAGCCATGCAAAGTCCTGTGAGAAGAACACAAACTGAGGATGCATCTGAAAGGAGGTGGCAAGGTGATGCAGCCTCACCAGGGCAGAGTAGAGGGGAAGGATAACCTCCCTCAGCCTCCTGGTCACACTCTTCCTAATGCACCCCAGGTACCATTGGCCTTCTTGGCCACAAAGGCACATTGTTGACTCATAGTCAACGTGTTGTTGACTAGAACTCCCAGGTCCTTCTCACAAGGCTACTTTCCAGCAGGTCCACCCCCAACCTGTACTGGTGCCTGGGGTTATTCCTCCCCAAGTGCAGGACCCTATACTTCCCCTTGTTGAATTTCATCAGGTTCTTCCCTGCCCAGCCCTGCAGCCTGTCCAGGTCACACTGAATGGCAGCAGAGCCTTCTGGTGTGTCAGCCCTTCCTCCCAGTTTGGTACCATCAGCAAATTTGCGGAGGGTGCACTCACTCTCTTCATCCAGGTCATTGACGAACAGGTTGAGCAGAATTCGATCTAATACTGACCCCTGGGGAAATCCACTAACTACAGGCCTCCAAACAGACTCTGCACTGTTGATCACAACCCTTTAAGCTCTGCCACCCAGCCAGTTCATGATCCATCCCACCGTGCATTCATCCAGCCCACACTTCCTGAGCTTGCCTATGAGGTGGTTGTGAGAGACAGTGTCAAAAGCCTTGCTGAAGTCAAGGTAGACAACATCCACTGCTCTTCCCTCATCTACCCAGCCAGTTATACCATCATCAAAGGCTATCAGCTTGGTCAAATATGATTTCCCTTTGGTGAACCCATGCTGACTACTCCTGATAACCTTCTTTTCCTCTACATGTCTGGAAAGATGTCCAGAATGAGCTGTTCCATCACCTTTCTAGGGATGGAGGTGAGGGTGACTGGCCTGTAGTTTCCTGGGTCATCCTTCTTGTCCTTTTTGAAGAGCAGAGTGACGTTGGCTTTCCTCCAGTCCTCAGGCACCTATCCTGTTCTCCAAGATCTTTCAAACATGATGAAAAGCGGCTTAGCATTAATGTCTGCCAGTTCTCCCTCAGCACATCATGGTCCATGGATTTGTGAATGTCCAGTTTGTCTAAAAGATCTCTAACCTGATCCTCCTCAACCAAGGGAAAGTCTTCCTTTTGCCAGACCTTCTCTCCTGTCTCTAGGGTCTGGAATTCCTGAGGGCTGGTCTTAGCAGTAAACATGGAAGCAAAGAAGGCATTTGGTAACACTGTCTTCTTTGTACCATCTGTCACCAGGGCACCATCCTCATTCAGCAGTGGACCTACATTTTCCCTAACCTTCCTGTTGCTGCTGATGTACTTGAAGAAGGCCTTCTTGTTGTGCTTGACACCCCTGGCCAGATTTACTTCCAAGTGGAGCTTGGCCTTCCTCACCGCATCCCTGCATACTCTAACAGCCTCCTTGTATTCCTCCCAGGTGGTCTGTCCCTTTTTCCACATTACATAAACACCCTTCTTCCACCTGAGTTTTGACTGGAGCTCCTTACATGCTGGCCTTTACTCTCATTACTTGATTTCTTCCTTATAGGTCTTGAGCTTGGAGGAAGTGGTTTGAATGTTATCCAGCTCTCTTGGACCCCCCTACCTTCCTGAGCCCTATTCCATAGGATTCTTCCAACCAGGACCTTGAAGAGGCCAAAGTTCACTCTGCTGAAGTCCGTGGTTTTAGTCCTACTTATTGTCCTGCTTCCTCCATGCAGGATCTTGAACTCCACCATCTCATGGTCGCTCCAGTCGAGGCTGCCCCCAACCATGATGTCTCCAACCATTTCTCCTTGGTTTGTTAGGAGAAGGTCCAGCAGCATGCCTCTCTTTGTTGGATCCTCCACCATCTGTGTCAAAAAGATGTCACCAATGATCTGTAGGAACCACATGGACTGTGCGTGCTTAGCTGTGTTGCCCACCCAGCAGATGTCAGGGTGACTGAAGTCTCCCGTGAGAACCAGGGCATGTGATTGTGATGCTACTTCCAGCTGTCTGTAGAAAGCCTCATCAACTTCCTCTTCCTGATCAGGTGGCCTGTAGTAAACACCCACAACAGCGTCCCCCTTGTTAGCTTGTCCCTTAATTTTTACCCATAAGGACTCAACTTGTTCGTCATCTCCCCACCTAGGCAGAGTTCAAGACATTCGAGTTGCTCTCTCATATGAAGTGCAACTCCTCCACCTCGTCTTGCTGGCCTGTCTTTCCTAAAATGTACGTAGTCTTCCATGACAACATTCCAGTCCTGTGAGCTGTCCCACCACATCTCCATAACAGCAATGAGATCATGGCCCTGTAAATGCGCATAGATCTCTAATTCTTCCTGTTTATTCCCCACGCTACCTGCATTGGTGTACAGACACTTCAGAGAACTACTCAACAAGCACGCAGGTTTCTCATGAGGGGTGCAGAAAGATCTACTGCAGCTGTGTGTACCCTTGAGGTGGTTGCACTTCCGGCTCTCATCTTGGGAGGCATCTAAGGAGTATTTGTCACTGCTCTGATTGGTCTGGCATGTTCCCCAGTTGGATGTGATGGCGTGAGCATCACCACTTTGGACCTCACCCTCAAGCTCATCAGTTTAGAGCCTCCTTCACCTCGCCCCTCTATGCTAGGTGTCTCATCCCACAGCATGTCACAGGTAAGCCTGATATCATCCCCTTGCCCCATCATATCTAGTTTAAAGTCCTGTCAATGAGCCCTGCTAGCTTGCGTGCAAGGACCCTCTTCCTCCTGTATGAAAGGTGAGCCCCATTCGATGCAAGCAAACCTGGTGCCATGCAGGCCATCCCATAATCAAAAAAGCCAAAATTGTGGCAGTGACACCAAGCATGGAGCCATGTATTAATAGAGCGTACCCATCTGTTTCTTCTAATGTCACTGCCCACAACTAGAAGAGGAGAGGAGAAAATAACCTGTGCTTCCGATTCCCTCACCGATTGTCCCAAGGCCCTGAAGTTTCTTTTATTTGCCCTTGGACTATGGGTCACAACTTCATTGCCACCCACATGGAAGACCAGTAATGGGTAGTAGTCCGAGGGCTGTATCAGGCTAGGAAGCTTCCTGGTGTTGTCCACTGGCAAGACCAAGACTGTGGCTGCCAGACTCCCACTAGGCCTGCAAGGCCATGCAGCCCACAGAGCAACCAACACCTGCCTGTGCCTGCATCTAGCAGCAGCACCTAGAGCGGGCTGTGGCCCCAGGGCATTTCTGCACGGAATTATGGAATCATTCTGGTTGGAAGAGACCCTCAGGATCATTAAATCCAACCCTTAACCCAACACTGGCACAAAACCTTGTACCTAAGAACCTCATCTACATTTCATTTAAACACCTCCAGGGATGGTGAGCTCTACCACTTCCCTGGACATCCTGTTCCAATGCCTGACAACCCTTTCCAGGAAGAAATGTTTCCTAATATCCAATCTGAACCTTCCCTGGTGCAACTTGAGGCCATTTCCTCTCATCCTATCACTTGCTACTTGGGAGAAGAGACCAACCCCCTCCATGCTACAACCTCCTTTCAGGTAGTTGTAGACAGCAATAAGGTCTCCCCTCAGCCTCCTTTTCTCCAGGCTAAACAGCCCCAGTTCCCTCAGCCGCTCCTCATAAGACTTGTGCTCCAGACCCTTCACCACCTTCATCACCCTCCTCTGAACTCTCTTTAGTACCTCTATGTCTTTCTTGTAGTGAGGGGCCCAAAACTGAACACAGGATTCAAGGTGCAGCCTCACCAGCACCGAGTACAGTGGCACAATCACTTCCCTAGTCCTGCTGGCCACACTGTTCCTGATACAAGCCAGGACGCTGTTGGCCTTTTTGGCCACCTGGGCACACTGCTGGCTCGTGTTCAGCTGGCTGTCAATCAACACCCCCATGTCCTTTCCTTCCAGGCAGCTTTTCAGCAACTCTTCTCCAAGCCTGTAGTGCTGCCTGGGATTGTTGTGACCCAAGTGCAGGACCCAGCACTCGGCCTTGTTTAACCTCACTCAACTGGCACCCAGGGGTGGCTGTTGGGTAGAGGCGGCAGCCGTAGGCCCGCACTGTGCATAGCTCTGCACCTCACAAGGGGCTGAGCGCCGGAGAAGCAGCGCGGAGCCAGCGGTGCTGCTCGTACAGAGCCCGTGCGGACGCTGCGGTGCAGCCGCGGCCGCAGCGGGGTGCCAGGGGCGGCCCCGGCACACTCTGCGGGGGGGACACAGGGGAGTAGCGACGCTGCACCGGCCGCGGAGCACGCTTGCAGGCGGGGAAGAAACAGCTGCGCCGGCCCCAGCCGGCCTCCGTGACGTCACTACCGGTCGGGGAGTGGTTCTGCTTCCGGGAACGCCCCCTCACCTCCCCCGGGGCAGGTTCGGGCGGGCGGTGCGTGGGGGCGGTGGCCCCGGCCATGCGGAGCCGGGCCGGACGGCGGCGGCCGTGCAGGGCCGTGCCTGGGCTGTGGCAGGGCCCCATGGGCCTGGGGCGCCCCTCGGGCTGCCGGGGGTAGGATGGGGTGTCCCCCCCTTCCCCGCCGCCATGTACACCTTCGTGGTGCGGGACGAGGGCAGCAGCGTGTACGCCGAGGTGAGCCGGCTGCTGCTTGCCAGCGGGCAGTGGCGGCGCCTCCGGAGGGACAACCCCCGCTTCAACCTGATGCTGGGCGAGAGGAACCGGCTCCCCTTCGGCAGACTGGGTAAGGATCCCCCACGGCCGGCCCCGACACGCCCCACACCCACTTGCAGCCCAGGACCCGGGCTGCGGCTGTGCCCTTCCCGCCTCGGGTCCTCCGCCGCAGGGTGGGGGTCCCCCGCGGCTCGTCGCGGCCTCCCGCCACCCCTGCGGACGCGGGGGCCGCAGGTAGGGCGTGCCCCGGCGGAGTTCCCCGCAGTTTGGGACGGCGTGCCCCCGGCCCCTGTCACCGGGCCTCCCGCTGGCAGTGACAGCTGACCGTGTGCTGGGCTCCTTGTCGCAGGGACCCGGCCGCCTCCCTAGCGTGCATCGCCCAGAACAAAGGGCGGGAAGCGGGGGGCTCCTTGCAGCCGCTTCCCGGCCTCCGTCAGGGCGCTCTGCAGAAAGCGACCTGGCCTGGGGACAGGCTGTCACTGCCGGGGACTGCTGCCACCAGCCAGGGCTCGAAGGATCCTCCTCCCGAGCTCACGGAGGGTGGTTTCACCGATGCCTCCCAAAATACATTGTCCAGCTCGGGGGCTGCGCTGTGGCACAGCAGCGGGGAGGGGGAGGGCAGAGGGCACCCGGTGACCCCACTCACATGTCGCAGACTCTCAGGATCCCAGCGCTCCCGGGTGCAGCCTGCCTTGTCCTGCAGCAACGCCCTTGAGGCTGTTTTCACCGTTGCAGAGGACTCTAGTCACCCAGCTTGGGTTTGTGGGGAACGCAGTGGCACCAGTGGCATCCCTTGCCTGACACAGGACAGGGATGTTGCAGTGCTGAGCATGCATGTTAGTTTCTATAGTTTGGGACAGGTGGGGGGACAGGTCTAAGTCAAGCATGCTCAATCCCTGGCGCCAGAGCCGAGGCTGGTGGGATGTGCCTCTGCAGGGGTTTGGTGGGGGTGACAACATTCCTAGCCCTTGCTTGGAGCAGGGTGACATTCCAGAGGCTCTGTATGTGTATGTAGGGTTAGGACAATGCCCCACACCCCCTCACAGCCTTTTCGTCTCTGCCTGATGCCCTCTGTCTCGCTGTCAACACACAGGGCCTTGAGATCTTCCCTGTGCAGGCTTGTCCCCTGCCCGTCCCACGGCAAGCAGGGCTGTCAACACAGCCACCCCAGCCCCACCGGGTGGGGACAAGCCGAAGAGCAGGGAGGCAGAGTGCCACACGCTAGCTATGAGCAGGGAGAGCCAAGACAGGTGCTGGCAGCGCTGCAGGGCGTGGCAGGGAGCAGAGATGCACCATCATGGCCCATGGCTGGGGACAAGCTGGCAGGAGCCGCAAGGCTGGCAGGGCTCCCCATGCATGGTGTCAGCTGCTGGGCTGGCTCCTGTCACCAGGCCTGTCAGAGCAGCGTGATTCCCTCCTGTGGTCCTGCAGGACACAGGGGACCCTCCTGGCCTCCCTCCCTGCCCTTGGCCCTGGTTTCTTCCATCCTGGAGTGATTTTGCAGCACTGCCACTGGATGCAGAAATGTTGAAGCAGGAGGAGCCCCCTCACCCCAGCAGCTCCAGGGCAGGATGGCTTTTGCAGCCCCTCTCTTGCAGTAGAGACCCAGCATTGGTGGATCACCACTGACTGCAAGTCACCAGCTCCACCACTTCCACCCTTGTCTCCACATGCATTTGTGAGTGGAAAGTCTCCATCACATGGCAATGCCATCTGGTCACCTCCCAGCGCTGGGGTGTCTGCAGCAGGCAGGGAAACACCAGGAGAGGCTTAAGCAGCAAGGACGCTTGCACACACTGTAGCCAGGCGCTGCAAGCAGACCTGTGCTTTAATGTGGTCAGCAGGCAGGGTCTGTGAGCATCGGGCTTCACTGCAGAACAAGCACAGTTCTTTGATGTGAGTGGGCCTCCACAGCACATCCAGCCATGGTGGACTTGTGGCCATCTCTTATCATCCTGTGGCCAACCCCTACCATCCTCAAAAAGAGCCCAGGTTGATGGAAGGGCTTTAGTGAGCTCTTCAGCATGTGTTGCCATGCAATACCCAAAAATTCAAACCTTTTCTCACAGCCATGACAAGTCTATGACCTGCGGAGAGGGACCATGCTTTGGCACTCGCTTCTTTAACCTATCCTCATATATAGCAGGAGCTGGTTGCCTGAAATCAGTAGATTCAGACCAAAAATAACATGGTTATTTTGGTATATCTTCCAAAAAGCTTTCTCTTCTCTGTTACATCTTCCTAAAGCTGTCCTCCTGAGCAACTGTTGCATCACAGCTGGCTTGGTGTGGTTTTCCTAAAGGCTGTACTCAGTGGAAGCAGCCATTAATTCAGGGAACCGAAAGGATTTGCATTACTCAGACGCTAAGCTGGATCATTTAATGCGGGAGAGGGATAGAAATGGGGACTCTCAGCATGCATCATTGTTTCTGTCCAGCTGCAGAGACTTCTGTTGCTCTCATTAATACTCTGATTCTTGGGGGAATCATGCCTTTAAGCTGTGAGTGTCTGCATTTTATCTAATGGAAAAGCAGTTTGTGCTAAGGGAAGGAGGAACAGGCTGCAGAGGCTTCATGGCGCAGAGGACACTGGACTACACCCTGCCAGCCATGGGAGGATCACCAGTTTGCTCAGTGCCTTGGTAGCTTTTTAACCCTGCAAAATGCATGGTGCAGACCTCACAACATGCCCGAGAACCTGTTCCCCTTCTTGCCTCGTGGTCCCTCCTTGCTGACCACCAGACTTCACATTGCAGCCCACTGCTCCGTGTAGATGTTCAGGAACGCAGTGGAGATGTGCCTCCCTGTGGATCAGATTTATTAGGTTGGTGTGAAAGTAATTGCGGTTTCGGACCATGAATATTATAACCATGAATCATTATAACTAGGCTCAAACACATCTTTATCAATCAAAATAGGAAGCATTGTAATCAACACATTTTTGCCAATGAGAAATAAGTTTGTTTATTCCTATAGCATCAAAATCTATGCTTTGGGATTTGGTGAACTCCTGGAAAGCATTTTCTGCATCCTGATGGTTGTGGAAGCATTTTCCATGCAAAAAGTTGTTGAGATGCTTGAAGAAGTGGTAGTCAGTTGGCGAGAGGCCAGGTGAATATGGCAGATGAGGCAAAACGTCATAGCCCAATTTGTTCAACTTTTGAACCGTTGGTTGTGCGATGTGTGGTCAGGCGCTGTCGTGGAGAAGAATTAGGCCCTTTCTTTTGACCAGTGCTGGCTGCAGGTGTTGCAGTTTTTGGTGCATCTCATCGATTTGCTAAGCATACTTTTGTTTGTTCTACGACAAGGTTACCCACCTATTTGACCAAGGGAAGCCTGTCAATGTGGTCTTTTTGGATCTCAGTAAAGCCTTTGATACCGTCTCTCACAGTATTCTCCTGGACAAGATGTCCAGCACACAGCTGGATAAACACAAATGCAGTGGGTGAGCAATTGGCTGACGGGCTGGGCTCAGGATTCAGTAAATGGGGTTATGTTTGGCTCACGACCACTCACTAGCGGGGTTCCACAGGGATCCATTTTAGGGCCAGCACTCTTCAATGTCTTCATAAATGACTTGGACACAGGCCTTGAGGGAATACTTACTAAGTTTTCCCATGACATAAAATTGGGAGGAGATGTTGACACTCTCGAGGGCAGAGAGGCCCTGCAGAGGGATCTGGACAAACTGGAGAACTGGGCAATCACCAACTGCTTGAAGTTCAACAAGGGCAAGTGCTGCATTTTGCACCTGTGACACGGCGACCCTGGCTGTACATACAGGCTGGGGGACAAGATGCTGGAGAGCAGCTCTGCAGAGAGGGATCTGTGGGTTCTGGTTGACGGCAAGTTGAACATGAGCCAACAGTGTGTCCTGGCAGCCAAGAGGACCAACCGTGTCCTGGGGTGCATCCAGCACAGCATTGCCAGCCGGGCAGGAAGGTGATTGTCCCGCTCTGCTCTGCACTGGTGCGGCCTCACCTGGAGCCCTGTGTGCAGTTCTGGGCAACACAGGATAAAAAAAGATATAAAGCTACTGGAGAGTGTCCAGAAGAGGGCCATGAAATGGGTGAAGGGTTTGGAGGGAAAGCCATGTGAGGAGCAGCTGAAGTCTCTTGGCTTGTTCAGCCTAGAGAAGAGGAGACTGAGGGGAGACGTCATTGTGGCTACAGCTTCCTCACAAGGGGACGAGGGGCAGGTGCTGATCTCTTTTTGGCATCCAATGACAGAACCCGAGGGAATGACAGGAAGATGTGCCAGGGGAGGTTTAGGTTGGACATGAGGAAAAGGTTCTTCACCCAGAGGGTGGTGAAGCACTGAAACAGGCTCCCCAGGGAGGTGTCACAGCCCCAAGCCTGACAGTGTTCAAGAAGAGACTGGACAACGTTCTCAGACACATGGTGTGAACTGTGGGGTTGTCATATGCAGGGGAGGAGTTGGACTCAATCCTCGTGGGTCCCTTCCAACTCAGGACATTCTATGATTCTATGACTTCTCAGATGTAACAGCTTTGCCGGGATTCAGAAAGCTGTAGTGGATCAGACTGGCAGCAGAGCACCAAACAGTGACCATGACCTTTTTTCGGGGCAAGTTTGGCTTTGGAAGTGCTTGGGAGGTTCTTCTTGGTTCAGCCACTGAGCTCATTGTTGCCAGTTGTCATATACAATCCAGTTATCATCACACATCACAATCCGATCAAGAAATGATTCATTGCTGTTGTGCAGAATGAGAGAAGACAACACTTCAAAACAACAATTTTTTGAATTTTCGGTCAGCTCATGAGGCACCCACTTATTGAGCTTTTTCACCTTTTCAATTTGTGTCAAATGCCAAATGACCATAGAATGGTTGACATTGAGTTTTTCGGCAACTTCTCATGTAGTTGTAAGAGGATCAGCTTTGATGATTGCTGTCAATTGGTCGTTGTCAACTTCTGATGGCTGGCTACTACACTCCTCATCTTCAAGGCTCTCATCTCCTTTGTGAAACTTCTTGAACCACCACTGCACTGTAAGTTCGTTAGCAGTTCCTGGGCCAAGTGCATTGTTGATGTTGTGAGTTGTCTCTGCTGCTTTACGACCTATTTTGAACTTGAATAAGAAAATCACTCGAATTTGCTTTTTGTGTGATGTCATTTCCATAGTCTAAAATAAATATAAAACGAACAGCAAGTCATAGTAGCAAAAAAACATAAAGTGAGAAAAGCGAATTAAAATTATGTATAACATATTCACATTTATTTAAGACTATATTGCAATATCAAACGGCAAATTTCAACAATGCAAAAACTGCAATTCCTTTTGCACCAACCTAATATCCAACAGCAGTGGTTTCAAGGCAGGTTTCAGCTTTCCCATCCTCCTCCTTTCACCAGCCCCATTTCTCTGTCACTGGTGACAGGGTGGAGTGACTACTGCAGCCTATCCAGAGTGGTGGGATCTCCTTTATGGACCTCAGTTCCTCCATGAACCAAGCAAAATCAGTAAACTGGAGACAGAAGGAAATATGACATTTTTTCGTAATTTCTTTCAGTAATTAAGTGCCTGGCGGTCCTGGCTATACACTGAAGTGCCTGAACTTACAGATCATTTCTGGAAGATGGTTTTCAGCTATCTTATATTTAAAGATTTGTGAATAAAATAGTGATCCAGGTCAGGGCTGTGACTTCAGGGTTGAAATAGTTATTCACTCTCTGTGATCTTGCAGCTGCCTGGTCTCCAAGGTAATATTTGCTCCAGGCCTTTTTTTCCCTGGCAAACACCACAGAGAATAACCAAAACTCTTGAATTCTTTTTCAGGGTCTAAATCACTCCCACAAGGTTTTTTTTTTTTGAAAAGACAAGGTGAAGGTGAAGGTAACTGCTGTGCCTGGGGGGTCCCTCTAGTCCTAGATAATTTAAAACCAGAGCAGTTTTCCATCATGTTTTTCCTATCAATGCTCTTGTCAGCCGTTGTCACCGGTGACACAGGTATCACCCCAGGCATCACTTGCCTCTTGCACGTCCACCATCGGCTGCACTGGTTGTTTGGGAGAGGCTGTATGGTGTTGCCCAGATCTGCGTTACCCTTTGGACAACTGCTGATGTGCTGTGCCCCTCAGAGCAGTTCCAGCTGAGCACAAATGTTCATGTAGTGTGAGAGGGTGAAGGAAGGCAGGCTGTGGTATGAAGTCCAGTATTGGTAAGGAGGTACCCATCTATTTGGCACTCTGTTTGGCACTTGTGAGGCTACAGCTGGATACTCAGATCAGTTTGGGATTATTCCAGTACAAGAAAGGCACAGACTAGACACCCTGGAGTGATTCCAGCAGGTGCCATCAGGATATTCAGGAGGACACATGATGGCAGTCAAGCACTGGGACACAGACCTGTAGAAGCAGTAGGATCTTCATCCTTAGAGCTACTCAGACTTTGAACAAGAGGTTGGTGCAGTGAACTCCAGAGGACCCTTTCCACCCCAACTATATAAAAGAGCTTGCAGCAGACTGCCAGAAGGAAGCAAGACTCCACATCTTCTAACATTTGCCAGTTTTGTGATATGATATCAGGCCTGACGGGCAATACTGCTGTACATGAGAAAAAAAAGCAACGCCCTTTCCTAAGCTGTGATCATAGAATCATAGAATAATTTTGGTTGGAAAAGACCTTTAAAATCATTGAGTCCAACCATTAACCCAACACTGCCAAGTCCACCACTAAACCTTGTTGCTGAGAACCTCATCTACATTTCATTTAAACACCTCCAGGGATGGTGACTCCACCGCTTCCCTGGTCTGCCCATTCCAATGCCTGACAACCCTTTCTGGGAAGGAATTTTTCCTAATATCCAATCTGAACCTTCCCTGGTGCAACTTGAGGCCATTTCTTCTCATCCTATCACTTCGTACTTGGGAGAAGAGACCAGCACCCTCCGTGCTACAACCTCCTTTCAGGTAGGTGTAGACAGCAATTAGGTCTCCCCTCGGCCTCCTTTTCTCCAGGCTTTTCTCCAGGCTAAACAGCCCCAGTTCCCTCAGCCGCTCCTCATAAGACTTGTGCTCCAGGCCCCTCATCAGCTTTGTTGCCCTTCTCTGAACTCGCTCCAGTAATCTTTGTATCATGGTGTGCTTCCCCGCATCATCGTACTGCATGTAAGAATAACTGAAATCTTTGCTTTTAAAAACTGCCACCAGAAAATAGAAAACATTTTTGGGTGGCACTGCCAGTTTCCAGTATGAATTAGGAAATTATTATTTTCCTTTGGAAAATGGAAGTGTCAGATTCAAAACAGACTTGGGCAAACGCATGGTTTTTCATAACTAAAAGAAAGGAAACATGGGAGACAGCACCAGCTTAGAGCCTGTTTCTGTGATGCAGGGCAAGGAAATGTCCCGCTTTCTTTTCTCAGCTACGCAGGACCTTTGCACCAAGCAGATTAATTAATTGAGAAGTTTGTCTGACCTCTTTGTTTCCCCTTTTTAGGCCATGAGCCTGGACTTGTGCAGCTGGTGAATTACTACAGAGGGGCAGACAAGCTGTGCCGCAAAGCATCTCTGGTGAAGTAAGAGATTCACTGAAATGTTACATGGGATTGACAGAAATTTTTCTTCTAACGGTTACTGAGTGTTGAACCTGTATTTCACAGAACAGCTGCCCTGGGAGAGTCCGAGCATGTGCTGTCTTCAGACTCCTGTGCAGCTATCTGTGTGCACAAAGGCCTCTTTGTAACTACAAGGGAAATGCCATTTCAACTGAATTACATCTGCTTGAAACCATGGAGTGTATTGCATCAGATTAGAGCCAAACCAAAAGAAAAAATCCTCTCTTTTTCCTTGCAGACATTTAATTAAAGCCTACTCCTTTTATTCTCTGTTTCATACAGAGATGGGACACTAATATGCCTTTAGCTAATCAGATTTCTTGGTCAAACAAATTCTTGAAGACATCACCAGGAAGAGTTCTGGGAGTTATTTCTGCGTGACCAGGTGTAGCAGGGTCTCCTAGGGAAACGTGGATGAGCTTTCATTGCAGATAAGCCTTGTCTCTGTGTAAACTCTGTGGCCATTAAGGGGATCTTCATGTCAGAGCTCTTGATCTCCTTGAAGCATTTGATTCCACATTAGTGTCTTGTACTGATGCAGTCCTCCAGACTCTGTGCTGTTCTGGGGCCTTGCCTTCCCCTGCAAAGAACCTGGTCCCAGTTGTTTTCTTTACAGTGTTGATGGTGTTTGTCAGGAACTAGCAGAGTATTTTTTAAAAAGGCACTCATGGCATTCCCCAGCCGTGTTTCTCTGTTGCTCATGGTCTAGAGGCAGTGCTGAAAGTGCTTGCACACCTGTTTTTCTCTCCTGAAGCTTAGCTGACCTTTCTAACTGTAGGGTCAACCATACATTGAGCTGCTTATGAACACAAGGGACTGCAAATTACATTCCTCAAGGCTCCCAGGGTGTCACTGACTGACTGACTGACATTTCAAGAGAGAGGCACAAATGCACAGAGAGAGTCAGCAAGTCATGAGCTCTGCTCTTGGCCTTGCACAAATGCGCATTCAGACAGGCAGGCAGCAACCCTGACTCTGAAAAAGAGGCCTGGGCTCTGCTAACAGGAGTTCACTGGCATCAGTAGACATTACTGGTAGATGAGATGCTCTGTCATGGAAACTTCTCTACTGATTATTTCATGATACCCATAGTACCCACAAAACATTTAACAAAAGCATGCAGGTCTGGTTCAAAGAGCAGTGTTTGGTTGCAGGTTGGGCTTGCTGTGATATCTTTAGGAAAACTCTGATTTCAAGGGTCTAAGGAAAATATAATAATTTAACACAGACTATCTGTAAGTTGATATTCTTCACCAAGCAAAAGAGCCCAGTTAATGATGATACTTACTTAATAAATTATGTCCATGCAGGTGGGGACACGCTCAAGATTAACATTCTATCTCTCTTTTATCCAGGCTAATCAAGACAAGCCCTGAACTATCAGAGTCCTGCACGTGGTTCCCCGAGTCGTATGTGATTTACCCAACAAACTTGAAGACCCCTGTGGCTCCAGCACAGAATGGAATTCGCCATCTCATAAACAACACAAGGACAGATGAGCGGGAAGTCTTCTTGGCAGCTTACAACAGGCGGCGGGAAGGCAAAGAAGGCAATGTGTGGATTGCCAAGTCCTCAGCTGGTGCCAAAGGTTCATTCTCCAGCAAAATGAGCCACCTTCTCATTATTCCTTACTCTTTACTTGATCGGTAGAGTCCTGGGGTTTAGCTGAGGCCAGCTTATATATAGCATATCTATGAAAGGCTTCACCTACCAACATCATTTCAGTCAAGCCAGCACAGGTCTCTCCTTTGCTTGGTGGCATGGGGCTCCTAACAAGCATTGTAACATGCATATGTTACCTAGAACATGAGTGGCAGTGAAACGACTCCTACTTTTCTACTTATGCTCCTCAAAATATGGGAAAGTTTGCTGCAGGGAGAAGGCAGCAGGGAGCAGCAGGCGAGGGGAATGTGGAGAGCAGGAGATAAAAGGGAGCAGAACAGGATATGGGGAGGAGGACAGCAGCAAGGGCTAGGAGCCCAGCTCTCCATGCTGCAGCTAAGCCTGGTTTCACCTGGGCAGAAATATCGCTGCTTATCTTTGAACCAAACGCAGATGCCTCGTGCCAATGGCCTAACCATGGTCACACTGAGAGACTGGCTGAGCAGCCATGAGCTCAGTGCATCAAAATTACACCCATGCCTTAGGGGAAGGTACCAGAGCAAAGAACAGCAATGCTGTGTCTGTATGTCCCTTTCATTTGAATAAGGCAATAGATACCTAAGTGATAACATGTCCTTCCTTGTTCCAGGGTCATTGCGTCGCTCACTCTACAGAAATAATGAGCTATTAGATGAGGTAGCTGGACACAGCTATAGATGTAATGCTTTGGTGCAAAAGTAATTGTGGTTTTTGCATTGTTGAAATTTGCCATTTGATATTGCAATACATTCTTAAATGTGGATATGTTATACATCATTTTAATTTGCTTTTCTCACTTTGTTTTTTTGCTACTGACTTGTTACTTGATGTTCATTTTATATTTAGACTATGGAATGTTAGACAAAAAGCAAATTCGAGTGATTTTCTTATTCAAGTTCAAAATGAGTTGTAAAGCAGCAAAGACAACTCGCAACATCAGCAACGTATTTGGCCCAGGAACTGCTAATGAACTTTCAGTGCAGCGGTTGTTCAAGAAGTTTCACAAAGAAGGTGAGAGCCTTGAAGATGAAGAGCATAGGAGCCAGCCATCGGAAGTTGACAGCAACCATCGAAGCTGATCCTCTTACAACTACATGAGAAGCTGCCGAAAATCTCAACATCAACCATTCTACAGTCATTTGGAATTTGACACAAATTGGAAAGGTGAAAAAGCTCAATAAGTGAGTGCCTCATAACCGAAAATTCAAAAAATTGTTTTGAAGTGTTATCTTCTGTTATTCTACGCAACAGCAATGAACCATTTCTCTATCAGATTGTGACGTCTGATGATAAGTGGATTGTATACGACAACTGGCAACAATGAGCTCAGTGGCTGAATCAAGAAGAACCTCCCAAACACTTCCAAAGCCAAACTTGTCCCCCAAAAAGGTCGTGGTCACTGTCTGGTGGTCTGCTGCTGCTCTGATCCACTACAGCTTTCTGAATCCCGACAAAGCCATTACACCTGAGAAGCATGCTCAGCAAATCGATGAGATGCACCAAAAACTGCAATGCCTGCAGCCAACATTGATCAACAGAAAGGGCCCAATTTTTCTCCATGACAAGGCCTGACCACACATCGCACAACCAACGCTTCAAAAGTTGAACAAATTGGGCTATGAAGTTTTGCCTCATCCACCATATTCGCCTGACCTCTTGCCAACTGACAACCCCTTCTTCATGCATCTCAACAACTTTTTGCATGGAAAATGCTTCCACAACCATCAGGATGTGGAAAATTCTTTCCAAGAGTTCATGGAATCCCAAAGCAGATTTTGATGCTATAGGAATAAAGAAACTTATTTCTCATTGGCAAAAATGTGTTGATTATAATGGTTCCTATTTTGATTGATAAAAGATATGTTTGAGCCTAGTTATAATGTTTTAAAATTCACAGCCCGAAACTGCAATTACTTTTGCACCAACATAATATTTGCTGTCTGTCAGCTATGACAGTATCATGGGCACGTTATCAGAAATCGCTTTATGAAATCTTGCCTTGCCATGTGTGCAGATGCCAGGCTGCAGAGCCCAGCTTGAGGAAGGTCCTGGCCTTTCAAAGAGAACAAGCCCACATGCATTACTCATATTTGCAGAGTCACTTTTGATGCAGTCTTACAAAAATCAGCAGGGAATGTGAAAGCCAGAGGTGGTTGCAGGCAGGCTGCATAATAAAACTGGCTTCCTTCACTGCTCAGCTCTCTTGGCTGTGTTAGCAAGAAGCATCAGATGAGTACACTTAATTTTCATCAGGGAGGAAGGGGAGATGAGTGCTTTGTTATGCCAGTGAGGGAGTGTGTTTCTGTGTAGTATAACTGTCTGGCAAAGAATCAATCTGAGCAATTGAAAGCGCATTGCTGTGTTTTGCTGCAGGATGGGAAGGTTTAAACTCTCCACATACCTTATTCAATTGTGATGCCATCTTTTCTGCGTTAGAGCACACTAACCTTTCATTTTCATCAGTGTGCTGCAGAACTCAAGCTGAGAATTAAAATGGAAAGCAGAGCCTCATGTTAATCTTCTAGAGGGAAGTTATAATGTCCGGGGATTACTTCTGATGAAGAAGCAAGCTTGTCAGCATTAATTGCTGAGGCAGATCCAGCTGAGGCACAGCTCCTGACTTGGGACAGGTCTAGTGAAAGCTTGGGTGTCCATCATTAAAAGGAAGATTAAAGCTTTAGGATGTCCTGACTTAAAAGTTGAGAAGTTGCTCAACTGTGGCTAGAGGTTTTGATGTTTTCTTTAAGAGAAGGTACAGCTGCCCCACATAAACTGCTTTGCTACCTCCCCAGGTTGCTGACTAGGTGCACAGTTAAGCTAACCTTCCCCTTGATTCGCCATCTGTCCAGTGCAGAATGAATGCCTACTGATCTTCCCACTGCAGGGGCTTTACTGGTTTACGGAGATATTGTTTCCCTCCTCCCCCGCAGTGCGCAGCCCTTTGGTTGTTCTAATGCAAGTTTCTGCCTGGCTCTGCTGTGATCAGGGGACTAAAAATCTTGTCCCCTGCATACAACATGGGTGAGGAAGATACTTCTGATGAAAGTATTTCCTTTCAGTGGAGGACACTAGGAAGGATAGGGGGCCAGTGGTCCTGGGAAGCTCACAGGTGTGCAAAGCATGGAGCAGTGAAAGAAGTACCTGCAGGGCTGTGCCAACAGCAACCTTCAGAAGTCAGAGCCAGGACCGTTTTCCATGGGATGACTCTCTCAAACTCTGCCTGTGCTCCAAACCTGTGTTCTTCCCCTGCTACCCCCTTGTTTCTTTCCACTCGGTGTTTCCTCAAAAAAAACTTACTACAAAATTAAGACTGAGTCATCAGCTTTTGTACAAAAAGGTAAGTAAATGCCTGAAGACTGGACATAGTGCCAGAGAAGTGTTAGATAATTTTGACTGAGATGGTTTATCCCTCATGCAGCACTGTGCCATCCCTTTATCAAATCCCAGAAGGGATAGTTTCTCTTTTCATTGCTCTGCAACAGTGGTTTTATATCTGGACGCCTGCACTAAAGGAACAGTGACAGCTTCTGCCAAAATGTGGCAGTATTTAAAAGGTACAGCTAACTTCTTTAATGAAGAGCTTCCACAGCAGGGGAAAACACAGACTACATGGATGAACATTTTGAAACATTTCTTTTCCTAATTCAACAATTATTTTAACAGTAACTTAAATGAGCTCACTAAGCAGGGCAACACTGTGCAAGTGTGCATGTGTGACTGCCTTTGGCAACCAGAGCAGCTAGGTAGGGGGAGCAAGTCTGAGTCTAGGATAAAAAAACCAAAAACCTCTCTCCCCAAATAAAAATTTTAAAAAATAAGAAAAATCTCAGGTACCCTTGGTTCCCATTTGCGTTGGCTCCAGTTACTGGGGAGCCAGAGGCCCCATGGTGCGATAACAGGGAGATCCCTCCGTGGATTCACCACCCGATCCTGAGAAAACATGACGCCACTTGGGCATGTCGCCTGGCTTTTTGGGCGAGTGAGCTATGGCCTACTTGCGCCTTGAAAGAGCTCCAGCAAAGGTAGGAGGATCCTCTGCCTAACTTGTCTTCATCTTTCTGTGCCAGGGGAAGGGATCTTGATTTCTTCAGAGGCTGCAGAGCTCTTGGACTTCATCGATGAGCAGGGGCAAGTGCATGTGATTCAGAAATACCTGGAGAAGCCTCTGCTTTTAGAGCCAGGGCATCGCAAGTTTGACATCAGGTAACCTTTTCTGCTTCTGTAATAATACCTGTTTTCATTTTCGTGCTGTTTCTTTTTAAGCTACTGAGACTAGAGTTTGTTTTCTTGCCCCCCAGGAGCTGGGTTCTTGTGGATCATCAATATAATATCTACCTCTACAGAGAGGGTGTCCTGCGGACCTCTTCCGAACCGTATAACAGTGCTAATTTCCAAGACAAAACCTGCCACTTGACCAATCACTGCATTCAGAAGGAATACTCCAAAAACTATGGGCGTTATGAGGAAGGGAATGAAATGTTCTTTGAGGAGTTCAACCAGTATCTGATGGATGCCCTGAACACAACGCTTGAGAATAGCATCTTACTGCAAATCAAACACATAATAAGGTAGCCACTGCCTATTGTGTAGGGAAACTTAACCCTTCAGTTACAGGGAATGTGTACGGACACATCTGGGGAAGCAGGCAGACCAACAAGGGAAGGGTTTCAATTGCATGGATCAGGGGTTGCAACCCAGAGATAAATTTAAGATAAAGCCATAAACACTCCAATGTCATTGCTCACTGAAAATGGACCCCAGTATATGCTGTTCTTTCAAGGGTATGTGTCAATGTGTCTGCATTTTGCCTGCTGTGGCTGGAGAAGGATGGAGTGAGATCACCCAGTAAGGTAAGGTGAAAAGGCAGGGCTGGGGGAGGTTGAGGTTAAAAAAGATATAAAGGGTGAGAGAGGAAATGAAACAGGACTCAGGTCTGCAGGATCTCACTGCCTCCCCCACCACCAGCAAGCAGCAGCATATCTCATTGGTATAGGTTGTCTTACTCAGTACACAAAGTGTCTCTTGAGAGATTTCAGAGATCACAGTGCTGCAGAGAATCCAGGTCTTGACAAAGTGATCCTTTATGGTGGAATTCACTTTGCAAGTACCTCGTTGTTGTTACACCAAAAAGACATGACACGATCTTTGAGGGCCTCAGAGACAGATCAGCTCTCAATGGCCATTCCTTGGGGACCTGCTGCAGCCCGTTGTGGCTCTGTCTTCTACTCCAGGTTCTAATTGCATATCATGTTTTTCAACTTGCCTAATCCAGTAGGGAGGGTGGATGTTGTTCTCCAGCTCTTTGGGAGTCAACTCAGGGGTGTCCCCACATGTATTTTGATGGTTGCATGATCTCACTTGCAGGGACCTGGTTACCATGACGTGTATTGGATATGGCTTGTAATTTGTGGCAGTCCCAGGGCAACAGGAGACCCCTCCACTTCACTGCACTATGCACATGCCTTCAGAAGCTGCAGTGCAACAGATATGTCCACAGTGCAACAAATATGTCCACGGGGCTTTTAATCTTGGGTTTCTGGGTTTTTTGCTCTTCACAGAAGCTGCCTTATGTGTGTAGAGCCTGCAATCAGCACAAAGCATCTTCACTACCAGAGCTTCCAGCTCTTTGGCTTTGACTTCATGGTGGATGAGGAGCTGAAGGTTTGGCTGATAGAAGTCAATGGGGCCCCAGCCTGTGCCCAGTGAGTAACCAGTTTCTGTCATACCCTTGTGATCACAGAATCACAGAATGTTAGGGATTGAGAAGGACCTCAAAAGATCATCTAGTCCAATCCCCCCACTGGAGCAGGAACACCTAGATGAGGTTACACAGGAAGGCGTCCAGGCGGGTTTTGAATGTCTCCAGAGAAGGAGACTCCACAACCTCCTTGGGCAGCCTGTTCCAGTGTTCCATCACCCTCACCGTGAAGAAGTTTCTTCTCATATTTAAGTGGAACCTCCAGTGTTCCAGTTTGTACCCATTGCCCCTTGTCTTATCATTGGTTGTCACTGAGAAGAGCCTGGCTCCATCCTCGTGACACCCTTTACATATTTATAAACATTAATGAGGTCTCCCCTCAGTCTCCTCCAAGCTAAAGAGGCTCAGCTCCCTCAGCCTTTCCTCATAAGGGAAATGCTCCACTCCCTTAATCAACTTTGTTGCCCTGTGCTGGACTCTCAAGCAGTTCCCTGTCCTTGAACTGAGGGGCCCAGAACTGGACACAATATTCCAGATGCGCTCTCACCAGGGCAGAGTAGAGGGGAAGGAGAAACTCTCTCGACCTACTAACCACCCCCCTTCTATAAACACCCCAGGATGCCATTGGCCTTCTTGGCCACAAGGGCACAGTGCTGGCTCATGGTCATCCTGCTGTCCACCAGGACCCCCAGGTCCCTTTCCCCTACACTGCTCTCCAACAGGTCGGTCCCCAACTTATACTGGAACCTGGGGTTGTTCTTGCCCAGGTGCAAGGCTCTACACTTGCCCTTGTTATATTTCATTAAATTTTTCCCTGCCCAACTCTCCAGCCTGTCCAGGTCTCGCCAGATGGCAGCACAGCCTTGCGGTATGTCAGCCACTCCTCCCAGTTTGGTGTCATCAGCAAACTCGCTGACAGTGCACTCTATTCCCTCATCCAAGTCGTTATGAATATATTGAATAATACTGGTCCCAGTAACAACCCTTGAGGGACTCCACTAGATACAGGCCTCCAACTAGACTCTGTCTCATTGACCGCAACTCTCTGGCTTCTTTCCTTCAGCCAGTTCCCAGTCCATCTCACTACCCGATCATCCAGACCACACTGCCTCAGTTTAGCAGCGAGGATGCTGTGGGAGACTGTGTCAAATGCTTTACTGAAATCGAGATAGACCATATCCACTGCTTTGCCATTATCTATCCACCTGGTTATGTCTCATAAAAGGCTATGAGGCTGGTGAAGCATGACTTCCCCTTGGTGAAGCCATGTTGAGTGCCCCTAATGACCCCCTTATCCTTGATATGCCTTGAGATGGCACCAAGGATAAGTTGTTCCATCACCTTTCCAGGGATGGAGGTGAGGCGGAGCGATCTGTCATTACCCGGGTCCTCCTTCTTGCCCTTTTTGAAGACTAGACTGACATTTGCTTTCCTCCAGTCCTCAGGCACCTCTCCTGTTTCCCACGACTTAGCAAAGATGATGGAAATTGGCCTAGCAATGACCTCAGCCAGCTCCCTCAGCACCCGCGGGTGCATCCCATCTGGACCCATGGATTTATGGATGTCCAGATTGCTTAATTGCTCCCTAACCCAGTCCTCATCAACCAAAGCAAACCCCTCCATTGTCCTGACTTCCTCTGGGGCCTCAGGGGTACAGGGCTCCTCAGGACAGCCTCCGGCAGAGTAGACAGAGACAAAGAAGGCATTCAGTAACTCTGCCTTCTCTGTGTCTTCTGTCACCAGGGCACCCACCCCATTCATCAGTGGGCCTACATTGCCTCTAGTGTTAATCTGCCATTTATTTGAAGAAGCTCTGTTCTCCTTGACCCCTCTTGCAAGGTTTAATTCTAAGGAGGCCTTAGCTTCCCTAATTGCCTCCCTACATCCTCTGACAACAGCCTTATATTCTTCCCAAGTGGCCAGCCCCTCCTTCCATGATCTGTAAACTCTCCTCTTCCACTTGAGTTTGCCCAGCAGTTCCTTGTTTAACCAAGCCAGTCTCCTGGCTCCCTTTCTTGACTTCTTACGTGTTGGGATGCTCTGATCTTGAGCTTGGAAGAAGCAGTCCCTGAATGCTAACCAACTATCTTGGGCCTCTTTACCTTCAAGTACCCTTTCCCACAGGATTTCCCCTAGCAATTGCTTGAAAAGGCCAAAGTTTGCCCTACTGAAGTCCAATGTTGTGATTCTGCTAGGTATTCTGTTCCTGCCACATGAGATCCTGAACTCCACCATCTCATGGTTGCTGCAGCCAAGGCAGCCCTCAACCTTTACTGCTTCAACCAGACCCTCCTTGTTAGTGAGGATGAGATCCAGCAGTGCTACTCTCTTAGTTAGCTCATATACCATTTGCATCAGGAAGTTATCATCAGTGCACTGGAGGAACGTCCTGGACCATGGATGGCTGGCTGAGTAGTCCTTCCAGCAAACATCAGGGTCATTAAAATCCCCCATGACAACCAGGGCCTGTAATTGTGAGGCTGCCCTCAGCTGCCTGTAGAAGGCAGCTTCCTCACCCTGATCTGGTGGCCTGTAATAGACACCCACAACAGTGTCACCCCTGCCAGCCTGCCCCTTAACTCTCACCAACAGACTCTCAATTCGCTCCTCATCCACCCCTGGACAGTACTCTATACATTGTAGTTGCTCTCTCACGTAAAGAGCAACTCCACCACCTTGCGTGGCTGGCCTGTCTTTCCTGAGAAGGACATAGCCATCCATGACCACATTCCAGTCATGTGAGCTGTCCCACCATGTCTCTGTAATTGCCACCAGATCATAATCCCCTGACCGAACGCAGGTTTCTAACTCCTCCTGCTTATTCCCCATGCTGCGCGCATAGGTGTACAGGCATTTCAGGGAGCGAGCTGAGCACACCGATTTCACCCTAGAGGTATGGAAGGCCTCCCAGTCTTCATTAATTCTAGAGTGCTGCCCCACTGGTGCAAGCCCAGCTACAACTCCATCCCGCTTCAAATCTAGTTTAAAACTCTCCAAATGAGCCCTGCTAATTCCTGTCCAATCATCCTTTTGCCCATGATGCCACCATTCACTTGCCTCTCCCACATGGCTGTGTCCCAGCTCCAAGTGAAAAAGGTAGAAGGAAGCAAATAGCAGGGGCGTTGGCTAACCCATACCAGACACTGCTCTAAGTGCCAGTTAATTTAAGTTCATTGCTCCCGTCCCCACGTTTGGTATACCCCAGTTTCTTTCCCATGTGAGATAGGGCACTAACCTCATATTTTGGACAAATGGGTTTGAACATAACTTGGATCATTTTTATTGACATTATTGAGTTGAAGTTATGTTGCAGAATTAACGCTTTGGGGGTCAGGTGGTTTCTTAATCCCTTTTGTGGAGCCACTGGTGGCTGGTTTTTAACCGAACACATGATAAACGAGTAGCATTATGGGGAGCAGCTGGAAGTGAGTGACTGATTTTGCAGGCAGCAGGACCCCAGAGAACACTGGATGCTGCAGACGCTGGATCAAAGCCTCCAACAACCACAGGGAGGCTGGGACAAACAAATAGCCGTGGCCCTGAACATCTCTGCATAGGCACAGTGGGAGGTGCTGTATTATGTGATTGAGACAACTGCAGGAGACTAGAAATCTTTGCTAAACGGGCACCTGTATCATATACAAGCCCAGCAAAACAGAACAGGCTGTACATCACTACATTAGAATTAGATTAGATTGGATGTAGATTAAATTAAATTAAATTAGGTCATCACTAACAGTCGACAAAAAAATACAGGTCAAACCTACCAGACAGCCTGTTCAGCAGCCTTTTCAGGGCTTGGGGAGCTTTCTGTGTCCAGGATGCCCTGTTCATCACATGCAACATGCTGTGATACTGCCTTGCATGTCCTTGTGTTGCCTTATGGGTAGAATTTAACTGTTGCTGGATGGATCTGGGTTGCAGCAATGCCCTGTTTGCTTTGTGCTCTGTGGGCACTTGGAAGCCATCAAAAGCAGCTGAGGTAGATTTTGGTTATTTGTGGCTTCTCCTCTTCAGGGTTATTCAAATTTATAGTATCCGTACCACATAGTTCTCATTTAAGAGACAAAAATTGGCTGCTGAAAGCAGTAACATTCCCAGGAGCTGAAAAAGCACCTTGTCATGTAGCCCCAACTACAAAAGGTGAAAGACTATGTTAATTGTAGTATGGACTATATTGGTACTAAAAATGTTCCAGGTCAGGGAGGTGACAGGTGTATTTCCTTCAGCAGAAAGTGAAGCTATTTTTAACTCATTTCTCAAACATCTTGTTTCTCTTCTCTGTAATCCTGCTTTATATGAGTGTGCCATGGTGAAACACATCCTCCACTTCCGGAGGGTCCTGTGAAGTATCTGTGCCTGCACACCCCAGCGCAGCATTTCATCAAACTGTGAATGCATCAGAGCAGTCCCTCTGGGGCATGTCCCCCCATGAAGAGGATCTGGTGTGATAATCATGACTCCCTGAGTTGGAAGGCTGGTACAGGGGGTGCTCAGCTGTTGTTTGCCCCTGTGCATCTTGCAGTGACTCAGTTCTGGAGCCTGAGAGTGTGGAGACTTTCCTCAGGAGCCTGTTCTGACAGTAAATTTAGATAATGGGGTTTGTGGTCCTGTCCTGCAGAGAGCAATATTGGGAATGGGAGTACCATTGAAAAAGAAGATGATTGCTAGGGTAGGTGGAGAAGAGATGGAAGAGAAGCCACCTTCCTCCTGTTTGCCACTCTGGAGCTATCTGTAATGGGAGCAGGATCTTGTAGATCCTTCTGGGAAAATGCATGTCTATGTAAAAATTGGTTGGGGGCCAGCTGGTGTGTCCTGCCTGGGCATCTGATTCTCTCTCTCTCTTCTCTTAGGAAGCTGTATGCAGAGCTCTGCCAAGGAATTGTGGATGTAGCCATCTCTAGTGTTTTCCCCCTCAATGACACTGGGCAGAAGACAAACCAGCCGTCATCGATCTTCATCAAGCTGTGATGACAAGAATGCCTCTGCTGTGCACAGGGAGAGACTGCACCCATAGGGTTGGCACAGTTCAGTGGCTTCTCTCAGTACCATGCCAAAAAGTGATAGGGACAGGCTTCTTATTTTCTGGAAAATCATGGGGAAAAAAACAACCAACAAAAATCCACACAGAGCTGCAATGATCCAGAGCTGCTCAGACAACTCGGCCTGCATTCACTAAAATCCACTTCAGAAACAGCTTGTGTGACTTTGATATCTGAAACAAATCTCTCTGGGAGAACAACAAAATAACCCTAAAATGAAGCCCCAACAGGGGTACTATAATGCTGTATTAGCTCCTCCTTTTCTATAGAGATAACATTGGGTTTTTTAAGGGAATTGAGCAAAGACTACAATGATCTTCTGGGGCATCATGGCTGGGAAGTTCTCCTCCTGCTGTGTTTCTTTCCTCACCTACTGCATCATTAGTGCCTTAGCTCAGCTCCTAATAGGTGACCCCTTTCCTTTGTTCTTGCTCTGTTACATATAATAGAAAGGAGCAAGCTCTCTTGCATCGCAGGATGCCTAAAACCAGGAACACCGAGAATCCAGTTTTCTTAGGTCATTTTCCAAGTTGGTTGGCTGAACACCCAGGCAATGGCTGGCAAAAGGGTGCTGAACTGCAGGTGGTGAATTAACTCAAACAAGGAAGGCAATTTTGTTTATATATAGCTATCCCTTTTCCTAATGAGATTTGAGTCAGTGTCCATCCTAGTCTGATGCAGTTGGTTTCTGTTTAAAGGAGGTAGAGACACTCCCTTGGGGCTCACTGGCAGGCTGCAGGATTTCTAGCATCACTTTTGTGCTGTGTTTCAAATAGCAGAAATTTCATCTTCTCAGTTTCTTCTGAGACACTGCAGCAAGTTTAGGCTCTTCTTTCAGCTTTTACCTTCATGCATTTGAGGCTTGAATCTGAAACCTTTCAACCCAAATTTTTATCCCATTTGATCCAGCCATTTTATCCTCCTCATTTGACAAACACTGAAATTTTCTGCCCTGAACATAGTCCACAGCTCGGTCCCAGCTGGGAGGGAGGTAGGTGAGGTTTTGGAGATCAGGTGTGCCACATGGCTGGGAAGGCAGGTGTTTTTTGGGGGAGAGGAGGTTGAATTCTTTGCGATCCCTGAATTTCAGAGCTAACATCTACTCTGAGTATAACCTAAATCCCTGGCATATTGTCCAGCTGTGAAGTGTATCTGCATTTTCAATATGAGCCCAGCAAATCCCTCCTAATCTAGAGCTTTTTGGAGGGCACAGTGGCACTTGTAACAGCAGCGAGTTTGGGGGGCAGGGGGTCCTGCTGCCTCTGGTGGGGAGAGATGTTTGTCACTGAAATAAACTAGTTCCTGTTACCCAAAAGAAGCAAACGAAGAAATTGTGGAGGTTACAAGCTTCTGGCTGCCTGTATGTAATGGAAAGTGAATCAGGCAGTGGGATTTCTGCATCCCTCAGAAGATCCTAGCGCTTTGGCATATTCATCCCTGCCCGTGATGGAGATTGCAAAGGCCTTCATGCCAGCAGATAATCCTGACACCTTTGTGTAGGCAGGACTGAAGTGCCCAGGCATCCTTGGAGTGATCCATTTTGATTGTGCAGTCATGGGATGAACATTCATTGTGACATGCTGTGAATCCACAAGTGGCACCATTTTACAGTGGGCCACTAAAATCCAGGAGGGAACAGAGTGCTTAGCAAAACCCCGCGGGAGCATTGCGGAGAGGGCACATCCCAAAGAGCCGCACAAGCACCTCTGAAGTTGTCAATGCCCCAAAGGGCAGCATGAATCTGTCTGCAGGGGATGTGGTGGGCACAGGGTGCACTGGCGTGTGCTGAGAAACGACAGGGAACAGGAACTGTGAGAAGACAGGACTCTGGCTTTGTTCCCTTGTGCTGCAAGTGCTGGCAGGTGGCTTCACTTCCAGTGAGACCGTGAGTGCCAGGTCTGGTCTTGGGATGTGGGCCTTGTGGGTGTTCAGAAGAGGGACCATGAATGCGTCAGTTCATGATATGGGACGCACTGGGTGATAAGCTGAGAGACAGGTGTGGAGGAAGAACTGGTTGGGTATTTTAACCTTATGATAGCACATAGGTGTCAAAATTTCACTGCAGGCCAGGTAAAGCATAATGGTAACACTCCAAGGCAAAACATAGGTGTAATGGTTGTTACTCAACTTGCACCACATCTCCATTGGCATTTTCATGTTAGGTCATGTCAGCTTATTTTCACACCTTTTTGCCCAGAAAAGGGAAGATCTAATAGCAACTGCCCTGAGGCGACAGAGGAGACGTTGGGCTCTCACAGGCTCTAGGGCAGATGAGAACAGAGCACAAAGTGAAAAGAGAAAATTTTCCCCATCGAAATGAGAAATTCTCATGTTCTGGGGTGCCAGACCCATCCTTCTTTTCCTCTCAAAAGGGAAATTAAAAAACTGAATCACCCCCTTACTGCTCAGTAATGTGAGATTCCTGGTGATGTAGTGGGATAAGGGCAAGAAAGCTGCCTGGATGCAAGCAAAAGCAGTAGGCCCAACTGGAGGACCTGGTACCACTGGGAGGAGCAGTGACTCAGTAACCTTTGCCTGACTGGGAGGCCTTTTCATCCCCTTTTTTCACCCCAGATTGCATAGTGGCAAATCAGCAGCTGGCCATTTTTGCTGCTCAGCTGAAAGTGGGGCTTCAACTTGATGGCAGAGCTATGACCAGAGGCAATGCAGGTATTCATACCCTGCCTTTTCAGCTGGGCTTGAGGGAGATAGTGATTCAGGGATGTTTTAATCATTGGTTTGTTTGCTGAATTGTTCAGAAATAAGCAACAGCCTCTGGAGGAAAACAGCAGGTATCGTGTGTATTTACCATGTGCTCTCAAAGTGCTTCCCAAGATAAAGCACAGGAGGTAGATGGTGAAGGACAGACAGCACAGTGCCTAAGGTCTTGCTCAAAATACTAGCTATGGGGTGGAGATGAGGATGTGTGTATGCCTAAAGCCTGAACATTGCAGCTGTGAGTGCATCTTGTAAGTGATGCTCACAAGGTCTCGTGAGACTTTTTTTTAGGAATACACAATAAATGTTTTCTAGCTTACTTCAGCTAAAAGGACAATAGAAAAGGTCTTACTCTCTTTCCTGAGCTTTCACGAAGGATGGTGCTGCATTTCCAGAAGACACCTACCATATTGCAGAATGTCTCTAGTCTTAGTTGTATCCTTTCATGTCGGCCGTGAAGAATTTCAGGCCCAGGTGCTCTGGCTGCATTTTCCAGCAGGGTGTGGTCCCGCTGGGCTCTGGTTTTCAGGTAACTCCCATGTGGCTTGTCATATACCAGGTTAGTCGTGATTATCATGCAACAGCTGTTGTGCTCCTGCCAAAATCCAGTGGCTGGCCACAGCCCACAGAAAATGCTGGAGAAGTCTTAAGAAAGGGTCAAAAGCTGCTTCATCCAGGTGGCCCGGCTTCTCAGCCCTGCTGTGACCAGCACCCTTCAGGACTGCTTGCATGTCGCTGCTCCCAGAATTTCTTGTTCTCCACATGCAGCTCTCCCCCAGCAAGAGCAACAATGTGCCATATGTAGGTTCATAATCATGTCTCGGAGTCCGCTATGGCAGCCCTCAGAAAACCTTGGTGTTGAGAAGACAGTGGTTATGTACAGTGCTGCCAAGCTGGGAGCCTGCCAGGCTCCGGATTGTGTCCCCAGCTCCAGATCGTGTCCCCAGCTGCTCTCACGTCAGCATGTGCGTGTGGGCCTTCAGGTGCCTGAGCTGGTGGATCTCCGGTGACTCTATCCGCATCTCTCCTAAACCACCATTAAAACATGCAAACCCCACAGCCTGCAGTGTTTCCTTGGGGCAGCGGGCCCCCAGGGTGGCAGGTCCCCCAGGAAACCTACCTGTGAGTACCTGTCATGATTGTTGTCCCCTTTGCCACGTGGGACCATGGGAGCTGCCCAGCCCCGCAGAGGTTTTCTCACCTTCAGGTGACAAATGCAAACCAGCATTGCACAGGGGGCACCGGCCTCACATTCCAGGGGTGTCCCAGCACTGGTGGGGAGACTGTTTTGGGGCCTAGGGGTGTGGAGGTGGCAGGGAGTGACATGGGGTGGGGAGGGTGTCAAAGCCTCCCTATCCCTGCTGGAGTGCATGTGGCTGGGGGGGGTTGGGCCCTGGGGAACACGGGCGCAGATGGCTGCGGACACGGTGCTGGGAACCCCTGCTGGGGGGAGCACAGCTCTGGGCAGCACGGCCGGGGGTGGCCATGGGACACCGGGCGAGCGCAGGGCCGCGGAGGCTGCGCGGCACAGTCGCAGCGGTGGCCCCGCGGCGCGGGGGAAGGCGGGCCGGCCGTGCGCACACGTGCTCTGCGCACGCGGCAGCGCCTCCCGCCGGCGGCGCGGCGAGCCCCGCACGCGGTCCGGCGCCGCGTGCGCCCGCCCCCGCCGCTTCCCGTGAGGCGGTGCGCGGCGCGGCGCGGGGCCGGCATGGCGGGGCGCAGCGGCGATCCGCACCGGCTGCGGCCGCCGGGGCGCGGCGGGGCCCGGCGGGATCTGACCACCGCCCACATCGAGTCCTTTAACTACGCCGTCAGCGAGGGCGTCTACCGCGCCGTGCAGGTTTGGGGGGGTGAAGCGGGGCGGGGGGGGGGTTGGCGGGGCCGGTTTCCGCCACCTCCCCGCGGTGTTTCATGCGGTGCCATTGCAGGATCTCTCCCCGGTGGAGTTCGTGCTGAAGGACAGCCGGGTGTCGCTGGCAGTGGCGGGGCTGTCCATCGCCCCCCCCGCCGTGCCGGCGGGGACGGTGTGCCAGGAGAGGAGGGTGTTCCCCGCCGAGTGCCGTGGCCTTCGCAGCACCTACCGCGGCCGGATCGCCGTAAGTGCCGCGCCCCCCCCCCCCCCCCGCGCCGCCGCCCCGCCCCCCGCGCCGCCGCGCCCCCCCCCCCCCCCCCGCGCCTGTGTGGAGCAGAGTCAGCTGAACCCCTCCCGCATTCTTCTGTGCGCTTTGGTTAAAAAGCTCGTCCTGCTTTCACTTGCCGTGGCGGGGTTTCTGAGAGGTCTGTCCCTCGTGGAATGTGGGATGTCGGTGAAGGATGAGCTCACCGTGCAAACTTCCCTTCAAACTGAGTTCGCCGCAGTCCCCGCCTCTGCTGCTCTCCTTTTCCACGGGACCACAGCTGCGTTATTTGCCTCGCTGTCAAACTTGCCTTTCAGTCAGCCAGCCAGCTCTGAAGACCTTGGACACAGATCTGTGTCATCCCAGAGAGCATGGTCCTTGCGGGTTCCTTCCAAAGCAGGACATCGTGTGATTCTATGAAATCTTGTTTCTGCAGGAATCCAGGTTTCAAAAGCAGTGTTGCTCCAGTACAGAATTCCGGAATTATAAATCCCTCTTGTTCACATCATATGTTCATCATATTTCTGAATGGCTCTTAAATTTGCCTAGAGAAGAAGCAGCATCCCCAGCAAATACTTTCCATTGCGCAGACATTGCTGTTTTCTGTTCAAATGGTGTAACTGTGTCTGAACTGTATGTTTGTATGAGGCACCAGGTGTGAGGGAATGCTTGCTTGCAGTTTCAACTTTTTTTATTTGTCCAAAGCATTACAACTAACAGTGATAAAAGCAACTCTAAGTGCACTATCTGATCAAAACATGAAAGTGGGGCAGCTGCAGATTCTTCACAGCTGTTTTCCCAGTGGCTCTTGGTTTTTCCTGAGCTAGAGATGCTTTTATTTTTCATACCTGAATTATTTCCCATCTTTTTTTCCAGCATTTGTTTGCTTAAGTATTTTTTGAACCCGTGTAAATGTTTGGAACAAAACATTCTTCTGTGCCTTGTGTGAGAAGGTGTTGCCTTGTGCTTGGGACAGGTTGGTTGGTGTCTCCCACTCCCTGCCCTTGCACAGCAGCATGTAATAATTCTGCTTCCACTGTGCTGCCTTTACACACGTACCCCTCCCTCAGATTCTTGCTGCAGTTCTCACTTCCTCAGGATGAGAAGTGAGCCCTGGTCTGCTGAGCAGCTGCTCCTACAGGAGCCACTTTGTACCTTTAGTCATTGATGAAGCTGGAGACCAAGAATCACAGAATGTTAGGGATTGGAAAGGACCTCGAAAGATCGTCTAGTCCAATCCCCCCACTGGAGCAGGAACGTCTAGATGAGGTTACACAGGAAGGCGTCCAGAGAAGGAGACTCCACAACCTCCCTGGGCAACCTGTTCCAGTGTTCCATCACCCTCACCGTGAAGAAGTTTCTTCTCGTATTTAAGTGGAACCTCCAGTGTTCCAGTTTGTACCCATTGCCCCTTGTCTTATCATTCGTTGTCACCGAGAAGAGCCTGGCTCCATCCTCGTGACACTCACCCTTTACATATTTATAAACATTAATGAGGTCTCCCCTCAGTCTCCTCCAAGCTAAAGAGCCCCAGCTCCCTCAGCCTTTCCTCATAAAGGGGATGCTCTACTCCCTTAATCGTCTTTGTGGCTCTGCACTGGACTCTCTCCAGCAGTTCCCTGTCCTTGAACTGAGGGGCCCAGAACTGGACACAATATTCCAGATGCGGTCTCACCAGGGCAGAGTAGAGGGGAAGGAGAAACTCTCTCGACCTGCTAACCATCCCCCTTCTAATACACACCAGGATGCCATTGGCCTTCTTGGCCACAAGGGCACAGTGCTGGCTCATGGTCATCCTGCTGTCCACCAGGACCCCCAGGTCCCTTTCCCCTACACTGCTCTCCAACAGGTCGGTCCCCAACTTATACTGGAACCTGGGGTTGTTCTTGCCCAGGTGCAAGACTCTACACTTGCCCTTGTTATGTTTCATTAAATTTTTCCCTGCCCAACTCTCCAGCCTGTCCAGGTCTCGCCAGATGGCAGCACAGCCTTGCGGTATGTCAGCCACCCCTCCCAGCTTGGTGTCATCAGCAAACTCGCTGACAGTGCACTCTATTCCCTCATCCAAGTCGTTATGAATATATTGAATAATACTGGTCCCAGTAACAACCCTTGAGGGACTCCACTAGATACAGGCCTCCAACTAGACTCTGTCCTATTGACCGCAACTCTCTGGCTTCTTTCCTTCAGCCAGTTTGCAGTCCACCTCACTACCCGATCATCCAGACCACACTGCCTCAGTTTAGCAGCGAGGATGCTGTGGGAGACTGTGTCAAATGCTTTACTGAAATCGAGATAGACCACATCCACTGCTTTGCCATTATCTATCCACCTCATTATGCCCTCATAAAAGGCTATGAGGCTGGTGAAGCATGACTTCGCCTTGGTGAAGCCATGTTGAGTCCCCCTAATGACCCCCTTATCCTTGATATGCCTTGAGATGGCACCAAGGATAAGGTGTTCCATCACCTTTCCAGGGATGGAGGTGAGGCGGAGCGATCTGTAGTTACCCGGGTCCTCTTTCTTGCTCTTTTTGAAGACTAGACTGACATTTGCTTTCCTCCAGTCCTCAGGCACCTCTCCTGTTTCCCAAGACTTGGCAAAGATGATGGAGAGTGGCCTAGCAATGACTTCAGCCAGCTCCCTCAGCACCCGCGGGTGCATCCCATCTGGACCCATGGATTTATGGATGTCCAGATTGCTTAATTGCTCCCTAACCCAGTCCTCATCAACCAAAGCAAACCCCTCCATTGTCCTGACTTCCTCTGGGGCCTCAGGGGTACAGGGCTCCTCAGGACAGCCTCCGGCAGAGTAGACAGAGACAAAGGGTATTCAATAATTCTGCCTTCTCTATATCTTCTGTCACCAGGGCACCCACCCCATTCATCAGTGGGCCTACATTGCCTCTGGTGTTAGTTTTATCTGCCATGTATTTGAAAAAGCTCTTTCTGTTGTTCTTGACCGTGCAGAGGTCTCGGTGTAAGGCAGTACCATGGATCTAGAAGGTCACAGTAACATATACCTCTCCTAGTAGTTCCTAAGACTCAATTTACTCTTTTAGCTGTTACCAGGTGTTGAACGGATGTCTTTGTGTTGCAATGCTGGTGTTTCTTTCCTGCATGGCAGCAGCTCTTTTAAAGCTGGTCATTTTGCATATAAAGTTGGGGTTGTTTGCTCCCACATTTTATCACCTTGTTTCTTACAGTCAGGGGTTCCTTCTGTAGACCCACTACCAGATCATGTTTTGTAAATAAATTATTTTCTTTCACACACACTTTTCCTTCTCGCTTTTTGGATCAGTCGCGAACATGGTAAGTGAAGAAGTCTTTCGAAAGGTCTGTGCAGGCTTGTAGTGTGAATGTCCTTGCATTGAGCAGTTTCTGTTTTCTTCAACTTTTTCATTTAGCTGTTTGTTAACTTCTGAGTTTTCCTTTCATATCCTGTGGCCGCCGTTTTTACTTAGGCTGCTCTGTTGAAGAGTCTGGAAGGCAAAGTAGACTCTACTAGCAGCTTGTTTACCTAGTTTTAGACTTGTATGATTTTATTCTGTAAACCCACATTGACTGTTTTCCATGGAGTAATCTTTATGCATGTATCTACTAGTTCTGCTTTTTATTATCATTATTACCATTTTGTAGTGATGATGATTTTGTTAGACAGATTGTGGTTATATTAAATGTACGGTTAATATAGCAGGAAAGATTAAAAGGGCAATTTAATGTGCTCACTGTTTGCGTTGTGTCATTTTAGGCTGATGTCAGCTGGTTGGTGAATGGCGTGCCCCAAGGGACTATTAAACAGCCCCTGGGGTATATTCCAATCATGGTGAAGTCCAAGTTGTGCAACCTCTATAATCTTTCTCCACAAGAGCTCATACAGCATCATGAGGAGGAAGAGGTAACAGGGATTTTGTGGGTCAGGAAAATCTGCATTTTACATGAGCAGTATCTCAGGCCAGCTTGTCTTTACAGAACTGGAGCATTTATATTTTGTTTCAAGTTTAACTTGTTATTTTCTCTGAATGTACCCTATTTATGGTGGCTCCATACAGCACCTTGAAAAGTTTGCAGTCACAGCTATCTTTGAATACAGGGATCTGTTTGGTGCTGATACCAAGAGTTCCAGTATACAACTTCTCAATTGCTAACCACCAGCTGAGGCTATGTAGCTGTGAGGTGCCTCTGTGGAGAGAAAAATTTGGAGAACAGGCACTGAAAGAGGTGTTTTCATTCTTGGTTGTCTCCTGCAGCTTTTTCCTCTTTTCCCCAGTAGTGTCAGCTGTGGGGATTTGAATACAGGTTTATTTAGTGCTGTATTTTGCACTCACAGAAAGAGTGAGCAAACTATGAAAGAAGAATATACAATGGCATACTATTGCTGTCCCCCTAGTGTCCCACTTGTACCTTCATTTGTAGTATGTTGAAGGCTGTTGAGACACTTTTTTGTCTAATGGCATACTGTTTAGGGAGCTATAAATGTATTTGTCTTAAGCTTGCATATCACTAGAAAGAGGTTTTCTGCACTGAAGAACCCTCTATGAACTCAAAATGAGAACTTCAAAGTATTTATTTGAAAAATAGTTATTGTGAGCTCTTCAGGGTCATTCAGCTGATCACACAGGGGTTTTACGTGTTGGGTTTTTTTTTTTTCTTCATTTAAATTGTGGAACATGCATCCCTTCCCTTGCACTGTATGTTACATTTAGACTTAATAATCACTGGCAAGGAGTGCAGCCTTCCAAAATGCAGTGCTGAAATGTATGTCTTGCTATGGGTTTCATAGTTAAAACGTTAAATACTTGTTAACATATAATACAGGCATTTTTGTCTTTTACTTAAAGTGCTGGCTTACTAATTTCTAAGCGCGTTATTTTTTTTTCCTTCTTCTGCCAGGAAATGGGAGGCTACTTTATAATCAATGGCTTAGAAAAAGTTGTTAGGATGCTGATTATGCCAAGGCGAAATATCCCTCTCGCAATGGCGAGACACAAATGGAAAAACAGAGGCCCTGGTTTCACAGAGTATGGTAAGGTGAACAGTTTCCTGCAGCATCCTTCTAGTAACTACTTGAGGACAAACAGGAGTGAACATCTATAGCTGACTTTTGGTAGTTTGTTTTGGTGTAGATCTTGTATAATGTTTATATTTTTTACTACATATAAAAATGAAGGGTCAGCACCACCAGAACGGTACAAGCGTGAGGCTGGTGCTGGCATCATGGGAGCTGCCTGAGCCGCCCGTGCTGAGTGAGGAGATTGTATTCCAGGCCTGGCAGTATGTCACCTTATGTTATGTGGAAGGTGTAACTAAAAACCCTACTTTCAGTACAAGTCAGTGTAAACTGCTGAACTTGTTTAGTTGAATTTGTTTATCCATACTTCATATTGGCAGATTGAATTTACATGAAGCAGATTAACTAGATTCTTGGCTGTCTTTGTCATGTATACTGAATAAAATGAGTTTAAAACTGGACAGAAAAGTTGCAGTTTTAAACTTTGATGTTATCAGCTGCTGATTTGACTGGACTGTGGTGCTTGAGCACACACTGTAATTCCACATTAATTCAGAAGCAGTGCCAGTTTAAACAGTCTCATTTGTTTTATTTTTCATTGACCTGCAGTGGATAGCACAGGACAGGACCAGGAAACACTGCTTCAGCAGTTACCACCCAAACACAGACATGTGAAAACTTGACCATTAGGAAGAGTACTTGTGTGTTGCTGTATCTTACAACCTAAGGTTACAGACAGAATAGTTGAGGCTTGGGGCTTTCCTTTTCTTAAAAACTGTATGCATCTTCCAAGCCTCTCAGCAAGTGTGCTGAGACATTTGTCCACTAAGAACTGCATTAAGCTGGTGTATTTATTTGAAGTGGGAGACTGATGCAAAAACTAGTGATCTGCTTCGTGTTGAGACAGGAAGTACTGAAGTTTCTCTCGTGAATTGCCTCAGACCTGCTTGGACACATTACAGCAATGCAGCCAGTTGGTTTTGTAGAGCTCATGTTGGTCTTTGCTTGTCTTAATTTTTGCAGGAGTAGTGATGCACTGCGTTAAGGATGAGCACACTGCAATAAACATGAACCTTCACTACCTGGAAAATGGTTGTGTCATGGTGAACTTCATTTTTCAGAAAGAGTTATTCTTCCTTCCCTTGGGATTTGCTGTGAAGGTAAACAACTAATGCTCATGCTTTCTGAATGAAATAATTACAGAAGTTTTGCTAAGCATTTTTATTTAAGTGATGAAAAGAAGCTTATTCCATATTTTCAGTATTTTCAGTCATCCTTATACTGGCTGAAGAACTAGTCCAAACTGAGCCTATGCCTGTAATGTAGCGCTTGACTGCAGCAGAGGACTTATGTGTAGAGTCAAGAGAAGGGGGGAGAGTTACTCAAGGGTTTCATTGGTTTTGCTATTGAATGCTCTGGATGTATAGCTCTTAGAGGCTGTAAGAGTTTGTCACCTAATGTGAAAGACATCGGGAATCTTTTTAAAATAGAATGTTACTTGAGTGTTCAGTGAGTGAACAACATTAATCATTAGCATCAGGTTGTCCCATCTAAAAATAAACCAGTGAACTGGCTTTTTTTTTTTAAGGAGAAAAATAAAATGTTGTTTCTGATTGGAACTGGAAGCAATGAACATCTGGAAGGATCTATTTGAGCACATTTGATGGTTGTAAACTTTGGATAGCAAGCTAAAGTTCTACTTGAGCCAAGACTTAAAATTCTGCTCTAAAATCACGCTTTCTCCAGTAGCAGAGCCCGAGTACTTCAGCCATGTATTTTACCTACAGCAGCTAAGTGTTGGAGCAGGTTGGAGGCCAGTGACACTACCTGATGGAAACATCGCATATATCAGCCTCAGTAAATTTGTATCTTCTTCTTTCAGCCTGCTGTATTCACATTGCTGTTGCACAATGCATTTCACTTTTTCTTCAACAGTTTCAACAAAAGCAGTTAGCAAAAGCAGCTGATTACCTGTTGGTTTAATATGCAAAGGAATTGTACTGACTTTCTGGTAGCTCATTAGATCTCAGGATAAGCAGGCCGTATTGTATGAAGTTCAAATTCTTCCATAAGTAGTCACTGTCTGTGGGTTTGCATCCCCTCTTGCCTCAGTCAGGCTTCTGTTCTGGCTGTAATTCTGGTTTCTTCTTGCTGTGTAATCATCCCAGTGCTCTCCTCTGTTGAACAAGAGGCAGGACGTGTGCTGGCTCCTTCCAAATTGTATATATCATGATTACCAAGCATTACATTGCCTCCCATAAATAAATCTTCCTCAGCGTCTTTTTCATGCAGCCTTCAATTTTTCCTGAACTTTTTGGAGCCTACTTAAATGTGATGAACAAATAATTCACTTAAAGATGAGGCACATTTGTCAGTAAATACAGAAGTAATTGGTGGACGACATATTTGCTTAACACCGACTTAAACAGCTAGAAAACCATTATAACACCAAGAGCTAAGAATATTGGATCTAAGTGTAAGCTTTAGTATATGAAGTGGTGAAACTAAAGTGAATTCGTTCTAATAGCCTTCATCAAAAGGCTAAATTGTCTTTTGGTTTGCATGAGCAGCTTGAGACAATGGTGAATTAAATTCATGTTTGTAAATGAGCTCATTCTGTAAATATATTAGTAAATCCTAAATTAGTAAATTCCTAAACAAGAGAAGCCCATTAATTTAAAGGGTGCAAGTTTGTTTTTTTCCAAGGGTCTCATTGGATTGGTAGTACTTGTGATCATCATCAGGGTATAAATATCCCCTGCGTTACTCTCTGGACACCTCAACCCCATAATATTTTTCAGTTTGCATGGTGGAAGGGTATTTCCAGAGTACTGAAAACCTAAATCAGTGGGGTGCCCTAGATCTTTTGCTGTATTTTATGGACAGATGTTGCTATGACTTTGTTTTTCTGATCTCATACACTTCTGTATTTCAGGCATTAGTGAATTTCCCAGACTACCAGATTTTTGAAGAGCTGGTCAAAGGAAAGGAAGGTGATACCTTTTACGTGAACTGCGTTACTGAGATGATGAGAGCGGTAGTGGATGCAGGCTGTTTGACACAGGAAAATGTCCTTGAATACCTGGGAAAGAGCTTCAGAATAAAACTTAACCTTCCTGAGTGGTACAGCAATGAACAGGCTGCAGATTTCATTTTGAAGTATGTATGTATACATGTAAGACTGTGTGATTCAGTGTAATTGTGTTGGAATTATGGGCAGAGTTAAGAGTACTGGGCACATTACATCACACTTTGTTATGTTTTTCACATGCATTTATGAAAAGATAGCCAGTGTCTAGTTTTTGATGGGACCCTAGGATATTATGATAATCGGTATTTGTGGTGTTGAGGAATATGTATTTTAATGGGTTGACACAAGTATCCCCATAACGGTTTCAGGAGAGGGTATTAGTTGTTATTTAGATGTGATTTTCTGACATATTTGCTAAATATTAAAGATTAAGAAAGAGAAGGTTAAAGTTAGGTCTATGACTGCTCAAGGTTCTATTTGTTGAGCAGAAATACCGCAGTTTTTGGCACTTTATCAGTTCCACACAGTTGGTGGCGACTATGATGGGAATTACATTTATCTTCTAAAATGGTAGAAACTAGATGTTTTTAAATATTTTTTATTCCATGGAATAAGTTAGAAAGGAATGGAAGAGCTGGCTTTGAGACTGTCAGTGTGACAGGCATCCATCTAAATAATTTCTTTTGCTAGTAAAGTATGTGTTTGCTATTTGAGAGGTTTTTTTAGCACATGAAAAGGATCCTTTGGGATGCCCAAGTCTTTGAGTACTTGTAAATAACGGGTGGTCTGGCTGGAAACACAAAAGACGGGTGCCTCAGAGAGGCACTTGAAAGTCCACAGACCAGCTGGAAGCACAGAACCTTGTACTGAGAAGTGTGAATGGATAATTTCAAGTTGGAATTACTCTGATTTGCTTGTTTCTAAATATTCTGGTGGGCGATTTGTTTGTTTGGTTTCCTCTGTTATGTTCTGTACACCTTATTTGCCTCAACTGAGGAGACAGAGGAGGAGGAACAGTGAAAACATTAATTGGGACATACCCTGTATGTAAGAGTGCTGGAACTGTAATTTTTCTGGACAGAACTTGCCTTCAGAGTTTTGTCTTGCTTTGCAGTGAAGTTGTGAAGCTTCAATAGAGTGCATTGTAGAGCAGAAGTGAAAAGCTGGAAATACCCTTGAGTGCTGATGGAGGTGTTTGTGCTCCTGTCCTGGAGACGGAGTGATCTCAAGTCTCTTCGAAAGCAGTTGATCAGCTTTAGTGGAAATTAGGCGTGGCTTTCCTTTTTATTGTTCTAGAGCGTTGTTCAGCCCACAGTTTTCCACATGTGTGTTGGTAGCAGTGGAGATTTAGACTTTCTGTGGCAGGACACTGATAGTGTTAACACAAGTGTTTCGTGGTTTGCTGCTAGCTTCCAGCTCAGATTTTGGGTGAGGTGCATGTATGTGGATATATGTGTGTATATGATTGGAGTCATACCTACTGTAAAATAACATGCAAAGCTCGTCTGTTGACTGGTCCTGACTAAAATATCTGTTTACCTAAACTGTATACTTATAAGGACATCTAACATGGGAGTGTGTAAAATCAATCTTTCACAGGGTTCACCTTAATCTAATCAAACAGGTATATCCTTGTGCTGATTTTGGCTGGGGTAGGGTTAATTTTCTTCATAGTAGCTGGTATGGGGCTGTTTGGAATTTGTGCTGAAAACAGTGCTGATAATAGAGATGTTTTTGTTATTGCTGAGCAGGGCTCACACAGAGTCAAGGACTTTTCTGCTCCTCACACCACCCCACCAGCGAATGGGCTGTGGGTGCACAAGGAGCTGGGAGGAGACACAGCCGGGACAGCTGACCCCAACTGACCAAAGGGATATTCCAGACCATAGGATGTCATGCTCAGCTTATAAAGCTTGGGGAAGAAGGAGGAAGGGGGGGATGTCTGGATTGATGGCGTTTGTCTTCACAAGTAACAATTACGTGTGTTAGAACCCTGCTTTCCTGAAGATGGCTTAACACCTGCCTGTCCATGGGAAGCAGTAAATGAATTCCTTGTTTTGTTTTGCTTGTGTGCACAGCTTTTGCTTTACCACATCTTTATCTCAGCCCACAAGTTTTCTCACTTTTACCCTTCCAATTCTCTCTTCCATCCCACCAAGGAGGGGTGAGTGAGCAGCTGTGTGGTGCTGAGTTGCTGGCTGGGGTTAAACCACCACAGTCCTTAACAAAACTAGCCCCTTAAGAAGACAAGTTGATTGTTTTTTCAGCTCAGCCTCTGGATTTTTTTAATTATTTGTTGGAATTATCATGTAATACTAAGGGCAGCTGGAAAAGCTTGTGCCTTGTCAGGCTTTTTAGCCAAAAAAATTGGTTTGCGATTATATGGGAGAAACTTTAAGAAAAGCTAGCATGAAAAGATGGTGTTATTTGTCCACCTTCTTTCTCTTCCTCCAGCAAGTGTATCTGCATCCACCTGACAAACAGAACTGAGAAGTTCTACCTGCTCTGTATGATGACCCGCAAGCTGTATGCTTTTGCCAAAGGGGAGTGCATGGAGGATAATCCAGACAGCCTGATGAATCAAGAAGTGCTTACCCCAGGACAGCTTTTCCTTATGTTCTTAAAGGTAAAGTCTTAAGGGGTTTAAGCCTGTGAGTGTAGTGGTCATCCAGTCCAGACCCGACAGTGACCATGGGGATGAAAGAAGAGCAGGAGCCAGGCTGAAGAGTGGGGAGCCTGGATATGCTATGAAGGCTGAGAGAGTGCTGGATGTAGTGTAACCAGGCAGTGTAGTTGAGGAAGGCTTGGCTATCTCAGTATAGTGTACTAAATGTGTTGCAGAAAAGCCTGTACAAAACCTGGAATAGAGCATTTCATAGGCTTCCAGAGAAAATGGAAGTGCCCCAATGAGGATGGGAATCTGAGGAAGGAGGAATACCGATCCTTCTGAAGTTCGAAGCGGGTTTTGAAGCAGCATACCTCTGTTGGATCAATTGATACGGGAGTGGTAAATATCTGCCTTGCAATGTTGCTGCTGTTTCACATGGCAAGTGTACAAGAAAATAACTGCCCTCTCCATCTTCCAAAAGTGAAGATTCATGATGTCGTAATCACTCTCCCATCTTTAAATTCCTTTACGGATCAGGAAGTTCATAGCACGCTTCTGACTTAAGCAGTTAATTTATTACTAGTGAGGAAAAAAATGCAGTTTCCTAATCTATTCAAATTCAGTATGAATTCCATTTATTTCTGGGGATTCCTCATTTTAGGATGCTGGGAGGAAATTATTCCCGTTCAGAATCTTGACTATCCCATTAAAATCATTGTGGAATAGTAGTTCCTATCCACAAGTAAAGATACTGCCCTGAGTTACTGGATAACTATTTTTTAGCCTTTCTTTTCCATTTTAGCCAAAATTTTCTTTAGCATTGTTTTGTTGAAAGACTACTAAAGCCTCTCTACTACTTGAGTGGTTTCAGTACATTTAGAAATAAAGTAAAAAGTGAGTTCTGTGAAGCATTTTAGTGTTATATGGAACTGCCACCAGGAATCAGAAAAGGTTGCTTTCCTGCCTGGCCATGTCAGATCAGCAGGGAAGTGAGTTAACAGTGCCTTTTTTTGAATGCAAAGATCCCAAATAGACTAGAGTATACAGTAGACACAGTGTGGCTGCACACAATGGATTTTTACTAAGAGTTCAAAGTGTTGTTGGGTATCTTATGTCCTTTTCTATGTTTTTGTGTAGTATCTTAAGATCAGAGCAGTGATAAAATTACAGTTATAATGAAAATCCAGTCCACTATCTCAGATTGTCTCAACAACATTTAAATAACGTGTGTCCATGGCCTTCCAAGTTCTGGTATCTAAACTTAACTTCATAATGTGGCTTTATTTTGTCACTGTATTTAGCAGGCTAATCAGTGGATTTATTCTTGTGGTCACATTATAGGTACAATTTCAGCTTTGGGTTTTGTTTGTTCTTTATGAAGTTCTGTTGTACTTCATTTGCCAGACTCCTCACCAGTCTGGGTGGAAGTGATTACTAAGCTGTTGAATCGGTATTTTCCTCGCAGGTCTGTGTTGACGTGATACTGTCAGTGTTTTGATAAAATGAAGTCAGTGTGGGAAATATGGCTGGAAAACTGTCAGTTCACTAAAAGCTGTTTGATTTCAGAGGATTTCTGTAGCACATGCAACTGATGTGAATTTCTAATTTGAGGCCCTATTTTCCTGTTTTAAATTTAAATCTCTTGCTTTTAAACCGTAGGAGAGGCTTGAAAGCTGGTTGCAATCTGTTAAGTTCGTTTTGGAGAAAAGAGCCGAAAAGGCAGATATCAGCATAAATGCAGACAGCTTGGTGAAGGCATTCAGCCTGGCAACAGACCTTACCAAGCCATTTGAATATCTTCTTGCAACTGGTAACCTGCGATCTAAAACTGGTAAATTTTCAGGCTCATGAAGCCTTTTTTTTTTCCTGCTAAACAGAATGAGAAATAACATGAAACTGAGCTCTTAGCTGAAAACAACTGCTTGTATGCAGACATTGTACACTGTAATTGAATTAATGAAAGTGGTTTGAGGAAAGGGATAATTGAGGAAAAAGTCACAGAATTTCAGTAAAAAGTACCAGCTGCAAATCCCCAAGTCACTTCACTGAGAATGACTTTCATATGTTTCTAAAAGGAGTTTGATTTTAAGCAATATTTTGGAATTTAAAGTGTCTATGCCTCTTACAGGTCACCAAGTTGCCTATGCACATGCAACAGCACATTTGCCTTCTGTTGTTGAGATCCTGTGTGAGCATCTTCAGGGCTTGTCAGTGGGAAAAATAAGAAACTGCCTTGTAACATCATCCTTTATTTGTTAAAGCTGGATGACATCCTGACATAAGTCTCCATTTTGTTCCCAAGGCCTGGGCATGTTACAGGACAGTGGTCTGTGTGTGGTGGGAGACAAGCTGAATTTCATTCGCTACCTTTCCCACTTTCGCTGCATACATAGAGGAGCAGCATTTTCCCAGATGAGAACAACAACTGTCCGCAAGCTGCTACCTGAATCCTGGGGATTCCTGTGCCCTGTGGACACCCCAGATGGAGAACCCTGCGGCCTGATGAACCACATGACAGCTGTGTGTGAAATAGTGACAGAGATGGTGCCCATGACAGACATTCCACCTTTGTTATGTTCCTTAGGTATGTTTTACTGGCTAGTTAACTTAATGAAGCAATTCCTTTTACCTTTCTGCCCTGCAAACCCATATCTGGGAAAGGTTCTCCAGATACCATCACTGCACACTGTTGAGAAGGTAAAATCAAGTTAAACTTGTACTTACTGTGCTTCTGTGTAGTGTTAAGCAGCATGTTGCTTATACAGGCTTGTCAACCTTTTGGAGAGTGTGAAGTTCCATATAAATGTCTTTTAGCTGTGTGCTCTAGAGTGAAGATGTTCAGTTAAGCAAAAGAAATTGCACAGTACAGGCTCTAAGAAATTGGACCAAGCAGTGACCTTCTAATGCTGCTGGTGACTTCAATTAAACTGCAGCTCACTTGTGATTACAACAATAATCACAGAATGTTATGGATTGGAAGGGATCTCTCAAGATCATCTAGTCTAACCCCCCTGCCAGAGCAGGAACACCTGATCAGGTTACACAGGAAGGCGTCCAGGTGGGTTTTGAATGTCTCCAGAGAAGGAGACTCCACAACCCCCCTGGGCAGCCTGTTTCAGTGCCCTGTCACCCTCACCGTGAAGAAGTTTCTTCTCATATTTAAGTGGCACCTCCTGTGTTCCAGTTTGCACCCACTGCCCCTTGTCTTATCATTGATTGTCACTGAGAAGAGCCTGGCTCCATCCTCCTGATGATAAAAATGGAAATCCTTATATCAATGCGAAAAATGGGGAGGGGAATGGCATTCTTAGTTGTGCAGGTTTTATATTTTCCAGTAAGTAATCTACACCTTTGCCTGTAGGCCTGAATTTTTTGATGTCTCAGAAAGCTTTTTGGTGTGGATTGAGGCTTTCTTCAGAAATAACTGATGTATTTTGTATGCTTTTTTGGCTGTTCCTTCAACCAACCCCCTCTTCTCACAGGTGTCACCCCCATTAATGTGACTCCAAGCAAGCCTTACACCGAGTGCTACAGAGTTCTGTTGGATGGCTCCGTGGTGGGCTGGGTAGAGTGGGACCTGGCTCCTGAGATCGCAGAAACCCTCCGCCGTTTCAAGGTTGCTTTCTTTAAAATGCTCCTTAGCTAAACATCCTCAATATGCAGTGGTCAAAAATATGCATGTTTGGAACTTTCTTCCTTTTTTTTTTTTAATCTGACCCAGTAAATTGTCTGTGGCTGTACGTTAGTATTGGAGTACACTTTCCTGTTTTTCTTGTTTATATCCGTGTATTGGGTCTGTTGGTTTAGGAAGTCATCATTGTTAAAAGAACTTTTTTTCTTGAAAAAGGTAAGATAGATATATTCTGTCCTTTTCTTGGTTGAGATTTTTCTAGAAGTATTTTAAAAATATATTCTCCACCATTTTGTATTAGTAAGTACACATGTGTTTGGCATTTTCATTGTCTAGACTGTTGGATGCAGGTTTGTGTTTCTAAATTGGTATTTCTTTGCACAAACAGGTAACACAAGAGAAGAGATTTCCTGCACGGGCAGAAGTTGTCCTTATCCCAATGACAGGAAAACCCAGCCTGTATCCTGGGTTGTTCATTTTTACTACCCCTTGCCGGATGGTGCGGCCTGTCAGAAACCTGTTCTATGGAAGGAAAGAATGGATTGGTACGCTGGAACAGGTGGGGTTTGCATCTTTCCTTTATAAAGTGCTGGCTATTACAGAGGTACCCAAGCATCAAAAACAGTGCTTTGGAAAATACTTGTGAAAGGATCTGAGGATAGGACATAGGGGTGGCTTGTGCTGAAGAGCTAGAATAAGTGGCAAAAGGACTTTCTACTTGTTTCTGTGGTGAACGGACTGTAGGGATCTTTTTGAGATATTGAAATCTGCTCTCACTATTAACTTAGTGAAGCTTTTGAGGCGAGTCCTGTGTGTACTGTCTCGTGTTCCATTGTGTTCTCCAGATTGCCCACGGGCAGCAAAGAAGTGGATTGCCAGGGAACTTGATCATTTAGAAAAATTAAAATGGGAGACAGGAAGGAGGACGTGTTACTGCAGTTTTGTATTTCCAGACTTGCTTTCCTTGCAGTTGGTCTGTGATTGTGATAGGTAGTTTAACAGCTGTCTGTTCTTTTTCTTCTCTGCTAATACAGTAAGGTACAGACAACCACCACAGCTAAAACTGAAATGGATAAGAAGACATTGGAGGTGGCTTGTTTTGCTTCCTTCCCTTTGAAAGAAGGGAGCAAACGAGAATTGTCCAATTTGATGCTTGCAGGTGTTCATGAATGTGGCCTCACTGGAGTCAGAGGTGGTGCCTGGAATGACCACTCACCAGGAACTCTTCCCTCACAGCATTCTCAGTGTGGTGGCCAACCTCATCCCCTTCTCTGACCACAACCAAAGTCCACGAAACATGTACCAGTGCCAGATGGGTAAGTGCTGTAGTACCTAATGCTGCAAGGGAGAGGGGAAAAAAATCTCTCACATGTGTATTCCAGTGTGTCTTCCCACATTCCCAAGTAAGAGCTCTTCCCAGACATTGTTTCAACATTGAGGTTGATTAACAGCCATTCTTTAAATGGCAAAGTAAATGAAGTCAAGTTTATCATCCTGGCTGCCTTCCAGTGGGCAGTTCTAGGTTGTTGCAGCCATATTGCCTTCCTTCAGCCTTTAGTAAGTTTTGTTTGGCTTTTTCTTAATTTGGTGGTGTTGATCATATAGACAAGTGAAGTGCGCTGCACCAGCTGTTTGTAATGTTAGTGTCTGACAGCTGTGCTGCCAACAGTGCCCTCATCCCCACAACCGACAGAGGTTAACCTGCTTCTGACTGGTAGCTATGGGAGATGCTCTGCGGTAGTTAGTGTGAGGTTTCTTTGCCACCTGTTTTCAGTGAGTGACTGCTGTCTTAACGCTGCAGCTGTTGAGAGGACACTTGCTAGGCACCTGTTGCAAGATAGTAATACAGCACTGTGACAGCAGGTTTGGCTTTTTTTAATGACAACTATTTAACAAAGATTTAAAGTGATTTATTTAGTTGTCTGAAAGAAGTTGGAATGGAGTATGTACATGAGGTTTCAATCAGCGGAGGTGTAAGTGATAGGCGAGAACCTTACATTAAATAAAAGCAGGCTAAGAGAAAGTGTGCGGGTAGGGACTTGAAGAGCACAAGTCTCTTTACCTCAATAACATCACTAGGATATTATACAGGGTGTTTCAAAAAGATGGACCAAATTTCAAAGAAATTGGAATTGAAATTGGGTCCATCTTTTTGAAACACCCTGTATTTCTGACAATCAGAAAACATGAGAAAGGTGACCTTAAAATGCTACCACTTTTTCATACTTTTCTGAAAGTACAAATGTGACTGTGTTCAAAGCTTGTTCGTCTTGCCAATATATTTAGACTGCAGAAGCAAGTGCTTTTTGGCCTCACTATGGGAAATTCTGGGGAGGGAAAAAAAAACAAACAAAAAAACCAAACCAGAATAAAAAAAACCCCACACTATACCAGCCTTATTGGATAGCTTGAAATTGCAGAAAAGACACAAAATTACAAATAGTCCTTATGAAGTACTATGAAAGGAATTGAGTGTTTGTGGTTCATAGAAACTTTTGTAGAATTATTAAATTCCAAGGGTTTTAAGATTGATAATCCCTCTAAATTGTAAGTATTTCCAGCTTTCTTCTTAACAAGATAAATGAGGATGAAACACAGATTAACTTTGAATTGATTCTGAATAAATCCAACTTTTTTTCTTTATAGGAAAGCAAACCATGGGGTTCCCAGTTTATAACTACAAGGATCGCTCAGATAACAAGCTGTACCACCTTCATACTCCCCAGAGCCCTCTGGTGCGGCCCAGCATGTATGACTATTATGGTATGGACAGCTATCCAGTTGGCACCAATTCGATTGTGGCTGTCATCTCCTACAGTGGCTATGACATGGAAGATGCAATGGTAAGCCACCAAAAGGAGGAATCCTGCTGTCCTGTAAGGGAATTTGGTGTGGGGGATTGAGAAGAAGGGTGGTACCTAGCTGAGAAGAGCCCATTTTCTGCTAGTCCACAGACTCTGCTAGGGCAGTTATAGGGGTACAGCAGTTACATGTTGTTACCACAGGTAATGCTGGAGGAACTGAGCTTAACTCTGGAGGTACTGAGCATAAAGCAGAGCTCCCTTGCACAAGGCAGTGGGCTTTCAGCATTGAAAAACACTGGGGTTGCAGGAGGTTTGGACCTTTTAGAATGTGGGAGGCTTCATTTAGGAAGGCAATGTTAGAAGTTAAGCATCAGATTGGAATGGAAGCGCTTTCTTTGTTGAAGTTATTGGCAAGTCTTTAACAGGCCTTCATTTGTTCTTTATAGATTGTCAACAAGTCTTCCTGGCAGAGAGGGTTTGCCTATGGAAGTGTTATCAAGATGGAGAGCATTGACCTTTCCCTTAAAGCCAGCAGGGCAGGTGACAATTTGGTATTTGGCATCAGGCCTGGTGATCCGAATATTACGGCGAAGTTGGATGCTGACGGACTGCCTTTTGTTGGCTCTATTCTACAGCCTGGGGACCCCTTCTACAGCTTTATGAACCTCAACACAGGGGAAACGTTCACTGTCTACTATCCGTAAGTTCAGCTTGTCCCTCTTGTCTCCACACACCCAGTGGTGAGCACTCTGAGATCAGTTAGCCTAGGAGGAGCTCCAGTATCTTTTCCTCCAGATGTTGTCTTTTCTCCTCCCGTGATAGTGTCCATGTCTTGACAGAGAGCATGAAGTTCACATTGTAGGTGACTCCCATGCACATATCATGGTTTTTCTCAAAGCCAGTGTATGCTGCAGAGCCTGACTTACCCCAGGAGGAGAATCTCAGGCCAGTAACAAGAAAGAGCTTGCAGAAATGTTTTGCCGTCTCCCAAGAATTGTTCCTCTGCCCATCCACTGCCCACGTTTTCTGTAGTTTTTTGTTAATTGACTTGCATAACGTGTTCTGTCTAAAAATCCCAAAGAAACTAAAACAAAGTGTGTGGTCCCAGAGACTTGCCAGAAAACCTTGTAAGCAAAGTTATTACAGGATTAGAGATTCAAAGAGCATTTTTGTTAACATTGCAGCTTCCAAACTGCTAGAACATAAAAACGTGTCAACTACACCCCTCCTTCCCCCTGGCATATTTCGAGGATAAGTTTTGTAAGATTTTTGAACTTCAGTTGAAAAAGAAAAGGCTTGCTGAGGCTTCCATTAAAATCCTCTTATTTCATGAAAGGGAAGCAAAAACATTGACAGAACCTGATGACATTTATATGCATCCTGCACTTCCAGTTGTCTGTACAACTTCAGGCCTTACCTGTGTCTCTCTACATCATTGACATAGCGAGTATAGTCCTGTGTAGTTATTCACATTGTGGTTTGTGAAGCACTTGGGTAACAGTAACCAGCATTACTGGGGAACCTATTTATTACTCTACAACGGATGGTGCCTTAGGTGCACTGGGAGAGTGCTGTGGACTCATAGAATTAGTCATTCTGGTTGTAGAGCAGGAGTAAGAGATTCGGCATGTGGTAGTGAAGATCTGTCAGATCACCCTTGTCCTTGCAGTTGTGGAGCCCTCTTTGGCCCTCCCACCCTGTGCTCCTGCTCCCCAGCTCTCTCATGCCAGCTTGGCCTTCGTTTAGGTTCCTTATCCAGAGAGACATTTTACCTCTCTCCCATTCAGCTTTTGTTTATTCTTGATCCAAATCAGGTAATTATTTAATTTCCTACAGAGCAATGAGGTTCCCAGCTCTCAGTGTTGGCTCCTGCCCCGTTTGCCCCAGAGACCCAGGACCCTTCTGAGGGAATTCTACCTACTGTCCTAAGCGCTGCATGCACTGCTAGATCTTATGCATGGCTTGGAAGAGCCGGGAGGACAGAGGCTTTAACTTCAAAGTTTGAACAAGCTTAGAAGAGGCTTATGAAGCACACACTGTGCTTTCCCTTTCTGGTCTGAGCTTTCCTCTCTGCTTTGCACTAAACCTAATTCTTTATTTTGGTATCCCACCAAGATGGTGTGAATTTTTGGGGGTAGTGAGAAAGACTGCTACCTTAAAGCAAATGGCACTGGGATACAGTTTGTCAGATAAAGTGTGGTATAGATGAAGCAGGTTTAAATTATCTTTATTTTAAACCATGGGTGGCACATTACCTGATCACCTGAAAGTTGTAGCTGTGCTTCTATATTAGAAAAAGCAAATGAATGGTACTTGTGTGATGCCATTTTAATGCTTGCTTGCCCTAACTCTTGTGCAGTCTGGTTTCCCTCACTACTGAATGATATTTTTCCAAGAACAGTGTCATTCTCCAGCTGTCCCAAGGTGTTTCATGAGACTTAGGAAGTGGTTTGGTTTTTTCCTTTGTTTCCCTTTCCTAGCTAAAAATCATTAGCACACCTAATGCCTTTGCTGTGATTGTTTTTCCACTTACACAGGAATAAGGAAGTTGGTATTGTTGACAACGTCAGGTTATGCAGCAATGACCGTGGCACTGGGAAATTCAAGAAGGCTTGCATCACTGTGAGGGTTCCCCGAAATCCAACTGTCGGAGACAAATTTGCCAGCCGTCATGGACAGAAAGGCATCCTAAGCCAGCTCTGGCCAGTTGAGGATATGCCATTCACAGAGAATGGGATGGTTCCAGACATACTCTTCAACCCTCACGGCTTTCCCTCCCGTATGACCATTGGGATGTTAATCGAGAGCATGGCGGGGAAGTCGGCTGCGCTGCATGGTGTCTCCTATGACGCCACTCCCTTCACCTTCACGGAGAAGAACTCCGCTTTGAAATACTTTGGTGAGACTTTGGTAAGTGCGGGTTATAACTTCTTTGGGACAGAAAAGATGTACAGTGGCATCAGCGGCCTGGAGCTGGAGGCGGAGATCTTTGTGGGAGTGGTGTATTATCAGCGCTTGCGCCACATGGTCTCAGACAAGTTCCAGGTGAGGACAACAGGGCCTCGAGACTCGGTCACCAACCAGCCCATCAAGGGGAGGAATGTGGAAGGTGGGATTCGCTTCGGTGAGATGGAGCGTGACGCTTTGCTGGCTCATGGCACGTCGTTCTTGCTGCAAGACCGCCTGTTCAATTGCTCCGATGGCTCCGTAGCTTATGTCTGCATGAGCTGTGGCAGTATGACATCTCCTGTGCTGGAGAAACCGCTGCACTCCTCCGCTGTGACAAGCAACAGGAGATACTCCTGCTCTGTCTGCAGTGAGGTGGACAAGATCGAGGTTGTCCCTGTGCCCCATGTCTTCCGTTACTTTGTGGCAGAGCTGGCAGCCATGAACATAAAAACAAAGCTGAACGTGGAGTAGCTCTGTCCTTGGGCATGGCGATGCTGCTGCTGGGAGGGAGGAAGCACATGTTGGTTCTGCCTTTGCCCCCAGCAGGTTTCAAGTGTTAAGTCAGTTCTCGAGTTCTTCAAAAGTTTGCAAGATTAATTAGATGTTCATATTGAGACAGGACAGTTGCCAAACTGTACGGTGAGGAAATGCGGCTCTGTTGAAGTTTGTTTGCACTTCCTAAAGGATCACTAGTTATTGAGATGTGATGTATGGAAATCAAGCAACATCACTGCTCCCATGGGGCTGCAGGGTTGAGAGCAGTGGGGATTCTTCATTCTGCAAGTGCTGGCTGTGGCTGCAAAGATGAAGAGGTCATAAAACAGCATGAAGTCAATGCTGGAAATGACAAAAAAAATTTTTTTTTAAGAAAAATCCTGGCAAAACATATGCCTTAATGATGGGTACATGTTAAAGTGATTGGACACCTTTGTTTTATTTCAATACATATTCCTTGAAACTTATGAAGAAGAAGGCACAAAGTTCTAATTGCAAGAGACCAAGGGGACTGAGCCGGGCCTGTCCTGGGAGCGCCTAGTGCTCTCATCCCACAGCGGTGGGGTTTTTTGGTGCGTTTGGCTGAAGCAGCAGCAACCAGCGGGCGTTGCAGCCCGGGCCCCGGCCTGCGCTCGGCTTCCTGGAGCGCCATAAAGCGCGGACGTCGTGGTGGGGAGCTCGCCGTGTCCCGGTCACTGCACACGCCCGGTTCCCTGCAGCAGAACCACCCCCGCTCGGTGGATGTTCGCCCCTCCCGCGGCGGCCCGGGCAGCGCTCCCACCTGCACCCGCCTTTGTCCTGGCTGCCGGGCTGGTGTCTGGTTGGGCCAGGCAGCAGCCTTATGCTTCTTGTTAAGAGTTCTTTTGTACGTTTCTACATTACCTGTCTCCAGAGCTGTGCTGAGCGCGGGGGGGCTCTGGCAGGGGCCGGCGGGGGCGGCTCTCCCAGGGCTTGGTGGGAGGCGGCAGGCGGGAGGCGGTGGGGCTGGCCCCCGTGGGCGACGCGAAGGGATGCCGCACGCCCGGCGGTTCTCGCCCTCTCCGCACCAGTCGCAGCACCTCGGCGAAGGAGGGGGCAGGTGGCGGCGGGACCGGTGGCGGCTCCATGGCGCGGCCGGGGCGGGAGCACCAGGGAGGCGGGGCGGGACGGGCCGTACCACTGGCAGGGAGGGGAGACAGACGGTCCCACTGCTGCGGGGGGGGGGGGAGCGGGGGGAGGGACACCAGAGACACCGCCGGTGCCAGGCCCGTCCCCTCATCCCCCGGGGCCGCCCCGCCGTGACGCCAGGTGATGGGCGACGCAGCTGGCGGCGGCAGTTGGGGGCTGAAGCTTCAGCAGCTCCAGGAGCTATGGCTGACACGGAGGTTACCTGGGTGCTGCTGGCTGCTGGTGCACTCCTGCTCCTGCCCCGTGAGTACCCCCGGGAGGGACAGGGGCGGCCCCGGGGGGCGGGAGGGCTGGGTGCCATCCAGCCTGGGTGCGAAGGCTGAGCTGGCAGCTGTGGTGGGTGCAACATGCGAGGGACACAGCGCCCCTAAGCTCTTTCCCCCCACGCTAGCTAGCAGGCCTGCCGGGCCACTGCCCACGCTGGCCCCACCGCTGAGCATGGTGGTGGCCGGGCAGCTCCGGCGGCTGGTGGTCTGCGTGGTGAGGGACCTGGCCCCCAGCTCTGGCCATGCTGTCTGGATCTCTGATGGGAACGGCAGCGCCCTGCAGTCCTTTGCCTACGGGACATCCCAGGAAGATGGTGGCACCATCTGCACCATCTCTCTTCTCCCCGATGAGCCCCTGGCTGAAGGGAACCTCGCCTGCCATGTGGGGCCCAACAAGACCTCCCCAGCCCACAGCTCCAGCCCCATCTGCATCATGGGTATGGCCCCACTGCCACCCCCTGCCTTGCCTGCTGCTGCCCAGCCTGGTGGCCCCTGAGGTTGGGGGTGCTCTGGGGCCAGCGAGGAGCAGGTGTGAAGCCGTGTGAGCCAACGTTGCTGCCCCAACCAGCAGGCACAGGAAGGGGTTTGTGGCTGGCCCTGCTACACACCTGGCACCAGGCTGCTGCTGCCTCCCCAGCTGCTCTTTCATCCCACAGGCAATGAGGAGGCAGCAGAGCTGTGTCCTGGCAGCACGGCCGGTGAGTCTCTGGGCCCTGCTGTGCTGGGAATGTCATTTGCCAGGGAGCAAACTGTGCTGGGCTCCTGGCAGGGCCCTCGCTGGGGCTGTATCGTGGTTGGCATGTGTCTTCACAGCATCGAGAGGATGAAGATCTGTCTCTGCAGGGAGGATGGGGAAGGTGGGTCAGAGCCAGCCTGCTCTCAGGGATAGCATGAGGGTGACATGAGGTGTCTGGGGACATGAGAGGGTGACAGAAGCCCACAATAGGACCCAAGGAGCCTGTTAGGCCTGAAGTCTTGGGGACAGTCCCCTCGACGTGGCCCTGCCTGGAAGGGACGTGGGGGCAGCAGGGTGCCTGTGGCAGGCATCACCCAGTCCCCTCTGTTGCAGTGCCATTGTCCCGCACCTCAGCAGCTCTGCTTGTGGCCATGCGGGTGGTGCTGCTGAAGGCTGCGCTCTCTGATGCTCTGCTCACCTCCATCCTCCTCACCCAGAGCTGAGCACCGCGGCGCAGGCCCAGCCCCAAGGGGTAAGTCCTCCTGGTTTGCCCCGGGGGTGCAGAGGGCACCTGAAATACTCTGAAGGAGGGGGAGAGGAGACCCCCAAACAGAGGATGGAAAGAGAGACTCAGTGTTGTTTGGGGGGTGCAGGGGGGAACCCCGTGTGGGTGGGGAAGAAAGAGGGGCTGCCATGTTTTTGTGGGTGGCAGGGACCATCTGAGGGGTGGGAAAAGACCCCGAGTTATCCAGGAGTAGGGAGGAGACCCCGAATTATCTGGGGGGTAAGGGCAGGACCCCAGATCTCCAGAGCAGGGAGGGGCCCCGGAAGACTCCGTGGGCGGTCGGTGGTCGCGGAGGGGACGCCGCGGGGCGGGGACACGCACCACACGCCCCCGCCCCTCCGCACCGGGCCACGTGCGCGACCGCCGCTGTCACGTGGAAGCCCCGGAGGCGATTGTACGGCAGCCGGGCAGGGCCGCTCGGGTTGGGTAGCGGCGGGCAGGCGGAGATTGGCTGGGCGAGCCACGCGCGCCGCGGGGATTGGCCGGCGCCGCGCGGTTGCTATGGTTACCCGGCGGGGGGGCGGGGCGCTCCCGGAAGCGCGAGGCGGAAGCGGAGCCATGGCGGCGGTAGCGCTGTTGCTGCTGCTGGCGGCGACGATGGCGGGAGGCGACGACTCGGACTGGGTGCGGCTACCCAGCAAGTGCGAAGGTGAGTGGGGCCGGGGGTGGGTGAGCTGGAGGGGCCCTGCTGGAGCGCCTGGGCGCGGGTCGCCGGGCGAAGCTGCGGTGATCGGCCGCCGCCTGCTGGCTGCTCGGGCCGGAGGGTTACTGGTGCGGAGGCTGCGGCCGCAGGCCGAGACTTAGAAACACATAATGTCCTGAGTTGGAAGGGACCCACAAGGATCATCGAGTCCTACTCCTGTCCCTGCATAGGACAGCCCCACAATACACACCGTGTGTCTGAGGGCATTGTCCAGTCTCTTCTTGAATACTGTCAGGCTTGGGGCCGTGACACCTCCCTGGGGAGCCTGTTCCAGTGCTCCACCACCCTCTGGTGGAGCATGACTGTGCCCCCGCGGGCTGCCCCTCTGCCTGCCCCTGCCCGCCCTCACAGCCCCCGCAGGGGCGCTTTGCTGTGTGCCTGCAGTGGCGTGGAGCCTCCCCGGTGTGTCCCTGTTTGTGGCCGCCTTCCGTCCTTTCCTAGCAGAAAAGTTTAGGGGTGCTCCGGCAGTCACTGCTGTCTCCAGTAGACACTAGTCACCTGGTGGTTCATAGCTGGGGCTGGTCATCTCTGCTGCTTGCAGTTCAGCCTCAGTGATGCTTCCTTCCTGAGCAGCCCCTTGATTAACAAGCAATCAAAGGCTTCACAGGCAATCCAGGGCTGGTCATGATAGACCTTTGCTGTCTGCTGTGGTTTCCTCTATCTTTGCTGCGCAGGGACATGTGGAGCTTGACAGCAAAGAGAAAAAGATGAAATGAAACTCCAGACCTCTCTGCAAAGCTTTTCCTGCCAGGGAAGCAGCTCTGGAGACACTGATGTCTGAGCTGTGCTGTGGCACCTGCATAACCTCAGAGAAGCATCATAGTGAGCACTGACCACATGCTGCTCCTCTTCCTGCCCAGGCTTGGAACCTGTGTCAGCATGCAGTGATAGCCATGGACAGCATCTGGATAACTTGACCTGGCAGTGAGGGCACCTGGCATGTGCGGGGATGCTGCAGCAGGTGTGGTGTGGAGAGGGAGGTCCTCAAGGCCTGAATCCAGAGGGGCTGCAGGAAGAAGCACTCATCCCACCTGAGGAGTGGCTGCAGTCACCTCCAGCCACTGGTGCCAGCAGAGCAAGGAAAGTGCAGGAGGTGCGCACAGGCTTCTTGGCATGTGCACGCCAGCCATGGAGAAGCTACCTCGCTCTTTTCCTGTGGTAGATCTCTGCTCATGTCATTGCCTGGAAGAAGATGTGGTGGCTCATCACTGTCCAACCATTCCTGCTGAGGCTTGGACCTTCTCCCAAAGCGGGGCTTGAAGAGGTGGCAAACAGAAGCCTGCAGCACAGGACAAAGTCCTCCAGCCTCCCAGGACCCTGGCTTTGGGGGAGGAAGGACCACATCATGCCTGGCTTCCATCCTTCCATATTTCCACATGTTTAGTCCCTGAGATATTTCTCTTCTGCTCTGTTTTTATAACTCTGTAAGACTGTACAGAAGAAATAAAGCTTTTATTTCCTTTTGTTTCCGTGTGGGGTTTTTTAGTTCTATAAAAGAAAACATGCATCCTGTTATAAAGCTGTTGGTGCTGTCATCTTTGCTGCAGGCAGTGCCCCACACAGAGTTGCTGGAGCTGAGAGCCCGTCGTGCGGTGGCACAGTCCGTAGCCAGCATCTTTTCCCACCACCCAGCTGCTCCATCTCCAACACAGCCTCCGTATCTCCAGAGCACTGGAGGAATTGTTACCGGGTGGGATGTGCTGGTGTCATGAGGAGGAGCTGTGACCTGTATTACAAAAAGACCCCATCCTCTTCCAGGAGGAACAGAGTAGCTGGTGATGCAGAGGCAGAGGTTTCAGTGGCTGTGAAGTGGTGCTGTGGGGAAACGTGCAGGCAGAACTGGCGCCATCTGCCTTCCTAGCTGTGCCGTAGCAGCTGGCTGCAGGGATGTACAGACACCTAAGCATTGATTTAGGTGTTCCTGCTTCAAGGAATCTCCAGTGGAATCAGTTGAGCCATTCCTGGTTATTTGAGTGGCCAAGGTGTCTGTTTTCTGCTCACAGCAGCTCCAGCGTGCCCAACTCTGTGTGCTTGTTTGTGCTGCCTTCCCATCCCCTGGTGCTGTGTCACGCTTCCCATCAGAGCAGAGAAACCCCCTCACCTGCCTCTGCTTTCTTTCCTGCAGTGTGCAAGTACGTGGCAGTGGAGCTGAAATCTGCTTTTGAGGAGACCGGCAAGACCAAGGAGGTTATTGACACCAAGTACGGCTTCCTGGACGGGAAGGGCTCTGCTGTCAAGTACACGCAGTCGTAAGTGAGAGGGCTCGTGGGGTGAACAGGGCAGCCATGGGGTGCTCCTTCTGTTTGGGGGAGCCTGGGAGCTGCAGAGCACTCCTCCATGGTGGCAGCTGGGCTGAGGCCTCACTCTGTGCCCTGGCTGTTCTTGGGTGGCAGTGCTGAACCCGAGCCCCCGCTTCTCTCCGTGCAGGGACATACGATTAATCGAGGTGACGGAGAACATCTGCAAGCGGCTATTGGATTACAACCTGCACAAGGAGCGGAGTGGCAGTAACAGATTTGCAAAGGTGAAGGCTGTCCTCCAGTCCCCTGCTTCCAGGCATCCCTCACTTGCCCCTGCACTGCCAGGGTGCTGAACTGGGGTTCGTTCTTCCCATCCCCTGCTAGTGCCCAGCCTGCAAGGCATGCTGTCCCCAAGTCAGGTGTGGGGCACCATTCTTGGGGGTGGGCAGGCCCCTGCCCTTGCCTGCACAGATGGATGCCTGGCACACGTCTTCCTGTTGTTTTTGGGAGCAGGTTTGCAGAGAGGCACTCACTGCCACTTGAACTCCCTCCTAGTAACATTGATGCCCCAGGATCCCTGATTTTGGCTGGCTTGCATGTACCTGAATCCCTGGGCACAGTTGTAGGGCCAGTGCTGAGAGGGGAGAGCAGGAGCCCAGCAGGAAGAGCACTGTTTCACCAGACAGCACTGCTTCCCCAGGGCATGTCGGAGACATTCGAGACCCTGCACAACCTGGTGCACAAGGGAGTCAAGGTGGTGATGGACATCCCCTATGAGCTGTGGAACGAGACCTCTGCTGAGGTGGCTGACCTCAAAAAGCAGGTACTTGGCCTGGTAGGACTGGCCCTTGGTGGTGGCCGTGGCCTTGTGGGCTGAAGCACAGGGGGAGAGAGGGTCTGGAGGTGCACTGCCAGGAACAGGGGTGTCAGCAGACCCTGCTGCCCTGTTCCTGGTCATGCCCTGGCGGCATGCAGCTGGAGCTGGGCTCTCCTCTCTATGCTAGTGTGATGTGCTAGTGGAGGAGTATGAAGATGTGATCGAGGACTGGTACAGGCACCACCAGACAGAAGATCTCTCCCAGTTTCTCTGTGCTAACCATGTGCTAAAAGGGAAGGACACAAGTAAGTCCTGGCTACAGCCAGGGGCAGCACAGGCAAGCTGGGGTGGGTAGGGGAGCCCTGCCAGGGCACAGGGAGCCCTACTTCTCCCTCAGGGCCCCCTCTACCCTTCTCCCCAGGCTGCCTGGCAGAGAAGTGGACTGGCAAGAAAGGTGACTTGGCAAGCGTGGGGGAGAAGCAGAGCAAGAAAAAGAACAGGAAGAAGAAGAAGAGCCGGAAGGATGAGCGCGAGGGAGCCGCTGGCCTCCCAGCCGCAGGGGAGGCCCTGGAGGAGAGCGGGGTCCAGGAGGAGGCTCCGCTCACCCACAGCCGGGTCGATGAGCTGTAGGCATGCAGCCGCAGCCTCTGGGGCCACCCACTCGGGAGTTGTCATCCTGCCACGTCTTGCAGGTACCAAAGGAAAAGGGACTTGTGTCACGGCATAAGCGACCCTGGGGAGGCCAGAGCAGCCAGCTCAGACTTGCCAGCGATCCTGCGAGCAGGGGGTGGCACGGAACCGCCGACCCAGCAGCTCCGGAAGGCCGCGGGTGCTTCCCTGGTGCCAGCTCCTCGTCCTGCCCGCGCTGCCCACACCCTACCAGGACTGTAAATAAAGACGTTTTCCCCAGAACCGTTGCCGCTGCCGGCCCTGCTTCACCCGCGGTGCGGGGGCAGGCGCAGCTCCTGCTGCGGGCGGCGGCTTCGCCTCTGTCGCCAGGCCCGGCCCCACCGGGGAGGCTGATGCGCTTCCATCGGCCCGGGGCGGTGCCGGCGGGCGGGCACGCCCCGCCCCTTTCCGGCACCGCCCCCGCTGCCGCGTAGGGGCGTGGAAGGAGGGGGCTGTGGGAACGGGGATTGGCGGGTCTTCAGGGGGCGGAGGAGGTGGTGGGGTGGGATTGGTGGGGTGCCTGGAGGGGGCGGGGCTTGGAGTCGGGGGCCGGGGCCGCGGCGCAGCGGGGCCGGAGCGGGGTCGCGATCGGGTCGGCGGGATGGTGGACAGCGTCTACCGGACGCGGTCGCTGGGGGTGGCGGCGGAGGGGTTGCCGGACCAGTACGCGGATGGACGGGCGGCCCGCGTGTGGCAGCTGTACATTGGGGACACGCGCAGCCGCACGGCCGAGTACCGCAGCTGGCTCCTGGCGCTGCTCCGCCAACACCGCTGCCGCTCTGTCCTCGACGTCGCCTGCGGCACCGGGTGAGGCACCGCGCCCCGCGCCCGCCCGCCTCCCAGGTTCTCCCCACCCCGCGGGGCTAACCTGGGCCCTGTGCCCCTCGGCCGTCCCCAGCACCCCCTCCCCCGCCACAAGCGCTACGGGCCCCCTCGCCTGCCCCCGGCTCCGCTGACAGCTGTCTCCCCAGGGTGGACTCCATCATGCTGCTCGAGGAGGGCTTCCAGGTGACCAGTGTCGACGCCAGCGACAAGATGCTAAAGTATGCGCTGAAGGAGCGCTGGGAGCGGCGCAAGGAGGAGCCCTTCGACCGATGGGGTGCGGGGGTTGCGGGGGCTGGGAGGAACGTAGACACCAAGCCCTGGCACTGGGGACCTCTGCCCTGAACCCCTTCCGCGGCCCCCCCGCCCCGGGTGTCCTGTCCCCAACCCCTTGCTGTGCTCAGGCCCCTGGCATGGGTGTCAGTGTCCAGGCGGCTGTGCTGCAGAGAAAGGGAGAGACTTGCTGGCACCAGCTGCTTGGCAAGTCCAGGCCATGGCCCTCACCTGCCTGCTGGCCCCAGGCTGGATCCAGCACCCGCAGGGGCCAAGTTAGGGCTGGGGGACACTGGGGTGGGGTCCTGCATGCAGGGGAGGCTCTTAGGGTGTCCCTGCCCTGATCCACTCCCCTGTGCTGCAGTTATCGAGGAGGCCAACTGGCTCACCCTGGAAAAGGACCTGGAGAAGCCAGGGGATGGGTTTGACGCAGTCATCTGCCTGGGCAACTCCTTTGCACACCTGCCTGACTTCAAAGGTGAGTTGGTGGGGGAGTGAAGGGGGTGTGGATACCTATGCACATGGTCTTCTAGCAGGCTGAGAATGTGCCCTAACTTATGACATAAGTAGGGCAGTGGATTACTCCCAGTGGAGTTGCTGTGTCATGGCATGTTTCCAGGGAGCCTGGCATGAGTGGGGCCATGAGGTCATGCGGTGGTAGACTTGTGTGCATCTATGTCATATCTCTGGCAAAGCTGGAGACACACCCAGACTTGTGCCTCAAGTGGGGTGGTGGGTTCCCCACGTGGCATACTCTGCCTCACTGAGGCTGAGAACATGCCTGAGCTCATATCATGGGTGGGGCTGTGGGTTCACCAAGCTGAGATTGGGGTGGAAGGTGGTGGGGGCAGCTGTGTGTGTATATGGGTGAGATGGGGCCTCATTGACTGCGCCATATGGTACTGCCAGTGCCTGGGGACAGCATGGTTTCCTGCCCAGGGGACCAGAGTGACCACAAGCTGGCCCTGAGGAACATCGTTAGCATGGTGCGGCCCGGGGGTGTCCTGGTCATCGACCACCGCAACTACGATCACATTCTGGCCACAGGCTGTGCACCGCCTGGCAAGAACATCTACTACAAGGTGGGTGGCTGGCAGACCCAGCATCATGTCACACCCCTTTGCCCCAACCCCTGGCCCCAAGCGGGGCCAGGTGGAGCAGGGCTGTCCCCAGGCTGGGGCCCACCCCATCTCTGCAGGACACAGACATTCTCTTGTGGTCCCCAGAGCGACTTAACGAAGGACATCACCACCTCAGTGCTGCTGGTAAACAACAAGGCACACATGGTGACCCTGGACTACACGGTGCAGGTCCCCCCTACTGAGGCAGGGGCAGCCCCAGAGCTGAGGTGAGAGGGGCCGCAGGGGTGGCTCCCAGCGTGGGGTGGGGGTGGCCGGCGCTGTGCCCTGCTGCCCCCCCACCTCACCATTGTTGCCTCCTCACAGCACGTTTCGGCTCTCGTACTACCCGCACCGGCTGGAGGCCTTCACAGCCCTGCTGAAATGCGCCTTCCAGGGGAAGTGCCAGCACAGCGTACTGGGCGACTTCCAGCCCTACACACCAGGGCAAGCCCACGTTCCCTGCTACTTCATCCACGTTGTGAAGAAGACAGACTGAGGGGGCTGTGAAGATGGTACTGTGGTGGCTGAGAGCTACAAGCAGCTCTGGAGACAAGCAGGGAGCTGGGGACATTTCTGGGAGGTGCCTGGAAGCCCCCTCCCCTTAATGAAGAGCACTCGTGAGAGTTACTGGAGCCCGTGGTCCGTGTGTCCATGTCTGGGCAGGGAATAGGGTGAGGGGGATGGCTGCAGCCACCTCAGGACTCCCAGGGAAGGCAATGCTCAGCCTGGGGAGAAGCATGGGATGGGTGCAGGCACAGTTTCGCCCCCAAACCCCCAGCTACAGGTGCCAGTCATTCCTGTGGTGCAGAGCTTGGGACTCTCCTTGAAGCAGAGAACAAAGGGGAGCTGGCTGCTGGGTGATTGCACGTCCCTGCTGAGCACCCTGCAGCACTGCTCACAGGGGTGTACTGCAAACAGTGTTCTCCCTTGTACCCCACCCCCCAACAGGTGCTAACACCTTGACACTCCTCAGTGCCCCCAGCAGGGCTCCCAGGGTGGGGAGGCTCCACACATCCCTCCCCAGTGCTTTTGCTGCAGCTTCCTCCTTGCCTGCTCTGGGGAAGAGGTGGGAGGCCAGCTGCAGCCGGAGCAGCAGGGCTGGAAACACCCATCAGCTAGGGCTTCATGCTTCCACTGCCTGCAGCTGCTTGCTGAAGAACCAGCCTTTCAAGAGGAGCTCAATGGAGACTGGTCAGCAACAACCACAGTTGACTCAGGGATGCAGCTGCCAGTAGCTGCGGTGCAGGCAGCAGCAGGGCAAAGCACTGACCCGACAGGCTAGGGCGCACACAGGCCCCAGATTTAACATGAGGCTGCCCATGAGCCACACCAGCAGCTGCAGGGACTGGGCAGAGGCAGCTGCTGGCCAGCTGGCTGCCACACATGGCTCAGGAGTAGATTTATTTGTCATCCTTGGCAAAGGCTGGGAATCAGGTCAGATGTGACTGTGCTGGCAGCTGCTGTGAGGCTGCAGAGGGAGGTGAGACAGGACTTCAGGGAGTCTGGGCCAATGCATGGTTGACCCAGATGGCAGCTCTGGGCTGCTTCAGCCAAGGGTTGAGTATTTCTGAGCCTGAAGCACTCCCTCTCCCTGTGACAGGTCTTTCCCAGTATCTGATGGGAATGTCCTTTGCTGCCACTTGTCCCCATTGCCTCTTGTCCTGTCGCCCAGTGCCTCCAGGAAGAACTAGGCTCCCTCTGCAGAGGCAGCTCAGCTCCCAGCTGAGCAAACCCCACTCGCTTGGCCTTTCCTCATTTGCTGTGGGCTCCAGCCACTCTGGCAACCTTTGCTGGACAGGAGTGGCCCTAGGACTCTTCACAGGTGTGCTCCCCCATCTATTTGCAGGACGTTGGTTTCTTTGCAACACCCAGCATGTGCAGGGGCTTACAGAGACCTTCCCGAACACACAGACGCCATCAGCAAGCAAAGACTGGAGGCCAGGAAGTCAATACCTACTGCCAAAAACCTGCATTTATTCAGAAAGACCATGTCAAGCTAAGGCCAGGTGCAGTAGCTGTATCCTGCTGCCCTCTGGCCAATACCCCTTACTGGGGGCTGACACCTCAACAAGCAACTGCCTCCAGCCCACCTCTTGCCACCAAACTGGATGCAGTTTGGGCCTTGCTCCTCCACCAATGTTCTGTCACCCATGGAGACACTTCTACATTGCCCACAATCATGAGACTCTGCTTCCTCCCCATGGGGAAGTCACCCCAGGATGCTCCCAGCAGCCAGAAAGTGCTCCCCAAGATGTGGACCATTACAGAAGCCACCATCAACTTGGCTGAGCTTCCACCAGGCTTTGGCTCAATAAACTGCACAGCCACTTCTTCACCCAAGCTCAAAAGAAGGGGGCCCAGAAGACATCGGAGAAAAGTAGGTGAGTGCCATTTGTGCTTGGTCTCTTGCACCCCTTAACACATCCTCCCCATCACTCCTCCAGTCCCAGCTCTGCTGACCATTAGCAGGCAGCAAACTTCTGCTGGATGAGTCTGTACCTGGCCAGCTCCAGCTCAGAAACTGATGGCTGCAACCTGGTAGCAGCCTGCAGGAAATCTTCCATGGTCAGGATCAGCACAGAGCTCTCGGTATCCAGCCCTGCAGGAGAGAAAACAGGAAAAGGCTGAGAGCCAAGTGCAGGGGTGGCTGGTGAGATCCAACAGCCCCCTCTCCAGCCACCTGCAACTGGAAGAAAAACCTGTCTCTCTCCTTCCCCCTGAGGCCACGCATTGGAGGTGAAGATGATCACACCTGCAGAACCTGCCAGCCTACCAATAACCCAGCAGTCAAACACAGAATCATATCAATAGAATAGTTTGGGTTGGAAGGGACCTTCAAAGGTCATCTAGTCCAATCCCCCTGCAATGAGCAGAGACATCTTCAACTACATCAGGTTGCTCAGAGCCCCGTCCAGCCTGGCCTGGAATGTTTCCAAGGATGGGGCATCTACCACCTCCCTGGGCAACCTGTGCCAGAGTTTCACCACCCTCACTGGAAAAAATTTCTTCCTCATGTCTGGCCTGAACCTCCCCTCCTTTAGTTTAAAACCATTATCCCTTGTCCTATCACAACAGGCCCTGCTAAAAAGCCTGTCTCTATCTTTCTTGTAGGCCCTTTTGAAGTACTGAAAGGCCACAATAACGTCTCCCTGGAGCCTTCTCTTATCCAGGCTGACATGGTCCCAAAGCTGTTGAGGCTTTTTTCACAAAGTTCAGTTACCCGCAGTGGTAATTCTCCTTCCTGCACCTGTGCTGGGCTGCCCCAACACATGGGACAAGTAGGGGCTGGGCTCCTACCTTCCTCGATCCATCCTACTTTGCGTTTGACAGCGCACATCATGGCATCTGAGCACAAGGCGTAGATGTCTGCTCCCGTCAGCTGAGCCGGGCATTTTTCTAGGATGGTGGTGAGATTCACGGAAGGATCCAGTTTAAACCTGCCAAGAGAGAAAACTGCAGGTGTAAAAGCCACAGAAAAAAACAGAGCGGCAGTGAGCGTGACTGGGCAGGACGAATTGGAGGCCACATGTTTAGCTACTTCTGGACTGTGCTCTGCATGCTCCAAAAAATCAAAGGGGTTGGTTTGTTTGGATTTTTTTTCAATCGCAGTCACTTCTTTTCAAAACATCCCCACAGCAAGGTGTTCTTCTGCTAAGAAGGATCAAAGGCAACTTCAAGTTCTCAGAGAAATTATGTGTTCCACATGCCTGGGAACAGCCTACAGCCTGGACTGGTTAATAACATGTTTAATTACAGACAATACGAACCACTGTAACACCAAACCATCTCATCAGAGCCATGCTGCAGACAGTGAGCCTCCTTCAGGCTGGATGGGGCTTCGAGCAACCTGATCTAGGGGGGTTGGACTAGATGACCTTTGAAGGTCCCTTCTAACCCAAACTATTCTATGATTCAGCACAAACAGCAACATGGTGCTGGAGGACATGACTGCCAAGGCACATGGAATGAAATGAATGGCTCGCAGCCAGTCTGCTGCCTTATCAAAGGCAGCAGCAATCACAGCTATCCATGACAGAAAGTCCCTGCAGAGGCAGATTCACAGCTGCTCACCCAGCTGTGGGGGGTATACCTCTGCACCTGAATTGCAGGGCTCGCTTTTCTCACTCCAGAGACGCTTTCAGGAGCTCAGAGCAGCTGAGGAAACAGCCAAACCCCGCTGCTTGGCGATCCCACACAACCAGTGCTCAGAAAGACACACAGAACACAGGCTAAACAACCCTGTGGCATGGCAGGAGAGGCAGTCAGGCGAATGGACCTGCAAACAGCAGAAGATACACTAGGGGAGCTCCTGCAGGAAGCAAATGGGAGCCTCCTGGCATATTGGTGCCCTGCAGTCTCATCACACTGTTAAGATCTGGCTGAGCTCCTCAAGGAGAGCATGTGGGCACAGTGACTGGAAAACTCGACCAACCCCTCCACCTGGACAGACAGGTAAGCCGCTCCCATCTTGACAGAAAACGAGCCCCAGTTCTGCTTCTGGAAGTTGCTCCATCCTCTTCCCTGACCTGCTGACTGTGAGTCAGTGACTCAGGTGCTCCCCAGGACTGAGAAATGAAGCCAAGCTGGAGCACACTATGCATCAAGCCCAGGAAGGCTGCAACCCACCAGAGGGTGGTGGAAGGCTGCTGTGAGAGCACAGGGTCACTCACCTCCTGGTGATGGCACCCAGCACCTGCAGCTGTGACTCTCGGTCTTCATTTATACCCACATAGACCAGCTTGTCAAACCTGTCAGCAGAGAGAATCACAGAATGATTAGGGTGGGAAGGGACCTCTGGAGATCATCTAGTCCAACCCACCTGCTAAAGCAGGTTCACCCAGAGTAGATCACACAGGAATGTGTCCAGGCGGGTCTTGAATGTCTCCAGAGGAGACTCCACAACCTCTCTGGGCAGCCTGTTCCAGAGAGACAGTTGAGAGCAGGCCAAGACAAACCTGGCAGTGGTGCTCAGCTCTGTGTACCATAGACTGAAGGGCAGCCCTAGGGCAGCTCCTTTTGCTGCCAAGTTTGTGGGTGATACAAAGCTTCAAGCAGTCAATGTGCTGGAGACCAGGGCTGCTCCTCAGAGGGACTGGGGTAGGCTGGAGAAACAGGCTTACAGGAACCATGTGAGGTCCAACAACAGCAGATATAAAGTCCTGTCCCAGGATGAGCAAGGTCCAGACATGAGGATAGGCTGGGGGCCAGCTCTGCAGAACAGGCTCTGGGGGTCCAACTCCTCCCACCAGTTTGGTGCCAAGGCAAGTCCCTTATTGCCCTGCTCTGCTGCTGGGGCAACAACCAGAGCAGTGGGGCATAACAAACAGTGGTATCTTGTGCTGCTGCTACAGCCATAAGCACTGGCCTCCTCTTGGCTTCCTATCTCCCCGGTAAGCCAGGGGGCTTCAGGAACTGTCTCTGTGGAGGGAACATGGTGGGGACACAGTCCAGGTCATCAGTGCCTGAGGAGCTCCAGGGAACTACCCTGGAGCGATGCAGGGTAGGACGCAACATACCTGCCCGGCCGAAGCAGAGCTGGGTCCAGGAGGTCAGGCCTGTTTGTAGCTCCAATGACAAATACCTCTCTGGTGGAATGAAGGCCATCAAGCTCAGCCAGGAGCTGTGAGACAACTCTGCAAGAAGCAAGACAGGATGCTCACGACGAGGCCTTGGCAAGTCACCCACTGTCACCCTCAGCCACCACACGAAAAGAGGAATAAGCAAGGCCACAAGCAGGTCCGTGTCTTGGACTTCAGCTCATATTTCTCTTCCCTGAAGAGCCCTGACTGGGTTCTGGAATCACCTGAAGTGACCAACAAGTACCAAACCCAGCCCCTTCCAGAGCTGCTGGTTTGTGTGTGTGAAGATGGATCCTGGGGGCATACAGTGTCACTGGAAGACTCTGAAGAACCCCTCACAGATGGAGAGGAAGACTGGATTGTGACTATCATCTTAGAAATAGAGGTCTGGGGGAAATGTGCACTTGCAGCTTACAGCCCAGAAGACCAATCATATCTTAGGCTGCATCAAAAGGAGCATGGCCAACAGGTCAAAGGAGGTAATTCTGCCCCTCTGCTCTGTTTTGGTGAGACCCCACCTGGAGTCCTGCGTCCAGCTCTGGAACCCTCAGCACAGGAAAGACATGGACCTGTTGGAGAGGGGCCAGAGGAGGCCACAGAAATGATCAGAGGGCTGGAACAGCTCTGCTGTGAGGACAGGCTGAGAGAGCTGGGGTTGTTCAGCCCAGAGAAGAGAAAGCTCCGGGGGGACGTTATTATGGCCTTTCAGTACTTCAAAGGAGCCTATAAGAAAGATGGGGACAGGCTTTTTAGCAGGGCCTGTTGCGATAGGACAAGGGGTAATAGTTTTAAACTAAAAAAGGGGAGATTCAGGTTAGACATAAGGAAGAAACTTTTTACAGCGTGGGTGGTGAAACACTGGCACAGGTTGCCCAGAGAGGTGGTTGATGCCCCATCCCTGGAAACATTCAAGGCCAGGCTGGACGGGGCTCTGAGCAAAATGATCTGGTTGAAGATGTCCCTGCTCATGGCAGGGGGGTTGGACTAGATGACCTTTGGAAGTCCATTCCAACCCAAACTATTCCATGATTCTATGATTCTAAATAATCCTGGGTTTGGGTATCTCCAATCTGTACATACTTCTACCAGAGGCAGCTGACGGGTTTCCCATAGCAAAGAAACAGCAGCTAACAGGAGGAAAGCATGGCAGGGGTGTGACAGATGACCTTGGAGAGGCCACAGGGAGCAGCTGTCATGTCTTAACCAAATGTTTGCACAACAAGCTTGGGCAATCGGCTATCTGTGGCAATGCAAACAGCAGTACTAATGTCCAGAGCGAGGAGACAGGCCATGGAAAAACATTGAAGAGAGCAGGGAGAGGAAAAGTAAAGAGCGAGCTGGGATGGACTCTGCCTCACAGGGCAATGCTGTGCATCCCCCCAGCTGAAGCACATATGCTACTCTTCCAAGGACGCACAATGCTCACTCACCTGTCCATGATGCCCCCTGAATCTCCACTCCGCCCACGACTGGGGGCCAGGGAATCCAGTTCATCAAAGAAGATAATGCAGGGAACAGCTGCCCTGGCTTTGGTGAAGACTGGGAGGAGACAGCACAACAGATGAGAAAGACCTAGAGGAGCAGTCAACAGCAACAGGACCTGCTATATCCCCAGCAGGGAAGAGCTCAGGATGGAAACCAGCTGCTGACTGCCTCACTACCATTAACTGCTCCTGCCTGAGTGCCTCAGTGGAAACAGAGACAGGCAGCATCCAGACAATGGGCCCCGAGGCTCAGCTGTGTCTCTGAAGGGCTGCTGTCCCATCAGGAACACCAGAGAGAAGGGCGACAGGATCAGAGAGAGCACAAGGGGAAGCTGCAGCAAGGCAGGGAACAGACTGGGCATAGGAGAGTTGGGTTCATGTCCCTGCTGGCAGCTGTGGGTTAGAGTTGGGAAGAAGGGTTTAAGCACTCCCTCCTTCCCTCCAGCACCACAGAAAAGCCCCATCTTCCCACACACAGCAGCAGGATGCATCTGCTCACCATTACGCACATTCTCCTCGCTTTGCCCGACGTACATGTTGATGAGCTCTGGCCCTTTGACGCTGTGGGGCAGTGGGAAGAGGAAGCCAGTTAGAGCATGGCTATCCACTGCCAGGAGAAGGTCAGTCCCACTGTATGACCCCTTATTCCTCACCTAAGGAATGTCATGGCGCACGTGGTTGCCACAGCTTTTGCCAGCAAGGTCTTCCCTGTCCCTGGAGGCCCATACAGCAGCAGACCAGAGCGGCACAGACCCAGTGAGAGCAGCTCTGGGTGCTCCAGGGGCAACTGGATAGTGTCCAGGATATCCTTCTTCACCTCTTGGAGCCCACCAACATCCTGCCAGGACACAGAGGGGATCTACCAAGAGAGGGAGAGTCTCTGTCAGCACTTGTTCCTGAGCCCCAAGCAGGCCTGGCCAGCTCTTGTTCCAGTGATGACCAGCCCCTTGTGCCATCAGCTGTGTCTGGCTATGGAGGAAATCAGCCCAGCCATCCCTGCTATGGGATCCCCCAGCATCCACATTTCTCCTCTCTTGAGCTTTGCAATGGGGAAAACCAACTGCACTTGTCCCCAAGCAAGCTGTACTCACAACATGTCGCCTCATCTCCAGTCCTCCATTGCACATTATATCACCTGTCAGCAAAAATACCCTGGGGAAAGGATCTGCCAGGGTTGCCTGCTGCTTTGTAGGGAGAGAGCCCTGCTGCAAAAAGTCCTTGGGAAACATGAGGTAAGGTAAAAATTAAAAAAAAGAAAAAAAAAAAAAAAGAAAAAGAAAAAAAAGAAAAAAAAAAAGAAAAAAAGGTGAGAGGGGGATGCGGGAGAAGTGGGGGAAATGAAAAAAAGAGAAACCCATTCCTACCAATTATGAGCTACTCGTGTTCAGGGCACCTTGTCTCTCAGGGCAGTGAGACCATGCAAGAGCTTCACATCAGACTGACAAAACCTGGGTTACTGGGAACCTCTGTCATATGAAGGAGAATGTGAGAGAGAGACATCCAGGAGGACACTGTACAGAAAACCATCTGCTTTTGAAAGAGGAGATGTAAGAACAAACTCCATGGTTGCTTACAAGAAATAGACAGGGATGGGGTCAAGTGCAAATATGTAAGGGATCATTATGAAGAGAAGACAGCAAACTTGAGAGGGGTGAACCATGCCACTTTTGTTATTTTCTGCTGAGCAAAACAATCTTGCAGGATGCTGCTGCTCTGCTCACAGCTTTAGAAATAGCAGGAATGCCAGTGTCTGCATGACAGATCCTCCTGGGAGTAAGAGCTGCTCTCCTGGGAATGACCACACAGCAAAGCCCCAAAACACTTCCCTGCCACTGCTGGCTGGGTGGGGAACAGGTGCCAGCAAAACGGGGAGTTTAAAAATAGGACGGAGCGAAATTCTTTCCCCCTCAGGCAATTTGGCTTTGCTACTCGAGACGATGTTATCTCATGATATTTTTCCAGCTGTCCAGCAAGTCCACCAGGAAGATCAGGTCAGACAAGACAAGGATTTCCATTCAAAAAAAAAAAAAATCTTTTAAAGCAAAAGACTCTCCTTCTTCAGTGCCCTTGAATGGAAGTGTTGCCATCTCCCCTGCACTCTTGCTTATATTGCCTCGCTAGAAAAAGCTCTACAGACAACAGCATGGGAGCTGGAAAAGTGCAGCAAGGTTGTTTTCAGGGTTGTTTTCATTGTTAAGTCTAGGATGTGTTGCAGACACTGCTTAGAAACTGGAGGTTTCAAATTAGTTCTCTCTAAGAGGCTCAAGCTGTAACTGCAAACAAATGTGTGGCTAACCAGAAAATGCAAACAGGGAGGGAATTGAAAGTTTTGTATATTGAGAGTACCCAGGTCTGCTAATAGGCTTTCTGAACTGCCAGCCAACTACTAAGAAATTGATAAAGGACTGTAAAATACAAACAAAATTAGCTCCCATACACACAGCTCGCTGCCAAGCATGCTCTATGGTTATTGTCTTATAGCAAATGTGGCATACACACCTCAAAGCAGAGCTCATTTCAGTCTCTAGTAAATTTATGAATGAGGTGCCAGAGTAGCTCCTGGATGATGACACCAGCAGGGTGTAACCTTGCTAGAGCAGGACTGCAAGTTGGTGGCTGGGGAAGGCACCAGAATAATTGCTCCAAGGTCACTGTGCTAAGCTCAGTCATTCGCACTCAAGGGAGTGGAGAAACGGCTCTGATCACTTCACTTGGTCCTAACACATTACCTGGCAAAAACAGTCACTCCAGATTCTGTTTCCCTGGGTGCTGAGCTGCCAGATGCAGATCAAGCTCCTCCTTAGAAGCTGACTCTGCTGTTTTTTTCTGACACCCGCTGAAAAAAACACAGCTCTTCAAACTGCCTGGCTGTCAGAAAAGCCTGTGCCAGCCTGAGCAGCATCCAAGGCCAGGGATCAAGTATCAGGCTTCTCACACACGTGGGGAAAATTTCTCACCAGCTTGTGCCCCTCTGTTCCCATACACCAGGTGGCTGCAGAGATCTCAGACAGGCAGCCAGCCTGTAGTTGCCTTTGTCTCTTGAAAGGCTGAGCTACACAGCTGGCACCCCTCTGCCACTCACCAACTGAGCCATCACCAATTAGAGCAGCAAGGGCTTCCTTGACTGAATTCAAATCCAAGAGGGTGAAAAGCACTCATGGGGGAAAGCCCACAGTGGGACTGTTTCCCACCCAAAGCTGGGCGAATACACGGAAGGACACAAGAGGAAGTGACATTCAAGAGCACAGCACCATCTGAGGTCTCTGACAGCTATCTTGAGCCATACAGTCTTAGAGAACCAATCCCCTCTCCTCTTCCCCAGTGTCCTACCTTCGGGGCTCCCACTGCTTGTGAATGGGTGTTGTGCAGCTGGTCCAATGCAAAACTAAAATCCTCCTCAAGCACTGGGAACCCAGCAGTGCAAAAATCTCTCTCCACTTCCTCGCTCAGTCCACCTGGAAAACTGGCGAGGAAAGAGAAGGGAAGGACTCAGGCTCTGGCCCGCTCCTGGCATTATCAGGCTGGCTGCAGCCCCTGCCCTCCCCCGCCATCACTACCTCATGGTCTGAATGCGGGTACAAGCAGCTCGGCTGCTGTGGGACAACAAGGCACAAAAATCTCCCAGCACAAACCCCTGTGAATACAGAAACAAACAGCATAAGTTTAGTCCCTCACCGTAGCTCTGGCTAGGCCATAAAAGGAGTATGGGGAACAATTCCTCGCAGAGCTGTTCTTTGAGCTTCTGTGCCCTGGTTAAAGCCTTTAGCTTTTTTTTGGTTTTTTCTATCAACTATGTCTTCTAGCAGAGCTGACCATCAGCCAACACCTCTGCAAAACCTGTGCAGTACTTAAGCACTAGAAAGGTGAGTGATCTGCAGTTAAAGCTGATGTTAACCACTGAAGAAGTTGATTGGGCTGTGGGAATTACTCCCTTTCTCCATGGCCAGGTAGGAGAGGTTGGCTTGGCACTCCCGGCCTGCTCAATCTCCATCTGCTGCTGTGGTTTCACTCACCGCAGTCTTGCGGGCCAGCTTGGATAGGCTCACTTCTTTGCCCAGCGGCAGACCGGCAGTAAGCATGCTCAGCATTGACCTCCTCTGCTCTTCTGAAGGGGCTCCAATTTTCACCTCGTGAAGGAAAGCGGTTTGCACATCTGTAGGAACATCCTGGGGCTTGCAGGTTGTGCCGATCACCAGAACAGGGTGGCTGTTGATAAAAGGAGGCAGCGCATGGCCTTTCCTCTGAGAAATGCACACATATTGGCCAAGGTGTCCTGCAGCCACTCTCCTCTAGCTTGCCCTTGAACTGCTTTGTGAGCTCTGTCTAAAAGCCAAGGCCCTTCAAATGACATCTTATTTCTTCACTTGATGTCTCCCTCCCTGTGCCCTGGTAATTGTCACCAGCTTCAGGATTCCTCTGGGGTCCAGCTCCCTTCTAGGGTCCTTGTGACCCTTTGCATGCCTCATAGCCAACATGCTAGGTTTGCTCATCTGAATAACTCGGAAACCACCCTCCCAATTCCCTCTGACACTAAGCTGGAAGAACAAGGGCCCTCTGAAGTAAACAAAGCAAGTTAAGGAGAGATTCCACCAGATTAAAAATAAAACAGGGCATGTTAGCAATCAGTCACCTTGATGTAACAGTGACTGCTGCCCTAGGAATGGCAGAAGCAAACAATCACCTCAGATGCCCACAGCAAAGGTTCAGGGTCCATACCTCAGTGCTGGGTCTCTGTCCAGGAGCAGCTGTCTCAGAGTAGCAATGACTCTGGCGTCCTGTCCCAGCCTGTCCCAGTCTCTGACAAGCACCTCGATGTCTTTCAGCACGAGCACACAGGGATGATACTGCTGAGACTGAATGAAGGCCATCTGTACTTTCTCCTCTGTGGCTCCACCAGTGTCACTGCACAAACTAACGCAATCAACCTGTAAAACAGACCACACGGCACAAAGGCTGCAGCAACTGCAACATCCTGTGGGACCCAGGACAACGTTCACTTTGCACAAAGCTTTCTACAGGCAATTCACAGCTGAAAGGAGATCTAAGCGGATGTTTCCCAGAGACATAAAATAGACACATTCAGGACTCTCTGGCATGGAAAAATGGCTGTTTGTTGCTCTTCCGCAGGAGGTGAGGGAGGCAGGAGATTCTTGTCTCAAAGAGGTGAAGCCACAGGACCAGAGAAGTCAATGCAGTGGATGTCACGGCTCAACAGCCTAAGCTGGAAGGGATGGGAAGGCTGTGGAAGAGGCCAAGATGGGGAGAACAAGGTGCCTTGGAAGAACAGTGCAGAGGGAGGCTGAGGAGACTGGTCAACCCAGTACCACACAGTCTCGAAGTGTGAGAGGAAGCCAGAAGGTAAGGGAAAAGAAAAAAAAAAAAAAAAAAAGAAGAAGTTAGAGGTGGCAAGAAGCCCAGACACTGTTTATAAAGCAAACACTTGATAGAGTCATCCAAAGAGGGAGACGTGACTGGTGAACCTTGAACAGCAGCTTGAACACTGCTGGAAAGAGGCAGTGCTGCCTCCTGGTGCTGTGAGGTCGCTCAGGGAAAGCCAAACCATATCTGGAGTTTCCTGGGCCTCATCCTTGGAAAGCCTGGATCAGGGAGAACGCCACAGCCGCAAGAGCTGATGTAAAGGGTAAGGATGAGGACACGGAGCAAAAGAATTCCTGTGCTCCATGTGCTATAGACAAAAACAGAAGTTAGGGCCGTGGCAGGCACAGCCAAGTGGCAGCAGTATCTGTATAGAAGGGCAGAGAGAAAGGACAAAAAACTGCCGTACTGGATCCCAAGAGCTATGGCACATCTGCACAGGAGCTCAGCACCACTAAGATCATGTCCAGAAGATGAGCTGCACAGCAGCTGGCCAAGGTTGTATCCACCTCCCACACTGATCCAGTGTTATTGCTTTACTTGAGTAGACAAGAACAGTTAAAGAGACTAATGTCAACTGAACAAGACCAAACTTCTAAACAGAAGAAAACCCAAATATCCAAAACGCTTGGCTTGTTTTCTGAGTTTATGCTAAAAATACTCAAAAAAAAGGAGCGAGACTATGTTTTCCTTCCACAAAAAGGAACCATCCATCTCTCTTCTTTCTAACTTTCTTTTTCCAAACCCTTTCAGAGCTTCAGAAACTCTCCTAGAAAAGTCACAATGTGACTTTAAATCCCCTCGCTTTTGCAAACATAACTCTACAGAATCAAGGAGATTAAAGTATTTGTGGGATACGCCCAGGCTGTCAAAATGAACAAAAGAGGTGTGCAGAAGGAAAACGGTATTTTTACCAAGTCAGTGAAGACTGCCTTGGTGCCTAGAACCTCCGCTGCTGCACAGAAACAGAGATTACTTGACGAGTAGTGAAGTCATCCCAGCCTGTGCTAACTCTGTCCTTCACTCTAACCTGCTACAGGTTTGTGCCACTTGAATGATGCCTCATTTTCAGTGACTGCCCTTTCCCTGCTGTTGATCTGTTTTGTCTTCCACTTACTTTTCTCAAGCCCATCCCAATATGATCTATGCAGTAGACTCGTGTTGTGGCACAGTGACCCTCATCCACTTCCACAGCAGAAGTAACGCTTCTTATCTTCCTATCCAATTTTGACGTTGTTCCCCTTTCAAAAGCCAAGCACTGCTATGGAAGATTTGAGGGCTTTTTTCACTCTTGGCAGGGGGTAAGTGGTGAATGTGAACACAGTTACACGGCAGCTCTTCTGCAGGCTGCAAGATTTAGAACCAGATCTGGCACACATGCTGGTATCAAACCAAGGGCTGCATTTTTTTTCCTCAGCTTCCTACCCAGCTAGAGAAGACTCATCACCATCTCTGCCTCACTTTCCAACATGCCCTCTTTTCAGCGTATGCAGGGACAATTGAAGACACCCACTGCCACTGCAATTCCTGCCCTCATCACCTCTCCAATTTTTCCTCAGTATATTTTAGCTACTGTCACCCTCTGGGGTATAGTGTCAAGTCAGTGCCCTACCAAATGACAGGAAGTTAGTCTACTGAAATACAACTGTGTATTGCAGTATCTGTAAAGTATTGATACATCATACTGACAGCAGTAATGGCAAACACGGGTAAAGAAAGGTACAAATGCACCCCCTCCAGACCAAGAGACCTCTAAATTCCAGAACACTGGAGGTTACATGCCAGAGGAAATATCTCTTCATGCTTATGCTCTCTTCCTGAGCGCCTGTTACTGGCCAGTCTCAGACATGGACCTTTAGGCTGATCTGAATGGTTACTCTGAGGTTCTGCCCACCAGCAGTCATAATCTGTGCCAGAGTGAGCTACTAAGTTCAGCATACACAAACTCCTTTTGTCTGCATGTGCAGGTGGGAACAGCTTCTGGGTTGCAGCAGGGGTGTTTGTATGGCTAACTTAAAGAACATTTCTGTAATCCTCTGTATATTATAAATCCACCAATCAGGTCACCGTGGAGGAATTACCTTGAAGAGGTGGAGGCTGAGGCAGCTACACACAGCTCTGACAGCCATCAGTTTCCCACTGCCGCTTGGCCCTGAGAGGAGAACGCTGCCGGCCCCACTCAGTGCACTTGCCCTGTAACACAGAGGTAGTTCTCCCAGTGACCAGGGCGCAGGGTCCCAGCTCTCCCAGGGCCTGGTAGGAATTCTAACTCACTGACTGTTGAGGTGAGGCCGAAGAGCATCACAGAGCTGTTTCACAGCATCGGAAAGTCCAGCAGGAGACAAACTGCTCCAGAACTCGTGACTGTTATAGGCTGGTGCAGATGGGACAGCACTGTTTGTTGAACCCACCTGTAAGGAAGGGAAAATAGCACTCTGTGGAACACCACTGCAGAAGAGACAGGTACCAAGTGACAAAGTCTGTTCTGAAATGCCATTTTTCAATGGCAGGAGTCACAAGCCTCTACAGGCAGCACCTCAGTCTCAGATCTTCTGTGCACCCTTCCTGCTCTCCACTGACATCTTACCAGATACAGAGAGGTGTTCTGGGTGTCCACCAGGTAACCCTCAGACTGCTTGCCTTCCACCATGCCTAAAATCTTCCTGACTTTGAAGTAAAGCTCTGGCCACCTAAGGGAAAAAATAAGCAGTCTAAATTCCTGGGTCAAGATCTTGAAGTCAGGAACAATACAGTTGTCAACAAGAAGACAGCTGGAAGGCACGGGTAAGCAGAGATACTCTTGCCCTCTCCCAGGACCCGCATAGATCCTTTATGGACCTCGCTGTGCTGTCTGGCCAGACAGACCAAAAGGACTGTCAACAGTTATAGCTTCTGCTGGTGGCTTCAGTCCACAAGTATGGCTGTACTAACCTTATATAAGAGCTCAAGACATTCTCTCTTCTGGCATCACTTCCTTCTCTAAAACTCTGCAGAGATTCACCTCCAGTGTATAAAACCTTACAGTCCCCTAGGCTGCAGACTAGGACTCACCCAAATACCATGAGAGCCTTACAAGCATCCTGCTCTAGACACCTCACAGGAAAAACACTTCTTCCTACTGGCACAGTTCCAAGCTCTTTAGGTCCCATGAATTCTGCTGTCTTCTCTGGCTTGCCACATGGCTAAAATATAAGTCCACAAATGAAAGACTTGTGCCTCCTACGGTCCTGCCTCACTTCAAGAAACAGCCTAGGAAATACTCATTGTAGCAGTGTTATAAAACTGTTAAATTTTAAAATACATAGCAGAGCTGAGCAGTGTTACAACATGTCGCTGGTATATCCTGCATGAATGACTCAAGGCAACTCTTCGCACTGCACGCCTCAGTTACCTGTGGCAGTTCCCTCAGTGACAGAGCTGAAGCATTTATATTAAAACCAGCCAAATCCTACTGCAAGCACCTCTGCTCTCATACAAAGGTGACTTTCATTTAGCACAGAACTGGTTCAAAACCATATGATCGAAAACAAGGAAGGTAGAATTGGTGGCCAAGGAGAAACTTATTCTAACATGAAATCTAAGGCCTTAAATTCACACTTTGTCACACATTGACAAGCCCAACTGCCACTTTGCTTTCCTTATGTGGCACTGGCTATCCTCAGGCCACCCCTTCCTCCTCTTCATTCTTTTCTCCCATTAGTTTCTTTTTCCTTTCTTCCCTCCATGACTATTTGAGTGAGCTAAGAGAGTCCTCCCTCTTAGCTGCAGCCCTTCATAATCAAAGAAAAAATATTTCCCTCTTCCCCTTAAAATAAGAGCCAGATAAACTCTCAACTCCAGGGGCAGATCAGAATGGAATCAGCTGTTTTGTTTCAAGAGAGTCAATGGTGGAAAAGTATATTTTCTCCTGCAGTATCCATGCAATAGAGCCATAATTTGTTGCCACCTACCTTACAAATTTGTCTGCATTTACATCTAAAAACTCAGCATATCCAAATGTGGGAACACATAGGATGTCTCCCTCCTGGACAAGCCTACCAAAAAAAAAAAAAATCAACAACAACCAACCAACCAAACCCCACCAAAACAAAAAAATCACAACAAAAAAACAAGCAACAGGGAGTTTCAGCACTGAAAGAGAGTAAATCCTTCTGGTCATGTGTCCCCCACCCCTCCATAACACATGCGTTTTTATGGAAAAGAATGTAGCTGTTCACACTGACTCACTCCTTTCCTGTAAATAAAACTACAAATAGATTTGGCATGGACTAGATGTGAGAAGGTGCATCCAGACTACTAAGTGGAACCTTCTGGGAATGGTATAGAAGATAAATGCCATTAAAGAGCATTTCTTCCAGACAAAATACCCTCCTTATCCCTGGAACATCTGAGAATAGTTCCAACAACAGAAAGCATTCACAGCCAAATTAAAGAGGCTTGGTGGCAGGTGGTCATCAGGTGGCAACACATCTGGTTTCCTGACTGATTACTCAACTTCATTCAAAGCTGAAAACTTGAGTTATCAACACAGCCCAGAATGGAAGTTTGCAGGCAGCACTTGGGAGCCCTCAGCATTAGATGGTAAGAGAACAAGGAAGAGGACTTGAAGATTATTGCCAAAGGACAGGATAAGAGGTGTCACGTGCTTTGCTCATAAAGAGAAGACAGTACAAGTGGACATTTTACAACTGCTTGGTGTCTGTACTAAGGTGTTGATTATACACATCATCAGTGTGTATCTGATCTGGGTGCAACAGACAGTGAGGGTGCATCTGACGAATACACCCCATGAACAGAAAGGCGCTGTCTGCCTCGCAGAGCTCACCGGGGTGTTTCGAAATGCTTGTAGAGCACACGGTCATAGCCTCCCTGGGTGCTGTAGGCTGGCGAGCAGACAATCTCCAAGCTCAGCTCCTTGGCGAAGGGGGGCACGGACAGCACCGACCGGCTGCTTTTCCCATCCGCGGCACCGGATCGTTCGTACCTCTGTGGAGGGGAAAGGGCGCACCGTGAGACCGCAGGGCTGTCACCCCCCTGCTCCAGAGGCCTCTGCGTCCCGCAGCGGTGCCCGGCCCCGGCTCACCCGCAGGCGCAGGTGTGCGGCGGCGGCAGGGTCGCAGCCCAGATTGAAGGCCAGGGCGGGGGCCAGCAGCCCGGCGCCGTCGGGCACGCCGTGGCGGGCGGCCCGCGGGTACTCCCAAGGCGGCGGCCGCGCCAACAGCGTCGCCAGGTGCTCGCGAGCCGCCCCCTCGGCGCCCACCCTCACCCACTCCCCCTGGAAGAGCCCCAGCGCCAGCAGCCCGCGCCGGCTCACCCACACCTCCGCCCCGCCGCCGCCCGCCCCGCTCGCGAGGGCCACCCGCAGCAGCAGCGGCGCCGCCGCCGCCACCCCGCCGGGCCTGTCCGCGGCGAAGCGGGAGACGACGGGCGGCGCGGCGGGGCGCCGGCAGGGGGCGCCGCCGGCCGCGGGCTCGCGCGGCGGCGGTGGGGGGGCGAGGGCGGTGTGCGTGGCGTTGCCCAGCAACCCCTGGAGCGCCGGCCGCGCTTCCAGCACCACCGGCCCCGGGCCCGGCCCCGGCAGCGCCTCCCCACGCCGCACCAGCACCGCGCCGGCCGCCGGCCGCCTCGGCCGCCCCGCCGCCCCCAGCAGCACCCAGGCCAGCGCCGGCGGGCGGCGCACCGGCCACACGGCCACCCGCCGACCGGCCACCAGCCCCAGCCGCCGCAGCAGAGCCCCGCGCAGCCACAGCTCCGCGCCCCGCCGGCCGCCCGCCTCCAGCGCCACGGCGCTCAGCAGCACGGCCTGCGCCCCGCCGCGCCCCGCCGGCCGCACCGCCAGCACCAGCCCACCGCCCCGCCCGCGCAGCGCCGCACATAGCGGCGGCGGCGCCAGCAGCAGCGCGGTGGCCGGCGCCAGCTCCGCCGGCGGGGCGTCCAGCGGCCGCAGCACAGCCACCGCCATAGGGCCGCCCCGCCACCGCAGAGCCGAGCGCCTCGAGAGGACGCGGTGCGCAGGCGCGGGGCGGCCCGCCGGGCCTCCTCGCGCTCCGCCAAGGCCACCCAGCGGCAGCGCAGAGCGGCCCCGTGGGGCCAGGGACCATAGAGTGGGCGCCGAGCGGCCGCTTTCCCTCAGCAGCGCCCCGCCTCGGTCTCGCTGCGGGCGGCCCTGGCGGCGGCCTCATCCCGAGCAGCGCCGGTGCGCGCTGCAGCGGCGCCTCGTCCCAGGGCCGGGCCTCCGCGAGGCCTAGCCCCCGGCCCAGCTGCCGCGGCCTGGCGCAGAGCAGAGCCGTGGCACCGGCCCCGTCCTCCTCAGGCTCCAGCGGGACCGCAACCAGGGACCGCGGAAGGCGGAAAGAGGGTGACTGGGGCCAAAATGGTGGGTGAGATGAAACAGAGAAATAAACTTAACAGCAGAGTCAGTTATACTGTTAAGCAGCATTCTTTATTTTATCAGCGCTGGGGAGCTCTGGAGATCATCCTCCATAAGTGCTCCAGCAACTGGACGCTCTTTGCGTTGCTTATATTCACATAATCAATACATATGCATTACAATTTTTGGAAATGGTGACATACTTCTATACTAATAAATAATTGACGACGTTATGTAAGGAATGTTTAACAAAGAACTGTTGTTTTTACATAACTGAGGACCTAGCAACTGACCCCAGCAAGGGGGAAGGACCGAGAGACATCAGACTATGAATTCTTAGCGTAAAACACAGTCTCTTCCTGGAATAGATACTGACACCTGTATATATACTGATACCTGTATTTACAAGTTAATTTAGGGGGAAGTGTAGCCAAAGTACCGAGAATCCATATTGATAAGGGGAAGGGTATTGTATGCGTCGGGGTAGTCTGTAAACCCTGCAGTACCCAACCAATGGGAAACAGGGGAGGGAAATTGCGGCCAGGATTTGGGGGGCCTATAACCAGGGGCTTTTTGCCCTATTAGGTGTGCCTACCTTTAGGTAGAACACCCGGCCTTGCAAAATTGTTATTAAAATATGCTTTGCTGAGAGATCCTGCCTGGGCCTATTATATTTGCAAAATAATTGTTTCCTACACGTTAGTTATAATTGTTTAGTTTCTTACTTACAATACATCTATTAATTATTAGTTAAGTATAAACTAAGCACTCTGCTTCTAGACGTATCACTTAATCTTCTGTCTCCCTCTTGTCGTGCAGAAGGATCTAATACTTGAAAAATATCCCCTCGTTTTGCAGGTGGTCAGAAAGCATTTATCTCATGTCAATTGGTTAATGATGGCTACGTCTTTTATAACTTAATCACAGTATACATTGATTTGGCAGCTTCTCTTCAGAGGCCTTTGCTGCCCTGCCCTCCCCGAGCCTCACACCAGCAGAGTGGAGAATAAGAGGCATGCACCCAGGGCAGAACAGGTTGCCCGCAGCAGTGCCAGCCTGGTGAGATTTTGTGGGCTGAATATGTGCACTTGGTTCATAAGAATGTGCTGGTATTGGTGTTAGTGCTGACCTAACCTTGGAGAGGAGCAGTCTAGGGGAAGTCAGAGTCTCTGATCAGCACCTGTGCCCGCTGCCAGAACCTACCTTGCTCTGGGGAAGGGGCTGCTCGTTGTACCGAGTGCCTGTTCATGCTCCAAGAAGTGAGTAATGAAAAACAAACTCCCAAAGGATTCTTTAATTCTGCATCCAAACACTCCTGCCTGTCGCCCCACAGGTGGACTGGGGTGTTTTGGCCTGAGGGGAAGGAATTTAGCCTGGAGAAAAGGAGGCTGAGGAGAGACCTTATTGCTGTCTACAACTACCTGAAAGCAGGTTGTAGCATGGAGGGTGTTGGTCTCTTCTCCCAAGTAGCAAGTGATAGGACAAGAGGAAATGGCCTCAAGTTGCACCAGGGGAGGTTTAGATTGGATATTAGGAAAAAATTCTTGCTGGAAAGTGTTGTCAGGCATTGGAACAGGCTGCCCAGGGAAGTGGTGGAGTCACCATCCCTGGAGGTGTTTAAAAGGCATTTGGACGAGGTCCTTAGGGACACGGTTTAGTGCTAGAGTTAGATTATGTTATGGTTGGACTCAATGATCCTGAGGGTCTCTTCCAACCAAAATGACTCTATGATTCTATGGTTGCCTCTAGCACTCTAGCCAGCTTTTTCTGTTCCTGGACTGCTCTCTGTGTCCCATCGCCCAGCTCCACATGAGGGAGCACTTAGAAAACATTTGTATCCCTTCCTAACCTCCCAGTCTGAAAATCAAACCAGTGGCTTAGGAGGATCAGCTGAGACAAAATGCCAGTTAGAAATGAGTATTACTAAGCTGTGCAGAAATGGCACCATGAAGTTGCTTCTGCAAATGCAGCTCTGCAGCCTTCTGCGTTCTGGCCCGCGTTGGGCCCATCACTGAGACAGCACCACCACCTCCTTGCAACGCCCAGACGGGCATGCCTGACAGCCTGCAATCCCATAAAAGTTGAGAGACATGCCAAAATAATCTCATTTTATTCTCTTTCCTTTTCCCTTCTTCCATGATTGGTTTAGCAGATCGCTTAAGTCCCTGGTAGCGCTGTACATATGGCACTATGTAAACATCTGTATGTGCCAGAGCAACTGGCAGCCCAGATGAACTGAAGTGAGCCTGTGGCAGCTCTGGCTGCTGAACAGTGGCTTTGATGGTACCAACTGCTCTTGGCCAAGCCTCATCAAAGGGATCTTCTGCCTGAGCAAACCCAGCCTTTGTGGCTGGGGGACCCACAGGGCCCCTCACAGAGGGAAGATCATGCCAGCCAGGCGCTGGTGTAGTCACTGAAATGGCTTGCTGGGTCTGACATGGGCAGCCCCACTGCAGCAGTGGAGATGTGAACAAGTGGCAGCCATTGCCTTAAGTCAGGGTTTCTTCTGTTGCAACCAGCCCTGGCCTGAACCAGCACTGGCAGGAGCCATGGCTGTGTTTGGCTACCATAAATTTCATGATGGATCAAATCTGAAGCAACAACAAGAAGAATGTGCTGCCCTACTCTCACTGCTGCTACAACAACAGTGACATATGGAAGACAAGGACTTCCCTGCTAGGCTTGGTGCAGGCGAGTGACTGCCTCTGCTCCCAGAACTGCCCCACCAGACCCTGCCACCAACTCCCGAGCCACCAACTCCTGAGCCACCAACTCCTGAGCCTTGGGCAGTGGCTGTCATCCATCAGCACCTCCCTTTGCCTGAACCTCCCTGGACTCTCACCCTGTGAGCAGAACAATAGGGGTACATCTGAACCCCAGCTTGCCTCGCTGCATGCCTGTCGTGGTTTGATTGCTGGGTGACAATAAAACCGTGGCAGATGTATTGTTAACCCCCTCTCCCCTCCTTCCCCCCTCACCCCTCCCTCTCCCCCCTTCCCACTAAGGACAGGCGATTGGGAGGGGAAGAAGGACAGAGAGAAGAGAGTTGGGAAAACTAAAAATGTTTTACTAATGCTACCAATAAAAATAGAGAAAATAATACAAAATACACAAAACCGATCTTGAAAGTCCCGGCAACTGCTCCAGCAGACGTAGGGCTGGCACCCGAAGTCCTGGACTGGACTCTGCAGCCAACTGGAGCTGGATTCAGTCTGTCACTTGGCCTCAGTTCACAGGGACAACTCGCAAGGTCCTCTCCCAATGTCCGCCATAAGGAAAAGGGACGAGATCCTCGTGATCTCCCACTTTTATACGAAGTATGACATGAATGGGATGGAATACTTTAGTTGGTCAGTTTTTTGGTCACCTGTTTCAGTTCACTGCTCTCGTGGGATGTGCATCCATCCTTATCAATGACCTCACATTCCATTGCTATGTCTACCAAAACATGTATCTAGCTTTCAGGAAAACTGCAGTTAGTAAGGAGACTTTAGCTGACAGAAATTCACTAAAAGAGAAACTTGTTTTTAACAAAACCAGGACAATGCCACAGTTACTTTCTGGTACACAAAAAGTGCCTCAGGCCAGCAGCCCTCCCTGGAAATCCTCCGTCACAGGATGAGGCGAGAGCTGGGAGCCCATCAGGCACTAACAGGAGAGTTGTCTGTGGGAATGGCAGGACGTGTGGTTCCAGCTACCTGGATGATAAAGGAAGATCAATACTAACATGACCATCTGGACAAATAATACTAACATGATTAAGTCACAGCAATTAGTCAAAACATAAAGGGCCTTGGACAGATTATACAGAAGTATGCTTTTTATGAGCGTAAGGAGTGATAGCTCAGGCCAATGAGAATGATATCTCGGGTTGGAAAACCGCCCCTGTATGTATGACATGTGAATGTTGAGCCTGGGCCTGTGTGTCTGTAATAACATTTTTTGAAAAAACATCCTGTCTAACCTCTTGGTCCAGGCGTGTATCTGTAAACCTATAAATTGAGAACTGTTAATTAAAGAGAGCTCAGCTAGGCTTAGCTCTGCCTGGCTCTGCTCTCACTGCTAACAAGAACTCTGTGTGTGTGCATCTCTGTCGGCATCTCCGTGTGCGTCATTCTCAGTCGCTGCAGTTATGTGCACCCTGCATGGGCCTGGGGCTGTGGTGTTTCCCCTTGTAGCAGTTGTGGCAGAGACACGCTTGCTTTTGCAGCGCTGCACCCAGCACAAGGCAAAGAGCCAGGCCATCTGCACACAGACAGGGTAAAAAAAAAAAAAAATATTGCAGGCATCTAATGCCAGCATGGCACAGTCCAAATAAAAGGTTTTCGGATGCTGCTCAGGCAGGATTAGGCCTCCAATGTGCTAAATCTCGGCTCTTGGTGAGCCTAATTGCTGCTGTAATAAGTCCTGGCTGGTCCTTTCCTGAACCGTGCTCCCCATGGCCCCCCCATCAACCATTTTTTTTTGCTGCAAAGCTTGTAGTTGTTATGCATATGTTCCCGCTGGCCCAGTAGGGCCTGGCTGAGTGGAGGAGGGGAAAGGCAGAAAATCTGCAGATGACACTTCTATTGCTCTGCTTTTCCCAGCCAGCATCCCACCTCTCTCCTGCTGCCTAGTGTGGGCTGTGGCTCCCTGTATGCAAGGAGCCAAGCCCAGCAGCAGAGACAGGGACAGGTGACAGCATCCTTACATGGCCACACACCCCCTGAGCTGTATTAGGAACTTTTTGATAATTTTCCTTTATGCTTTGGCCAGTAGATTAAACTGGAGGTGTTCAAGGAGAGCCATCGCAGTGCATGTGGGGGCCAGTTTAGCCCAGCCATGAGATGAGGACCTGTCGCAGCCTGCAGCTGGGAAGTTGGATGGCCACAATATCCTTGTGCCTCGCTGGGGGTGCTTGTGCAGTTACGACCCCACAGCTGCTGTGTATGCCTCCCTCGGAGGCAAAGGTACCCCCAACCATACCTCCCACTTTGTGTTCAACTGGCCCAAGTGAGCAGCTGCTCCTTGTATTTAACCACAAGAGACATGGGGGCACATGGCCCAACTCTGCACCTTCCAAAACAGCAGAATCAGGGGAAGGAGGAGAGTACTGTACAGACACTTGAGAGGCAGAGCACCTTTCCCACTGCCAGGGCAGAAACATTTCAGTGAAGAACCTCCCACTTGAACAGTACTGAAGAGGATTTTCAACCACCCTTGGGAGAATGGAGCCACTTTCTCCCCGTGACTTCACTCGGGAACTGGCTGAGTGCTCTGGTTTGGACCATCTTCTAACCCATCAGCCACGGTCTGGCTCCTTGGCTGGCACGAATCAGTCACCTGCTGGCAGGTGTAGGCCACTGGATTCATTTCTTCATTTCTGGGGAGAGACACAAGGGCTTCACTTTGCCCCTTTGGAACAACCACACTGCCTCAGCAGAGCTCTCCAGCCCAGTTTAGGCATGAGTCTCCAGAGGATGTGTTCAAAGCTAGCAGCTAGCACAAGATGCACCAATGTAAGGTACTAATTGCAATGCAGAGCATGAAAACCAAAGATACACCATGATTTTATTTATGGATGTGTAATAAATAAATGGTGGGCAAAACAGAAAGAGCCACATTCAAAAATCCAGATCACTAAAGTGCTTTTAGACATAAATATAGGATGACCAAGAAATAGCTCTGACATTAACACTTTTTACAGACAATTACAAAACATCTTAATTCACAAAATTGTTTCATTGCTCCGGGGTACTATGGCTTTGTTTTCCAAAACGTCTGTTCTATTATGCATAGTGTGGCAGATAACATTCAAGAGTGTACAAAATCTTTGCATAAACAAAAATGCCTTTACCCCATTCTGCCCAATATGAGTTAAGGAAGCTATGCAGTGTAAATAAGGCTGCATTGGCGGGACCAGATCCTCAGGAGTTATAAACTGGTGCATCTGTCAGGTTACACCAGCTTGAGGATGAACCCTACTGTCTTTAAAAACTCTGCTGCTCCTTGAGGTGGAAGAACTGTGTGTTCAAAGCAGAGGGCCTTGTCCGATGGGCGCTGTGAAGGGGTGGAAGTGCTCAGAGAAGGTGTCTGTAAACTCCTGCACTGTCTTTGCACCCACATGTTTGAGAAGGGAGCAACTCCTGTTGCATTGCTGTGCTTTGTGCTCCTGCCTGCCCAGGAAAACATTTGCAGCCCTGAGGGGAAGGGCGGCTCTTCCCCAGCAGCTGTATGTGATGACCACAATGCTGTCTCGTGTTCGCACTGCTCTTGGCCCTGCTGAGACACCTCTCCCACCCTCCACCCTGGCTCTGCTGAGAAATGAACAGCTTGAAAGTGAGGGAACAAGGAGATGTGTGTGCTCTGTTTTACAATGCCATGAATTCAGTTGAAAGTTCAATTATTTAAGAAAAAATATATATGTATCGATAAATCAATAAATATTATTAGCTTGCTAGGAAGCTGTGATGTCTGGCCTTCTCTGAGGCAGCTCAAACTCTGTGGTCCCTGTCCTTCTGCTCCGTGGGTGGGTCCCCATTGACACACTGCCTCAGTACTCCCCTCTTCTCGTGCTTGGCTGTCCTGGAGAGGTCAATGGCTGTGTCCTCCGAATCTTTTGCAGGGCCAAGCGTGTCGGAGCCCCTCTGGGAACTGGCCTGCTTCCCATTGAGCTCCTCCTCCTCCTCCTCCTGCTCCACTCGCCAGCCATCTGCCAGCTTCTCTTGGCTCTCTGCCTTCCTGCTCACCTCCGTGGACTTTTTGTGCATGCCTTGCAGAGGGGAGAGAGCAAAGCCAAGGGCACTACTTGCTTGTTTCTGCCCAGGACCACCTGCTGCCCTCCTGCTGCTTCCCTCAGCTCTCACTTGCATCCTGAGGAAGACTTATGCTAGCTACAAGCCTTTCCTGAGCCAGAGCCCTGCCACCTGCTCTCTGCTGCCTGAGAGGATTGGTCTGTACCTCCCCTGCACCAGGGGAGAGGAGTGCTGTCATGGCACATCCCAGCCTGGATTTTGAGTGCCACCTCAGTGTAGGACCATGTATGAGGTAGCATCTTCGGTTTGGGGCAGGGGGAGAGTGATGACTTCCTAGACACCCTGCAGCTCCCACGGTGGCTGCTAGCAACTATAGAGTGATACCTAGCCACATGCAGGCATCTGTATTACACAGCAGTAAAAGGTTTTTCCTTTTCCCAGCTGCCGTTTACAAGGCAGGAGTGGAAAAGCCAGGGCTCTTGGCAGCCTGCATACAGCTCAAGGCTGAGACTCCATTCTTTTCTGAGAAAAGCTGAGGACAGCCATACAAAAGAGGAAGGGCCACTTACTCTGCAGCTGTTCCCTGACCCCCCCAGTCCCAAGCCCCCACTTACCCAGCAGCCATGGGGCGCAGGATCCCACCAACCCGCTCTTGGCAGAGTTGATGATGGTCTCAGGCAGAGGGATGGAATGCCTCACCATGGCCCCGTAGAGTCCATACTCGGCCATCACGCTGCTCCGGCCCCAGCACTTCTCCCGCTTCCGCCACTTGGCTCTTCGGTTCTGAAACCAAACCTTCAGGGGTAACAGCCAGGAGAGCACAGAGGGGTGGGATTGTCGAGGAGACGGCCCCCATGGCGAGGCATCCAGGGCCCGTTTGGCACAGGGAAGTGTGCGTCCACGGCAAAGGGGCAGCCACAGGGGTGCATGGAGGGGTTTGAGTGTGTGAGCGCAAGATGTGGACATGCAGGTGGTATTGGGAGGGTGGCCAGAGCAGTACGTGGGGGAAGGGGGTTGAGGGAAGGTACACACGTGGGTGCCAGTGAAAGAGGGGAGGAAGGGGGTGAGAGGGAGCACACATTACACGAAGCTGATCGTGATACTGGAGCCAGAAGTCACCCTGAGCTCCCCCTGCCCACAGAGCCCCTCTGCTGCCTTTGTACAGAGCACCAACTTCTCCAGAAAAAAGAGTCCATAATGCAGTGACTGATCATGACAGAGGGTGCTCAGGTCCATCTCCTCACCCCCTTCTTGCATTCTAAGGAGTGTAGCTACAACCTGGCTGCTGCCTAGACTGCTGCCTCATTCTTAAGCCAATGAGCTGCTCCACAGTGGGCCAGGATCAGGCCCTAAAGTACCATGTGTCCCTCAAAGGGACAAGATAGCAAGTAAGCTAGTGGGACACAGCTTGGCCCAGTGGCTCCTGAATTGCTCTCAGCCCCTGCCTGAGTTCGGTCTCTGAGGGACAGAGCCAAGCTACATGCAGCAAGCAGCTGCCAGAGCCAGCTCAGTCCCCTGTTTCTGCGTTTCCATTTGGAGCCTGTTCAGTGCCGCGGGGATGGAAGCTGAGCCACTCCCTGCAAGTGCCCTGCAGCATTTCAGTGACACCATGTTTCCACCACCAGCACTCACTGGCCATAGGGCAAGGGACAGCCGGGCGCTGGCAGATGCCACGGGAGAGAGGACCGTTGCAGCCACCTACCTGTATCCTGTCCTCCGGCAGCTCTGTCTTCATGGCCAGCATCTCCCGGGCATAGACGTCGGGGTAGTGAGCTTCGTTGAAAGCCTTCTCCAGCTCCTCCAGCTGGTGAGCTGTGAACACTGTCCTGCCGACAGGAGAAAGCATCCTGTGACACAGTCCAGACCCTTACGGCAAGCAGCGGGGCTGGCAGCCCCCTCCCCGCTGAGGTTTTCCTCCTGGAAATCCTCCCCTCACCCCCAGCTGCAGCCCTTCTCTTTCTTTGCTCCCTTGAGGACATCCACCGCCACAGCCTGGGGACTAGAGGGACAGCGGGAGTCTGGTGGCAGCAGCGAGGATGCGACAATGGGCACAGCCCCAGTCTCGGGCTTTACCTGTGCCGGCGTTTCTTCCTCTTGGTCTGGGAGGCGGACATCTTCAGGTCGCTGGCGTCCCCAGACAGGCTGTCTTCATCTGGCAACAGCATGCGGGAGGGGAAGAGTCACGTTCCCGTTGGGAGCAGGGAGACCAAACCCAACTCCCAAAAACACGGCTTCAGCTGCCCGCGGGGAGCGGGCCCGGGGAAGGGGTCCCCTCCCGCAGCGACCGGCGGCATCAGGGCCGCGGCCGAGCCCGGAGCACCGCACCAGTGACGCCTTCCCGGGGCACAGAGTCGGAGCCCACCCTTGACGGATTGTCGGAGGGGTGGCAGCCCGGAGGGACGGGGAGCGCGGGGCCGATCCCGGGCCGGCGAGAGGATGCTCGCCGCCGCCGCCGTGTGCCTGGGGCCGCAGGTACGAGGCAGCGGCTCCGGCTGGGGGTCCCCGTGCCCAGGTGAGCGGCCACCCCCGCCCCGGCCCCGCTCACCGGAGATGTTCTCCTTGTGGCGGCGGGCAGCGGGCGGCGGCCCGTGGGGCGGGCGGGGGCCGCGGGCGGGCAGCAGCGGCAGCGGGGAGGGCAGCAGGCACGGGCCGCCCGGCCCCCCCAGGCCGCACAGCAGCCCCAGTCTCAGAGCCCCGCCGCCCTCGTAGCCAGCGGCGGGGGGGCCGGGGGGCGGCTGCAGCTCGGCCTCCAGCCCCAGCAGATCGGTGATGGCGAAGCCCTTGGCCCGCAGCCCCGCGCCGCCCGGCCGCAACGTCGCCCCGGGGGCCACCGGTACTGGCACCGCCACCGGCCCCGACGCGGTGCGTCCCCCCGACGGCTCCGCCCGGCCCGGCATCGCCGCCGCCGCCTGGCCCGGCCCGGAGCGGGCATCGCGGTCCACCGCCCTTTTTATCGTCCCGCCGCCGGCCCCGGCTCCAATCACATCCCAGGTCGCCGGGGGGGCGCTCCCAATCCCCAGATTAACGGCCACTGGCCCCCCCGCCGCACCGGCCCCGCGCCCCTCCCCTGGCTCCCCTCGGCGCCCCCTCCCGCTGTCCCTCCCTCCACTCCCCTCGGCCCCCGCCCCTCGATCCTCCCCATCAGCTCGCCGGGTCCTCTGCGGTCCCCACGGGCCCCTTCCCCGGATCTCCTTCGGTCTTTCTCAGTCCCTACCCAGGACCCTCTCAGCCCTCTCTGCCCCCGGTCGCGGCCACCCGGCTCCCGCATAAGCCCCCCTCACATATCCATGGATTCTCACCACGGGTCTTCTCCCAGGACCCCACTGCTGTGTCCTTATGTCCCTTCCCCATGTCTCCTGCAGTGCCCACCCCAGCTCCCCGCCCCAGTATCCCCATCCCACTCCATGGCCTCTCAGCCCCATGTCTCAGACAAGGCATCCCACTGGGCTGCTCTGTCCCTCTGCTCAGCACCTTGGGGCTGTGGACGGCCGGGGGCTGTGGAGCAGGACCTTCCCAGACTCCAGGTGTCCTGCTGCCAGGGCTGGGGCCACCTTGAGGTGCCTGGCCTCCGTGTTCCCTTTTGCTCCCAGATTCTTGCACCTGGGCTGCAATCCTTTTCCCCCTTCCCTTCATCTGTTGATGGAAATGATTTACAACCAGCTTACACGGACAGCCTGATCTGGGCCTTTGCTGGATGGTCAGATTAACCAAGGGTCCTTCTGATAAAGATAATTACAAGGGGACTCCGCATTAACTTTGCATTATTAAAGAAAGACCCAAATCTCCCTTCGCAAGCTGTTCCTAGGATTAGCAGAACAATAACTTTCATTTAGGATAATTGCCATGGCTGGCACTGGGGGCTGGCAGTGGGGGACCCTCTTGACCATCATGTTTTGCAACACGAAAGGCAAATGCATGCTAGGGGAGCAGAAGGCGGGGGCATGGTTGCACTCCCAAAGCCACCAAACAATTGGGGTCTCCATATGCATGGAATGCAGGGATGCTCGGCACATCTCCACCCAGGGCTGCCTCCTGTCCAGAGCCAGGGCACCCTGGGGTCCCCTTGGGTACCTTCTCCAACTTCTCCAGAGTGGTTTTGTTGCATTTTTGCTGGAATTGGAGACTTTCACTGCTAGGCAGGGAGGATCTGCCACAGTAATTAGACGCCATAATCCAGTCACCTCCCACAACAAATTTCCTGTCCGAGCAGATATTAGTGGATAAAACCCTAATTTTTGACGTTGTCCCAGAATCAGCTTGATTTCAGCAGTTTACATTCAGGCTGAGCTGTTGGAAGAGATGATGAAGCCTTAAATATGCATATGGCCTAGGCATTTGGAAACTTTGGAGATAAAGCACGTATAATTGCTCCTAATCAGTTTATGAAACATAAAAGCTCAAACCCAAGAGAAAGACGATAGATGCAGAAATGGAAATAGCGATTAAATCTCCCCGTGCTGGCGAGGTGGCCTGGATACAGCGCTGCTGCCCCAGGGCAGAGGGCAGCCATGGCAGTGCCATGGGGGACGGGGAATGTGGCCACTCCTGGGATGGGGCTGCCGGACAGGGTTGGGGGATACATTGGCTGCCACCACCGGCTCCCCAAGTTGTGCTGGAGAGGGGCATCTCCTCCAGTCCTTTGGACAATAAATCAGTTAAGGGATATGTTGATATATGCTCATCAGATAGGATTAGCTGGGATTAGACTAATCAGTAAATGTTTCTCTGCTCATTATTTTCCAGGGAAGATTTTCAGCTGATTCTCCGACACTGAAAGATTATTAATCGCTTAAAGAGCAGAACATCAAACATCGCCCCTTGCTCTAATTTCCCCAGAGTTTGCCAGCCGCCCTCACCCCCCATGGGCAGGGCATCTGCATTAGCCGGCCCAGCAGCCCCAGAGTGTCCCAGCACCCAGCCCTTCCAGGAGGGCTCTGGTCAGGGCAGTCAGAGGCCACAGTACCCCAGACCCAGTGCAGACCTGTGTCCCAGCTATGAGTGCTGCCAACAGCCAATGCTGGAGCACCTCCATCCCCTGCACTCTGCTCCCTGCTGCACTTTGCAGGACTGGGTGGCACAGAGAGGTGGGACAGTCCCCAAGATATAGCTTCCTCCCTGTGGCTGCTCTAGCACCATGTCAGGTACCCACCATGCCCTGTAGCACTCTGTGGGATGGCATCGTGAGGTCACACAGGATGGGGCAGGTGCCTGGGGCTGTCTCCTTCAGACACCGGGGACAAGCCTTGCAAGTCCTTGAGAAATTACAGATACATGCAACATTTTGACAAACACTTCTCAGCCAATGATGGTCCTGAGCCAGCAGCTGGTGTGTTTTTGGGGCCTTGTCTTTGCAGGGATGTGAGACTTAGGGAAATGCCAGAAGGATGTTCACTTATCTTGCAATGACCTGCTGTAGTGACGAGGAGGGGGATGCAAGGAGAGGTGTTGAAGGGCCTGGTTTAGGGGATTAGTAATTGGATAAGACAGCTTTCACCTCCCTGGTTTAGATATGAATCAGGTCAATAATAAAGGACCATCTGACAGTTTCAGGCATCTCAGGGTGGAAGAGACTGCAGTGCTCCAGGATGGATGGAGAACCTCTCTCCGAAAGCCCAGCTCCTGCAGCACACCCACCCGTTGGACTCGCACCAGCAGTTGCAGCCTGGCACTCCTTGCCAGCGCCCTGCCACACACCCGCATCAGCTCCTGGCAACCTGGCGCAGGAGCAAGACTGGAGCCTGATCCCCAGGGATGATGTCAAAACCACAGCCCTTGGGTGCCTGCTCTGCAGGGCAAGCTCAGGTGGTTGTCTGGTGGCCATGGTGGACCTTGCATGGGTATGAGGTGGCCCAGGAGTGGAGTGCAGTGGCGAGAGCAACCAGCCAAAAGCAACGCAGGCAATTTGGCAAGGGTGGAAGACCGAGGTGAAGGTTCCTGCCTCAATAAGCGTGGAGAGAAGAAAAAGAGATTTTCTTCTGCCACCTCTGTGTCCTGCTGGGACATGTTTATAAATATCTCAAGGGTGGATGTCAAAAGGATGGGACCAGACTCCTTTCAGTGGTGCCTAACGATAGGATGAGGGGCAATGGGCACAGACTGAAGTATAGGAGATTCCAGCTAAACATGAGGAGAAAATTCTTTACTTCGAGGATGACAGAGCACTGGAACAAGCTGCCCAGAGAGGTTGTGGAGTCTCCTTTTCTGGAGACATTCAAAACCCACCTGGACGCAATCCTATGCAATCTGCTCTGGGTGAATGTGCTTTAGCAGGTGGATTGTACTAGATGATCTCCAGAGGTTCCTTCCAACCCTAACCATCCTGTGATTCCGTGATTTGCAGGGGCAGGCGGCATGGCTGGATTAAACAAATGGCAAAATCTGTGCTCCCAGCACTGCCAGGCTGAAAAAAGTTATTTGATTCTAGTTCAAGTTTGTGTGGGTGAAGCAAAGCATTTGCAGGGTTAGTGCAGCCACAGCTGACCATGCACACCACCTGCTCCATGCTGTAGTATTGCCAGACGAGCTTACTACAAGTGCATTGGCAGCCCTAATTTGGCACCAGAGCGGGGGGTCCCTTTCCATGTCCCACTCTGCTCTACATGCCCCAGAGACATCCCTACTAATTCCTCTGCACAGATTTCTGTCTTAAGGCATTTGCCTTTGATTAAAACCAGAAGAGCAGTCACAGTTTAAGTGGAGTTAAGTGGAGCAAACCATGTGCTGATGCACAGGGCTCTCACATCTGGAGTGTCACAGATTTAATCAAACTGCTGGGAGGTGCTGCACACAGACAGCTGTCATAGCAGCTTGAAGACCATCTCCTAATTAATTTCTAGCCAAGCACAGGGCGAACAAATGATCATCAAGGTGATACACCTACAACTGTGACTAAAGGCATGACTGGCAATTGGTTAGCAAGCAGAGCTCACCCCATGTATCTCCAGGAGCTATAGGTGATGTAGCCTATATAAAGCCCTGTGCTTGCTCAAAGGGAGGAGGCTGTGGCTTCTCCCAGTGGTGTAAACCCTGAGGTGATATATGGGAACATAAGGGACACAGTGTTCGGGAAGAAACCCAGGTGTAGCAGGCACAACGGCTGTAGCTCTGATTTCTGGCTGCTCCTTCGGCTAGTGCTTTTTGCTTCCACTCCACTTTGTTGTTGTTTTCTAGCTCCATTTACCTGCCCATCTCACACCTTCCCTGATAACCCCTCCTGTCCTATACAGGGTGTGTGAGGTGGGACACAGCCCTCCCTGGGGATGCTCTGCCTGGTGGTACCCAGGGCCCCATGCCTGCCATTGGTCCTGGGCAAACTCCACTTGCTTTCACAGCCTTCTGCAAAATCTAGGCAACAGCAAAGCAGAGCAGGTCCAGATTCAGTTCCCCTTGGTGTTCATTCACAGCTTATTAAAGCTAAATGAAATGACTACCGGAGCTGGGTCTATGTGGGTACTTGGAAGTCCTGGGCACATGGCACAGCTAGGCTGGGAATATCCAACTGTGAGGAGCCCCACACTAGCTGATGGACTGTCCACCCCAATTAGCCCCACAAAGAAGCTATTATTCCTCCACACTATGCTTGTCTGATTACTTTATCTTATTATTTTTTTATCATTCCTCCAAAATGTGCTAATTAAACAGAAATCATCGAGTCAATTAGAGAAACAATCATTAAAGCAGAAAAGAAAATAAAATATCAACAGAAGAAAAGCAGCTGTGAGGCTCCCAAGCACACACAATAGCTGCCACATTCATTAAATCAGCATCTCCCAAGAGAGGGGTAGACACTGTCCTGCTCTGGTACGTGCCCTGGAAATGAAACTTCCCAAGTGATGGAGTCATTCCAAAGCGATTGAGTCAGATAGATATATATAGATATATATAGATATGTATATTTAATGGAAAAACAGCATTTCACCACCACCTCATGTTTCTTTTACATTTGAGAAAGAAGAGAATTTTTTGGTCCCAAGAAGGTCTCGACCCAAGGACAATGAAAATCCCCTGGAAGATTTTTAATGACATTCGTGAGTTTTGAACTGAACCTAGATTCTTAACTTCCAATCTGGAAGACTATCAGCCAGTTTCTTCATTCAGATGTTTGGCCTTCAATCAGATAATCGGATGAAGTGAAAATAAGTTAAAATAAGTTAAAGCCTAGCAAGGTCTTTCAGAATATCTCCACTGACATCCACAGTTTTAGCATTTGCCACCTAGATATGGAGGCTTGGGGGAGCTCACCATGCTTTAGCCTGGAGGATCATAGAATCATAGAACAGAATCATGGAATCATAGAATAATTTGGGTTGGAAGAGACCTTCAAAGCTCATCTAGTCCAACCCCCTGCAATGAGCAGGGACATCTTCAACTAGATCAGGTCGATCGGAGCCCCGTCCAGCCTGGCCTCAAATGATTCCAGGGATGGGGCATCAACCACCCCTCTGGGCAACCTGTGCCAGTGTTTCACCACCCTTATTGTCAAAAATTTCTTGCTCATGTCTAGCCTGAATCTCCCCTCTTTTAGTTTAAAACCATTACCCATTGTCCTATCACAACAGACCCTGCTAAGAAGCCTGTCCCCATCTTTCTTATAGGACCCTTTGAAGTACTGAAAGGCCACAATAAGGTCTCCCTGGAGCCTTCTCTTCTTTGGGCTGAACAACCCCAACTCTCTCAGCCTGTCCTCACAGCAGAGCTGTTCCAGCCCTCTGATCATTTCTGTGGCCTCCTCTGGCCCCTCTCCAACAGGTCCATGTCTTTCCTGTACTGAGGGCTCCAGAGCTGGATGCAGGACTCCAGGTGGGGTCTCACCAGAGCAGAGCAGAGGGGCAGAATCACCTCCTTCAACCTGCTGGCCACACTCCTTTTGATGCAGACCAAGATACGATTGGCCTTCTGGGCTGGAAGTGCACGTTGCCAGTTCATGTCCAACCTTTCATCCACCAGCACCCCCAAGTCCTTCTCTGCAGGGCTGCTCTCAATCCCTTCATCTCCCAGCCTGCATTGATACCAGGGGTTGCCCTGGCTCAGGTGCAGGACCTTGCACTTGGCCTTCTTGAAACTCATGAAGTTCACATGGGCCCACTTCTCAAGCTGTTGGCAGTGATGGGCAGCTGCTCTGTGAGCTATGTGGAACAAGCAGGGGAAAAGAAGAAACCTGCCCATAGCCAGGCATTGGCACAGCCAAATATTGCTGGATCATAGTGCAGGCATCTTATCCAGGTGCCATGGGCACTGCTGCTGCTCTGCATTTACTCTGGGTGTAACATCATAAAATATCCCAGCCTGCGGCAGATTCATTGGTTGCTTCCATGGGACATCTAGGCTTGTCTCCAGAACTCCAGTCTCCTGATGTGGCTGGCCCTCAGATACCAAGCAACATGCTGGGGAATAGGGCATGGCTCACTCCATCACCAGCAAGGAGTGTTAGAAAAGCGCAAGGACAACCAGGTTGATTTAGAAGCCACTGGTCCCAGGAGGTAAAGGAGCAATGGAGAAGTGCCTGGACTGCAAATCACAGAATCATAGAATAGTTAAGGTTGGAAGGAACCTCTGAAGGTGATCTAGTACAACCCACCTGGTAAAGCACATTCACCCAGAGCAGATTGCATAGGATTGCGTCCAGGTGGGTTTTGAATGTCTCCAGAGAAGGAGACTCCACAACCTCTCTGGGCAGCCTGCTCCAGTGCTCTGTCATCCTCGAAGTAAAGAAGTTTCTCCTCATGTTTAGCTGGAATCTCCTATACTTCAGTCTGTGCCCATTGCCCCTCATCCTGTCATTGGGCACCACTGAAAGGAGTCTGGTCCCATCCTCTTGACACCCACCCTTGAGATATTTATAAAAATTGATGAGATCCCCTCTCAGCCTCCTCTTCTCCAGGCTGAACAGACCCAGCTCTCTCAGTCTCTTTTCATAAGAAAGATGATCCAGGCCCCTAATCATCTTCATAGCCCGCCACTGGACTCCCTCCAGTAATTCCTTGTCCTTCTTAAACTGAGGAGCCCAGAGCTGGACACAGTACTCCAGATGTGGCCTCATCAGGGCAGAGAAGAGGGGTAGGATAACCTCCCTCGACCTGCTGGTCACACTTTTCCTAATGCACCCCAGGATACTGTTGGCCTTCTTGGCCACAAGGGCACATTATTGACCCATGGTCAACCTGTTGTCAACCAGAACTCCCAAGTCCTTCTCTGCAGAGCTGCTTTCCAGCAGGTCCACCCCTAACCTGTACTGGTGCCTGGGGTTATTTCTCCCCAGGTGCAGGACCTTACACTTGCCCTTGTTGAATTTCATCAGGTTCTTCCCTGCCCAGCCCTGCAGCCTGTTCAGGTCACGCTGAATGGCAGCAGAGCCTTCTGGTGTGTCAGCCCTTCCTCCCAGTTTGGTATCGTCAGCAAACTTGCTGAGGGTACACTCAGTCTCTTCATCCAGGTCATTGATGAACAGGTTGAACAGGACTCAACCTAATACTGACCCTTGAGGAACACCATTAACTACAGGGCTCCAACCAGACTCTGCATCATTGATCACAACACTCTAAGCTCTGCCATCCAGCCAGTTCATGATCCATCCCACCGTGCATTCATCCAGCCCACACTTCCTGATCTTGCCTATGAGGAGGTTGTGAGAGACTGTGTCAAAAGCCTTGCTGAAGTCAAGGTAGACAACATCCACTGCTCTTCCCTCATCCACCCAGCCAATTATACCATCATCGAAGGCTATCAGCTTGGTCAAATATGATTTCCCTTTGGTGAACCCATGCTGACTACTCCTGACAACCTTCTTTTCCTCCACATGTTTGGAGATGATGTCCAGAATGAGCTGTTCCATCACCTTTCCAGGGATGGAAGTGAGGCTGACAGGCCTGTAGTTTCCTGGGTCATGCTTCTTGCCCTTTTTGAAGAGCAGAGTGACGTTGGCTTTCCTCCAGTCCTCAGGTACCTCTCCTTTTCTCCAAGGCGTTTAAAAGATGACGGAGAGTGGCTTAGCAATAACATCTGCCAACTCTCTCAGCACTCGTGGGTGCATCCCATCAAGGCCCACGGATTTGTGAATGTCCAGTTTGTCTACATGATCTCTAACCTGATCCTCCTCAACCAAGGGAAAGTCTTCCTTTTGCCAGACTTTGTCTCCTCTCTAGGGTCTGGGATTTCTGAGGGCTGGTCTTAGCATCTGTCACTAGGGCACCATCCTCTTTCAGCAGTGGTCTTACATTTTCCCTAAACTTTCTGTTGTTGCTGATGTACTTGAAGAAGCCCCTCTTGTTGTCTTTGACATCCCTGGCCAGATTTACTTCCAAGTGGGGCTTGGCCTTCCTCACCACATCCCTGCATACTCTAACAGCCCCCTTATATTCCTCCCAGGTGCTCTGTCCCTTTTTCCACATGACATAAAGATCCTTCTTCCACCTGAGTTTTGACTGGAGCTCCTTACTCATCCATGCCGGCCTCTTACTCCCTTTACTTGATTTCTTCCTCATAGGGGTGCAATGGTCCTTGAGAGAACTGGCTGCTCCGCTAGTGATTTGAAGGTTGATTTTTTTCCCTGACTTTCCTCTTCTCCACCTCACAGCCTGTTTCCCTCCCAGACAGCTCTACCCATCCACCCTGCAAACCACCCCGTTCTTTCTCTAAGTGCCTGTCTAGCGCTCATTGTCACAACATCTGAACCTCTCTGCATTTTCTTCTTTCTGCTGCCTCCCATGGCCTTCCTAGTGCCCTGTCCAGGGGAATGGTGAATCCCCAGGCAGCACTTTATCCACATTCATAACCAGCACCTCACCAAAAAGAAGCCTCCCACGACGAATACATCCCTTCCCACTTCCCTGCCCTGACCTGCAGCAAGCTGGAAGCAAGTGGCTGGCCCTGCAGGCACAGGGAAATCCAGGAAAACACATGAAATAGTGATTACAGTATTTCTAGTATATCTCTGTTGGGTGTAGAGAAAAGGGGATTTCACTTCATTCTGACCTCAAAGTGATGCACAGACCAGCTCAGCTCTGGGTGAAGGTGTTGCCTAAGCATTTGCATTTCCAAATCAGTTCAGCCGTGCCTAATTGTAGGTATGATGCTATGAGACCTGACAGAATTACTTCTCCTTTAATTAATCTCCAAGTTTGCTATCTGAGTGCTGTGCCATATGGTATTCATTTTTTAGCTTGGTATGACAACACTTGCCATGAAAGAAGCCAACTTAATTAAAGCAGAGGACACCATGCGCACAGGCAACTACTCTCACTCTTCCCTTTAATACCGTTTTCTAGATCATCTCTCCTGAATGCAAACAGGTGATGAAATGTGGTGCCTCTGCTTGAAGGTGAATTTAAAGGTTTTGGCTGTGCAAAGAGGTCCAGGTCCCATTCTCAGCAGTGGCCTCAGCTTGCAATGTGGCTCAGGATCTGCTCGGACAAGCAATACCCTGGCGTTGCCCAGCTCTCTCCTCTCTGCAGGTGAACGGGGAGATGGCATTGGCAGAAGGGCCAGGAGATTTTGGAGCATGACTTCCCAACACCAAGCAATGTCTCAATTTCTTTTCAGACAGAGCAGATAGTTCATTAATGAATTTCACAGCCCCCTCCCCTCACAGTTAAGCACTGGACTCCAAGAGACATAAACTAAGGTCTTTTAGCTAAAGAGACTGACATGTGGCTGTCTCACATAGCCCACCTGGCATTACACAAGCAAATGACCCTTTACCGAAGCAATCCTGTCCCAAACAGACCATCTGAAGTACCTATAGAAATAACAGAAAAATAAAATCAAACATATCCCCATCCATGCATTCTCTTTCACATATGAGCACAGGCATATGTGCTTGGCTGCCTCACCTTTGCAGGCAATTGCATTATTTGGTGTTAGAAATACAGATATAAGAGGCAGGGTTCCCGTAGCTCATTTCACCCATTTTACTTGATCCTGCAGGAGAGCCGTTCATGCCCAGCTACCCACTATGCTCTCAGGGATGCATTTTCTGCACTTTTACACTGCATTCTGCAATTTTCTTTTTGGATGCAGAAAGAGCAGCTTTTAATGTGCACGGACTCCCTGCTGCCTGTGTCTCCTTCCATAGCTCAGCCCTGCTCTCACCAATGTCACTCCTGAGCCATTCTCTCCTCTCCTTCCTTTCTCTTCATCTCTTTCATTGGCAGCACCTAGTTGTAAAATGTGTAAAATGTTGTTGTGGGATTAATTTTTCCTGTAATAAAGGACAGATTTTAGCACAAAGGACTTTCCAGCTTTCCTACCAGCTCCTGATCTTTGCTTTGACATGATTCCTCCAACATGGTCAAGGTGGCCCCTGATGCCAAAAAGGAACATATTGTCCAAAATGAACAGATTGAACATTGCCAACAATGAACAGTTACTTAATCACTTCAAATAAGGACTTACATTATTGGTATTGTCACACTTGGGGGAAAAAAGGAGGAAAAGGATTAAGAGAAAGAAATAAACCTCTCCCTTGAGGGATCATTGTCTGCAGTCTTCCCTTTCAGCTCAAGGTTTTGCTGGATTTTGAAGGTGGAATAAACTCATTTTCTTCCTATTTGACAATGGCAGCAAAAGCTTTTGTTTCCTTTTGCTCAGTACCTAGAAAGGTTCTAGTTTCACTGGTGTAGAGATGCCCAGTTAGCAGTTTCCTTCAGCATTTCCCTGCTCACTCTTCTTTGCGTCTCCTGCAGTGCTCAGTCAGCCAAAGCACCCTTCAGCCTCCTGGGAGCTGAATGCATGGCGGAGGCAGTAGAAATCCTAGAGAACACCCTTCCCTCTGCTCTTGTTGCCCTGCCCAGCCCAGGGCAGGAAACCTCTGCTCCAGGCCCATTTAGGGTTGCTCGCTGCCCCAGGCCAGCAGAGAATTTTTGAGGGTGGACGCAGCCCATCTGGGAGGGGACTCGTTGCTGAGGGTGTGCTGCCCCACTTCCCCATATTTTTGTTGGCCATCCCATCCTCATAATGGTCTGGAGCACATCTGAGTGGGTTACATGTGTCTCCCCTCCTAGCTGGGAGTCCATGACCCATCTTTCCCTTTTTAAGTAACCCCCTACTTTGTTCTTCACCCAGAGGGTGGTAGAGCAGTGGAACAGGCTCCCCAGGGAGGCAGTCATGGCCCCAAGCCTGACAGTATTCAAGAAGCAATTGGACAACACCCTCAAACACATGGTGTGAATTTTGGGCTTGTCCTATGCAGGAACAGGAGTTGGACTCAGTGATCCTTGTGGGTCCCTTCCAACTCAGGACATTCTACGATTCTATTATTTGTTTCTTTAGTTTGTGAGAGGAGATGTGATGAAGAGCGTTGTGGCCCCATGCAGCAGCTGACTGTTCATTTGTTTGGCAAAGGAGATGCTCGAATTGGTGGAAAGCCCTGAGAGCGTCGGTGTGAACCATGGCTGGTGTAAGATGCACATCGAGCCGTGGGGCAGCCATCCCCAGGGATAAACTGAGAAAAGAGGCAATTAGCCAGTCCCTCACCAGCACAGCAGGAGCGGTTCAAGGGGAAAGAAAAGCCAAGCCCCGGTGGTAATGACATTTTTCCACATGGGTAAATGCATTGATCTGTGACAAACAATACCAGGCTGTGCCTTTGCCCCTGGTGCAGAGGAGGAGGGACGGGAGAGCTTCCCCATGCAAGATGTTAGAGGTAGAAGTTTCCCAGCTTCCCTGCAGAAAGCTGGATTTATGTGGCATACGGGGCTCTAAGTATGTGCTTCCAGCCCTTGCTGAAACCACAGTCCAGGTCTTACCCAGGGACAGACTTCCCAGCAGGTGACATGAGCTCCTCCTTAAAGGCAAGTGCAATGCAGGCAAGCCTCATACACAATCCCATCCCACATCCTCAGAATGTTCTGTAGAATTGAAAAGCAGGGTAGAGAACACTTGAGCAAAGCTTGATAACATAGCTATCCTGGGTTAGCAAGCATGTCTCTGCTTGTTCAGCACTCTCCTTTGGGCTAGAGCCATCAGGAAATGGATCCTGATGGTTGTTTAGTTGCCAGCTGGACTGTAGCCTGGGACCTGGTTTATCCCAGCTTCCTGCAGTCGCGTGGCTGTGCCATGGGCGTAGCAGGGTGGGACTAGGTCTCCCAACAGCAATAGTGAGCATAAAGGAAGATTTGTTCCCTTTGTGGCAGGCCTCTTCATCCATGAGACAGTGGCTGTAGATGCCTTGGCAGGCCAGGAGCTGTGCATGAGGAAAGGACCTGTGGCTAAATCCAGGGAAGGCATCACTCTTGCCCCCAACTCAGCACCTGCCTCACCCACCACATCACATGGGATTGCTTTTCTTTCCTTTTTAACAGCAAAATGGCACTTCAGGCAGTGACATTTCACCTAGAAAGCTCCAATTCAAGGCAAAGAACCCCAAACTGTGACTGGTTAAGGCAAAGCACCCTGTCCATCTGATGTGAGCTGCAATGGTCAGAGGGCTTTTGTCACTCACCTCTTCCCACCCTCTCTTTTTTTTTGATACTCTCTTCTGTTCTTTTTTGCACAGGAGCAAGAGGACTCCACCGCAAAGCGGACCCCAGCTGCCCTGAGCATGGTGGCACCCACCACACTCCCTGGCCAGAGCAAATTCCCCACCATGCTAGCAGGCAAATACCAGGCACAGGCATCAGATGTGCCCCTCATCCCAGCATCTCTCACTCCTCCTTGCTGAATTTCCAGCCCACAGAAGTGGCTCAGATTTTCCTGAGCAAAATCTAATCAGTCCTGTGTAAAAAAAACTGAGGGGAAAAGAAAAGCCCCGATGATATTTTTAAATAATACCAAAAAGCTGTAAGTATTTGGTCGGCCTGTTTGTTCTTACTGCCTGGGATCAGCCCGATTATTCAGGGATTCATTTTTATTTCTAAGTTTTTTTTTCTCTCTTTTAGCAGCTGCACATTAATAAAAACTCCATTTATTGGAGGATTTGGCTGGGATTGCTATAATAAAATAGAAGGATTTGTGCTGGGCACTAAAAGAACTCTCGGCAAAAAGTAGTGTTTTTCCAGTGATTAGGAGCGCCAGAACATATTGTTTTGCTGTGTAGCCCTGTCACTACCGAGGACGGTGACAGATGTCTTGTGTTAATGTTGAATGATTAAATGCCATTTCTGAAGCCACTCCCCAGCTGTGTAGCACGGTGCTGCTTCACTCACACAATCTGCCTTCAGTCTGTTCCCTTAGTCAAGAGCATCCTGCCTTGCTGACTGTCAGGAAGCCCCCATCACAACCCAGGCTGCCCAAGCCCAGCCTATGTCCTGCCCGTGTTGGGACATCAGCCTTTCAGCTACCCTGTAAGGACCAAACCAATCATCATAACAACTCAAAGATGGAGGATGCAGCCAGTGGAAGCAGAGAGACGAGTAAAGCTCTTGGGCTTTTCAGCTCTTGGGCTTTTCATCCTCTCCTGGTGTCCTTCACCCGCACCACTAGTAAGGGCAGATTTGGTGGGAAACATGAAGCCAGCTCAAGATGTCACTATTTCCTGCTCTATCCACTGCTCTGCTAAAAGAGGTGATACGTCCTATAAGAACAGGCTGAGAGAGTTTGGGTTGTTCAGACCGGAGAAGAGAAGGCCCCAGGGAGACCTTATTGTAGCCTTTCAGTACTTAAAAGGAGCCTATAACAAAGATGAGGACAGACTTTTTAGCAGGGCCTGTTGTGATAGGATAAGCGGTGATGGTTTTAAACTAATGGAGAGGAGATTGAGGCTAGACATGAGCAAGAAATTTCTTACAATGAGGGTGGTGAAACACTGGCACAGGTTGCCCAGGGAGGTGGTAGATGCCCCATCCCTGAAAACATTCACGGTCAGGCTGGCTGAGGCTCTGAGCAACCTGATCTAGTTGAAGATGTTCCTGTTTATTGCAGGAGGACTAGATGAGCTTTGAAGGTCCCTTCCAACCCAAACTATCCTATGATTCTGTGATTCTATTATTCTGTTCTATCCATAGGCCACTGTTTGGGTCAGCAGAGTCTTGATCTCATTTTTAACCATTGCATTTGAGCAGGGGAAAGAACATCCCAATTGGAGGTGTCTACACAGCCATGTCAAGCTGCACTGGAGGGATCCACAAGCCCTCTAGGACTGGCTTACTTGCTTTCCAGGATCCCCAACCCATCCCTTTTCACTTCTTTGTTCTGCTAAACCACTACAGCCCACAGATCGCATCCTGCTTTGCCCAGAACTGGGTAGGTAACTCAACTCTGGGAAAAAAAAAAGAACCTCTGCCCAGGAGGAGAAGATGGGCAGGCCAACAGTGAAGTGGAAATGGTGGTTCGCTGAAATTTAGCAAAGAGTGATGCTCCTCTTTTAGAATCCTTCTCTAGCCTCAGCAAACAGAAAGATACCCAGAGAGATGCATGCACACACACACACAGATCCTTCATCAGAACATCTGTATCCTCTGAAAGTATGTTGTCTTCGCAAAACCATTATCTGTTTGGCATCTGTTGCAATGACCCACTCCAGCGACAAGTTGTGCACACATCACTTCTGACCCATGTGCGCACATGAGACATCCGAGTCCCAACTCAGCACAGAGGACAAATCAGGTTGTTCTCCCAAATAGTGCTGATGCGGTTGGGGGAAAGGGAGGAGGTGGCTGGGGAAAATCTGGCTGTTCACGTGCATTCACACATGTCGTTACAAGTCCTGTCAGTCAAGGAGACAACATGGAAGGGGACACTTCAATAAGCTAAGAGGTGCAGAAAGATGTTAAGGAGGGGGATTGGGAAGCCAAGCCAAGATAGTGCAACTGCACCCATTCATGCCATCTGCAAACAGCACCCTTCTGCACACTTCTGGTCCCTCCAACCACCCCTCTCCATGTACCCCATGGATTCAGGGGTGATGTACCCCCTGGATTCAGGGGTGATGTCCCCCCTCAACCCAGGACCAAGCGCCACCGAAGACATTGGCCCCTGGGCTGCAGCAACCTGGCTGCGCAAGGCAGCTCCTCTGCAAAGCTTGAGGAAGCAGGAGGGCAAGGTGCTGCCAAACAGCAAAAGGTCCAAATTGATGTCTTTCTGCCACCTCTCCTTCAAAAAAATATGAAACATGCTGTCACTCACTAATCCATCAGCCTGACAGGTCAAGTAAAAGCAGGTTGCCCACTCGCTTTCACTTCTCCTCTAGCCTAATCTCTGTGCTAAATTACAAGTTGATAATGGGTTCCCATTAATTATTGATTTTCCAGATAATACTTGTTAAAGTAGAATTAACGCTATTGTTTCTGAACAAATACTGCCCAAATACTGTGTTTAGTGGGCTTGTAATCAGCTTTACCCACTTCTCCTCTAATCTGATTGAAACAGATTTCCTACCAAATCTTTTTTATCATTTTGTTGATATTAAAAGGTCACATATTTATGCCTGCCCAAAAGTTTAATTTAAGTTACTGCAATTGATTATCATTATGTGTTCATGCACGAACAGCAGAATGCTGATGGATGCAACTTTAATTTAGACTGGGAATGAAAAACCAGAGAGAAACCCGAGGTACACTTTTTATGGCATTCAGTGAGTGATGTTGGGCATTGTACATTTTAGCTTATTTTCCCAAGCCCTATATTATGATTCTGTTCATCATAATGCCTTTTGACCTGCTGCATTTACTCCATCATAATTATCCTTTAATACTCTTATGAATGAACTTTTAGCTTATCTTGCATTAATTCTCAGGACAAGCAAAGCACACACGTAACAAACAAAGCCATCTAAATAAAGTGTTTAACCCTTTTGATGGCTTTCTCTGAGTATTCAAAGGCGGGCCATGCATTTAAGAGGTAGGTGGCTTCCCCTCACGTGGTGCAGAGTGTGTCGTGGCATTTCAGCCCCTCTTCAAGCCAAGCCCCATTAAATGACTCTCTGAAAAGCAAAAGCAATTAATTAAAACCAGAGCAAAACTAGATGCAAGAGTATCACAGAGCAGTCTGGGATTTCTCTAATGTTGGGTGGCCACCCAGGCTGAAAGGCACACCGGACCTGAGATGAGCTAGTTAGAGGGGGAAGGTGGAGGCAACTTGTCTCAAGCACTTGAGAAGCTTTAATTCCATTTCCCACTCAGCCACAAGCTCTCAGTGAGCCCTTGGACAACTCAAGTCTCTAGGGCATGGAGGGAATACCCCTGCCAGGTCTGTCCTGTATACCTGCACCTTGGAGCAGAGACTGTCTTTCATAACACAACCATCAAAAAGCTCACAGTACTAAAAACTGTATCATCTTCAACCTTCTTTCTCCTCCATGGCCATGTGCAAGCCAATGAGTTGTTCCATTTACTGCGTTTCAGAGTTTGGCACATAATCACATCTCAGTTGTGGTCTCAGCAAAAGTTTCTATAAATACAAATATTCCAGGAATACAACATCTGGGGAGCACAAAGACCAACACTGTTTTGCAGCTGTAGCTGGGTGCAAGCAAGACCCCGTAGACTGGACTGGAGACACCATCTGCCAGAAAAGTCCTCCTTGTCCTTCATAACCCAAAAGGGACGAGAGTCTCTGATACTCCCAGCGCCTTGGACTCCTGCCACTGACTCAGCATGTCAGACTCTCTCAAACTTTTCTGCAGATGGCAAAGCTGCAGCCCATCTCTGCCGTAACCAGATTTCCCTTGATCCACCTTGCGACAAGCATGGGGGAGCTGGCAGTGGTCAGCACCTGCCTCCTGAGGTGGGAGACAGGCCCCTGGGCACTCACCACCCAGACAGCCCTGCTCGCCCTGCATTTCTGAACGTTCCAGGTGGGGTGGCACCTCCTTGGCAGAAGATGCCTGCTGCTTTCATTTTCCATCAGTTCATTGGAGAGCATCTCACCTGTGTAATCCAGAGGTAGTTAGAGGACAACTCATTAGAAACAATTCTTAAGATCCTTTTATAGACTGGGTAAACTCTGCAACTTGACAGTGAAAATCAAACAGATTTTCATGGAAATTTGGTGACATTCAGTGAAAAGCTGTTAGTGTGCATAATGAGAAAATACCTAATTCTCCCAAAGAAGGTTTTATGCCCATAAGTGCATCTATGATAACCTGGAAGGGTTAGATTATAGCTAGTAATGTCATGCAGACCTCTAAAGGAGATTAACTCAGGAGCTGCGTTATTAAAGGTGTACTGTTCATGAGTCTAACTCCACTACAGTGATAGAAACTAAACAGTACTAAAAAAGTTAACAGCCATGAGCAGCTCTACGAGACAACTTGCCCATGTTAGTGCACATTCCAATAAAAATAAAAATCTCAATAAATGACAAATGAAACAGCTGTCCTTTTTGTTCCCCAGTCCATCTTATTCACTCTCTAATATTATTTGCCCTCACGAAATCCTGTTACAGTCTTTTCCCTGGTTTTACCAGCAAGACGATGGTTCTTTCAAAGTCATGGGGCTGGATCCTCAGCTGCTGTGGACTGACCCAGCTTTGTCAGCTAATGGGACTATGTTGATTTACATCAGATGGGAATCTGGTTGCTCCCCTGCTTCATGTGGAATGGACTCACAAAGATTATCAGTTAGCTTTAAGACTATCGTGTTTTTGTTGTAAAGAAATCACCCTAAAAGCATTTTTCCCTATTCAAGTTTTAAGAATCCAATCCTCTGCTTCAGCTTAAGGACAATTTCATGATTACCACAAGCAAAGACGGGACAACTTGAGAATTTTTTATTTTTTTCCTGATAACATAATCCACATTCCACAGAATTTGCCATGTGAAATACACTCCTGTGTAATACTGAAGTGTTAATGGCACAGAGTAAAACCACAAGCTGTTTTGAAATGCAGAGGTTTTTAAGGAAAAGATATGAAATCACATAATGCAGCTCCATAATCATTTGACAATAAATGATCCTTTTATCCGATTATTATTTCAGTTGCATGTCCTTAATAAAATGCAGCAGTTACCCATTCCCCAAAGCCTTTGGACCACAGTTATGACCAAAGAACAGTGGAATGCTAGGTCCTGGTCCTTCATTACCCCACACAGCCTGAGCTCCTCAAATCTTAGGGCTGTCAATGGGATAAGACACAAGATCACATCATTAATTACTTTACACTGCAGTAGTTCCAACAAAATCATTGCACCAATGGTTACCAGCTAGCAGGCAGGAAATGGAGAGAACTGACATAGGAATATAAAAAATATTTTGAAGCATTGAAAAAGACCCTGACTACTAGAGTTAAAGAAAGTTAAGAAGGAAGTCTCTACATTTACCAAGAGCAAACATATTTCCTACTCATTAGCTAGCTTTTCTACAATACGCTGTTTGCTAAGCTGCCATTCATGGTTCAGAATAATTTCTTTTAGTCAATAAACTTTTGCAGTTTTAAACAAGGGAAGAAACAGTGGTCACCTCTTTTGGTGACAGCTGCAGGAAACACCAGCTCCATAACTTTCCAAGGGGAAGTATGATTAGAAGTTGGCTCAAATAATGTAAGCATGTCGATAAAATAATACTACAGCCTCTCAAAGGAATTTGATTTCATTCTGGTTTAAAAATAAAGGAGTGTTATACAATATTGGCTGTGCCCATACTGACCCGCTTTCAGTCTATTTAACTGCTAAATCCTCGAATTAACACCAGCCTTTTCTCAGCCCAGTAGAGTTTCATTAACTGCCAAACTGCAAAGAAACAATAAATGTTACTTCTAAAGCTTTATGTTCTGGAGGTTTTTTAATTATCGTTATTTTTTTTTCCTGGATTTTTTTTTCCTGGATTCTTGCCACATTTGCAGAGGATTCAAAAATGAGTACTAAATAGCACAGGGTCAGGTCAGATATGCAGACAAATGTAAAAATGTAATCACCTGCAGAAATACATTATTGTTTTCAAAAAAGCTACAGCCAAATGCAAGTCTACATCTCCACAGAAAAAGACAGTGACTAAAATAGTCAAATAAAAGGTTGAATAAAATGCCATGGTTGGAACACACTGTGTCTGAAGCGAGATGAATTTGGATAAGAAAGAAGGGGCATATTTTTCACCATGTATTCCCTAAAGTTATTTACAACAACCAAAAAAATGGGCTGTTCTTAACTGTGCCAGCTATGAACTTGGCTGTTTATGCATTGTGTCATTTGTACATGGGGTACAGTAAAATTATTCACTCCCAAAAAGACACTATCAGAAACTAGGGCATAAAGACAGGAGGCAGAGAGATATTTTTCTCTTTTTGTTTTGTTTTCTTGTTGTTTTGTGGCCCCTGGGGACAGAGTAACAGAGTTGTAGAGGGCAATTTGCCACAAGTAACTCACCTAATCAATGTGCAAGAAAATACATGTTGAATTTCTGGAGAAGGTCTTTTGCCTTCACAAATTCTGCAACTGGAAAGGAAGAGTCCTTGCATTTTGCCTTCCAAATAGTCTAGTGGAAAAAAAATAATCCTGCAAAATTACAAAAGCAGCATGGGAATCACACTGCCTTGGTCGTCCCTTGCTGACCTCACTCAGCAAGATACCAGCTGTTTGGGAAAACACCGAGTAACCTGGGATGCTTCGCTGCTGACTACAGACCTGTTACACAGATCCGTGATGTGGGTCTGATTTTAACACGTGCCCCACTCTACCCAGTTCCCACTGAAAGGTGTGAACACTGCAAGCTCACAGCACCCCAGGAAATCAGGCACCGTGCATCTGTACAGCAATGCCTGTGGGCTTTTTATGTATTTTTCTTGTAATAAATAGGCAATGACTAACGCAGTGAAAGAAGATGTGTCAGAGCAGAGCTACATGTCAGAGAACAAGCCACCAGAGCCAGGCTGGACAGGAACAAAGTGGCTGACCTAGTACAAATACACAGACCTTCATTAAAGTCAGCCACTGTACAAAATCATTCAAGAGCAAATTCTTGTTATAACAGTATTTTTCAAAGTTGTTACAGCTGTCAGAGATATGTGCAGAGCAGTAAATTTTCTTTCTTTACCCTGATGAACTACTTAAAGTAACAGATAGTCCTACAGAGCATCTGCAACAGCAGCCTCTGAGATTCACCAGAAGAAATGCAGATGTCCATGTAGCACATTCATGCCTCCTGACCAGAACTTACTTTTCTATAACTTTTCACAGCCCTTGAAGCAGCCCCTGGACTGCCAAGACTCTGGACTTCTGGCTGAAATCTAGTGGTCTGGATGGCGATGATACAGCAACAGCTGAATAGTTATATCAGAGGCTGCAAGGCATGCAAAGTAAGCAGCTCAGGAGGGTCCTTCTTCCTTGTAATGGTGGAGAAACATCCGCAGTTTCAAAGCTGGATAACTGAACTTTCAAATACCTGCAGAGATTATCAAGGGTGGTAAAAGCACAAACTCTTTCTTTGGCAGGTGCAGATTAATTGAAACATCTGACCAAAATGCCCAAGTATGACAGACACATCTCATGTATTTTTCTTCTGCTGATTAGGTAGCAGTGCTCTGCAGTCTAGGTTTTTGAACTGGATGACTGAATGTGGTGCAAATGCTGAGCAAGACCGTCTATTCATTTAGACTCTCCACCAGCCCCAGCAAATTCAGACCAGAATAAAACTGATGTCATTAAATCAGGCTGAATTATAGTGGTGGCTCTGGTACTTCTTTGGTTGTTGAAATCCCAACATGGGATTTCTCCAGAAATGAAGGAGCAGTTACAGGATTGGGGTCACATCTCCAAGCACAGAGCATGTGCACCAGTGATGGCAGTACAAGCTGACAGCTGTCATATATTTTCTCTCACCAGAAGAAAAAAAACTATTAAAAGAGCAAAAACTTTGCACAACACATGCCATCATTGCACCAGCATCAACCCAGAGGCTTAGAAACACACAGAGGCAACAGTTCTGGGAACCACTCTTTTCCTCCCAGGGATCCCATCCATTGCCTTTCCTCTCCTAGGAAGAGGTGAGAACTGTGTGTGTGTGGGGAGAAAGGTGTTTGTCCAAATTACCTTATTTATTCATGTGCCTTCCTTAATAGAATGATAAGAATAATAAGTCCTTTGGGAGCACTGTAACTAATTCAGGCATGGATGTGCAAATGGGTAATTTGCAAACTAATTGCCTCCAGACAATATGCTGTGCAGACAGGTTGTCCCAACACTGGCTCTGTGTACTTTTTGTGTGCGGTGGCTGCCTGGTAAGAGGCAGTTGAAATGCTTTTCTGGGCAGACAATAGGCTTGCTCAAGTGTGCAACTATTTTGGAGTGAAGCTATCCCGCCCACCCCGGGTGGCGAGGGTTTTTTCTGCCTGCGTCCAGCTGCCATGTCCTGCCAGGAAAATACAGAGGGGCCACGTATGGGACAAAACCAGTTTTGCCTTATTGCCTCTGCCAGCTTGGAAGGATGCAGAGAATATCAGCAGCATATGGGCCTCAGGGGATTTCAGCAATTTAACAAACATTATATGCTCCGTAACAAAACAACAATATTTTGGTACTTAGATCAACCAAATAACTAAATTAAATTCCCTAGATGGTGAGGGCTGGTATGCTAATTGGCTTGCCTTGTGGATTTTCTATGCGGCTCCCCATGAAACAGATTGGCCCATTTTTCAGGGAACTGATTGTTAATTGGAGTAATGAATAGCAGGCTGGAGGGGCCAATCACTTCGCTTGGTAAATTCGAACCCCTGTTATTCATGAGGACGAGCTAGAGGTGAAGTGGTTTGCCTGGGAGATGGGCAGATGGGCTGGTGCTAGTTTGATACAAACCTGTTTTTCTTTCCCTTTGGGCTGGGAACACAAGGGAAGGTTTAGCACCTGATTCCCCCATCCCTCTGGGATGCTGTGATCTTCAAAGAGTTGAACTGCTGGGGAGAAAGGCTTCCCCCATTGACTGTAGAAGGCCAGAAGATACCTTTCATAGAATCATAGGGTAGTTTGGGTTGGAAGAGATCTTCAAAGGTCATCTAGTCCAACTCCGTTGAATAAGCAGGGACATCTTCAACCAGATCAGGTTGCTCAGAGTCCCATCCAGCCTGGCCTTAAATGTTTCCAGGGATGCGGCATCTAGCACCTCTCTGGGCAATCTATGCAAGTGTTTCACCACTGTCATCGTAAAAAATTTATTCCTCATGTCTAGCCTTTACTGAGCAGGCCTTTGCTGATCTGCTGCTCTGGCTCTGTGGTCCCTAATACAGGCAACCTCTATTGCCCCTGGGAAAGTCCTTGGCTCTGCTGTGCTTTGCTTCCCTGGTAGCTCTGATGGTCTGGACAGAAGGGCTGGAGGGGCAGGAGCATGCTGGTGAAGCCAGGTCAGCAGGACACAGCACTGAGGCTTCTCCCTTCATCATCCCAGGTCTTGCATCCTCCGCTGGCTACACAGCCACTGCTCCTTCCCCTTCCCATTCAATCACCAGCAGTGGTTCTGGTTCCCCACTGTCTCAGCTTGCCAAGCTGGTTAGAGGAACACAACTGAGATGTGAGGAAGGTGAAGCTTGGGGGTCTTGTCTGCTTTTTGATCCAGAATCATAGAATGTCCTGAGTTGGAAGGGACCCACAAGGATCATTGAGTCCAACTCCTGTCCCTGCATATGACAAAGCCCAAATCCACACCACGTGTCTGAGGGCATTGTCTAAATGCTTCTTGAATATTCTCAGGCTTGGGGCTGTGACACCTCCCTGGGGGGGCTGTGACACCTCCCTTGGGAGCCTGTTCCACTGCTCCACCACACTCTGGCTGAAGAATCTTTTACTAATGTTCAACCTAAACTTCCCCTGGCACATCGTCCTGCCATTCCCAGCCCTCAAGCCCACACTGGCAAGGATAAAGGCTGTTACCTTGTTTCCCACCCCACTCTCTCCAATGCCTGCCCTTAATTTCAAAGTGTGAATATGCTGAGCCTTCTCTGTTTCCCGCAGACTTTGCTGTAAGCAAGCTCTCAGCATCTCCCTGGGGCTGAGCAGCCCTGCTCAGCCCAGGTTCCATGGTGGCACACAGGACACCTGCATGGTCTTACTCACAAGCACTTACTGCACCGAAACACAAGGTAACAATTGCCTGAAGACCACAGCCAAACTATGCACCAAGGACTATACTCAGAAAATTTTAGAAATAGGTCTCTTTAGGATATTCCAAGTACTATTCTGCAACTGATGACCTCTTCAGTTCGTTAGTTGAACCAAAATAAAGGTTTTCTATAACATATTCACAGAACAACCCTACCAAATTATTTTAACTCATTAATACATCACCTTTCCAGCCAGCCACAGTTATACTTTCTACAAAAACATAGCAATTGTTTCAGTTGCATATTCTCCAACAAATGCACAGTTTCGGTTTCATGTTGAGCATGAGAGTGGCTCAAACCAACACACAGGTACCTAAAGTCAAAAGTCACTTCTGAAACTCTCACTTACAGTGTAATTTTTCTGCGTCATGATGTCAAAGTAACTGAGCTCATCAGAGAGACTAAGATTACATTTTGCAAGAGGAGACTTATTTTTATAAATTATGTTAGAAGACAGGTAGGTGACCCCATTTACTGAGAAAAAATGTGGCACAAGAGAAGACACTCTATATTCAAAAGCAATTAATAATTTTTGGTGTCTGAATTTCTGGATGCCCAAGGTGGGTGGTCCAAAAGGCCCAGTCCTCAAAGAGCAGGGAGGTTGGTTTTGGAAAAAAAAGTCTTCTTAAAGTGCCTCAGGTTGAAAAGCAGAGATTTCCTAAGTTTGCTTCTCTGGGCTGATCACAACTATTCATCCAGGCACTTCTGCATTCACTCTGGCATACAAGTGCTTTATAACCAACAGTGAATTTATTACTGGAGCACTAGAAGATACATTCATTTGATAGGAACTAGAGGCTGTCACATTGAAATGGGCCTCTAGAGGTAGTTTTTGCTCTTTAATATGACCCAGTCACATTTTTGTACAATGAAGAAACGTGCTAGTAACTCTTCAGGTCAGATTTAATTTTTAGATTGGATACCTTGGGTTACAAACATAGAGCGTAGTTGGCAGGCAGCTTCATTTCCATATTTCCATTTCTACACATATTGAGTAATAGAATATTATCAATATTAAAGACAGACACTTTCAGTTTTCTGTTCTTCCTAATTTTAAATTGCTTCTAACATGCTTTAGGCAATAGTCATTAAAATATTGTAAGGCACACAAAGAAAATTTGTCATGAAACTAAACAGTGTGAAAACAAGTAATCACTTGAAAACGCAAATCATCGCACAAACCCCACAACTACTGTCTATGGTCAGCAGTCTAGCGGGCAGCTGATTACTAAGGACATTTTTCAGAGGTTGATACTATCTCAGGGCCTCTCAAGGTCCAGCAAAGGCACACACCAAGTCCTCCCCCAGGACAGAAAGAAATCCCCATGCAAGGGGACAGACTGAGGGGAAAAGCCCCTGGGGGTCAAGGAGGGATCAAGGTGACCAGGATCAGCAGGATGCCCTTGCAGCCAAGGGGGACAACCGTGCCCTGTTAGCAAAGGGGAGGAGAGGGATCCTACCCCTCCATTCAGCACTTGTTTGTTCAAAGGGAAGGCAATGGGAGAGAGCTTATTGCTATCTGCAGCTACCTAAGGAAGACAGAGCTGTGTTCTTCCTAGAGATCCTCAGTGACAGCACAAGAACTGATGGGCACAAGCTAGAACATGACAAGTTCCTGTTAGATATCAGGAAACAAATTTCATCTTATCTGTGGCTCAGTCTTGGGACAGGGCCCAAAGAGTCTCCATCCTTGGAGATACTGAAAGCTCAACTGGACAAGGCTTTGAGCAACCTGATCAAACTTCAACTTTGGCTCTCGTTTGTGCATGGGAACCTCAAGAGGTCAATTTGAAATGAAATTATTCTAGATGTCAAATATAATGCCCCCAAAATTATTTATTTATTTATTAAACCAGAGCACTTTTACTAGCAGCTGTTTTTTTGAACCTTAATGCCATACAACATTAGCTCTCAAAAGCTCTATAGAAGAGATTGGGATCAATTTTCTGCGGTGGAAGTAGAATGATAAGGTGAGAAAGGACTTTCTTCTCACTCAGATTATTTACAATTGACTCCAAGATTATGACAAGATCATAAAAACCTTTATTAACAAAAGCCTGGTCAAGGCACAGGCTGCCTATTCAGCTAGAAAAACCTGTGCCACTTGACAAACAGTTGAGCTAATGAATAATATACAGTTTTTGACTGCCTGGAAACCCATTCCTAACATGAGACACAGAGAGCAAGTCCTGAAATCATGAATAGTTAAAAATGGTTGGAATGTGTTTTTGCTTTACTCATCCTCCCCATACATTTTTTCTTGAGAACAAGCTTCTTGAAGGAATTACAGATAATATTCAACACAGTGCTATGTGACAGCCCACAGATGGATGCATTTCTAATTAATTTGGAGAAGTTAAAAATGCAGTGATAGCAGACATGAAAAAAAATGTGTGGACTTCTCCTTAATTAGATTACACTCTGTATGAATGAGGACACAGCAGTGTAAAACACCTGATGGCGTTGTTAATACAACTGCTAGAGTTCGTAGCAGCAGACATCTGTTTTAAAGCTGTGATCCAATTCTGCCCCTAGAGGCCAATCAGTCGGGCTTTGGACCTCGGTCTAAACTACTCCTATATTTACACAGCCCTAAAATTACATTTGGCCCTTCGAAGGCAACCGCAAGGCTGATGTGGCCCCCGGTGAAAATGAGTTTGACACCCATGGTCTAAAGCATTACAAGCAAAAATCAAACTTGCTGGGAGCAGGTGCAATTCCATTAAACTTGAAGGTATTACTGCTCACCACATTTCAACATCATCCTAGATTTTGAACAGTTCCTACAGTCTGCAAGTGAGACACAAGTGCAAGGAGAAAGAAACCCATTCATTATAAAATGTTCTAATATCAGCATGGTGTAGTAATGTTGTTTCCCAGCCTAGAAATGTGTCTCAACAGAGTGATTAAAGTGCAAAGCACATTCAGGTCCTACTCACTGGCCTACAAGTCACAGTCTTGAAAATGTTGCTGTATTTTCTCTCTAATGCTTAAACGTACAGACATGAACATGGACAGACATATTGTCTTGCCTAAAAGCCTTTTTTTTTCTTCTGAAAGGAGAATCAATTCATGTTTTACTGCAATAATCCAAAGCACAGGTCAAATATGGAGGGGACTGAGGGGGAAAATCTGGAAATGATCCTCCCATACATCACTGCAGACAATGGGCACACACCTCCATATAAATAAATAACTACTACGCCATCCCCATTCACGTTTCCAATTAGTGCAACCTATTTAACAAACAGACACATAATATAGGTCAGTTATGTAGGTCATGATAAATTTGTGAAGAATTTCAGCCTGTAGGGCACCAAAAAGGCCACATTGAGGCAGCATTTTCCAAGTTATAGCTCATTGCTACACATGGCTTCAGAAGAGCAGTGACGAACAGCAGAGACCTGTTGGCTTTTCTATTTTGTGGTACTACAGCCACAACCACTAACGAAAACATCAGTGACAGCCCCTGGGAGACACTCTGTGATGCGATCACAGAATGTGGTGGAGCCCATCTGGCATTTATTCTAGACAAATCCAATGCAAAGCCACTAAGATCACCTATTACACCCTACTATAAAGCAAGTGCAAAATATACTTACATGGCCCAAATCTAGAGTGCTTTAGAGTTTTAACTTATCGTCACACAATACCTTCAGCTCAAGAAAAAAAAGCCCAGAAGACAAAAAGACATATTACTTCAGATCACAGAAACCACTGAAGCATCACAAGAAAAGCAAAGACAGAGCTAGACAAGCAAACCAGTCAGTGGCGGGCTTACATGTGAATTTGGCAAAGGCGTGTTTTGATCATGATTTCCTTGGAATAGGAGGCTTATGTCATTGTTTTGCCCACCTGCTGCCCCTCCAAAATTTTTCAACCAGTTACTAGTTTCAGCCACAACTGCCAGAAATGTAAATGTTCCAGAGATGTTTAATTTCTACGAGTTTGTCAAAAACTGATGGGTATCCAGAGGAGATGGAGAAATATCTTATTTATGCTTTCTCTGTAGGAAAGGAAATGGCAACTCAGCATTTATCTAGTATGTTTGACCATGGCACTCTGACCAGGGACCAGCTCTGGAGAAGCCACAGTATGTGCCAAGTCCTGTCTTGCTAGTAATGTTGGGAACAGACGACTGGGAACCACAGTGGAGGGCATCAGAGAGCAGCAGGTGCCATATGAGGTTTCAGGTAAGTGATGGGACTGCAGAGCTGCCTATCCTGCTCAGTGATATGGAGAGGATGTGGGAACAGAATATCACAGCAAACATTACAGGTGTGTGGTTTGCAGCAGGGAGATAAAGGGGTTGTGGGACTCTGATCCATAGGGAGACAATCTTAATGTTCACTGTTCAATTTTTCTATTGAAGGTCAGCACTAGTATGATTTGTTCTTTGAGACGAAGGGAGAAAATGGATCTTGGATGAGAATTTGAGCCTTAGGTTTAGTAGTTGTTATCTTCCCTTACTATTTCCAGAATATTTTTCTTCTTCGGGCAATCCCAATTCGGCCTGTTGTGGGGGCAGAACTTCTGGCTTTCTGGACTGCTGTTAGCAGAGGAACTCCAAAATCTTCAAATGAAATATTTCAGGAAGTTAACCGAGGTACTCTTTTGTACCTTAAATGTGCAATAGTATTAACAGCATTATTAGCTAAGCATTTGGGGAGCATCTGGGAGCCAGGACACAGCTAGGAACTGAGATGCAAAGCAACAGCAGTTGGAAGGCTGATGCCTGAGCACCTGTGGGCTGCTACACCAGCTTTAGTGGCACCAGCACAAGCCACAAGCTGGGAACAGACTCTTCACTTTGAACTTCCTAAACCTCTGCTGCTGCCTGGTAGACCAGTACCTAGGCAGGGCAGGGGGTGGCAGCACCAAGGGAAACATGTTCTGCACAGGGAGCCTTAATTAACTGGGCAGATGTTCAAAACCCCACATATGCATCCAGGTCGACATAAAGCGGCCCAAACTTTATCACTGGCCACGTGTCAGTTAGCTGAACTCCTGTGTGCCTCTCTGAGGATGTGAGGAGATGGAGCGTTTTGTGTAATTTGGCATATGTTACTACCTGGCTTGCACAAAACAATATACCAATCATGTGCAGTTCATGAGTATGCTATGCCAAAAAACCTGACCTTCTATTTATGTCTATAATATAATCTTGCTACTGAACTGGTGAAACAGCCTTTTAATTATATAGTTTCTCATATTCGTACAATTTGTCTTTGATCACTGTTTATCAATTATCGTCCAGACATCCAACACAATCGTTCGTATAACACTGGAGTGACAGAGATAACCTGCATTCTAGCTCAGGTATGAGACCTATATATAATGCACCAAACTATGAATTTAACACGTACATATAAGTAATATATTTAATACATAGACACTATACATGAAAATTTGTTACAAAACTCAGACTATGTGGCCTAAGTTAATCCTAGGAATGACCACAGTACTGTCTGTAAGAAAGTCTTGGGAACAAATGCAAAACCTTTTAAACCATCTACACTCGCTCCCAGGGCCCCAGATGAGGCGAGGGGCTTTCCAAGAACAGATTGAGAAATGTTCCCCATGCACATAAATGATGCTTTTCACAGGAGGAAAAAAACCCCACAGCATTACATTCCCATTCTTTGGGATCTCTACTCCTAACAGCAGCACTGTTTATGAACATATATGCAAGACATTTCAACTATGAGAAATAAATAGTGTACTATTTTGCCCTGTGCCTGGGGAAATGGTGTTCCTAATAAAATACTGCTCTCTGCTGGCCTGGCCTGCTTTTTCACAAGGACCTCACTTCCTGCAGTCTTCTTTTCTGTATTCCCCAGTGAAAAAGGGAAATAACACCTTGTTTTGCTAGCTCTTTAATTGCATTTTTCAGCAATCTTCATTTAGGATTGAAAACCATTATATTGCTAAGGAAAACAATATTGATATCACATAAATCTTTTGTCTTGAAGAAAAAAGTGTAAGTAGTCCTTGAACCAGAGTAACTCTCCAGAAGTATTCCTGTTTTCTTGCAACTTGAAAGAATAGGCTTTTCATGTAGCAGGCTCCCCATTTTAACGAGCTCAGACAAGAGGTATTTCCAAACCTAAGCGACTGAAGTCTTGTTCTGGGTTTCAGGGAACATGCTTATAGGTGGAAATTCTCATAGCAGTGCAAAATCTCAGTGACAACCATAGGATTCAAGATGGGGCTACTTGGTCCTTTACTTTAAAAGACACCTCTAGGCCTGGGTATCTCCCTGACCCAAAACTTTTAGCATCTTTACTCCCTATCCCTATTTTTTGTTGCTTTACCAGAAGGGGATCACTCAGACCAAAGCTAACTGAAAACCCCCTTATTTGCATTGAATTTACCTTCACACTGCCACTAGGTGTCGCTGTGCTGGTGTAGCAATAACCATAAAAGCTGACATTCTTTAATCTGTCAGCATCTCATATTTCAGGTCAGAATAAGGTGATGCAATGCTGCAGACTCACCAAAACCAGCCACCTAGGCCCAGCTGCAAGTGTCATCTTCCCCGCAGTCCCAGGGATAAAGGGTATTTACCCAGCAGTCAGGCTGCATCTTTGCTGAGGTGCTCCTGTCTATCATCTACTTGACAGGTTTACAGCTCCTGAGATGCTCTGACCGACAGGACTGCTCCAGTAGCAATTTTGGGATTAGCACTGACACGAATTAACAGAGAGCTCTCAGCTGTTTGTTTTCAAACTGCCTGCAGACTCAGACAGGTTTCTGTGGAGAAACCACACTAGGTGTCAGGGTTTCGCCTGTAAACTAGGAGAGCTAGAAACTAAATACAGATTCTGTTACAATCACATCATGGGGGAGCCACAAATCTTAAAGATTTCAAGTCTTTGTGCCTTAATATTCCTTTGCAGGATTCTCCCATTAATAGCACAATTCCTTTTAAATATAATTAAACAACACTAAAATGAGTCAGAAAAACAGTTGGAAATATCAATTTCATTTACCTGGGTAAGGGAGTTTGATTTGAACAGTAACCATCAATTGAAATTCCTTAGTGCCTGCTACCCACAGGACTGGGAAAAAAAGTAACAAACTAATTTACTTTGCAAACGCTACTATGAGAGAGTCATCTACTGGAATTAGTAACACCCTGGTAGACTCTGCGCTCATTCCTACAGCAAGGTCTGACAGCACAGATGCCCGTACCTGTGTGGAGCTGTAGGTGCGACAGCTGGGAGGACGTGAGCGTCTCGGATACAGTCAGCGGCATTGTGCCTTAGACCTCCGCTCTGCATCTGATTTCCAAACATCAGTTTCACAGCATCACAGAATCACAGAATGTTAGGGATTGGAAGGGACCTCAAAAGATCATCTAGTCCAATCCCCCTGCCAGAGCAGGAACACCCAGATGAGGTTACACAGGAAGGCGTCCAGGCGGGTTTTGAATGTCTCTAGAGAAGGAGAATCCACAACCTCCCTGGGCAGCCTGTTCCAGTGTTCCGTCACCCTCACTGAGAAGAAGTTTCTTCTCAAATTTAAGTGGAACCTCTTGTGTTCCAGCTTGAACCCATTACCCCTTGTCTTACTGTTGGTCGTCACCGAGAAGAGCCTGGCTCCATCCTCGTGACACCCACCCTTTATATATTTATAAACATTAATGAGGTCACCCCTCAGTCTCCTCTTCTCCAAGCTAAAGAGACCCAGCTCGCTCAGCCTTTCCTCATAAGGGAGATGCTCCACTCCCTTCATCATCTTTGTGGCCCTGCACTGGACTCTCTCCAGCAGTTCCCTATCCTTTTTGAACTGAGGGGCCCAGAACTGGACACAATATTCCAGATGAGGTCTCACCAGGGCAGAGTAGAGGGGAAGGAGAACCTCTCCTAACCTACTAGTAAACCACCCCGCTTCTAATCCACCCCAGGATGCCATTGGCCTTCTTGGCCACAAGGGCACAGTGCTGGCTCATGGTCATCCTGCTGTCCACCAGGACCCACAGGTCCCTTTCCCCTACACTGCTCTCTAATAGGTCATTCCCCAACCTACACTGGAACCTGGGGTTGTTCCTGCCCAGATGTAAGACTCTGCACTTTCCCTTGTTATATTTCATTAAATTTTTCCCCGCCCAACTCTCTAGCCTGTCCAGATCTCGCTGGATGGCAGCACAGCCCTCTGGCGTGTCAGCCACTCCTCCCAGCTTGGTGTCATCAGCAAACTTGCTGATAGTACACTCAATTCCCTCATCCAAGTCGTTGATGAATATATTGAATAGTATTGGTCCCAGAACTGACCCTTGAGGGACTCCACTAGATACAGGCCTCCAACCAGACTCTGCCCCATTGACCACGACTCTCTGGCTTCTCTCCTTCAGCCAGTTTGCAGTCCACCTCACTACCCGATCATCCAGTCCACACTTCTTCAGTTTAGCCGTGAGCATGCTGTGGGAGACGGTGTCAAATGCTTTACTGAAGTCAAGGTAGACCACATCCACCGCTCTGCCATCGTCAATCCACCTTGTTACGTCTTCATAAAGTTTCCATCCATATCATAGAACCATTTCATTTGGAAGAGACCCTCAGGATCATTGAGTCCAACCATAAAGCAACCTAACTCTAGCACTAAACCATGTCCCTAAGAACCTCGTCTAAACACCTTTTAAACATCTCCAGGGATAGTGACTCCACCACTTCCCTGAGCAGCCTGTTCCAATGCCTGACAACCCTTTTCAGGAAGAAATGTTCCCTAATATCCAATCTAAACCTCCCCTGGCACAACTTGGGGCCATTTCCTCTTGTCCTATCGCTTGTTACTTGGGAGAAGAGACCAACACCCTCCATGCTACAACCCAGAGCTGGACCAAACGTGAAGCTGAGGAGCTCTTGCCAGGGCTGGATTTCACAGGGGCCAGTCTTCCTGCTGCCATCTCTTGGGTGACCCCATCCAAGGATTACAGGGACCTCTCCCTCCACTTGCCCAGACACTGGTCTGTTTCACAGCCACCCTCTGCCCCGCACCTCCACCTCCTTCCTTCTCCCACCTTGGGGACTGTTTCTTTCACACCTCTTCCTCACACCACTCTGGTTTTGTGGCATTTTGCCCTTTTTAAAGCACATTTTCCCTGGGACACCATCAATGAGGAGCTCCACTGGGCCTCATGGGAGGGCTGTTGCAGAACTGGCCGTGTCCAGCACAGGGCAACACCGGCTTCTCCTCACGAAAGAGTGTAGGAAACAATTACCTTGCCAATATAATAGGCCCAGGCAGGATCTCTCAGCAAAGCATATATTATTAACAATTTTGCAAGACCGGGTGTTCTACCTAAAGGTAGGCACACGGAATAGGGCAAAAAGCCCCTGGTTATATCCCCCCAAATCCCGGCCACAAATTCCCTCCCCTGTTCCCCACTGGTTGGGTACTGCAGGGTTTACAGACTACCCGACACCTGCCTCAGTTTACCGATCTCATTCATCTAATTCTAACAGCCCCCTCCCCTTATTGATTTATTTAAAATATGGATTCCTGGCTCTTTGGTTACTCTTTCCCCAGCTTAGCTTTTTAAATACAGTAATCAGTTTGCATTCCGGGATTAGCTCGAAGAGACTTCGTTTTACACTAAGGATTCATAGTCTGATGTCTCTCAGTCCTTCCCCCACGCTGGGGGCAGGCGCCAGGTCCTCAGTTTTGTAAAAACAACATTCCTTCGCTAAACGTCCCTCACAAGAGCCCCCACGGCCAACACGGCCCTCCGCGGAGAGTGCCAGGGCCGGGGCGCAGCCCCCACACCCCGGTCGCACCGCGCCTGCGCAGCGGGCGGGACGGTGGTACCGCCATGGCGGGGGAGGCGGCAGCGTGAGTGAGGGCGGCGGGGTGGGCCGGGAGCTGCGCTGGGTTCCAGTGGGTGCGGAGGCCTGGGCACGGAGATACGTGTGTGAAGGGGCGCGGCGGCGGGCGGGCGCCCTATGGGCTGGGCTGGGCTGGGCTGGGCTGGGCTGAGCTGAGCTGGGCTGGGCTGGGCTGGGCTGGGCTAGGGCGGGCCGGGCCGGGCCACTCGCGCTGAGAGGCCGCGCCGGGGCCGCGGAGGCCCGGCGGGCTCCGTCCCGACACCCGGCTCCCGAGGGGTCTCTATCCTGCCCGCGCTTGCAGCTTTCCCCTTGCAGCAAATCTCAGCGTCCCCTGACATAGGCAGGAGGAGTTAATCTCGGCTCTCCGCAGGAAAATGAGGGTAGGAGGGTCGTGCTGTCAGGCTGCTGCTCTTCTGTCCACCTTACCCTTCCAGCCTCCCCTTTTCTGAGGTGGAGACTTTTGTCCCCTCACAGGATCACCCGCTTCCTGCTGCTTTGCTACCATGATGTGTTTTAGCTCTCGTGTCGCTGCAGCTCAGGCCTTTCTGGCACACGGAAGAGCGCAGTAATCGCCTTGGATAGGTGCAGTAATTGCCACCTACACTTCTGTGCATGGTGATAGAAGCCAGAATGTTGGGTGTTTTTTTTGTTTGTGTGTTTTGGTTTTTGTTTGTTTCTTTGTTTTTCAATGCCACCTCCCTGATTTCTGTTTCGTGATGGCCTGTGATTCCTTTATCCCTATGCTGAGCTATTCTTCATGTGTATTTGTGCCTGTGGTTTTGCTTTCCTCCATTTTTATAAAATTTTGTCCTACCCGTTTTGGACAATACACTGTAATTGCCTTGAATTTAAATTCCTCCCCCTCATGCCCTCTGTGGACCTCTCTGAACTTGTATCATCAACAGATTACATATGTGTCAAAACCTTGTTTAAGTCAATTTCGTCAGTTGGTTTGCTTTCTCTTCTTTATTACACTATCAAAGAAAGAAAGGTACAATGTAATTTGCTCCCTATAAATCACCATGACTGCTTTTTAATCATCTGGATGATGTCATGTGGGCACTGGTAGCTTTCTTGTGTTGTGCTTTGCTGTGGTTTCTTTCCTGCTATTGGAGCTGGGGTGGGGGCGGCACTCTTAATTCCCTCGATCTTCCTTCTTGTCTTTTAAACACTGGGTTTAAATTGTCCTTGTCTAGTCTTCTGGGACCTCCTTCACCATTCAGGAACTAACAAAGCTAGCTGCAAGTGATTCAAGTTGCTCAGAGAGGTTGTGGGATCTCCATCCTTGGAGGTTTTCAAGATGCAGTTGGATATAGCCCTGAGCAACATGGCGGGTCCCTATAGCTGCCCATACCTTGAGCAAGAGGTTGGATGAGAGACCTCTTGAGGTCCCTTTCCACCTCAGTTACTGTATTTAGCTTCTCTGAACTTGTATTTAGCTTGTATTTAACTTGTATTTAGCTTGCTCTGTTCCATCTTAGACCTCAGTAGCAATGGGGAAAAGATGATTTATGCAGCTTCATGCCTTCAGATTAGCTGTAGATCTCAATGACATGCTGAAGGAAGATGGATATGTTCCTTCAGTAGCGTCAGGTCTGGTAGACATTCTGCAGCCATGGAGGTATTTGATGGTTAGGCCAAGCAATGTAGAATAGAGGGATTTTGCTGATAGATCCGATTTTACAAGGGATTTGCAAGTGAATCCCAGCTTTTTGAATGCAGGATTCTACACTTTTATATCTGAATAAATGTAGGCATTAGATTGCAAGTTCCCCTGGGTTAGCTGAGATACATATGAACACTTACGACAGTAGCTGTCTTATTCCAGATGCTGAAGGAGCTGCAGGCATAAATTCTTTTACTTGCCAGCAGTGGTGTGTGGCTCCTTGTGTCTAAGGTTTTTTTTTTACCAGACTGGTTGCTGTAGTGACTTACTGCTTACCTTGCCTGTTGTGCCAAACTTTCTTATCACAGATCTAAACCAACTAACAGTTAAGTATTTAACTAATGTTCAAGTCAGGTTTACTCCTGTAAGTCCCTTATCGAATAACCATCATATTCTTAGATGCTTTCAGCAAGTTTAGAAAATAAAACATACCTTTTCTGTTGAATATAGGAGTAATATGGGAACCACCTGTTCTGTGTGAAAGACAAGAAAGAAAACATTTGATAAAGGGAAGAAACAAAGCATCTAATAAATGGAAGCCATGAAGATATCAAAGCGGTTCTTTGCTTTTGGGATTTTGGCATGCATAGGTCTTTATGTTGCATACATAAAATGTCACTTGGATTCCAAACCAGTCATGGGAGCAACAGAAGGAGCTGCTGAAAGCAGGGGAGACAAACCGAACCATCAGACACTTACCACAGATCTCTCGGTCTTTTATGGAATTATGTTTGATGCAGGAAGCACAGGAACTCGCATCCATATTTTTAAATTTACACAGCAGCCAAAAGGTATGGCTTTCTCATTGCACAATAGATTATTTCTTCCTTAACACATGGAGCAGATTATTGATGATTCTTTTCTAGGGATTACTTGAACAAACATGCTTCAGCTTTCTAGAGAGACATCAGGAAGTATATTATGATTCAAGCATGTGGGTTTGGATGAAATTAGGAAAACATTCAACAAGGAGAAAATACTGTAATGTCAGAATGTGAACTAAATAGCAGCTGTACCTTTAGAATGATGCCTTGAAGAAAAGCAGTTTTTCATCACACTGCTTGCTACAAGTTCAAACTGCCTTATTCCCCCCAAATTTTCACAGTGAGGTTGCTGGCTGTCTCCAGATCTGGCAGTGAGCTGCTTCTCTCTCCATTGTCTTAGTGCATCTTTGGCTTCAGTATTTGATTTAAACTGCAGAACTCCACTGTTTGATTTAAATTGTTGTGTATTGCATCTTGACAAAAAGTATTGCTGAGAAGAAAGACAGAAGTGGATGTAAAAGCTCCAGTTTTCCTTTGCAGTTGTAAGCTTCATTTGTTTAGGTGTTGCCAGCTACTATTTCTGAAACTCTTAAAGATGAAAGAACCCATGTGGGTGCTTTGAGGATTAGCAGTGTGTGGTGTATGGTGCGATTGGCCTATGGGGGAGCACCTTAAGTTGCAGAATGAGCTAGTCTGAGGCTTAGCCACCAAAGGTGCTAAACAAAAATCCATGGATTTCCTTCATTCTTCTTTCAGTGTATTCCCAAATCTTTTCCTCTTCTTTCCCTGCTTCTCTTTAAACAAAATTTCAGAATATATTGCAGGTAACACTATGGAGTACAGTTGGGTACAGGAGGATATCAAGTTCTTGTCTTGCCTGCAGGTTTATGTAGTTGTCTATATCATGACTGTCCAAAATACTTAGGTCTGGTTCCTGCTGCTGCCATTGAAAATGGTGGTAAAGCTTCCACTGTGTTTTGCTGGAGTCAAGTTTAGCCAGAACAGAGCACACTGAAACATGAGGTCTTTGTTACTGGTGCAGATTGGGAAGCTGCACATGGCAGGTGACATGGTGATTGTCTGATGTGCATGAAAAATATGTGCGTAGTGGACACAAGCACCTGAAAAACAGTCATGACTTTTAAAAATAGCTTCCTTGGGAGCTAATTCCATAGCAAGGGCTGTATTTAAAGTTCAGGTGGCTGTTGATAGTTCATTAAACAGAGGCTTCAGTTGACTTCCATTAGCACGTAATGATGTAATTTTCTTTTTGTGTATGCAAAATGGTTTGTGCCATTACTTATTTTGGAATACTGCTTTTGAACAGAGACTCCCAAATTAACGCATGAGACGTTTAAAGCACTGAAGCCAGGTCTATCTGCATACGCTGATGATGTTGAAAAGGTAATTTTGTTTCTGTTGCTGTGAAAGTACATGTGCCAAAACCTCCTGTTCTTGATGTGCCCTGCAAATCACATCTTGCTATGGTACAGGATGCTGAACCGTCTCAGTTCAGGGAAGTGTTTCCAAATGATACAAGCCCACAGTAAAGTTGATCAGCATGCAGAGGAGTGAGGAACAGAATGCATCTAGTCCTGCTCAGTGATGTTAATTAAGCACAGTGGATGTTTTTCCTATCTCTGCCTTAAGATTTTTGATGCATTTAATAAAATGACAAAAGAGCTCTGCTGGATTGGAGAAGAGCCTTCTCCAAAAGTGACCAGAATTGGAATAGTCTAAAGGAAAGGAAATAGTCTAAAAAACAGGCTAAGTACTAAATTACTTCTCTCCCACCTTCCTTACCTTCTGGCTCACAGGGATTTAGGCACTTCCTGAGCCAGACTTACACACAGCTCATAGTGTCTTACTGGCTCCAAAGGCCTTTTTTTCGTTTTTTTCCCCCCGGCAAGGATTTGTCGTCATACTGCTTTTTCAACCTTTTGTAGCCAAAACACTCAGTGGCAGAGAGTTCTATGTCACCGAAAAAGTGACTCTTCCTGTTCATTTTTGACCTGTTGCTGGATAATCCCCATTATATCTACCAGGTGTCATGCTATTTGAGATAGCGAGTTCTCCACCTTCTGACCCCCTGTGATATTCACTTGTCTCTGTTCCACATTTATAGTGAATCATACCTCTGATCACACTTTTGTCCCTCCAAGAAAGGCAAATCTAAAGAGTTTCTAAGATGCAAAAAATTATTCTTTCTCTGCTCACAGAGTGGCCAGGGAATAAAAGAGCTCCTGGAGGTGGCGAAGAAGGACGTTCCAATGGAGCTGTGGAAGTTTACCCCTCTGGTCCTGAAAGCCACAGCTGGCCTACGGTTGCTGCCAGGAGAGAAGGCTCAGAAGTTGCTAGATAAGGTACTATCTCTTGTCTTTCCATTTGCTTTCCAGAAATTTTATAGCAAAATCTGGTGCTTTCTGTATAAGGTACATACTCTCTTATCTTCACGTACACGAGCCATTCCTATAATTTAACCCTGAAAGCAGTACAGAGCCACCTGATCTCAAATGGGGTTTAGGGAAGAAATTGCATGAGTACAAGCACAGACGAATTATGACAGCTCCAAATAAGCCTGGAGATGACATATAATGTAACAAGTGTAATGAGATACTCCTGATGGTCATCACAGGTTCGTTCTTACTGGATGTGTTTGCTGGTGGTTTTGACTAAGATGCTGCTGTTTTGAGAAAAGCACTGTACTGTTTGATTGGTCATGTTATCAGCCTGCTGCTGCAAGATGACTCCTTTATATTGGTTGGAAATAATGTAAATTGTATTTATAGGCATGTAAAATATGTTTAATATTTTTTAAAAATATAAAAATAAACAATATGTTCCAGACCTTACGGCTGCGGGAAAAGTTTATTGAGTGTGCACTAAATGTACTCTTTTCTACACAATAATTGGAAGGAAGAAATGTGGTGTGGTTGAAACCGATGTCTGTTTTGTTCTCTACTGCCTGCAAGCTGGCCCATCTCCACACTGAATTTCAGCTGGAATTGCTGCAGTTGTTACTTTAGAGGACCCCGGAAACGTAGGGCTTTGCCACCACATGTAGGATGTAGTCTGGAGGACCTCTAATAGCCAACATGCTCCTGTTAAAAATACCATTCCCTGGGGCATTCCTGACAGCCAGGGTGTCCATCTCCTGCCTATGCTCTGCATATATAATAACCTGTGGGTGACCAGTTACAGCAAAGTGAACTGGGCTCCCTTCTCTACCCATGTCCATCCCTTGTTAATGGCATTTCTGAACAACCTTCATGCTTGAAAACCCACACATCCATCCCTGTCTCTGCACCAAACTGCAGAGCCAGTGCGTAAGTGGCTGACCTTTCATAGCAGAGCACAGGGTGAGCAGCAGTCAGGATCTGGTCCAAAGAAGAAAAGCAGTTGTGTAAAACTGGAATTTAAAAAACCCCTGCTTTCCAGCTGGAAAAAAGATTTCTCTGAGTGTAGCTTTTATTTGAACTACAGGTGAAGGAGATTTTTCAGGCCTCCCCCTTCTTCGTGAGGGACAACTGCGTGTCGGTAATGAACGGAACTGATGAAGGTAGGCTAACTTGTGGAGACCCTTTCTTCAATCCTGGAGATTGCTGCTGCATTGTGAGAAGTCCCCACTCACTGTAGCAGGAACTCCCAAGCAGCGGGTTGGACACAGTTTTTACACTGCCTCAGGCAGTGCCTGCCAAAGAGATCTTGTGCTATGTTTTCCAATTTGAGGTCCTGAAGTCTGTCCTGGTTTTCAAATCTCTGAGTGCCAGGCAGTTCCCATGGGATCACCAGGAAGCCACTGTGCAGTCAGCACTTCTGGAAAGGTTTCTGAGTATCTGCTTGTTGAGATGGTCTACAACAACTGGGTTTGCACACCCTGCTCTTGGCAGCGCTTGTCAGAGCTTTCTGGAAGTAGTTGGTCATGATGTTAATTATAACTGATCTAATGAGTGTGATTGTGAATTCAATTTGGAAAAAATGTTACATAGACAAGAAAATACATGCTGAAGTAAGTTGATTCTCATAAGAAATACTGAGGACAGAACCCAGAATCAGTCTTGATTGAAAATAATTTGAAGAAACATGTCTGCATTCTATTACAAGTAACTGAGTGCTGAAATGTGTTTTAGAACTGCTTAGAAACTAAACTTTAAAATAGTTGGAGCTACTTGGAGCTGTTTATGAGTTTCTTTTTTACTGCTTAATGAAAGAAAGACATTGTAATTCTTTTTGTTTTCTTTTACAATCATTAATAGCAGTGACACCCTTGGTTCAGCCAAGGGTTGAACTAGACTGTGTTCCCTAGAATGCCTTGAGTTTTAACCACATGGATAAATATTTAAATTGGTTAACATAAGGCCCACTAGTTTATCTAATTTATGGAGCAAATGTTTATAAAACAAGAGGACAGGAACAGTACAGCTCACAAAAATCCTTAGAGGAAAATAGGAAAAATTGGAACACTAAAAAGATTAGAATTCTTAGTATTCAAAAGCAAAGCCAAGTGCCTGACATCAAATAAAAGCCTACCAGTGTATGTTTTCCTAGGAAATGAACAATGTGAGTGTCAGTCATTTCCTTGTCTTTTAGCTAAGCACTAAAGCCTTTGTGACTTCTCACCTAAGTTTTTGACCTGTGAAATACAGAGTTCTCCGGGCACTTCATATGTGGGGCTTCTTTTCCAAATATCACATAAGCTCTGGTATAGAATGTCATTCTCTTTGTTCAAGGTATCTAATCTAAGCCATTGAAAGTTGTGGTAACACTGGCTTTGGGGCAGGGTGGGTCAGGGGAGCTCAGCAGAGCCAGTCCTATTCACCTTTCTTGAAGGTTCTTGCTTAGCTCTCAGCTAAATATGCTTTGGAGACTTTGTATTAGAAGTCTTCCATTTCTGAAAGGGGGACAAGGGAGCTTGTGGCAGGTGGTATCTGGTGTCTCTCTGTTGTTGGATGACAAGCTCTGGTTTGCTGATGATTTTGTTTCAATGGTGCAGTTAAATTGTATGAGAAAACTTAAAAATGCCTCCAGCTAGAGCAGGAAGACCTTGTAATTCATCTCACCTTATTTATTACTGTTGTGTGATAAAATGAAATGGTATGATCTAACAGTGCATTTTCTATATATTTCACTTATTAGGTATTTCAGCTTGGATCACAATAAATTTTTTAACAGGTATGTGTACATGAGCATATGCATAAAGATGTCACTGATGCTGTGAAATTCATGCTGTTTTCTGCCCTTGCATGGCATTTGCTCATTCATTGGGGTGGAGCGGCAGAAAGAAGGCTCTGGGAATAAGTCAACAGTTGTTTTTGGCCTAGCCTTTTTAAGTCATTAGGATTTCGGCCATTTACTTCACAGAATGAGGAGTTTAATCCCTTTTCCTAGAGGTTTAACGTAGCCTTTCTTTCATTTCCCTGTAGGGTACTAGAGTATTTTATTCCTTTTTAGAGTCTGCCACTAATTCTGGCTAAATTTTTAATGGTGATGTTCTAGATCTGCTTGGCAGCTGCACAGAATGAAAGAAAGTGCTGTGCTACTTCCTTACAGATTTATAACAGAAATACCACAAGTATTTACGCCACTGAGTTAGAAAAGGGTAGCTGAAGAGTAAAGAAAAAAGTGAGTTGAAGCCCTCTCTGACAATTAGTAGAGCAGTCTCCCTTCCTGAGTGCTTTATTCAGTGCACACAGCATGTGAAGCAATATGATAAGTGCTCTAAAGCTTTTTATGCTCACAGGAAATATCAGAAAGGTCAGAGATCTTCTAACATCAGCTATTATGAGGGATACTGAGGTACTTGGCACAAACTAGTCTTGTCAGGAAGGCATATTTGAAGGATCTAACTGAGAAGAACGGGATTTAAATAAGAAGAGGCTGTCAGCAGGAAGAATTCCAAGAGAGCTGAGTCTCTGAGGTCAGTTCTTTTCAGTCTGTCATCCTCTTGGCCATAGGAAAGGAATCTGCAAAATATCACTAAGGGATCAGGGAAAGGAGGCCAAGAAAACCACATTCCTCTGTGTTATGAAGTGGTTACCAGGGTAGAATTTGCAAAGGGGTCCTTGCATCCACTGAAAAATGTTTAGGAATCCAGTAACTAGAGCTGCTGTAATTAGGTCATGAATAGCCACCAGAGAAATAAGAGAAACTCTGTCACTTGAAGATTTTCAGGGCACCCTGATAAAGCCAGAATAAGTGCCCAGTAGATGAGGATATAATTTAGTTCTGGCTGGAAGCTGACAGGTGAAGTAATGAAAGATTACCAGTATACTTCTGGTTTTGTTCCTAGCCAGTTTCTCACAGTGCCCACCATGGCTTTCTCTGTTCTGTCACACATTCCAGGTAGCCTAGATGATCCGCAGAAGAGAAGTGTAGGGATGCTGGATTTGGGTGGTGGATCAACACAGATCACCTTCCTTCCACGCACTGAGGTAATGTGAACATGCACACTGTTGGGAAATGCTCCTGCAGAAATCACTAACTGCTCAGATCTGCTTCCCTTGGAGACAGACCAAGAGTTTGTTGTTGTGACATGATGCCACACTTCTGACACAAAAACCCTGGTCACTTGGTCACATCTGCCTTGTTATCATCCATCATGGAGGCATTTACAACTCTTTGTCAGTCCTCTTACTCTACCTCATGGATCGGTGGTACATGTGGTGAATCTGCCAAGTCTACTTTATCTTGGGGAAAACGCAGTGTTCACCTGAGGGTCTTAATCCTTGACTCTCTGTTTGTGCTGCTTATAACAAAGAACTCAAAGGCAATGCTGTTAATGAATTCAGGTCCAACATTTGGCCTATATTGGCTTGTAAGAACACAGTAAGATGCCTTATCAATCCTTGTTTCTGGTTTTGCTGAGATCACTCAGATGCAAATGAATGCTTTCTAAGGAGCAACTGTTATTATGCAGTAAAAAATACGTGCTGAAGTTATCATTTCAGCTTCATGTTGTGGTGTTTTTACAGCTGTTCCATGAGCTGGAAGCCCTGTGGATGTGGAGTTGTCAGGCTCTAGCCTGAGCAAAGATACTGTTCATAGTAAAGCTGTGCAAAAGCAGAGGGTTGGGATGCTGTATCTGGTGTCCCAGACTGAGCTAATCAAGACATTGTGCTCTTACAGCAGAATGACAGGGGATGTGAAGAGTCCAGGATGTGGAAATTCTGGGTTTAGAGATGGTGTTAAGATGCAAGCAGCATGACTAGCATGGTGGCCTGAGCTTTTCTCCCCACAGACACACTAGCCATACTGGTGCACTTGGGGATGCAAAGTGCTTTAGATAATTACCTTTTCATTTCTTCAGAGCACTGGCTGGTCCTCACTCCGTTCCTTGGTAAGCACAGAGATGACTTGTGGAAGTTCACAGCTGAATTCACTTGAGTAGGAAGTCAATGCTTGCCTGGCTTTCATATTATTTTGTGTGCAGTTTTCCCTAGTAGGGATCATGTGAAGAGGCAGTTCTGTACCCTCTTGACAAAAGCAGTTAAGAGCTGGAATAAGAACTCCTTTTTAATTAAAATAATTCTTTCTTTTCATACACCAGTTTGGTGTGGATACAAATAGAAATGTAACCAGTTTAGACTCTGTCATGTGAAGATAGTATTTTAGATCAAGGTTTTATGGTTGTGTTGTGTATCAGCAGTCACGTCAAAATACTTGCAAGTTCATCATTTCTCTCTGAACCACGCTAGGATTGTTTAACGTTTTTGGTAATGTTTTGGAAGATTGTGTTGTTGATGTTTCCTCTTGCTGGCAGAAACCTTGCAGTGACATCTTTTTCTCCCTCCAGGCAACTCTCCAGACATCGCCAGCTGGCCATACAACTTCATTTCAGATGTTTAACAACACCTACAAGCTGTATTCGTACAGGTTAGTTGTGGGAAGAAGAGCACACTGTACAGATAGAAGCTTTCTATGAAATCAGTGATATCTAGGTGTTTTGCTAAAGTGGGGTCCTTGTAAATAAGTACTGGGAAGAAGCATTTGCTGTTGTGGATAAACTTTGGCTGCCTGTCAGGTGCTCACCAAGCAGCTCTATCCCTCCCCTTTCATCAACAGGACAGGGGAAAGAAAATAGAACGAAAAGCTTGTGGGTCGAGATCAGAACAGGGAAGTCATTTACCAATGACTGTCACGGGCAAACCAGACTTGACTTAGAGAAGTTAATTGATTTTATTGCCAATTAAACAGTAGGATAATGAGAAATAAGAACAAAATCAAAAACATCTTCCTCCCACTTCTCCCTTCTTCCCAGGCTCAACTTTACTCCCAGCTCTTGTACCTCCTCACCACCAAGTGTTGCAGGAGGATGGGGGTTGTAGTCAGTTCATACCACTTTGTCTCTGGCATTCCTTCTTTCTCACTGCTCCCAGTGTTTTGGGCAGAGGGAAGCAGCTTCTTCCCACACCTGTGCTTGCTGTGGGGTGTGTTTGGGCTCAAAAAGAGTCAATTCTGTGTGTTAGAGGCTGTGCTGCCTTTGAGGAGAGTAGGAGAAACGTTAGAGGAACAGTTCCCAGTTCTTGAAGAGCCAGCTATTGCCTTGACACTTGACAGCTATTGCCTGTGCTTTTTCAAAGAGAGGTTATCCTTCTGTGTAAGGGTAATAGGAGAGTGGGTTGTCACACTGTTCACCTTATCTGAGTTAGCTGCTAACTCGAGCCATTTTGCTGGGACTATGTAGAGGAGACTGGCATGTACCAGCTGAGTTATCAGTAGAGTAACAGGGGAAGGATGTTTGTTCACAGAGGCTTTTATCCCTTTGCAGTTACCTGGGACTCGGGCTGATGTCAGCAAGGCTCGCCATTTTAGGAGGAGTTGAGGGAAAACCCTGTAAGTTTTGGGCACTCCTCAAGGGTTGTCTCTGAGCAGAGGGTACGTAAATCCTGTTGTGGAAGGAGGAGTTGTCTGTCCCCTTCCCACTGGGCTTGAAGTTCTGACTGGTATGTGGACTCCTGTCACCAGGGCTGGGTGCATTTGAGACAAATGCAGGAGGTGACACTGCTAGATCCCAGGAGACCTGGATTCTTTTCAGCACTGGGGCAGGATAGGACATCTAAGCTATGACGGGGCTTGGAGGTGCCTTGCTGAGGTTGTAGTACTGTATGGAGCAGGGCTGGGGGTGAGGGATCTGAAATTAACTTCTTATGTTTTTCCCTAATGTGGCTTTGTTTCATTTCTGCAGTAGGAGAAGGGGAGGAATTGATCAGCCCTTGTTTACCACCTGGCTTCGAATCGGAGTGGCAACATGCTGAGATAATGTACAAAATTAAAGGACAGAAGGCAGGTATAGTGATTAATCACTCTTCCTATCTAGGCCAGGATGCTATTAGCAGAGTAAATGATATACTCTCAGCCTCTTGCAAAGACACTAGATTCTGTGTTTACTGTTCTGTCTGTCTCCTCTCAATGTGCTGTTAAAAGAGATTCTGCAGCCCTTTCCTCGTGTACTATGGCGTGTCTGTCCAGCCAGTAAAGCTGCCAGTAGTAAAGCAGGTGGAGCTGAGCAATCCCTGAACAGGTCTTTAAAAAAGTTCTGCCTCAAATGATGTTGTCCATCTCTGCATACTTAGGCCCAACCTGAGGATGGTTAAGTGTTGCCACTGGAAAAAGATGCAGATTTCAGTTCTCTGTGAGGAGCTTACAAAGTGCTGTTGTGCAAAAGGGAGCCTGTTTCCTGACAGATCCCTAATAAATGATATGTATATTTCACTCTCTGTCTATAATATGCTGGGTTTATTTGCCTTCTTTTAGGTGAGCCTCTGTATGAGTCTTGTTCCAACGAAGTTGCAAAGGTGCTCTACAAAAAAGTGCATAAAGCTGAGGAGGTGAAGGACTTGAATTTTTATACTTTCTCCTACTACTATGACCGTGCAGCAGAGGTTGGTCTCATAGGTAGGTTTGCTCCTTTTTTCATTTCATTTCATTTTAAATGACAAGTTATGGAAGTTATGGTAACACGCACATCACGATGCTTTGCTAAGCTGTCATGGAACTTAGTCTTTTGTTACACTGCTGTGCAGTGTTGGTCTTGACTGTATATTGAATGCTATTTGATTTCTATAAAGAAGGGACTGGAGCTGTGAAATAGGACCTGCAATTTCTGGTAATGGTTTTTAAACAAACCGTCTGCATTTCGGAGATCATTGTTGCCTGATTAACTTTACAATCCAAAATAGAAAAAAAGCCCTCATAATGATAAACAAATTTATTGGGTGTTAAAGCAGTAAAGTGATCTTGGCCTGTGTGTTTTGCTTTGCTGACCTTTTTAGGTGGAATGAAGATTTTCAGGTAATTCCACATGTATGCAGAATGCATCCCATCTCTTTTCCAGTGGTATGCTGGTGTACCCAAGGCTATCATGTTCAGTGGTTGAAAGCAGATGATGAGATCTCAAGATAGTTTGGACAAACATACCCCCCTCCTCAGCCGCTTTGTTTTACAAATAATTTCAAATTTATTATGTTGCAGAGCACCACTGCCTTGTCAGATCTTGTTAAAGGTGTTTGTTAACTGTGTTCAGGCATCACAGGGCAGGGCATCACAGACATGGGGACAAGGTGAGAGAGTCTGTAAACTATGTTTCTTTAGGAAACAAGGCTAGAAGTTCTTCATAAAATGAGGCTTTTCAGTCTGTATAAAGAATCTTTTAAAGGTGCTTTTATCTTTAAAGAGAGTGTGAGTTTTATAATTTATTTCAGTGGCTCAAGGTTTGATTTCCAAACAACTTTTATGACTTGAATCTACAATTGCTCTTATACAAAAACCATAAAAAAACATGGGGTTTTTTTCTTTTAGATAAAGAAAAAGGAGGAAGCTTAACTGTCGGTGACTTCGAAATTGCAGCTAAATATGGTGAGTGAAATACAGTCAAACACGCACTAGTAATTATGTGTAAATTCATACCTGGGTGGCAAATGTGTGACATGCTAAGAAGCCTGATTTTGTTATTTAAAGTAAATACTCAGCACCTCTCTCTGTAGCATCTTACCAACATTTCTGCTTATTTCTGAAAATCTGAACTATTTTTATATTAATTCTTGCTTTTGCAGCCTACATAAGACACATAACACATTTAAAAACTCTCTCAAGAACTACTAATAAACTTGTCAGTTAACAGTTGTCCTGAAATCATGCTTTAAAAATAGATGTGGGGGTTCTCATCCTGTTAGCATAACCTGGTTTTTCTTTTTGTCTTAAGATTTGTTCATATGCTTAACTGTTAATCAGAAGAGGGGGAAAACTGGTTCATAGCTTTTTGCTTCATCAGCTGCAGTGAGAACTGCCTACACAGACTGACAAATGTAAACATTCTTTACTTAATACCACAAACTCAGGCTTTGACCTTTGGTAAACTTTATGAATGACTGAACAATTGTTGCAGTTCTGATTTCTGGACTACCGTTTGCGTAATTCATCCTGAGAAAATAAGTGGGGTTTATTTTGGTTTTGTCTTTTTCTTTTGTCTTTTTTTTTTCCTTTGGTTTTGTCAAAATCTGTTGAGTGCTTATGCTTGACAAACATAACACACCCAAAGCTGCTCATATTTTTAAAGGCTTGAAGTAGATAAAAGGGGAGTTGGAGGCCCTTTTCATCCTTTCCCAGAGAGGTACAAGAAACCCAGCTGTCTTAGAGGCAAGACATGATGCCTTGATCATCCTTCCAGTGTGCCAAAGCTTTTGTCCTTCTGCTAACATGTGCATGTCATTTCAGCCCCATTGTAACAGGTTCTGTCACTGCCCAACTCGACTGACAAGAGGTGTTTTATGGATTCATGTGAGGTTTTTCAAAGCTGGGCCCACAGTTCACATTCGGACACTGTTTTCTTTCTCCTTAGTATGTAAGACCATGGAAATCAGCCCCGGGAGCAGCCCTTTTCTCTGCATGGACCTAACATACATCACCTTCCTCCTGCAAGAACTGGGCTTCCCGAAGAGCCAGGTCTTTAAGGTGATGCCCAAAAGGGATTGCTGGGGAGGGTGGGCAGGAGGGTGCTGAAGCAGCAGTTGTCATGCCAGGAGCTCAGTCCTGAATTTGCCGTCTTGCTACAACACATGCTCTGTGATAGGGGATAGAGGAACACTCTCCCCATGGTGGTGATGACCAGTTGTGATAACCTTCAGCACTGTATTCACCTTACATGCTTCTCCTCCCAGAAAATTGTGGTTTAACTTTTTTTGGTTGGTTGGGTTTTTTTTTTTCCAGCTTGCCCGGAAAATTGACAATGTTGAAACGAGCTGGGCATTGGGAGCCACTTTTCATTACATCGACTCACTCAATAGACTGCAGTACTAAAGCTCCTCAAACGCAACTTTTGGGAATCTCGGTTTTTTGGAAGCCCAACACAGGAGAATCTATTGAAGGGCCTGCTTTTGGATTCTGGGAGGTCGTCATAAACTAGGCCCCTTTCCTTCCACCCCCTGCCAAGTCCTCTCCATCACTAGCTCTTGTTTACAGCGCAGAGTGTAGTATCTAAAGGATAAGCCTTCATTCAACAGCATCTGCAGTCAGCTTGATGTAAAACTTGATCATTGTTAAAGGAAAACCAAGACTCTGCAGGACATCTATGATCTCTATGAGAAAAAAATGCCATTTTGGATTATGCCTGTACTATGTGGTTGTACTGTGCCAAAGTTGCTGTAGGAAAGGGTCACTCCAGAAGGAACTCTTTGCCATCCTGATTACAGGGTGCTTTTTCCTGCTTGTAAGCAGTTTCCAGTGATTATTTTTATTTTACTACTTCTATGTTTGAAGGTGAAGTTGTGCGCGTGTGTGCAAAGACAGTGCATTTACACATATTTTGCTGCTGACAGGCAATGTAAGTCTCAGCTCTGCTTTTTAGTTGCTGAATTAGAAAAGCTCTAGAGCAGTCTAGAAACTTGATATGAACTTAGAGGCATGAATTAGAGCCTACGTGCCCTGTAGGGTTAAAGGCTACAGCCTAATGTTGGTTCCCTGCCTGTTGGAGATGTGTGGTAGAAGACGATACCAGATTTACAAGGTCTGGGAGTTGGGTATGGGGCTAAAGATGGATTTGACAGTTCTAGAATCACTTGGGGCAAGACTGATGGACAAGACACAGCCACAAAAATAAACCCTGAGCATGGCTTATTGGACCCCACAGACGTTTGTGCCTTGGCAAGGTTGATGCAAGACCTGAGATGAATGCATTTATATGGTGTTTTGAGTGCTGCTTCCTGTAGATGCATCTCACTTTGATAAATGAATGTATTGTGGTTGCACTGAGCTGTGGCAGGGTGGCTGCGATGCACTACTCCACCAGTAGGGCTGGAAGTGATCTTGGAAGCAGCGGGAGCTGGAGAGGACATGTGGTATTTGTAATCTAACTGTGGAACTGTGTTGTACGTGTATGGATGTTTAGAGCAGACTCGAGTGGGCTTTTGGGGCTACAAAAGAGCCCAGGCCCTTGGAGAGCCAGCACTGCCTGTCCCAACTCATGGGCTTATGGTCACAGCCTTGTGCTTTCCTGGGGGTAGTGAGATGTGGTATGGGGTGTGCTGTGCTGCAGGGCTGCTGGATCTGCAGGTGAGTGTACAGAGGACACTTGAACCCCACTGTACTGACAATAAAACCCCAATTTAAAATGAAAATGTGGTGGTTGTGTGGCTTTTAGTGACAGAGCCCACAGGGTGGGTGTGGTGTGCTGAGAAAAAAGTGATTCATAGAATCATTCGGTTGGAAGAGACCCTCAGGATCATTGAGACCAACCATAAAGCAACCTAACTCTAGCACTAAACCATGTCCCTAAGAACCTCAACTAAACACCTTTTAGGCACCTCCAGGGATGGTGACTCCGCCACTTCCCTGGGCAGCCTGTTCCAATGCCTGACAGCCCTTTCCAGCAAGAATTTTTTCCTAATATCCAATCTGAACCTCCCCTGGTGCAACTTGAGGCCATTTCCTCTTGTCCTGTCACTTGCTACTTGGGAGAAGAGACCAACCCCCTCCATGCTACAACCTGCTTTCAGGTAGTTGTAGAGAGCGATCAGGTCTCCCCTCAGCCTCCTTTTCTCCAGGCTGAACAGCCCCAGTTCCCTCAACCGTTCCTCGTATGACTCATACGTGCCCTGACACCCCTGTCTCCACATGCCATCTGAGCCCCCCACACCTTCGCTGTCCCCACATGTCACCCCTGACCCCTTAAGCCCTTAATTCCCTAGAGGCCATCCCTGTCCTCACACACCATCCTCATCTCCTCACGCCATCCCGGTCCCTACACACCATCCCCGTCCCCACCAACCCCGCCCCGCCGCCACCCCAGTCCCGGGCACCAGGATGGGGCGGGGGCAGGGTGGTGACAGCCATCCCCCAATGTCGCGGCGTTGCGGCCCTCCCCGGCGCTGCGGGGCCGGACAGGGCCGGGAGGCCGCTCCCCTCATCGGGGATCAGGCCGGGCGCCGGCCCTGCAGGGCTCCGCCTCATCTTGGGCGGTGGAGGCGCAGGCGCGGCGGCCTCGGCTCCGGCTGCGGCAGAGCCGGAGCCAGCGGCGGAGCCAGCGGCCGAGCCGGAGCCAGCGGCGAGGGAGGGATGGCGGCGCCGCTGAGCGACGGGGAGCGGCGGAAACAGATCAGCGTGCGGGGGATCGCGGGGCTGGGGGACGTGGCGGAGGTTCGCAAGAGCTTCAACCGCCACCTCCACTTCACCCTCGTCAAGGACCGCAACGTCGCCACCCCCCGCGACTACTACTTCGCACTAGCCCACACGGTGCGTGACCACCTGGTGGGGCGCTGGATCCGCACTCAGCAGCACTACTACGAGCGAGACCCCAAGGTGAGCCCCCGCCGGCCCCGCCGCGGCAGCTGCGCCTTCCCCGTCGCCCCGCGGGGTTCACTTTGGATGTGACCCACGGCCGTGTCCCTTGCGGGAACCTTGCTTTTGCCATGTCGTCTTGGGCATCACCACAGCCGTGGCCCTTACCGTGGCCGTGTCCCTTGTGCACCTCACTATGGCTTCTTCCCCATGGGCATTGCCACAGGTGTATCACTCGCGTGCACCCTACTGTGGCTTTGTCCCCACGGGCGTTGCAGTGACCATGTACCTTGTGTGCACCTTGCTGTGGTGCTCATGCACCTCACCATGGATGCATGTCTGTGGGCATTGCCCTGGCCATGTCCTTTGCACGCACCTCACCGTGGCAGTGTCCCCATGGGCCTTGACCCAGCCATGTTCCTCGCGCACATCCTGCCGTGGCTGTGTCCCGATGGGCATCACCGTGGCCATGTCCCTCACGCGGTTCACCATGACTGTGTCCCCACGTGATTCTTTGCAGCCCTGTCCCGATGAGCCTTGCTGTAGCCATGTTCCCCCTCAGGCATCCCCATGACGGTGACTCCCTGCGCCTTGTCACAGCCATGTCCCCTGTGATCCCCCTGTGAACATGTCCTCACATGAGCCTTGCTGCTGCCAACTCCTCTGCATGCTTCACCATGGCCATGTTCTGCACTCACACCACCGTGGTGGTGTCCCCGTGGGCATCGTCACCTCCACATCTCAGCACATGCCTCAGCACAGCCATGTCCTGGCTTTGCTCCTGCAGAGCCCACAGGCAGCTTGGTTTTGAGGCTGGAGAGGTGTTTCTTGCCTTGTGCAAAGCAGACAGGCTCTCCCAGGTCACCAAACCCTGGGGAGCTGGTAGTTCCCAGGGGGCTTGGCCTGCTCCCTCCTCTCCTCCGCACTTGCCAAGTCAGGATGGTGATGCTGGAGATGTTGGGGGCCGCGGGACATTATTCAGCACTTAACTGGAGAGCCCCAGAGGGCAGGTGTATACTAGAAAAGGCATATACATTCCTAGCATGCAGGCAGCTGCCTCCTTGAATCAGCTCTTTTCTTGAGGTTATAAATATTGCTTTGACTCAAGAAACAAATGGCACTTTCACACCAGTATGGCTGCGTGTGCACTGGGAGTTAGGCTGGTGTGTGGAGCTCTCCCTTTTATCCTTACTCACACAAATGCACACTGATCCATATTGCTGCATCAACAGAAGGGATTGTGCAGATCCCATAAAGTCTAAGAGGAGTTTGGAGTGGGTTTGCTTACTGTTCCCTGCACTTAGATTTTCACTACAAACATGTCTCTGCAGGAGACTGAAAAGCACAGAGTATTTGTGCAACTGTGCAATGTTTTCAGTCTTTCTGATGAGCCCCAAGGAATAGATGGATCCTTTCAGACTCCCAGCAGAGGTGTCAGAGTGGGTAATCCTGCTGCTTAGCAGGGAAAGATCCCGGCGATGAAGAAAAGATATTCAAGGCAGATATTTTAAGGCAGACTATAGCTCTGTTCAAAATTCCTGTTTATAAAAATGTCTATAGCGATAAATCTGAGTGAGGGCAAAAGTTTGTACAGCCTGCTTTTCGTCCAACAAACAGGCTTTCATTAGCATCCACAGCACAGGCACAGCTCCTCTGAAACCTGGAAGGTCACTGCAGAGCAGGCTGTCTTGGCACAGTTGTGCTGGGAACCCTGCCACCCGTGGGACAGTTTATTTGTTCAACAGGGTGAAACCTGTGCGTGAAACTCGGCGAGGGGAGGAGGACCTACCCATGCACTGGAAGATCACTCACAGGAAGGTGCCTGGCCCTGAGCCTGACTGGTGTCCATGGGGCTGAGGGCTCGCTCCAGCTTTCAGCAGGCTCTGGATCAGCTTCAGCTCAGCATGGGAAAACTTTAAAAGCTCAGCATAAGCGTCACCTCAGCTGAGCTTGATGGTGTGTAAATATACCATTCAGCATCCTAGATAATTCTTGCCCTAAGTTAATTAGGGAAACACTTAGCAGGCACTGAGATTTTTCTATAGAAGGCTGTTGGCAGGGAGATGTGTGGCAGAGGGTTGGCTGGCATCCTGCTTGAGAGCTTTCTGAAAAACAAACTGCGGTGCATGGTGTTTGGCAGCAGGCACAAACAGCCAGTTTGGGAAGACATCCCTACTCAGGGAAGCACTTGGGTCTGCTCTTAATTTTAAGTGACTTTGTTGAAAGCAAAGTTCTGTGCTGTCTGTAAGCATCTTGCTTTGCCTCCCCAGCGCATTTACTACCTGTCCCTGGAGTTCTACATGGGCCGCACTCTGCAGAACACTATGGTGAACCTGGGCCTGCAGAACGCTTGTGATGAAGCCATTTACCAGGTGAAGTCTTGTGGGGCTACTGGAGTCTCCCTGAGGAACTGGCCAAACCTTTCCACGCAGAGGGCCTGCGTGTCTTTATTTCTCACGGTTTCCTCCTAAGGATGTGTTATTTTGAGTAAACAAAGCAAGGCCTGGATCTCTGTTAGTGTTTTTCATCCCCTAGAGAATACCATGGGAGGACCTGGAGTTCCTTGAGAGTTTTCCTGTAGTAGCTGGGAAAATCCAGAAGAGTACCCAGAAAGCAACACCAGTATCCCAAAAGACGAGGCTGCACATAGCTTTCCATTACTAGGAAAGATGATGACTTGTTATGGGAGATGTAGTCTAATGATGGAGGCTGGGCCTGAAGGGGAAACTACAGCACCAAACCACCAAATTGCAGTTCATACATGCAGGTACACAAGGCACCACAGCAGCGCTGCCAGATAAAAGTGAATCACTGGGAACGAAGAAAGGGGAGAAATCATTTGCTTGAATTAAAACTTTATCAGATGAGTTCAAACAGGAAAAAACACAGCTGAGGACCACCAAGGCAATCAAAAATGCGAGGCCATGCAGCCATCTCTGCAGCAGGAGAGTGACCTTTTTGACAGAGTATGAGTTTTTGGGCTTTCGTACCCAAAAGCTTTATCTCCCCTGCTCCTCTTCCCCTCAGCCCCATCGGATTGCTCCGTGTTACACTTTCTAGCAGAAGTTGGGCTTTGTCACCATCTCTCAAAATCAGGTGCTACAATTGTTGATGAAACACCCTGGTGAGCACTTTCCCTGCCAAGAGATGGGAAAGCATTTCCAGGGAGGGACCTGACGCTTTTCCTGTCTTAGGTGTCGTGCCTTGGAGAGCAGGCTGTTTTTTTTCAGGGAGGATCCCCAAGTCCCCTTGCGAGGTATTTTCCATGTGTGGATTTGGCCTGACATGCAGGTGGAGGCTTCCTTTGCTCTAGCCTCTGACATGTGGAGATCATCATGGCCAGTGGCTTAGTTGGGATGGGAGGTCTCGTATCTAGCATGGCTCTGTCCATGAGAGAATTTGCCTCAGTTTTTATTACCCCCGTCACACTGTGCATGGGGCTTTCCCAGTTTGTGGTGGCAAACTGCTGAAGTGCTAGGAGTGGTTTGGGGAGCAGCTATGGTTTCGGTCTGACTCCCCACTCTCCCTTCTGACACTGAGGTGAGATCATAGAACCATAGGATGCCCTGAGTTGGAAGGGACCCACAAGGATCATTGAGTCCAACTCCTGTCCCTGCATATGACAACCCCACAGTTCACACCATGTGTCTGAGGGCATTGTCCAATTGCTTCTCGAACACTGTCAGGCTTGGGGCTGTGACACCTCCCTGAGGAGCCTGTCCCAGGGCTTCACCAACCTCTGACTGAAGAACGTTTTCCTAATGTCCAGCCTAAACCTCCCCCGGCACATCTTCCTGCCATTCCTTTGGGTTCTGCCAGAGAGTAGAGATCAGCGCCTGCCCCTCCTCCTCCCCTTGTGAGGAAGCTGTAGACTGTGTTGAGGTCTCCTCCAGCTATGGACTCCAGCCAAGGAGCTCAGCACAGTCTAGGCAGGAGCATGATGGGGAACGCTGTGTTAACCAGCTGCCAGAGTGGCCATGCCCTTCCTCAAAAACTGGGTGGGCGTGAGCAGAAGGGCAGCGCATGAACTCGAGCAGGACTCAGTGGTCCCTTCTGCACCGATCTGGCCTTTCGCCATCCTGTCTCCAACGGCGAGTTTGGTGGAAGTGCCTCCTGGCATGAGGGGCTGCCAGGAAACGAGTGTTTTGTTTGAGGTCTCTAAGGAAACCTAGTTCATGGGAAAGCAATGTTTGATGATGAGCTAAATTGTTTTCTAATTAATTGGACTGCTTGGGACCAGAAGCTGGTGAGATGCATTGTGGGGAGGGCAGGGTGGGGGGATGCATAAACGCCCATGGGTTTAATTGCCTGTGCTGTGGGTTTTTGGATCTGTGTTTGCCTTCCTTGATGAACAGCCCCAGGATGTGGCCTTCAGCTGGTGACATGTTCTGCTGTGTCTCTCCCCAATAGCTGGGTTTGGACTTGGAGGAGCTCGAAGAAATTGAAGAAGATGCTGGGCTGGGAAATGGAGGCCTGGGCCGCCTGGCAGGTAATGGTGGGAGAGGGGAGTCCCCTCCTTACACAGAGTGCACGGGGACCAAGGGTGACCTGGCTGGAGGCTGTCATGGCCTTGCTGCTGGCACCTCAGTGGGACAGCATTCCGACCTCAGCCCTTCAGCAGCCTGGTACCCTCCTCCTGCTCCTGGCTGGCCAGAAATGAGCTCCCTGCCTGGGGAGGGCACCAGGGAGATATAGTTGTGTAGTCTGCAGCACAGCAGGCAGGGCTGTGGCTGGAAAAGGCTGTCTGGAGCCTTTCTGCTCACCTCCCCATGAAATCTGGCACTTTTTGGAGCCACCCAAACAGCTCTCATGTAGGCAGATTGTTGGCTGCTATTTTATTCTGACTGTCATCAATGTTTATAAATATATGAAGGGTGGGTGTCACGAGGATGGAGCCAGGCTCTTCTCGGTGACGACCAACAGTAAGACAAGGGGTTATGGGTTCAAGCTGGAACACAAGAGGTTCCACTTAAATGTGAGAAGAAACTTCTTCTCTGTGAGGGTGACGGAACACTGGAACAGGCTGCCCAGGGAGGTTGTGGATTCTCCTTCTCTGGAGACATTCAAAACCCGCCTGGACGCCTTCCTGTGTAACCTCACCTAGGTGTTCCTGCCCTGGCAGGGGGATTGGACTAGATGATCTTTCGAGGTCCCTTCCAATCCCTAACATTCTGTGATTCTGTGATTCTGTGTCATAGGATCATAGAATAGTTTGGGTTGTAAGGGACCTTCAAAGGTCATCTAGGCCAACTCCCCTGCCATGAGCAGGGACATCTTTAACTAGATCAGGTTGCTCAGAGCCCCGTCCAGCCTGGCCTTGGATGTTTCCAGAGATGAGGCTTCTACCACCTCTCTGTTGTCCTGCAAGACTGCTGGAGATAAGAGCTTCCCAACACAGAGGAAATGCAGGGGCTGATCTTTACCAGAGCTGCCATGGACCGAGGGCTGGAAGGGTTTGCTTTGAAAGCAATAATAGCGAAGTAGCTGGTGGAGCAGCAAGTTGGGGTCAGAAGCCCTGCTTCACTGGGCAGGCAGTCTCAGAGCAAGGCGTGGGCACCTCAGACAAGTTTAGAAGAGCTCTCACTACAACAAGGCTGGATTTGGTTTTTTAATGACCTGTCCTTGTCTCCAACAACTTTGAGGCGCTTGTGGTGGCTCAGCAGGATGTGCATGGGGTCCTGCTGTAGGCTGTCCCCTTCCATCCCTTCTGCACACGGATTTCCCCTGACAAATATTTCCGGTGGCACTGGTTGTGGCATCTCCTCCCCCCTGCGCACAACACACCGTAGCACGTGGGGGTGAGGTTCCTTGCAGAGTGACCATGCTCTGTTCTTCCAGCTTGCTTCCTGGACTCCATGGCCACGCTGGGGCTGGCAGCATATGGCTACGGCATCCGCTATGAGTTTGGTATCTTCAATCAGAAGATTGTTGATGGCTGGCAGGTACATTGACAAGCTCAAGTCATGCTTTCTCCTTCCGTTTTATGTTGTGGTGGCCACCTCTGCCTGTGGACAAGCCCTGGCCACACAAACAGCACTGAAGTACCTTGAGCATTGAGCATTTGAGCCCATCACCTGGTGCCAAATGGGCTGTCACCTCCTACCACTTGTGCTGACCCCAGGGCTCTGACCGTCTGAGCAAAGAGAAGTGATGAGGGTGCTGGGGGTGCATGAGTGGCTGGAGCTCGCCCAGGGCCATGTGCAAGCTCATCCATGCCAGTCACCAACCCAGCAAGATGGTGTTGGAGCTGAGCCCTCGGGGCTTGTCTGGGACCAAGGGCTCCACAGCACAGCTGCAACAATGCCCAAGTCCCATCCAGCCTGGCAGTGAGTGGGCAAGGAGTCAGGCTGAGGATGGAGATGTGGCCAAACACCTCATGAAAGTGCCTGGTGGAGTTTGAACTTGATGGAACACGTGCAAGTGCCAGCGTTGCTGCTGCTCCTGCAGGTTTCCTGGGAGACTGGCAGCAGGGGCTTAAACAGGGACTCTCCCATTAAATGAAAATAGGCTAAAAAACTGCCCCAGCTGGGGCAGTCTTCCTTAGTGTATGTCTGAAAATGCTTCTAAGTATAAAAGACCTTTTTTTCCATTTAAAGTAGCTCTCCTTAAGTCAGGGAGGGTGAGATGATTGTTTTTTCCTCCTTCCCCACAAAGAAGCTGCAGTGCTAGGCCCTGTAAATGGTGAAAACAGGGAAAAAAAGCATCCACTGTAATTGGCTTAATGTTACTTTAAAAAGAATGGGTGGTGGCAATACTGGGTCGTGGCTCAGACCTGCCCTGCCTGGCAGAGCAGCACCTGCAGGAACAGAGCATCTCTCCCAGTGACTCGGACCCTCTGGTTTCTGGTGCACACCTACCTCCGTGGCTCTGCTGAATTCGCTTCACTCCCATTGGTGCTGTTATAAGCAGAGAGGAGAAGAGAAATCCTCTCTGGAAGAGGGCAGAGCAGTTAGTAAGACCTGGGTTACAGGGGGTGGTTTGTGGCCAGGAACAGCATCAATGGGCTTCTAGGGAGCCACATCCCACATATCCCACTATCATGGCGAAACTGGATGTAAAGGCCTTGAGACAGACTGAGTGCAGCCATCTGTGCTGGATGGTTTAAACCTGTACAGGTCTGCAAAGCCAATAGACGCTGTTTTATTTATACCAGCTGGGATGTAATCATCCATGTTTTGAAAAGCCCAGCTGTCCTCTTGAGGCCTCTGCATATCCATTTTTAAAGCCAGCTTACTAAAGCTTTGCTTTTAAACTGACCTCCCTTTGGAGAGCCTAGTTTATCTGTCACTTGGAGAAACAAGCCATCACTTGAACCCCGTTTGCCTCTTGCAGGTGGAGGAGGCTGACGACTGGCTACGCTATGGCAACCCCTGGGAGAAAGCTCGCCCCGAGTACATGCTCCCCGTGCATTTCTATGGCCGCGTGGATCACACCTCTGAGGGTGTGAAGTGGGTCGACACACAGGTACCAACATCCCGCTGGGTGCTGTGCTGCGGGAGGATGGGCCAAGGTAACTTGGAGGGGGAGCGTCTGTCCCCGGGCTACCTGAGGTGGTCAGAATTTGCTTCTCTCCTGATCTGGCAACACTCACTCTGCTACCCATGCAATTACAAAGGTGACTTGGTTGGCTATGGCTGCAGCAGGATTTGAGGAAAAAGAGGGATGATCATAGAGTCATAGAATAGTTTGAGTTGGAAGAGACCTTCAAAGCTCATCTAGTCCAAGCCCCCTGCAATGAACAGGGTCATCTTCAACTAGATCAGGTTGCTCAACCTGTTCCAGTATTTTACCACCTTCATTGTAAATCATTTCTTCCTCATGTCGTGATATTGGGTCACTGCTGTAATTTCCGACCAGTTGGGGCCTCCTTCTCTACTCATTTCCAGGGTGCAGCCCTACAGTCTTGCATGGATTTATGTTGGCAGAGGATGATATCCCTGGCAGCTGTGCCAGGCTCCTACAGCACTGTTCCTGGTTACCACTCACTCAAATCCAGTGGTGTTGCAGGTGGTTGTGGTTCTGCTGCTGTGGGTAGGGATTCATCTTGTGGGGTGGCCATGGGTGTTTAATGCCTGTGATCAGAGCAAGTTCCTCTTTTCCAGAGCAGCATGATGCGTAGAGTGCTGTCAGGAGAGGCTGGAGCCATGGTTTCAAGTCTCCAGTCTGCCTGGAGGGCTTGTTTTGTGGCATCATGGAGAGCAAATGCTTCCTCAGCCTCCCACAGCTGGGGAGGTAATGCTGTCCTTCAGGAGCACGTGCCTGCTCAGAGCACAGGCTGCTGCATGGTAAATGCATTCCAGTCTTACAGCTGAGGAAGGCAAGCTTTAAAGAAGCACAGATTTATTAAGGGAACTGAAGATGGATCTCTTCCAACCAAAATGATTCTGTGATTCTATGATATGTAGACTGCATTAATAGTTTTGCACTCATGTTCAGTTCAGGTGCCAGAGATCTCAGTGGATTTACCCAGGCAGGTTCAACAAACCTTGAACATTGGATGAATTGCCCTGGGAGTGGTGCTGCAGTGGTAGGGTTTGGCCCTGACAGGCTGTGGAGGGCTTACAGGCAGGATTCAGGCAGTGGAGGTTATCTCGGATGGAAACACAGAGGTCTCAGCTGCTCTGGTCCTACCCCAGCACAGACAGTGTTGCAGTGGCCAGCTGAGGATGCTGGCAGTGTTCTGGTGAATAACTAACAGGTATGCCAGTTGGTATAGGAAGGTCAGCAGGTTGCTTGCAAATCTCTCTTACATTCCATTGGTGGTCTTGTAACTCCAGTTTGTCTGTAAAGCTCCAAACAACTCTGCTTCTCTTATAAATGTTTTGCCAGTGGGTGCTGGAAGTGCCCATGGTAGCAGGGAAGCCTGTGAAGCTCAGCAGGTGTATTTTAGTGAGGTGAGATTCTTACCACAGCCAGGATTTGTCTGTGTCCTCTGGATTGCTTCCTGCAGAGGTTTTAGCCACTTTCCCACTTTCTTTGAGGCCACCATGCTGCTAATCAGAGGGGAATACTGTTCTTTCGCAGGTTGTCCTTGCGATGCCTTACGACACGCCAGTGCCAGGATACAAGAACAACACTGTAAACACCATGAGGCTGTGGTCTGCAAAAGCACCCAATGACTTCAACCTCCAAGAGTGTAAGTGCCATCCCTCCCTGGCCTCTCTTCTGGCCAGACTGGGACATGGTTGTCCCGGTGTGCACAGCACCTGGCACTGCACTGTCTGACCTGCTTTATCCATGTCTCCTGGCCACCTCCAAAACACAGCGCTGTGTGTGCATCCATGGATCACGCTACCTCCACCCACTTCCAGAGCCCTTATGCGCCAGGACACCCATCCATCCTCCTTCGATCCCCATTGCGCTTATCATGCTCTCAAAATCTGCCCTGTGGCTTCCCCAAGTGATGGACCACCTGCCACTGTGCTCCCCACATCACCAAATGAGCTGCAAACCCACAACTGCCACAGAGGGTCATTTCTGTGCAGCATCATCCCTTAGTGCTGAAGGACAAGAGCAGCACAGCCCACCTTAACTGTTGTTTTCCTTTGAGTCTACGTGTGACCTCTCTAGTGCATTTTCAGACTCTGTAGTTTTGCAGAGCAGGTACAGGGCAACTAACATATCAAACGTCAGTGCTTGGCTGTTACGGAAGGGGAAAGTTTTAGACTAGACTGATTTGATTTATTCCTCAGCACAGAGATGTGTGTCCGAGCAGCCCTGCCAGCAGAACTTTTGTGGGACAAGGGATGATGGCTCTTGAGTTCTCATAACGTCTGCTCAATTCTTGATTGGCAGCTGCAAGCTGGGTTTCAGATGAGCCTTTTGTACACTTTAGGAGTTGAATGTGATTATGGTCTTTGTGCTTCTTTGCACTGCCCCATTTCTCCTTAGTCCTTAAGCAAGATGGCTGGTCATTCGCTTCCTTTTTTTCACCTTCTCTAGCTGCTGTCTGTCTTCAGTTTCTGTCTGTCCTTCCTGAGATGTGTATCTTGAGAAACTGCATGGAGATGTGCCTTTCTTTTAGCCCATCTCATGTCTCTCTGGTGCCTTTCACATATGTACATTCCCATTCATATTCCATTAATACCGGCCTGAATGTTCCTGTTACAAATCTCTTTACGAGAGAAAAGCACAATGTCAGGGACCTGCCTGACTCTCGACACCTGCTGCAGTGCTGTGTGTATTTCTGTCTTGCTCCAGTCAACGTGGGTGACTACATCGAGGCGGTGTTGGACAGAAACCTGGCAGAAAACATATCCAGAGTCCTGTACCCAAATGACAACGTAAGTGACTCTCTTGCCACTCTTCCCAGCTGCATGGGATCTTCCTCCCTGTAGTTGTATTGCCTTGTTTGCCAGAACTGGAATGTCATGGCTACCTGATGTTTATTGTTCTGGTTTGTTGATTTTTAATACAAGAGGTTGGCCCCATAAGTCTTAGTGAACAGACACAGCTCTGCTGGTTCCAGAGGGGCTCTGCTGACGGATGGCAGCTGAGAGTCTGGCCCATACTGTATAGCTGATCTGTTCCCTGCTTCAAAGTCAAGGCAGTTACCAATTTACATGGTTTACCCTTTGCAAAAGTAAGTTGGCATTTCAGAGGTGTCCATGAGGTGGACTCATTTCCATCCCCAGTTCAAGGGATTTGTCACTGCAGGGACTGTCCCAGGCCATGCACTCACTGGGTATAGGATCCAAAAGGGAAGAGCCCTCACTGTCTAGTCACGGATGAGCATCTATGCTGAAAAAACTCAGCTTCTGGGTGGTCTATCAGAGTAGCATGGATGTGGCAGGTTCTGTGGCCATCTGGAAGCAGCTTTTTGGCATAGAATCATAGAATCATTTTGGTTGGAAGAGACCCTCAGGATTGAGTCCAACCATTAACCTAACACTGGCACTAAAACGTGTCCCTAAGAACCTCATCTACGTGTCTTTTAAACACCTCCAGGGATGGTGACTTCCATTTCCCTGGGCAGCCTTTTCCAATGCCTGAAAACTCCTTCCATGAAGAAATTTTTCCTAATATGCTGAGCCCCTTGTCCATCCCTACAGTTGCTGCCCCATTAGAGGCAGAATGAGAAATGTCCACATTTGCCCTGATGAAGTGCTGAACCTGTGAGGTGCTGTTCCTGTTGGGAAGCCCATCAGAGTGGACAGGAGCATCTCCAGGGGTTTGGCTGCCAACTGGGGATGGTGGCTGCGGCACTGATGGCTGTGGTCCCCCACTTGCAGTTCTTTGAAGGCAAGGAGCTGCGGCTGAAACAGGAATACTTTGTGGTGGCTGCCACCCTCCAAGACATCATCCGCCGCTTTAAGTCCTCCAAGTTTGGCTGTCGAGACCCTGTGAGAACATGCTTTGAAACCTTCCCAGACAAGGTGAGTTTGTGGGCAGAGAGGGTCTGGGGGTATTTCAGCCAGACCTGCCTATCATGAGGGAGAGCAGGATGCTCAGGACCAGGTGGAGGCATGTATACCAAGACCTTGGCAGTTTGGTTTGGAAAACAGGTGATCTCCAGGCCTATTTTCCTGGAAAAAACTTGCAATTTGGAGCAATACTTGCAAAGGTTGAACAGCTCCGTTCCCGCGAGCAATGTCTATGGGGTGTGTGCCATGAGAAGAGGCCTTGGGCTGACCCTCACCCCAACCCTATGCTTGCGGGACACTGTCACAGTCCCATCAGTCATTGCCAGATCTGAGCCCAGCAAGTCTCTGTTACAGGTGGCTATTCAGCTAAATGACACCCACCCTGCCCTGTCCATCCCAGAGCTCATGCGGATCCTGGTGGATGTGGAGAAAGTGGATTGGGACAAGGTAAGCATAGCTGGGAGGTCTGTGCTGGACCTTGCAGGGACAAGAGCTGCTGTCCTGACCTCACATGGGATTTCCCTTCCCCTCGGGACCTGGGCACACGTGTGTTAACCTGTCTGTACTGCAGGCCTGGGAGATCACCAAGCGGACCTGCGCATACACCAACCACACTGTCCTGCCTGAAGCCCTGGAGCGCTGGCCAGTCTCCATGTTTGAAAAGCTGCTGCCACGTCACCTAGAGATCATTTACGCCCTCAACCAAATGCATCTGGATGTAAGGGACTGGGCTGGTTACAGGCTGTGGGAACTCTGGGGCATCTTGATCTGGCTGCCTTTAGGATGCAAATGTTGCTAGGTCCTATGGCTGGGTTGCTAATGTCCCTCTTTCTGCCTGCAGCGGGTGGCAGCTCTGTACCCAGGGGATGTTGACCGTCTCCGGAGGATGTCGGTGATTGAGGAAGGAGACTGCAAACGTATTAACATGGCGCATCTCTGTGTGATTGGCTCCCATGTGGTCAATGGCGTGGCCCGTATCCACTCTGACATTGTGAAGAACTCGGTGTGAGTTGGGGGACACCCAAGGCACCATCTCCATTCACTGGGCTTTGCCTGCAAGCCAGGGGGGCTAGCTGGAGCCATCAGGTGTCAAGATCTGCTTGGGTAGTCTTGCTGGGTTTGGCAGGCTTGGGAGATGGTCTCATTTGCATGCAAGGTCTATCTCATCTCCCTTTGGGGCTGGTAGAACCCTTGGCAATGATGGCTGAGGAAGGGAGTGAGAGGCAGCACAGAGAGTTCATATATGTTACAGGGAGATCTGCAGAGATGACCCTGAGTCAGGAGCAGAAACAGTGGGGGCCCAGCTGAAGCTCTGAGTGGTGGTGGGTGGTTCATAGCTCCCTGGTGTTCCAGGTTCAAGGATTTCTATGACCTGGAGCCGGAGAAGTTTCAGAACAAGACAAATGGGATCACGCCAAGGCGCTGGCTCTTGCTGTGCAACCCGGGACTGGTGGATGTTATTGCTGAGGTGAGTCGTAAGCATCTGAAGTGAGAGGCTCAGTGTGATCTGTTTGCCTCTGATCACCTCTTCATGTGGTCTGATCAGACCTGAGGCTAAAGCCTGGTGGGTGCCAGTGAGGACAGCCTGGGAGGAGCACGTCTGTGGCATGTGTCAGTGTGAGATTGGCTGGGTTTTAAAGTCAGTGATGAAGAGCTGGCCAAAAACGTTGCAGAAATTTGGATCTGTTTCCCTGCTGGAAAGCAGCATTGTGGAGAGGGACCTGGGAGTCCTGGTGGACAACAGGTTGACCATGAGGCAGCAATGTGCCCTTGTGGCCAAGAAGGCTAATGGTATCCTGAAGTGCATTAGGAAAAGTGTCACCAGCAGGTTCTCCTCCCCCTCTACTCTGCCCTGATGAGGCCCATCTGTGTCCAGTTCTGGGCTCCCCAGTTTAAGATGGACAAGGAATTACTGGACAAAGTCCAGTGGAGGGCTACAAAGACGATTAGGGGTCCAGAGCATCTTTCTTAGGAGGAAAGGCTGAGAGAGGCAGGTCTGTTCAGCCTGGAGAAGAAAAGGCTGAGAGGAGACCTTATTTATGCTTATATATATCTCAAGGGTGGGTGTCAAGAGGATGGGACCAGACTCCTTTCAGTGGTGCCCAACGACAGGATGAGGGGCAACAGGCACAGACTGAAGCACAGGAGGTTCCACCTGAATATGAGGAGAAACTTCTTTACTTTGAGGGTGGCAGAGCACTGGAACAGGCTGCCCAGAGAGGTTGTGGAGTCTCCTTCTCTGGAGACATTCAAGACCCGCCTGGACACGTTCCTGTGCAGTCTGCTCTAGTTGAACCTGCTTTAGCAGGTGGGTTGGACTAGATGATCTCCAGAGGTCCCTTCCAAGCCCAACAATTCTGTGATTCTGTGAGTCTCTGCAAAAGCATTCAGTTTCACAGGCACGAAGGAGCTCACTTGGAGCTCCAGCCCCAGTTCTGTCTCCTTTGTTTACCAGTACCTTTAGCATAGGTTTTTGCTCCAGACCATGACATGCCATAGCTGAATAACGTCCTGCAATTAAACATACCTTAATGTCCCACCCATCAGTTTTCCAGCTGCCAGGAGGCCGTGGTACATGTGCATACATCCTTCCTCTAGAGCTCCTTGAGAGAGAAGGACTTGTTTGGGTTTTTGCAAGTGTCCTGTTTTCCTTGTACCTTTGGGCTCCCTGATGACACACAGAAGAAAGTGTCCCCTTTCCTGGCCAGAGTACCTGTTGCGGTTGAGACAGACAAATGACATAGACCAGGTTCTTCCAGGATGAAAGTAGTAGATGCCATTTATTGCTACAAGTGCATTTTTATACAGTTTTACCAACTCGTGTTTCTTCACTATTAGTTAAAAGTTACAGCAGTAACATCTCATTGACTAATTTGCTATCATCAATGTTACTCTTCTACTCCCTTCTCTCTCACGGGTACACCTGAATATCTCTGGATACTCCTTTACTCCCATGTTTCTCATGGGTAAACCTTAATATCTTCAAGGCTGATGTCTGTTCCCATACCTTCTGTCAAGGAATCCACTGACCCACCGTAGTTTCCCACAAGCACCTCTTCCAATTCCCAGCGGGACTGGGGAATCTTTGTTGGGGAAGCACAGTTGTGGACTGGGTGAGGTGTCTCATGGATGGGACATCCGTCTCTTGGTTTGTTCTTTTAGAAAATCGGAGAAGATTTTATCACAGATCTGAGCCAGCTGAAGAAGCTACTGGATTTCATCAACAATGAGACTTTTATCAGGGATGTGGCGAAAGTCAAACAGGTAAGATGCAGTGGAGGTGGGGTAGGGAAAAGAAGGCTAAAGGCACCATACTCCCAGGGACATCCCAGCAGCAAATACTCACTTCTGCTGCAAGGCCTGGGAACCCACGCCTGTTCCTCATCAGATTTTCTTGCCAGGAGAACAAGCTGAAGTTTGCAGCCTACTTGGAGGAGAAGTACAAGGTCAAGATCAATCCTTCGTCCATGTTTGATGTTCAAGTCAAGCGAATCCATGAGTACAAGCGTCAACTGCTGAATTGCCTGCATGCTATCACCCTCTACAACCGTAAGTCCTGCCTGGGCTGGTACTCAAAGGGTGTCCCACCAGCCTCTCACTGCCAGGGTTCCCACATAAAAGTGTGCCAGGTGGTGGCCAAGGACTCCTGCACCTAGCTCTGTCCTGTCATGAAGGGCTTCTCTCCAGGAGTGAAGACAGAGAGTGTGAAGGGTTGTACAGAGCTCTGAGGAAAAGCTCACGGCTTGTGTCTCTAGTCCAGCTGGGTTCCAGGGCCCAGGTAACCCCCACACCTGTACTGCAGGTGTTAGGACTAACTGGAGAAGGCTGAGAGGAGACCTTATTTATGCTTATAAATATCTAACTAATGAGTTAAAATCCCACTTTCTGGTGTATGCTTTGGTCCTCTACCCATTCCCAAAGGGAGGCAAGTCATTGGAGCCCTGCATTGAGCTGGCTTGGGTAGTTCTCTAAGGACCATGAACCAGCAATGTGCCTGTGTGATCAAGAAGGCTAGTGGTACCTGGAGTGCATTAGGAAAAGTGTCACCAGCAGGTTGAGGGAGGTTATCCTCCTCCTCTGCCCTGGTGAGGCCGCATCTAGAGTACTACGTCAAGTTTTGGGCTCCTCACCTTAGAAAGGCCAAGGAATTCCTCAAGAGAGTCCAGCGGAGAGCTACAAAGATGATTAGGGGCCTGGAGCATCTTTCTTATGAGGAAAGAGCTGAGAGAGCTGGGTCTGTTCAGTCTGGAGAATAGAAGGCTGAAGGGTGGATGTCAAGAGGATGGGACCAGACTCCTTTCAGTGGTGCCCAACGACAGGATGAGGGGCAACGAGCACAGACTGAAACACAAGAGGTTCCATCTGAATATGAGGAGAAACTTCTTTACTTTGAGGGTGGCGGAGCACTGGAACAGGCTGCCCAGAGAGGTTGTGGAGTCTCCTCTGGGGACATTCAAAACCCACCTGGACACATTCTTGTGCAATCTGCTCTGGGTGAACCTGCTTTAGCAGAGGTTTGGACTAAATGATCTCCAGAGGTCCCTTCCAACCCCAACCATTCTGTGATCCTGTGACTTTGCAGCCCATTTTCACCCAGCACAGCTCTGGCAGATGTCTGGTTGGGCATTAGGGTCCTGCAGGTTTGTTGAATCCATGTGACATGGGCTGGAATCCCAGCCCACCGCTGAGGCATGCAATAAAACTCTGCTTTATTTTCACTTCAGCTGTCTTATGTCCTGGTTTTTTAGGCATCAGAAGCAATCCATCCGAATCCTTTGTGCCCAGGACTATTATGATCGGAGGAAAGGTAACATGCGTTCCAGACTCGGTGCGTGCATGGCTGAGTAGGGATGTGGGGAAGGTGTTGTCCTCTTTCTGTGGCTCTGCCAGGCCTGCTGTACGTTAGACAGCATGTGTCTACTGGTGGGCTCTTCAGGGACCACTTTCATGAACTAATCAGACTGAACAAGGTCCCATCACTCTTTCCCTGTGGCTCAGGACTTCTCCTCCCAGTAGAGTGTTTTTGTCCCTGTGAACAGCAGAGGTGAGGATCCACTCTGGCACCTCTTGTGCTCTCCCTTTCTTAAAAGCCTTTACTGTTTCTGGGCTGCTCTTCTTCAGGCAGCCCCTGGCTACCACATGGCCAAGATGATCATCAAACTCATCACATCCATCGGTGAGGTCATCAACAACGATCCCTATGTGGGCGACAGGCTCAAGGTCATCTTCCTGGAGAACTACCGGGTATCCTTGGCCGAGAAGGGTATGTCTGGTCTTGTGTGAGCACCTATCAGGAGCTAGGCATGTCCCAGCTGAGCCCAGAAACTGGCTGGCCTGAGAGACTGTCATGGAAGGTCACCTGGCTGTGTCTTAGGAAGGGCCTGAGGGCTCCACACAGGACAGAAAGCTACCTTCATGCAGTTGCATGGGGTTGTGGCAGGGTTGAGCCTGGCTCTGGCCCCAGAGCTGTACTCTTTGGGCTGAGGTTGACATCAGCGGGGCCACTAGCAGATGCTCAGGGTTGTTTTGCATTCCTGGGGCCAGGTCGTGGGGAGCTGCAGAGTGCCAAGGATTAACTCTTTCTTCTCTTCCATCTGGCAGTGATCCCAGCAGCAGATCTCTCCCAGCAAATCTCCACAGCTGGAACGGAGGCCTCAGGTACGGGCAACATGAAGTTCATGGTGAATGGAGCCCTTACCATTGGTACCAGGGATGGGGCCAACGTGGAGATGGCTGAGGAGGCAGGCGAAGAAAACCTCTTCATCTTTGGCATGCAAGTGGAAGATGTGGAGGCCCTGGATCGCCAAGGGTTAGTGCTGGGGAGACCCCAATGTGTGCCAGGGCTTGTCAAACAGGGATAAAAGTCCCAGCTCTGGCAGGGAGAGCCATGATCTCTGGGAGGGACACCCTCCTCCCTGGGCAGCTCAAAGCAGGGGGCTGGAGGCTGAGGGTTGGTTGGTGGATGGTCTGTCAAGGATGCAGCCCAAGCAGAGTGGCTGAGAACAGAACAGGAGGCTGGGTACGTAGTGTTTCAGGCACTGTGACTAGTCTCAAAGCCACTAGCAAGGTGTTGCGATGAACACAACCCCAGGAACAAGGCTAATCTCACCGTCCTTGCCTGCCTTCCCTGCCCCAGACACCCCAGGTCCTGCTCTCTGGGTGCTGGGCCCCCAGGGGAAGCATCAGTCCCTACAGCCCATCTCTGCTGGGTGCAGGTACAATGCACGGGCATACTATGAGCGCCTGCCAGAGCTGCGCCAGGCTATTGACCAGATCAGCGGTGGTTTTTTCTCCCCTCAAGACCCCGGTTGCTTCAGGGACGTCGTGAATATGCTCATGTACCATGACAGGTGAGTCCTAGCAAGCACCATCCCCCATCGGGGGGCTGCTCTCAGCTTACCCAGGTCTCCTTCCCTGCTGGCCTGAGTGCCCCTGCACAAGGGCTCAGCCCTGTCTGCCCACAGGAAAGTCTGTGCTGCCTGGTCCTGCCAGCCTGGGACCCTGTAGCAGGCAAACTCTAGCCCTGGCAGTTTTGAGCACCACAGTATGAAATGGACATAAAGTTACTGGAGAGGGTCCAGAGGAGGGCCACAAAGTTGGTGAAGGGTTTAGAGGGGAAGCCATATGAGGAGCAGCTGAAGTCACTTGGTGACTGAGGAGACCTTATCATGGTCTACAGCTTCCTCACAAGGGGAGGAGGAGGGGCAGGTGCTGCTGATCTCTTCTCTCCGGTGACCAGTGATAGGACCTGAGGGAATGGCAGGAAGATGTGCTGGGGGGGTTTAGGTTGGACATTAGGAAAACGTTCTGCACCCAGAGGGTGGCGGAGCACTGGAACAGGCTCCCCAGGGAGGTGTCACAGCCCCAAGCCTGACAGTGTTCAAGAAGCAATTGGACAATACCCTCAGACACATGGTGTGAATTTTGGGCTTGTCCTATGCAGGGACAGGAGTTGGGACTCTATGATCCTTGTGGGTCCCTTCCAGCTCAGGACACTATGATTCTATAGCTTTACTCTGCTTTGGATTTCAGGTTTAAGGTGTTTGCCGACTATGAGGCCTACATTAAATGCCAAGGCCAAGTGGACCAGCTGTTCATGGTAAGAACTGCCTCCTACCAAGGAGGTGGGACACAGGCATCCATGGCTACAGCAATGTAGCAGGGATGCTGCAGGGAGCTGGGACAGCATGCCCCTGTGGAGCCACTCTTCAGTCACTGTATGGTTTTGCTGCTCTGGCAGCCCCACACCACAGCATTTAAACCAGCCAAATGTGCACAGCCAGTGCCCTTGCAAGGCTGCGAGGTGGGACAGAGCTGGGTGAGGGACTGACTGCTGACATGGCCTCTCCTCTTCCCAGGACCCCCGGGAGTGGACTAAAAAAGTCATCAGAAACATTGCTTGCTCAGGCAAGTTCTCCAGTGACAGGACCATCAAGGAGTATGCCCGGGACATCTGGGGTGTAGAACCATCTGCCACAAAAATCCCCCCACCCAACCTCCCCCGGGATTGATGCAAGCACAGAGGGAAGGAGGGACAGCTTCCCAACCCAGAAGCCCTCACCTGCATTTCACCACCAGCCAGATGGGCTCAGCTCTGCAGCAACACAGCCTTTCGCTCAAGGAGCTGGAAAGATACTTAGGAGCCCTGACTGAGGAAGAGGAGCTGGCGGAGAGGAGAAAGGACCCTGTGTTTGTACCCTTGTATCCAGCCTGCATGTGCTGCATAGTGCTTTTAGTGAGATGACCACAGATAAGTCTTCCAAAGCTGTGCTCCATGCTTAACAAGGGCTTTCCAACTAAATCTTCCCTCTTTCCCTGCATGCAGGCCTGGCCTCCTTGACCCTGCCCCACAGGCAGGTTTAGCCAACAGAAGAGTGTGTCTTGCATCCTCCTCCAGTGAGTCTGCCAGCTCCAAAGCCAGAGGAGGGAGAGGCCACTGTCTGCCCCTCTGCCCCTTCCCCAGTAGCACCTAGAGAAGGTGGGGCTGGCTCCAGTGCAGGTGCCAATATCAAATGCTATTAATCCACAAGGAGAGAGTGCCTGGGATCAGCAACTTCCCTGCCACAGAGCTGTCTGTAGCTTCCTCCCATGCCTCTTTGTTAACTAAAAGCCCAGTAACCAAGCCACTCCAGGGATTTTTAGCCTCCATACCTGCATGGAAAGAGTTGTACCTGACCCTGCCAGCTGTGTAGCTTACCCTGCTGGGCCTACAGGCTCTTGGCTCTCCCCACACAGCTGTATGCTGGGTGCTACCCAGGGGGTGAACATGTATCACAGCTCTTACATCCTTCCACAGCTGAGTCACGCTGTTCCATGTGTCCCTCCCAGTCCTGGGGTCAAAATTTAATACCTGTAGTGCACCAGTACTCCCCTGTGTGACACCAACTCATTAAAACAACCACAACACTTGCTGGTTTGACTTTGCAGTGACTTGTGACTACTCTACACCTGTGGGTTCAGGCTGCAATAAGTTCAGGCCATAACACATGAAGCCATGCTGGCCTTCCCCAGCTGTGTCTTCATGGGATATGGTCCCCAGCAGCTGGCATGATGCTGGGGTGCTGGCACCATCACAGGGGCAACATGCCCATGGCAGAAACATCAGTCTTGCCAGTGGACAGGGTGTATGGGAGGGAGCTGGTACCAGAGGCTGTACTGGGCTAGCAAAGGCCAAAGCCATTTACCTGCACCCCTGGCACACTGACTGTATGGGGGTGGGGGTTACAATGCTGGGTTTGCCCTGCAAATGGCACACAGGGCCCCTGTGCCAGAAATTCCACAGGCAGCTCCCATTTCCCCCAGCCCCAGTGGGGAAGCAGAGCCTCAGCTGCAGCTGGACCACAGGCACAGACCCACTGGGCTCTGCTCACTCAGAGCTGGCAGCAGCCACAAAGGCTGGTCCAGTCCCAGCTGTGAGCTCATCTCCCATGCACAACCCTGCTGCAGCCCTGCCACACACCCAGCTTCCCTGCACAACTCTGGGAAAAAGTCTCAAAAACTGCCAGGTAAAACAGGTGAAGCTGATCAGCAGTCAATGCCTTTATTAAAACTACACCACTTTAGATAAACATTTCAGTTTAAATTTCCAAGCATATCACTGGCCTACTAATGGGAATGGCGGTGTTGGGATCACCAAAACCAGTGGTTTACATGCTGGACCTTCAGCTCTGTCCCACAGTAGGAAGGCAGCCAGCCAGCCCACCTCTGGCTGCGCTTTGACCCAAGCCAGCTGCTGGTGGCAGCATCAGCTGGAACATGCCCGTCACCCTCTGGAGCCAAGTAAGTGTTTCTCTTCTGTCAGTGCAATAAATACAAGTGTGTCAAACATAATTTAAGTGGCACAGTTAGCTTAGGAGTATCGTGGGTCAGAAATCTCAGGGACAATCACACTATAGCACTATCTTAGTACAAGAACAAGCTACTATCTTGCTTTGCAACTAATATGAGCCTGCCTATATAACTTGGATGCATGCTGAGCAGTTTATACTACGCTGTACCCCCCTGAACAGACCCTTCAGGCAGCACAATTCACTCCTGAGCACTAGTGACTAAACCTACAGCACCTGGCATTGTCTATATAGACTGACAGTGGGCAAATCCAGGTCCCCAGCCAGCCACCATAGAGTCAGCATATGACCCTCTTCTCATCTCAGTGCAGAGCTTGTTAGTGGCATAAAAGAGCCCCTGTTCTAGCCTCAAGCAGTGCAAGCACACCCCCAGAACCTCTCCCCCTGGGAGAAGCTCCTTTTCTGCCTCCTGGACAACATGCTCTGACTATGGCTGTCGGACAGGCTAAGAAGTGCTACTGGAAGCGCCTGGGGTGCCCAGAGCACAGAAGGGAGGTGGAGGGACAGCCCAGACTGTAATTTTTGCATCAAGAACTGCATACCACTGCCTGCTTTTAACTACAGAGGAACACAGTGTAGCCACCAGGAACAGGAAAACCTGACCTAAAGAGTTATAAGGTCATTAAGGAAAAAACTGCCCTTCCCACCCAAAGGAAGCACGTCTGTTTGGGTGTGTACTGGGAGAATGGAAGACATCCATTCCCACATCCTGGGCCTACACTGTTCATGGAAGGGGAGATGTAGCAAAAAAAGTAATCTCACGCTTTCCACTCTAACTCCCAAGTTTGCAATTTATCTGCATAAGTCACTTCACATGCACTTCCTAACAGGACTGAAGAAGGAGAGGAGCTCCACAGAGGATAGCAGGGATGGGAGCAGAAATGATGCTTAGAAGGAAAAGGGCACGAAAAAAAGGCACTAACCTTTTCCGTTAAATAGATGTTTGAAAAGGAAAAAACAAAAAAATCTTTTGTTTTATTTCCAAACGTGTGCAATTAGCCCAACACTTGCAACACATCGTCACCGAAGAGCTGAATAAAAATATCTCTCACCACCTCAATCTTCTGTGTATTTGTAATTACAGCCACTTAGCCAAAAGCCAAAATGAAACGTGTATTTCCTAGAAAGAAAACACCTCAAACTCAAGCAAGACAATTGTGGTATGGAGACACAACAGAAACCATTCACCTACAAATGAGTCTCTACATGATCCAAAACCAGCAGCAGTGTTTAGAAGTGAAAGAAACACCCTTGGTCATGACATGCCTGTCCCAGGAATGTCTGTCCTCAGTGGTACTATGCCAGACTGGCCAGGCTTTGTTGTGCTTAAAATTTTCATGGTTTAGTACTGGCTCCTGGGCTGTTATCACCCCTCCATCCATGTCAAAAAAGAAGTGAACAACTTCTTTCTTCTACATTCACAGACGCTGATCCTGGGAGCTGGAGTTGCCAAGGGTACGCATCAGGACCGGAGTGGGAATCCCTGACCTCCTCTAGTGCCAGGGTTGGAAGAACAGCAAACTGACTCATGGAGAGGGGGGGAGGAAAAAGAGAGAGAGGAAGGAAAGAAAGGAAAATATCTGTGCTGCCAAGCAGCCAGTCTTCAGTGATGATGCTCATGTTCAGATTTTCCCAGGAATTCCCTAGGAAAGGAAACGACACCACAGTGATACTCAGCTCTCTCCTACGCTCTGGTGCACACTGGAACCTGCAGATCTTCCCATTCCTCTGGAAAATATTGGGGCTCACGCACCTACAGCACCAAGCTTTGCTCTCACCCATCAGTGGCTCCCACTAGAAGAGGCAAGCAGGAGCAGCTGCTCTGCAAACAACTCCTCCAGAGCGACCAGCTCACAGCAGAGACGAATCCCAGAGAAGTGCTCACAGCTTTCTGTGGTTCCCCTTCCCAAAACCCACTTTGCAGAGAGGTAGAGAGATCTGAATTTGTGCTAAGCCAGCCCCGGTATCTCACCCACTCTGGAGACCAAAGGGGTTTTCAGAAGAGCTGCCCAGTACAGGTGCCTGTTACCAATCTCTCTTGCTCCTGGGAGCATGTCACACTGTGCCCCAAAGCCCCAAGCCCCAGCAGCGCCCAAACCAGAGGAGACCCCGGTTTGCTGTGCTGTTACCGCAGTATTCGAGGTAGCTCTGGACTCCTGTAGATGTACTTGTGTCGATAGCCGAGGTCTGTGTGGAACGGAACAAACTGCACCTTGTAGTCTCGGAAACTTTGTGATGTCGCAGCAATGTTGTAAAGCTGAGTCCAAGGAGAGGCAGGTGAGGAACATGTGTCACTCCAAACCAGCTACCCCTGCCAAACCAGCACTCCCTTCAGGGGTGGGCTATGGGCCCTGGCTTGACCAGCTTTGCTACCTCTAGCTCTGTTTCACTATTGATTTGATATTGCCGGCACCAAAGAACTTACAGTCCCTTCAGGCTATTCATTTCTACATATACCTTCCCATTGCTGACTTTTTGCCTGGCTGAGATGATGTTCTATCCATACCAGTTCCACCCACCCGATTAGTTTGCAGAGCCACACATGTACCTTCTTTCCTAGATGAAATGGCACCACTGGGTCATCCTCAGCATGAAGGATGAGCAGGGAGCAGGAAATGTATTTCACACTGTAAAAGATAAAACAATGTCACAAAGGCTCAGAGAAATGCTATCAGTCTCTAAAACCACCACACTTGGATTTTCATGGAAACTGCAATGACAAACATGTCCTCTGGGTCATTAACTGCAGTTCAGATCTTGAAAACACTATTATCTGGGCACCATTCTTTTGATGTATAGAAAATTTACTAGTGAAATAGGCACCCTTGTAAAAGCTATTTGCTGCTTAGACCAGGGAAAAGTGGTTCACCCCACTGCAAAACATCATCCCTTAAGGTCTGGTTTGGTTTTAGTACTGGAAAGCAAACTCACAAATCCTCAGGCTCTCTATAATGAAAGGCTCAGTGAAAAGAAACAATTACAGGCAGGGTGGCTTATGCAAATGCACAGCAGAGAAATCTTCCCAAACCTTCAATGTGCCAATGCTGCTGTTTAATACGTAACACACTTGAAAAGCATAAAATCATATGGACCAAATTAGCACATCCCCGAGTAGTCTCTGTGCTCTCTGTGGCATCTGTCCTTATTAAGAACAATTGAAAAAGAGCAAGCTCCATGGTGCAAAGCCATGTTGCACTCACGGCTGCAAGAGTAACTGAAATACCTTCAGCAAGTATAATGCTTCAACAAAAGAAAAAAAGAAAGCAGAGTGTGCAGTCTGATGTCTATCCTACTTGATGGTTGCCATGGCTCATTGTGGCCACACCCGAAATCCCAGTAAAAAGGGAACTCACTTCTCATCATTTGCAAATTTAATTCCACTTGTCGTGATGGGGTCAAGGAAGAACCAGTCAAACCCAGGGAAGTATCTGTATATCTGAGAGGAAAAATTTGCATTAGTTGCAGTTATACAAACAGCAGTAATGGGGCAGGCCACTGCCATCCCAGTAACATTCCTTGGCTGCTGGCTGGGCTCTCTGCAGTGAGATGGTCCATGTTTCCACCAGCATTATTTTTCCTCTCCTGTTTCAGGCCCACCTTACCAGCCCCCTCCAGAGCAGGCTCTCTGGGGGCTTCTGTGGTCAAGGTCTCTAGGTATCATGCTGCTGCTGGCAACAATCTTCCTGGAAGAGAGCTTTATCCCAGGGCATCTCACCAGCCCACCACATCTAACACCTGGTCTGGGTGTCTGCTCATTGCAGAGTCAACTCACAACCATGCCAGATGGAAGAGCTGGCCACACCAGAGTGAACTCACCAGGGAAACCATGCAAGCGCAAACAGGCCACATGGACAGGGCAGTGACCAAGAGAAGCCCAGCTTTGCCATCACTTTGCTCACAGCCCTCAAAATAGCCTCCTGCATCAGAGGAGCTACAACACAACAGGCTGTCCGCTGCTGAGAGCAGAGTCTGTCTTCCCATCGCTACATTTACTGCCCTTTCTGATCCCAGTTTCTGCTTTCTTTAAGCAGGCTCCCCCCATGGCTCTGGTACTACTCAGTCTTCTCTGCTGCCTTAAGTGCACCTCTCTACCCCTGACACCTTGAAATATCACTGCTGCCCCATAGGTCATGAAATTAGCTCAGATAAATCACTTCTGAAGGTTAATTATAGGCCACGAGCATGAGAGTCACTGTATACTTGCCACAGAAAAGGGGTGACTTCGCGCCTCCTCCCGTATGTTGGTGAATGGAGATTCCAGTATCAGGGCATCCGGAGGTGTTTCTGAAAAGCCAAAGGTAATGTGCTGAAATGCAGGGGTGCAGATAGCCAGCAAAGTCAGGGTCTGCCATGAGAGCAGCTGCCACCGTCATGCACCAACGACAGCCTTGTCGCAATCGCAAATACATGCAGAAGTCTGGGATGCCAGTGGGGGGCTGGGTGGGAAGAGCATCCACCCACCAGACTTACCTCTTTCACAAAGGCGCCTCACTAGATTTGTTGCAACCCTAGAAAGAAGAACAATGAGTATTTAATCTGGCGCAGACCTTCTGTAAAGCACGATGTTCTAGTGGTAGCAGGCGACAGAGGTACAACTCAACTGCCATAACGTCAACCCCTCACACTATCTGAGATCTGGGTAGCCAGCCCACAACGACTTGTGTTCCCACAGGTCTCCCATACCAAACTGTCTCAAATGGTACCAAATGTCTGCATTTAAGCAAGTCCAAGGAAGCAGCATACCATGTAGCCACTTGGAAGGACCTCCTGTAAGGTGGGTCTCAGGCTCCAAGCATATCTGCAGCTGTGTGACAGTCTCTTATCCCCAGAACACCAAGACTGAGCAAGAAAGAGGGGAACAAGCAGATGGGTGCTGTATTCCAGCCAGCTGGAGAGCAGGGTCTCAGGGTGACACTGCAAGGAGTTTCCATAGCTGGGTCAGAAAGCAGCAAGGTCTCCCCCATGCATCTCCCTAATGGGACAGGGATTGTTGGGTTGGTGCAAAAATAACTGCAGTTTTGGACTGTGAATTTTAAATCATTATAACTAGGCTCAAACACATCTTTATTAATCAAAATAGGAACCATTAGAATCAACACATTTTTGCCAACAAGAAATGTTTATTTCTATAGGGTAAAAATCCATGCTTCGGGATTTGCCAAACTCTTGGAAAGCATTTTCTGCATCCTGCTGGTTGTGGAAGCATTCTCCCTGCAAAACGTTGTCAAGATGCTTGAAGAAGTGGTAGTCAGTTGGCAAGAGGTCAGGTGAATATGGTGGATGAGGCAAAACTTTGTAGCCCAATTCGTTCAACTTTTGAAGTGTTGGTCGTGCAACATGCGGTCAGGCCTTGTTGTGGAGAAGAATTAGGCCCTTTCTGTTGACCAATGCCGGCTGCAGCCGTTGCAGTTTTTGGTGCATCTTATTGATTTGCTGAGCATGCTTCTCAGATGTAACGGTTTCACCAGGATTCAGAAAGCTGTAGTGGATCAGACTGGCAGCAGAGCACCAAACAGTGACCGTGACCGTGACCTTCTTCTGGTGCAAGTTTGGCTTTGGGAAGTGCTTGGGAGGTTCTTCACACTCCAATCACTGAGCTGGTCATCACTGGTTGTCATATAGAATCCGCTTTTCACTGCATGTCACAATCTGATCAATAAATGGTTTGTTGTTGTTGCATACAATAAGAGAAGATAACCCTTTCAAAACAATGATTTTTTTTTTGATTCTCGGTCAGCTCACGAAGCACCCACTTATTGAGCTTTTCCACCTTTCCAAGTTGCATCAAATGCCAAATGACTGTAGAATGGTCGACACTGAGTTCTTCAGCAACTTCTCGTGTAGTTGTAAGAGTATCAGCTTCAATGATTACTCTCAACTGGTCAACTTCTGACGGCCGGCCACTATGCTCTTCATCTTCAAGGCTCTCATCTCCTTTGCAAAACTTCTTGAACCACCACTGCACTGTCCATTCATTAGCAGTTCCTGGGCCAAATGCATTGTTGATGTTGCGAGTTGTCTCTGCTGCTTTACAAACCATTTTGAACTCAAATAAGAAAATAGCTCAAATTTGCTTTTTGTCTAACATGATTTCCATAGTCTAAAATAAATATAAAATAAACAGCAAGTAATAAGTCAGTAACAAAAAAACAAAGCCAGAAAAGCACAATAAAATGATGTATTACATAACCACATTTATTTAAGAATATACTGCAATATCAAATGGCAAATTTCAACAGTGCAAAAACCGCAATTGCTTTTGCACCAACATAGTATTTCCAAAGTTGCTGAATACCCCAAACATAGCATATTTCAAAACCTCAAACTCCAGGCTGGCTACAGTCACCAGGGAACTCAGCTGGGGACCACAGTGTCAGGCCACTTGGACTGCAGTGCATTGGGAAATGTCATGAACACGCTCTGACCCAGAAAGAGATCCTGAACAGGGTAAAAATTTAGAGGAAGAGCGACAGGAAAAGCCTTTGCCTTCTCTCAAATGAAACAGGATGTTTAGTATCACAGCAATGAAGACACACTATCCTGAAGCATGTCTCTATCCCAGCAACACATTTATTAGACAGAAAGATAAGCTGTTGTGGTCTCAAACAGTTTAATCTGCACACAGCTCAATTCAAAAGTCATTCTTGCATCTGCCCTCTGCTCCGCTGCAAATCAAGGGGGTAAGAGCAAATGCTGCCAGCTGGACATGAAGCACCTCCAGACAGCAATGGAAAGGGAGGAAGTGAGAAAGGAAAGCTAAAAACATGCAGGCAAAGGCACTTGACACTTCAAACTTCCCTGTGCCAGGCATGATCATGTAAATTTCATTGATGGCCAGCAGTGCAGTCATGTGGGCATCTGCTGAGTACTGATTACACATAGCATGTTTGCCAGGACAGGAGGAAAATGTTTTGTAAGAGCAAATGTTTTGTAAGCTGCACGTGCAGCTGGTCTGAGATAATCTTTTCAGAGTATCAGAGAAGCCTGATTTGCTCTGAGGGACATACAGACACAGGCTCGCCACAGGACAAGAACAGTGCAGTCCCACTTTCTCTCCCCTTGGTCAATCTGCATTATATTAGTGTAACCCTCTGAGTAATGAAGGTTGAACATCAATTCCTGCAAAGTCATTCACTGTAGTCCTTCTCACTCTACAGAGTGCAAAGGGAAAGCTATTCTGCAGCAATTACACCACAGACTCCAAGCCAAGCCAGCCTGGGGATAACAGCAAACAGCACCTTCATCTGACGTGTTTAATGTTTTTCAGAAGCTGCTAAATCCCACTTAGATTAGATGCTTACCCTGTGCCCAAGGAATGTCCCCAGATATAGACAGGGTTGTCTCCACTTCTTGCTTTTATCCAGTCAAAGACATGAAGGGCGTCATACGTCATTCCCCTCTCTGACGGGCTGCCTATCGAATCGCCCCAGCCTGGAACACAGAGAGTCCTTGTGAGAATCACACAAACTGGTCAGCAAAGCCAGCCAGCTCTCCCCACTCAGCCCATCTGCAACTGCAAAGGGACCTGGGACAGAGACAGTTTCTGTTTATTTCACTGTGCACCTCTACAATTTGGGGCTGAAAGCCCTGATTGATCCACAGTCATTTAAAGAAGGTAACTGCTGGCTACCAAAGGGTTTTTGTGGATTTAGTCAACAAAAACAAAAGCAGGATCTCCAACAGTGTCACACTGTGTTCCTGCACCTACCCATCTGCAACATCGCAGCTCCCCAATCTTACCTGCTTTTGCATGCGTGTAACCAATTTGTAAGCAGAGTCTCTAACAGCATAAGAACCGGATGCTTAGAGTCAAAAAACAAGCACGTTTCACAAAGCCATTGCAATATCAGTTTGTGCATGCTGTTTCATCAATGCCCTCAAGCATTTTTCCACCCTCCTGATTGTTTTGGCTCTATCACTATTGCAGCAAGTCTACACATCTTATGTTAAGCAGCAACCCACATCCATTCTGATACCTAATACTGGCAGCTGCTTCTCTAGCCGCTTAAGTCTGAAAAACAGGGCAAGCTCCTACAAATAAACCTCTCCCAGATGTCTTCTGGATAAAGATGCAACAGATTAATTTCTTTCTTGTATCTCCAGTGGCATTACACTGCAGCTATGGCTTAAATACTAAGAAGGGGGGGAAAAAAAAGAGCAGCAAATGCTTGACTACTCGTGGCACAGAGCTGCCAAATGGTCATGGCTTCTGCCAAGGACGTTACCAGTTGTTTGCAAATCATTTGCTCTATATCTTGTCTCACCTATCAATCAGCTTTTAAAAAGAAGTGCAAGTTCAGTTCCCTGTGTGACCTCAGGAAAGTCAATTAGATAATATACAAAAGACTATATCTAGGCAAGGTTACTAGCTTCCATATAGGCACCTGGAGGATGCCATAAACTGGACGCTGTGACAGCATATGTGTCCGGGTCACCCTCTGCTCCTTAGTTCCCAAATCAACAAACCCTGTGCATAAGGACAGACAGGAGCCAGAGTCCACCGAGCTGGACATCAAGGAAGCAGTGCTACAAAGGAAGGCACTGGAAAGAAGTTTCTGGAAGTTCTTTGGATACCCAAAAGGAAAAAAAGCAGCAATAACAAAATCTAATTAGCTGGTAGCAAGCATTTATAAAACAACAGCTCCCCATTTGGATCAAAAAAAAATGAGCAACTTCTTTGTTGCTTCTACAGAAAGAGACATCAAAAAGTGTTTCATAGTAAAAGAAGCCCACCTACCTCGATAATCAAATGTGACCACATGGTACCCAAGGGAGCTGAGAACCTGGCAGGGAGAGAAACATGCAGAAACCCATCACAGAGACTATACAGTAGCCACGCTCTTGCCTCAGGTCAAGGCGTAGGGATCTAGTGTATAACATTATCAGCCTAACACAGTAAAGTCATTAATGACAGCTTTTTGGTGTAGCAGGCACAAGGCCTTTCAAACACTGATCATCTCAGCTCACTGGCTTTACTCCATTTGTTTCCTGGGCTTTATATCAGGCTATTTTAGATGTTCATTCTCCCTTTAACAGCTTTGCCTTCAAGATCCACAAACATCCTATGGGTGTTTCCCCTACAAATACTTTCAGGTTTTCCAGTGAAACAGCACAACTGCTTCATTTATATTATTCAAATTGGCATTAATGTTAGCATAACATATAGGAGCCCATTTCAGGTTTAAGGCTTAAATGTATACATCCAAAACATGCAATTACCTTATCACAAAGGTTTATGTTACAGTCAATGGTAACCCTAACAAAATCTGTTCAAAGAAAGTAAAAATAATAATCTCTTATGTAAAACAAACACTTTATTTCTAGTGTAACTGAAATCTTAACAGCCTGTTACTAGTCCGGATCTCATTAGTACAGGGAAAAAAAAAAAAAAAAAGAGAAAAACAGAACAACATAGAAAAGAGGGGTGTTCAGGTAAGCTGGCAATTCAGCTCCTATGATGGTGACTGTTTCTCTCACTTCCCTCTAGGATCCATTTGGGCTAATTTTCATACATTTTGGACATGTATTGGATGATTCTTTCTAGTCAGTGGCCTGTGATTCCATGTTACATCCAAATTACTTTATGGGAGTGTGTTCAACATACATTGGAAACGTTCTCTTTGTTCTCTCCAAACAGATTTTTGCCTAGCTCCCAGATTTACATCTCTGTAGCTGAGCACTGCACTGCATTCACTCTCTTCATCCAGGTCATTGATGAACAGGTTGAACAGGACTCAACCTAATACTGACCCCTGGGGAACCCCACTAACTACAGGCCTCCAAACAGACTCTGCACTGTTGATCACAACCCTCTGAGCTCTGCCACCCAGCCAGTTCACGATCCATCCCACCGTGCATTCATCCAGCCTGCACTTCTGAGCTTGCCTATGAGGAGGTTGTGAGAGACTGTGTCAAAAGCCTTGCTGAAGTCAAGGTAGACAACATCCACTGCTTTATCTACCCAGCCAGTCATACCATCATCGAAGGCTATCAGCTTGGTCAAAAGGATTTCCCTTTGGTGAACCCATGCTGACTACTCCTGATAACCTTCTTTTCCTCTACATGTTTGGAGAGATGTCCAGAATGAGCTGTTCTATCACCTCTCCAGGGAGGGAGGTGAGGCTGACTGGCCTATAGTTTCCCAGGTCATCCTTCCTGTCCTTTTTGAAGAGTGCAGTGACGTTGGCTTTCCTCCACTCCTCAGGCACCTATCCTGTTCTCCAAGACCTTTAAAAGATGGAGAGCAGCTTAGCAATAACATCTGCCAACTCTCTCTCAGCACTCATGGGTGCATCCCATCAGGGCCCATGGATCTGTGGATGTCCAGTTTGTCTAAATGATCTCTAACCTGATCCTCCTCAACCAAGGGAAAGTCTTCCTTTTGCCAGACTTTCTCTCCTATCTCTAGGGTCTGTGATTCCTGAGGGCCAGTTTTAGCACTAAAGACAGAAGTGAAGAAGGCATTCAGTAACTCTGCCTTATCCATACCATCCGTCACCAGGGCACCATCCTCATTCAGCAGCAGACCTACATTTTCCCTAAACTTAATGTTGCTGCTGATATACTTGAAGAAACCCTTCTTGTTGTCTTCGACATCCCTGGCCAGATTTACTTCCAAGTGGAGCTTGGCTTTTCTCACTGCATCCCTGTGTACTCTAACAGCCTCCTTGTATTCCTCCCAGGTGGTCTCTTTTTCCACATTACACAAACATCCTTCTTCCACCTGAGTTTTGACTGGAGCTCCTCACTTATCCATGCTAGCCTCTTACTCCCATTACTTGATTTCTTTCTCATAGCAATGCATCAGTCTTGGGCTTGGAGGAAGTGGCTTGAATATTACCCAGCTCTCTTGGACCCCCCTACCTTCTAGAGCCTTATCTCACAGGATTCTTCCAAGCAGGACCTTGACGAGGCCAAAGTTCACCCTGCTGAAGTCCATTGTTTTAGTCTTACTTATTGTCCTGCTTCCTCCACACAGGATCCCAAACTCCACCATCTTGTGGTTGCAGCAGTCAAGGCTGCCCCCAACCATGACATCTCCAAACAGTTCTTCTTGGTTTGTTAGGACAAGGTCCAGCAGCACACCTCTCCTCGTTGGCTCTTCCACCATCTGTCAAAAAGTTGTCATCGCTGATCTGTAGGAGCCTCCTGGACTGTGCGTGCTTAGCTGTGTTGCCCACCCAGCAGATGTCAGGGTGACTGAAGTCTCCCATGAGAACCACGGCATGTGACCCTGAGGCTACTTCCAGCTGTCTGTAAAAAGCCTCATCAACTTCCTCTTCCTGATCAGGTGGCCTATTGTTTCATGTGCTGCTATGAAGTTGGGTAACCTCATGCAGTGGGGAAAAACACCCTCCGCATCAGCTCTCCACTATCCCAGCATATTGGTGTAGTAACAACTAAAAGCTTCACTGCCAAAGTCTCAATGTACAAGCACGAGTTGCAGAAGGAGCCTGTGGTAGTCTATCATTGACAGTCAAGGTAGCCAAGACAACAGGATTGTTGTCAGTTTTAAAAGGTTTTGAGTTGCATTACTCAAGCATGATTAATTTAATTTATGAGAATAACACAGTGACCCTGAATACATTGGTAACTGTGATATTTGGAAACCAGGCTTGAGCAAAGAATAACTGGACACTTGTCCAGACTAGAGGAAAGGATGCTCCTCAAAGCACATTTGTATCTGGTACTGCTCCACTGCTGCTCCTTCTGCTGGCTTCTTCCCCATGGCTCCTGCTTCTGGTTACTGTCTGCAAACACACATTGACCTGGGCAAGAACAATTTCGGACACTTGCTACTCACAGACTGTGCAGCATTGACATCCTCGATTTTCAGTGCTGCTGCTGAGAAAAGCTGCTCCCATGAATCAAGCACTCAGAAAGAAACGATAGAGACATCTTAGAGATGTTATTTCCCTTTTGAGGCTGTTTAGAGGGTTTCCCCTACTGCATCCAGCCTACTAGCAGCAGCAGCAAGTAGGACAGCAATCCAGCCTGTTTCATCCTGCTGGAATAAACACAAACCTAGAGATGATCATACTGGGTATTAGTGAAAGGCATTTAAAGAACATCAGGCACAGTCAACATGGGTTCACAAAAGGAAAGTCCTGTCTAACTGATTTGATACCCTTCTACAATAAGGTCACCTGCCTAGTGGATGAAGGGAAGGCAGCAGATGGAGTTTTTCTGGATTTTAATACGGCTTTTGATATTGTCCCTCACAACATCCTTCTGGGCAAGTTGTACAACTGTGAGACGAGCAGGTACGTGGTGTGCTGTGTGAAGAACTGGCGAGCTCAAAGGGTTGTGGTGAATGGGGCTAGAGCTGGTTGGGAACTGGTCCTCAGGTGTCAGTTCTAGGGCCAATTCCGTTCAATATATTTATCCATGATCTGGATGCAGGAGTTTAATACACCATTACAGCTGGTCAAAAGAGGTGATTGTCCCGCTGTACTCAGCACTGATGTGGCCTCACCTTGAGTACTGTGTGCAGTTCTGGTCCCCACAATTTAAGAAGGATGTGAAGGTCCTTGAATACTACCAGTGGAGGGCAACAAAGCTGGTGACAGGGCTGGAATGAATGTCCTATGAGGAGCAGTTAAAGACTAGGTTTTCTAGTTTAGAGTAGAGGAGGCTGAAGGGCAACCTTATTGCTCTGTACAGCTTCCTGAGGAAGGGATGTGGAGAGGGAGGTACTGAACTCTCCTTGGCATCCAGTGAGAGGACACGTGGGAATAGTTCAAAGCTGTGCCAGGGGAGGTTTAGACTGGACATTAGGAAGCATTTCTCTACCAAGAGGGTGGTCAAACACAAACAGGCTTCCTAGTGAGATGGTCGATGCCTCAAACCTGTCAGTGTTTAAGAGGCATTTGGACAATGCTTTTATATGTTTTAACTTTTGGTCAGCCCTGAAGTGGTCAGTCAGTTGGACTATATCATCATTCTAGGTTCCTTCCAACTGAAAATACTCTATTCTATGATTGTGAGTATATAGAGACTGATAACACAAGAAAGAATACTCTTAAATGGTACCTTAAATTACTATACTAGCAAAATCAATCAAATTAGAGCTATGAAGAAAACTTTACTTTTTCCTATAAACTGTGTTGTAAAAGTTCCTGGCAAAGAATTTGGTGAGCTCAGTCGGAGCCGACACTCAACAGCAGCAAGGTAAAGACCTTTCAAATAACTTTTAATACAGGGAAGTGTGCTCATAGCTTAAAGACCCCTGTTCCCATAAACACATCGTATCCAGAGGAGACTAAGAGTCCTGAGCTATCTGCCTGTTGGCAGGGGGCTGAAATGAGTGGTCTGCTCAAGTCTGTTAATGCAACTGCTTGGACAACATGTGCAGTCACTTACCTTGTAAAGCTCCACACGGTGATCCCCTCCTCTGGCCAAAGTGATTCATGAAGAGGAGAAAACACCAAACAAACAAAAAAGTCAAAAACAAACAAAAACACATGAACATTTACGCTTCCAGAAACAGACTTTCCCAATTGCCTTGGGCTTCCAGTTTAACACAAACATGCCAAACATAAGAAACACCTAACTGCTTTGCCACAGGCTTCAAGGAGACAGCAAGTCTTTGTTGAGCTATGCAGGACACAGTTTTAAAGTCAACTTCTCCTTATAAATCACTTCTCACAGCAGGTAAAGACAAACTTTTCAAGCTATTCTCCTACCTGCCTTTTCCAAAGCCTGTAATGCATCCAAAAGAGCCTGTCCCTGTTGGCTTTGGAGACTCTGCGCTCCTGTCACCAGTGCTGCCCCAGCCAGTGCTACACCTGCTCTCCAAGATGTGATGCTCTCAGCAGAACTCACCACACTAACCCAAGCAGCTGACCATTCTCAACTGACTCCAAGCACATGGGCAGAAAAGGACACGTGCAAGAGACTGAGCAGAGAAAACCAGAGTTGAACATTGTAAATAAGTCCAGGGGAAGAATTTACTTTAATTTTTTTTCATAAAGTGAAACCTAGATAATAAAATGGAAAGGAGACTGAATGCGCCATTACATGCTTTAAAATACATCCACAACATGACATGGCTAATCCACACTCCAATATTAGTATTGATGTAAGAGTAGATTTACTCCTGCACTCATATGAAAACTTTAAAACATTCACACTATGACTGGTTTGGTCAGTACAGCCTCCAAACCAAAATGCCACTTTCCAGACCTCCGTCTAAGAACACGTGCTTGCCAGCCAAAATCTGCCAGCTCCAACTGTACTACAAAATATTTAATGCAGCCCAAACCACTCAGGGCATAATACAAGGGGCTGCTTGTGAGTCATTTTGAATCATACAAGTCTGAAGAAGAAGATACACTTGGTTGAAAGTCACCCTTGACATGCACATATTAGTGCCTTTTCATGCACTCTTCAAATTGCAGAAGAGGAATTTTTTGCTAAGGGGATCAAGTAAACATAACACTTTTGCCTCAGGTCCAGACAACTCAGGCAAACCAGAAAGACAAGGCAGTGCCTTTTACTTATGGTTAATGCAGCCTGCATCAATAAAGCAGCCCTTTGACAAGAAACTAAATATGCAGTGTAGGAACATACAGAAATATCTACTAAAGCTGAGATAACAAAGGCAATACACCTCCAGCTTCTCCAATACACATAGTAAAATGAAATGTGAAATATGTAATCAATCCATAGCTCACTACTTTATCTCAATGTATCTCAACACACGTAGCAAACATATTGGTCCCAAATTACCACCACTAAGCTGCAGAATAGCTTCCATTTGCTACACCCAATAAAGAGCAACAACATAAGTAAAGCAGTACTTGAAAAATAATGCAACAATCTGATTAAACTTTGTAACACATCCGCACAAGACTACAAGGCCAGTTTCTGGAAACCCATCTGCTCACGCATTTCCAGGCTCACAGCGTGGATCTTCCACATTGTGCCCTTGTACCAAAAAAGAACACTGCTAAGACAAGAATTTAGGTGAATAAGGGCAACAGCACAGTTAAAACAAGAGTTTCTTTGCTTTACATCATGGAACTTGTATTTCTGCAATGTTTCTGCTCTTGCAGAGTATCTACGAGCAGACATGAGCTTCAAAAGAACATGCACTGGCACTCAAAACTCAGAAAGGGGCTGATACTCTTTGTAAGATGCATCATGCAGAGATGTGGTAATAAGAAGTTGATTATGAGAAATATCCAGGAAGTTTCACACTGCACTCATGGTTTTTAGCATCCAGCAACAAAGTTTAGAGAACCAACCTACTTCTTTAGCTGATACACCGTCAACTATAAAGTTACAGATTTTAGAAATGCTCCTGTTGCAAACAAATGTCCTGTACATATGCAATAATGAAATAAGACCAGCACATTACCTTCCTCTTTCCTTCTGATTTTCCTTCCTCATAATGCGTTAACTACTACAATAAGCTCACAAAAGGAACTGGAAAGTTTATTTAATGCATGTAAATCACATCTAAAGAAGTACAAATACTATCCTGTGTCTGGACTGAGAGACTACTTGCTGAAAGAAGTAAATCTCCCTACCTGACCTACTAAATGTCACAACCTCCTGGCTTCTCCCAGAGGCTACAAGGTAAACTATATCACCAGATGTCTCTGATAACTGCAATCAATCTATTCCCACACTCAATAAATTAAGAGACATCATTTCTTAAAACATGTTTTCCTTTTAAAAGAAATGAGAAGCACCAAACTGCTTTTAGATTTTGTTTTACTTTTAATCATAGAATAGTTTGGGTTGGAAGGGACCTTCAAAGCTCATCTAGTCCAATCCCCCTGCAAAGAGGGACATCTTCAACTAACCGATCAGGTTGCTCAGAGCCCCATCCAGCCTGGCCTGGAATGTTTCCAGGGATGGGGCATCTACCACCTCTCTGGGCAACCTGTGCCAGCATTTCACCACCCTCATTGTAAAAAATTTCTTCCTCATGTCTAGCATGAATCTCCTCTCGTTTAGTTTAAATCCACTACCCCTTGTCCTATCACTATAGGCTCTACTAAAAAGTTTGTCCACATCTTTCGTATCAATGTGTTGAAGCTGTGGCAAGCCAGGAAAACACAGCATGAAGCAAAGCCATCACTGTTTTGTGCCTCACCTTGTTCCTGCATTGCCGTGCAAGTAAAGGATTACAGGATGGCTGGAACCCAAAGCATCTTCAAACCACAACTGGTCCTTCCCTCGGGCATTCTTCCATAAGGCTGCAGGGACCGTGTGCCTGTATACAGAAGGACAAACTACATTGTTCTGTTGCTGCTCAGTGTCTCCTCCTCTAATTTTGAGTTTTTCTGATCATTAACTCAGGATTACACACCTCACACACACTCTTACTCAAAGTTGTCACAATTAGCCAAAAAACGGCCAAATTTAAAAGACAGTACCTAGGATTATATCTACATTTTCATCTCCATCAATGTTGCCTTCAAAATTCAGGGCTGTGCGAGGCTTCAAACTTCACAGGTAACCCGAAAGTACAACTAGTGAACTTCGCACTGTTCTGGAGAAATAATCTGAATTCCTCAGCTTTTATGGCATTTAATTACCTCAATTAACATACTTATACACCATAAACAAGATTTCATAGCTAGGTCAGCAGATATTCAGAATAACCACAGTCAGCTGGTTTTGGAAGGAATGTTCAACGAGTAAGACATATCTGACTCCATGGTCAACCTGAGAAAAAAGAAGGGCTCAGGGTCTGATGAGAAGATCATGTATTTTGTTTTCAGATAGCAGGTTCTTGAAGGTATAACATTTTAGCTGGAAAAGCTACAATCTAGAAGAGCCAGGAATTTTTAACTCGCAGCTGTTCTTCTGTAGATAATATAGCTGGGCAGCCTATTAGAAAGAATTCAGCACTGGTGGAATGGAAAGAAAGGAATGACAGACCAAAGAGAAGGAAGGCATTTAAACTGGATAATTACTCTAGAAGACGAACACTGAAAGCAAGTACATGCCCACAACCTTCTCAAATTGTTGAGAAGTGGGGTAGCTTACAGCTATCAGAAGTAACTGAAGTACTCATATGCCTTTTTCCTTGGAAGACAAACTCCATCTACCACACCCTTCCTCCCAGATGTGAAGTTCAGAGACAGCGAAACAATGTAAAAAGCCTCCATGCACGCATGCAGACAGCAGACATTGAGATCTTGAGGAGGAAAAAAGCTCCAGTAACTGCAGCACTCAACTTCCCCAACTGTTCTGCCTCAAGACTTTTGCAAGCTTATGAGTAAAGCAGGCTGAGGACTTTTTTTCAGAAAGTATGCTGAACACAAGACTTTACACTGGCATTAAAGCAAGGCTCCAAACTTTCCTGAAAACCTGTCTCATAAGTATCAAGACAAGTGGCAGGGGCTCTGCCACCACAAGCTGGAAGTTCTGTTTTAGTAAAGATACAGAGTACACTTGTAAGGGAAACAAAAATCTCATGACTGCATTCTAAACTTACTCAACAGCTTATCAGGTAGAATTTTAATTGTCCAAGTGAAGATACAAACCACTGTTTATCAGCCTACCCTGGAAACACTAAACTTCCAGCTTCTAAACATGCTTTCCACCAAAATTCACTTCCAGGAATGGAACCATCTTTATGTAGTAGGATATCACTGTCCCATTCAAAGGTCATATACCTTCAAGTGAATAGAAAACCTCTACTGCATTAGTGGACACATGCAAACTACCCACACAACTGAAACGTCCAAATCCTACAGCTTACAGATCTAACAACACTGCCTGTAGTATGGCACAGTCCCCTTCCCTCCACACCTGACATAGTGTCTAGCCTTTTTTTCAAGTGTTTGCTGCTTGTGCATAGATATTCAAACTGCAGGAAGTTCTTTTTCTTCAAAGGTAGCAGGAACTTCTCCGTGGCTTTGAAACTTCTGGTGTTGAGACACAACAGAAAGTAAATGTGAGAAACAGATGCAGAAGCTGATTTCACCTGGTGTGATAGTAAAGCAAGCACTGAAAGCAGATCTTTTCAGAGAGCTGACCCTGTGTAACAAGGAGCTAAAATTAATTGCCTTGCCTGGGACCAGAAAATCTGCCTCACGAGGAAGGAATGACAGGTGAGCTCTGACAATGTCACCTATTTTGTAAAGAAAGTAAACACTACATGTTCTGTTCTCACCTGCTCTCCAAACCTTACATTTGTGTTATACACAGAATACTCTTCCTCCTACTCTGAACACTTTGATCCCATTTTCCTATCTTCCCCCACATTTATTTTGCAAAACTAAATACGAACAGGTGAGCAGGTGAATGACAAAAATTCTAACTCCTTGGGTCTCATTTGATATGGAGGCATGATCTTTGTAGCAATGCAGACTTGTAAATTTTACTATTCCAAGTTATGAAGTTTCTCTGAATGCATGGGTTTTGCACTTGTGTTTCATGCACTACTGATCTGAGTTCAGATGAGCTCCAGAGGTTTGCATGCTTTTCAACATGAACTCAGTCACTTGGCAGAGGAAAATACAAACATTCACTAATCGGAGCTGGCAATGGCTATCATATGCACAGCAAAAATACCGGATAGTCAACACTGAGAACAGAAAGAAGGAAAAAGATGAATGGCACAGAACATACTGCACAGAACCATCTTCCTTACCAGACTCCAATGGTTACATCCTCCTCTGGCTGCAGGTAATAATTACAGGTGTGGTTTAAACCTTGATCCTGTGGTCTTTTCAAGTCAATGAAATATGGGACCCTCACTGAAATTTAAAAAAAAAAAAAGGAAAGAAAAAGAAAAATAATATGAAACCTTTTAATTTTTACCTTTATTTTCTTACAAAACTGTTTACCAAGGCACTGTAGAGTTGTAAAAACTGATCCACTGTGTTGGGAAGACCTTATGCTTTTTGTGTGAAAGAATGAACTGGCTACAGCTGTGACTAAAATACAAACAAAGAGACCAAGGTAAGAAGACCCAAGCAACCACCAAAAAAACAGGGAGCAGGCTAAAATTAAGAGCCAGGGGAGACAGATACAGCTTCCTGTGACACACATTTAACCATCTCCTGCCACACTGCTTTGTAAGTCTCCCAGACACAAGACAGTAATTCCTGTTGTGTCAATGCGGTTAGCTCATTCGGCAAACCTTTTAGTGTATGCATTGTAGCTGTACTCGAAGTTACTGATGGGACAAACTCCCTGGGATAAAGGGTGCATCCCAGAGCTGTAATGTTTCATGACAACATGTGGTTTCAGCCTCTGTAAGACAACAATCTAAAAGACGTACTGCATTACAGTAGCAGATGCGGCATTGCTCTTGTCCTGTGAGAGAGTAAGATAAATTGTGTTAAACACTGTCCTGAGCCTTTGAAGAAGATATGCAGTTTGTTAGCCCACTCTCCAAAGATGATCAAATAATTGCTGTATCTTCCAGACACTGCAGCATTTAAGAGATCATGCTAGGCCAGAAATTTCACCTCTTCAGGAAGAAATGCCTGAAAACAAAATCATTACACCTCAGTTCACTCTTCCAAATGTTTTATGTTCTCTGACTTTAATACACAACACACAGTTGTTCATAGCTTGTCATATTCAATGATTCAAACACGAGCAACAGAGTCAAACATCAAACATTTTTGACATTTTGTTTTCCATTGCTTGCTTCACAAGCAACATCTTACAGACACAGGGCCATGTGCTAAATGAGGGCATGTGCTTAATCTGAACAGTTCCTTTTCCATCACCAATGCTGTATGGCCTCTCGAGGCAGCCTCTGACACACACAATGCCAGAAGAGATGCTATAGAGATCTACTGACATCACTGAGCAGTTTTAAGGACTCTCTTTTCCCAGTGCTTCAGGCTTTTCCCATAAACTTGGGTTCCACTCCAACAGAACCAAGAAGTCCTTGAAATTTAGAGGCATAACAATTAACATACCAAAGTTTTTGCACTGTTGACACACAAAGAAGAGGGATAATGGTGACAGTCAATTCTCACTTTGCTTACCCCACCCCCCCAAAAAAAATTGCTAAACATTCCACAAACATGAAAGCCAAGGCAGACAACAAGTGATGTTAACCTGACAAATATGGCCCCTTTGACTGCAAGTCTATATCTGTGCAAGTCTGCTTGCTATTATGGAAAAGCATCTAGAAGAGTCTCAGACACATCATGAATGCCATCAGAGACCTGCTAGGTCACTGCACTGTCACTGCAGAACTTGGCGATGTTCTCACAAGGGTGGTGGATCCTCCAAGAGGCCAGTAAGTTCTGTGGTCAAGGTCTGGACAGGCGCACGAGTCACTTCTAGAAGTGTTCTGGGAAAATTATTCAACTTCTGTGCCTTGATTTTCACATTTGCCAAATCTGTTATGACTGTCTTGCCAGATTTTGTTTAACAAAGATATGAACAGGAACATAACATTAGCGATGAGGACCAGGTAAGCACCTATCTCAAAGCAAGAGAAAAATACAGAAGTACAAGCAATTTGTATGTATGGCATTTATCACTGGGATGGTCCACATGCACAGAAAACAGATCATCATCATCTAGATATACATCACATGGAGATTTAGCATATCAAGGGGGTTTTTTTTTAAAGACATTTCAGAGCTATTCGGCATCATAACACATCACATGACAAAAATCACATGATTTGTTAATCATTCTGATACACTAAATCTGATCTAGTCTGTATTTATGTTTCTAGAAATCCCAGTTTTCCAAAGACTTCCAAGGGAGACAGTTTGAGATCTCTACCCATATATCTGATAACCTGGAATAAAACTCTGTCCACAAGAACAAATCTAGACATCGGTTTAGTTGCTAACGGTGGGAACACTGCTATCAATTCATCTTCAGGTATCTTGAGAAACAAATGGGAGCCCTTTCTCCTGAAACTTTGTGTTACTGTTTTGGAAGCAAATACCAAACTACACAAAAGGAGGAGAAAAAGATGGCCGAAGAGTAGTGATTTATACTCAGGAGGTTAAAAAAAAGCAATGACAGGTCAAACCCTACACCACTGCTCTGAAGAAGAAACGTCACTCTCCAATGGAGAAGAATTATTCAAACATGCCAATGTACTTCTAACAAGTGTGTCAGAATGCACTTTGTGTTAAGGCAGATAGTTTTTCATGGGAGTACTGTCACAAGTAAAATCTAACTGCCATTATATAAAGCAGTAGGAACAATGCTGTAGTGGTATTAGCACAACTACTAGTGAAAGTGTTACAGGACAATTACTTCAGTCCCTTGGGAATGAATAGAGGTAGGAACTTCAGGGAGACCTAACAAAGCTCTGTAAGGGCAAATTAAAATTATTGCCGAAAAAGCGATGTAACGAAAATAGAAGTAACCTGCAGTATTCACATTACCCAGCTGTCAGTTCTGACAAACAAGGCAAAAGAGCTGGCCTGCACATATGCACACTTGAGTGACCAAGATCCAAGGTGTTAGAATAAAAAAGAGCATGCAATCAAAACGACCGAATTTATATAAAAGCAATATATTCATAGTTGGTCCTTCTAGCTTCTACAATCAAAGGAAGATACTTTTCAAAACTTCATTACAAAACACAAGTGAGGTTTAAAGACAAATTTAGATCATGAAGCAGTATCTCTCATACAGTGATGCTCCATCATTTTCCAACCTGTGGATGCTCAGGCCACCCTGGGCGACCTGGTAACCGAGTCAGCTCACCAGACCCACCGTATGGCCAGTCTGTCCAAATGCAACAGCTAAACAGACACAAGGAAAACATTCAATCTGACTGCATGAACAGGACTCTTCTGTCCCAAACAGAATATTCTCCTGAAATGCTTTCAGGTGAAGAGTCATTGCCTGGAAGACAATTCACTGGATTTAATTTCACTTGCTTGCTGTCTCTTCATGCAACTTTATTGAGCCCTTCAGAAAAATGCACTTGACATATGGCATAGTTCTCCTGGAGGAGACCCTTTCACTGAAAGTTGGCTTCAGTTTGGTCACTGTATTTATATAAAGACACACTACAAAGACCTCCAGGGCCACAGAGAATGCTTTCCAAACCGTAGTTTGGAGAACTTACAACCTGTGAAAGTTCATATCCTTCACAAGCTGTACACATGCAGGGTGAAAGTGAAGCCAGACAAATGAAAGATAATAGACACTCCTCCCCTTCACCCCTCACCCATCCCAACAGACTGAGTCACTTACCAAAGTTTAGGAAGACCAGCTTTGCCTGAATAGCAGGGCAAAGTTTTACTAGAAACGGAATGGCTATGTACACTCCCAGCAACCAGATTATTAACTTGCGCAATCGAAACCACAATCCGTATCGCCTGTAAAAAAGACAAAAAAAAAAAAAACAACAACAAACACACACACAAACAAAAACACACAAAAAACAAACAAACAAAAACAGCCTGGTCATTTACTCTTTAAACAGTTTCCATAGCCTCAGTTGTTTAAGAGAAGTAACCAAATTGTCAGCTGATGAGAGGCAGCTTAGAAAAACGGAATAGAAACTTCCCACTGATTACATTTTAAAACACTCAGTAACAAGAGCTTCTTTTCTGCTGATTTAAGGGATATCAGGATCTGTAGAAATGCACATCACATGTTTGTCTCCAAAAAGCAGCCTGACTGTACTTCCCATTTAAAACACTATCAGCAAGATTTTGTTCAGTTACATTTTCACATATTTTGAGGAACTATGTGTAATGAGACTGGTAAAATTACACATGATCTCATGTACAGACAGGAGCAGACATTCTGCTTTGTCCAGCTGAAAGTGTTCATATGTCTCAATGCCTTGGAATGCAAAACTTTCTAAGTTATAGAATGTTATGAAATTTCTTATCTGGAGCACCATTCTCTGAGTCCAGACTGAGTTTCGAACAATTGCCCTAACACTTTATTTCTGGTTTCTCCTAAGTATTCTGATAAGTAAGAGTATGCTACAAAAAAAACTCCACACCAATACACACAAAAAAAATCCAAGGCTCACACAGCAGCTAGTTAAGCAATTTTTCTCAAAATATACTTCATTGCCTCAGAACAATAATCACATACCCACTCATATGTATATATACACATACGCATGTACGTATACACAAAGGTGTATTTCTAATGATCTAGTTGATTAACATTTTATGAGCAGAAACACCAAGGCCATCAATCATAACCGCAATCAAGAACTAAAATGCGTGTAACCCCTTCAGGCAACACAACATCCTTTGCTTTCCAGCATTCAGTCTAGAGCAAGAATGACATTTCATGCCAGTGAGCCACAAGTTCTTGGTATCAGGAACTGCCAGCAGCTGAAAGCAGAGATCAGTTTTTCCAAGAAGCATGAAATCATTAATCTTCCATTTGGCAATTTTAGGACCTGAGACACTGAACTTGCTCCATACTAGTGCTAAGTGAGTTTGAACACTGTCAGCTAGTTGAAGCTGTCAAATAGAGAGCCTGAAGACCTTTTTTTTTAATTATTTCTACAAGAAATACGTGTACAGATGGAACTAGGATGGAAACAGTTTAATCATGCACCAAAATCTTCAAGATCTAAACATCTTTTTGTAGCCCTAGGCTAAAACCCAAGACTCTCAGGAACAGTTTTGTAGTACAAGTGAAAAAGGTGACACCCCAACCTCCTGCCTGGGTAAGTTTTTTGCATGGTTGCCGGGGTACTCCAGGGAATTGGCTGTTCCCTATTCATCCAAAACCTGCCTCCATCACACCGCTGCCTGCCTGTAACTACTTGTCTGTCTCCTCTCACCCAGGAACCATATTCTGGACTTCGGAAACATCTACCATCAAAAGCAATGCACTCTTCTTGACAAGCTAAAGGAACTGCTATTTTCCAAGAAGGGAAAAAAAAATACTAAGACACTGCAAACTGGCTCTGGGTGCAACAAGCCCATGTCAAAAGGTTCAACAGATTTTAGTACTTCTCATAGCAAACCTGACAATGAAGAGGTGAAGAAAGCCAGCAAGGCTTCCCAGCGAAATTTCTGTACCTCAGGCCCAGGTTCCTAAAGTATTAAAGAAAGCACAAACAGCAAAGGACTGGCAGAGAAAATAGTACAAAATAGACTTTAGAAGAACATTAGTGAGGACTAAAGCCTTAGACTGACCCACCTCTGCCCCATGAAGAGCAGCAAATAGAGGAGGCGGCAGCACAGGTCCCAAGTGCACAAGCAGTAACAAGCAACACAGAAAGTCTGCTTACAGCTCTGGGCTTTGAGCGGGGCCCAGCAGACAGATTCTAGAGCCAGAGTCTGCAGAGCAATCCACTGTGAAATGCCATAAGGTCAGCTAAATACACATGCAAACTCCACAGCTTTGGAAAACACCACACATTTTGCTTGGGCTAATTACAACCGGCCACAGCTCTCTACTCTTAAATTAAAACCAGCTTTCCACCACCACTTCCACATCAGCACCTACTGCCTATTTCCATTGCTGGAAAAGGGTTTGTGGAAGAGAAGGGGAGGAGAGATTATCAAAGGGTTGCTGAGCAATTGGAGTATAATTTAGCTCTCTTCAATGAGAAAAGCGTGTCTTCTCATTAAAACTTTGTCTCTTTTGTTGCTCAAAGTTAATCCAACCTTGCTGTTTCCTCTCATCACACCCTTGAGAGGTGACTCTGCCATCACCACTTCCTCACTGAGAAGGGTAACACAGGTGAACAGCCAGGCAGGATGGGGCTTTCCAGCAAGCTGTCCTGCCTGGGGCCCAGATCTGCCGCAGCAAAACAGAGCTCTCCTAGGGCACTTTTGCACATGCCAGGATTTCAGTCCTACAGAAAAAACCCCACTTGTTTAGGAATGCACCGGAGTCAGGTCTGAACTCCTCCAGACACAACCAGAGCACATCAAAACACACGTTCTTCAGATGCCTGGGTTGCAAAAGCACTTAGTATGACCCAGCCACAAGCTGGAATCAGGAGCAGAAAACACTGTAGGCAACATTGTCCAAGTAACGCTGTCAGAGCTCAGGAATTATTTTAGTTTCTCTTTTCAGAGACTGAACCGAGACATCTCTTCCTTTGCTGTGGTACCCCATGCCAAATGCTAATTGGTAATGTGACATTTAAACCTCATCTCCACGGAGATGTCTACTTAAAATGCAACCGGGCCAAAGCCTCTATCCACCACCAAACACCTTCTCTTTTGATAAATCCAAGACAACGTGCTGAAGAATAGACATTGTAAAATTATCAGTTAAGTCGTTAGTGAGCAATTTAGCTAAACTGAACTGCTACTGCTCTGCAGAAAAGCTATTTCAGGAAATAAATGGCCTACACAAGGAGCTTTTGGTGTGCTCAGGCAAAAGCAGCAGCAATATACTTTTCATCCCCTTTTCACCAGGAAACTAAGTAGGTCTCGGTTGGAAAATACAAGTGAGCTAGAGAATAAACAGCTGCAAGCTGAAGACATTGAAGAATATCATAAACAGATTTCTGGGAACAATAAACGTAATGTGTAAAGCAAACAAACAAAAAACAACAAAAACATCCCACACCAACCCAAAACACTCAACCCCAAGTCACTCCAAAATCAAAAACAATCCCCACTCACATCACATTTTCTCTCTTCATTCACCAAAGGCTTCTGCCCAACTTCTGGGTTCTGTCTAAACACACACAAAATTTGAAGTAGTTTTTGCTTCACAAAAGTTTCTGAAGTAGATGTGAAAAATGTGTTCTCTCTCCAGACATACTTGAATATGAAAGTAGAAAGTCCTTCCTCCAAGTGTGACATCAGGAACAGAAAATTTTCCTTGTAATTTAAACCTGGACAAAAGTCATATTAACTAAGAACAAGCATATTTTGCATCTGGGTAGACAATAAGAGTATCTGACCAGCAAGGAGGAGCTGGGGGTCCTCTCATGAAAGCTTCTCCTGAGTGCGCTATCTTTACCAGCACTAAGGGAAACAGAAACACCCTTCGTCTCACCACAGAGAACACCTGCCAAACTAAGATTTACATACTGCGCTATCACACAACAGGGATTTCAACCCGTGGTCCACACAGTGTGTCTGCAACAAGCAGCTCAGGCAAGCAAACTTTCTTTCCATTCACAGTGAACTCTGGAGGCTTTATAAACAGCAAGTGCCCAAACAACACACTACTGTGGCACGTTCTCCATATAGATTCAGATTAAAACAATTTCTGCTGGAGAGCACGAGTATCACTTATGTGTCAGAACTATGCTAGAAGAATTTCCACTAGTATCTCCTTATCAGCTGTGCTACAAGGGTGAAAGGGCAAGCCAAGTGTGAAACAAGAGACTGGTACCATCAGAGCTGCAGTTGAGAAACAAGACCATTTATCAGAAACACACACATGCTGAGCTTGCAATCCCAAAGGACCTACAGACAAATGCATGTAGAGCCCACATGGACCTTGCCATCTAGAAGAGGCAACAGTAAAATAAAATGCTCACAAACACCCAAGTATGAGGCTACGTTTGCTCAGTGAATACTATTTCTCTGGCTTGTTCTGGTGTCTCTCAAATCATCAGTTGTTTGAACTGCAAACTGGCAATCCTTTCCCAGCAGGAATTTAGAGCACAGGATGTGGAAAGCCAAGACCATTTTCATTCTTGGTTACACAAGGTATCTCCTGATTACCAGGTGACAAAAGTGACTTTATAAGACTTTATAAGGCAGAAATAAATAATGTGAATAATGGCATCAAGAGAACACAGTCCCCCACTTTTCTAACAGAAAACTCTTTTTTTTATTGATATATTCTTCCCCATAGACAAGGATCAAGACCATAACAACCAGGAGGCAGATGAAGACATGGGCAAATGATTAAAAAAACCTGAGGGTCAATGAGAATTTAAAGGACTGGGATGAAATTGAGTAAACAAAGTTATGCAAAAAGTGTCCTATTCTACAACTTGGAACTTGCAACTGAGCCCCAGGGCACACAGCGGTGTGCAGAAACAACACAGCAGCCAGGCACATAACAGCCCACACCAAGTCACTGGCAAGCCCTCCCAACTTCCTCGCTAGTCTTGCTTGAAACAAGAGGTGATTTCTAGCCCAGTGTCCTGGTTTTGTTAACAACAAGACTAGTTCATCTTTTAGTGAATTTTCCTTTCAGCTAAGTTCTCCTAAGTAACTGCACTTTTCTGAATTTGGCTGCATGTTTTTGCAGACAGGAGCTGATAACATTAGCAATGGAATGCAGAAGAGCCCCAGATTTAGATTTACTGCTATGGCAGCCAAGGTTGCTGATAAATTTTGCAGTTCCCATAAGTGAGAGGGGTGTATTTGCAAGGAGAGGCGAACAGAACAGGTGACCAAAATTGACCAACTAAGTATTCCATCCCATCCACATCATACACCCTGTAAAAGTGGGAGATCACAAGGGTCTAGCTCTCTTCAACCATGGCCAGCATCTGAAGAGGACCCTGCCTGTCATGCCTGTAATCCGAGGCCTGATTCCAGACCCTGCATCCCTGAATCCAGTCCAGTTTGCTGCAGAGTCCAGCCCAGGACATCTGGTTAAAAGCATTACTTTTTTTTTTTTTCCCCCCTGGCTTCTTTCATAAAACAACCCTCAAAATCATGGACATAAACATGTATATCTGCATCCTCAGAGATTTTTTAGTTTCAACAAATTCCTAAAAGCCTTCAGTCTTATAAAGACCTGAAAAACAAGAACAAAAGAAGCTCTACCAGATTCCTTTGCCATCTCCTACAAAAGTATCTTAATTTTGAATATTTGCTCATTCTGAAGAAATATTCTAGTCTCTCTCGAAAACTAAGCTGCAGTATAGTATCATCCCTTCAGCACTTCTTCAAAAGAATGAAAATACTATACTGCAAAGAGCTCTGCAGAGCACATTTTTACAAGGGTAAAGGACTTAATGATTTTTCAAGCATCCAGCAGCAAACATATTGTTAGTGACACATGCTACATCTGTGAAGGACATGATTTACTTTTTGATGTTTTAAAAGATAACCTGATCTTACAGCTATTGGGATGCGACAGAAAAGTTCGGATATCTATTTGTTTCTTGACAGCCTCTTACAATTCAAGTATAAATCCTTCTGCACATAAAGCCAAGCATTAACAGTAAGAGTTGTTAGACCTGTTACCAGGAAGTATCAATTAATACAAGGTAAATTTCCATTCTGTGCCATCAAAGGTAGAGAGGATACAACAGGCAAATTCACACCTGATCCTATGGCTTTCATCACTGTAGTATACAAAACATTCATCAACTCAAGAAAGGAATCTGAAATCAGGAACTATTTTAGTCATGTCATAGAATAGTTTGTGTTGGAAGGGACCTTCAAAGCTCATCTAGTCCAACCCTCCCATCATGAGCAGGGACATCTTCAACCAGATCAGGTTGCTCAGAGCCCCATCCAGCCAGGCCTTGAATGTTTCCAGAGATGGGGCATCTATCACCAATCTGGGCAACCTGTGCCAGTATTTTACCACTCTCATTATAAAAAAAAAAAAAAATTCTTCCTCATGTCTAGCCTGAATCTCCCATCTTTTAACTCAAGACCATCACCCCTTGTCCTATTGAAACAGGCCCTGCTAAAAAGTCTGTCTCCATCTTTCTTATAAGCCCCTTTTAAGTACTGACAGGACACAATAAGGTCTTCCTGGAGCCTTCTCCAGGCTGAACAACCCCAACTCTCTCAGCCTGTCCTCACAGCAGAGCTGTTCCAGACCTCTGATCATTTCTGTGGCCTCCTTGGGACCCTCTCCAACAGGTCCATGTCTTTCCTGTGCTGAGGCTTCCAGAGCTGGATGCAGGACTCCAGGTGGGGTCTCACCAGAGCAGAGCAGAGGGGCAGAATCACCTCCCTTGACCTGCTGGCCACAATTCTTTTGATGCAGCCCAAGATACAATTGGCCTTCTGGGCTGGAAGTGCACATTGCTGGATCACGTCCAACATTTCACCCACCGGTACCCCCAAGTCCTTCTCCACAGGGCCGCTCTCGATCCCTTCATTCCCCAGCCTGTATTGATACTGGGACATGCGCTCTGACTCAGATGCCAGACCTTGCACTTTCCTTGTTGAACTTCATGGTCCCAAGGCCCTGAAGTCTCTTTTGATCACCCTTGCACTATGGGTCACAACTTCATTGCCATCCACATGGAAGAACAGTAATGGGCAGTAGTTCAAGGGCCGTACCAGGCTAGGAAGTTTCCTGGTGCTGTCCTTAAACCAGACCCCAGGAAGGCAGCAGACATCCCTAAAAAGGAGGGTCTGTCCAGCATATTGGACCCTCTGTACCCCTCAGAAGGGAGTCACCTACAACTATAACCCTACTTTTCTTTCTCATGGAAGTGGTTATAATACAGGGGGTAGGCCTTTCTCATCCTGTCAACCCCTGTGGTGTAGATGAACCTTCATTTTCCTCATCCATTGTCTGGCCTTCCACATCCAGAGACTCATACCTGTTGTATAGAGGCACCTGGGAGGGAGAGGTGAGCAAGGGGGGGTTTCACCTGCTACCCCAAGTGTGGACTTGCCTCCATTCACTCTTTTCCCTTGAGCTACTGTCTTCAGTCTCCCTTAATCTTGTTTTTTTTACTGCTCACTCTTCCTGTTTCAGGAAGGCCAGAGCATGATGCCACCAGTCTATTTCCTCCTCAAACTCCCTGATGCTTCTACTTCTCCTCTCAGCTCTACTATCAGACAGAGCATATCATCCACCTGTTACATGAACAGTAAAGAGGCTACAAGAGACCCTGAGAAGCCACCCAGTGCGTTCTCCCATCCTACAAAGGACATGCTATTTAAAACAGTTGTATGCTTCATTCCTCCCACCACCTCCTGGCAAAGTGCAATAGCCCATGCTTCATGAACATACCTCTGCCAACGCACAGCTGAGCTTGATGGATTGAAGTTCATCAGGTACACACAACAAATCAGACTAGCTGACTTCTCACTGAACAGTGACTTTTCCCAGAAAAAGAGAAGGCTACCAGAGCACTTCAAAAGCTGAATAAAGATTTACCCAGTAGGCAGAGACAGAAAAGGTTATCCAAACCTCAAGATCCAGCTAAGCTACTAAATGGTCCTATTTACACCAATGAGAAAGTGGGAGAGGGGTGAATAAAACACTAAGCACACCTTCTTAAATACTGGCCTTAAAAAGCTAGGATAGAGCAAAGCACTCAAGTCTTCACCAGCAGAGACCCAGCCCAGGAAAACCTACTCTGCTCCATAGTTCCCACCAGCCTATTTAGTTTGACTGTACCCAGGAGCAAGCAGTTGGGATGTTTTACTATTTCTCTTTTAATTAAAAGACAAATTAACAGGAATAATGAGCTTAATAAGGCAGTGGAAAGGCAACTAATTTGAAGCCTATGGATTTCAATAAAAAAGACAGGAAAGAAAGGCAAGTTGAGTTTTTTGAGAATGTTTTCAAACATACAAGCTCTACCTTCAGGTTCCTCAGAATATATGACATCTTATTTTTTAAACAGACACACCACCAACAGTGATAGAAAGTGAAGGTGTCCCAACAGAGACAAAAGCTCAAAAACCAGCAATGACAAGAAGACGTCAGTACACCCATAAAACCTTTTGAGTTAGCATCTGGCAGAAAATTCAAACCATTCTAACCATAGAAAACCACTGCCAACTACTGAAATTTATTCTTTCATTTGCTATTATTATAGCAAAAAATGGTTTGTGGTTTTTTTTCTGACTAGTATGTTGTATCTCTAAAGCACAGCAGAAAGCTATCATAAGCATTCTCTTATTTCCTTGTTCATAGCAGTATCACAGACAGTGAAAGCTGCATACACAGTTTCAGAGAAATGCTGTGTGTCAGCAAACGAAACTAGAATATTTTGTCTATATGCTTACCAGCACTTTCAGCATCCCACCCCTTATTTTCCATTGACAATGTCCTACGTAACATCAATCAAATGCCTACTGACACTGTCTTCAGTTAGGCCTACTGGATTTCTCTCATCTTTTAAAAATCACCCCATATCACCTTTCAGTCAGAGAAGTTACCCAAGTTCAACTGACAAACTCTACATGGGCAAACTATGTAGTTAGTCCTACTTTCCATATGCTTTCATATCTATGCAGCCTGACGTTGGCAGACGTTAGTGTGGCAAGAAAAGAAAATTCATCATAGGAAGGACCTCAACCTGCATCATAGCAGATACATGCAAACAGATATAAAATGAGCTTTTCAAATTCATCAGTTTGTAGACATGGTTTGGCATTTGTCGTAGAAAAGCCTGTTCAAAGAAGGAGCCTCCAGGACTTTTTCTTTTGGCAGTGGCATCAGATTACAGACTGTACAACTGCTGCCTTAGACATAATGCTTTTCAGCAATGTCCCTTCCGCCCCTTCATTGCAAACTGCCTATTCCCAAACTCTTGCCTGAGGCTTCCTAATCCATTTCAGCCCCCAAACAAGCTGTTGCCTACAGGGCATCTCCTTTTGGCTGAGGTAAGAGCTTCAGGCAGTGTTGTTACAACTATCTGAATGCAGATGAAGTTTGAAACTTCAAGGTCCCAAATTTCCCCAGTAAACTACTTCACTACTTAGCTCCCCTCTTATCATAGAATGCTAGGAATTGGAAGGGACCTCAAAAGATCATCTAGTCCAATCCCCCTGCCAGGGCAGGAACACCTAGGTGAGGTTACACAGGAAGGCGTCCAGGCAGGTTTTGAATGTCTCCAGAGAAGGAGAATCCACAACCTCCCTGGGCAGCCTGTTCCAGTGTTCCGTCACCCTCACCGTGAAGAAGTTTCGTCTCATATTTAAGTGGAACCTCCTGTATTCCAGTTTGTATCCATTGCCCCTTGTCTTGTCATTGGTTGTCACTGAGAAGAGCCTGGCTCCATTCTCATGACACTCACCCTTTGCATATTTATAAACATTAATGAGGTCTCCCCTCAGTCTCCTCCAAGCTAAAGAGCCCCAGCTCCCTCAGCCTTTCCTCATAAGGGAGATGCTCCACTCCCTTAATCATCTTTGTTGCCCAGCGCTGGGCTCTCTCCAGCAGTTCCCTATCCTTCTTGAACTGAGGGGCCCGGAACTGGACACAATATTCCAGATGAGGTCTCACCAGGGCAGAGTAGAGGGGAAGGAGAACCTCTCTCGACCTACTAACCACCCCCCTTCTAATACACCCCAGGATGCCATTGGCCTTCCTGGCCACTCTCACTTAGACTGCTTCTGTGCCTCTTTCTGATTAATATCAAGTGATTAAACATTAACTTACAACAGTAAACAGCAAGAAGGAAGTGTTGTAGCTTAGCCCCAGCCCACCCCCCAGCCAGCAGCTCAGACAACATGTCGCTTGCTCACCCCTTCTCCGTCCCTGATGGGATGAGAGGGAGAATCAGAAAACAAAGGCAAAACTCGTGGGTTGGGATAAGAACAGTTTAACCGAACACCAAATAAAAATGAACAAACAGTAACAACAATAAAGAAAGAACCTACAAAGCAATGGACACACCAGCTGAGAGCAAGCGAGAGGCTGCCCCCACCCTGGCCCGTCCCCTTGGCAACTGTTCCCTCCGGCCAGTTCTGGGTTCAACTGTCCTGGCAGTGTAGAAATTAACCCCATCTCAGCTGACCCAGCACAGGAAGCCATCTTAGCCAGTCATTCACAAGAACTCGGGGCTGTCTCTAAAAAGAGATATAACTGCAAAGTAAAGGAAAGCATCTCAATGAACTGGGTTTTTCAGAAGAGACCAGCCATCTCCAGCTATTGAAACCTTAATAACCACATTTCGGCTTACGGAATAGGGCAAGATCTTGGGCAGGGCCTGCAAGAATCAAGACCCCAGTGCAGCAAGAAGGGGAAATGAGGCATGACCACTCAGGCTAAGAGGAATAGGAAGGTACTGTTGATCGGTCAGTCAATAGCAATGAAATGCCAGGGAGGGTCATGCAGGGACTCAAGAGGGCACCAGGAAAAAAAAAGCCCATAAGGTGTGAGAAAGGCAAGTTAGTGTACAATGTTAATGAACAGCAATTATGGAGCAGCCTCCAGGTAATGTATGGGCCTTTAGCAATAAAACATGTTTGCAAGAAGCAGAGCAAATGAGGCAAGGTACGGAAGGGCTCACACAAGCATTTACACACCCTGCAGGACAGGGACACAGGAGCTACATCTAACTTTTCCCCCTGAAGTACCCTGTCCCTTCCCAGTGCCATGCTCTGGGCTCCCCTCTTCACAACCATCACCTAAGAAACTACCCCTGACAACACTACTGGCCTAATTAATCCACTGCAAGTACTGGCACTTCTTCTGAAGGACAGGAGCCTGGAACTGGATCTTGATAGCTTACATTCTAATTGCATGAAATCTACCTATGTGTCACAGAGCAAGAGACAAGAACTAGATGGACATTCCGCAATACAGTACTGATTTATTTTAAATGAATACTGGTGGCATGGCCTAGGCAACAGCTATGCTACTTCTCAATGCTTGGGTAAAATGGTATTAGCATTCATGTGAATTGTGTGTGACAAGAGCAATCTGAAAGTTGTGTTTGAAGAAGAAAGGAGCAGATGCTTCTGTTATTTAAAGTATGGAGCAAACAATGAATAATTATACCCTAGGCAACTGAACAATTGACTTTTGGGACAGAAAAGCAGGCTTGTGGATTAGAGTTTTAAGGCTGTTGACTTGCCTTGAATGCATCTTCTGCAATAGCCATTTAGTTTGTGCCAGACCCGTTCCAGTAAGAACCATTTGTTTAAATTCTAATATGCTTTCTCCAGAGCTCCCCAGCAATGCTGCTGATGCTAATCAAATCTGAAGTCACCCACACTAGATTTTAGTTGAGCTTGGCACTGAGATACCACTGTAGAGCAAGGACACTCCCTCCACAGTGTTTACTGAATTCTTAAGTTTTCCACTCATTTCACAGCTGACAGTTGGTTTATATCAAAGGCACAGCCCTCTTACTAGTCCACAAGCTGGGGAACCCAAAGCTGTCTGCAAAGGAAAGAGGAAAAAACAGGACATAAACATGAAAAGACTGAAACAGCACTGAAGTGGAAATCAGGAATTCGAGACCAGCTGAGTCGGATTCTTATCGAAGCAGTACAGCTTATTTCTCTCTACCATGCTCTCCCTCACAAGGAGGAATATCAAGGTGCACAAGCAAAGGTTCAAAAGCAGAACCAATTTAGACAGTTCCTAACTGCTGTTTAACAGAGCCACTTGCCTGTTGAATACATACCATAATTGAAAAAGCATACAATACATATGGTAAGGGCCAAGCCAGCTCCCCTACCACCACTTAAAACTTGTTAACATGCTGTAAATCCACCAAACTTGCAAGCGTGTGTTAACCTCACAGAAATAACAGGAATCCAGAGTCAGACTCTGTTCCTATGGACACATGTGCATGAACACGTCTATATTTCCAAGCTGCACAACTTTGTGAACATGAAATCTTTTCATGCAACAGTTTTGTGATATGGCCACGAGCCACACAGCTTGAGAATTACCACTACTGGCATGCTCTGTGGCTCTTGCTCTCTTTTAAACCCTCTGAGCAAAAGTCTCATTTGTGTATTGTAGATCTTTTTCCTTTCAAATACATAAAGATGGTCATCTTATATTAGTCCAACTGAGATAGCTCTGCTTTTTCTGGCAGAAATCCAAAGCCATTCTTCCTTGAAAGCCTGAAGGAAAAGAAAAAAGCTTTTGCGTTAGCAGGGATTTAGGTGATACTGCCACTTTTTAGATGCACAACACACAATTATTAACATATTTTGATTACAATGCACCAACAGTTCCCTGTTAGAGGCATACAAGCAAACAAGAACATTAAACAATGCCAAATCAGTTACATTTAGCTGGCAGTCAGTGTCCTCTGTAATTGTGACCCGTTTAAAAAGGGAAGCTTAATGAACAGTGCATGGCCATAAAGCAACAGCCATGGTTAAAGAACAGATGTACAAAAAAATACACAACTGCTGTCAGCCTCCGACATACCTTGAACAGGGGGTTATTTTGCATACAGTCAAGAAAATTAATTCATTCCTACTTTCATCTGTGCATTATTCAGGGATTCCGGCTTTAGCTATCATCTTGTGAGGAAACAACTCCAAAAGGACAAATGCTTGAAAAATTAATGATAATTAAAACCAGCACCTTTGCTAATACTACAAAACTCTGAAGAGCCAAACTAGAAAACACATACTCAAAGAAAGTGAAAAGCAGGTGTTGGGAGTTTCTACTTAACTGCATGGAAACAGAACATTTTGCAGCACTTCACATCAGCCTGGCACAAAGTTTAACGTGAAATGTGGTCCATACTCTGGTAATCAAAAGGGGAAAAGAATGCTTTACTAGAGACAGCACAAAGCTATCAGAAACTGAAAGAAAAGGTTATTCACTGCATTTCTGCTGGATTTGCAAGGATAAGCAAATGGGATATTTCCAGTGATTGTGTCCAATTCACAGTTTTCATATCCAGCAGTATAAAACTGACATTGTCAGCTTTACTCCATAATACTTCCTAAAGCTGCTCTGAAACCAATCAAAACTTTACAAAAAGTGAGATAGGACTGCTTTAGGGGAGAAAACAGAGCCAGGCTTCCCTTCCTGGGGATGCCAAGGAAGTCTAAAAGTCTACTCGATTATTTAAACACCTTGCACACACTTTCCTCCACAACCAAAGGATGCTGCAACCTGGAAGCTCTGACTCCAAAGCCCCAGTTACATCACCCTCATTTGTGTAGGCTTCTCTGTCTCAGAAAAGTGATGCCAGGGGAAGCTTTACTACCAGCAGAAGGCAAATCAGCCCATAGGCAGGGTAAATGCATTTACTGCTCTCTGCTCGGAGCTTGCATATATTCCACTGAGAAGTACTTTTCCAAGAGGATTTTTTTAATCTATGCCACCTGAAGTCCTTTATTCTGCACACCTTTCGTAACAACGACCATATGACGTCATTTCTCTTACTGCTCAACACCAATCTCTTTTGCAAGAAGAATTAACCAGCATTTTAAGTGGGTATAAATCTGATTTTGATATAACCATTAACACTGAGAACAGCAGTACAGGTACTACAGGTAAGAACATTTGAAATCTCAGCTACCCTTCATTGTCCTGTGCCTGTTGTACAAGAAGCGTACTATAAGTGAAAGGTAGGGGCCAGATTTTGGCTGACCCATCAGTTCTTTTTGGAGGCTGAGAAGGAACATCAGTTCTTGCTATTCACACATCGCCCCTACTAGAACACAAGAGGATGGTAACCAAAGAAAACCATCATCTCTCATATCATGCTCAGGAAGAAAAACTCTGGGTTTAAGAGATGTTAAAAGGGAAACTCTGTATTCTACTATCTGTGCTTAAAGATATTCAGCATCCATTCAGACATGGCAGTTACCAAAAAAAAGTGAAACTGGTCAGACTATCGGGGGGAAGGTTTTTCTTTTCAAAATAAACTCCACAAAGATTGAACTACTTACACTGCTCAAACCCATTTGCCCTACACTGGAAGGTTTGCTTCAGCTATTTCCTAGATTCATAAGACAACTTCAATGCCTGGGGTTTTCATGCTCTTCTTTTGATTCCTAAAATTCTCTTCCTGTAGTTTGACAGATTGTTAGGAACAAGGAGAGGACAGCTGTAGGGCTTATCTCAAATACTTTCAAGTGTTTGTGTTCTAAAAGTTAATTTTCTAGTCCAACAAGCTTTTTTATTGCTCTACTACTCGGTAAGAGCTACGATGTTGAAATAAGAAACACTTTGATTTGGAAAGTAAACACAGAGATCCTTCCTGTTAGCTCAGTTCAATAGTCATACTTTAAATAATCAAGGCGCTTAATAGAGTCTAAAATTAGGAGATTCTGCTTGCAAGTTTGAATTGCTTTCAATAAGGAAGAGGCAGATTTCTGAAGCTCAGTGTTGCACTGTTTTCCCAACAGTTACTGTTCTGAGAAAGAGATAGGTGCACAAGCATGGCCCAAGTGCAAAGCCTGGACATCAGCCTGACTCCTGGACGGACAACACACATGCCAGGCCTCCGTGAAAGGACACCTGACAGCTTGCAGAGGCCATGACCCAGAACAACTTCACTCTTTTTCCACAGTTCCCATCCCACAGTTGCACACTCTTCCCTGCCTTACAGCCAGCTACATTTAATCTGTGTTCTGGTGACCTTTTCAGTACTTCACCAGTGGCCCTAGACTGCCAACTGCTCTGTTCATCAGTCCTCATCAACCTGCTCCTCCTCTCAGTTTTACCAATAGTAATTGTCTCATAGTTGGGATAGCTGATACACAAAGTTACGCACCCTTGAGCCCAAGCACCAATTCCAAAATAACTCCCCAGTTGTGTCTCTCTTCACTGAGTTTTCAACACAGAAAACATGCTCTCCATTAGCAATGCAAGTCCTGTCAATAAAATAAACTACAGTACAAAGTCAATTGCTTTGGAGAAACAATTTTACCACTGATGCTTTCATCAACCAGGCTGTAATCTTGACAAACCTGTCACATTTTTACACTGAGACCTCCCTTCCACAGGGCAGATCTATTTTCATGTATATATATATACACTTAGCTGCTAAATCTTCTTCCACTGAATTGCAAATCAACTCTTACCATTAAAATTGCACAGACAACCTCAGGCTAATGACTTTAAAGACTCCTCGCTCTCCCATTACCCTTTTAATACACTAGAAGTACTTTCTTTTAATCTTCTTGTGGTACTGATTCAGTCACAGCTACATTAACATAGTGCTCTCACATTACCACCTTAGTGAATCTCCCTTGCTTACAATCACTCGGTCTTGATGTCAGTTTTCCACAACTGCAACACCAACAACATGACACACACAGTGCAGCCACCCACTGAGTTTCCAAAACCCAGGGTTCTGCAGGGGAATTGCTATAGAAGCTTATTTACTAATTTCACATCCTGGCACGATCACCAGAATAATCTGACCTACCCTTCAGGCCTGGAAGGATAAAGTAACTTCACTGTAGCCTCCTAAGAGGACATCATGGTGCCTTTCAAAGGAAACTGGACTCAGCAGGCAGGACTCTTCATCTACAGAAGTCCTGCTTGGGTGTATTAGGCCTCTTGCACATGCTGCAGCAGCGGATTCTGGAGAAGAAATGATGCCACCATCATTAGTTTTAATGAAAATACCACAATGTTGTTTTCACCAAAAAGAAACACATATGTATTACATCTGGAGAAAACTTACAGACTCACTGTGATGACCTGTGACTGCATTTGCATCTGTATGCCATTTATAGCATGAAAGCAAGTCATCCTCAAAAACTAGTTTGTCAGAAGTAAACCACTGATCCTCTGTGTAAGTGAAAACAAGCTGGAAATAGACATGGGGATACCAGAGGAAAAAGGGATATCTAGAGGGAAAAGTACGCACAGGAACCTAGGACTTGTGCTGATGTTAGAAGCTCAGTTTAGCTGGTCATCCTATAGCACAGCACCACACTGGCTGACAACCCAGCCCATGATTATACTCACTGGTATGCCCAAAGGAACTGGTAGTGGCCAGTTGAGAAGAAAGGACAGAAAAGATTGTGACAACACTGAGAAGACCTTGGTCTCCACAGACATCTTCACTCCAGAGGTGACTAGAAAGTCCTCTCAGTCCCAGGAGTTACCCACAACCACCCATACACTGGGAAGTTTAGGTGTACTGAAACAAACAGAGGTCTGCAATTCAGAGAGCTCCTAAGTAGAAAAGGACTTTCGAGAAATTACAAAGTAGCAGCAATTAATAACACCACAGTAATTATTAATTCAGGCATAAGCCATCAAAGCAGAGCAACTGAACCCAAGGGCAGGCATGATGTCACACGTACGGCACCACAATGACATCAGGAGTTCAAGGACACCAACAGAAAACTCAGTCATAACTACAGGGCAAACTGTCTTCAGTCTGAAGTAAGCCCGCTCAAGTATAGGGCTCTCTGAGAAATATGTGCACTTGAGAAAGCTGCAAGACTGTAGGATGACATAACACAGAGCCGATGCAGCAGAAAAATGCTGTGCATCAGAGATAATTAAGAGAGGCTCAGGTGAAAGGTCCAAGGAAATACATTTTAGGTCATACAGACAGGCATGCAAGTGGATGCTAGGAGTCTCAAGAGATGCTCGAGAGAGTAAATTATGCCTGTTTAACACAAAAAACAAAGTCAGTGATGAACATGGTGAAAGAAGCAGCGCTTTAACAGTAATGCACTGAGGCATGGAACTGTCAGCTAAACATCAACACGGTGGCCTCACAAATCAGCAAGTCTTTGGAAAAAAAAAGTCCCATATTAAAAAAAACAACACTAATAAAACTAATAACTTCCCACATTGCAGGGAGTCTTGCTATTTTCGCTGAATGAATTACACATCTTCGAGAAAGAAGGAGGACAAGATGAACACAAGGAAGGAGAATTATAATGGCTGCAAAGGCTGAACGGATTGGGAAGATGATGTAGAGCCTAAACACCTAATGCTCCCAACTGGGTAACGTGGGAGCAAGTCAGGGCACTCACTAAGACACAAACTGCCAAAATGGATAACAATGCACGAGACACACCAGAATTTAGACACAGCCACAGAGTTCCTTTTCATTTAAAAAAAGAAAAAAAAAAGAGTAAGGCATGGAGTAATTACACAATCCCACTTTCGACAGATCTGAGCAAAATAATACTGTGCATCCTCTTCAAGAGAGAATTGTAACAAAAACCCCCAAAACATGACCAAAAAAAACCCGAGCAAGCCATGCTACAAAAAGAATCCACACACAGAGCAAGCTGCTTTTACACATTTTACACAAAAGAGGAACTGTGATTCAACCTGCACTTGGAAGAAAGCACAGACAAGTGACTGGAAACCATTCCATAGTTCCTTTGCAAACTTTCTTCAAGAACAACTATGAAGAACAACTGAAATAGCAGCAGCTACCCAGTAGGAAGGTGGAATTGGTGAAAAAGATGGGTGACTGATGAAATGTCTATACAAACAGCACGTTTCCTCTTTGAAGAGTACTAACAACTGATTTAACCTGAAGACAGCAATTAAGAGAGATAATTGCACAAAACTCACTTGGGAAAAGAAAAAAAAAATCTTAAGGAAGATATTGATGAAAACTTGCAGAACAATTCAAAATTTGTCATCTCAGCTACAATGACTAGAATGGAATAATCATAAAAGACTGTGCAAATGCTTCCAAAGTAGCATCAGGAAAAAAGAGGCCAGGCCTTGAGATACAAGGCAAGAGAGGGAACAGGGGGAGACATAACAGATATGGCCAAGTTTTCTATCAGAGGAAAGATACTGCTGCTTAAATCCAAAGAGACACAGGAAGGCATGGAGCACTTCAGCAGCTGGCGCAGGATGGCACCAAGGGTTACCACATATCGTATTTGACACACCTGGGCATACTCACCATTCCAGTAAAATTCAGCTGCGTCAGATGGAAAGACAGCAGCAGACTACTGCAGCCCCGCATCCTCAACGCTCACTGTATTTTCACAGAACTCCCAGGAAAGGGTACCATAAAAGCAACCTTCTGCCTTTCCAGAGAAGTTTCTAAGTGAGAAAGGTGCACACAGCGAACACAAATGCAAACGTGGGTGACTACAGCGTAACTGAAATTACACCAAACCGTAACATATTCAGACAAAAAAGATCTAGCTTGTGGGATCCACATGCTAGACAGCCAGAAGTGTGCCAAAAACGCACCGTGTAGGGACCTATACCATGAACAGGGGGTCACTAGGAGAAAAGATAGCTGAGAGAACTTAAGAGACAGCTTCTCCTTGGACGCAGGAAGACAAAAGCGTTGAGATACCTAGCTTACACAGAGGGGACCTGGAGCTCTTCACTGCTTCACAGCATGGAGAGACACAAGTTTTAACACTTGCAGCAAACTAGTGTTTGTAGGAGAACAAGGAATGGCAAAATTCATACTTCAGGTATACAGTCTGACTATTGATTGGGATTAATGAGGCACAGATTAAGGACTAGGTCACAGAAGGGAAGGGCAATATACATGTGACTGCCACCCGGACCAGGGTTCAGCAGAAATGAGACAGGAAAATTCGCTTTTATATCAATGCCAGTATTAATACCATTTGATTTTCTTTATTCTCTGTGCTCCCACATAAAGGTTTTCTAAATCTAAGGCTGCTCAAATGCATTTCCTCAGAACACCAGAGCCACTGACCACAAAAAAAAAAAAATCAGAGCAACTACCCAAAACACAATGCTACCTTAAAAACCACCCAGCACTTAAATGCTGTCACTTGGAAAAATGCGTCACAACAAACATTAGAGGAATGGCCATTCATGCAAAACACGCATACTGGGAAAACCCAGCACTGCATGCTGCTTCTTTAGTACTGCATTATTGCATGTAATAGTTTCTGACAAAACATCTCCACTCCTTTAAAAAACAAGTTATTCACAGACTTTTAAAGTAGCTACTGGTAAAGTTCTTAGATAACCACCATATTGTATTTTACCACTACCTATGGAACTAAAATGGAAATATCTGTATTTGTTCCTTTCTGTTTGTAAACCACTTAAGAAGAGCCATATCAACTACAGCATGCACTAGACAAAGCCACTTAAATCTTATTTATCAGATATTCATCTCCATTATACATATATGCACACACCCTTTCTGTAACAGAGTAGCTCAAATGCATAGCTGAAACTTCAGAATGAATTTCAGCTCCTGGATGAATGAGCACAGTGTGATGATATGACTGAATCAAACCAGAGGGACAAATACGGTGCTAGTGAAAATTTAAAAATTAAACAATACTGTTGCAAGAATAAGTTGCAGCCACTTCAGACAACTGTGGGGTGGATTTGCTTTTCTAACCAGCAGTTTGTATCGTTTACAAAGAAAAGATGGAAAAATACATACTGAAGTCAAACGTATGTGCTGTTTTCCCAAGTCTGTGGGGAGACTAAATAACAGCAGTAGGAAATGCAGACAACCCCACTTCCCCTGAATGCAGAATTCACAGCCACCAGAGGAGCTGATTTTAACTATTCCACTAACAAGCATGCTGCTAAGAACAGTTTGCTGTGGTACAAGTCCCCAGTTCCAGGTATTACACCACCTCCAGCATCCCAGCAACCTTGCGGCAGAGTTTTCACCTCCTTACAGCTTCTGCGAGCTGGGGAGTAAAACTGATGTACAACACCGAAAATACCGTCACAATCAAATGCTAATTTTATAGCCAGTGGTATAAAAAATGCTGCAATAACAGCATGACTTTGCATATTAAAGTATGATATAGATTATCGTTCAGCAACTTGTTAGCCAAATAACTGGCCACAGTCAGGGTAACCCCAAGGGAGGTCTGCTGTGTACGTACCCTTCTCATGTTCATCTTTAAACACCCACTGTTGTCCACTGCTGAAGGTGGGGTACTGGTCTAGGGAGCTGTATGACCTGACTCAGGGTGTTTGTTCTGGATGACAACCTTATCTCTGAGCACCATACTTTCTTCTGCCCCTCCCATTCCTGCATGCTCAGATTCACACTTCAGCAGCGTATTTGTCATCCTGTAGAAAAACATAACTGGATGGTACTTGCAGACCCAGACGTCTTGCCTGAAAACTACTGTCTGAAGGCTCACAAGGTGAGGAAATCAAAGGAGGTCCATTGAACGTCAGTAAGAAAGGCAGACAACTCAACCCATAACAGCAGAAAAGAAAAATCAACACAAGCAGAGAAGTGCGCAATTGTTGCACTTTGCACTTTTACTCAGTTTAAAACACACATGCCATTTTGGCAACAACGCACAAGATGATCTACAGGACTTTTTTTTTAAATAATAATTTCTTGATATGTGGAAGGAAAGTGAGTTCCAAAGCTTTCCTACAATGTCAGGAGTTTCAGAAACACTGTTGTATGGAATACAGTACCTAAGAAAGAAAGAGCAAGTCCAAAATACATGTAGGATACTTCAGGGATTTCTGAAACAGGCTTCGAAGGCTCAACATGAAGAAAAGTGAGAAAAATTTGCCTGCTGACCATTTTCAAATGCACAAATGGAGAAATAAATACAAGAAAACTTTCCACAGATTGGATGTTTTCCCTGCTTTTAGCTTGGCCTTTACAATACAGTGTATCTAATAGCTGTGCTATGTCTGGTTTCCACAACAGCCTGCAATACGTGCCCTTTGGGCTTGCTCAGTGCTCATCACTGAAGTATTTCTACCTCAGTAAAAAGTACTTGAATGCCATTCACAACGTTGAAGAAGTTAATAAGCCATCATCTGATTACCTTAGAAGTTATACTCTTGGACAGATGGAATAAATACGCTGAATTTTTAAATATTACAAAAGCGGAACACTGACAGAGCCTGATCCATTGCACAGTCATTGGAAGAATCAACCCAGTGCCATCTTCAATTACCAAAAGCTTGTCATAATAGAGATCGCTGAAAACATCCAAAGGTTTACCACCAGGGCATAAAGTTGAATAGCTACTACCCAATAAAAGAAATAACATTTTAAAGCTTCTGTCTTTGAACATTACAAAAATCCATGCCATGAACAGGAAAAAGTTATTTTCAAATGTTAATTTTGTCTATGAGAACAGAGAAATTTTACCAGGGAAATAGCCACATTGGCTCATTTTCTAGAAATCCACTGATAAACACTTTTTTTTTTTTAAACAGACTGCTGTATTCCCAAAGCACAGCAATTTGGCTTCAGCTACCCAAACCACACAGCTCTTTTGATCATTAAATATTCTTCACACTTACAAAACACAGTCAAAGAAAAGCACTATGCTGGTGTAGATGAAACTATAAAAGGTTGCGCCTTTTCCTTCCCAACCCTCTGCAACTGTGAGTCAGTCTTCACTGTGCACTCCATCCCCTGAAATCTTGCATGAAGGTTTCAGCTTATAAGCATCTTCCATTGTTACAGATTTTATCTTTTTATAGAAGAACACAGCATAAATATGCACAAAATGTTTAAAACGTTAACACAGCTGGTAAAAAGCCACAGCTAAACTCTCTTCAACAGAGCCACACATATAAGTTTCTCCCATCAACACCTAAATCCGATTCATTTAATCAGTCTACCTGCAGGTCCCTGCTCCTCCACACTCTCTGATGGATAAGATTTTGTGCTAGCCAATTTTTGTGGGGTGAATGCCTGCCTATACGAAGGGGGCTGGACGAAGCAACCCTCAGGTATGAAAAAACAATCCTTCCAGCCTTTGCTATGCAGATCTGCGTCTGCAGGACCCGCTACCACCCCATCCTCTAATGAGTTACTTGTACCGAGAACTCGAAAGCACCCGAGGAGGGGACGGCACCTGCTCACCCGGCACACAAGGGCCCGAGCAGTGTAACCGACGTGCGAAACATCCCGAATTCCCACGTACTTTTCTGGCCCCGGGGCTCTCCGGCCGCGGGCTGCTGCGGTGCTGCGGAGGGGCGGAAAGACCCTTTTCTCTCTCCTTGCATAACACAGCCCCGCCACCACCGCCTCCCCCATCATCCTCCCGCCCTGCCCCCGCCATCCCCGCCACCAGGCTGAGGAGGTGCCCGAGGCCGCGCTCCCCGCCAGGCCCCCGGTGGGGAGGACCGAGACGCCGCTGCGGCCGCAACCCACGGCGTAGCGGGGTTGCCGAGGCCAGGGGTCCCTCCGGCGCGGTGCGGCGGGCTCAGCAGGAGCACGGGGCGCGGAGGACAACAAAGCCCGGCGCGGGGACGCCACCGCGGCGGCACTCACCTGCCCAGCGGTCGCTTCATGCCCGTGTCGGCAGCGGGCAGGCGCAGGCTGTGCCTCAGGCTGCAGCCCTTGTCGAGGGACACGGGCGCGGCGGCGGCGCGTTCATGCTCCACCGTGACCGACTCGTTGCGCTTCCTCATGCCGAAGCGGCGGCGGCCGGGGCGGCGGAAACGGCAGCGCGGCTCACGGCCACCGCTCGCCCTGCGCCGCGCTCGCGCCGCGCCACGCCCTGCCCTGCCCCGCGCCGCGCCACGCCCTGCCCTGCCCCGCCCCGCCCCACCGGCGCCCCCGCCAATCCCCGCCTCCGGAGCGGGCTCGCGAGGAAGGTGCTGCTTGCCAGTACTTCAGAGGGACCGCGGCGCCATCTTTACTGCGGGTAAAAGCGCCGGCTGCCATTTTGTTGGCAGCTGGAGGTGAGGCCTTGATGCTGTGTTGGTGCGTGTCACAGGGCAGGGACCCGGGAGATATCGCCGCTGTCATCCTGGAAACCTGCGGGTGGCTGGAGCTGCTGGCACCTGGCATGGACACCTGGCCTGTGGAGCTGCTGCTCACAAGGGGGGATGAGCCTGGCATCATGAAACTGCTGCTGCTGAAGAGCTGGTGGAACACGGGGAAACACGGCAGCTGTGAATGAAAGAAACCACCTGGTCTGCGTGGGCACTGTGAGACCCTGCCCGGTGTTAGAGGCAGCAGCATCTGAGCATGGAGAAATGGCAAAGCTGATATGGATGCAGAGAGAGGCAAAACTAGGAGCAGCTCTGACTGTTAGACTCAGTAGGAAGGACGGACAGGCATGAAGCACTGAGATGACACAGATAATCGTGGCCTTGGTCCCTGAACAGTCAGAGATCATTGCCTTCCTCTATTTTGTCTTCCAGAACTTTCTCTGAAGCAGAAGGCAGCTATATCAAAGTTACGGATGTCATTGCCCCCCTCCCATTTGCTCTGTAGCCCTCTGGAGAGGTTACAAAACCACTCTGGAAAGCATGTCCTCATCTGCTGATCTCTACAGATGCACAGAGGCAAGGCTAACTTGCTACAGAGCTTCCCAGCAGTGTGGTGATTCTGCACTGGAAACAAGTGGTGGCAAATAAAGAATAAATAAAACATCCTCTCCAGTATCAGCAATAGCTGGTGGCCGCGCTGTCCATACCATCGCGGAGCAGGACAGCAATGCACTGCAGAAAGCAGCCACGCTCAGGTGTTCTGCCTCCCACTGCTGCTGCTGGGTTGATGTATTTGGGTATCTTCTGTGTTCCTGTAAAGCGAAAAAGTGAAGCAATTATGGGAAAATGGCTCTTCAGACAAGTAATCTCAGCTGTCTTGCATCCATTTCTTCTGACTTGCTCCCAACTGATCCTGTACCTGGTGGAACATGTAGATTCAAGAGAAATACATTAATTAATTAATCCCAGCAGCAAAGACAAAGGCAGTGGACCAAAAAGGGGGAAGCAATTGTTAAAATGCAAGCCTCAACTGTCTCAGCAGTTACAGATAGCTAGCAGAAAGTACTGTGTAACGTGCTGATATGTGCTTTGTCATGTCTCTGGAAGATTCTCCTAACATTTGCAACCTTTTAGGAATTTTTCTCTCAAGCAGATCATAATTGCTAAAATTTTCAGCCAGGCTTTTGTAAAGACTGGTTGTTCTCTTGCCTGCTTTGAGCAGGAGAGTGTTCTTGTTCCTCTGTTTCATTTCCTACATCTCATTGGTACGACTCAATGCTGCAATTGGGTATTGTTAGCCATGTGTTAGCCATAGCTTTGCCTAGTGATAACATGTCATCAGTGGTGGTCTCTCCAAAAGCAGGCTCTGCAAAGGCTGCATGGGGCTCCTTGGGAGTGACAGTGCAGTCCTGTGAAGAGGGAATTGCCAGCTGCTACCACACTTTGACAAAAGAGATTCAGGTGTCATAAGTCCTCTGAGATGCTTCCAGGTGAGGTTTATTACTGAGAGGGATGATTAAGGAAAATTACTTGAAAGTCTGTCTTTGTGGCATGGGCCTTAATACTGGTTGGCTTTTTTTCTGTGCTAGGAAGAAGACAAGCAAGTATTTTCTTGTGGCAACCTTAAGCTATTCTCAGCATTTCTAAAGGCTTTTCTTCCTTAGCCATGTACAAGTATAAACAGGTGCTTGTTTAGTCACTCTCATCACATGACGTTTTTAAGATTCATAAATCACCACATGATTTTTTTTTTTTTTAGTGTAACGTCCTCTAGGCTGCAAGTACATAATTTATAGAATATGAAGAATATGAAGATCCCATTTTCCCTTCTTACCTATTGAAAAAGATGAGTGCTGCCTCAGAAATACACCCACTCATAGAAATAAATGCATGGCATCCATTCTGAATTCCAAATTAACCCCAAATGCCATGGTTGAATTCTAGTGGAATTGATGGGGGTTTGTTACAGAGACAAGGGTCCACTACAAATTGTACTTCTGCTGCTGTTACAGGGAAACCAAAGTGAAATTCTACCATCTGCGGCTACCAAATACTTTCTCTGAACAATGCAAAACTGCTTAGGGAATGTGCATGATTTCTTAGCAGCCAGTAACTCCATGTGGTTCTACAAAGAGAGCATGTACAGGAAGAACAGGAAAATCCAGTCAGGGTAAAGGCTGGGAAAGAATCTGAGATTTCTTAGCTCAAGGCATGAGCAAAGATTATGGTACAGCAATAGCAGAAACTGTCCCTGTGGGCAAGGACATGTTCCATAGGGTTTCTGTATGTCTGGAATGATCTGGCAGAGGTCTGGAGACAGGCCACAGGGCAAGGACACAGTCTGCTGGAGTGCACCAATGGTAATCTCCTCCCCACCCTGGATCCTCCAGAGGCAGCTTCACCTGAACTCACCTGCCTGGCCTGGAGATGAGGAAGAGAGGTGGAAATTGGAGGACAGCAAGTGGGTACACATCCTAAGTAACATCAAGAAAAGGGATGAGAGCTGTGTTTGGCTGTGGATGAGCTCAACCAAGTCTCCCCAAAGGACAGAATCCAGAGCAGTAGAAACTGACAGAACCCCAAAAGGCTAGGAGAAAGTACTGGTTAGGAAACCACTGGGAGAGAAATCTCTGGAGACCACAAGGATATTCAAAGCAGCAGAGAAATTAGAAAAGAGCAGAGCCACCTCCTTTGAGGAGGTGCTTGAACGGGGAGCAAAAGCCAAGGAAAGGTGACTCAGGGCAGAGCAGATGGAGACTGCACCCTGCTGAGGAAGGCAGCAGTACCTCTGGAAATGCAGAGAGGCCTGCAAGGAGGACAGCTACCCAAGCTTTCTGTTCTGCAAATTGCTCTTCTCTGACAGGACAAAGAGAGAAACCTAATGCTACAAGCTTTCCCTACCCACCATTCATGCCACAAATTCTACAGCTCAAGTTAGTGGCACGCGTTTGTACTTGATGGGCAGCATAGGGCCTTCTGGTGAGTTGAGTGCTCCTCCGGCTGCTGCCTTTGCAGCACAGCACCGTGGTATTCTTCATTCTTCATTGTTGTGATAGGACAAGGGGTAATGATTTTAAACTAAAGGAGGGGAGATTCAGGCTAGACATGAGGAAGAAATTTTTTACAGCAAGGGTGGTGAAACACTGGAACAGGTTGCCCAGAGAGGTGGCCGATGCCCCATCCCTGGAAGCATTCAAGGCCAGGCTGGATGGCGCTCTGAGCAACCTGATCTAGTTGAAGATGTCCCTGCTCATGGTGTGGGAGTTGGACTAGATGAGCTTTGAAGGTCCCTTCCAACCCAAACTATTCTATGATTCTGCCTACCCAGCTGTCCCTAAGTTGGGCCATGTAGAGGAAATTATGAAGAATTCAGATGGAGAGGACTGTGGAGCCATCCTTACATGCTGACTTAATGAAGGCAGGAAAATCCGGGTTACTAAGGGCAGAGCCAACTTTGGAAAGGTTCATCATCCAGTGCTCCTAACAAGTCAGGGAACTCTTGCTTCCTGATGATCCCAAGTCAGTACAACCTCCTGCCTGCTACCTGCTAGTTTTCCTAGTCGACAGTAGACACAGAGCTGACTGAAGCCAGCAGAGCTGGACAGAGTTTCAGTGTGTGGTGGTGCTCCAGTCTGCTATGCAGTGGCTGAGCCAAGCCTCTCCAGCAAAGCTAGAGTGTTTCCACCACTCTCCTGATACATCCTTGGCTATAGCTAAGCCAGTTTCTGAAAGCCCTGTGTTGAAACGAGTAGTGCTTTTTAGATTACAGAGTTCTCAGTTAAGTAGTAAAGCATCTGGGAAGCATTTCTACTCACCTGCCTGCCTGGGCACTTCCTCACCAGTGTGTCTGAAGGTGTCCAAAAGACATCTCTCTACAGTTTTCTCTATGCTGACTATCTTGCATGCCAGTGACAATGGTCAGTAAGATGGTCATGAGGTCCAGGAATGTCATTCAAACCCCTTTTCGTCCACCTCAGTTTTCCATGAACGTCCTCTAGATCCTGCAGATCTGGTGACTTCATTTCCAGGAACTGCAGAGTCTGTGCAGAATCATAGAGTGGTTTAGGTTGGCAATGACCAAAGTCCAACCTCTCTGCCATGGGCAGGGACATGTTTCACTCCATCTGGTTGCTCTAAGCCTTGCCCAAACTGACTTTGAACACTTCCAATGATGGGGCATTGTGGTGGATACACTCGACCCCCCTCCACCAAACCGGCAGCAGTTTGGTCCAGGCTCCAGAGGAGGTAAAGGCCTGAGCCATAGCCAGGCCAAGAACTCCTTCTAGGAAACCCACAAGGAAGCAGAACAGCACACTGAACACTGGTAAGTTGTGAGTGCAGGGAGTCTCGTGCAGACTTTTCCTACTGTATGCAATTTGACTATGAGTCAACCACTTTATTCTATAAATATGACAGCCTGGGTGAGCCCACTTTGAGCTCTCCCTGCTAAGTAAGTGGACTGTATGGCAATGGTTTTATTACTCACAGGTCAGTGGATGAGCCCAGTTTAAGTTTAATATTAATCATTTAGCTTAAGTAAATGCACACTAAATATAGTGAATCATTTGGAAGTATAAGGTGGTATGATTTTTAATATACTCTCTACTTTGTGTTACTTAGGAAGCTGGATTTTCAGAGATCTTGAGCTGTAATGTTCTGCTCATATTTACCAAAAGCAACTGCAAACTACACTGAACACTTGCAAAATAAGGTCTACTTTGCACTTCGCTGGGAAGAATGGAACTGACTGGGGAAAAAAATAATGATTTCAAGGCTAACGCAAAGACATTAAAGACATCTGTGAAATGGGCCTGTTTTGCACTTCACTGAGAAAGAAAGGATTTATTCAGACAAAACAGCACCTGCAAGGCTGTGGACCATAAACAATGTCTACAGCTAAGCAAAACAAAGACACATATGAGATCAGTGAAAAAGATCCAATGAGAAGTAAGAAGACCCCAAACTGAAATATTGCTATTGGACTGAATCATGGTATCAGTGGTCTTTAAAGATATAGAAGTCTATGGTTTTCTATGTTCAGGTTGGACCTCTGTGCAGGGACCCAGCTTAATCCAGCCCTCCTGCTATTCTACTCCATTTTTTTTTTTTTTAATTTCCGAGAATTTTGTTTCCTGAAAGTTTGCTCTGCAAACAGTTATCAGGCCTCACCTGAAAGTTTGCCTCTGAAGTTCTAAAATACAGACGCCGGAGCAAATGGTTATCAGGGAGGGAATGCCTGAAAATTTGCTCTGCAAACTGGTATCAGGCTTTGCCTGAAAGTTTGCCTCCGGAGCTCTAAAATACAGACTCCGGAGCAAATGGTTATCAGGGAGGGAAGACGCCTGAAAGTTTGTTTCATGAATGGATATCAGGCTGCTGGAGAGAACTTAAGCAGCGGTAGGCTTGGCGTATTTCCTCTATGCGGTAAATAGTAGAGTGTGATAGAGGGAACTAATGAACTGACACTTTAAGGGTTAACCACAAAATGAATGCCTAGTATAGAGCTTTATGTAACCAATTATGTTAAGAAAAACAGAGCTTCATTGAATGCAAAGATAAGAAGTTTTACAGAGACAAGACAACAAAGATTTTCAGCAAAAAGGAGGGCACCAATCTGGTTTCAACCAACTTGACAGTTTGGGTTCCAGCCAATTCAGCATACTAAGCCAAAGGTAAAAAGTTCACAGTGACAAAGCCGAAGGAGCCTTCCTCCAAAGACCCCTTCTCAAGACCACCAGGGGGCACAGCGCAGGCGCAACAGGGAGGGGCCAAAGAGGTGACTATGGAAATGATTTCCTGGGACTCATTTTAATAAGAACCGCCTTCTCGGGGAAAGGTTATGAATATGTATAGGCGTACATGGGGTTACTATGAATATGTAACACCTTGTGGTAGATAAACACACCTTCTATTGTTAGAAAGCGCACGCAAGATTAAAGGGTGATCCTTCACACGCCCGACATCGTCAAATAAACATACCTACTTTATAACCTTGCGAGTTGTAAAGTTTTATGACTTTATAGGTTGTAAAGTTGTTTCCACACGTCAAGCGAACCTGTCATCAAACCCTTTCAACTCATGCTTTTCTTTGAGAAATCTAAACATTGTTCTGCAGTAAGCAGAACAAGCATCCACAGCTTCTCTGGACAACCTGCTCTAGGGGCCACTACTTTCTCCTCTTCATTAATGACCTGGATGATGTGTCAGAGTGCACCCTGAATGAGTTTGCAGATGATAAAGCTAGGAGGAGCAGATGATACACCAGAGGGTTGTGCTGCTATTCAGAGGTGAGTGGCCAAGCTGGAGGAATGAGCCTCATGAAGTTCGGCAAAGGCATGCGCAAAGTCCCGCACGTGGTAGGCGGGTAAACCCCAGGCACCAGTACATGCTGGAGGTATGATAACTGGCCAGCTATGGCCTCAAAACTTTTTGGCCTTTGCTGCCTTCAGGAATTGTGGGCCCCAGAGGCCAGAGGGGGTACCAGATGTGAGGAAGAGTTCTCCTTGGAAAGGGAGAACTGGTCTGAGGAACATTTAAACAAACAGGACAGACACAAGTCCCTGGGAGCAGGTGGGATAACCCCAGAGTACTGAAGGAGCTGACTGACATCTTTCCAAGACCACTCTCTATCACCTGTGTAATTACAATGATGGTGATGGGGAGAGGTTCCCAGGGACTGGCAGAAAGCAAGTGTTGCTTCTGTCTTCCAGAAGGGCCTTCTGTTCCCTTTAGAAGGGAGTCTCCTACAACCACAATCCGCCTTTTTTTCTTGGTGGGAGCTGTTTTGATGGAGAGTGCAGGGTGACTTATCCTTTGGAGGGTGGGGTGGTGACAGCAGGGACCCTCCTCCTTCTGCACAGGGCAGGAACTTGCTGCCATTTCCCCTGGTTCCTGAAGCTGCTGCATTCCACATCCTGAGCCTCATGCCTGTTGGACAGAGGCACCTGGGAAGGTGGGGTGGGTAGCAGGGTGTTTCTCCTGCCACCCCGAGGGTGGACTTGCTTCCATTCATCCCTTTCCCTTGACTTGCCTTCTTCAGTCAGGCAAGGGGAGGACACAGGAATCCCTTGATCTTCATTTCTTGCTGGTGGTCTTACCTGCCCCTGGGCAGCCAGAGCTTGATCCCACCAGTCAATTTCCTTTTCCAGCTCCCTGATACTTTTCAGCCTTTCCACCTCCTCTTGCAGCTCTAGTACCAGGCTGAGCAGGTCATCTACCTGCTCACACCTCACACAACTGTTTTCTGTATTACCGCTCCATACCAGTGAAAGGCTCTGGCATTCTCTGCAGCCTGAGGTCTGGGTGGCTGCATGTTCCCATGGCAACTCTGTCTGAGTTGCCACCTCCTTCCTGTTGAGCACAGAGTACTTTGCCCCAAGTGAAAACCTTAGTCAGCTCCTTCTGCAAGGGTGACAACAACCAAGTGAGGTAAATCACTTGAGCTTGCCCTGCCTGCACAAACTGCCTGCGCAAACTGCTGCACTAACTGCTTCACCCCTGCTCGCTGGCCCTGTTTGCTGGACCTGGTCGCCTGCGCTCCCTAGGAGGGCGTTTAAACCTCCCCCGCTAGCTCTTGGCAATGCTCCTTGCGGGTAGGTCAGCCCCTCTCTCAAGATCAGCTGCTTTCACAGGGATTCTCTTGGCAGGACTGCAGTTCCAGGATCTCCCTCTCACCTCCTCAATCCATGCCCAGCCTTAGCTCTTACTGTAGCTGCTGCTGTGCATGTCGGTTCACCGTGTTTACATCTCCCACAGTTGCTCTGTAGTCACTGCTGTGCTCCTCACTCATTGCTGACCAAGTGTTGTTTCGGTTTTGCAACGTTTAAATTTCCCCCGGTTGCTCTTGGCAACACCCTATCAAAGGGATGCAGCCCAGGGACAGGACATAAAGGGTGATCCCAATGCTCTCAGTGTCCGCCAAGAAGGGCTTATAGGACTGTGCCTGCATCTTGGGAGAGGCATAAGTGTAGGACCTGCAGAAGGTCTGGCTCAGCGCCAACTTGGCTGACAGCCCCCCATGTGAGGAGGCCCCAAGGGACTCCCCACTGGCATCCTGCAGGGCCATCCTCCTGGAGAAGCTGGAGATGGAGACCTTCACATTGTCCTCAGTGTCCAGGGGAAGGTTTTCCAACTGTAAGGCTCTTGCAGGGGAGGGGCAGTGCGTGCTGGGGGCAGGCAGGGGCAGATGGCAGCTGTGGAGAGGGAGATGTCGGGGCCAAGGAGGGAGCTGCGGGTAGATGAGGGTCTGCAGACTCCTCTGGGAGGAAGAGGGCTTGGACTGGGAGCTGTGGGGCAGGTGGCTGTGTGGAGGGAGGGTAGGTAGGTAAGGGTGCAATGCAGCAGGCAGAGGCGTGGAGGCAAAGAGAGGCTTCCAGGAGGCCCTTCATTGCCTGTGCTGGGCTGGGGGGAATGATCTTCCAGGCAGCATGGCTGGAGCCTGCAGACCCCTCGCTGCCTTGGGGAGCTCTGTCCCCAGCTGCCAGACTGGAGACCCCATGCCTCCATGCTCACCCACTGGTGAATGATGCTGCTGCTGTGCAGTAAGGCCAGAGTGAGGAGCAGCTGGGAGAACCAGAGCCCTGCCTGGCTCTGGGAGCAGAGCTCCTGGCTCTGCACCCATGCCAGGATGCTCCCTGAGGGGGCCAGCTCACAATGCATTTGGCCCAGGAACTGCTAACGAACATACGGTGCAGTGGAGGTTCAAGAAGTTTCACAAAGGAGACGACAGCCTTGAAGATGAGGAGCGTAGTGGCTGGCCATTGGAAGTTGACAATGACCAAATGAGAGCAATCATCAAAGCCAATCCTCTTACAACTATATGAGAAGTTGCTGAAGAACTCAACGTCAGCCATTCTACAGTCGTTCAGCATTTGGAGCAAACCGGAAAGATGAAAAATCTCAATAAGTGGGTGCCTCATGAGCTGACTGAAAATCCAAAAAAATTGTCATTTTGAAGTGTCATCTCTTATTCTACACAACAGCAATGAAGTATTTATCGATCATATTGTGACAGGTAACAATAAGTGGATTTTATACGACAACCAGCGATGACCAGCTCAGGGCCTGGACCAAGAAAAACCTCCCAAGCACTTCCCAAAGCCAGACTTGCACCAAAAAAGGTCATGGTTACTGGTGCTCTGCTGCTGGTCTGATCCACTACAGCTTTCTGAATCCCAGTGAAGCCATTACACCTGAGAAGCATGCTCAGCAAATCGATGAGATGCACCAAAAACTGCAACGGCTGCAGCCGGCATTGGTCAACAGAAAGAGCCCAATTCTTCTCCACAACAAGGCCTGACTGCATGTTGCACAACCAACACTTCAAAAGTTGAACGAATTGGGCTACAAAGTTTTGCCTCATCCACCATATTCACCTGACCTCTTGCCAACTGACTACCATTTCTTCAAGCATCTTGACAACGTTTTGCAGGGAGAATGCTTCTACAACCAGCAGGATGCAGAAAATGCTTTCCAAGAGTTTGTCAAATCCCAAAGCATGTATTTTTATGCTACAAGAATAAACGAACATTTCTCATTGGCAAAAATGTGTTGATTGTAATGGCTCCTATTTTGATTAATAAATATATGTTTGAGCCTAGTTATAATGATTTAAAATTCACAGTCCAAAACTGCCATTACTTTTGCACCAAGCTAATACAATGAAGTTGGTGAAACACTGGCACTGGTTGCCCAGAGAGGTGGTAGGTTCTCCATCCTTGGAAATATTCAAGGCCAGGCTGGACGGGGCTCTGAGCAACCTGGTCTAGTTGAAGATGTTCCTGCTTATTGCAGGGGGGTTGGACTAGATGAGCTTTGAAGGCCCCTTCCAAACCAAACTATTCTATGATTCTATGAGGAGGTAGAAGCCTGTCTTTATGTCCATGCTTTAGTACAGTGTAATAAGGTGCTTGTAGCACAAGCCCTTCAACACCTGTGGGCAGCAGGGGCTTGACGTGGGACAGGCCTGCTCCACTCTGGCCTCCCTTTGCCTTGCACCTCTGCCTGTTTTTGCCCATCCATGCTCCCCTAACTCCTGGCAGTTCCCCACAAAGTGCCCGCCATGGCTGCCACCCTCCTGGAGCCCCCACTGCCAATAGCTCCCTGCCCCTCTGAATCTCTGCCCATTGCCCCCGGGTGCCCCCAGTGCCCCCTACCCCATGGATTCCCCCAGCTGCTCCCTGCTCCTTTGAGCTCCTTAACGCCCCTGCTGCATTGAGCGTCCCATTAGCACCACTGGCCACAAAGCTCCCCAAACGGTGTCCCCCTGCTCCCCTTAGCCCCTGATGCTCCAGGGACCCTCCAATGCCCCACCCTGCCCTGCAGCATTTAATGGTGTTCAGGGGGCCCCACCACTGGCCCTTGCCAATGTCTCCTGCTTACCCTGCCTGCATTGGACGGGGCAGGAGCTTCCTGAAGTCTTCCTCCAGCACCTTCCTTTCAGAGGTGACCTTGATGGCCACCTTGTGCCACAGCAAGGAGACTGCAGCCTCATACTCCTAGCAGGCACCATGAGCCAGCAGCGGCTCCAGCTGGAAGCCCATCTTCCCCAGCACCAGGACAGTCTGGGGATCAGGGGGTGCCTCCACCATGGACAGCATGGCTTGGGGGGGGTCAAGCAAGGCTGGGGGGACCCCAGCTGGAAGCAGGTACCCCCAGACCTCTGTACTCCGCCTGGCCCCCAGCACCCCTTGCCCTCCTTTGGCTGTTCTCCACTCCTGCTCATGGTTTAGCCCCTGGCACAGCTCATCCCAAGGCCTGGTGAGTGCCAGCAGCAGCCACCCACCTGCCAATGACCCACCAAGGTGGGGGTGACAGGGAGGGCAGCCAGGATGGCTGAGGGAAGCAGTGGGCAGGAACAGATAAGGTCCCTTCTCTCCTGCACCTTTGCAGCAGTAGCTGGGCAGTCATTTCTGAGAAAGCTCCTCCAAAGCTCCCAGAAACACTGATGGCTACAGCCAAGACCCAGCTGGAAGGTCAAATACTTGAGCTGGCCTAGAAAAGCCCTTGGAGCAGCAGCAGCAAAAGAGCTGAGGTCCCCAGCTTGTGAGAGGGAGCTACAGTTGAGCACTCTCACTGAGGAGGGGCAACACACGAGCCCTCTCACTGCCCACCTTGAGCTGAGGACCCCATGCCCTGAAGCCATCACAGTCTTTCCCCTTGTCATGCACCTGCTGCCATAGAGAAGGGGGTCCCCTCTGGGTGTGGGGGCAGCACTACCAGCAGCCCCACTCGGGGATGCAGAACTTGCTTGTTGAGGTTTGCTGCAGGGGCTGGATCCTGAGGTGTCCAAGGCTGAGGGACCAGGCAGGTGGCAGCAAATGGCTTTCTGGTAAAACACCTTCCAGAGCTCTTGGGCAAGCTTGGAAAACTAGTTTTGCTCTTTCAACACTTCCTGCCCTGGGCAAGCACATCCTTCACCACCAAGACTAGGCTGTAAACTGAGACTGGTAGAGAGCAGGTCTTGCTGCTCATGTGCTCACACTGGGCATGCAGGGCTCCTGCTGGAAGAGGCAGCTGCTAAGCAGCTGAGGCAGTGAAATGCAACTTCTCTGCTGGCAGGTTGGGGAAAAGTAGGCCCAGACACCAGCTGCTTGGCACTGGGAGGAATTCAGGGACCAAGCAGCAGCTTGCTGATGCTGGGCTCCTCCAGCATCAGTTGCCAGAGGAACTGCACGGAAAGCCAAACTAGAACTCAACATGACAACTTACGAGGGAACAGTGATAGCCACAAACTCTTCAAGCAAGTGGCCTTTACCTCCTCACAGCAGTGTACTGCCCTGCTCACAAGCACCCAAATGGTTGTACCAATCCTCTGGTCAGGGTCACTTGTGCACAACATGGGAGAGGGACAACTGTAACCAGGGCCTTGCTCTGCTTCTGGGGAACCTCCTGAGTGCCAATGGCTTTCAAGCCAATGATGATAAGCACAATGACAACAAGCTGTTGGATGGATCTTTTCTAATGGTCTCAGGGAAAATTTTTCCCCTTGTGCCATGCCAGGTTTGTTCACCTGATGACTTTAGAAAAGATTGTGCTCCTGCTGAAGCACCTCTGACACAGCACAGTGACCCTCTTTTCTCCCCACTGATGCAGCACATCCCATCTGAGAGTGTGCTCTGTGCAGAGTGGCTGTGTAGGGCTGAGGATCCAGTACAGGTTTTCCAGTAAGAAGCCCACAGCACACACCACAACACAGGCTCTAGGCAAAAGCTTCACATGCTTCAAGTCAAAGTGATCCTTGCTGCTGGCTTCGCTGAAGTGAATAGAAGCTCTTGCACCTCTTGCAACAGGCCAGCAGCCATCATTTTAAGCATGTTGGACCGACTTAAGCTTTTGGATCGGCCTTAGGTCCTCTAGGCATAACGAGCCCTAATGGCCTTCCCAGCAGGTTCTGCTCAGTTCAGGTCTGTGAACTTGAGGGCAGCTCGCTGTCCGCTGGTTGCTTTTCCCATCAGCTTGAAGGCAACATCTGCAGGCTGTTTGAGGCTGTCCTCCTACTGCAAGGATGCAGAGCCATCTGCCGATGAGTTGTCAGAGTTACCCTATATAAGCACGGAAGTGTCCAGGGACACATGACCCAGGAACAACCTTCGCTGTTACTAGCAGGGGCACTGCTCTGGCTGTACTGGGCCTTGCAGCGCTTCTACGGACACAGTTCCATCCACCCTTGGGTCCATCTGTCCACCACCTAGCCCCATCACTTCCATCAACAGCCTTCCCTCGGCCGTGCCTCAGAGCACCAACAAGCACCTGCCCCACAGCGCTGAGGTGCAGCCCCTGGGGCCCACTCAGGCTGTTGGGACTCTTTTTCCCCAAGCAAAGCAAGGGAGAACTGCATAGGACGTGGCAGAAGGAGAAGCACTCCCGCCGCTTTTACTCCCGCCCTCCGGGAGGCATTTCCAAGCGGCAGAGACCCGGGAGGCCCAAGCAGCAGCTCCGCATCTCCCCACCGTGGCCGGGCGCCTGCCTGCACCGGGGCTCCCGAGGAGACCGTCCCCTGGTCCCGCGCCCCTAGAGCTGCTTCCCTGTGGGGGTTGCTCGGGCACCGCCGCCTCTAACCCGCCCACACCGAGCCAAGGCCAAGGCCGAGTCCCGCCACGAACCGGCGCAGGCGGCGCGCTCCCCCGGAAGAGTCCGTCGCCCACCGCCCCGCCCCGCCCCTAGGAGGCGTGCCGGAGCACAGTTTCGCCAATGAGAAAAATCTTCTGCCCTGCGTCAGCGCCGCGAGGTGGTGGCGGAGGCTGTTGCTAGGCCGGCTGGCCCAATGGGAGCGGGGCGCTGCGGCCGGGCCCGGGCGCAGGCGGTGGCGGCGGCGGGCGCGGAGCAGCTGGGGCCTGGCCCTCACCATGCCCTACAAGCTGAAGAAGGAGAAGGTGCGGCGGCGGTGCGGGGGTGGCCTGGCGTGCTCCGGGCACTGGCCGTCTCGCTCCCGCCGCCCTCCCCGCCGCGGCCTTCACTCGGCGCGGCCCTAGGATGGGGGCGCGCGCGGGGCTGCGGCCGGCAGGGGGCGGGGGCGCGCGCCCGGGGCGGGCGGGGCGGGTGGTGCAGGAGGGCGGCGGGGGCGCGCGCTGGGCGGGGGGCGGCCGTCGGTGCCGGTTACCCCGCGTGAGCCCGGCGGGGGAGCAGCGGGGCTGCGGCCCGCCCCGCGCGCTCGGGAGACGGCGGGAAGTCGCGGGGGCTGTGGGGCACGGCCGCCCCTCCCCCGCCATGTCCCCGGTGGGGGAGGTACGGTCCCACCCGTGTCGCGGCCCCGCAGCGGGGCGGCCGCCGGCGGCTGCCGGTACCCCGCTGCCCGGTCTGTCTGCGGCGCTGCCCGCGGGCGGGGTCGGGGCCCGGATCCGCCTCTGCCGCCGCCCGGGGCGGGCGGGCCGGGCCGTGCCCGGCGAGGCTGTGGGTGTCCTGCGCCTTGTAGCACCCGTGGGCAGCGGCGGGGCCGAGTCCGGGGGAAGGGCTGGGCCAGGCTGGGTGGGCGTGGGGCCCGGTCCCCCGAAGGTGCCCGGCCGGGGTCTGCCGGCGATGACCGGGACAGGACGTGCCAGCACCGCTCCTGCTTGGGCCCGAGCCCCCACCGTGGGTGTCCCGTGCCACGGGAGTCGTTCTGAGTGCCCTCCTCAGGGAAAAGGGCTTGGAGTTACCACTCGACGAAGAGCTTGCTGCAGGGGTGGAGGTGGGGTGGGTCTGTATTCATGCACAGCTGGACTCTGCAGAGATGCTAGAATTCTGGACAAGGTGAAATTTTCTCTGAATATATTTTCATCTTTTCAGGAGTCTCCGAAGTCTACTAAAAGCACCACAAAGCCTGGCAGCAGCAGTAGCGGGAAGGATGGTGGGGCAGAGAATTCGGAAGAGGTAAGGCTTTTACCTTGGGTACAGCAGAGCGTGTGTGCAGCTCATCTTTGAGGAAGAATGACATCTTTCATTCTAGCTGCTTCAGGCTGCTCTGCCAGATAACTTATGTCTTCAAGATCTTAAGGAATTGGAGAAGACGGCAGCAAAGAGTAAAATTAAGATGGAGTTAGTTCCTCTTAAAAGTTGTTTCAAAGGGAACGATGACTATGGAAGAGGCCAGGATGAGTCTTGTACCCTACAGCCCTGCAAAAAGAGACTTGGCAAGAAGCTGATGGCAAGCACTTCTTGCAGAGCATGGTGAATTTGGCTGCAGAGAGGGAAGAGCCCTGGTTATCAAGAAGGAGGAAGCCTGACAGACGGGAGCAGCTTCCTTGCTCCTATCAGAGCAAAGCGCAATAAACTCTGTTGTCGCCTTGTGTCAGAGTGAGAGAATAGCGAGAAGCAATAAAAAAGGAACAAAATGCCTCTTCTGAGGCTTTTTCTAGGGGAGTGAAATTAGGAAGTAATGGATAGGTCACCTACAAGAATAAACTGCTAGAGATTAAATGGTTCTCCTTTGATATAACAGTTTTGTTGCTGAACACAACATTATTCACAAGGCAGTACAGTCTGTATTCCCAGCTGTGCAGAGTCTCCTTCGCTCTTAATTTTGATGTTGCCAAGCTAGATGTGTTAGAATGGCCTCAGCGGAACATGATATGTTAAGCTGCGCTTAAAACTAACAAAAATTTGGGTAAACTGGAACTTTTCTGGTAGACTTGAGTTTGTCCAGCACTCAAACAGTGAGGTTGTGGTTTTTGAGACTTGGCTCAGAAGAACATTGTACACATGTCCAAGGAAGCATGCATATGTGTGTGGTTTATTTTTTTTAATACTGCAATTTGGCAAACGAGCTGTGTCACTTCTATGTCCGTAGAAGCCTGTGTGCTGGAGTCTTCTCTGGAATACATTGCACTTGTAATTTGGAGGATTCGGGGTAGGAGACGTAAGGCTAATGAAGACTAAGAAGAAATCTGTAGTTCAGTGGCATGGTTGTAGTCAAAATAAGGTTGTTGTAGAAAGCATAGATCTGTGTTGCAGAGGCTCAGAAAATACCCCTTCTACTGGCCACTCTGTTTCATGGTCCAAGCCGTGCTCTTGCCTGTCATCAAGGAATCAGAAGCTGAGTGTGTTTGCCTCAGAGCAGGTAGCAGTTTTGTAGATTTTCTTTTTATATCCCATCCTGGTCTTGGCTTCTGCCCATTTTTTTGTGTATACGGCTGAAAACAGCTTGTTGGCAGAACTGTCTGCAGACTCTGAGGAAGGGAGAGAACTCCTGCCTTGACATCATGGAGTCAGGCTTACCTTTTATTTTTTGTCTGCTGAGTTCACAGCTCTGAGAAGAGGAAGGAAAGCCTGGGTCTTGCAACGCAGGTGTGACAGATAGCCATCAAAGCAGAGCAGTCTGATGTCCCCATCCAAATCAGCAGTGGGCTGTGGTGCTGTTTTCTTGGTTACAAGTGGTGCAGCAAGAAAGGAAGAATAGTACAGCCTGCAAGCTTCCTTCCATGACCTGAAATGGCATGTAATGTCTGGTTGTTCTGGGTGCAGAAGAAACTTAGAATTGGTGCATCTAATTTTCCCTCCCACAGAACATACCCAGCCACTTCCTCATACTCCAGACAAAATCCAGCCCTTCTTTAAGATGGAAGGCTGGGTCTCCTTTGATCATAGGAACAGAGAGCAGAGCAGAAAGGAGACACCTTTGCGGTGTGCACTGTCACAGCTATCTTCTCCCTTTCCCTGTTGAGTTTGCAGTGGAGTTTGTTCTCTCTTGGTGCTTTCCTGTCTCTGGACTGCTCTACTGCAGGATGGAAGAGAGCTCTTTGCTTGATGAGAAGAAATGTATACCGGTTTGAATGCGATTTTCCTGCTCTTCAGGAAGCACAGAAAGGTATTTTGACTTTAATATTTGGGGGGTCATGAGGAATTAGGTAATGTGTGCTGGGAGAGGGACTCCTTCCTCATGTCAGAAGCAAGAGGTGCTTTGACTCTTTAAACACCAGGAGTGGTGTTGCCTGGTGGGGTTGATGGGCTGAGCCTGGCCTGGATGCCTCTGCTGCCATTGTGAGAGTTTTGTGCCCTGTAAATTCCTTCATGGAGTTACGGTTACTTGGTTGCCTTTTCTAGAGTGAAAGTTGTGTGCACCAAAGAGAATTCTCTTTTTTTTCATGTCTCAATAGATGCTTCACGGGCTTGCTGGAGGAGAGCAGCATCTGAGCAGCCCTCTTCCAGTACACACTTTCCTCTCTCACACCATGCTCCAAGGAGCTGTGGAGGACTCACTCTAATTTATCCCAGTACCAGAAAGTTGTGACTGGTTTTGCAGGCAAGTTGTCTGGCTGGTGGAATGAGTAAAGCTGGTTGAAGAGCAACTCTGCTTTGACAAATCTGAAAAAGTGCAGTGGATGAGGACCTCATATGTGGATCTCTGTGGAGGGAGATGAAGGGGGTAGGAGTCAGTTAGAAACCTTAGAGCATAGTGCTTTGTTCTCTGCAGCGAATGAGCTTTTAGTGGAGCTGATCTGTAAGGGCAGATATGTTTAAAAGCAGGCACATCCCCATAAGGGAAGGAAGTGTTTGAATTCTCCCTTAAGTACAGGGGTAGTGCAGTGCTCTTTTAGATGCCCATCTTAGAGTGAAGCTGTCTGAGGTGAAAAGCCAGCAGAGCTTAGCCAGCCCCTGGCTTTGGGGAGGCAGTTTGCTCAGGAAGAGACAGGAGCAGTGGAGGAAAACATGAGAGCAGGGAGTGGTAAGTTAAAGGTTTATTTAGTTCGTTCCCTCTGGAACATGATGAAAATATGAATGGAGCGAATTTCTGTGTGGTTATTTATGGAGAAAAAATAGATTATGTCAGAGACTAAGGCAGCATTGAATGAGAGGATGAGAAAGAGTTACTCCTGGCCAGAAAGACTGGAAGAGACAGCTGGGTGGGGAAGAGAGTTAATGACCTGGAAGTGGGAGCAGGGATTAGCAGCAGCAGCAGTAAAGAGGAGAGAGGAGTTGCTCTGCAGCCTCAAGGGCAGCTTGAAACCTCGCTGATGAGATTTGCAGCTCTGGGAGAGGGTGCTTCTTTTTACTGAGCTGCTATATTTTGCAGATGTCTCCATGGGGCTTGTTACTGCAGTACCTGGAGTTTATTATTCAGAGATGGGCATTACAGTGTGTTAGTATTACTTCTGAGGCAGAGCTTGATTTTAATAGGGAAGCTGTATAACAGCAGACACAGAGAGCAGGTATTGACTTGAGGGATAGGAACAGAAGAGTCATCTGAAGAGGAGGAGGAGCTGAGAGCAGATCTGGGCTGAGAGAAGCTTTAGCAAGCAGGGGATGCTCAAGGGACCAGTGAGGCAGAAGGGCTTTCCAAGTGGCGATGCAGCCAGCCGTGGTAGGAGTGCCTGCAGAGGTGAGGTCATGCATGAGTAGGAGAGTGGAGGAGAAGCTGGCAGAGCTCAGGGTGGCTGGGGAAAGAGGGTCTCTGTCCCTGGGAGCCTGAGGTGAAGAGAAAGGCACAGAGCAAGCCCAGGGCCTGGGGGTCATTGATGTGTGCAGGCAAGTTCCTCTCAAGGAGGTGGTGGGAACCAGTGAGGAGGAAGTGCTGTGACCAAGGAGCCTGTGCTTGGAGGAGTTACAATGCGGTTGCAATTGGAGCTGGCCCATTTGTCATGAATAGCTGCTCCACCACAGCGGCAAAGGTGGGGCTGCCACACCGCAGTTGGGCCAACACCTTTGTGCTGTTCTCTTTGCTGCTGGCAAACAGTGTCTCCCAAGCAGCTGCCTATGCTGTGGTGGTGTGAACCCTGCCTGCCAGGAAGGGGCTGAGCCTTGTCAGGTAGATGTGTGCCAGCAGCCGTGGAGTGGGCAGCTGGTGGTCATGTTGGAGAAGCAGTTTGTGAGGTTGATACTTGTGCATTAAGAGCTTTCAGTTTTAGTAGTCTGCTGTCTTTTCAGAGATGGAAACTTTGGAGAAGAAAGTGTTAGGAAACTTAAAAGAAGCCTCTTCTGATTCTTGTGGCCAAGGTAGGAGCTGTTGAAGGCAGAAGAGCAGCAGGCCTGCCACGGGAAGCACACCCTGAAAGAAAGTATTCAGCTTGATGCCAGAAAGTCCATATAGAAGCAATCCATCTAAAACCCTCTGAGCACTGCAACGTAAAAGTACATATGACCTCCTCCATCATTGGATTTTTCTCTAACAAACTCAGTTGTGTGATTTTTTTTTTTTTTTTTTTTTTTTTAGTGTGTATGTCTGCTTCCTAAATAACTAGCAGCTAAACCTGAAACTGTGTTTTGTCTCTCTTCATGCCAGCTGTTGAAGACTGTAGAAGCTGGTGGCAAGAACTTTTCCAGACCCCTGATGAAGTCAGTGTGGCTGCAGCCTGTTCACAGGCAGTACACACACCATGTTTAGAACATTTGAGGAAGAAATTTTTTACAATGGAGGTGGTGAAACACTGGCACAGGTTGCCCAAAGAGGTGGTAGATGCCCCATCCCTGCAGATGTTCAAGGCCAGGCTTGATGCAGGTCTGAGCAACCTGGTCTAGTTGAAGATGTCCCTGTTCATTGCAGGGGCATTGGACTTGATGACTTTTGAAGGTCCTTTCCAACACAAACTCTTGTATGATTTGCCTGTGGCATTTCTGGGTGGATGAGGAGTGCACAGGCATGTCCTGTTGGCTAGGAGGGAGGACCCATGTGTCCTGCTTCCCTCAGTGTTACCTATGAGGCTGACGGTGCACCTTTTGTTTCTGCCTGTACCATCTTTTCTCCATGGTGGCTCAGCATTCAGATTTTGCCCTCCTTCCCTGTGGAAGAAGAGTGATGGAGAGTAAAGGACTAGCCTTCCCAAAAGCATCTGGGCAACAAGTGAGTAGCTCCTGCTGCAATGATACCCAAATACTCAGGATGAGGAATGAACTTCTCACTCTTGGAAGGTTACCAGCAAGGATTCAGCCTGACTTAACTGAGGAGAGACAACAGTTCAGGATAAGTTGCCTCTGATTTGTAGTCTGGGCCTGTTTTGTCTGACTGACACAGCTGTTTTCATCATAAGCTCATCTTACCCCTTCCTCTCATTGTGGGACAGTGCTACTCCATGAAAGGAAACAGATCAAACCTAAATTCAAGACCATTCAAATCTTCTTGTCTCCTGCTATCTTGGCTTGGAGCTGAGCTTGAAACAGAACAGATTTCCTTCAAGCAGAGCCAGACCAGAACCAAAATATTTCTGATTTCTGGTTCAAAGTAATGGCTTGACAAAATAATAGGTGTTTCGTGTTGAGCACTGTTTTCACAGGGAATCTTTGCACTTGTCTCCCTGTAGGCAGCTTTCTCTATTCCTACCTTGCTGCCTCCCCACATGCTGTGGGGTGCAGTGGGTGTTGCCTTCTTCCATGTTAAGTTTTCCATGAGTTGGGTCAATGTGGTGTTAAAGGGTCAGTTATTGAGCTGTTACGGCCCAAGTGGGACTTCAACCAGTGGAGCTTCAGCCGAGTCAGAACAGAGCTGAGCTGAACAAACACTGGCCTGAGTTTCTGGTCACCTGCTAAAAATAGGGAAGTGCCCCTCTAAGTGCTGTTTAACAAGCATGAAGTGGAGAGGATGTCTGCTGGAGGAAAGTGCAGGCAAAGAGGTTGTGTGGCTAAAAGGGATGATGTGGAAAAAGCAAGTTGACAGGAGAAGTTCAGACAGCAGGGAGGCTGAGACAAGGCAGAAATGGAGGGAGCAGCCAGAACGGGTTGGAAAAGCCCCCAGCCTTGGACCTCAGGGTTGGGTATGGCCTGTGTGTTTTTTAGACTAGCAGCTGCTTGTCTGTGGATGGAGCAATGATTTTAGCCTTTCCAGGGCTGTCATGTCTCCTCTATACTACATGCTGCTTTGCTTTTTCCCGGCTGTTTCCTTACACAAGAATAAGGAAGCAACTTGCTAGTTTTCAAAAGTTGTTTGCTCTATGTTGTACAGAGTGCTGTCATTGGATGCAGTAGCACACTGAGATTTCTGTTTGGACCATGGAAAGCTGTTATTTCTGCTTTTTTGCGTCAACAATTTCCTGTAACTTCTTGCGAGATATGGCTTTGCTTTCTTTAGCACCCAGTGTGCCGAGAGGCTTCAGTGCCTTTGTGGTACCTCACAGATGTGGGTAAAACTGATGTTGCTTTGCACATATGCTGCAAATGCAACCAGTGGGTCCAGAGCCCTGCAGAAGCGGGTGAGATGCACTGAATTGCAAGTGCAACAGTGAAAAACGTGCCTAGTTTCTTCAGTCCAAGAAGAAACTGATGACACCAGATTGCTTGTGAGGCTCGTAGGTAAAAAGTTATGAGTTGTTTTATTTTCCCTCATCAGGCTCAGCAGCTTCAGCAGCAGCAACAGCAGCAGACAACTTCGAATAAGCGGCCCAGTAACAGTGCTCCCCCACCAACCCAGCTGAATAAGATCAAGTACTCAGGGGGACCCCAGATTGTGAAGAAGGAGCGCCGGCACAGCTCTTCTCGCTTCAACCTGAGCAAAAACCGCGAACTACAAAAGCTCCCAGCCCTTAAAGGTAAAGAAGCTGTGGGGTGGGGGTGACTTCCATGACAAGCTGCACCTTCTCCAAGCAGAATGGGGTGGTGTAAGGGTTCTTCCCAAAGCGACCCTGGCAGTGTCCTGCTACCCTCCTGCTGGCAGTGCAGCAGGGATGGCTCTGGGAAAGGTGCTTGGCTCGGCAGCAGGTTGAGAATTGATGGGTAGCCTAAAAGAAAAGGAGGATACTCAATGCCAACTTCAGTACTTACCTTCCCATTTGAACTGTTTTAAACCCTCATGCTTATATGTACTTAGGATTGCCTCAGATTCTTCAGCAGGTTGTGCAGGAAGGTGGTGAAGTGCAGAGACCTTGGTGCAGACTGCTGTTGGTTCCTACAGCCATCCGTTCCTGGGAGAGGACCAGGCCTCCTCCTCCTTGTTTCCATTGCAAATTACAGTAGTGCTATTGAACTTGTCCACATTAGGGCAATTACCCAGCATTAGCAGTTAGTCTGCATAATGGCGCAATTAAACATGACTTAAGTGTGGACAAGGAGAAAGCATTTGCAGCAGTCACTCAGCCAGACCCGTTGCTGACATTGCTCACAGAAACAGGTGGTCCTTTTAGAAAGGGCAACTGCCTTGCAGCTCAGCAACCATTCTGCAAGCAAGAGGTCAGTTTGCCTGATTTGCCTTAGCAGTGCGTAGTTTTCAGTGGCAACATATCAAAAAGAGAATACTGTTAATATAGAGCCTCTGCCTCCTTGTCCCCTCTGTTCTGCGCTGCTCTCTGGGAGGAGGGTTAGCCTGTAGTGTTCTCTGCCCAGCTCCCTTTGTGACTGGAGGTTGTCACTGGTCTATGATGGGAGCTAGTTAAGTCAGTTTCTTTTCTAGTGTACCTTGTACTGAGAAGGGATCAATGCTTATCAGATCAGAAACTGCTACTGTGTTTGAAATTGCCTTATGGGGTAGTGCCTCCAGAGGCTTTGTAATCCCTGTGCCTGCACTGTTCCATCTCCACAGCAAGGGTAACACTGCCTCTTCTCTTCCCCTGCCAGCTCAAGGGGCATTGTGACAGGGAAAGGGAAATGCAGGACAGGGAGCAAACCACACTGATACCTGGGCAAACCAGGAAGATGTTCTACCTGTCTCCAAGGACAGATGTCCCTACTTTCTCTGACAGATGCTCCTCCACACGAACGAGAAGAGCTTTTCATCCAGAAGCTGCGGCAGTGCTGCGTGCTGTTTGACTTCATCTCTGACCCCCTCAGTGACCTGAAGTTCAAGGAGGTGAAGCGAGCAGGTCTCAATGAGATGGTGGAATACATCACACACAATCGTGATGTTGTCACTGAGGCCATCTATCCTGAAGCTGTTATCATGGTAGGGTGTGGGGCCAGTACATGTTTGTGTGCCAAAGAAATAGGGGCTGTTTGGAAGCATGTGGGGAGGAGGGGATAGGGATTTTTCAGAGAGGAGTGTGACCCCAGTCCTACCCATTCCTTATTATCTGCCCACCTCCAAAAAGAGAAAAAGGAAGTGGGGGTGACAGTGCCTGGTGTAGGGAGAGCTGGTAGCTCTTGTCTCTGGCACAGACTGTACTTGTGGAGTTCATATGCATACTGTAACCCTACAACCTCTGCGGAAGGATTTATTTGTGGGCACAGCTATGGCAAATCACAGTGTGTTGCTCTGCCGTGAAGGATTTGCTACAGGAAGGACCATTGTGAGGTACAGGTATGTCGTTCACACACCTTTTCACTCACCTCAGTTTTCAGTGAACCTCTTCCGGACACTCCCTCCATCATCCAACCCCACAGGCGCGGAGTTTGACCCTGAGGAAGATGAGCCTACGTTAGAGGCTGCCTGGCCACACCTTCAGGTGAGGAGGTGTGGGGGATATAGATCTGGTGAATTTATCTCCAGGAAGTTGAGAGTCCATGTGAATGCTGGAGCCTGCCAGCCCTGCTGCTGGCTGCTCCCCTGGCCTGCAGGGGTTGCTGGTGTGGGGATGGGGAGAGACCAGGCCTGCCAGCCATGGGTCACAGGTGGCTTGTAGGCAACGTAAACAGGCTGATGCCTGTGTGCAGCAGTCACTTGCGATGGCTGTAGTCCCATGTGGCCCTGAGGTAGGCTAGGAGTGAACACTTTACTGGCAGTGAGGGAGTTGTGCCGCATTGCTTGTGTAAGAAATGATTCCCAGCAGTGTTAATGTCCCTCCTGAAGGCTCAAGAGCCTTCTTCCTGTGTGCTTCAGCAGCTTTGGAGACAGCACCCCTGCCTGCTTTGGCAATCCTCTCCTTGCCCAGCTCCCTGGGAGGCACATGGAGGAAGAGGGACTGCTTGGTGCCAAAGCAAAGCCTGCGCTGGCACCTGCTAGCATGTCTCCTATATAGAATCCTAGAATAATTTTGGCTGGAAAAGACCTTTAAGATCATCGAGTCCAACCATTAACCCAACACTGCCAAGTCCACCACTAAACCATATCCCGAAGAACCTCATCTGCATGTCTTTTAAACACTCCAGGGATGGTGACTTCCCTGGGCAGCCTGTACCAATGCCTGACAACCCTTTCTGTGAATTTTTTTTCCTAATATCCAATCTAAACCTTCCCTGGCATGACTTGGGGCCATTTCTTCTCATCGTATTGCTTAGTACTTGGGACAACAGACTGGGTGTATGCTGGGTGTAATTCAGTTGGAGGAAGGGAGCCAAGGATCTTTTCATTAGGCTATTTGTCCTGGGAAATAGATTTTAAGGCAAACTAGGTGAAAACGGTTATGAAAGCAACAGTGAGCATGGTTTAGCAGAGCTCAGCAGTGGAAGCTGGGAGGTAAACTTAGGAGGGCCTCCCCAGGAACTTGCACAGGGACATGTTGTCAAGCAGACAAAGGCAGAGCAAGAGTCAGGCACTGCAGAATGAAGCAGAAAATACCGAGAGGAAATAAGGTGCAGTTCTGCAGTAGTGGTTAATCACATCTCACTGCTGCAGTTGACATAAGGATGTGAGCGTCAACAGAAGTGGTGTTTCCTCAGCACCAGAATGCTATGAATGCCAGGAAGCATTTGTTTCTCAGAGTTAAGTCCGCAGCAGCAAGCATGGATTTGCGGCAAGTGTGTGCTGAGTTTTTTGGTCATCACCTCAATTTTTTTCTGTGCTGCTGTCTTTGGCAGCTGGGCCTTGCCAGTGGATGGGTGGCCCCATAGCTCCTTCAACTCCTGAATCAGGCATTTGGGTTGCAGCAATCTTGTTTGGCCTAGTGTCCCTCAAAACCACTAGTCAGGGTCAGCTTAGGAACAGACTTGTGCCTCTAGGAGCACAACAGGACCAGAAGTTGCTGTTTCAGCACTAACAGCCTTCTTAAGGCAAGTGGCCCTTTGTTGTCCAAGTGGGACAACATGCAGCTCATGTGGCTTAGCAGATCCAAGCTAATCTGGGGTCAATCCGCAGGACGCAGAGGACACAGTGTGTTTTCCTGGGTTCCATTTCATTTCTCTGCCTCTTCCTTATTGTGTCTCAAGTGCTTCTTCCAATGAAGCCTGAGCCTTTGCCATCTCCTCTGGAGGTTTCCCTTTTCTGTAGAGTCGTGGGCTGAAGGTGGGAGCATATTTTCCCAGGCCAAGTATCTTCATCTGAGTAGGTGGCTGTTGTATTTGGCGAGACCTGAGGTGAGGAGACCTCATGCAGACTCGGGCCTTTATGTGCCACCATCCCCTTGCCCATCAGAGCAAGGGCAGCTGAGTTGATCCCACTGAGTGGGGAAACACAGGTTGCTTTGTTTTCTTTGCTCCAGTTCAGGCTTCCTAGCCTCTCCCGGAATCTTTAAGGAGAAGGAAAACTTTTAAAATCTGAAGTAAACACTGGCGAGAGGATGGGGGTGGATTTGTAAGTGATCTCTCTTTCTCCTCCCATAGCTGGTGTATGAGTTCTTCCTCCGGTTTCTGGAATCACCTGACTTTCAACCAAATGTAGCCAAGAAATACATTGACCAGAAGTTTGTGCTATCTGTAAGTAATTGTTTCCCCTGCCACTGCGTACCACCTTTATAAAGGACATGCAGCAGATTTTTTGTCAAGGTGTTATGCAAACAGTCTGGCTTTGTCAGCAGGTGCTTGATGATGTGGGGTTTCTTTTTCCCTTTGTCTAGTCTGGAATGAGTAGCCAGAATTCTCTGTATGGGGTAAGAGTGTGTGCGAGCTGTAGTCCCTGGAACCCGTCACTCACTGTACAGGTGGAGAGGGGCACTGGGGGCCTTGCAGGAGAAATCCAGGGACATGCAGCTTTGTAGAGTGTGCAGGCAAAAGAAGTGCTTGATGGTTCCAGCGTGTGACTAAGAGGCTGCATGTTTCAGGGAAACAATCGTGTGCTCAGGATGCAGAAGACATCATTCAACTGAAGGAGCCACTTTTGCCAAACAGAAGCAGTGCTCAGTGTTGCTGGTAGTTTTGTCCAGACAGGCAGTATGCAGACACTGACTGAATTTCTCTCCCCACAGCTGCTGGATCTCTTTGACAGTGAAGACCCCAGAGAACGAGACTTCCTAAAGACTATTCTGCACAGGATCTATGGGAAGTTCCTGGGTCTGCGAGCATATGTGAGGCGGCAGATCAACAATATATTTTACAGGTGAGATGTTTCTTACTGCCATTGGCCTAGTGAGTCAGTGGGACAATCCTGTGACATAAGTTTGGGGCACTAGACTGTGATTCTCTCTGAAACAAACTGTGATTAGCTAAGTGACTCAGTTATGTCACGCTACTTTGGTAGGGATAGTATTCATCTGTGCTTAGGAGCTGTGATGATGTGAGAGTGCTGTCTTCAGCGCACATAGCAAATGTTGGAACCTGTGAGCTTTAGCTGATCTGGAGGCCATGAATTTATTTGCTTTATCTCTTACATCTTGCCCTGTCATCTTGGAGTTCTGTTATTTGCTAGTAAGCTCTCCACATCCAGTGTTTTTCCTTCCTTTTGCTTATCAAACTATATCCAGCACTTAACAATGACCTGTCATTCTTCTTTCCTCCTTAGGTTCATCTATGAAACAGAACACCACAATGGGATTGCAGAGCTGCTGGAGATCCTGGGAAGGTAAGGGTGCTTTCAAAAGTCCCAGAGGGTCCGTAGTGAGTGAGACCTCCCAGCCCAGCGTGCTATGTGAGCTGACAGTGCCTTCCTTCAGCAGTTCTTGCAGGAGCCACCTCTTCTAGAGGATCTCAGTCTGATTGAAGCACACAATGAAAGTACTCTCCAGCCTGCTGATACATGCAGTGGTAGCCTTCTCCTCCCCGGATTTGTCTCCTGTTCATTTGAGTCCAGTCACGCTTGCTGTCTTGTCTCAGCAGGCAGGAAAAGAGAAGAGTTCCTCACAGCCCTGAGAAGTCTTAGCAGTGGACAGCCTACTCCATGGTTTCAGCTGCTCTTCTGTTTGCAGCCCTCTCTTGTGCCACCATCCTCCTGTTCTGTAAAGTACAAGCCTCAAGGACTGGCTGCCTCTGTGCTGGCCTTACCCAGAGCTTCTGCTTAAGTGTGTGTGGGCTCAGCCTGGCGCAGGACAGAGCAGAGCACAGGCCCCATCAGAGGCGTTTCTCTGCCGTGCCTGCTGAGGAAGCACTCTCGCTGAACGTGGTATGCAGGTTGGCTCCAGCAACCGTGCTGCTTCTGGTGGGTGCTTTCCCAAGTGACTAATGAGAGCTAGGGCAAGCCACTGATTCTTTTGAGGTGAGAGATACTGTATTTCTGCTGGATAAAGATGTTAACGAGCCTCTTGTTTCTTTTCAGCATAATCAATGGGTTTGCTTTGCCTCTGAAGGAAGAGCACAAGATGTTTCTCATCAGGGTCTTGTTACCACTGCACAAGGTGAAGTCTCTTAGTGTCTACCACCCACAGGTGAGAAGTGCTTCAAGTTCCCAGAGTAGATCGTGATTCTTGCAAAAGCCATTGTTCCAGCTTGCTTATAGCTGTTCACCAAGCTGCATGACTGTGTTGTACAAAGTTCTTGCTGTGAGATGTTTTGGGCTCTGCACTACTCCCTTACTGTGGTGATTTGTCCCAGCTTCGCAGTGCCTGGGCCTGTATGTGTACGTGTGTGTTTTTTGGCACTGACTGACAGGAGGGTGTCCTGCCATTTCTTGCTGACTTAATGCTGTGGCCTGCTTTGCCTTTCTGTGCTGGAACTTTGTGAAATATTAGGGCCCTGCTGAAAACGGAGTGGTAAAATTCCCAGCTGCAGTCATCAGCTTATGTGTGTGTTGTGTCAGGTTAGTCACCACTGAGATGTGTGGAGAAATCAATGTGCTGAACTGCTGGGATGGGATAGAGATTAGTTTCTTGCAATTTAGAATACATAATAGAAGAGCAGAGAAGATCAGGACTCAGGCTAGGAAGTGAAAAGGTATGGGTACTCAGCAGTGATGTCTGTTCTCTCAGCCTTGTTTTTATGGGGCAGGGCTTTAGGATAGTCAGGTTTGTTCCTTCCCAGGTGTGCAGTGGTGCTTGCACTTGAATGTATTAGCTGCGGACTGCACTAGGCGGCTCAAGTTTTATCCTTTATGCTGCACAAATATTCTGAGCTCAGGCCCTGCCTGCCTGGTCTTAGAGTATTCACCTGCCATCAGAAAAACTGGATTCATTTGAAGCTGCAACTGTCTGCTCATCACACCTACTATGGAGGGCATGATGTGACTTCCAGCTTAGGGTGGTGGTGGCATTTAAATCTCTGGTACACTTGAGGAAGCTCTAATCTTGTCATGTTTTTGTTGTTGTGTGTGTTTTTGTTTGGTTGTGTTTTTTTTCTTTTTTTTTCTTTTGTTTTTTTTTCCCTACAGTTGGCGTACTGTGTTGTACAGTTCTTGGAGAAAGACAGCAGCTTGACAGAGCCAGTGAGTAACCTTGCTTAACCTCTGTGTGTCAGTCAAGTCCCAAAAAGCTTAATGGCTTCCTTAGAGTACAGCAAGGGTGAAAAAAGGTTAGAGAGGCTGGGAGTCAACTGGATTGCTTACTGGGTTTGCCTGGTACCTTGTGGGCAGAAAGGGCTGTGGTCTTCATGTGTAAGCCTTTAGCATCCTCTCCTGAAAGCTTCAGGAAGATAGGCTATAGTGTTCCTTTGTGCTTCAGTTCTTGGTATAGCAGAAGGGGCACTATACCAAGCTGTCCGAAAGGGCAGGGCTTTCTGCTGGTGACAGATGCTGCAGGGACAAAACACATGGCTATCTGATATATGATGGAACCAGCGTGAGCTCCCAAGGGCCCTGAAATAGTAAGAGCTCACTCCAGACTGCCAGGGTTGGCCGAAAAACTTGGGGGATGAGGTTAGGAACCTGGGACACAAAGGTCTACTGAGGCAAGCCCCTGTTTTGTGATGAAAGTATTCTCCTTCCTGCTGTGGCATCAGTTTACTACCTCCGTAGTGTTAAGTCACACTGTAGATGCATTTGCCTTCAGGACGTAGCGCTGGAAAACAGCAGGTTCTAAAAGGTGTGAGCAGTGTAGGTGGGCATCTGACATATTCCAGTTACTGGTTGCGCAGACCTGCAGCGTTAACTGGGCTATCTGCCGGCTTGACAGAGGGTGCAGCAGAAGACAAGTGTTTCTCCACCCACTGCAGGACAGGAAATGTCTTCTACAGAGCTGAGCTTCACAGCCTCAAAACAGCAGATGGCCAAAGAATGTGTACTTGTGTCACTGTAGCAGGGAACACCAGAAAGTGTGAGCATTTTAATGAGTAACAATATCTGAGGTCGTTCTGTTCTCTGGTTGAAATGTGTGTGTCTGTGGTGGGCCTGACTGTGCTCAATGGAAGCTGGTCAGCTGTTGTCAGCTTTCTGGCTTCTCAGCTGTGACACCAGCAGTGCCAAAGCAGACCTCCTAGCTTTTCCTTTAAATGTGGGTCCTCCATTTCCTGCGTTCGCAAGAGCCTGCTCCAAAACTGTGTAAAGCAGCTTCCTGATCATGCTGAGTAGTTCCTGTGGCTGACATCCAGCCCAGCAGCCTCCTGCCAAAGCACTTACTGTGGGGTGAGGGAGAAGAGAGAAATAGAAATCTGTCAACATTTCCAGGATTCATTTTTGCAGGTTATTCAAATAGGAAAGCTCCATAGCTCGTCATTGCTTCCTGGGTAATGGGTTAGTGGCACCTGGATTAGAGACCCAGATCTGGTTTGGTGCTTGTGGAAAGCTGTGGGATGACCCAGTTTCATTACCTTCAGTGGATGTTGCATTGAGTCTAAACCAGACATACCATGGCCATATTGCCACAAGTTGTGTCCTGTTGAAGCATCCTGTGACTCCTGAGATTATTTGGATTGTTGAAGTCTTGAAGAATTACAGGGCTTGTGCATTGGCATCGGCAAGCCTCTGAATGCACTGGGAGACATTGCCACCAGTGCCAGATCACTCACTAGGTCCACAGTCAGAGCGGGCCTCCCAGAAGCTTGCTCAGCAAGGCTTGACATGGTAGCTCTTGCATTAACAGCAGTCTGAATGACTGCTAGGTGAGCAAAGCCTCACATGTTCTTAGTAATAGCAAAGACAGACTTGACACACCTTGTACCACCTTAGCTGTAGGAGAAATTATGTCTGAGTCACTGAAGCTAACTCTTGCCTGAATGGCAGACCTGAGTAATGACAAACACTGAGGATACCAAACTGTTGGCTTCTTGAGCCTTGAGTTGGTGGAAACATAATGCTCAGATGTTTCTAATCTTGGTGTTGCATTACCCACTACTTGTCCCTCCACTGCTGTGAACTTCCTTTCCAGTGCTGGCTTCAGGATCAGGTTGCTGAAGTACACAGAGTTTGAAAGAGCAACTACCACTACTACTGTGTGTGGATTTAGTGTCCACAGAATTAGCATTTCTGTAAATGCCATACTGATGGCTCCAACAAAGTAAAGGTCTGCAGGATCTTGGATCCTGCCTTTGACCATGTCTAGAAGCAGATGGATAGGAAAGGAAGCAGTACTAAAAATCAATAAAATCAAGTGGGATATAGCCATTCCCCTAGTATACTCTTCCAGTACCTTGTAAGCAAAAATTTACTCAGCCAGAAGTTGCATCTGCAGTGTCATATTTAATTATCACCATTAGATGTAACCTCCATAACCCATCCATTGCATCCCTCCCAAACCCATCCATTGCACTATTTATTGAGTGTTCCCTGGTGTTCAAGCTCTGCAATGTACTGAATAATGATTTCTCAGTGACCTTCTCCATATAGTTTCCAGGTTTATTAGTTGATCTTCCATGGTTGCTCTGCACCATCTGCTAGCCTCTGCCCACTCTGTTTTGAGCCTTTCTTGTTAAGCTATGTTTGGGGAAAAAGTGTGTCTAAGCTTTGTGCTTGTAGCACAGAATCGTAGCAGCCTGTGCAGTGCTGGTCTCTTGTGTGTGACTTGACAGAATTTGGGCTTTTCTTTCTTCCTCGGTTTCTGACTTTCACCCTGACTTTCTGATAAAGTATCTTCTGTTACTCCCTGCCCTCTGCTGTTGTGACCAAACCTTTAAAAATTTATTTCGCAGCTGGTGTTAACTTTCAGCCTCTAACATTGTCTCTGTATATCCTCCCCACTCAGGTGATTGTGGGCTTGCTGAAGTTCTGGCCGAAAACTCACAGTCCCAAGGAGGTGATGTTTTTAAATGAGCTGGAGGAGATCCTGGACGTGATTGAGCCGTCTGAGTTTGTGAAAGTTATGGAGCCTTTGTTCAGGCAGTTGGCCAAGTGTGTTTCCAGCCCACACTTCCAGGTGGGTTGTAGCCCAGGGAGGGGGATAGGGCACTGGCTTGTAACCCACTTGGCATGTGAGGGTGACACCACAGCTTTTGGGCTTGTCTTTGTGGCACATAGAGGCGTGACCAGGGTGACTATTGGGGTGACATGTGGTGGGAGGCTGTGAGAGCCCTCGCCACAACCACAGAGCAAGTGCATCCAAAGAGAAGACAAAGTGGATCAGTGGACCTCCTCCTGCTGCACTGGGCTATTCAGCACCATGTATTGCAGTGGGCTGGAGCTGGAGCAGAGATGCTCTGCCACCTCCTGTTGTGTCTAGCAAGCATAGAGGAGACCAGTCCAGTGTCACACTGTTGCAGTAAAACCAAGCTGGCTGCAGTATTGGAGGGGGGCCAACCAAAGAGACAGTGTGCAGAGAACGGACTTACGAATTATTCTGGTGTAGGTGGTAAAGAGTGAGGTACACTGAAAAAGTGCTAGAGTCTGCTGCTTTCTTGTTCCCACCAAAGGGAAGCTGGCTGTAGTACCAGGCTAAAACAATCTCTGTGGCTGGTAGTCTTAAGGTTTAAAAAGTCTAGGATGGTAGGACTTGCTAGTAGCTCCTAGCAGGTGTTCTTGGCTCACTGGTTTAGGTTGCCATGAAGAGTAAGTGCCCAGGAAGAAGACAGCTTGCTGGTGAAACACATGGCTGGCCCAGGTATGAGTGGGTTGTTAAATAGTGACATAGTGCTCCCATAGAGTGAGTGTGAGTGCACAGTGAGGCAGACTGGCTTTAGTCTCTCTTTTGTTACAGAGGGGTACAAAGTCATGTGTTTACAAACCAAAAATGAAGTCAGTCTAGGTCACATGTGTGTGTAAAAGATCACCCTTTCCTGGAAAGGACTGGGGGAGCCTGATGGAAATAAGCTGGACATGGGTTACTGGTGTGGTGATGAGAACCAGAGGACTAATGTGACCTTTGGGCGTGGAAAGGACTACCACAGGGAACTAAAGAGCTTGAATAAAGTAGGGTAAATGCCAGATGAGAGGCATCCTGTCCTTGATAGCAGCCCTCATCCGCTGCCAGCTTTTTGAAAAACAAGACTGAAAAACCTGAAAAGGTGCAAACAGCCTAAGAAAATTAACCCTGAAGGTGTCCAGTGCGGTCAGGCTGAACAGTCTCTGTGTCTACAGTTTGTTGGAGAGCAAAAGAGGAATGGACTTCTTGGTAAGGCTGAACACCTTGGTAGGGGGAGAGTTTTCTCTGAGTGGATTGTCTGTTAATCTAGCAGACAAAAGCTTAACGAGATCTGATAGTTGGAAACGAAACCTACATAAGTGAACACAAGGTGAGTTTCACTTTGTTTACTTGTGTGGAACAATCGTTGACGGCATATAGCGAGTTCTTCATCGTCTGAAATATAAAACACACTGGATGTCTCTCTTCCTAGGTTTTTAAGCCATTAGCTAGTGCTAAGACCATGGATTAGCCTGGTGATCTGCATTGCCCAGATTTTTGTTTAAATATGAAGAATTATAATTGAGTCTATCACTATGTGGGAACTCGTTAGACTAGTTTGTCTTGTCAGAGCAGGATGGCTGCCCTAACATTTTCCATATTTTCACCCTTACTAAATTAGGGGCATGAATTGTTGGCCTGGTGACTGAAGCACCCTCCAAAGCCCAGAGGGTGTCTGGTGTGGGTAAGAGCAGGGAGGAATGGAGCTTTACAGAGGACAGCCTGAGGAAATTAAGGTGGCTTGTGGCTAGTCTGAGCTGGGACCTGGAGTGGATGACTGTCCTCAAGTCTTGTGTGAAGGGTGTTAGAGTCATCAGTATATTGATGGTAGGCTTACCTAGTCAAGAACATGAGGTTTTCCCCAGGAAAGTGAGGATTCTCTAGCAGAGGCTAAGGGAAAGCAGGCTGGGTGGCAGGGATGAACAGCCTTGGGGAAGCTGGAGAAGTTCAGCTCTGCTGCCCATGCTGTGGGGAACCGTTTGCTCCTCAGCTGGGTGGTGGCAAGCTCTGGTCTCAGCACTGCACAGTTTACCTGTGCACCACAGGTGTTACTGGAAGGAGCCTCTCCAAGGATGGCTTTCTCTCCCACTGCAGGTGGCAGAGCGAGCGCTGTACTATTGGAACAACGAATATATCATGAGCCTGATCAGCGATAACGCAGCCAAAATTCTCCCGATCATGTTTCCAGCACTCTACAAGAACTCCAAGAGTCACTGGAACAAGTAGGTCTTTACGCATGCCCTAGCACTTGCTGCGCATGCAGGATTGCTTGACTTAGTAGCAATCTTGGGGCGTGCTGCTACACTGCAATGATGCGCAGCACCTGGTGACACCAGGTGCTGAGCCAGAGTGGTTGTTCATAGTATCAGCATGGAAAAGTGCCACAGGGGACCACAGTGGCCCACTTCTGCAAGCGGTCAGGTGCCTGCAGTGACCCACCATGGGGTCGTTGAGTCTACCCGGACTTTGATACCTGCATATCACTAATGCTGCAGGTCTCTTGGAGGTTTTCCAGCCTACACCTGGCTGCTTGTTCGCGTATATCACACAGATGCTGTCCATGGCCAGGGATGCTGGCTAATGCAGTGCCTGACTCCTCAAGTGCAGGAAGAATGGAGAAAGTAGAACTGAGCGGAAGTCCCATGTCAAATTATTGCACCCTGTGTCTGATTCCTCAATACTAGTCTGTTTTGTGGTTCTCCCATTAACTTCCTGATCACCTTTCTTCTGACTGCTTCTTCAGTTGAATCTTTACCTGCTTAATTGAAATTGTAAAACTCACGTCCTTTTAATAAATCAGCTAAAAATACTCAATCCACAGCTGAGATCCTAAAGTCTTCCAGCAAAAAAAACACACAAGAGACAAAAAAAAAAGTCATCTTTCCCTATTCCGGAGGGTGGGAAAAAAGCAAAATAATTAATTCTAGGCAGGCTGGGCAAGTCCAGGGCTTAGGAGTATACTGCAAAAGACAGGTTTCTCAGGTGGAACTTGTTTGCAGAGAGCTCCCCACTGGTCTGCTGTTTGACTGCTCTGATCTCTTCATTGTATCAGGAAGCATGAACTTGAGCCACCAGTCAAGGTTGCTCTAAAGACTGGGGTAGACATGAACGCATACCAATGCCCAGATACACACGCACCCCAACAGGCACACACGTGCAGATGGGCACATACATGCAGGCACACACACATAGGATGTGTGTGTAGATCTGGTTGTGTGCATGCAGACAGATGTGCACGAACACACTCTCACCCCGTGTTACTGCCTCTCCTGATTAGAGCTCAGAAAAGGACTTTTATGTTCTTGTCTGAAACCCTTCACCAGTTCTATTTCCTTCTTGCACCAGTCAAGATTCATGACTCTGCTGTTTGCCTTCTTGTCTCCTTCCAAGTGGTATGGCAGAAGTCCTGAAGGTGTTCTCTTATTTCTCCTTGTCTTTGTTTTAGCACTAACCGTATCTTCTCAAGGCAGGTTGAGTAGCTCTGATTCTCCTCTTCCTTCCCATAGCTCATCTGCTCCAATACTTTGTTAGACAGCCTGCATAAATCCAGTGGGGCTGTAGCTCTCTTCTTTATTCCATTTGTAGAGCTGGGGAGGCACAGATCTCAGTCCTCTGAGTCTCTCATCTTTTGCCTCTAGGTCAGCTATTTCAGAGACAGCTTCAATACTTGTTTTTATTCCCTGGGAGAGTCCTTGTCCTAGAGAGAGCTCACACACAGTTCAACCTATCCATAAATTGCTGACATGAAGTTGTCTTTTCTGCTGTGATATTCTTTGTGCTAGTTCCCATCTCCACAGGGCTGCTGAATGTCTGTGTTTTGGGCAGCTCAGTGACAAAGCTCATGACTGAACACTGGACAGCCCAAAAATGTCATTGTGTATATGGGAGGTGAACTGTGGGAGGCACTAAAGGTAGATTAGGTAAAGTCCCCTTGAGAACAGCCCTGAGCAGCTGCCTAGCATCCTTCCTTTCCAGTTTCTGTCTACAAGAAATAAATGCACGAATGCTTGTTTTTGCACTCATTAGTCTGACCACAGTCAAAGCAGACCTGTCCCAGTTGTCTTCTCTTTCTTCTCCATCTCTTTCTCCCTGTGCCATGGTTTTGTGGATGTGGAGGGGATTCTTCTGTGCTAGGGACTGTGCATAAATCTTCTGTCACATTGCTGTGGTTTATGAGTTGCTGCTGCTGTTAGCTCTAGTCTATGCTGCTGAGGCTAACACAGGGCTGAGAGCCTGGAGGATACTGCCACAACTTGTTCTTCTTTCCTCATTTCTTTGCAGGACAATCCATGGGCTGATCTACAATGCACTGAAGCTGTTCATGGAGATGAACCAAAAGCTTTTTGATGACTGCACGCAGCAATACAAGGCAGAGAAGCAGAAGTGAGTAAGAGTGTCTTGCCAAGTAACTTGAGCTCATCCTGGAGCCTCCTTGGGGTACAGTAACAGATATGTGTCAGTAGGCAGAGGGGAAAAGTGGTGCAAATCATTTCATCAAAAAGTAGGATTCCTCAGCAATAACTGTGTGTAGGGATGAGAAGAGATAAAATGTGTGCCCTTATAAAAATCCTTTCAATTCTGCTGAAGCAGGTAGCATGGAAAAGAGTGACAGAGTTTGCTGGGTCATGAGGAAATAAATTGCAGTGTAGAGGATACTCAGCTTTGCAGAGACGCTTATACGCTGCCTTGGAAATATTTACCAGTTCCTTTATGTTGTAGTGATGCCAGTGGAATCCTGCTGCTTTAGAAAGATTTTTCTGAAGAGCTTTGCTGCAGTGGGCATAATGCATCTTTCCTGCCACAGGATGCTTTCAATTTTCCATAATAAAGATGGAATAATACCTGGAATTTCAAAGAGCAAATGGTGGGAATAAAATCTTAGTTCAGCAAGTACCTATGCAACAATGCTGTAAAAAGAAAAAAAACTTTTTTCTTTCCTTGTGCTGGTTTTGGTGCTTGTATGACCTGCCTTGATGAGCTGAGTCAGTTAAGTAAGCTAGAGGAAACTTCCTTTTTTTCCTGGGTCTGTTTTCTGCTGACTTAGCGACATAAGATAGTGCTTCTCATTCCTGGGTGAGCCAGGGCTGCCACAGTGGTGGCAGTGGGGAGAGCAGGACTAACGCTGCTGGCAGTGGGGAGTTTGTGGATACATTCAGTTGTTTTGTGAAAGAGTAATAAATAACAAAGTTGAGATATGAATCAGAGCTTGAGGTTGGGTAACGTGCATAAGGAGAAATTAAGGTTTTGTTAACATGTAAATTGAGAGCAAACAAGATTTTTTTTTTTCCTATTCTAGGGCATTTGTGAGGCCCACAAGTCTCTGCACATATATTTTAAGTCACTGTGACAGCACATTTACTATGAGATCTACCTGGTGTTTTCCACCAGGAGATTTTTCTACCTGTTTAGCTTCTACACATGCTGACCTGCTGAGGGTGACTGATCCCAGTATTGGTGTGTGGCTGATGGAGCATTGCTCTGGAAAAGGTCAACAAAGCAGTTTAGAGCTGTGCAAGAACTGGATGGGTAGAGCTGTGCTGTTTTCTGTTCACGTTAAATGACAATTTTTTTCTCTAGTGCCTCTCTGCCTAGTCATAGAATGTCCTGAGTTGGAAAGGACCCACAAGGATCAAGTCCAACTCCTGTCTCTGCACAAGACAACCCCACAGTTCACACCATGTGTCTGAGGACGTCGTCCAGTCTCTTCTTGAACACTGTCAGGCTTGGGGCCATGACACCTCCCTGGGGAGCCTGTTCCAGTGCTCCACCACCTCAGCTAACGTCCAACCTAAAACTCCCCCGGCATATCTTCCTGACATTCCCTCGGGTTGTGTCCTTGGTCACCAGAGAGAAGAGATCAGCACCTGCCCCTCCTCCTCCCCTTGTGAGGAAGCTGTAGCCACGATGGAGTATGCCCCTAGCCTCCTCCAGGCTGAACAAACCAAGTGACTTCAGCTGCTCTTCATACGGCTTTCCCTCCAAACCCTTCACCCATTTCATGGCCCTCTTCTGGACACTCTCCAGTAGCTTTATATCCTTTTTATCCTGTGGCTCCCAGAACTGCATGCAGGGCTCCAGGTGAGGCCGCACCAGTGCAGAGCAGAGCGGGACAATCACCTCCCTGCCCGGCTGGCAATGCTGTGCTGGATGCACCCAGGACACAGTTGGCCCTCTTGGCTGCCAGGACACACTGTTGGCTCATGTTCAACTTGCCGTCAACCAGAACCCGCAGATCGCTCTCTGCAGAGCTGCTCTCCAGCATCTCGTCCCCCAGTCTGTATGTACAGCCAGGGTCGCTGTGTCCCAGGTGCAAAATCCAGCACTTGCCCTTGTTGAACTTTATGCGGTTGGCGATTGCCCAGTTCTCCAGTTTGTCCAGATCCATCTGCAGGGCTTTTCTGCCCTCGAGACTGTCAGCAGCTCCTCCCAATTTTGTGTCATCAGCAAAGTAGTAGTATTCCCTTAAGTCCTGTGTCCAAGTCATTTATGAAGACACTGACAAGTACTGATCCTAAGATGGATCCCTGTGGAACCCTGCTAGTGACTGGTCGCCAGCCTGACATAACCCCATTTACTGAACCCTTTGAGCCTGGCCCGTCAGCCAATTGCTCACCCACTGCATTGTGTGTTTACCCAGCTGTGTGCTGGATATCTTGTCCGGGAGGGTACTGTGAGAGACAGTATCAAAGGCTTTACTGAAATCCAAAAAGATCACATTGACAGGCTTCCCTTGGTTGACTAGGTGGGTAACCTTGTCGTAGAAAGAAATTAAGTTTGTTAAACAGGACTTTCCCCTCATGAACCTGTGCTGGCTGGACCACTGACTGCGTTGTCATTCAGATGTTTTTCAATAACTCCCAGAACAATCTTCTCCATGATTTTGCCAGGCACAGAAGTGAGACTGACAGGCCTATAGTTGCCAGGGTCATCTCTGTTGCCCTTCTTGTAGACTGGGACAACACTTACCAGCTTCCAGTCAACTGGGACCTCTCCAGCTTCAGAAAACCTTGTGCTGGGTCTTTATCCCAGATATACCTTTTGCTATGCTAGGTAACCAAATTTGGTAAAATGTCAGTTGAAAGCTTGATGGGTGGGATGTAAAAATGTCTTTTAGCAGCAGAATCAGAGACGAGTTTGCTTATGGCAAGCATGATACAATTCCTCAGCTAAGTGAGATTTCCCTGCCACAGGGACCCAGTCAAGGAGGCCTTTCTGGGCAAAAACAAGAAGGCTCAACTCTATTGTCACTAGCACAGCATTAACAGCCGTTTCTGGCTTGAAAAGTGTGACAATGTCCCCCTCTGAAGGGTTGCTAGAATTGGAAAGTTGTGAAAGGTCTGTAGGCACAGACTGGGAAACAACTGGACAGGGAAATCAGTGGCAGAAAAGAATGGGGTAGGACAGCAGGCTGGGGTGAAGAGCAGCTTATCCAGGCAAGGAGGTAGAAAGGAGGGTAGAGACTTTAGGTTGAGGTACAATGAAGAGCCAGGTTGGGGATGGTGGTGTTACTGTTATTTTTAATGTCAATGGATAGTAGGAATTGGGTGGGTAAAGGGATCAAATTAGAGGAGAAGTGAGGAGATCAGGGCTTGCTGGGCAAAGGGCTGGGACTGGACAGGACGTGGGACTATGGTGGGGAACAAGAGCATGCATTTGGAAAGATGAGTTAGAAACCTGAGTTTACTCAAGTAATACACCTGAATTCTTTGCTTAAGTTTATTGTGAAAATGTCTTCTCCATGTCTTCAAAATATCCAAGGAATATAAGCAAATCCATGTGCACTTAACACTGTGGCTGCGTGTTCTGGAGTGTAACAGAATAAATCATTGCTGGAATGAATGGGGTTAGAAAAAGCAGGTTTCACAGCAGGAAAGTGTTATTTAGTGGTATCTTCCTGGTGGAAGGAAATAGTGTCGTAGCTGAAGAGTCTGCCTTGGAGTTTGAGGTGACAGTCCTGCACTTCCCATCCTTGCTCTTCTTTCCACGGAGTGCCGTGACCTGCTCTGGTGAGCAGCAGGTCCCATTGCCTCCCTTTCAGTGGAGAAGACACACTGCGTCCACAGCTCATTTCTGCTGCCTCTCTGGCAGTGCTGATTGCAGACTATTCCTGTCACTGTACAGTAATGTGGCTTTGCAGTCAATTGCCATTTTCTTTTCAAACATGGAGATTTAAACAGAATAGAAACGGTAGGGTTTTTTTTTTTCCTAATAAAACCCATGAGGCTGTGAAGTCAAGTGCCTCCGGAGTAACACAGTGTGCGCAAGGCTGCCTGTGGGAATGCTGGCTGGATCACTATAATGCAGGATCGACTTTTAACTGTGTGGATGCCTTGCTTTCTCCACAGGACCTCAGCCTTGTTCAGTGAGACTGATGAGTTTGAAATTCTGTGGCTTCTTTACCATAGATAGAAAAAGGAAGAGAAACCTATGAAGTGTTTTCCCAAGGAGCTGCTAGACACCTTGTGCTGTGAACTAGAAAACAGCAGATGTGGGAAGGACTTCTCATGCAAACAAAGCCAATAAATGTGAAAGTGAAAAGGAGAGAGCTTGTAGGTATGCAATTAAGCTGCAACCAGATATTGAGACTCCTACTCACAAAAGGCTTAGCTATGTTTTTAAGTAGTTACCATGCTTACAAGTGATGTGCCGGCTCAGATCTGTCACCAGTGCACCCCTGCCTGTGCAGCTGCAGCCAAAGGTGGTGATGGAGGGACAGACTCTTTCTGGGACATATGGTGACTCTGTACTGTTCAGTGCAGATGGACTGACTGTGCCTCACTAATCTCCCCAGACATCTGGAAGCTGTTTGAATTATTGGAACCCTTCAGAAAGCAGTGAGGAGGTTGTGACAGATAGATAGTGTGTTGTCCTGAACCTGCCTTCTGGAAAAGTGTGAGGGCCTTTCTAGAGGTGTGGTGTCAGCCCTGGGGCCACCCTGACACCTGGGAGCAGCTATCTTGCCACCAGAGCAGTGGGAAAGAGAAGATCCCTCCTAATATAGCTCTTCATTTCCAGATGTCCTGCTGGTGGCTTTCTCATACAGCTAAGTAATGGATTTAGGAATGAAGAGAGCTGATGAGGTACACATCAGCTAGAAAGTAGGGCTGAGACTCCTGTAGACGTGGCACTGTTCTGTGAGGCATTGCTGTTTGGAAAGTTAGGATTCTCCAAAGACTCACGTGGGTGAGTGACACTTTCAGGTAAACTGCAGTGGAAATGTCTTAGTGTAGGAGGTAAAGCCAGGCTGACTGATGAGGCTGGAAGGAAGCTTCTTTTATAGAAGGATGTTGGACAGCTATAATAGTAAAGTCAATGTGGCGTCAAAATAAAGATGAAACTTGGTTTCATTCTTTGGAAATACTTGTTTGGCTGAAAAGAGTGATCACAGCTGTAAAGCTTTCAGAAGCACTGCTCTTAATCAGACTGGGTATTCTCTTTGCAAGGTGGACTTTTGCAATACCAGCTGAGCACATGATGGGTAAACTGGTGGATCTCGAAATGCAATGAGGAGTGCAGGGCTTCCCCGATGTTATTCAGACTGCTCTGGTGATCTGAAAGGAAAGACCTAGAGATGCATGTACCTGAATGACTGGATGGGTGCTCTTGGTTCACTCTGTACCAGACTAGTAATGTCATGTAGTCTGCCCAAGCAAAATTAGTTTCGTTACAGCCTTACATGGTTTTGCAGTAGATGCGATACTGGCAAAGTAGATGTTGCTTTGAGGGGGGCAGCGGCCTTCATGGTGTGAGGGCCTTTGTGGACAGACGTGTTGGTCTACATTTCCAGTGGCAAGATGGGAGTAGTACATATGTTTCTGATAACCAGCCTTTAAAAGGGTGCCAGAGAGATTGGGGATGAGGCAGAAAAGAGCTAGGGAAGATCAGTGCTAACTACTGGTCACAGTCTGCTGCAGAGATCTCCAGAGCTCTGTCAGAAAATGAGGTTTGGGTTAGTCATCTGGGGTTTGTTTTGGTTTGCTTTTTTTTGACCGTGTGTTCTCTGATGGAGTAGTCTGCTGCTTAAATTCTTGGCAGCTTCAATCTCATTTTTAGCCTACATTCTTACATATATTTCAAGAGTGTGAGATGATTGCAAAGTATAAGAACTTCGTTAGCATGGATAGATAGTGCACTAGAGAGATAACTAGCTGGGATGAAAGCCAGATAGTTAAATTCAGAAATAAAGCAGAGATCTTACGGCAGAGAGAGATAAAACCGGGCAGTTGAGTCCCAGCTCTATTAGGAATAGAACAGCAGTGTGCCCAGGTGGCCAAAAAGGCCAACAGCATCCTGGCTTGTATCAGGAATAGTGTGGCCAGCAGGACTAGGGATGTGATTGTTTCCCTGTACTTGACCCTAGTGAGGCCCCACCTTGAATCCTGTGTTCGGTTTTGGGCCCCTCACTACAAGAAAGACATTGAGGTGCTGGAGAGAGTTCAGAGAAGGGCAACGAAGCTGGTGAGGGATCAGGAGCACAAGTCTGATGAGGAACAGCTGAGGGAACTGGAGCTGTTCAGCCTGGAGAAAAGGAGGCTGAGGGGAGACCTGATCGCTCTCTACAACTACCTGAAAGGAGGTTGTAGCATGGAGGGTGTCGGTCTCTTATCCCAAGCAACAAGTGATAGGATGAGAGGAAATCACAGAATCACAGAATGTTCGGGATTGGAAGGGACCTCGAAAGATCATCTAGTCCAATCCCCCTGCCAGAGCAGGAACACCTAGGTGAGGTTACACAGGAAGGCGTCCAGGCGGGTTTTGCATGTCTCCAGAGAAGGAGAATCCACAACCTCCCTGGGCAGCCTGTTCCAGTGTTCCGTCACCCTCACTGAGAAGAAGTTTCTTCTCAAATTTAAGTGGAACCTCTTGTGTTCCAGCTTGAACCCATTACCCCTTGTCTTACTGTTGGTTGTCACCGAGAAGAGCCTGGCTCCATCCTCGTGACACCCACCCTTTATATATTTATAAACATTGATGAGGTCACCCCTCAGTCTCCTCTTCTCCAAGCTAAAGAGACCCAGCTCTCTCAGCCTTTCCTCATAAGGGAGATGCTCCACTCCCTTCATCATCTTTGTGGCCCTGCGCTGGACTCTCTCCAGAAGTTCCCTATCCTTCTTGAACTGAGGGGCCCAGAACTGGACACAATATTCCAGATGAGGTCTCACCAGGGCAGAGTAGAGGGGAAGGAGAACCTCTCTCGACCTACTAACCACCCCCCTTCTAATACACCCCAGGATGCCATTGGCCTTCCTGGCCACAAGGGCCCAGTGCTGGCTCATGGTCATCCTGCTGTCCCCCAGGACCCCCAGGTCCCTTTCCCCTACACTGCTCTCTAATAGGTCATTCCCAAACCTATACTGGAACCTGGGGTTGTTCCTGCCCAGATGCAAGACTCTATATTTACCCTTGTTATATTTCATTAAATTTTTCCCCACCCAACTCTCTAGCCTGTCTAGATCTCGCTGGATGGCAGCACAGCCCTCTGGCTTGTCAGCCACTCCTCCCAGCTTGGTGTCATCAGCAAACTTGCTGATAGTACACTCAATTCCCTCATCCAAGTCGTTGATGAATATATTGAATAGTATTGGTCCCAGAACTGACCGTTGAGGCACTCCACTAGATACAGGCCTCCAACCAGACTCTGCCCCATTGACCATGACTCTCTGGCTTCTCTCCTTCAGCCAGTTTGCAGTCCACCTCACTACCCGATCATCCAGTCCACACTTCCTCAGTTTTGCCGTGAGGATGCTGTGGGAGACGGTGTCAAATGCTTTGCTGAAGTCAAGGTAGACCACATCCACTGCTCTGCCATCGTCAATCCACCTTGTTACGTCTTCATAAAAGGCTATGAGGTTGGGTCAAACACGACTTCCCCTTGGTGAAGCCATGTTGACTGTCCCTGATGACTCTCTTATCCTTGATATGTCTTAAGATGGCACCAAGGATAAGGTGTTCCATCACTTTCCCAGGGATGGAGGTGAGGCTGACCGGTCTATAGTTGCCCAGGTCCTCCTTCTTGCCCTTTCTGAAGACCAGAGTGACATTTGCTTTCCTCCAGTCCTCAGGCACCCCTCCCGTTTCCCAAGACTTGGCAAAGATGATGGAGAGTGGTCCAGCAATGACTTCAGCCAGCTCCCTCAGCACCTGTGGGTGCATTCCATCTGGACCCATGGATTTATGGATGTCCAGATTGCTTAACTGGTCCCTAACCCAGTCCTCATCAACCGAGGCAAACTCCTCCATTGCCCTGCCTTCCTCTGGGGCCTCAGGGGTACGGGGCTCCTCAGGACAGCCTCCGGCAGAGTAGACAGAGACAAAGAAGGCATTCAGTAACTCTGCCTTCTCTGTATCTTCTGTCACCAGGGCACCTACCCCATTCATCAGTGGGCCTACGTTGCCTCTGGTGTTAGTTTTATCTGCCATGTATTTGAAGAAGCTCTTCCTGTTGTCCTTGACCCCTCTTGCCAGGTTTAACTCTAAGGAGGCCTTAGCTTTCCTAGTTGCCTCCCTACATCCTCTGACAACAGCCTTATATTCTTCCCAAGTGGCCAGCCCCTCCTTCCGTGATTTGTAAACCCTCCTCTTCCACTTGAGTTTGCCCAGCAGTTCCCTGTTTAACCATGCAGGTCTCCTGGCTCCCTTCCTTGACTTCCTGCGCGTCGGGATGCACTGATCTTGAGCTTGGTAGCAGCAGTCCCTGAATGTTAACCAACTATCTTGGGCCCCTTTACCTTCAAGCAGCCTTGCCCACGGGATTTCCCCCAGCAATTGTTTGAAAAGGTCGAAGTCGGCCCTGCTGAAGTCCAGGGTTGCAATTCTGCTCGGTATTCTGCTCCCACCACAGGAGATTCTGAACTCCACCATCTCATGGTCACTGCAACCAAGGCAGCCCTCAACGTTTACTGCTTCAACCAGACCCTCCTTGTTAGCGAGGACGAGATCCAGCAGCGCACCTCTCCTAGTCGGCTCCTCCACCATTTGTATCAGAAAGTTATCGTCAATGCACTGGAGGAACCTCCTAGACTGAGGCTGGCTGGCTGAGTAGTCCTTCCAGCAAACATCAGAGTAGTTAAAATCCCCCATAACAACCAGAGCCTGTGACTGTGAGGCCACGCTCAGCTGCCCGTAGAAGGCCTCATCAACATCCTCACTCTGATCTGGTGGCCTGTAATAGACTCCCACGACAGTGTCACCCCTGCCAGCCTGCCCCTTAATTCTCACCCACAGACTCTCAACTCGCTCCTCAACCGCACCTGGACAGTACTCTATACATTGTACTTGCTCTCTCACGTAAAGAGCAACTCCACCACCACGCCTGGCTGGCCTGTCTTTCCTGAGAAGGACATAGCCGTCCATGACCACATTCCAGTCATGTGAGCTGTCCCACCATGTCTCTGTTAATGCCACCAGATCATAATCCCCTGACCGAACGCAGGTTTCTAACTCCTCCTGCTTATTCCCCATGCTGCACGCATTGGTGTACAGGCACTTCAGGGAGCGAGCCGAGTACACCGATTTCACCCTAGGGGTATGGGGGCCCTCCCGGTCTTTATGGATTCCAGTGTGCTGCCCCACTGATGCAAGCCCAGCTACAACCCCATCCCCCTTCAAATCTAGTTTAAAGCCCTCCAAATGAGCCCCGGTAATTCCTGTCCCAGCATCCTTTTACCCCTGTGGGATAAACCTTTCCCACATATCACTGACCGGACTGGTGTCTTATAAAACCAGCCGTTATCAAAGAACCCAAAGCCCTGCCTGTAGCACCAGTCCCAAAGCCAATCATTTACGGACTTAATTTTTCTATTCCATCCCACATCATCACCCAAAAATGGAAAGAGGGAAGAGAAGATAACTTGAGCCCCAGACTCTTTCACCATTCGTCCCAAGGCCTTGAAGTCTCTCTTCATTTCCCTCAGACTACAGGATGCCGCTTCCTCCCCATCTGTCTGGAAGATCAGTAGGGGGTAATAGTCCGTTGGGTGCACCAGTTTGGGGAGCGCCCTGGCGATGTCCCTGATCCGAGCTCCAGGTAGACTACAAACTTCCCGATGATGAGGGTCAGCTCTGCATATCGGGCCCTCCGTCCCTCTCAGAAGGGAATTGCCTACCACAATTACCCTTCTTTCTTTTTTATTGGAGGCAATAATGGCCTCAAGTTGCACCAGGGGAGGTTCAGATTGGATATGAGGAAAAATTTCTTCACGGAAAAGGTTGTCGGGCATTGGAACAGGCTGCCCAGGGAAGTGGTGGAGTCACCATCCCTGGCGGTGTTTAAAATACGTGTAGGTGAGGTTCTTAGGAACATGGCTTAGTGCCAGAGTTAGGTTAACGGTTGGACTAACGTGATCTTGTGGATCTCTTCCAAGCAAAATGATTCTGTGATTCTATGGAAGTGGCAGTTTGTCCCTCTACGTCTGTGAAGCACCAGGAAAATATCTGTTTGATATCCAAAATTGTGTCATTGCTTTACTCCAGAAACCAGTTGCTGTGCTCCCCTCCTGCAGCACAAAGCCAGGGAAAAAGCACCTGTTCAGCCAGTGCTGCCACCCTGTGCTCTGAGGCAAAGGAGAACATGCCTGCCTACCTCCTGCTAGCTGCAGCGTGTCCCCTCTTCTTGCCATATCCCACCTGTAGGTGAAATTAGGGGTCTCTGAAGGACAGAGCAGCTCTTCCCCTTGCCGGCATGTTTCTGCTGTCTCTTGCTTTTGTCTTTCTGTGGGTGAAAGCTGCACTTTCCCTGGGAGTTCATGCTTGTGCGCTCTGTCTCTCTCTGTCTATCTCTGTCTCTCTCTGTCTCTCTCTCTCTCTCTGCAGGGGAAGGTTCAGGATGAAGGAACGAGAAGAAATGTGGCAGAAAATAGAGGAGCTGGCCCGGCTGAACCCCCAGGTGGGTAGCAGCAGGACCTATGATGAATGAGGCAAGAATGTGCTAGGGGTCTTGGCCTGCTTCCTCAGTTCATGGGAGCAGGCTCTAAGCGCCTGATCGCAGTCTTGTGCACACAGCTGCAGCAATGGTCTGTCCCTCTCAAGACCTAGGGTCTTGGGGATGCTGGCAGTAGTTTACCAGCCTGGCCCCCTCTAGCACTGACCTTTAAGTAATGCCTTATAGAGAGCATGTACATGTTCATGGACTCCTTTCTCAGCTGTGGCTGCACATGTAGTGTGCTGCGGCTCAGAGGGCACAGGTAGGCATGGAGGATAGGAGAAAATATTCCTTTCCTGTCTTGTGTACTGACTGCTACCTTTGTGGGTGCCAGAGAGGATGGCTGGAAGAAGTGTGACATGCTGTGTTAGGATGCTGGGGCAGATGGCTTGGTGGTGGATGGCGTGCTGACTCTCCAGCTCTCTGTGTTGTCTGCAGTACCCCATGTATTACGCACCTCCACCATTGCCCCCTGTATGCTGTATGGAAACAGAGACCCCAACTGCAGAGGATATACAGCTACTGAAGAAAACAGTGGAGACAGAGGCTGTGCAGGTGCGTAAGTGACTAGGGTCCTTCCACAATTACTCTCAGACCAGCCAGGACATCAGCATAGTCAGTCCAGGGTCCCACAGCCAGAACTGGCTCCTTCCAAAATGTTCTGAGAGTAAATGCCCCTATTCTCATCCCTGATTGTTGGAGGTCAACCTACATACAGTCTGAAGAGTGGAGTTTATCTAACCTTCCCATTCTGGAAAAAGTGCAAATGGGACTTTTCTGTGTCTTTAACGTCTGTATTTGGCTCTCAGCCTGTTCTGCAGCATGCTGCAGTGTCACCCAGCATATCCTTGAGTGGTTGGAGTCAAAGGATGGGGAGGCTGGAGGGGTGCAGGGGTTTCCTACTGAACTCCTTTGGTTTGTCTGTAGATGCTGAAAGACATTAAGAAGGAGAAAGTTTTGCTGCGCCGGAAATCTGAGCTTCCTCAGGACGTCTACACTATAAAAGCCCTGGAGGCCCACAAGAGAGCAGAAGAGTTTCTCACCTCAAGCCAGGAGGCTCTCTGACGGGCTCAGGAGCTGGCCCAGGAAGCTCTGCCCCATTTTCTACCCCAGGGGTCACAGAAATGCACTCGGTTCTCATGTATAAATAAGGAACGAACACGGTGAGCTGTGCCTGTCCTCCACTCCATCTGCATCCCTCCAGGGTAGATCTGGTTTTATGTTATAACTTGTATCTCACTACTGTCATGTCCTCCTGCTTTTCCTCCTTCTTCCTACTTCTCCACCTTGGGTGTGCGTGTGTGAAAGGAGCCTCCCTGACCTACAGTTTTATCAGCCCAGGCAGGAGTTGCTTCATTTACAGCTCCTGCCTGGTTATTACTCTGCCTGGGAGCCAGAGCCTTACTGCCCCACAGCACAGGCTCTGTGTTGGCTGGCGACAACCACACGTAGCCCAGCATGCTGCTACGAGGCCTAGCTGCCCACCTCTGCCATGCCTGCCCCCACACTGCCTGTGCAGGCAAGCCCTGCCTTGGTCAGAGGTCAGGCTGAGCTTTGGCAGAGTTTGTGGTGGCTCTGCTGCCTCTCCGCCCTACCTTGGGGTGCAGCTCCGCAGCTGGAGAGTCTTACGTGCAGTGGAGGAGATGTTTGCTTCCACCTTTCTTTTGCCTCAAGCCCCTTGTTCTGTACCCCTGTCAGTGGAGTGGGGGTTCAGTGCTTCACCACCCCCAGTAAAGGCTGGGTGCAAGCACTTCATACTATTGCAGCCCTCCCTTTAGAGCATCCTTAGAAGCTCTCTTGTGGGAAAGTGAATTACTTCAGCTGTTTGTGTTGGTCCATGCTGACTCATCTCCATCCCGGTGTCTTAGGTTAACTGTGGGCCCGGAATTAACTTCCTGCTTTGTAGCAGGTGTCAGCCACTGACTTCTGCTTTCTTCCTCTGCCTGCTCAATTAAAATACTCCTGCAGCCCTCCCTTTGTCACCATATCCCATCCTTAGCTCTGCAGTGGCCAAGGTTTCTAGGGAGCTTGTGCTGCTAAAGTCATTTCTGCAAACTAATGGAAGCAACGGATACATGTTACGGGGCCAGGTGCAGTTTGTGAGTGTTCAGTTGTCTCCTCGTTATGATCAATGGCTAGGTGCTACTGCTGAATTGCTTCCGTGTGTGCTCTGAGCAAAGTTCTCCTCGCCCTGTTACTTTGACACCTGCTGGTGGCCTGAGGCCCTTGTTACTTATCATATGGTGCATCAGCGACTTGTGCTAATTTAGCATTTAGAGCGCACTTGCTGATAGCCCAGGGGATTGTGCAGCACTCAGGTGCTGCTGTGATCCAGCTTTCTCCCCTACTTTTTGTCGTGCAGATTCAGTCCCAGACCAAGGTGCCACCTCAGAGAGGCTGGCTCACGAGAGAAAAGCTGCCTTGCTTCTTTACCTGCTGTATTTGCTTTTGTGACACGTAAGCTTAAGTGGGTTTGCAATAGTGCAGGGAGCTTACGAGGTTGGTGCTAGTCTGACACTGCTTTGCAGCACCATGGGATGTTGCAGAAGGTCCTCCTGTATCTGCTCATCACCAGTAAACCATTCCCAGGTCAGAGGTTCATCTGCTCTAATCTTACTGCTAGTGTGCAGCTCATCTTTCCTTCAACCCAAACTAAGCTGTTTTTTCCCTATGTATCCTGTACCCCTTGCCCTATTTAGATGTCTCTCAGCTCAGCTCTCATTAGGCATGATGCCACCATCTCTTAGGAGCAGCTGGCAAGCATGAGTTATGTTTGAGATCATCCACAGTCACGCACAACCCCATTGCTTCCCCTCTGCTTCATGCAGTGGGCCAGTTCATCAGGACACTTATGAAACACCTCAGGGAGGTTATTGCTTATTTTGAACATTAGTCTAAGCTCGTGACCAGTTGCCAATCAATTACCTCATGCCTGGCACAGCACATAGACGTGCACTGGGTGATGCCGGATGGCGCACAGGAGTGGCCAGCAGCTCGGGGCACAGTGGAGACAAGGATGGCTGAGCACCACCTGCAGCAGGGCTCAGGCTGGGGAGGATGTTTCTTCCCGTTGCAGTACAAGCTTTCCAACTCCTCCACTTAGCCTTGCTTTATAAGCCGCCACCTCATTTTTAGAGCACTACAGCATGTGTGCCTTCATTCGAGCCTGCTTGCAGCTCAGCAGTGGCTACATTTCCCTGCTGCGGGCTGCTCTGCTCACAGAAAGAACAGACACCTCTGGGGCACAGAGGCAGTTGCTGTCCTGCAGATGGTCTGTCTCTGCCAGCCGTCCCTGAGCATGGCAAGAACGCTGCCAGGGTCGTCCCATGTGCAGGGGCAGGACTGTAACGCATCACAGCTATGTGCCATATGGCTTCATAGCTTTGTGTGTCTTGTTCTGGGTCAGGGAGTTTATGCTTAGTACCTTCACCTGGCCATTAGTTTGCTGCCTATTCATTCCAGTGTCCTGGACATCTAAGAAAGGGACCATGTGAGAAAGGGGAGGAGCGTGTTCACCCTCTCTGCCACACATCCTGCTCATACACAGACCTGCATCTGCCATGCTACAGCTGCCCATTGCACAACACTTGGTTTCTTGCATTAGCGCTGCTCATTTCTGCTTATGCCTTTCCCCACATCAGCCAAATGGACAGAACTGGAGCTGCCTCTTCTGCTTCACCTGGCTCCCTCCTCCCAAGGGAACAAGCAAAACTAACTACTGCATTCACCCCCTGGACACAAGTATTAAGCTGCTTACAATTCATATGTACATATGGTGTACTTTATTTTCAGTAGAGCATTACATAGTATGAAAGTGTTGGATTTTGTACAGATGTCCCTGTATGTACAGAACTAAATAAAACCGATCTCTTGGAAAGACACATTGGACTCCACCTTTGATACTTCAGCACACAGCCCCTGTCCTGGGAAGTGGGGCCCTAGTGTGGAGAGGGACTTCTCCAGCACTGACAGCATGGGGACAAATCCAGTGTTTGTCCCAAGGGAATCTGGGCAAAGCTGGTCAAGCCCCCTCCCTCCCCATGCACACAGGTCAGGCTCCTTGGAGGCAGAGGAAGCCAACACAGGGACATTACAGCAACTTACATGCCAGCCAGAACCAGGAAAGAGGAGCAGGAAGGTAAGTCAGACAATGTCAATGGAAGAAACTGGAAGGTTGATGCTGGCAAGTCCCATCACCACCCGCCTCTAAGGCGGCAGGTGCCTGCCTCATCTGCACGGCAGAGAGACGACTGGGGTCAGTAGTCCCCCCGCTGCAGCTCGGCCCTCACTTCCACTCAGGCCTGGGGCCGCTGAGGCTCTGCCGAGCCTGCAGTGTGCGCTGCACCACGTCCTTCCACTGGTCCTCTGAGATCTGGCTGGCCCAGGCAGGGATGCCCAGGGCGGGAAGTCTCACGCTGGCCATCGTTTTCTTCACCAGTTCCACATGCTCTGGAAAGAGAGAAGGCATGACACCGCGGCCGAGCACGCCGCCGGGCGGCCGGGAGGGCCCGGCAGGAGACACCATTACCTGCATCCATGGGGATGGAGCTGCGGCTGCTCTGAGCCGTGGCACCTTCCTCCGGCGCCTCCTCCTCCTCCTCACTGTCCGCCGGCGGGTCAGGCAGGTGCAGCCTCAGCATCTGCAGCGAGAGGCAGGCAGCGCGATCGGGCCTGCTCCCCTGCCCGCGGGGCCGCGCCGCCCTGCCGCGGCTCTCCCCCAGCCCGGCCCAGACAGATAGGAAGCGCTGGGTGGTACCTGCAGCCGCTCCTGCAGGCCGGGGCCCGCCTCAGCGCAGCCCTCCAGGCCGGCGGGGAGGCCCGCCTCGCCGGGGCCCTGCTCCGGCTCCTGGCTCAGTGGCTGGTACAAGTACCCGCCGCTGCCTTCCTCCTCCTCCTCCTCCTCTTCCTCGTCACCGCTCCAGCCCGCCGCGCCATCGGCGGCCTCCGGCGGCCCCGGCTCCTCGGGACACACCCGCCCCGGCCCCATGCTCTGCGCCACCGCCATGCACCGGGCGCGGCGCCGGGGACGCTCGGCCACCGCCCAGAAGCGCCGCGGCCGCCACGGGGCACTGTGGGTGTTGTAGTCGTGGGGCGGCGCGAGGGGGGCACGGGCGCGCGCCGCCGCTGCCCCGCCCTCTCCAGGCATCGCCATAACGTGCCCGGGCAACGGGGCGGCGCAGGGCAGGGCAGGGCACCACCCCACCCCCGAGGCGGGCCCGGGCGCAGCACACTGGGAAAGGCCCCGCGGGGCCGTGCCAGGCCGAGGCGCCCCGGCGGGGGAGGGCGCCCGCGGTCCTGGGCAGGCGGGGCGGCGCCGGACTACAAATCCCAGGGAGCGGTGGGCGCGGCCGTCAGAGCGGGACTGCCGGGGCGCCTTCCTACTGCTAGGTATGGGACTAGGGCTGAGAGGGTCGGGGGCTGAGGGGGGTCGGTCGTTGGGGCGAGGCGCCCGCGCCGCCCTCTCGGGGAGCTGGTGGGGTTGTTGGGGATGGCCGCGGCGGGCGGAGGAGCTGGAGCTCCCGCCGAGCTCCTCCGCGAGGGCTGGGCACGGGGCTCGGGGCTGTTGCCCTTGGCCGGGGGGGGGCAGGGCCCTGAGGCGGCGGTTGGAGGCGCGGGGCGGCCCTGGGGGGCTGCTGCAGGGGGCGGCCAACCGGCTCCGCGCCCTCGTGTAACCGCCGCTGGGCGGTCCTTCTCTATCCCCGCAGGACTGTGCGATTTCAGCCCATTTACGCTTTCCCCCAGGCTTCGCCACGTTGATGGGCTTGGGGTTTCACGCCTGGTCCTTCAAGGCAGAGCAAAGGCTGACGGCGGTGAGCCCGGCCCGGCTGTGCTCGATGCTGCCCACTGAGCCCAGCGAAACGTTCTGCATGGCGGGTCCTGGTGCTGGCGTGGCAGCAGGTGCCGGGGAAGAAACAGGTTGGCCTTTGCTTGAGCCAGAAATGCCACGTTCGGCTGTGGTCTCGGTTTTCCTGAGCCTACTGCCTCTGAAGGGTTGCCCTCTGCATGGCAGAAACAGCTTAACGTTTGCCAGAGGCTGAGGCAAATTCCTGGCAGGGAAGAGGGGGTCAAGGAATGTCTCAGAAGCTTAGGTGCATTCCATAGGGAAGCAGCAATGGGGTTTGGGAGGCAAGGTGAAGACTGGGAGAAGTCAGCTTAATAGCTGCAGAATCTTAGCTGGACTTTGAGCAAATGTAAATCAGCCATGGGCAAAATATTTGGGCAAAAGTAAGGAGGCGGTGCTGCAGTCTGCAGGGACAGTCACTGGAATGAATTCCTGCCTGAGCAGTGTGGTCTATGATTTCTGTGTCTAATACGAGCTTCTAGATAGGTCTCAGTTAACGAGCCTAGGGGCTGTTCTAGCACAGTCTAGTTTACCAGTGCTGGAATTGCATTGCGAGTGTCTAAGCTGCTGAATGTGCAAGCTTGCAATTTCACACTACCTTAGCATAGTCAAAGCATCAGATAAATGTCAAGCATGAGTAAAGAAAGCTGTTTGTTCTCATGCTATTTCTAACAGTAAGTTGTATGTACTTGAAATAGAACTATCTATATGGTCTTCTGTGAGCTGACTGGGCTATTTTAAGTGTTACTAAACCTTGTTAGCTGGCATCTTTTGGGAGACGGGACTGAGGCAGCCACACGGTAGAATTTGCTCTCTGGAGCAACTTTGCAGGGGCAGTTGGCTGCTCTGCTTGGAGTGGTACTGTAATTTTGAGGGTGACAGAGCGAACCCTTGAAAATCCAGGCCACTTTCTGCTGGTGTTCTCTCCCTTGCTGTGGGAATTGACTGCAGCAAGGCTAATCTGAGCAGCTTTCACAAATGGCTCTAGGTTTCTTTCTCTGTGTGTAGATGAATGAGGCAGCCCAGTGAGCTCTCTTTGAACAAAGAAGTGGATCCTAGGATAAATATTTTTGTTCTGAGATTTTCATCTGGCTGCTGTATTGGAGATGGTCTGTAGCTTTCAAGCTCAAAGGAAATGTTTTTGTAGTTAATTGTAGGGAAAGTCTAACACAAATAGAACAAACAGCTGAAAAATTTGTCCGTATAAACCATGATTGCTCATTTCTTTTTTTCCCTCTCTCCAGCTACGCCACTTTACTCAGGTCACCGCAACAGTTTGGAAAGATATGCTATTGATAAATTACTGAGTGACTTTTCTGGTGATCTCAGATGGCTATATGCTGTACTGGTAGACTCCTGTTAGGTATAAGCTGGGGCAGTTAGGATGGAGGTTGTTTCAGGCATCATGTGTGTCTTCAGACAACAGGACAGCCAGAGATTTGGGAGCGCTGTCTGTAGGTGCTGTATTCGAAGAATGCAGAGCTGACTTCAAAATCTGGTTGTTCCCTTGCTTAGTAGTGAAATGCCTGTGGTGAACTACTGCGTTCTCTTTGCTGGATGTCAGCGCTGACAAAGAACAAGGGAGGTCCATGGTTGTTTCTCTGCTAACAGACTCGTAAGCTTCCACTTGTGGTCGGGTGTCATGCCTGACTGCTGTGACAGAGCCAGTCTGTGGTCACCCCGTGGCCATTGTTGCACCACTTGCTCTGGAAGTGTGTACCTGGGCTTGTGGTGCTGTGCACAGTCTGTGGAGGGTTGCAGGCATTTCTGTGGAACCACAGCAGGTTATTTTGAGCACTTTTTAATTTTAGCCTCTCTGTGCTTAGTGGCACAGGAACAGCTCATTGCTGTGCTCACTTAATTTCCAGCATCGTCAGCGTTGGGTAATTCAACAGTAGGTGAACTGTAACCTGATTTTTAGAAATGTTCTTATTCCTGGCAATTAACAACAGGACCTACCAGGATTTCAACCTGAATATCTCAGTGTTTGACTGTAACTCTGGATAGATTATGCGAGACCAGAGAAACGGGGAGTTATGAAGATTGCATGATTGCTGCCTGTGTGAGTGGAAAATGAAATGAAAAGATCTGTTAGTTTTTGGAGAGGTGAAGTGGGGAGCTGACACCTGTATTGGTGAAAGCAAGCGTTGGCTTGAACAGAAGCACACGTGCACTTCTGTGAAGGAGACACCCGAGTGCATCGTCAGGATGCTCAGTGCATTGCTTCTCCCCACTGAGACGGGGGGAAGAGGGGCAGACAGAGCTTCCTGATCTAAGGTGAGCGAGCGTATGCTGAGCCAACAGTATGTGGGACTGCAGTTTCTTTGGTCATGTTTCACCTAGAAAATCTCTCGCTGTATGAGAAACCTGCACTTGTTTTGATGGGGCTTTTTGATCTCCCTATAAGGTCATAGTTCCTGGGGGCACTGGGGTGTGATTCCAGCTGGACATGCTGAATCAGTCAAAGGAGATTCTTCAGACCTTCAATCATCTTCTGCTGTGAGCACAGATGAACTATGGAGGCTGCTTTAAAAGAGAGAGGCGCAGCTCTGGGGAGGAGAGGGGTGGCTCAGCAGGATCCAGAAAAGGGGCACACACTTAGCTCACTGACTGTGCGAATCCTCCTCTTACTCTACTGGCTTTTGGCAGTAGCAATAGCTTCTGTGATTTAAACAATTCAAGCTTAATTTTTCTGTGCTGTGAAAGCCCTTCCTCTGATCCGTGATGAATGTCAGTGTCTCTAACTGTCCCTTTGGTTTGCAGTAGAGAGTGAAAAAGCACCTGGTTCACCTGAGCTGGGATGTGTCCCACCTCCTGCAGACAGTGCCCTACCGGTTCTCTGGTACAATTTGCCTCTATCTGATCAATATTTATGTGTGTTATAGCCTACATCCCTGTTGCTGGTGTCCTAAATGAGAAATCACAGTATATATTTTGTATAACTTAATATTGTACAGTTAGGGGAAATTTTTAATAAATTTTTTCATGTTGATTTTGCCGTTTCCCCCTCCTGGCTGTACCCTATATAATCTTTAAAGAAATCTAAGGCATGCTGCCTAATGTCAAGTGTATTAATGCCTCCTACTAGTAAGTCCTTATAGGAATTATGTTGGAAAGTGGTGTGTTTATGTCCTCATTTATATCATATAAATTATTATTGGAAATGAAAACCTGAAATGGAACTGAATAGTGTGCATAGTTGTAGGGTAGAAAATAACTTTTCCCTCAAAATATGTGTTTAACTTGTATTTGCAGATGGTGCAGAGAGGGGAATTGCAGGAGGAAAATGGACTTTGGGACAGAAGACTGCTCTAATGAAACGATTTCAAAAAAAGGCATGAGAGGAGAGAGGCTAGAAATGGACACAGAAAGCATGGCGGGGGTCCTCAGGAGGTGGGGCTTGTGCAGGGGAGAGAGGGGGGTGGACCTGTGCGTGGCTGAAAAGGGGAGAACAAATGCTTGGCGAAGGCAGGAAGACATGATGGTTTTGGGGCAGGGTTGTGGGCAGTGGCAGAAGAGGAAGATGGAGTCTGGCTGGATGTTTTCATTACAGTGCAGAGAAGAGCACTAGGGTTTGGAAAAGCCCTGGCATCTTGTTAAATCCTGTGTTTTCCTTTGCCTTTTAATATAATAACCTGTAAGGATCACTTCACACTTCTAATTGTTTTCTTTTCATAAAGTGAATGAGTGTTTATGCATGCCCTGGATCTGATGAGTGACAGCAAGAGACTGTGCTGGCTCAGCTGTGTTTGCTCTGTATGGGTGTCCCCTTCCCCAGCCAAGGACAAGGGCAGCCAACTTCAACCCCATCACCCCCACCACTGCCCCGGACCTGCCTATACCCACATGCCTCCTGGGAAGGGCTAATATCTGAAAAAAAAAAAACCAAACAAACAAACAAAACCCCCCAAAAACCAAAAACAAACAAGCAAAAAACAAAAAAAAACCACCCACAAACCAAAAAAAAAACCCCAAAACCACCACCAAAACAAAAAAAACCTTTCCCAGAAGTCGTAATTGTAGGAAACAACGTTGCAGCGTTGTTGCTACATCAACATCCTGCTATAGCGAAACCCACTGGGCCTTGAGCTGCTGCTTCTTGGTTGACCAGATTAACTTCTTAGGATGTGCAGCCTTTCGTTTCCTGTCTTCTGATGACTAATCTTAATTATGAAACTGTACGGCAGGGTAGCCAACTCCTGTTGGAGTGAAAGGACCAGTGTCCTGCTCTGGCAGCAGCATATCCCTCGGCCCACGGCTTGAGTAAGCTCCAAGGAGTGAAAAAGACTTTCCCCAGCCTTTCTGGCAAAAAAAGCAAGCAGCTTGGTACAATGCCTGCCTGCCATACCAGGCTAGTGCACTCCTCTAGCCCAGGAGGAACCAAGTGAAGAACTTGGAAGTAAGATTAATCCTCTTAATCTTCCAGGATCAGGCTCAGTCTGAAGGGTGTTGAAAATATTGGCACTGGTGATAAAGTCCAGTTAAGCTCCTTGAGGAGTCTCTTACAGAATCACTTAACCAAGAAGCTATTTTTGAGGAACATATTGGTTAGATTTTTTTTCAGTGGTAACTCATGACTGAGGCAGGAAACATATTTAGATATGTGAAGTCTTCAGAATAGCCCAAAAGGTGACTTTGGTGATCTCCATGGAAACTCATCTATTCTGTAATTTTCTGGAGGACTTATACAAGAGCTGCTGCCTGGCTCTAAAAAAATATATTAATTTAAAAATAAAAAATCCTACTAGATCTGAATTTAGGGTGGTCCCAGACATACAGTGAAGCATGGCTTGTGGCAGAGAGGGGCTGTTCCTGGACCCTTCTGGAGCAGGTCTGATGGAGAAAAGCTTGATGTGACTTTCTGGTTTGCTGACTGCAATTTAGGTTGTGGTGGTTGCTGTAGGAAGAAGCAGCTTTGCACAAGGCACTCCTTTGCCTATGCTTATTTGTTACAAGTAATGCTGCATGATACTTTCTGGTTGGACTTTGCACATGTCTTGGTGCTGTAACTTTGAGGCACAGGGCATGGTCTGGCTGCTGGTCTGCATTCTGGGGAAAAAAAAAAGAAATCACTTTAAAAAGAAATTACTCAAATTTTGCTGAGATTTAGGAGTTCTGGAATGAAGCGACTGGTTTCTGGATGCTTTCGAACTGTCTGTAGTGTGCATGGCTGGAGCTGGAAGCAGGAGCTCCCTGTTGGGCAGCATCTCTGACCCTTTCCCCAGGTGCAGGTGGGCCAGATGCTGCGGTGACCTGGTTGCTGATGGGCTGTACCAGTGCCTGGTTATGCATAGTGGCTCTGCATGGCTGAAGGTCTGGGGGAGGCCAACAGCAGCAGAGCAGCATGATGCTGGCCCTTCTTGCTGCTCCCTAGCTACTTCAGAAACTTTAAACAGGAGGAAAGTCCTTCTTCTGGAAACTCACTGCTTTCCAAAAAGAAAAGACAGAGAAAATGTGTAGGAATTTTAGTCCTTGTTCTAAGGCATCCGTAAATTTCTTTGCATTCTGCAAATACTAAAACTGGGTGGCGGGTGGGAGCATGCTGACTGCATCTTCAAAGAAGTTCGAACCAAGCAATGAAAAAGAGAATTTTCTTTAGGCTGTCTGAAACACAAGTGTCTTTTCTAATGGCTGTTTTCCAGCTGTGAGGAAACTGCTAAAGGATCAAAGTGACCCACGTTTTCAGAAGCACCTGGGCAGGACTGTGCTCCAGATCCTTAGATCCAAAGGAGAATCTCTGCAAAAATCAGCTGCGGAGACTTCTCTAAGAGCTGATCTAAGCCATCTGTTTGAAGCATGAAGCCTATCTGTTTCTTAATTGAGATACGATGTTATAAAATTTTAATAGATGTGCCTGGATTTGCTGCAGGAGAAAAAGGCTTTATTCTGTTCATTAGCAAAGAGCTTTCTCCCCAGACTACGGGGTTTCTGTTTTCTTGTGTTTCATTAAGCTGGACCTTAGTGTTCAAATCAATGAGTCCAAATGCTAGTGTTGTAGTCCACGACACTGTAGTATCAGAGAGTTGGTTGCTTTATGTAGGGGTGGTTCTTTGTTGGTTTTTTTGTTGTTGTTGCGGGGTTTTTTTGGTGGTTTTTGAAACTATTTTCCTCTGCTGTTTCTCATGACTGATGCAAAGAACATGCTCTCTTCTTTTCACCTTCACACTTGGCTCTTGCTGTGTCCTGAGGACAAATTATTCTGGCTTGTCTAGGATGTGTAGATGACCAGGGTACTGCCAGGCATACAGCATTCAGCTGCCTTCATCAAAGGTTCTTGGCTTATGCTGCCTGTATAGCCACCCTGAGGGGTTTTTTCTGTATGTGAAGGCATCTCTGCCTGCTCTCCTGAGCCTTGCTCTGGTTACGGTACCTGCCTTGTGTCTCCTTCCCAAGGGGAGAATAAAACTCCAGTTTGGAAGCAGATGAGTGAGGACACACACCTTTGTAGTTGGCATTCAAGGAAGACAGGAAGACCTGTGAGATGGATCATGTTATTTTAGCATTCTTGTCTTTATTACAGAGCCTGGTGACATCGTGGTGGCCTGGGAAGCATGTGGCTGTGGCGCCAGGGCCCCTGAAGACTGCCTGGAGGAATGCTACGGTGGGCAGTGCACTTGGAAGGTGGGCCACGGAGAGTGAATCACGCAGCCGTGGCTGTTGGGCACAAGGTCTATTCCTTTGGTGGATATTGTTCTGGAGAAGACTATGAGACTCTGCGGCAGATTGATGTCCATGTCTTTAATGCAGGTAAATGTGTCTTTTTGGTGCACGAAGGAGTGACTTGCTGGGCTGGGTTATTAGTTTTCTTGCCCACTGCTACTTAACCTGTTATGCTCCGTAACATGCTGTAACATTTGCAAAAAAAGTTATCAGTGTAGATGGGAGCCTCTGCCTTTGTGCAGCCGTGGATTTTCAGCTTCAGGGGCAGGGCACAGAGGGTCTGTAATTCAGCATACTGCTAGGATAAGGACTCACTAGAAGTAACCACATAACCAATGGCTTGTTTTGTCCTTGTTCTCTGTGAACACTAACTCAACTAGGTGCAAAGAGGCAATGTTTAGCTAGCTCCGATCCCGCATCCAGTTTGCAGGATGACTGTGCTCAGCTGCTGATAGGGCGTAAGGCAGTGCCTCAGTTACATCTCCAGGTCTAGAGTCCTGAGCTGTTTCCCTGTGGGGCCAACTGACAACTGCTGCCAGCATGATGAAGTCAGTAGGGGCATACGGCTAGGATAGAGGCCTTCCCATTTTGGCAGCAATCATGCAGATTCAGTGTGACTTAGAAAAGGAGCTGGAGCCATTTGTATAGGGTAGCCAGTATCTGTCAGGAGGCTGAGCTGGAGCCATGGCTGTGATGGGAGAAGCTATATTTCTTGATTCAGTGCTATTTGAACTGAAGAGGTTACTGAGCTGGTCCATTAAGTATTTCCCTATAATTAGGGAGGTGATTGAAAAACTGCATAGATGCTTGGATGAGTCTAGCTGAACAGAAACAAGAGCAGAGAATCAATGACCAGTTTTACAGACTGGACAGCATGCTGAATGCTCTCTTAATGCACAAGTGCCGTGTAGATAAAACTAGTTTGTAAGATGCAGTGAACTCGCTCCTCTGACTGTGGAGAAGACTGACTTGTGCAGTAGGGGATGAAGGCTTTGGTTACACAGGGCTGCCAAGGTGACCTGCTCATAGTGTAGAGGGGAGTGTAGCTCAATATCTTGTGAACAGACGTTAATCTTTATTCAGAGAGACTGGGCTCTCACACTCAAGACAGTTGAATGCTGTAGCTTGTAAAACATGCCAGTAGAGCACCACTCTTATGGTGGAAGCATAATTACTGTGCCCAAATGAATGCTCCTGCATTGTCTTCCCTTCCTACTACTCCCAAATAATTGAGTGTCATGATGCTGCAGCCACCATCTGGGAGGTGACACTGGCTTTCCAAGCACACCTTTGCTCAGTTAGCTTTGCCAGGTTGCAGTGCTAAAGCCAAGATGCCAAATCTTGAATGATCCTTCTTCCAAAGAGGAAGACTGTGTTTTAGGTAGGAAACATCCCATGTAGCTTGACTTCAGCATTGGCTGTGCTTCCTCAGTGCCCTTCCTGCCTCTGGGGTAGATGTTCACCTTTTAAGATGCCTGACCTTTTCCCTATGTTAGTATTTCAGGGGAACTGCAGACTGTTTTCTACTGTGTTTTGTATTCTGTCTGTGTTGAAAACAAAACTGGAGGCTGTATGTATGGTAGAGGGATGGTGTCTGGGTGCTGTTATGTAATGGCCATGGAACACTCACTGTGACTTCTGCACTGTCATTAAACCTGGTAATACCTGTCGATTGCTCTGGCTGAGCATGACATACAGGCTGCCAGGAAGGACAACCCATAAACACAAGGAACTCCTATTAGTAACGCAAGGTTAGCAGGGTGAACTCGTATGAATGGGGAAAAAGGAGACAGCTGTCTCATGTAGAGCTTAAACAAAATAAAAGCAAACAAAACCTGTTCCCACAAAGCTGCTGCATTGCTTTAGTTGAACTCCACTACTGCAAGTCCAAATGGTGCCTTTAGGTATGTTCCCTTGTATGTTGCTGCAGTGAAATATTCCTGTGTTGCCCATTCTTCCAGCTTTGAGTCTCTTCAAAAATGTCACTAACCTGAAGTAGTGTCTGTATTCATTATCACCTCTGTGCTTTTTCCTTTCCCTATTTTTTTTTTGTGTATGCTGTACCTTCACTCAGTCTAGAATGAGCCAGAGTGGAAACCTTTTCAGTGTAATTAATGCAGAATGGAGCCCATTTCTGTCCAGAGTCCTTTGGTCTTCCAGTGCTTCCTCTAGTCTCGCCTATGACAGGGGTCAGTGGAAAACTGGGCTTCCATATTCCTTTACTAGCCACTACTCAGGATCAGACACAGCTTTGTCTTGCTTGCTAGATGTCTTCTGCACCCTGTCATAGGGGGAAAAATGCTCCCATGCAGGATGGGTTGTGGCCTGTGAGCACATGTAAGCAGGCTTAGCATTTGACATGGGCTCAAACTTGTGCTTTCAGTCTCTCTGCGCTGGATCAAGCTGCCTCCAGTATGGACAAACAGCCGAGACCATGTAAGAGAAGTGCCCTACATGAGGTATGGGCACTCGGCAGTACTCATAGACGACACCGTCTACATATGGGGTGGTCGCAACGACACTGAGGGAGCCTGCAACGTGCTCTATGCCTTCGATGTCAGTAAGTTCCAGCTTCTCGCTCTTCCTTGTCACAATTACTTTTGATGAGACCTCTTCTCTGTCCCATTGCACTGCTCCCCAACTTGTTTTCCTGTCCCTCAGTCTCTCTACAAAGTGGCAGTCTGGAGGAAATGGTACAAATGGGGAATTGGTGTTGCTGGCTGTTTCAGCAGGTTTAGAAGGGCAGCAGGGTGGCCAGTGAGTCTACACACTTGACTTGCTGTAAAAGCCTTTGAACAGAGATTACTGAGCTTGTCTAATAGTCAAGCTGGTTTAAATTTTTCTGTCAGCTTTGTGTGCTCTCTCTGATAGTAACTACAGCTGGAGCATTCTCTCTATGTAATATATTATTCCTTAACAGTGGCTGAAGATTGAAGCAAGAAACAGCTAGAGCTCTTGACGACTGTGGTTCCTCTCCAGGATGGTCCTTCTTTCTGAAAGCATGAAGGAGAGTGAGGAATAAAACACAGAAGGAGTCAAGGACAGGATGGCAAAATAAGGGAAGGCATGAGTCAAGTTAGATAAACCTGAAAGTTAAATTCCTTGAGCCTTTCAGTTGGCTTCAGTTGGAGAGAACAGGCACCATCAGGACCTGGGTGAACAGGAGTGTCAGGAAAGGGAGTACACCTGGATTCTGGAGCCAGCTCTATCTAAATACTGACCAGTAACTGACTTGCAAGGAAAACTGCTTGTTCTAGTGCTTTGTCATGGGTTCCGTTCTTCACCAGGAAATGTCTCACAGCTTGTAGCTGCTCTCTGGGCTCAGAGTTTCCCCCCTTCCCCTGATATATCAGCTGGGAAGCCACCAGTAAACCTCTGCCTATGCAGAGCCCTTGTAGTGGGAGCTGCCTGGTCTCCCTGCCAACTCCAGCACTTTAGCATTAAGTGAAAATTAACTGAAAGGCCAGGCTTCAGTCCTGATCTGAACCTTCTGCAGCTGTCTGTACATGCTCTGCCCGTTCCCTGCCAATCCTGGAAAGTGAGGCTGGCAGTTGCAGTCCCATGTCTGTGGTGTAAGTGCCACTGTGGGAGTCTCACCAGGCTGGATAAAGTCCTGGCTGAGTGCATTTTTGTCCCCTGGCATGCCAAGCAGATCACACATTGAGGTCTTTTCCATCTCTAATTTGACATGTTGCACTTGGGTGAGCTCTTGCCGCTACCATGTGCCTGGGCTTGGAAGCAGCTCCCTGAAGGAAAGCAACTCGATAGCCGCTGCAGCTTTCTTGCTAGAGGCTGCCCAGGAATTCTGTTGACCTTGCAAGACCCTTTGTGTGGTTCCAGCTAGAGTCTAGGTCAATAGCTGTGGCTGCAGGCCAACTTAGGAGTCATTATCCTCGTGAAAAATGTGGCTTTGGCTCCCCTATTACCACTTTCTGACATAAGCACTGCTCTTGGCAGCTCACAGCAGTTGGAGGGGAGAGGCAGGGAATGTCTCCTGCTACTTCCAGGCTTATCTGTGCCTCTCTGGGCTCTTGGGACAGGTGCCTGTGCTTGGCAGAGAGTTGCTGGCTTGGCTCCACGTTGCCCTGGCGTGGAGAACAGCTCTGGCTGGATTTCAAGTCCTCCTCTAAATTGAGCCACAACCTCTGGAGTGTGGGGGCTAAAGGGTTGAATCTGGCTGGTGCAGGCTCTTGGGGAGCAGTGTGAGGGAAACCATGGAGAGTGGAGAGGGAGGAAGGCTCCCCTTGAAGAGGGGATGAGCATGTAACAAGAGGAGCAGATAAAATAGGGAGAGCCATGCTTCAGAGGTGGGGACATGCACAGTAGCTCTGACATGGTGAGCTTGTGGTTGACTTCTGCCTGGATTTGAGACCTGGTTTTGCTCAATCACTCAGCATCTCCATGCCATGAGGTCAGTTGAGCCACTTAGCATCACTGCTTCACTGTAATTGAAACTCTAAATGCAGCGTTGATAAGTGGCTCACAAGTAGGCTTTGCAAGAGATTCAGTAAAAATAACATTGCTCAAGCAGTGCTGTACTACTTACATTTAAAATGTGAGCTGTTTGTCAGGTTGGGCAGAGTCATTGGCCATGCCCAAGAGCTGAGACCTCTGTCACCGTGCCCTTCTGTGGAGGCTCAGACAGGCGGCCTTGCCTGAAGAAGCTCGCAGCCTCTATGGAGAAGCAAGTGTTGTGAATGAAATGAAATGAATGAAATGAAAGAGAGAAGGATTTCTGTCTTAGAAATGAAGAACAGTAGTAAAGAGCTATGCCATCCCAACAGCTACTCTGTTTTCCTAGCATTACTTCCTGTTTTGTTTCAGACACACACAAGTGGTTCACGCCAAAGGTGTCTGGAATGATCCCAGGAGCAAGAGATGGGCACTCAGCTTGTGTCCTGGCAAAGAGCATGTTTATCTTTGGAGGCTACGAACAGCTGGTGAGTAGTGTCTATAACTGTTATTTGGCAGTCCCTTGGGAAGGAGGACATTCCTGCCCAGGACATTGGTAGAGGCAGGATACAGGGGCATATTTGTATCCATAATTGCTTTTATTTCTCAGCAAAGTTATGGCATTAATTACCCAGGTTATGCTTACTGTTTGGAGAGAAGATGGTTGGGAAAGTAGTCCTAAAAAAATGGTGGATGTTTTTTTTTTCTTCCGCAAAACATATAGAGGTAAAAATATAAATATTTCTATATATAATTTTTGTCTGTCTCACTTGTCAGGAAAATTTAGATAAAAACATAATATTTTTCATAAATATATATTGGTCTACATTTATTTTAATTCCGTGACATTGTGGAGCACAACCATCTGGAGCACAATTGACTTCAAAGGGATGCACCAGGTCTGTAGAACAGCATCCTGCCTGGGGTCAGATGTGACCAGGCTTCTCAGTCCCTTTGTGACCAGGCTGTCCTGTTGTCTTCCAGGCTGACTGCTTTTCAAATGATATTCATAAGTTGGATACCACAAACATGATGTGGACCTTAATCTCTGCCAAGGTCAGTGTCTGCTTTTCACTTTGGTTTGTGTCTGCTGTTCTCTGGGGTAGTTGCCCACGCTTTTCTCGCAGCTTCTGTTTGGTGTGGCTGGAATCTGCAAGGAGGGGAAGTTCTCCAAGAAAAAGGCAGCCACCCCAACATTCCCATCAAGATGTGTCATCTCCCTGGGTAATCTGCATTCTTTCTCTTGTTCTGTTTTACTCTGCCCCTGCAGGGTACACCAGCTCGCTGGAGAGACTTCCATTCAGCTACTATCATTGGAACAAAGATGTATGTATTTGGTGGCAGAGCTGATCGTTTTGGGCCATTTCACTCCAACAATGAGATCTACTGCAACCGCATTAAAGTATTTGATACGGAAACAAACTCCTGGTTGGACTCTCCTCCAACTCCAGTGCTCCCTGAAGGCCGTCGAAGTCATTCAGCATGTGAGTGTGGGTCTGCTGAGAGAGGACAGTGAAGGAAATTCCTGCCTGTCTCAGAAGAGGGGTGTCTGGTCTGCTGGGTGGAGATATGGGTTAGCAAGGGGTGCACAGAGCCTGGCTTCCACAGAAAGCTGCTGCCCAGTGAAAAGTATTCAGTGTAGCCCTGGACATGAAGGTGATGTAAGCAAACGTGGACAACCAGCACCACTTTGCTTTGTGTTTGTTGGAACAGGGACCTGCTGGGCTCTGCCATGGGTGGCACATTAATGCCTATGCTTGCTCTCCACAGTCAGCTACAACGGGGAGCTATATGTATTTGGTGGCTATAATGCACGCCTGAACAGACACTTTCACGACCTCTGGAAATTCAATCCAGGTATTTATGCTTTTAACTTGTTGCAGTGATAGTGTTCAAGGCCCTCAAGCCTGTGAGTGCTCAGATGAGTGTACTTTCCAAGGGCTTGCAGCCTGCTTGGGGGGGAAATGGCTCTTCTGATGGCATTGACAGGAGCTCGCTACTGTGCTTCGGACCCCTGTTCCTCTGCAGACTGTCTCCAAATCTCAGTTTAGAAAGTGGAAAAAGAAGTGTTCCTGAAAGACACAGCTAATCAAAGGGTGGTTGGCAAAACTTTGTCTTCTTCTTAAATATGCAGAAGTGTTGGCAGAAAATAACATATGGGGAAGCAATGGGGTTAGGGAAGTGAGAGACCATAGCTGGTCTCTTAACTTGAGCTGCAGGATTGCCATACCGCACTGTCTAGGTACCAGATCAAACTGTGCAGCAAAAGGGGTGGTGGTTCTGCTGGTACCCTGAATATCAGTCAGCTGTAAGCTGTTTTGAGGTTCTCAGGCACTTTTCACAGTCCATTAGACTGGTTTTGTTTGCTTTGCATAGTAAATTTGCCTGAGAGTGGCCAACTTGCTGTTCCCCAAGCTGATCTATGAGCTAGTGTGAAACCTCCCAAAGGTTTCAGTGCTGTGCATTAGGGATTAATCACCCCCGCAATGTCCTGGCCACAGAGAGCAGCAAAGACAAAGGCTTCTGTCTTTCTCCACCTGGTTCAGTTCCCCATGTTCCCCTCCCACAACCAAGCTGTCCAAGCAGTCTCCACTCTGCAAGAGTGCTCTGCATCCACAGTAGCTGCCAGCAGATGGAGCTGGTTCCTGGGGCTCCCTCCAGATCCGGACCCCAGCGGGGTGCTGCTGGGGACAGGAGGCTGCCTGCTCCCAGAGCTCTGCCTCACACAGTTCCCTGTGATGTCCAGCCTACTGCTGTGGTACCTGTGGGTCCTGGTGCTCAGGCTTTGCAAGCAAAAGGCCTTGACCTGCAACTCCTGTCTCAGCAGGCAGAGCTCCAGGGCTGTACCTGGCATCCCAGCAACACTTCAGTAACAACCTTATAGAAGTGCATCATCTTGCTGCTAGCCAGAAGAGGAGGTTGTTAGGGAGCGTGGATATTGGCTAGTTGGTGTGTGTGGGGCAGTGGGCCTCAGGTTTTGCTGTGATTTGTTTAAATCCGTAACCTGCTTATACCTGGGTCTTGGCCAGGCTCTTATGACAAGCAGATGCACTCTTTTCCACTCCTTAGTTTCTCTTTCTTGGAGGAAGATTGAACCCAAGGGGAAAGGCCCATGTCCTCGACGCCGGCAGTGCTGCTGCAGAGTGGGGGACAAAATCATTCTCTTTGGAGGCACCAGGTGAGTTGTGTGGGATGGCTCTGTGAGACAGTTTGCCCTTCAGCACCGTGTCCTTCCACACTCTGCCCCATACTGTAGTCAGATGCACTTCAGAGCCACATGGCAACTGTCCATCTACCTTGCAAGTGTAAGAAGTTGTGTAGATCAGGGCTTTTCTGGAAAGAGGCCAAGAGGGAGACTGAAGATGTCATGTAAGCTTGTAAAGCACCTGGTGACAAGCCCTCTTGCACAAGTAGAGGCAGAAGTATGTAACATCTTGTTCATGAAGGGTTGTGCCATGGTTGAGCTTTCTGTGAAAGAGGTGGTGAGGAACAGGGAGGAGATCCTGCTGTCAGGACAAGTATCTCAGTCTGCAGTACTGTAGCAGAGCTCAGACTGACTAATCCTTCCCTGTGTGCTGCCCTGCTTCTCCCACTGGAGTTTCTTTCATTGGCAAGTGAGGTGTCTGCCAAGCTGCAGTGGGATGTCAGCTCAGCTGGGAGCTGTTTGAGTAGCCCATACACACCACAAGACAACATTCCCTTCTGTGCCAGTGTTCCTTAGCAAAGTTTCCATTCACAAAAGTGACCTTGTGTTAAGGATTTAGCTGTCAAACCCTGGAAGTGATACTGTCAGGGTGCAGGGCAGCTGGATGTGGCCAAGAGCCTTAACAGCTGCTAAAAGAAAGGAAGTGACCCATCTCCAGGACATGCTCTATGCTGTCTGGAATGACAAATTGCAGCTCTGGAGCACAGGCCTGTTCGCCAATATCTACCTTGCAGAGACATCTGAAATTCCTTCAGACTTCCACATGGTTTGGAAAGCTTTGAGGCTTTCTCTGGGATCCTGACAGTGGCTCTTTGAGGATAGTTTTGAAGACAGATTGGGATAGAGAACAAGGCAGAGCAGGTTCTGCTGATGGGCTGACCATACCACTGTGTGATGGAGTGAAGGGCCTTCAGGCTGCAGGAGAGCTGGAGGTAGGTGCTTAGTTGTAGGATGTCCATGTGGGTGTGAGTGCTTAGTGCAGTTGAGGTATGCAGAGGTGCTGAGTTTATCCAGTCTTCTCAACAGATACTGCGTGCTGCTTTGTATGATAGATGCCCATCTACAAGAAGGGCCAGAAGGAGGATCCAGGGAACTACAGACCTGTCAGTCTGACCTCGGTGCCAGGGAAGGTCATGGAGCAGATCATCCTGAGTAACATCACACAGCACATATACAAGAAAACGGTGCAATCAAGCCCCGTCAACATGGGTTTATGAAAGGCAGGTCCTGTTTGACCAACCTGATCTCCTTCTACGACAAGGTGACCCACCTAGCAGATGAGGGAAAGGCTGCGGATGTCGTGTACTTAGACTTCAGTAAGCCTTTGACACCATATCCCACAGCTTTCTCCTGGAGAAGCTGGCAGCTCATGGCCTGGATGGGTGTACTCTGAGATGGATAAAGAACCGGCTGGATGGCTGTGCCCAAAGAGTTGTGGTGAACGGAGCCAAATCCAGTTGGCGGCCAGTTTCCTGGGCCTCGTGTTTCCTGGGGCTCAGTATTGGGGCCAGGTTTTTTTAACCTCTTTATCAATGATCTGGATGAGAGGCTTGAGTGCACCTTTAGTAAGTTTGCGGATGACACCAAATTGGGTGGCAGTGTTGATCTGCTGGAGGGTAGGAAGGCCATGCAGAGGGATCTGGACCAGTTGGATCATTGGGCTGAGGCCGATTGTATGAGGTTCAACGAGGCCAAGTGCTGGGTCCTGCACTTGGGTCACAACAACCCCAGGCAGCGCTACAGGCTCAGGGAAGAATGGCTACAAAGCTGCCTGGAAGGAAAGGACATGGGGGTGTTGATTGACAGCCAGCTGAACATGAGCCAGCAGTGTGCCCAGGTGGCCAAAAAGGCCAACAGCATCCTGGCTTGTATCAGGAATAGTGTGGCCAGCAGGACTAGGGATGTGATTGTGCCACTGTACTCAGTGCTGGTGAGGCCGCACCTCAAATCCTGTGTTCAGTTTTGGGCCCCTCATCATAAGAAAGACATCGAGGTACTAGAGAGAGTGCAGAGAAGGGCAACAAAGCTCGTGAAGGGTCTGGAGCACAAGTCTGAGGAGCGGCTGAGGGAACTGGAGCTGTTTAGCCTGGAGAAAAGGAGGCTGAGGGGAAACCTTATCGCTGTCTACAACTACCTGAAAGGAGGTTGTAGCATGGAGGGTGTTGGTCTCTTCTCCCAAGTAGCAAGTGATAAGACAAGAGGAAATGGCCTCAAGTTGTGCCAGGGAAGGTTTAGATTGGATATTAGGCAACATTTCTTCCCAGAAAGGATTGTCAGGCATTGGAACAGGCTGCCCAGGGAAGTGGTGGAGTCATCATCCCTGGAGATGTTTAGGCAAGGTTCTTAGGGACATGATTTAGTGCTAGAGTTAGGTTATGGTTAGACTTGGTGATCTTGAGGTTCTCTTCCAACAGAAATGATTCTATGATTTTATGAATTCTGACATTAAACCTAGGCACTCCTAGGAAATGCTAGCAAACCACAACAAATTTGACACAAGATTTTTGGAGTTTGGTCTACCTATGCCAGGCAGCACAGCAGCACCTTGTCTTCTCCACCAAATGACTTCAGTATTCAACTTAATCCAGGCTCAACCCCAAGGGAGGCCAGTTCATCAGCACTAGTTTGGGGTAGGAAGCTGGCAGCCAGGAACACAGCCTGCTTGGACTAGAAGGTCAGGTCTTGCAGGCTGGGGAAGGAGGAGACAGGACTGGGGGCTGTGTTTGCTTCCTGTAACAGTTATCAGGTGTGTTCTGGAGCTGCCTGTCGAGATAAGAAGTTTTCCAGGAAGTTGTTGTAATGGAGAACTCCCTGTGGTCTGCCTGCTGACCTGTGCTCCTCTGCCCCTGGAGGGGAGAGGGGGGTGGAATTCAGCAGGGCTCAGCTTTCTGGGCAGCAGCACTGGGGGATGGGCAAGCAAAACCCCTTTGTGTCCTGCCTTCCTTACAGGATTCATGAGCCCTGTAGACAGATCAAGAGGCACTTCTGCAGGGCGCCTGCTCCTGTGGCATCCAAATGCTTAGTTTCTTTTGTATACCTGCCCAAAGCCTGGTCTTTTCACTCCAGCTTTGGCCTCTCACTGTGGCCCGTTTGAGTGATTGGGAAGTCATGTAGTGCTAAGCTCAGTGTTCCCATTAGCTGTGTCACAGCTGTGGCCCTGGTGTGGTTTCCTCCCAAACCCACCAGTGCTTCAGCATGCAGAGACCATTCATAAGGGAGAACAAGGGGAGAGGGAATGCAATAAAACGAGAGTTTAGCTGAACAAATGCCAGTCCAGGTTTAGCTTGACACTGTGTTTACCCTGACAAGGCTTAGAAATGCTTGGCTCTGATGAAGGGAGGAGGGGCTCTCACTAGGTGCTTGGTGAAGGGCACAAGAGCATTCACCAACATGCTGAACTGTGCAGCTGGAACCAGAAGTTTTGCTGGGGTCTGGCTGGCAAAGCGGTGCCCTGCACCCTGCTGTCTGGGAGTTTTGTCTCTCCTGGTCTTGAACTCCAGGCTGCTTGCAGTTTGGTGATTAAAAACACAGATGTGGTGCCTGCTGGCTTTCCTTTGAAAGATAAGGGATGGTCTAGGGTTTCCTGTGACGTGGATGTGAGATTAGATTGTGGCATGGTGAGCACACTGGGGTGGAATTAAAGAGGATTTTGCCTGTATCCGGGCAGATGAGACCCATCAGCAACAGGTCTTCTCTGCTAGCAGTGAGCTGTGCACTGCAGCTTGTGCTAGAGTTATGGGGACCTAGAAGGGACAGGTACTGTCTCATGTCCCATGAGAGGTGAAGCTTGGTGGGGAAGCAAGTGACACTGGGGTGAGAAGTCACTGCATAAGGTCTCAGCTGAGCAGTGAGGACATGCTAAATTGCCTTGTCACAAACCAGAGCAGGACTTGAAACACCTTTCTTTTATTTCAAATTCTCCAAAAAACTATCAGCCGTGGGAATGCTTTCCCCTGGCTGAAGTGCTACTATTCCAGCATGGGCTGGTGTGTCTGCTTGGGGGTACAGTGACTCATCTCTCAGGTGCTTCGGCTGTTCCATCAAGACTGCAGAGGCATGAAACCAAAGGTGGGGCTGTCTGTCTTAACTATGTGAGAACTGGAGAGATGAACAGTGTGTGGTTAGGCAGAATCTGTTTCTGACCTTGTGCTGTTGTGCCAACACGTGACTTCAGCTCATACAGAAAAACCCAAAAGCAGTCCAGCTGCTGGCCTAGTCAGAGGAATGCAAGCTAATAGGATGTTTTCCAGGCTGCGGGTTGCTAACCTGTTGGCTTTTGCTGGAGAACTTGTGCTAATGCAGCAGGTACATATGGTTGTTGTGACAAAGAGGGAAAGAGCTGCCACTAAGCCAGGTGAAGACCTCAGCATCTGCTTCAAGTGCTTATTCTCTGCTGCTGCCTTTGCTCCTCTGTAGAAAAAGTTGAACTTCTGCAAAGCACCTTCTATATTGTCAGAGAAAGCAGCTTGGCTGATCACACTCTGGCCCACTGCAGCGTGGGGGCGATGTGGTGCAGTGCATGCTGCCTCTGTCCCCAGCAGCATTGGTGCTCCTCAGAGTTTAGACAGGAGAATCCATCTCACAGCTTTCCATGGCATGAGTAACATATACAGCATGTGGCAGTCTGCAGATGTTTCATACAGCCCTGGGAAGCTAGAGCTGAGGTGGGCAGGGAGAGCACAGCAGCGTTGCTTGCAGCATATGACTCCTTTCATTGCTTCTCCAGGTTGCAAAAAATTTCATAGAATCATAGAATAGTTTGGGTTGGAAGGGACTTTCAAAGGTCATCCAGTCCAAACCCCCTGCAATGAGCAGGGACATCTTCAACCAGATCAGGTTGCTCAGAGCCCCATCCAACCTGGCCTTGAATGTTTCCAGGGATGGGGTGTCTACCACTTTGCTGGGCAACCTGTTCTTTGGCCACTCGCTACTTGCAGAGTCTGCTGCCATCTCTGGAGATAGATCATGGCTCCTGTGATCTGCAGCACAACTGGAAAGCCTTGAAAAAGTCCTCTTGGGTCTCCAGCTTATCTCACCTGCCTCACTGGGGACACCAGCACAGCTTTTTGGATTTCGTATTGTGCCACTGTGTGGTGTCCGATTCTTCCTAGATCAGGTGCCTGTCCTGTATGATATTCTCCCAAATCCTTGTGCTTCCCATTACATGCTTCCCCTTGGCCATGAGATGAAGCTGGCCTGAGGTCTGTTAGAAGACAAGGCAAAGGCTGTGTCCTTCTGCCCCATGTGGTGTCTGGGGCTGTTTAGGCTGACCCTGCATGCCCAGGCAGTTTGATCTGTTTGTATTTCCTAACGTGTTACTAGGGCAGCCTTCCATGATAGAGCATTGCCATGAAGCTGGTTAGTCCCCAACAGCGTGCTGGGTTCTCCAGGTGATGCCAGCCTCTCTGGCCCTGCCTGCTGTGGAGCAACCCATCAGGCCTGCTGATCACACAAAAAGCAGGACAGATGCTTGTGCAAACATGCCTGCCTGCTCTCAGGAGCTGCTGTAACATTCCTTTTCCAGCCTGCTGGGTCATCCTCGGTCTCGTCCTAGAGCTCAGCTTTGCCTCTCTGAGTGGAGCTCTTTGGAGGGTCAGATCCACTGAAATTGCTGAGCAAATAGAGCCCTGAAACAAGCTTCAGCTCTGGAGGCAGTTGTTTGTCAGCACTCTCCTCCTGCCCTGAGGATGGGTGTCACCCTCTGGGGGAGGCCCCAGGGTTGCTCAGTTGTTGGAGGTACCTGAGAAGAGTGTGAAACCAGCCAGAAGCTGATCAATGTACCAGAAGGGAAAAGGGATGTTCCCTGCAGAGCAGGACCTGTGGAGGTGCAGCAAAGGAAGAGGCAGGTGAGATGAGGGGGAGGCTGGCAGCTGGAGTCATTGTGGTTGTGTGTGAGGAGGAGGCAGCTCCTCCATTCCCTGCTGTGTCTTGCAAAGGAGGTGCTTCTGCCCCTGGCGTTGTGCAGCTCTGCCTGCTCTGTCAGAAGCTGGGAGAGTGATGGCTTTGGATGCTGCTGGGTGAAACAGAGGGACAGAAGGGATCATAGGGGCCCTACATGGGGCAGGCAAGCCAGGAACAGTCCTGGACTTGCTCAGCACTTGGGGAGCCCAAGGGACCATTACTGGTATACAAGCGTTTTGGCACTGACTGACGCACTTTGCTTGGCTTCTGCAGCCCATCTCCGGAGGAGGGAATGGGTGATGAATTCGACCTGATGGATCATTCAGATCTCTACATCCTCGACTTCAGTACGTGAGCACTCCCTGCCCAGCTTGTGCCTCTCACCACAAGGTGCCCTGTGAGCAGGCCCTGCTGTGAAGCACTGTACCATGTCCTGTGTGGTGCTGGGTACTGTCTTTCAGAGCCAGGTGGCTGTTTCTGGCTGGTGTACATGGCTTAAGCCTGACCCCCGCCAAGAGATGCAGCTGTGCTTGCAGACTGCGGCTAGGCTTATGGCTCTTCATGTGCTCCTTCACACAGAATTCTTCTAGGAGCACAAAAAACCACTCACGGAATGGTTGGGGTTAGAAGGGACCTCTGAAGATCATCTAGTCCAACCCACCTGCTAAAGCAGGTTCACCTGGAGCAGATTGTACAGGAAAGTGTTCAGGCAGGTTTTGAATGTCTCCAGAGAAGGAGACTCCACAACCTCTCTGGGCAGCCTGTTCCAGTGCTTGGGCAGCCTGTTCCAGTGCTTGGTCACCCTCAAAGTAAAGACATTTCTCCCCATGTTTAGATGGAACCTCCTATGTTTCAGTCTATGCCCGTTGCCCCTCATCCTATCGTTGGGCACCACTGAAAAGAGTCTGGTCCCATTCTCTTGACACCCACTCTTGAGATATTTATAAGCATAAATAAGATTCCCTCTCAGCCTTCTATTCTCTAGGCTGAACAGACTCTGCTCTTTCAGTCTTTCCTCATAAGAAAGATGCTTCAGTCCTCTAATCACTCCAAGCCTGTCCCTGGTGTGCACCCTGCTTTGTCCCTCAGAGGAGTGGTTGGGGTGCTCTGCCCTGTTTTCTATGGCACTGATTGCATGATGCCTGGACCCCCGCCCCCCCATAGCATCCAGACAAGGACTGCTGTACTAACTGCCTTCTTTCCACAGGCCCCAGTCTAAAGACGCTGTGTAAGCTGGCAGTGATTCAGTACAGCCTGGATCAGTCCTGCCTTCCCCATGACATCAGGTACTGTGTGCTTTGCTGGGAGGTCCCCCATGGGTGCTGCCTGTCCTTGGGGTGCTCCAGCCCTCGCCAAGGGCTGCTTGGGGCCCCCCCAGGGTACTGTGTAGCTTTGGGGCAGGCTGGGCTGGAGACCACAACTGGTCCAGCCCTGCGTACTGTGTTTGTGCTTTCTCTCAGTGTATCCCATTGGTGTGTTACAGATGGGAGCTCTCAGCCATGACGACAAACAGCACCATCAGCCGCCCCATCGCCTCCTCCCAGGGCTGACGCCAGCTCGTCCCTCTACTGCCCTGCCCTCGTCCCTCCACACACCGTCCTCTTACTACACTGCCTGCATGAGTTTTTAGCCCTTTCAAACAAGGAGCATGTGAGCTCAGTTTGTCTTGCCCTAGTCAAGCCTCTCTCTGCTCTTGTCATGCTTTGGGCAGCATGAGTGTGCAGGCATAGCAGGCCACCAGGGAAGAATTCGTCTCGCCCCAGCAGCACAACTGTGAACCCCCCTCCTTGGTGATGGCTCTAGCATCTCTTGCCTGCTTTCCCCTTGCCTATGGAGCTGCAGCTGTGTTGGCCTCATCCCTGGCCACTTTCCAGGGACCTGAATCAACTCTTGCCAACAGCTATGGCCTGGGATTGGCCTTGGGCCATGAACTGTTCCTGCACAGCCTTGAGAGAGCAGGGGCCTCCACGCCCATACCTGCCAGTGCTGACCACCATACTGGCACTGGAGGGCATGACCCAGCCCAGAGCTGAGCCTGATGTGAAGGCCTGGGCCCAGCTGGACCCTCTGCCCAGCTCCTGTTGTAAAATAGCAACTGGGGGAAGTTTTATAAATGCTGAGGCAGATGTGGTTTCTGCTGCTGTGCTTGAGCAGGCAAACGGGTGGAGAAGAGGATGTGGGAAGAGAGAGGTGGAACCAGGTGCTCTCTTGGACAGCTGCAAGCCACCAGAGGCTTGTGGCAGCTGGGGGCTGTAGCTGGTATGAGCCACAGCCCTGGCTGGGGTGGGAGAAGGGGAGCTGGGCCTCCCACAGCAACACTGCCCTGGCATGCCTGCCTCCTGCCCAGGGCTGTGCTGCCCTGTGAGATGGCAGGGAGGAAGGCAGTGCATGTCTCCTGGGCTGTGCTGCCTCAGGAAGGTGGGTGCTCTACAGCTCCCTGCCCCAGGGAGGGAGGTGAAGGGAGGTCTGGGGCAGCCTTTGTGGGTGGCATGGGAGGGTGTGCCTGAGCCCCTTCCCATAAAGGTGAGGTGTCCAATGTGAAGATCTCCAGTGTCAACCATAGCATGGCTAATGCAGGGAAAGCCAGGGAAGTGCTCAGCGTCTTCCCTAGGATGCCAGGGTCACAGGGCAGCCAAGAGGTGGTGATGGTGGCACCTGTGTGCTGGGAACAAGTGGCCCAGGCCATCTCCCCTGTCCTGAGGGCTGGCATATAGCCAGGATCAAGTGCCTCTTATCCAGCAGCATGGGGTTGCAGAGGTGCCTGGGTTCCTCAGCCTGCAAGAGGTGGCCAATAGGGGTGCAATGGAGCAGCCTGGAGTGGCATGAAAGCAGTGAAAACTCCATGGTAAGAGAACAGAAGGCACCACAGTTGTGACAAGAACTTGTTCTTCAAGTACTGGCAGAACCTTGCTGTGGTGGGTGACAAGCATCAATGGCAGGTGTGGGGCCTGACCAGAGCCAGGGTGTGCTGGCAGCACATCTGGCCCGGGGAAGGGCACCCTCGGCTGGGCTCCCCCGCCATGTGGTCCGTGGCACCTGCAGGTTACTTGCAAGGGCTAGGTAGGCATCTCCCATGCAATATCCAGCAGCTCCAGCTTCCTTGCTCAAACAGCTGCCTCAGCCACAGGCTCTCTCAAGCCGTGCCATGAAATGTTGCAGTTTTTTGCCATGGCATCCTCTTCCCCGGCACCAAAGCATCAAGCTTACTCTCCTTGCAGGGTGCCAGACACCAGGAAACACTTGTGGACCACCCAGGCTCATTGTACTGGGCAACATAGTGCTGAGCACAGAGGCTCCCCAAGGTGCTTCTGGCTCTGTCCATAAGTAGCTGTCACTGGGGCTTCTCTGGGGAGAATTACAAGTTCTGGGACATGGAGACAGGGTCTAGAAAGCCTCAGTGCCTCATGCCAGCCACCTCTAAGAGAGCAAACCTTTGGTGTGGAGAAGGCTTTTCTTGGAAGAAAAAGAAGGGGCTCATCAGGGAGAGGCTCACAGGCACCCCACTGCCCTTCAAGGGACTATCCACAGGCCTTCAGCCCATTGTGGACCTTGCTGGGCTGGCAACAACAGTGTGCCAGCAGCTGGCAGATGTTTGTCCCATGGCGGGGGGGTTCCAGCTACCTTCATCATCACCCCCTCCTGAGCAGCCAGGTTTGCTTTAAAGACCCCAGCTTCCTTTTATTGCTTCCCTTCTCAGATTGCAGCCCGCTGCAAGGGATATTTTTAGCAGCCTGCCTTCTAAAAATAGCTCCAAGCTGTTTGGAGTTACGTCATGAGAGGTAACTCTCTCCATGCGCCGCAGCTTGGCCCCTGCACCCCAGGAGGGTACAAAAGGAGGCCGGGAGCAGTGGGGTCAGCAGGTTTGGACGCAGCCAGAGGCAAAGGAGGCAGTGGTTTGCTGCCAGCTGCAGGCATCCTACTGCCGGCACCATGACCATCTTCTGCAGCCACTGCCACAGGCCGCTGCAGGCAGAGATGAGCTGCCTGCCCAGGAGAGGCAAGCAGGTGCCCAGCACCCCGAGGCCATTCAGGTGAGCTCTCTCCCGCCTCCTGCGATGGCCTTCTACGGAGGAGAGCCCTGAGCCAGCTTGCCCAGTGGCTGATAGCCCTTCTCAGGGGCTCGCACCAGCCTGGGACAGGGGGGCTGCCAGCTGGTGTGTGGGGAGGAGGTGTGGGAGCTTAGAGGGGCAGAGGGATTTCAGGTGGTTGAAGAGTAAAGGCCAATGAAATGGGCTGGGGCTCACATTCTGGCACTGGTTGCGGTTTCCATCCTTGTGGGGTTTGGCAGGGGGGTTGTGTCACTTGGGCTCCCCCCGGCCGCAAAGCACAGGTCATTGTCCAGTGTGGTCCCCTGAGAGAGGGGTAGCAGCCATGCCAGCGGTGTGTCCCCCTGGGTAGCCATGAGCAGCTCTGCCTTCGTCCACTGGAACAAGACAGCCACCAAAGGTTTGCTCTCCTAGAGGCTGCTGGCACACGTGCTGAGCCTTTCTAGGGGAACATCATCACCCCATGTCCCCCAGCTTGCAATTCTCCTCATTGCAGTGGGTGGGAAATGCTGTCCCTCTCCCTCCCTGGACACGTCACCCCAGTCGCCTGGCTTTGCAGGTCAACCAAGAGTGCCTCCAAGGCTCGCCGGGACCAGATCAACGCGGAGCTGCAGGCACTGCGCTCCCTGCTGCCCATCTCTGCACGGGAGAAGGAGCGGCTCTCCTACCTCCACACCATGGCCCTGGTGTGCCTCCAGCTGCGGGGGGCTCAGCTGTTCACCCCAGGTACCCATGGCACTGCCGTACCCCACACTAGTTTGGCTCTGCGTGGGGCACTGCTCCTGCCCCAAAACAGCGCTTCACCCCCTGCTGTCCCTGCAGACTTGGCTTCTCCTGCAGGACTGGCCCTGGGCACGGAGCTGCTCTCCCTGCTGCCGGGCTTTCTGCTGGTGCTCTCAGCCAGTGGCAAACTGGTCTACGTCTCAGAGAACGTGGCTCAGGTCCTGGGCCTCTCCGTGGTAAGGCCTGCCCATTGTGCAATTGTGGTCACTGTCCCTGGCCTGGTGCCTTTGTTGCGTGCACGACATGCTGCCCCAGCAGATGCTGGCCTGTGGCTCCAGTGGGCTGTGAGTTCCTGGTGCCAGAGAACAGCCCACTGGGGCAGGCACAGTCCACCACAGCAGCCCTCTCTATCAGGTGGAGCTGCTTGCCCAGGGGGACACAGTCTTCGACATCCTGGATGGGCAAGCACATGAGGACGTGCACAAGCAGCTCCTCCTCGCCCAGGAGGAGCCTGGCCGGGGTAAGGAAGGCTGGGGCTGTCATCTCACAGACGCTGCCGCCCTGCTCTGGCCCTTGGTGGCTGCAGTCAGAGAGCCAGGGCCAGCCAGTTCTGCTGGGAGCAGACCAAAGGAGCCTCTGAGCAGCTCTGACTGGTCTGTTTCCCTGCAGAAGTCACATTTGTCGGCGAGATGCACACGTCCAAAGCCTTCCGGCTGCGACATGGGGGGAATCGAGCCGTGGCGGTGCATGGGCGCTTTGCGGCCCTTGGCCAGCCAGCCTCTTCCACCAACTCGGTGTTCCTGGCCCTCTGCACACTGGTGGCACGGTTGCCTACAGATGGTGATGCTGGCTTCCAGGATGACCTATTCCAGAGCACGCACATCCTAGACATGACATTTACTGATGTCACAGAGAGGTGAGGGGTGCCTGCTCACACCACAGCTGCAGCTCGGACAGCCAAGATCATTTCCCTTCACCAAGCCTGCATGTCAGATGCAGGCTGACCCCTGTGCGAACAGTGAGACTCTCCCAGATGCTTCCCAAGCCTCTTCCCTCCCTCATTTGCAACTCATTTCTGTATCCCTGTTGTTTTGCTGTCTTCTCCATCATGCAACAGCTGTTCCTTGCTGACATGGTACAGACCTTGCAAAGCACTCAGTCACCACTCCCTTTGTCTTCCCCAGTGTCACCTATCACCTTGGCTACCGCAGGGAGGAACTGATCGGTCAGTCGTGGTACAGCCTCCTGCACCCTGAGGATGCTGACCTAGCAGCTGCCCAGCACAGGGCCGTGGGTGAGTGTCAGGCCTGGGAACATCTGTGCTTTTCTCTGGCTACGTGCTCTGGCTATGCCTGATATGTGGCTGTCCAGGACAACAGAAGTGAATTTAGACCTGCCCGCTGTGGCTCCCTGCTCTGAAAAGGACAAAGCAGAGAACTGGTTACGTGTTCCATACACTGTCTGTAAGGTCACAAGTAGCTTCCAGGTTTGGGAATGTGGGCACCCTGTTTTGCCACAGTGCAGAGGAGGGACAAGCCTACTTGGGCCCCAGCATTTTGGGAGGGCAGGACTTTTACGGACCTGACATTGCTACCTGTGGCTTCTGTTCTGCTGGGGCCAGAGCAGCAACTGACTACAGGCCCCATGGGGGCAGCCTGCTGGGTCCCCAGGCAGCGTGCCACTCTGCTCTGGCACCTGTGCCCACTGCGCCTGCCGCAGGCTGACGCAGCCCCTCGCTCGCAGCGCGCGGGGCCGGGGCCACGGCAGGGACAGCAGTGCTGCGTGTGCTGCGCAGAGACCACACCTGGGCCTGGCTCCGCATCTCGGCGCGGCGGGACGGCGGGGGCCACTCCATCACCTGCACCAGCCACTGCCTCAGGTGAGGGTTCAAACGGGGAGGAGGCCCAGGCGGTGCCGCAGCCCGGGCCGCCCCTCACCCCCGTGTCCGCTGCAGGGAGGAGGAGGCGGCCTACCTGCGTGCCCGACAGCACCGCCCCACGCCCCGTACCGCGGCGGCGGCGCCGCCGCCCGCGCCTGCCGCCGCCCCGCCGCCGGGCCGGGAGCTCAGCCTGCTGGCCGCACAGCTCCGCGCCCTGGCCGACAGCCTCTCGCCGCCCGCCACCCTATCCTGCCGCTCGCCCTGGCCCGAGCCCGAGCCCTTCCACCCGGGCGCTCCCGGGACGGCCGTAGCCCGTCTCGCGCACAGCGCACTGGAGGGGGCGGGGCCTCCCACCGCGCACGCGCACTGTGCGCACTACTCCTGTCAATAAACGCCCCTCCCTCCGCCTGGCTCTGTCTGCGTGTGCGCCGCCACACTCCGCCCACTTCCGGTCCTGCCGCTGCTGCGCGGGCTGGAGCCCGAGCTGGGGGCGGGGTTCCCGCGCGGTGCTGCTGGGAGCGGGCGGCGATGCGGCCGCGGCGGGAGCCGGCGGGGGCCCGGCCCCGGCGGAACTGGCGGGCCCGGGCGGCGAGACGGGGAAGAGCTGCGGCCGCGGAGCAGCCCCTCGGGAGGCTGAGGGCGGCGGAGGGCGAGAGCTGTGGCGACAGCAGCGATGGCGGCGACAGTGAGGAGGGCGGGAGCCTGCCGGGGGCTGAGGGCGCGGAGGAGCCGGCGGCGGGGTCCGGCGGGAGAGGTGAGGGCTGCCCGGCTGAAGCGGCCCTGCGGCGCGGGAGGGAAGGCGGCGGTCTCCGGCCCGGGGCTTGCCGCCTCTCCCCGCCGGTGGGCCGCACGCGGGAGGCCCGGGGGCCGGGCGAGGTTCCCGGCGTCACCCACACCGCGGCGCATCGAAGCGTCCTGGGCATCCATCGGGTGCGGAAGGAACTGGCTCGGTCACTTCCCGTGTTGTAGCTCCTTCGTGCTCCTGCTCTGCTCAGGGGAGGAGTTGGGAGTCGAGAGCAGAGTGTCGTTCTGAGCTATTTGAGGTGTCTCTAGAAGAAGAACGTACAGGAGCCCCTTCTTCCCGTGTGTGGAAGATCTCGCACATCTTCTCAAAGACAGTTGCTCTGTGCAGATTTAGACAGACGACAGCTGTCGAAGAGGTCCTCAAGGGGACAGGTACACTGGAAGGACCAGGTGGTGTGTAGCTGTGAGAACAGCAGCGGTGCTCAGGTTTGGGGTATTGAGGCAGTTGTTTCCTCTGCAACAGCGTACACCGTGTGGTTTCCTTGCCTTGATCAAGGTGAGAGCAAAAATGAGAATTGTGAGGGAATGGACATTGACGTTAAATACATGGTATGGTGCTGTGTGTCACAGGTGAGAGAAGTTCCTGGTTATCTTGTGAGAGGAGGCTCCTTGTGTTTGTCTGGGGGAGCTGCATCTCATCCAGAGGCTTTCGGGAAGGGGGTGTCAGTGGTGGGTGGGGTGCCCCCCCCATCTGTGCACATTTCATTTTCCTGTTTTAATGGTGAGCTTTAATAAAGCTCAGAGAGAAGACCACTGACAGTCCCTTTCCTTCCCACAGCCGATGTGCATGGGAACAGTAGTTTTGCTTTTTGTTTCTGTCTGGGCCCCCTATAATCTTGTTTCTGGAACAGAAGTAGTTATATTAGAGACCAGCACAAAGCTTGTCTCAGTAGGAAATGACTGGGTAGGTACAAGCCATTTCTTAGGCCATCTGTTTTTACATTTTGGACACTCTCTGATGGGTTCAGCAGGTCGTATAGTTCTCAGTAGGTTCAGCTGAGAAAGGCGTAAGGTGTCCATGTGTTGCAGGAGTCTGCACGAGGTGAGAAAACTTGGAGAGGCCGGTGCTGGTGAGCAGGACATGTCCATGTTACCAACAGATAACAGTAGCTTAGCAGGAGATTGAAAGGAAACAACCAAAAAAATAATGAAGGGGAAAAACAGCAGAAGGGAAGCTGAAATGGACTACAGAGACAGCACAGAAGGGGTAAATTATATTCTAGAGGAGGCAAAAGGAATTAAATAAAAATTGGGAAAGTGTCAAGAAAAAATGCCAAAAACAAGGAAAGAAAAGTAATCCTGTCCCTTTTAATAAGTATTTTGATGGAGAACCCATAGCACAGATTTTAAGGATCATGAACTCTCCTTGTGCAGAGGCTGCGGACAGGACCACTTGCTTTGGAGCAGTAAGCCAGCAACCTTTTCACACACACAGTTGCCAAATCTGCTGCCCAGCAGTGAATGTCTGCTGGGACTGTTCACTTCTGCCCCAAAACAGGCTTTTTTTTTTTAATGCTGATATCAGTTATGTTTTTATCAATGTGAGTGGCTAATTTAGTCTCCTACAAGTAGATAGCAGGATGTATTTCATGGACTGATAGTACTGTGTGGAAAGTACTTTCCCCATTAGGTTTTGAGTGGTCAAGTCTGGTCTGGTATCCTGCACCACTATTGAAATATTTTGTCAGTAGACCTGAGGACTGATTCCTCCTTAGAAATGCCACTTCCTGACTCACCCCCACTGTGGACTGAGAGCTCCCACATGCTTTGCTAGTGTGCTGGTTTGACTGAAAATGGGTTAATTTTCTTCATGCAGTTAGAAACCTTTCTTTTCCATAGCTAGCATGTTCATTATTTGGACTTAGTTTAAGAACAAGAGATAACACCCCAGCACAGAGCTAATGTTTTTAATTGCTCTGCTCTGAGAGCCAAGGACATTCTGAGTGCTCTGCCCACAGGTGTGAGGCAGCAAGGAAGGGGGACAGAGATGGGGCAGAGCTTGACTGACATCCAGACTGATCAATAAGAGTATTCCATCCCATTAGCGTCATGCTTCGTATTTAAGGAGAGTCGGGATCTTCCACACTCTCTCTCGTCGTCTTCATTTTCTTTGCTCTCTGTGTCAGAGCCAGGGGAGTTCTGTTCAGGACTCTCATTAGTTTGGCCTTTTGCCATCCCGCTGTTTGCAGAGGCCTTTGGGCCTTTCCGCCTCTTTCCTTTTTTCTCTCTGTGGGATCAGGACCAGGTGCTGCTTCCTGGGACTGGCTGCTTGGTGTGGATGGAGTTTGTGAGGAATTGCATTGAGTATCTTTTATTTTATATTCTATTTCTATTTTATAAACATATATTTACTAGTAGTGTATTAGTATTTTGTTATTTTATTAAACTGTGTTTATGTCAATCCAAATTTCTCCCTTCCCTTTCGATTCTCTCCCCTATTGGGGGTGAAGAGGGGAGCGAGCGAGTGGCTACTGTGGTTATATTGCTAGCTCAGGTTAAACCATGACAGAGGGGCAGGAGCTGCTTCAGGTGCTGGAGCAGAGATTCCCCTGCAGGCCATGGTACATACCATGGTGAGGCCAGCTGTCCCCCTGCAGCCGTGGAAGTCCACAGTGGAGCAGATCTCCGCCTGCAGCCAGGGAGGACCCCATGCTGGAGCAGATGGATGCCCGAAGGAGGCTGTGACCCTGTGGGCAGCCCATGCTGGAGCAGGTCTGCTGGTAGGACTTGTGACCACATGGGGGACCAATGCAGGAGCAGTCTGTTCCTGAAGGGCTTGCACCCCATGGAAGGGACCCACACTGGAGCATTTAGTGAAGAACTGCAGCCCATGGGAAGGACTTACTTTGGAGATGTTTGTTGAGAATGATCTCCCATGGGAGGGACCCCACATTGGAGCAGGGAAAGAGTGTGAGGAGTCTCCCTGAGGAGGAAGGAGCAGCAACACATGATGAACTGATCACAACGCACATTCCCTGTTCCCCTGTGCCTCTCGGGAGGTGGGAGGTAGAGAAAATCAGGAGTGAAGCTGAGCCTGGGAACAAAGGAGGAGTGGGAGGAAGGTATTTTAAGATTTGGGTTTTATTTCTCATTAACCTACTCTGGTAATAAATGAAATAAATTTTCCCCAAATCAAGTTTGTTTTGCCTGTGCTGGTAATTGGTGAGCGATCTCTCCCTGTCCTTATCTCAACCCACGAATCTTTCATTAGGTTTTTTCTCCCTTGTCCTGGCTGAGGAGGGGAGTGACAGAGTGGCTTGGTGGGCACCCAGTGTCCAGCCAGCCTCAGCCCACCTCAGGCAGGATGTGATCGTTTTTGCTGTACCATAGCTGGATTGTTTTGTGCCAAATGCATAGTAGTGCAAAGGCTTGGAAAGACCATGTGCCCAGCACTGCTCTGCAGTTTTGAGCTGTCAAATGCCACCCAGGTGGTGTTTGCTAAGACTTTCCCCTTCAGAAGGGAGCCGGTGCAAACCATCCTGTTCCTTTTTGCCCCTACTGTCATCCAGAGAATGGAATGAGCATATCTAAGTGCTGCCTTAAGAAATTGCTAGTCCTGAACACCCAAAAGTGTGAATTCAGAAAGAACTGTTGATAATATTTTTACTTTGTGGTTATAAGAGATGTTAAAGGTTACTGGCACCAGGGATATTAAAGAAACATAGCAACAGAAAACTCTAGAAGAATATCTTGTGCATTCGTCAGCACTTGGGGTAGAATTTGTTTTGCTGTTTCTTGTGTTGTGTTGGTCCTCTAGCCAGCAGTGAGTGGAAAGAAGGAATATTTTATGAAACACAAGGTGTAAATAATACTGTGGGGAGTTCACAATAGGGCTAGAATATGAAACTGCCTTTTGGTGTTGTGGGGTTTCGTTCTTCCCCCAGTGAATCAGGCTATAAGCTATTTCTGTTGGTAGTGAGACAGTGAAGGTTGAACATCCGGATTTCAGTAGTTTACAGACCGTTTCCAGATCTTTACAGACAGACTCAACAGGCCACGGGGTTTTCCTGTGCCTTCTGGCTGGCCTTGTGGTGTCAGAGGTGTGATGATGCCCATTTAAAGGCGATGCGACAAGATCAGTCTGTTAAAGTGAAAGAGTTGGGACTGAGAGGTGACCCCAAAATATACCCCAGTGCAGAGCTTGTACTACTCTTTGTATCAGGTAAAAGCTTTGAACTGGAGTTGCGTGTCTTACTGAGTGAAGAGAGAAGCAAAGGCATGTTGGGGAGAGGTGGTTTCTTTCTGCCGTGCAGTTGTATGGGGATGGCACCACTGTTTTGTTGTCGCTGTTTCAGGCTCCGAGAGATCCCTCTTGGTGGAATTTGGTGGTGGGAAGTGCCTTGAGAAGCTGTTCGGGTCAGTTGTGTGCTGCATTCTCTTTCAGATCAATCTGACATGTCTTTTGAGGAGCTACTGTGGGTGCAGAGTGATATGAAAACAAGAGTGCGCAAGCAGGTGACGAATGGGAAGAAAACTGCAAAACCTACCAAAGCTACAGTGAAGCAGCAACAAAGCAAAAAGGGGTAAAGAGGTTCTTTTGTGATCACAAAAATGTGCATGTGTGCTCTCTGCACTCCAGAAGTTATGCTGGGATCTCCTCACAGTGTTGCCATTGCCTTGGAACTGGTGTAGATCTCCTTTAATGTGCTACACAATAATGCCTTTCACTGTAGTCTTTCATTTGGGAACAATCTGTTGCTGTTTCAGAGCTCTCAATATCCTATCCTGTTCAAATCCCCAGCAGCCACCTGTTACCTGGTAGTTAAATCAGCACTCAGGTCCTTTACACCCTCTGTATTAAGGCACTTTTAACCCACAGCATGGTATGCTGCTCTTTTAAGCTGTATGATGGTGCTTTACTTGTGTCCACTGGGCCCTGAAATAGTTACCCTGCTGTTTTCTAAAGCCCTTCCTGCTTATCAGCATCTTTTGCCTGGCTCCCTCTGGCTGGAGTTGCAGTGACAGCCAGTTGTTCTGGAATTTCATTCATCCTTGTCTCATCTGTGGCTTGTCTGTGTTGATTTTCTTTTTTTTTGACTTTACCATCACAGACTGTTTCCTGTCCTTAGTGGTCTTTACATCTCCTATTTGCATCCTCTGTAGTTGCTGTTGATGTGATGACTATAAAATGTATTAAACACAACCAAAAACTATCAGATCTTTTTACAGTCCTCTGCAGGCCCCCACTGGTAACAACTGTTATATTGTTACCCTTTATTTGCAGTAGTTAGATGGTTTTCAGTCCTCAGGGTGATACTGAAGTGATTTGAACAGGTTTCTTGTGTTACACTGGCATTCCCTAACCTGTTTCTGAGTCTCTGCTGAATACATGTTTCTTCTGCTGTAAACAGTTGATTAATGTTTCTGCTTTATCTTTTACCCAAGAGTCTGGGGGATTTTGTATAGTGCAATGTCTTCACGCAGTGTCTCTCTTTCTGCCACACAGTTTGCATAATTCTGTTTTTATTTAATTCCCCTAATCCTTTAAGTCACTGTAAATCAACATGCTGTTTCTCTCATGCTTTTTGTTATGGAAGTGAGCTTCTTAACAACAACAACAACAAAAACAAACAAAAAAAACCCAAACCACAAACCCCAACTTCTGGGAAGTCCCCAGGAATTGTGCTGCTTCAGCAGTGCTGTATAAAACTGACTCAGGAGCATTGTATAGGGGTGTGGCCACATTGGCAGACATGAAAATACACTGAACATTACCCTAACTGGGATTTGGAAAACTTACTTATGCCTGTGGGGTTGTTTATGTTCCTGGCCTGGTGTTATTGTGTTGTGGATGTAGGTATCACACCCATGTTGTGGGGACTCTGAGCAGGTCATTCACAGGTCTTCTCGTGTTTCTAATAACTTGCCTGATGTACTGATAAATCACAGGACACAGCACCAAGAAATATGGGGAGAGTTATACCCCGTTCTTTCATCTTATACTGTCACCTGCATACACCTAAAGCATCAAGCTCTAAAGGCCTGTGTTGCAAGGAGAACTTGTTCACTTAATTGGTTGTCACTATGGTTCTCATGGTCTTGATTCACTGTGAATCCTCTTTTGGGATATGTACCATCAGCTCTATGTCCCTTATTCCTGGGGGCTGATCTTTTCTTGTGTTATGGTTTGCTTTCTTGCTGAACCTGGCCATAATAGACTTTGCATGGTTTTGTAACTACCAGGTCAGTGCAGAAATTCCTAATTTTGGTGTCACCTTCCAGTGTAAATATTAGTCAAGAGTGGGTGAGTTGGTGGGCCAGGAATAGAAGAGGGTTGTTGCATGATGCATGAAGACATGGAGAGGGAGAGGAATAATTAAGTGTGGCACATTTACTGATGCAGGTGGTAGGTTTTCACTTAATACAGTGGGGCTGTATCAAGTTTTGTGTAGAATTCTTTTAACCATGCACTTCTAGATCATTTGGTTGTAACAGCCTCATCTGGCTCTTGACTGAGTCACCTTTTTGCTCTCTATGGGTATCACAGTGAGGACTGAGTGTGAGAGTCCGCTGTTTCAGCACCATGTAGTAATGTTTTCCTGAGGATCTGGCTAACCTCCTGACACATTAGCCTGGGCCTACATTCTGTCCCCTGCTCCTCTTAAGTACATTTTTCTCTTTTTTTTAGGCCATTGGAGATGTCTGCCAAGAAGCCCGTACCTTTCCTGCGACAAGTTATCTCTGTTACAAAGAAGGTGAGTGTTCCCCCTCCCCAGTTCAGGAGCTGACTTCCCTTAGTGATGCTTATTAGCACAGACATAGTAATGGGGCTGCGGAAGATGACACAGGCTATTTCTGGAGGATAGGGTTTGAACTGCTGTCTGGTGAGTGCAGGTAGTGGTATCATGTCTTTGGGGAGAACAAAAGATGGGATGCAGGTGTGGCTGCTCTCTGTAGAACCTGTTGCCCTGCATAATGTGCAACTTGAAGACTAACTTGAACATCTGAGACCCAGGTATTGCTAGAAGATGTAATGGCTGCCACCAGTGACGGTCACAGTACAAGCTATGGTCATTGTTCTGTAGTAATTCTATTGAAAGTTCAAATGTCCATCTAGTTTCTAAGCTGAATATAACTTTGACTTATAATTGCTGGATCATCTTAATACATTAATTTCCACAGTTAGAGATCTCTTTTTGTCTCTCTCGTTTTGTATGACCTTACCCAGGTAGCCTGCAAAAATCCACATAGGTTTGAATTCCCAAATCTGCCACCTTGACAACACATGTTCAGCCAGCTCTTGGTCTGGGAGTTGCAGGTGTTTGGAGGCAACACTTCTGCTGCTGTTCCTCGAATTGGCTGCTCCTGGGTGGTGGACTTGCAAATGGAAATGTCTGTTGCCTGGTAGACATGATGACTTTGTGAGGGACTGCCAGCTTGATTATTGGACTCAGTCTTTGCCAACTGCAGTGTTCTCAATTGGTGGGTGCATAGTATTGCTAGTAAAAAAAAAAAAAAAAAAAAAGGCAGGGCCTGATCCATGGGAAGAGAGTAAGCAGGCTATTAAGAGGGTAATGTGGGCTGCAGCTCTTTACCTGCCTTCAGGTCCACAGAGACCCTCGATTTGATGACCTGTCTGGAGAGTATAAGCCTGAAATATTTATGAAGACCTACAGCTTCCTGGACAGCATCAAGAAGCAGGAGAAGGAGGTAATGCTGTGTGCCTATCCTTGGCCAGAAGAGCCTTGCTTGGCAAGGGCAGTTTCCACAAAGGCTGTTCACAGTGGAGGTGGCAGGCAGTCATGCAGCTTTCTGCTCTCTTCTTCAGATGGTTCAGAAGCAGCTGAAAAAATGCCGGAATGTGGAACAGAAGGAGAAACTCCAGCAACTCCTGAACCGCATGGTGAGTTCAGTGCAGAATCTCCTCTCCTGTGAGGCAATGTGTGACATGAGGTCTGCCTAGACACTTGCTGATACAGGCCATCCTTTCTTTACAGACACAGCAAGAACAAGCACAGAAAAAGCAGCAGAAATTAAGGGAGAGGGAGCTGTCTTTGAAGAGACAACAGAGGGAATTGGCCAAGCAGGGAAAGAAACCTTTCTTCCTAAAGAAATGTAAGTACTCAGTGTGAAAATGGTGCAGGATGACCTAGAGTACTGCTGACAGGACTCCAAGCACTGGATGCAAGTTGTCCATAATATTCCACAGAGCTGTGGAGGGCTTGTTCTAGCACACCCCTCCAGGGAGGGAGAGGTGAGGAGGGGCTAGTATATAGAGATGATTTGGGCTTCAGTTTAAAACCTTGCTCCTCTCCCCTCTACAGCTGAGAAGCGGAAATTGGAGCTAGCTGAGAAGTATGCAGAGCTGAAGAGGAGTGGAAAGCTGGAGAGCTTCCTGAACAAGAAAAGGAAGAGGAATGCCGTCAAAGACAAGCGCCATCTGCCCTCACAGAAGAACTTGTGACTGCCACACAGATATGCTGTTGTCTGGCACTGAGATTCTCTCTGTCATGGCCAGGCCTGAAAGGCCATTGCTCCTCCCAGTATCTGCCTTTCACTGTGCAGTGATGCTGTTAGGCAGCAGAGCAGAGGTTGAATTGAAGGAAATGGTGCTTTTTATAGCCAAAATGTCCTCTTCACTTGTGGTTTACACCACACCTAGGTGGTGACAAGTCTGTCATGCAAATGCACATGGTGTCTCAGTCCTTGCAACCTGCTCATCTCTTCCTCTAGCTTGGGGGGCATGAGCCCTACCCTGCAGTGCTGGCTTTACTCCAGGTCTTATCAGACACCAGCTCAGGTGGGAGGGCGCTGGGAATGTCCAAGGAGAGATGCCACCACCTCTCTTGGCCTCTGCTCTACTGCTTCAAGTTCTCAAGATGATTTTTTTTTTTTTTCCTCCTCCAGGAAACCTGCCTGGTTTCAGTCCATGTTATCTATTTCTCAGTGAAGTTCCTGGCTCTATCTTCCTGGTAGCCTTGTCATAGGTCTGGGGGGTAGGTGGGAAGGGGTGCTCTGAGGTTTCCCCAGAGCCATCTCTTCCTGAGGGTGAATAAATCCTCTTTCCTCAGCCTTTCTTTGCAGCACTCCAGCCTCTGACAACTTTCACATCCTCAGCAGGAGTCAGCCCAGAGGACCAACATCCATCTTCTGGGGGCCCTGTGTGGATTGCAGTATCTGGATGTCTCACAAGTGCTGAGTAAAGGAGAGATGATTGGATCCTTCTGCATTGCTCTACAGCCCCTGGTGAGGCTGCCTTTCCTTGCAGCCAGGGCATGCTGCTGACTGTGCTCAGGTGCTGCTGCCTGGGATCTCCCCAGTGGGGCTGCCTCTTCTCAGCTTCTTCAGGTGGTCTCTACAGGGCTATTAGTGCTTCTAGGAAACTGATTCTGTATGAAATAAAATACCTGTTTTCCTTTATTCTCAGTGTCGGTGCTGTTACAGTCAAAAGCATTTGAACTTAGGGGAGTTAATGCCTCTCTCCAACATTACACGTGACCACCAGCCCTCTTGTTCCTGCTCAGTTTGATTGCCCCATCTCCTGTGGCTGTGCTGACAAGGTGATGTGGATGTGACCCAGATGATCTGTGTCTGACAGGTTGGAGTGTGTACCAGGACAGTGCCTCAATTCTACAGGGCAGGGTACTCCTTGGGCACAACCTTGCTGTGTGTGGGCAGGCACCTGGTGTGTGGGGCCTGGGGAAAGGCCTTGCCATGAGCAAGCAATAGAATGATAAGCAACTCCATCACACCCATCTCAGGGTGTTGCTTAAGCACCTGCCTCCACTGCAGTTCTTGTGGGTGGTGTGAGTTCTTCTCTGGTGACAGGTTTTAGTGTAACTGGTGGAAGTTAGTAGAAATCATAGAACCATAGAATAGTTTGTGTTGGATGGGACCTTCAAAGGTCATCTAGTCCAACCCCCTGCAATGAGCAGGGACATCTTCAACAGATCAGGTTGCTCAGAGCCCTGTCCAGCCTGGCCTTGAATGTTTACCACCTATCTGGGCAACCTGTGCCAGTGTTTTAACACTCTCATCATAAAAATATTTCTTCCTTGTGTCTAGCCTGAATCTCCTCTACTTCAGTTTAAAACCATTACCCCTAGTCCTGTTACAACAGGCCCTGCTAAATGGGATGTTCCAGTTGGTTCAACAGACAGTGGTGGCTGATAAAGCTTCAACACATACCCTCCCCCAGTGACACTCTCAGAGCCCACCAGGCTTCTAAGAACCTGCCTCTCCAAACTGCTGGCCAGGAGGAATGGCTTCAGCCCCAGGTGCTCAGGATGCCCTCCTCAGGCCTGGGTGGTCCTTGAGCAAGCCCTCCCCACCCCAGATGTGCTCTGTGCCCAGATATCCACGCACACAAGTGACAGGCACTCAAGGGAGCTTGGGAGACCTGCCTGCTGACAGGGACACAGACATGAGAAAGCTGCAGGGCTCAGGTCTTTTATTGCAGAGGGAGATAAGGAAAAGGACAGTCACCCTCTCTGAGCCCCTGAGGCTGAGAGTGGTGATAGGCAGTGGGGGGCCATGCCTTGCTCCCCCAGCATGGGAAGCCTGGCTCACCCAGCGGGGAGCCAGCTGCTGCCTGGCACTAAGTCAGGGTCAACTATAGCAGTGGAGCAGGTGACCTGCAGTGTCCCTGTGCAGCCACCCTGGCCTGGGCCCTGGCTGGCTGGAGGACAGTGCTGTGTGGGGAGCACTGACAGGGGGAACACAGCACAGGGCAGGGCTGCCTGGCCCCAGCCAGACATGGCACGCAGCAGGCAAACCTGGCCTCCTCCTCTGCTCTGCTGCCCATCTCGCTTCATGGGGTGCTGATGTCCCAAACTGTTCTGGGGCCTTATGAAGGCTGCTACGGCGGCCCTTCTCCTGTGACCCTCAGGGACTGGAGCAGCTTTGCCCAGGGAGAGAGGGAGCAGGGCCATTGCCCTCTGTCTGGAGAGGGAGCTCAGTGGCCTGCCTTTTGTTTGCAGGTACAGCCAGGCATGGTGGTGCCCAGGCTGTGGCTCCTGCTGGCTTGTCATGTGTTGTCCTGGGCCAGCTCCTCAGGGCAGGCAGGCTGGTCCTGGGACTTGTGCAGCCCTGGAGAGGGCTGGGCATGGGCGCTGTGCTGCAGGGCCAGGTCTGGCCCCTGGGGCACGTGGTGCCGGTGCTGCTGGTACTGCAAAAACGTACAGACCTTCAGCCCAATAGCCAGCATGTTCTTGCCCATAAAGATGCTGGAGACCCGGGCATCCTTGAAGAAGACCATGTTGCTGCCTCGGATGAAGATGGTGGTGATGTTGACAGTGAGCATGCTCAGCATGGGGTACAGCATCATCCGGTGCGGCATGATGCCAATCCCTTGCATGCTGATCTCACAGAGGGACACGCAAGGGAGGACCAGGAGCAAGATGTAGCAGTAGAAGAACATGATGCCCTCAGCCCAGAGCGGCAGCCCCTTCTTCTGGGGCTCCCACAGGTTGGCCTGGATGTCCAGCACGTCCAGCATGTCCACAATGACCCAGAAGAGGCGGTTGCGGAGATCTTCTTTCTTCTTGAATGTTCTGATGTATTCCATGTGCTCCGTGGCTACCAACAACACGTAGAGGGCTGGGATGCAGATGGAGAGCAGCAAGGTCAGCGCTTTGCGGGCTATGAGATCCAGGCTTTTCCGGTCAGCTTTATAGTTCTGGTATACAAAGTAGACTTTGATCTCCAGAACGAAGACATACAGGAACCAGAGGATCATGGCATAGCCCCGCTTAGCTGTCTTTACCTCTGCCCCGACCCAGATGGCCACATAGCGGAGCACCAACAGGAAGCACACGTCACCCACTGCCACCATGACACAGATGCCCAGCTTCCTGGAGCCCTGGCTCTGCTCCACCAGGTAGGCATCCATGAGGATGAGGCTGGTCATGATGAGCACAGTGGAGAGGCACACATGTGGCTTGCTGACAGGTGGTGGGGGAACCATTCTGCATGGAGGAACAAGCAGTGCCATCAGGGAGTTGCTGGGATTCCCCCTACCCCCCACTTGGGTCCCCTTCTGCCCCCCCACCTCCCCAACAACTGTGGATGGCTGAAAGAGGGTGGAGGTGTGTGGTTCATAGACTCTTATCCCATCCGATGTGCCTGGTTTGTTCCAAATCCACAGACTCCTAGCCAGAGTGCTCTTGAGACTCTTGGCCGGCCATGCTGATGGCATATGCTGGCTGACACCTAGCTCCTGGCCTAGGCTGCACATGGGGATACAGTGGGGTGAGCTGGACAGCCATCAGGCACTGGGGATGCTACTGCCCTCTGCCACTGTGAAGGGCACATGCCTTATTTTCCACTGGATTTCCCAGTCAGTGGCACTGCTTATATTCCCCCCGCCCCATGGCATACAAGACCATATCTATGCTTTTAACCCAAGCAGGTCCTTAACTGCTATGATCCAGGACCATTCTCTTTTTAGTGTCCTTTATTTTCATGCACAGCATGAGATGAAGGATTATTTTTAGCCTGGCTGTCCTGTGGGGTTGGAGGGAAGGAATCAGCCCAAAATCTTCAGTTTCCTGAACTTAGCCTAGTGGAAAGTGTCCCTGCCCATGGTAGTGGGGGCTGGCACTAGATGATTTTTAAGGTCCCTTCCAAATTAAATCGTTCTATGATTCTATTAATCCTTCAGCCTCACACTCTCCAAGAGGTCTGCCTACAGCAGTTTGCCCATGCCCATGCTGCCACAGAACAATAAACCAAAAAGGCAAGGAAAAGCAGAACCAGCCCTCAGCTCCAGGACACAAGGAGCTTTGCAACAGGGCCTCAATTTCAGCTGGATGCTCATCTTTCCCAGGCTGGGGCAGAGCAAAGCACGGGCCCCAAAATCACCCTGCTTGCCTTGGATGGCACCGGGGTTGTCTGGCTCGCTCCCCCTGCCCAAGCACAGCTGCAGGCAACTGCTGCCAGAGATGGAGGGAGGATGGAGCCAAGGCCTTGTCAGGCACAGCGTGGCAGCTGCTCTGGAGGGGAGCCAGCCCCCTGGCCAAAATGGAGGATGAAGCTGGGCTGCTGACTACACAGCGCTGCACGACGGCTGCCCGCACAGAGCCCACGCAGCCACCTCACTCCCTGGGCCATGCAGGGGCCCTTGCACACCATCCTGGTCACCTGGTGGGCAGTGTGCAGGTGGCATTTGACCTTTGAGCAAGTGCTTCAGGAGCAGGATGGACGCTGCGTGGTTAATGGTCAAGCCTGCACACCTGCACTCCTGGTGCTGACATCGACCACCCAGGCTACAAGCTACCTGAACTCCTGCTTTTAGGCCGAGGGAGTTGCACAGTTGTGCATCCACAGGCCCAGCAGCATCCTGGCACGTTGGGGGATGCAGTGATGCCCAAGCCTGCCAGAGGTACATGCCTCTAAGGGGGAGATATCGGAGGCTGGTGGGCACGGGGAGCTGGTGGATGTGGCATATCTGGAATGTGCTACACAGCTGGGGCTCTCTCGTGTTCCACCCCACGGCCCGGCCAAGCCTTCACAGGAGCCAGAGACAGCCCTGGCCACAGCTCGGCCGGCTGCGGCCCCGCGGGGTGCCCAGAGATGCCCCGGACGCCCCCGGCCCTGCCTGTCCCGAGTCTCGAGGCGCCTGGAGGGGAGAGGTGGGAAGGGGAGGGAGGGCAGGCCCTGCCCGCCCGTCGTGGAGGCCCGACCCGCAGAGGGGGCCCGGCGCGGCCCGTAGCCCGTCGCCCCCCGCCCGGGCCGCGCTTACCTCGGGCGGCTATCCGGGGCGCCGAGGCAGGGTGGCGGCGGTGACGGCGGGGGTGGCCCCGGCGGTGGCCCCGGGCCCTGCGCGGCATCGCCCGGCGAGCCTCGGCGGCGGCTCTGCGGCGGCGGCGCCTGGCCCCTCCCGGCAGGCGAGCGGGCGGGGACTGCGGCGGCCTCCGCCTGACCAGAGCGTCCGGCACCACCCGGCACCGCCCGCCACCCCCTCTTGCTCTGGCCCCCTCTGCCCGCCTTCCCGCCCGGCAACTCCGGGACCGCCGCCGCCCCTTGTTCCCCCCGGCCCGGGCACCCTCCCGCTGACCTCCCGCCCTGCGACCACATCCTGCATACGGCCCCCACCGCGCCTCCAGCCCACCTCCTGCCCCACAGCCTCCTCTTGCCCACGGCCTTCTCCTGTCCCGGCCCCTCTGCCCGCAGACCCAGACTCCCGAGGGCCATGGTGGTCGCTGCAGCAGCCCAGGGGAGGCCCCAGGAGAACCGTGGGTCCTGCCCACTGGCTGCACACCGGGAGGGACCGGGACCCCTCGCTGGGAACTGGTTGGCAGAACAGGCAGGGGAACCCACACACTGCTGTGACCTGGCACCCAGCCGCGCTGCTCTGCAGGGTCCTGGGGAGCTCCAGCTCTGCAGGACACTGGTAGAGCCCGGCCGAGCGCGGCTGGCGTCTTCATGCAGATAAACCGGGCCAGTGAAAGCAAAAGATTTCTCTTACCCTAGTGGGCATGCCTGTCTGCAAATCTTCTTCTGTCAGCCTGAGCAGCTTACTGTATTTAACTCTGAGCTTGCTTCTAATTGAGTTAGGTCTTAGCTACACAGGGAAGGTTTTCCAGTATATTTCCACTCTGACTTCAAAGTGCTCATTGTAAATATATGTATTTCGGAAGACAGGGAGGCGCTTGGGTCTCTGGAGATAGGCCAAGAGCAAAACCAGGCATAGACCTGAGTGAGAGAACAAGTGCCAGTCGCTGTCACAGGGTGTCAGGAGAAGTGCAGCTCACCTCACCTCTAGCTTCTGACAGAGTGACCATAAATCGCCTGTTGTATGTGATGCCCTGGGGCAGCTTGGGTAGCACCATGAAAATATGAAGCCTGCCTGTAGTGTCCATGGCAAATGGGTTTGCCATGGACACTACAGGTGGGATTCATATTCTTGACACTGAACCAGCATCCAGGTTGAACTTGCATGTCCCACGGTGAGCGTGGGCTGGTTTATGCAGGCAGGCGGAGGGAGCAGACCTCTCAGTTAGACAGGTGCAACAAGGTAAAGAGTTTGGCTGCGCGATCATTCTCCTAGTCCAGGAAAAAACAGCAATCTCCAAAAGGGCTGAGAGAGTGAGGAAAAAAAGCACCCAAAGCAACCTGCCTCTGAAAAGGAAAGGAGACCTTGCAACTCAAGCTGAGTGGAGAGCACTGCGATGCATGAGAGGGGCAGGCAATAAAGAATCAAAACCCTAGATCTTTCCTGCTGGACACAGAAGCAGTGGCTCTCACCATCAGGGCAGTCTCTTGCAGGCTCTAGGGAGGAGCATAGGGTGTCTGTCCATGGAGGCACCCCAGGGGTGACCACACAAGTACCCACATGGCAGAGGTAGGAAGAAGGTGCTGTAGGCAGCTATCAAGCAGTGGGGCTAAAGACAACATGATTTATACCTGCGCTGGAATCATAAAACCCCTGAGTCTTCACTAGAAGCTGGGGCAGGAGGTGACAACATTCGCGTGGGAAGCAGTAAAGAGCTGCTTTAATGTGGCACATAAAACTAAGCAGCAAGAGCAGATATTTATGCGCTTCTAGGGCAGTGACCACAACACACTCAAAGGCTGTTGGGAGAGAGCCAGAGAAATCTGTCAGTCACGTTGAGCATCCTCGAAAGGGAATTGCAGGAACTGGGGGAAGTTTGTCATTAAGGAACCGCAAGCAGTGGCTGTGGTGGGGAAAGGCTGGCAGTAGCCTGGGGACCATGCTGAAAGCTTCGAGTGTCCAAAAGAGCCTCGAGTCCCCCAGAGCCCAGGCACGGTGTGGAGGGTGAGAGGTGGCTGGAACTGAAGTCCATCCCTCAGAAAGGCAATTTAAAAAAAAATTTTAAAAAACCCCAAAAAACAAAAACCAAACGGATTCTGAGTGAAGGATCACAGGGTGCTGAAGGGTACTTTAACATCACAAAAAGACCTAAGGTGAGCAAGGTTCTGGAAGGAGACATCAGAAATTGCCAAGCAGGAAAACAAAGGAATGAACATAGTCAATCCAGGTAACCATTTGTCAAAATATGTAATGGAGGGGATGGCACTAAGCAATGGTGACAACGTCCTTTGGAGTGCAGGCTGAGCCTCTATGAAAATGCTTTCTATTGAAAAACCTTAATTTCCAACACAGCATATGCAGCATCACACACCTGAAGGGACAGTGAGTGGCTGTTGTACTTCTCCTGGCAGCAACTCAGAGGAGGACTGAAAGGACCATCATGGAAAACAGCATGATAAGGGGCACTTGGTGCAAAGCTGTGACAGCACACATACTGGACCACCTTGATGCACCCAGGGAGGAAGGCAGTAGCTGGTAACACAGGTGGTCCTGGCAGCCTAGGCTCAAAAGGATTTTGAAAATTGAGGCTTGTGGCATTAAGTCTGGAGCACATAGATTCTGGAGGTCCTGCAGGGCAGGGAGCTACCCCAGCCCTTCATAAGGTGAGGTACCCGAGTGGCGCAGCAGGAACCAGCAGCCCGTGCACTGGCAAAGTGGCACTGTCCCTGGGGTCCAGGCTGGAGGGAGCAGCTGTTAGTGCCACAGCCACTGGGGGCCAATGCAGACCTATGCAGCCTGCTCAGGACAAAGCTGCCCCTGGCTCCTTGTCGTGGGGTGGGTGGGTATGTAAACGGCAGTATCTACCTCTCCCACCCAGGCCCCAGGGCCAGAGTAACCCCCGAACATCCCTGTAGGAAACTATTATTTTGCAAATATAATAGGCCCAGGCAGGATCTCTCAGCAAAGCATATTTTAATAACGATTTTGCAAGACCAGGTGTTCTACCTAAAGGTAGGCACACCTAATAGGGCAAAAAGCCCCTGTTTATATCCCCCCAAAATCCCAGCCGCAATTTCCCTCCCCTGTTCCCCATTGGTTGGGTACTGCAGGGTTTACAGACCACCTAGACACATACAATACCCTTATCAATATGGATTCCTGGTACTTTGGCTACACTTCTGTCCTGGGTCATTAGGGGGAGCAACGAGAGGAGGTGGTCTGAGTCAGGTGACCACGAATTGACCAATTGGAGTATTACATCCCATTCACGACTTCCTGGATATAGGAGGTGGACCGGAAGGACTCTCTCTCTTCTGGGTCTCCTGCTGGTTTGCTTTGTCTCTGCGTTTTTCTGCTGTCCCTGCAAGCTGAGGCCTTGTGGCCTCGTGGCTCTCTACAGGCTTGCGTCTCTGCTGTGGAGAAACTGTGTGAAAAATCTGATGACCGGTTTGAAAAGCTGTTGCAAGAAATCAAAGCACTCAGAGAAGACACACACGATTCACAACTTGTACGAACCAATGTTGTAGCTATTAGGAGAAGGTGTTTCCAATCTCCAGAGAGAGGACAGAGGCAGACCACCACCAGGAGTTCACTGTGGTCCTTCCTACGTGAGCAGGGAGAAGATATGAATAAGTGGCATAAAAGACCTACTTCAGAACTTCAAGAACGAGTACATGAGTTAAAAGGGAAAATTCCTAGGAAAAGGGCTGCCCCAGTTTACAGAAGGGACAGAAGAGATTCAGATGCTTTTGACGGAACCTCTAATTCACACTCAGAGACTGTGCAAAACAGAGATCAGTGGTGCCCTGCCTCCAGCCAGGCGGAGGAAAGGGATAACAGAGTTTATTGGACTGTACAGATACGATGGCCTGGTACAATGCACCCCCAGGCGTACAAGGCTTTGATGGACACTGGTGCTCAGTGCACGATAATTCCTTCAGATTATAAAGGAAACAATCCATCAATATTTTTGGAGTGACTGGGGGATCCCAGGAACTGACTGTTGTAGAGGCTGAAATGAGCCTAACTGGAAAAAACTGGCAAAAGCATCCCATTGTGACTGGCCCAGATGCTCCGTGCATCCTTGGCATAGACTACCTCCGGAGAGGGTATTTTAAGGGCTTAAAAGGGTATAAGTGGGCATTTGGTAGAGCATCTGTGGACACTGAAAAAATTGAACAGCTGTCTGATTTGCCTGGTCTTTCAGATGACTCTTCTGTTGTAGGACTGCTGATGGTTGATGATCAGCAGGTGCCAATTGCTACGACGACGGTGCATCGCCGACAGTATCGCACCAACCGGGACTCTTTGATTCCTATTCAGAAATTGATTGGTCAACTAGAAAGCCAGAGTGTGATCAGTAAGACTCGCTCACCTTTTAATAGCCCAATTTGGCCAGTGCGTAAGTCTAGTCATGAGTGGAGACTAACTGTAGATTATCGTGGCCTGAATGAGGTTACACCACCGTTGAGTGCTGCTGTACCTGATATGCTAGAACTGCAATTTGAACTGGAGTCAAAGGCAGCCAAGTGGTATGCCACCATTGACATTGCTAATGCATTTTTCTCTATCCGTTTAGCAGCAGAATGCAGGCCGCAGTTTGCTTTCACCTGGAGGGGCATGCAGTACACATGGAATCGCTTGCCCCAGGGGTGGAAACACAGTCCTACCATCTGCCAGGGACTGATCCGTACCACGCTGGAAGAAGGTAAAGCTCCAGAACACTTGCAGTATATTGATGACATCATTGTATGGGGTGACACAGAGAAAGAAGTCTTTGAGAAAGGTGAGAGAGTAATTCATATTCTTTTGGATGCTGGTTTTGCCATAAAACGTAGTAAGGTCAAGGGACCTGCACAAGAGATCCAGTTTTTAGGAGTAAAATGGCAAGATGGTCGGCGTCAGATCCCAATGGAGGTGATCAACAAAATTTCAGCTATGTCTCCACCTGCTAATAAGAAGGAGACACAGACTTTCTTGGGTGTTGTAGGCTTTTGGAGAATGCATATTCCTGACTGCAGCCAGATTGTGAGCCCTCTCTATCGAGTGAGTCGTAAAAAGAACCAATTTGAGTGGGGACCAGAACAACGACAAGCCTTTGAACAAATTAAGCGTGAGATAACTCATGCGGTGGCCCTTGGACCAGTTCGGACTGGACTAGATGTTAAAAATGTGCTCTACACTGCGGCCGGAGATAATGGTCCTACCTGGAGCCTCTGGCAGAAGGCACCAGGAGAAACCTGAGGTCGACCTTTAGGTTTTTGGAGTCGAGGATACAAAGGATCGGAGGCCAATTATACTCCAACTGAAAAGGAAATACTTGCAGCTTATGAGGGAGTCCGAGCAGCTTCAGAAGTGATTGGTACTGAAGCATAGCTCCTCCTGGCACCTCGACTGCCGGTGCTGAGCTGGATGTTTAAAGGGAAGGTTCCCTCCACGCATCATGCAACCGATGCTACGTGGAGTAAATGGATTTCATTGATCACGCAACGAGCTCGAATTGGGAGTCCCAATCGCCCAGGGATCTTAGAAGTGATTACGGACTGGCCAGAAAGTAAAGACTTTGGGATATCCCCAGAGGAGGAAGTAACATGTGCTGAAGAAGCACCACCGTATAATACCCTTTCAGAGACTGAAAAGCAGTATGCCCTGTTCACAGATGGATCCTGCCATCTTGTAGGTAAACATCAAAGGTGGAAAGCTGCTGTGTGGAGTCCCATACGACGAGTCACAGAAGCCACTGAAGGACAGGGTGAATCTAGTCAGTTTGCAGAAGTGAAAGCCATCCAGCTGGCCTTGGACATTGCTGAATGAGAAAAGTGGCCAATACTTTATACTGACTCATGGATGGTGGCAAATGCCTTGTGGGGGTGGCTACAGCAATGGAAGAAAAACAACTAGCAATGCAGAGGTAAACCCATTTGGGCCGCCGCACTGTGGCAAGACATTGCTGCTCGGCTAGAGAGACTGCCTGTGAGACTTCATCATGTAGATGCTGATGTGCCTAAAAGTCAAGCCACTGAGGAACATCGAAACAACCAACAAGCGGATCAAGCTGCTAAGATTCAAGTAGCTGAAGTGGATTGAGACTGGCAACATAAAGGTGAACTCTTCTTAGCAAAGTGGGCCCACGATGCTTCAGGGCATCAAGGTAGGGATGCAACCTATAAATGGGCTCATGATCGAGGGTTGGACTTAACTATGGACACTATTTCACAGGTTAGTCATGAATGTGAAAATTGCGCTGAAATCAAACAAGCTAAAAGGTTAAAGCCTGTATGGTATGGGGAGTGATGGTTAAAGTGTAAGTATGGAGAGGCTTGGCAGATCGATTATATTACACTTCCACAAACTTGTCAGGGTAAGCGGTATGTACTTATAATGGTAGAAGCAACCACCAGATGGTTGGAAACATGTGCTGTACCCCATGCTACAGCCCGAAATACGATCTTGGGCCTTGAAAAGCAAGTCCTTTGGCGACATGTTGCGCCAGAAAGAACTGAATCCGACAATGGTACTCATTTCAAAAACAGTCTTATAGACAACTGGGCCAAAGAACATGGTATTGAGTGGGTATATCACATTCCATATCATGCACCAGCTTCTGGGAAAATTGAAAGGTACAATGGTTTGTTAAAAGCCACACTAAAAGCACTGGGTGGTGGAACCTTTAAAAATTGGGATTCCCATTTAGCAAAAGCCACTTGGTTGGTCAACACTAGAGGATCAACCAATCGAGCTGGGCCTGCACAATCAGAAATTCTACGTACTGTAGAAGGAGGTAAAGTCCCTGTAGTACACATGAAAAATATGGTAGGAAAGGCAGTTTTGGGTCACTCCTACCTCAGGCAAAGGCAAGCCCATTCGTGGGATTGTTTTTGCCCAAGGTCCTGGTAGCACCTGGTGGGTGATGCTTAAAGATGGAGAAGGTTGATGTGTACCTCAAGGGGATTTGATTTTGGGTGAAAATAGTCTAGACTGAACTGCATGATGTTAATTTCCATACTAACAGTGTCTAATAAGTGTCTTTCAGATCAAGACAGTGGTGATGGAACTAGAGCTGGTTTCTTCGAGTGGCGCCTGACAACTTCTTCGAAGTTGATGTCTTTAACCCACAAACAGTGGTCATGAGATGTACTAGATGTGTGATAAGTGAACTTAAATGAGCTTTTTCAAAGGATGGTCCATGGACTAAGAGAATGATGAGCTACACCTGCATATATATGTGTATATAGTTGTTGTAATTAATTAGATCACATTGATAGATTGTATTAATTAGATTGTGTCGATGAGGTTTAAATATGCCGTGAATGGTATGTTATAAGGAGTGGAATGTCCTGGGTCATTGGGGGGAGCAATGAGAGGAGGTGGTCTGAGTCAGGTGACCACGAATTGACCAATTGGAGTATTCCATCCCATTCATGACTTCCTGGATATAAAAGGTGGACCCGAAGGACTGACTCTCTCTTCTGCTGGGTCTCCTGCTGCTTTGCTTCGTCTCTGCATTTTTCTGCTGTCCCTGCAAGCTGAGGCCTCGTGACAGACTGAATCTAGTTCTGGTTGGCTGAAGGATCCTGCCGGACTAGCTGCTGGGAATTGCAAGACTGGTTCTATAATATTTGTTCTGCTTTATTTTTCTCTACGTTTATTTAGTAGCATTAGTAAAACATTTCCAAATTTTCCAGCTTTCTTCTCTCTGTTCTTCTTTTCCCTTCCTCTCAAAATCGCCTGTCCTTAGTGAAAAAGGGGGAGGAGAGGCAGGGCGGAAAACGGGAGGGGGAAGAGGGTTAAGGAAAATACATCTGCCGCGGTTTTTGATTGTCCCCCCATGGTCAAACCACGACAACAGGTGTCAGTATATATTCCAGGAAGAGACCGTGTTTTACATTAAGAATTCATAGTCCGATGTCTCTCGGTCCTTCCCTCCTGCTGGAGTCAGTTGCCAGGTCCTCAGTTATGTAAAAACAACAGTTCTTCGTTAAACGTTCCTTACAATCCCCATGTATCCTCCAGCCCCAGTTGTAGTCAGAGCACCCCCAGCACCGTTGGGGTGAGCTCCTCTCAGCCCCGTATTGCCCAGGGCACAGCCAAATGCCCCTGCACCAGGCCTGCTGCCCCATCCCGGCGTGAGGCTGCTGGCAGCAGGAGCCCACAGGTTGTGGTCACAAGGGAGAAAACATGATTTTGCACCACAAGGGGTGCTCTTACAGCTAAAACCAGGGCAGTTTGAGGGGGACATCTGTAATGAAGAGCAATGCCCTACTCCTGAGCAGCTGCCATGTCTTGCTGCACCTCAACCTTGTCCAGGGTGCAAAGGCTGAGGTGGCACATGGCTTTTGCAGGAACAGTGTGGCTGAGAAAAGTGCTGGACCAAAGGAATCAAGTGCCCTGCAAGGGCTTGACCAGCACATGGGGGCACACTGGGGGGTGCCTTGTCTGCCAAGGACAAAGGTGCCTGCTTCTACAAGGTCTCTAAACAGTGTTAAAGTGCTAGAGAGAAGCTGGAGAAAATGGTCTATTTGGATAGCAGTGACACATAGAAAAAAAAGGGTGTTTCTGGTGGCATTTCAAGCTATTTGCCTTGACACTAAAGAGCAAGAGTTCCTTAGCTGCTTTCCCTGATGTGCTTCAAGATCATATCCACAGCAAAGTAAATCTCAGCTGGTGCCTGGCACACATAAAGGTCTCAGCTTAAAAGGAGGTGGGGAAGGAGCTGAATAGGACAACGACTCTACCAGGCTCTGTTTAAGCTGAAAGACAACCAGGCTTTGGTACTTACAATGAAAAACACAGGAAATTTTTTACCCCAAAGACAGGGAAAAGCCACCGTGTGTGGAAAAGCACAGTTTTGGGTAGCTCATCCTGTAGGCACAAAGTCAATATAACACGAAAGTAGGAAAAAATGAAGAGCAGCCCCCAAATAAACAAGGCACGTTGAAATAGCCTGAGAACAAATGTCTAGATTCATCTGTACAAAAGCCAGAAGGCCAAAACAAAGACATGAGCTGCACTAAGGACAGGGGTGCTCAAAGGGAACAGGCTGCAGGGAGAGAACCAGAGAAATCCACCCTCAGTTCCACTCAACATCCCTCCAGGGGAAATGCAGGAAAAAGAAGAAGATCATCAGCAGGAAACTGCAAGTGGTGGCTGTGATGGGGAAGGCCATTTGTGACCTGGGGACCATGCTGAGAGTTTCAACAGCTCTGCAAAAGCATCACAGATCATAAAGCATGGCACGGTTGCTGAGCAGAGGTGGCTGGAAGTGATGGGCATCCTCTGGGTGATATAAAGCTACTGGAGAGTGCCCAGAGGAGGGCCACAAAGTTGGTGAAGGGTTTAGAGGTGAAGCCATATGAGAAGTGGCCAAAGTCACTTGGTTTGTTCAGCCTGGAGGAGACCTCATCACAGTCTACAGCTTCCTCACAAGGGGAGGAGGAGGGGCAGGTGCCAATCTCTTCTCTCTGGTGATCAATGACAGAACTCGAGGGATGACAGGAAGATGTGTCAGGGGAGGTTTAGGTTGGGCATTAGGAAAAGGTTCTTCACCGAGAGGGTGGTGGAGCACTGGAACAGGCTCCCCAGGGAGGTGTCACAGCCCCAAGCCTAACAGTGTTCAAGAAGAGACTGGACAATGCCCTCAGACACATGCTGTGAACTGTGGAGTTGTCACATGCAAGGACAGGAGTTTGATTCAATGTGCATGCCTTTCCAACTCAGGACATTCCATGGTTCTATGATAAGGCCCAGAGAGGTGGCCCAGCAGAGCTGCAGGACTGCCAGCCCTTGGGGGCTACCTGGAAGGCTGTGATCGGGAACTGTCACTTCACCAGGCTGCCTTGGGCTGAGCAGAGAAGTGCCTCTGGCCTCCTGGAAGTGAGAGGACATCCCTGGAAGCCTGGAGCACTCAAACCTATTAACATACCACACATAGTTTGGAATGATGACAAACACTTGAAAGAAAAATGGATGAAAGCAAACAGGGGGGGCACCTAGTGACAAATCAAGCCTCCAGATCTAGCCGGGTCCTCTGGAGCAGTCAGCTGCTTTTGGGGAAAGGCAATGGTGATACCCAGCTGAGAGCAAACCATGATGGGTAGAAAAGTTGAGATAAGGCCAGGTCAGCAAGACCATCACATAACTCCCTCCTGCTGCAAACCAAGGTTTCCACACTTGTCTGCAAAATGCTATGAAAATGCAGCTCATCCTTGATCCAGTTGGACGTCCACAAAAGCCTCTGCTAAGATCCCTTAGCAAATGCTCTTTGAGAACCAAGGCTTTCAAGGATGAAAGGAAAGGTACATAATGCATTAATGATTTGCTTAAAGGAAGGAAAAATGCATCAAAGCAGCAAACGAGCTCTTTTGCAAGCAAGACAGGAGGTCTGGGCAACTCTGTGCTGGGATCTGTGCTATTCAACAGATATAAAAATGGGTTAGAAAAGGGGGGGCAGAGAGCAAGGTCAGAAAGTTTGATGTGATGGTTCATGTTATTCATCTATTCAAACTGCAAGCTGATGTGCATACCTGTGTGTTACTCAGAGACCTGAAGCTCAACAGTAGATGAAACGTAGAACTGACAAACATCAGTAAAAAGAGGTCCGAGGGACAGGCTATAAATTAGACATCAGTACTCAGCAAAGTGACACTGAAATATTTATTAATAACATTCTGGAAACACCAGTGCTTTGCTCAAGATCTACAGCAGCTTTGCAAGTTTGTGCTGCTTCTTACATCCTAATCCCTCCAGTGACATAAGCTACAATTTTCAGTCTGCCTGGAATAGCACTGCATCGATGGAAAACTGTCACTGCTGAGTATATTGAACAGCTCAGGTCCTGGTGCGGTTCCTGCTGAAGCTGGGGACTTCTCTCTGTTTTGTGGTTTGGCCGCTATTGACTTGGCCATTTCTTTCAGGTAGTTTTGAGCAAGGAGCACTGCAGCTCTTTGTTTATCTCTGCCTCCTTTCAGTACCCCGCATCAAGCATCACCCTGCTCTGGTGATTTGGTACTGTTCCTTTTCCATTTTTCCAGAGGCAGTGCCATTTCAGTCAGATCCTCTGCTAAGGCCCTGCTAAAGATGAGGTCCAGCAAGGGATCCTTTCTGCTAGAACAGCACCACAGCAATGCATTTCTTCAGCTACTGTGCCACAGGCTCGCGCCAAGCTCTGCCCCTGCAGATGCTCTAGTGAGTCCTTGCTCCCAGGGGTATTGAGAAAATAGTCAGTTTTAGCTCCCAACTTTCTTTTGCAAGACTCATCTTGCTTTTAGTTTCAACCCACCAAACTCCTGGGTCTTTATAGAATCATTTCAGTTGGAAGAGACCCTCAGGATCATTGAGTCCAACCATAAACTAACTCTAGCACTAAACCATGTCCCTAAGAACCTCAACTAAGTGCCTTTTAAACACCTCCAGGGATGGTGACTCCACCACTTCCCTGAGCAGCCTGTTCCAATGCCTGACAACCCTTTCCAGGAATAATTTTTTCCTAATATCCAATCTGAACCTCCCCTGGTGCAACTTGAGGCCATTTCCTCTTGTCCTATCACTTGCTACTTGGGAGAAGAGACCAACACCCTCCATGCTACAACCTCCTTTCAGGTAGTTGTAGACAGCAATAAGGTTTCCCCTCAGCCTCCTTTTCTCCAGGCTAAACAGCCCCAGTTCCCTCAACTGTTCCTCATCAGACTTGTGCTCCAAGCCCCTCACCAGCTTCATTGCCCTTCTCTGAATTCTGTCCAATACCTCAATATCTTTCTTATGATGAGAGGCCCAAAACTGAACACAGGATTCAAGGCACGGCCTCACCAGCACCGAGTACAGTGGCACAACCACTTCTCTAGTCCTGTTGGCCACACTGTTCCTGATACAAGCCAGGACGCTGTTGGCCTTTTTGGCCACCTGGGCACACTGCTGGCTCATGTTCAGCTGGCTGTCAATCAACACCCCCAGATCCTTTCCTTCCAGGCAGCTTTGTAGCCATTCTTCCCTGAGCCTGTAGCGCTGCCTGGGGTTGTTGTGACCCAAGTGCAGGACCCAGCACTTGGCCTTGTTGAACCTCATACAATCGGCCTCAGCCCAACGATCCAGCCAGTATTTTCCCTGTTGCAGTCCCGCTCCCGCACTCTGACGGTTGTCCGCTCCTCATGTCCACCTGCTGACTCGCCGTGCTGCTCACCTGCTTCTGCTCCCAGTCACCCTATTCAACTCCGTCTCCGCGAGGCCCAGGCACCCCCATCCCCAGAGCAGCCGAAAGCCCATCATCGCCCCGGGGGCGCTGGCAGATCTCTCCGCGACAGCCCATCACCCGCCGCACCGGCCCCAGGCGCAGCGCCTCCACGGCCGGGCTCTGAACCGGTCCTCAGAGGCTCCCCTCGGACGCCTCAGGGCAGCGCGGCCCTTACCCTCGCTCGCCCACGACGGCGCCCCGGGAGTGCAGCGGCGCAGCCCCACCGCTCGGCTCCCCGCTGCCATGGCAACCCTGCGAGTAGGCCGCAACCCCGGAGCGAGCGAGCGAGCGGGCGGGCGGGCGAGCGAGCGGGCGAGCGAGCGGGCGAGCGAGCGAGCGGGCGGGCGAGCGAGCGAGCGGGCGGGCGAGCGAGCGGGCGGGCGGGCGGGCGAGCGAGCGAGCGAGCGAGCGGGCGGGCGGGCGCGCCCCCGACCACGCCTCTCATCGAGCTCGCGCCGGCTGAGGCTGATGCGCTTTAAAGGGATCGCCACTACGTCCCCCGCCCCCAGCCGAAGCAGCGGCGCTGTTCCCATTGGCTGGCCCCACCCAGGCGGCCGCGTCCTTTTCTCTCTTCGATTGGCTACTGGCCGCTTCGGTCACCCCCTCTCTCCGTTCCGATTGGCTGGTTGGCCAAGTCGCCATCCTCGCCCTTTCTCCGCTCCCATTGGCTTGTCTTCCGCCGCAGGCCGCGCCCTAGCTGCACTCTGATTGGTCACAGGACTCCTCCGCCGCGCCCTTCAACGCTCGGGTTGGCGGTCGCGGGGCGCTCAGGCCCGCCCAGCCGCGCGAGCGAGCGGGCGCGCGCCGAGGCGGAGGCCGGCGCTGAGACGAGGGCTGGGGCCGCACCTCTTCGCCAGTAGCAGCGGCGGCGGGATGGCGGCGGCGGCGGCGGCCGGCGCGTTGGGCTCGGGTCCCGCTGCGGGGCCCCCGGCAGTGGCCGGCGGGCCGGCGATGGCGGTGGCCGGCCCCGGACCGGTCCCGGTGCCCATGAACCTCTTCGCGACGTGGGAGATTGACCGTTCGGCGCCGAGCTGTGTGCCCAGGTGAGCCGCGCCGCCCGCGGCCTCGCCGGCGGCCGCCCCGCTCCGCTGCGGGGGCCCTGGTGAGCCCGGGGCCGATCGGGGCCAGGGACGGCACGGGCGGGGAGGAGGCGGTCCCCGGCCGCCCCGCCCTGCGCCTCCGCGATCGGCGGCCCCTGCAGCATCTCTGCCCGCCGAGCCGGGCCTGGGGCCGCGCTCCTTGCTGCCTCGGCTGCCGTTCCCAACCGTGCCGCCCGGTGTACGTCCAGCGGGAGCAGCGGCAAGCACCGGGGACCGGCGGGGCTGGGTGTGCCAGCACCGGACCACGGCTGCGTTGACTCCATGTTGCAGCCTCTGGCTAGTGTCTGCTGGGATGGCCACGGAAGATCTCAGAGTGGGGTATGTCATCGTGGCCATGCTGCTTCTGAAATCTGCCTCTTTGCTCCTGAAGTGAACAATAGCCTTACAGCCAGTCCCCTAAAGCCAGATAGTGGCCACCTGGCATCCATGGGCTTGTGGGGGTACCTGTGTCGCCTGCACTCCAGAACATAGGTAGCAGCAAAAAGGATTCACTGTGCAGCCAGCTGTGTTTCTAGCAGAGCCGGAAGACAATCTGAATAGTGTAAATGTTGCTGCTGACTATGGTTAAGGCCATGTCCAAGGTAGATCATGGGAAGAATGCAAAGACCTGTCTTGGAGCCAGGAGGTGCTGGATGTAATAATGAGCTGGGTGTCTTTTGGCCCACTCATCAGGCATTGATCAGGAGGTCTTCTCATGAGAGTTAATGGGCAGATTGAAGAAGTCACTCTGGATTCATGTATCTCTGGGCTATGGTATGCTGTCTGCAAATGATGTATTCAATGCTGCACAAAAACTAGAGGAGTAAAATTCAAGAGGTGAAAAATAATTGTTCCTGTAGAGCAGGAGAACACCATCCTTTGTGAAAGGACGTCAGAAAGTTGTTTTTGTAGGGAGAAACTTGGTGACTGAGTGGCAAGATGGGTCAGACTAGAAATGTTCTGAAACACTCCGAGCTAGGAGTGTGATTGCAGTGCCCCAGGAGGTCCTGAGCTGGGCAGGCAGCAAATGAGGAGTTTGCAACATGTGTCTGTCAAAAGCCAGTGCACCTTTTGATGACACATGCTGAGGCAGTTGTTTGGAGCAGGAAGGAGTGATCATTCCATAGCTTTAAAGTGACTTCAGGTATTGTTTATTTGTGGGTAGGTTACTCCCAAGCTGGAATTTGGAGAGCAAGACAGAATTACCAGGTTGACTTCCTGCAGAAAGAATAGAAGCTGCAGATATGGAGCATAGACTTAGTGATGGTGAAGCATGTCTGTGGACATAGTCTTCACAAATGGAAGTACTGCAAGAGCTACAGAGAGGAGGAACTGCTTTGGCCAAATCAAAGGCAGAATGAGACTGAGTTTAGAAGTGGGTTACATGGGTGGCAGGATGCCAGTGGGTGAGCAGAAATGGTGTATCATCAGTTTGAAAGTTCGTAGAATCGTAGACTATGAGGTTGGAAGGGACCTCAAGGATCATCTAGTCCAACCTTTCTTGGCAAAAGCACAGTCTAGACAAGATGACCTAGCACCCTGTCCAGATGAATCTTAAAAGTGTCCAGTGTGGCAGAATCCACCACTTGCCTGGTGAGATTATTCCAATGGCTGATTGTTCTCATTCTGAAAAATTTCCCCTCTTGTGTCCAATTGGAATCTCCCAAAGAGTAACTTGTACCCATTACACCTCATCTTTTCCATTTGACTGCTGGTAAAAGGGAGTCTCCATCTTTCTTTGTAGCCACCCTTTAAATACTGGAACATGGTGATGAGGTCTCCCCTAGGCCTTATTTTCTTAAGGCTGAACAAGCCCAGTTCTCTCAGCCTTTCCTCATATGGCAGCTTCCCAGTCCTTGGATCTCCTGTGGCCCTTCTCTGGACCCTCCCCAGCCTGTCCACATCTCTTTTGTATAGTGGGAACCAAAACTGAACACAATATTCCAGGTGTGGCCTGACAAGCACTGAGTAGAGCAGGATAATGGCTTCTTTGTCTCTGCTGGCGATGCCCTTGTTCATGCAGCCCAGCATCCTATTGGCTTTCTGTGCCACAGCAGCAGCACACTGTTCACTCAAATTGAGCTTGTTGTCCACCAGGACCCACAGGTCTCTTTCCACAGAGCTGCTCCCCAGCTGAGTAGATCCCAGCCTGTGCTGCACTCCTGGATTATGTTTTCCCAAGTGCAAGACCTTACACTTGGCCTTGTTGAACTTCATAAGGTTCTTGTTAGCCTACTCTTCCAGCCTATACAGGTCTTCCTGCAGGGTGGTTCTCCCTTCCAAAGTGCCCACTTCCCCACTCAGTTTGGTGTCATCAGCAAACTTCATCAAGGTACACTTGATCCCATCATCCTGATCATTTATGAATATATTAAAAACATTGTTGGGCCCAATATGGATCCCTGGGGGACCCCACTTGTGACAGATTGCCAGTTTGAAAAGGAGCCTTTTACCACCACTGTCTGGTTATGGTCTGTCTGCTGGTTGCCCACGCACTACACAGAGCACTTGTCTAGACTGTAACACATCAGTTTCCTTAGGAGGAGGCTGTGGGAAACTGTATGAAAAGCCTTGGAGCAATCCAGGTAGGCAAAGTCAACTGCTCTCCCCACATCAACTGAGCAGATTACTTTGTGACAGAAGGTGATCAGATTTGTCAAGCACAATTTGCCCTTGGTTAATCTGTGCTGGTTTTTCCCAATTGTGTGCTTCATTTGGCTGCATTTGACAAAATTGTTTGAAGAACTGCTCTTTGGCCCAGTGAATCCTATGGCTTTTCACAAGGACAGTTTTCCATTAGCATTGTGTAGGTGCCTGTTCTAATACGTGAGCTGCTTTGTGTGTTGGTAGCTGTGGGGGCAGCCATCTGACACACCAGCTTGGAGGAAACTTCGGTAGAATTAATCTGAAATTTCATCTCTGGAATGTCTTCAGATACACCATTTGTTAGGATGGGAAGAGGCTGATGGAAGCTGATTCTTCCTTCAGAGGCCATGGCTCTAACAGGGTGTGCTGCCATGTGTGCAGAGTCAGCAAGTGTTTGGAGAAGTCCTGTCAGGCCACAGTGACCAGTGTGGGACTGGCGTGTCTGTGTTTTCTAGTCTTCAGCTAGCCCAAGGTTTCCTGAGTGAGCAGGTCACAAGTGGGCCCCTACCAGGCAGGTATTTCTGTTCACTAAAACTAAAGAGAGATGAAGCCCCAAACCTGAGCTGGGTTAATGGTATACCTGTGCACTGTGCTTCCTTATTGCTTGCCCATATTCTTCCTCTACTGATCTGCTTATATAATGTTTTAGTCCTGACATTATGTTCTTCAAGGTAGAAACTCTACTGTACTGTTCCAGTGTCTGGCACAGGTGGTCTCTGGTCTTATTGTTCTCTGGGGGTGGTGTGATGGCAAAATAATATCAACTCAAGTGCAGTAATCCTTTTCCCTTGGGTCTCTTTGTCTCTTATGCATGTGTAGTCTCAGTTCTTTCAGCCCTATGCATATCTAGGGAAAGGAGAACTTTGCACTGATTTTAATGCTTTCATGCATTCTTTTTCTAGACTCTGTATTGAAATTCTTTGTTGTCCCTGTGTTCCTTCTTAGGTGATTAATTTTCTGAAAACGCAGCTCTGGCTGCTGCAGGAGCGGGACTGGGCTAGACCAACCTTTGTGGGGTTGCTTTGTGTTTGGCTGCTAATACTCAACAGGAGAGGTTGTGTCCAGGCCTGCAGGATTTCAGAGAGGCAGTCTGGGCCAGTAAAAATAGGCACTGTGAAGTATAAGCCCCAATGTACTGAACAGTTAAGTGGTATGACTGTAAGAATTCTGATGTCTTATAGGAGGATCTTGGCTTTCTAACATGAACTGTTGCCCATAAGTGAAGTCTTTCCTGCTGAATCAGGAATGCACCACTAAACTAAGTCCATGTTTAGTTTTGGAAGTTACCTTGCTCTCAGAATAGAGGTATCATCCCTCCTGCTGGGGTCTTTCTTTTTTCAGGGCCAGGTTGAGAGAGATCTGGGAACTTTTAATGCCCTTCCTATGAACTGAGTAAGCATAGCTTAGACTCAGCTGCCTTTGGCTGAAGTGGCTCTCAGGGGAGGCAGAGCTGAATTTTCTGGGCCGTGGGTTATTACGCAGAGAGGCTGAAGGAAGTAGGCACCTGGAAACCAAGCAAAATGCTCTTTGCATCTTCAGCTAGGCTACCCACTGGTATAGGGATTATTGGCTTCCCATCATGATGCCTTAGAAGGAAAGCAATCCTGGTTGATTCATGCTGCAGGATGTGAGGCATGTTTTTGCTAAAATAGTCGATCAATCAGTCTTAGCTTCTACTCATAGTTATCTTAGTAAAAGTCTTCATAGTGGTGTTCTGAGGTAGGAGAAAACATCCTTATTGTGGTACCATGCAAATAAGTACACTTAAGAGTCGTAGCAGGTTTTCACTGTATGGAAACTGCGAGAAATGTACTAGAGCTTTGCCAAAGCAAAATGTCTGTCCCTTCAAGGTGATGTCTTACTGTATTTTAATTGTTTTGTGTGCTGATCAGGCAATACATTTGGGAAAAAAATGTATGAAAGGACTTTGTGCAAACATACTTCGGGTCTCGTTCTTGCCAAGTAGTGGTATTTTTTAATCTGTTAATAGGACTGCTCTTCCTTTTCTTTCCCTTTAATATCTGACTGCACATAAATGCATGTTCTTAATTAGGAAACAAGATAAGATTGTGTGATTGTGTTCACTCTTTTTCCATGACATAGCTGTTGTGTTTGGTGCTATGTGCATGTTGTTGCAGTGGTAAGTCATCACATTTCTAGTTAGAAGTGAGAGATACGAGTTATATTTTGGATAATGTGTCAGTATTGTTGAGCTCAGGTTGCAAACGCATGTTCTGCCTCTAGAAATTATGCTGTGAATGACACTGCAAGGATTCAAATATACTGCATTTCGTCCAGAGTAGCTCGTATCTCAGTAGGATGCATGAGCTCAGAAACATTCCAAGTCTTGCTGCCACCCACACAGTGTGCTCAAACACAGCGTCTCCTGCTTATGATAGTCAGAAAAGCATTGACTTAGGGAAATGCGTGTGGTTTGGGCTCATTTTGTGGGACGGTATATGTGCACCTTCAGGACATTATGTTTCAGAAGATGCCCTGAATTCTCTATCGTTTAAACTTGCAAATGTGTGTTTAGGAGGGTTATAGCCTAATGAATGTCTTCTTGGATGGAGAGCAGTTATTGCAAGTACTACTGGAAATATGATCCTTTGAAGTGCCATGAGGCAAATGTTGTCTCTGCAACCCTGTCGTCCTCTTTGGGAAGACAGTATCTATTAATCTGACACCTGATGGAGAGTAGCTAAGACATCGTTTGTGCAGCTGGTTGCTTGCTTTCCTTTGCCTGAGGTCCTGGAAGCCTTGCAGTGAGTAGTACGGGTCATACGGTATGGAGGAATGTGCTCTTCTGGCATGGCTGCATTCAGCTGGGTGGGCAGCATCTCACAGCCTCATGAAGTGTGCAGCTCTGACATCGGTGGACTCAGTGGTCTGTTTCCTCTCAGCAAGGAGTATTGCCTGTCTTTTTCTAAAACCCCTGAAAGTTTCCTTTTCTGAAGCTGATTTCAGCACAAAGAGTCTCTGAACTGGGTGTTCCTTTAAGAAACACTTATTTCAGCTGGAATAATATATATCTATCTGCCTGAGATGTTCTTGAGTGGTTTCCTGGGTAGATCAAGCATTTTCATGGTAAACTTCCAACCTCAGCAAAATCTGCTCTGTTTGGGTAAGCTGCAGAGTTGCACCTCTGGGAATGTTAAATGATTCCAGATTTGTTCCCTCAAAAGATACTGTGACGCCATGACAAACCAGGGTAGCTCCAGCCAGGGAGTGCTTGAGAGAGGCCGCAGTTTCTTGTAAGGAAACAGTCTCTTATAACTGGTGATATTTGCTGTGTTTGAATTATGATTTCCTTTTAGTCCTATATAGAAAACAAAATGTCCTAAACAGCCATTGGATTGCTTATTATTCTTAATATTGTGGGCTTGGCTACAAGCCTGCAAGGTAATGTGTCTGATGTGTTGTCTACTATCTGTCACTCTCTGTGACTTGTCTGTCGCAGAGGAGCATGTTTCCTCTGGCAGTGTTTCCCCTCCGAGCATATGATAATTGAGTTGGTGTCTGTTATTCCTTCTTTGTGCTCATTAGTGGACCTTGGGACAAGTGTCCCCTGCCAGTATGATTGAGGGGATGTGTGTGTGTGTGTGTGTGTGCTCCTTTCAGAATATTAATAGTGATTTTTCTGAAGGTTTAGTTTTGTTTGAAGTACCTGCCACACTGCCTCCTTGCCTTGCTCTCCAGTGTGTCATTCATTAGCTAGGCTGTGTTAGCTTGTCTGATGGCTTATAAAAAATATTGCATTGTTCTTATTGTGCTAGTACACTATGAGTGCTCATTCTGCTTCCTCTGGCACATTCAGTTACTTGTGATTGATTACTAACAACTATGTAGTATGTGTGTAGTGCACCCTCCTCTGGGACGGAGATCATCTGACCTTTATCCTGTCAAAAGAATAAATTGCTGAGTGCCAGTATCTTGTGGGGTTCCTGTAGCAGATCCAGTATTTGATGAATTTTCTGCTGATGCTTTTGTGTAATTGTTTGTAATGTGCAATGATTCTAGATTTGACGCATGTCTCCAGTCAACTTCAGAAGAAGTTATTTCCAAAAAAGAGCCAGAAGTGAGAAACATACTGCATTTTATAGCATGTCAGATTTGCGTCTGTCCAAGCCTGTTTTCTGAATACCTTGTGTTCTTATCTGGTCCAACCTTTCAGCATCCCAGCTGGTGGGGAAGCTGTGCTTCTGTTTTGTTTTGGTTTTTTATTTTTATTTTTTAACTACATCAAAGCTGGTGGATATTGTTTTGGGAAATGAAGAACCGAGTGTCTTACTCCTCTGTGTGGGATGTGGCAGCAGGAAATCGTCTCTGCCTCCGGGGAAGCAGACAGCATAAGTGATACTGCTCTTGTACTTAAAAGTCTCTTAGATAAATGAGTCTTTGTTTAGATGCTCAATATATTCGTTGCAGTGGACTCGAAGGAGAGATGCAGTAGTGCAGGTACCTTAATGCATTGCAGCCGTGGTTACAGAGACCACTCCCTGCTGTGATTCAGTCTCTGAGCACACAGCTCAAAATCAAACTGGCTTTTTCTTCAGGCCTGTTGCAATGCTATCTCCTTTATCATTTACTGCCCACTGCCATCTCTCCTGCTCTTTCTGTTTCTCCTGTCTCATGCAGTCAAACCCAGTGAGGGATTTTGTTTAGTAAATAGAAACTCCTGTTGTATTTTGGCTGCTATTCTAGTTTTTCTAGGTTCTCCTTATTTTCCTACTCATGCTGATTTTTACACTTCCACTGTAAATCCTTCTTATCATGCTTCTTATTCTTCTGGGTGAGCATAACTTAAGTAGCATGAGATCCAAAGCCAGTGCATGTAGGATCATCTCCTGGACAAAAAATGTCCAGGTTCCATGCCCAGCTGTATATTTTTAACTGTTTTTCTGTGCATATAACTAAATTCTTATCAATATAGGCAGTTTGGAACTCATGTCTCTGGTTCCATTTTCCAAAACTGAAAAAAAGGAACAATTAGCTGTTGTGCTGTTACAATGGTAGCAGGGTTAGAATAAGAGTAACTCCCTTGTAAAGGGTTCTGGTACTCTTTTGCTGTTCTTTAATACCTTTTCTCTACCAGGGGAGAAGATCATGTCATTCAAAGCTTCTCATTGATTCTTCTGCTGTCTGATTTTCAGTAACAGTTCAAGTAGTGTCTCTGAATCTGTATTATTTAGATTTTTTTTTTAGATTTACATTGTTTATATATATTTTAGAAGAGCTCCCTTTTATTTGTCCTGCATTTTCACCTGTGTTCTTTCAGCTATCTTCTACTAGTCTGTTTATTTTCTACCTTATCAATACATCCACTTTCTTATTGCTTCATTCCCTCAAAAGCAAGCCCTGCACATTCCTGCTGATAATTTTGGCACTGTTTTCATGTTTTTTCCTTGCTTCTGATTTGCCTTGCACACCTATAATAATCTTTAGTTCTGAATCTTATTTTTTTTCATTTCTAAGTAGTTTACTTTTTTTTTCCTCTTTTTCCAGAATTTAAAGACTCTTCCTTATGAAGCTGCAATGGCCACATCTTGTTCTTATATGGCTTATGTTTTTCAACTGGACTACATTCTTGATGTTATTTTTCTTTCTTTTAAGTGGCTTTTAAGTTTTTTTACTTAACAAATATCAGCTTTTTTCTTTTGTTAGACTTTTTGAATTTTCTTGTATGTATGTTTCTGAAATACAGTCCTGTAAGGTGACATTTCTTTCAGTCCTTTCATACCTTATGCTTGAGGCTGCTTGCTCCAGGTATTCCTTCCATTGTTGTGTGCTCCTTTGTTAAAAGTTGACTCAGGATGTCCATTTGGATTTCACAGCATACTGTATATATGAATAATTTACTCATTTTTTACCTTGATGTTTGTCAGGTCCCTTGACTTCAAGCTTTTTCTCTGCCTATTATGTTCCTTAATCTCCAGTCAGACAAAAGGACAACATTCCCATTACTCTGCATTTACAGTTTGTTCTTCTTACCCATGTATTGATGAAATGTTCATACTTGTTTGGGGATAACTTTTATCTGTTGCAATACTGATTTGTGGAAGTGTGAACAAGTCACCCTTATGTCAGGGACCTGCTCCACACACAAGGATCTGAGCAGAGAACTGCATTGTACAGTCTCTGGTTACTAACAGCTTCTGTTGCAAGTGGATGAAAATTCTATGCACAAATTTACCAGTTTTGGTGAGTAAAGAGTCTTTTGAGTAAAGAGTCTTATTTTTTTTTCTTACAGTTATGAAGAAGCCTTACAAATGAATGCCAATGCTGGTTTGACACTGTCTCTTCTATAAGCCTGTATCACTGATAATGTATCACTTCGATACCTCCCCTGTGCTCTCTTCCCAGATGTATCTTACTATGGTACCATGTTCCTGAGTCTGCAGATAGTCAGGTCTAAGGTACTTGCCAGCTCAAGGTAACAGCAAAGGAAACAGATGGGTTGTGTGGTCTGTTTACTACTTCAGAAGTAGCAAGCTGTAATGCAGCCTTAACTCTGCATTCGTCATTAGTAGGGAAGTTGTTACACTATGCATTACAGAAGCTGCTGTGTTGCACATGTTCCCTTTTTGTCAGCACGTGTGGAGATCTCTACCAGGAGAGGGGATGCTCTGTGTTTTAAGTCACTGTAGCAGGGCTTGCCAGACAGGTGTGTATTGGCACTTGAACAAATGCCTGCAGCAGAGAACTGGAGGAAGTTGATGTGGATCAGTGGACTAACCTTGACATCATTTCACTGCTTTTCACAGCTTGGCTGCATTGGCACATCTCCAGTGGACTTTTAGGTATGTCCCAGCAAGTTCTGCCAGGTGATGAGTGTTAGGATGTAGCCTGTCCAGCATCCCCATTAGCACTTTCAAACTTGTTTGAAAGGTGCTTGTCACTGCATCTTAAGCACTTGTTCTTTCCCTCCTGTAGACACGGCTGCAAGCAGTGTTTTTGTAATCACTCCCTGCTTTGTGGTGGTTAATTCATTAACACATTTTATTTTAGCCTGGAGGCACAGTGAGTGAGGTGTTCAGCAACAGTTATCGTGGCAGACTGCTAGTGCTGTGGCTCCGTGGAGGTGTGGTGCATTTGCACCTTGCCATACCATTGACTGCTGCTCTCAGCTAAGTTGGCACTGCAACATCTTTTTTTAAAGCAGCCTTGGATTTGGGGGCAGCTGGTGCAGCAATTCTACTTCTTATGTAGACAGAGAAGTTCAAAATCTGTTACGTTTGTGAAAAAAGTTCTGTGACATTAGCCATACTAATGCCTAATTTCAGCATGGATAGTATGACAGAAGATCGAAGTGCTGCTGCAGACTTTCACTTTTATTTTTTCTGTGTGGCCTGAGGTTGCTTTTGCGCAGACCCCCAGTGAACAGCTGGAAGTTAAAACACAGTGATCTTAAGTAAAGCACTGACCAGTTAAAGATGTGTTGTTTCTCAAGTAATGTACCCTTTTCGTTGCCTGTAAAATATAATTTTTAAAAGTGTTGTTGCAGCCTGTAGCCTTACCACTGACCTGTGGATTGTTTAGTAAGCTCTTTCTAACATTTCTGGGGGGACTGTTATGCAGCAGCAATGAATTTGGTCACATGCTTTTTGTTAAACAAGTAACTTGTTTGAAAACAGAGCAGAAAGATGATCTTGTGGTTTGGACACTAAAGTGAGGCTTAGATTCAGATCCATGATCTGAAGTTGCTTGCTCTTCTTCTAGTTCAAATAACCCTTTCCCTGCCTGAAGCCATAGCTGTGACCCGTGTTCCTGTTCTCCCCACTTTGTTCCCAGCTGCTTGTTTCTGTGCTACGGTGTCGCTGTTTACTTGCTTGTGCTAGAGTGACTGTGGAGTTGTATTGCAAAGCAGAAGTGATCTTGAGGTGTGGAAGGGTTGCTCCCAAAGCCAATGTCCTGTAACACAGTCCAGTACTCATAAAGGAAGAAATTTGTAATTCTTGGGAAAAATAGAGCCTTACAAGACTGCCCATACAGTCTGGGGTATTTCCCTGATGTGGAAAGATAAAGCTGAAGCTTGAGGAAACGGCTGGGGATTCTTCCCTGGCTTCCAGAGACTGGAAAGCTGGACTAGGAAGCCTGAGGGTGCTCAGAAAGGGGCAACTGGAGAGAAACGATTTGAGAGCCAGGTCACCGGCAGAGTTTTCCTTGCTGCCTAATCTGGATGCTGCTGGCTGGGAATCCCCTGAAAAGGCTCAGAAGGCTATGGGAACTGGTGGAGTCTGGAGGAAGTTTTGGGGAGCAGTATGTGGAAGTCAATTGGGATTTTTTTGTACTTTCTGCTGAGGTTTTAAGGGCTCTTTGTGCTGAGGAAAGATGTTGCTCCTGGTCGGAGCAATTAATGTCTGCATAGCTTGCAGTGGAGCATGAAGGAGGCTAATGGCTGTGTGACTGAGTAGCATGCTGTGCATTATGGGATGGACTGTCTGAGCAGATCCTAATGCCTCCTCAGGAGATGCTTCGTGACAATGTGCTTATTATCTGGAAATCAGCTTGTGTGACAGGTGGTGCCAGAAGGCTATGGCAGAGTCTTGTGTTCTGTTGTGGTAGATGCTGCATGATGTGCTATAATGAAAAGCTACTTATTCTGTGCAGGTTTTACTCAGTGCTTTGGATAAACATGGGTGAAGGGGAAGCAGAGGTGAAGCGATTCACTCAACAGTTAAAAAGTGGCAGAGATGGATTAAATCTTCCCTCTCTGCCTGGAACCAGATCTTAAATTTAAATTGCTGCCTTCTGTAAGAGCAGTGAAATCTTGCTGTAGGAGAGCCTGGGGGATGTGGTTATGTCACTGCAACTCTCCTGTGCACATGGTGGGGCAGCAGTTGTTTGTTATGGTTTGTCCTCAATTAATTTTCCCTTCCCCCAGCCCCCCAGATGTTTGGGTATTGTGAATAACACAGCAAATGTGTTGTAGCTTCACACAGGAAACTACTATGAAAATACATGGTGTCTGTCTGACTCTCTCAGCTTCTCATCTATTTGCCCAATTTTGTCCTGGCTTGTTAAGGGCAGCTGCCTCAAAGAACCATGTTTCATGGAAATCAGTGGTTAGAGGGAGGCTGGAGGTCCTATTAGATCCCCTGTAATGGAGAACTTGTCTCTCTTCCAACCCCCTGTTTGCAGGCTGATGTGCTTGGGTGCTTTGCAGAGGTAACTCTCAACCATCCTCAAGGTTTGCTGTCTTCTTCCAGTGGGGTGGTACTGAGAGTCCAGAGGGGAAAAGAATATGAGAAGACAGCCTGGAAAGAGCCGATATAAATGTGGAAAGGGGGTAGTAGAGAATGGTGCATTTTCAAGCGAAGCTGTTTCATGACTAGCAGCAGTAGTTTAAGCAAAATTTGAGTGGTGATCTTTCCAGTGATGCATCTGTGTGGGTATTTAATGTGAAAGGATGCAGAGTGATGGGAGAATGGTTTCAAGGAGCCTGTTTCATTCACTGTTTGTGCACCAAGGTGCCCTTGCTCCCTGCATACATTGGTAAATGTGCCTTTAAACCAATGAGATGAGAAGTGTCAGTTATAAGTAGGAGGCAAAATTAACAACCCTGAACAGCCCTCTTAAGCAACTGGAAGAGGAAAGGTTTAACACCCACTTCCCTGCCTTATAACTTCTGCCTACTCAGAGCCCGGAAAACAGGAGGGAATTGAAATCTCTTAACCTTATTATTGTTTGTGACTACAGTAACCAATCCAGTTACTGCCATCCTTTAATTCTGATACTCTTGGATCCCAATTAGGAGAGAGAAGTCTTGATTTCATACCCTTTCAGGCAGGGATCTGGTGTCTGTGAAGGAAATCACCACACCTCTCCGTGTCTTGACCATTACCTGAAGAAACTATGATGAGGCTTCACACTGACCACTTGGATTTTGTCCAAGGAGCGTGAGACAGTTGGCCCCAAAATTTGAGTCCTGCCTATCTGTCCAGGTAAGGGCTAACTGCCTGTCTGCCACTGGGTTCTCCAGACTCTCTTTTTCAGTGACCTTGGCACTTTCTTCATAGATCTAAATGTCTTTGGGGGAAAATTTTGAGCTTTTAGCAGATCCTGATAGTTCCTTCATCTTGAGAAGAGGTATCTCAAAAGGCATGTTCCAAAGAGCACTTCTACCACTGTGGCCATGGTTATTTCTCCTCTGGGTAGCTAGCAGAGCTGTGAGATATGTACGAAAGTGAGCCGTAGACTGTGGTGGCTTGTGCCTATGCCGGGGGAACGGTAAAATGGTTAGTGATGGGATAGCAGAAGTGGTCAGCTGCTGTGACCAGAAGGCAGAGCAGTTAGTTATTGGCCTCCAGAAGATCTTTTTTTCTCTTCTGAAAAATGATGAGACACCTGTGTTGTGCCCAGTCCTTATTGTAGTGGCAAACACTCCTGTTGACAAGAATATGAATGGACTTCAGGTCCCAGGTGACAAAAGATTAATAACTCTGCTTAATTACAATCTATTTTTTTTCTAATACTCTGAGAATAAATGACTTTTCAAGGGGAGCTGGCTCTGACATCTGTAGGACTTCAGAACTCTCTTCGGGAAGAAGGCAAAACTAAGTAGATCAAGGTTTAAAATCCAGGGTAGCTTTTTGTGAGAGAAGCTCGATGGTCTCTGCCTTCAGAATAGATGTGATTTCAAGCCAAACAAACTTTCAATTGAGGTTAGAATTGTTCAGTGTAGATCTCTTCTAGGGTGGTTACAGTCTCAGCTCTCCAGATGGAGACAGTTCTACAGAGCACCTTCCTTGTTATACCTGACAGTGCAGCACCCTGAAAGAGGTGAAAGCGTAGAGTCATGCATTGCTTTGCCAGCACTAGTTATATTTGATGGAATAAGTAAAACATGTGAGGTTCCAGAAATCAATTCCTGTTACCCAGAACAAACATTTACTGCTGACAGCCGTCTCAAAGGATCCCTGAGTTGTCAACAGTACAGGTAAATTGATATCTGATATGGTTTCTCTGTCTAAGCAATAGGGCAGAGAGCAAGACAGTGGACTATGGAAAACGAAGGGAAATAACTTGCTTCTTTCTGGTGTTTAGAGAGAGAATCTCAGACTGTCTGAAAGGAGACTTTTGAACAACTTCCTCCCTTTTTTGCAGTAGCAAATATTTGCTTCCCACAAAAATGTGGTGTATGTTCTGTAGAGCATCTGTTGCTCTTTGTGCATGTAACTGAAACATGCGCGCACATGCAAACACACCCACCCCACACCTGACAGACAAAAAATGGACCTCAGTGACAAGTTGCCACCCTTGTCAAGCACACTTTGGAAATGCATGCACTGCAAAAGACCTTTGAATTTGAGCTGTGGTGACAAGGCTGTTAGTCCTTCCTGCTTCTCCCTGTACCTGTGGACTTTTTGTGGAGTGCCAGCTCTGTGTGCTAGCTTCTGTACCTGTAGAATGCTCATGGGGTGGCAAGTCACAGCTGCTGCTTCTGAATGACAGCTGGTGATGAGAGGTGGTGATGGAGAGTATTTGAAATGCTACCTTTGAAGCACATGTCTGTGCAGAATACTTGGCTTCAGCAGCGTGCTTGTCCTGGATGTGACACCTGCACTGTGTTCTGCCTGTTGCACATCATCCTCCTTCTCCTGGGACAGAGGTGCTCAGCTTTTTAGAAAACCAATAAATTCATTTCAAGCAAACAAGTCGCTCGCTGGTACTGGCCACATCTCTGGTGTGCAGGTCTAGGGAGAGGGGGCAAAAATGGGACAGAGTTTATGTTCTTCTGTCCTATTGAGTTCGAAGCCATTTTGTAACTATATCACTAAAGCACAGTAGGAACACACAAGGCTGTGGTGTTTGCTTAGGATCTCTCTGGTTACCACAATTATCAAGCTTTTCTCTTGTTTCCTACAACATACAGGTCATATAAAGGACAGGTGAGGCTGGATGAGAGCCAGCCATGCTTCGCACTTGCTGTTTTTCTTCCCTTTATATTTTCAGCTTTTGTACTACCTTGAGGTTTCTCATATTTTGGCTATGATACAAGTATTTTGAAGGATTAAGCCTTAATGTTTAGGATTAGATAAAAGGTGTGTTGCGGGAAGGAGTCTGTTTCATGCCCAGTGACCATGTTCTTGTGCATAGACAGCCTGTGATGTTTGGGAGGAGAAGCAGCTCCTGAACAAACTGTCGAGTAGGTCTGCTAATGACAGATGGTGGGGCGGCAGCTGCTAGTGACCCGGTAGTAAAATGACCAGGCCAGCGAAACAGGGTAGGAGAGAGATTTTCAGGCTTGGGAATTTGTAAGAGGTTGTGTATGACTGACTCAAAAGACCTTTTCAGTGTTGTACTATGTTGCATTTAAAGCTGCAAACATGCAGCCATTTCCAGTCTTGAGATCTTGGTTTTGACATGCTGACTTAAAATTTACAGCCTGAAACACAAGGATTGTTGCTTGTGCAGAGTTTCACCATACTCTTTCACTGACATTAAATTGCCCCAATGGAGGACAAACTTAGAGCAAACTCACCTAAGCTGAATGCTTCCTCCCCTCTGACTTACACCTGCTGTGCTTTGAGGAGTGAACCTCATAAGCTTTCTTACAGTATGTATGCAGGTCCACAACAAGTACCCCCTAAATCTGAATTTTTTTTTTCTTCTCGATTGAAAGGCCTCAGTACATTAGAGACTAGGGAAAAAATCTTACTCTCCCATGTGGACATACCTGAGAACAAAAATGTTTAGAGTTGCGCAGGACCCACTGGGGTACTTCTTTCTTGCCCATCTTTCTTTCTCACCCTCACAGAATTTGGCATGTGGTTTCTGTTGCATTTATAGTAGGAGGTTTTCTATAAAGCTTTGTGATTCTTAAGGCAGGCTTTAGTTTCTTTTTACTTTGTCTGCTGAGGGTATGTTTTTGGGGAATGTCGTCTTCTGAATACCAAACTAGCAGCTTTCCTTTCTTTAAGAGTAAAGATCTGATTGTGAAGGGGTATGCAGATTTTCCTCTGAAGGAAGGTGGCTAATAAAATCAGGAATTTTCTATCAGGACAAACTGTGTGTTTCTTGGTAGCTGCAGCTTCTAAGTGAAATGAGTGAGAGGCTCCTAAAGCATATATTTTAGAATCAGGTCTGTCTCTATGCTGTGAATGACTGGGCTACGTCCAGTTACAAAACTGGATGTAAAATCCTGTTCCTGACTGCAGACAGCTCTTGAGGCCACAGCTCTGGAGTGTAAAAAACATGTGGAGTGTTAGGTTGTTCTTCAGGCACCTACTTTTTTGCAGATCTGAATAAGCTGAGCTATGTATGTGGTTGAGTTTTTCCCCCCCTGTCCTTTGGGATGCATTTAAAGCTGTTTCTTAATGGCTGTTGGCAGACTTCCAGTCTCTTGCTGCTTTGCTAAATCACCTGTAGTGTGAGTAGTTTACTAACACATGAGAATTACAGCAAGCATAAGGTGGCATGACTGCAGTGTGTGAAATACACTGTTGTGCCCAGGGAGTGCAGATGGGAAAGTCTGCCTGAAAGTGGTGTTTGGAGTGACTGGTTAGTACGAATTTGAGTGCAAATCCAGCACTAACTCCCAGCAGCTGACATCCCTAGCAGGGGATAAGCTGGTAGGAGTTCTTTTCTCTCTTTTGAGTTAGTTTTCTCACCAGTCCAAAGGAGAATGGAGTAATATGGCAAGGACACAGAGAAGTTGCCCCTTCATAGAAGAACATTGCCTGGTGGGACCCTCTTGAGCTAGCAGCAGCTCTGCTGGAAAGCAAGACGAGGGTTTGATGAAAATCTACTTTGAAACCTGGCTGCTGGAAGGATACTGTTGTTTTTGGTTTCTTCATCCATGATAGCTGACTTTTTCTAAGGAAGTTTGTCACTCAGTGGATGAGGGGAGAAATGCCAGCTTTCCAGGCAGTGGTGCTGCTGGGCATGGACACCTCTTGCCTTTACTCCTTCCTGCTGAGAAACCTCTTCCAGTGCACCTGAAATCCTGCCCTCCCTCCTCTTTTCTTGAAGAGATGGGAAGGGGCATGCAAGCTATCTGTGAAGTATCTACTAGAGATATTGATCTCCAATTGGTTGCTCTGCTTTTAGACAAAGCAGGGGTCTGGGTAGTTACAAATTTTATTTATTAGAAAATAAAAATAAAGCTTTTTTTCGAGCACAGTCCCACCTTTTCTCTCATTTGCTTCTCCCTGGGCATATGGAGATAAAAAAAAGCTGTCTGCAGCCCTTCTGGAAGTCGCTTTAAAGTTTGGCTTACCATGGTATGAAGCAAATCCTATGGCTGCTCAGGTGCCCTTTGCAGGGTTGTTGATTTACAAGTTCTAGGTGTTAGGGGAGTGTGTTAAGACAGAAGAAGCATTCAAATATCATCGAACTATTGAATCTCCTGAGTTGGAAGGGATCCATGAGGATCATTGAGTCCAACTCCCGACTCCGTGCAGGGCAACCTAAAAGTCTCACACTTTAACTGGATATGGGTACTTCCAAACCTTGCAGCAGGTAATGTAGTGTTAAGTTTGTGGGTTCAGGTAACACAGTAGTGGGGCCCATGCCAGAGAGGAGAAGGTAGGGAATGGTAAAGCCCACCAGATGACCAACTAGCTGAGCACTGGACGTGGGAACTGGCTGTGGACAGCTTGTGCAGATGCTAATGTGCAGTTAAGCTCTGCTACCTGCTTGAAATGCAGCAGAACAGACATGGCATGCTGCAATCTCCTTGAGACTGTGCCCACCTATGAGGTTGTGAGGGTAGATGACGGTGATTGTCCCCATTTCCAAAGAACTCCTTGTAGCTCCCTGGTTCTTTGTCAGAGACTTGCAGGCCAGGAGTGTAAGGTGAGGAAGGGAAGCTTTCTCTTACCCATTAGTACTTTGTTTTGGGAAAGGAAATAATTTCTAGGCAACAACTTGAGCAGCCATCGCTGGATCCAGGCAGAGCTCTTTGGCATTGTAATCAGAGCTCTTCAAAACACTGTAACTTCTGGTGCTCTTTAATGCAACAATGACTTTGGAGTTTGTGAGTTTCAACTTCGCAACTGTTACATTCAGCTCCTGCTAATGAATATCAGTCACTGTGTTGCTGGATGAGATAGTCCTGCAATCAGGCTACTGCTTTGTCTGTCTGTTGAAGAGTTGCATGTAGCCATGTAGCTTGTTATTCTCTTGATATACCTTACAAAAAAAGCAATAGATTTCAGAGATGGCTTGACACCAGCCCAAGTTATTTTGTTACTCCTGAAAAATGATGGACCATTTTTCTGTGGGTTTTGGTGTATTGCCATTTTCTATTTTCCTGAGCAAATATGGTGTTTGTGTATGGTCTACAGGAGGTCAGGCCAGCCAGACCTTTAAGACTAGTGTCCCTCCTAATCTTAAAAAAATACGGAAAAAAAAAAAATCGCAGGGGAGGTTTTACATGCTGAGCCTTAGGAGGTACACTGAATCGTTTTCGAAGAAGTATCTTCTCAAATATCAGTTGTGGTGGTGGTGGTGTTTGTTTGTGGTGTGGGTATTATATTATAATATAATGTTATGTTATTTCCCAAAGAATATTTTTTGTTTGGCATAATTCATCTGCTGCAATGCAAGTAGCTGGGATGCACAACCCAAAGCTGTTGTGTGAGCTCTCATCACAGCACAGCCGGTATTGTCAATAGAAATCTCTGCAGCAGATTGCAGGACTCAGCACAGGACAAAACAGGTGAAATAAAAGTACTCAAAGCCAATACTGTCTTGATGAGGCTATGTTAGCACTATGGTATACTGAGGGAGAGGAAGATGAGTGGCACCCCAAATTGGCTATTTGCTGTTGTCTCACCTTAGCTGGAAGCCATCCTGAGTTACATGCCTTTCTGCTGGGGTGCCAGGTGATATGTGTAGTTGGCATTAAAAGTGCTTCCTGTGGGTGACTCATGCACTGGGTTGTTTCACAAGTAGGTAGGAGAGCATTATTCTTTTCTTGGGCTGAATTTCAAACCCAATACACATGGTATGACACCTTGGATGGTGTGAATTGGCAGTCCCAGCCTCACAGCTTGGGACTGGCACCCCTTCTCTGGCACTGGTTCCAGTGCATGCCTGACTATGTGGCAAGCCATCTTAGTGATATCCTGGAAGGAAACAACTCATTATTTTTCTTTAGGTTCATTCTTTGCTGGATTAGCAGGTTGAGTCAGTTCATCATGTGCTCAAACACACAGTGGTGGTGTGGAATCACAGGAAGTGGAGAATAAGGCATTGGCTTCTGGTGGTGGGAACTGCTGGCTTGGTTCACCAGCTTGTCTGCCTGTACCATCTGAAAGGGATGTTGGTGTTCCCAAAGAACTGGGGTGGTACTTGATTTCTGTGAACATCTCTTACAAGGCTCTGAAAATTAGCTTGGAAATGAACCGTCTGGACCTCTGGGGGCATTGCCGGGGAAGCTGGCTATGAGCAGTAGCATATTACCCCAGATATCTGTCTGCTAGATGCTGCCCATTGGGTGCTCACTAATGGGCACAACCTGCAGCATGAAGCATGAAGTCCACAAAATGAAGTCATGCTGTTTTGTCGGGGTGGGGGGGTGGGGTGCAGCTTTATAAGGAATGGGTCTTTCTGATTTAACCATAGTGTAAATAGATTAAATCCTCCTTTTTATTTATTCACAAATGTCTTTTGATTAATTTCATTAATGTGGATAAATAGTCCTCTTTATATTTTGTTTTGGGCTGGCTTCAATTAATGGTGTTTTGGAGGATAACTGGGTAGAGTAAGGTATTTCTCATTGAGTGCTGGTTCTAATGGGTATGTTACCAGGTGTCCTTTTCCCTGGCACCTTCTCCAGGTGACTCCTTGAAGAAAATTCTCTACAGAGATGGAAATATGTCTCTAACTGGAAGAAAGGCTCTTCCAAAAGCACCAAAGCATAGTGGAGTTGCACCAAAGCATAGGGATTCCCTAGGAAATTGCGGCAGTGTATGCAGGTGTAAGAACTCATTCTTTCTTGTTCTGTTTGAAGCTGCTACAGAATTTACTGGAGATAGAATTGTTTTAAGCCCAAAATGCTCTGATGTACCTGGAGCTGCAAGCAAACATTCAGCAAGCGAGTTGCAGGCATGTTCACAGGGCTTTAAAATTTTAATGCTAGAGACAGTTCAATCAGGAGTACAGCTCTCAGTCAGAGGTGTGTGCTGGACAGATTATCAATAGTGCTCTGATACCAGCTTTAGCAAAAGGGGTATGAAATCAAGAAAAAAACTGCCAGAAACAGCTAACAAATAACCCCCACAGTTCTTTGTTCTACAACTGAAGTGTCTTTCCTTTAAGCCTTTCTTTTTCCAGGGGGGTAATTGACCTTGAGTCTGAAATTCAGTGCTTAAGTGTCTGTGAGCAGCTCTTCTTTGTGCAGGATGCTGCAATGAAAGTCGCTTGTGGGAGACTGTCTCAGCCCGCCTTTTGAGGAGTAAGCAGCATTACTCTGGAGAGATGGGGTGCAGGTTCATACACAGGGTGTGCATGGAGAGCTGCTGGCAGATACCATGTGCTTTAGGTATCTACCAAACCTTGTAGCAAATGAGGCATGGACTCTCGATAAGGTGCAATGAGACATTTATTACAAATTCAGGCTTGTATTTATACTTGCTAGGATGCTTGCTCAAGCATTGCTGATTTGCTAAGTTAGGTATTACATAAGCGATACATTTTGCGTTCCCACCAAAGTTACTACCATAAAAGCATTTTTTGCTCTATCACAAGTTACCCCCCTGCCCTTGATGTATTAATCCCTCTGTCCTTGATGCATCAATCAGTATACAGTCCTTGCTTCTTGTATTTTTCCACCAATGCTTGTTCCCATGCCGTTGACTCTTGTAGTTTCTCACATGCCTGATATCAGAATACTGCCACATCTCCTCCTTCTTTGTTTAATAACTGCATAGCCATAGCAGCATGTAATTGCATAGCCATTACATGATTCAAGCTTTTTTCAATCATTCGTTGTACACAAGATAAGACACATGGTATACAAATCAGAATAAGCAACAAGACTCCACACACAAACATTACAAGCATAATTAATCATTTTGCCCATGGTCCTAACCCCCCCAGCCAAGAGAGCAGGCTCCAGAAATCACCATCATCTTGTTTTTGCAATTGCTTTGTTAATTCCTTTAATTTAGTTATGCTGGCATGGATGGATTCTGAGTGATCACTGAGGTTCATGCAACACATTCCTTCAAAGTCCTGACAACCATGACCTTGAGCTAATAATAAGAAATCAATGGCAGCTCTGTTTTGTAGTGAAGCATGTCTTACAGCATCAACATCTGTTAAAAGACCATTCAGGGCTAGGCTCGTAGCGTTAGCTTCTTTTGCAAGCCAGCAGCCTAGTTTGTTTAAAGTTGCAAATGCATGTGCAGTACTTACAGATGAAAAAAGGCTTGCTAAAACTCTCTTTTACCTCAAAATTCTATGTTTGAGTTACAGGAATCTGAGAACTGGTGTATGTCTTGTTTTTGCCATACGGCTCTATTGTGTGGTAAAACGTCAGGGTGAAAGAATGTTAGTTGTCCGAAAGCACAAGGCCCTCCTACCGCTCTCCCCGGGATTCCCTTCCATGCTCGCTGCCCACAGATCAAAAACAAATCCTCAGGTAAACTGTTCCAAGAGTGACTTGATCAACACTTGTGGTATTGCATCACAGGGAGTGATTGACATATATCCCTGTAGGGGACACATCAAACCCTAAACTAAATTTCACAACATGTCAGTATATAAATAGATAAAAGCAAATGGGTGCCTGTAAGGTTCTCATGATGTCTAACTCTTGTGGTTCAAGGGACAATGCAGGAAAAATCATTAAACTTGTACGATTTATCACGGTACCATGTAGCTTTTTCCCAGGCAGTCTGTCTCCAAGTTTCCTGACACCACCACCGTGGCTGCATAACTCCTGGCTTGGTGCAATTGCTTCTAACAGTTTCATTATATAAGTTACTTAAACGTTGTTCTGTTACTGGCACTCCTACTAAGCATGTACAAAAAGGATCTGTTGGTGTGGACAAAGAAACACAGACAGTAGTTGCACGGGTTAAGTTAGCTAAGGTAAGCCATACATTTTCTTGCTGAATCAGTCCTCTGTTGAAGGGCCACCCGAAAACTCCAAGGAGGAGGCAACATAAGGTCGTGCACATCTTGATGGAATCCTTTTCACTTGAGAACCTGCAGAGACACAAGCATAGCCCCTTCCCGAGGTTATTAGATCAACAGGTCCTGACCATTCCTTAGACACAGGATCTTTTACCATCACTAGAGGCTGTTGCTGTTCTGGTGTGCTGGTACTATGTTGTCGTTTGTAGCTACTACACCCAGTATGATTGCAATTAAAAAAATTCAGAACGTAAGAAGCTTTCCATAAATGCTCCTGGGATGAGAGGCCAGGCCTCCCCGTCTTGTTTAGTAAGCATAGCTTTAAGGTCTCTATGAGCTCATTCTACTATAGCTTGTCCTGTTGGTGAGTGAGGTATTCCCGCAATGTGGGAAATGCCCCATTCATTTAAAAAGAAGCCAACTTGCCTGGAGCAGTAGGCTGGACCATTGTCTATATGTCACGGACCTCCTAAAACAGCAAAACACATTAACCAATGTTTGCAGACATCACGTGCTGTTTCACCAGTGTGTGCAGTAGCAACAAGAAATCTGGAATGAGTGTCTACAGAAGCATGTACATATTTGAGTTTACCAAATTCAGAATAATGCGTTACATCAGTTTGCCATATCTCATTAGCAGTAATTCCTCATGGATTAACACCCTCTTTGGATGGCATAGGTGCGAACTGTTGACAATCAGGGCAGGACATAAGAATGCTCCTGGCCTGATCCATTGTAATTTGAAATTGTTGTTTTAACGACCTTGCATTCTGGTGAAAGAATTCATGTGATAATTTAGCTTGCTCAAAGGCTTTATGCACAATAAGTGGCATAGCTAGTGCATCAGCCCTCTTATTGCCTTCTGCAAGAGGTCCTGGAAGGGCAGTGTGAGAGTGGATATGCATTGTATAAAAATCATGATGTCTATGATTTATTAGAAACCATAACATTCTCAATTCAGCCATCAAAAGAGGATTACCTACTTCCTTAAGAAAAGAAGCTTCTAAGCGGTTAAGTATGCCAGCTGCATAATATGAATCACAGAATGTTAGGGACTGGAAGGGACCTCAAAAGATCATCTAGTCCAATCCCCCTGCCAGAGAAGGAACACCTAGGTGAGGTTACACAAGAAGACGTCCAGGCGGGTTTTGAATGTCTCCAGAGAAGAAGACTCCACAACATCGCTGAGCAGCCTTTTCCAGTGTTCCGTCACCCTCACTGAGAAGAAGTTTCTTCTCAAATTTAAGTGGAACCTCTTGTGTTCCAGCTTGAACCCATTACCCCTTGTCTTACTGTTGGTTGTCACCGAGAAGAGCCTGGCTCCATCCTCGTGACACCCACCCTTTATATATTTATAAACATTGATGAGGTCACTCCTCAGTCTCCTCTTCTCCAAGCTAAAGAGACCCAGCTCGCTCAGCCTTTCCTCATAAGGGAGATGCTCCACTCCCTTAATCAGTTACAACATTCAAAGATTCATTACAGGATACCTCAAAAGCAATCCTAACAGCTGCTAGTTCAAGAACTTGTATTGACCCTTGATCTCTTTTTTCTGCCTTGTGTTCCCAACACTGCATTTCTGAGTTTAGCCACATAATTGCAACTTTACATGAGCGACCAGAAGCATCAGTGAAAACAGTTTTGCTGCTTACCGGTTGTTGCTGACAGTGGCGTTTGCTGTACAATGGTAAATAACCAATCTCAGCCCACAGTCTATGTTGAGGGTAATGAACTGATATGTTCCCTCTGTATGACGCTAATGCAATCTGGAAATTCACATCTTCAGTTAATAACCATTGAAAATTCTCTTTTGTTGTAGGAATAAATAAACATTCAGGGTCTGTCCTGTCTATAGCATGTAAACGCTCTCTGCCTTTAATTATTAGTTTTGCATACATTTCATTAATTGTCCAAACTGTTTTAGTCGGTGTGTGAGCTAGAAAAACCCATTCTAACACTCTTACAGAATCACTTAATGATTTGTCCCATTGAAACAGTACTGCAAATGGTTGGAATTTACTAGCTACAAGTGCCAGCCAAATAGGCAGTTCCAGACTGCGTCGCCATCCCTGGTTTTGTTCAATAGCATCAGATGCTTTCTGTATTGCGTGCTTAGCTTTGTCATCTAACGCCTGAGTAGATAATAAATTTGGGTCTCCTTTCAAAAGTGTAAAAAGTGGATGCAGTTCTTCTGTGGTAATACCCAAAATAAGTTGGAACCAATTTATGGCTCCTAGCAATTTTTGTAAGTCATTTAAGGTCATGACATTTTGGAATTTAGGAGTTACTGGCTGAGGAATCATTTTTTGTTTTGTTATTTGCCATCCCAAATATTTCCATGGAGCAGTTTTCTGAATTTTTTTCTGGTGCAATTTGTAATCTAGCCTTTTGTATAGTGTTACATAGGGCTTGCATTACTTGTTGCAGTTCCTGTTCTTGTGTTGTGGCAACCAAAATATCATCCATATAATGATAGATACAAGCTGAGGGGTACAGCTTCCTTACGGGTTGTAAGGCTGCCGCAACTACTGTCCAGCAAATGGTTGGACTATTTCTCATCCCTTGTGGTAGTACTACCCAATGGTATCTTTTCATAGGCTCTGCTTGATTAAGTGAAGGAACAGAAAATGCAAATCTGAGGACATGCTCAGGATGTAGCAATATGGTAAAGAAGCAGTCTTTTAAATCAATTACGATCATTGGCCATCCTGCTGGCAACATTGCAGGAGAAGGCAGACCAGGGTGAAGTGCACCCATAGGTTCGATAACAGCATTTACCGTGCATAAATCGTGCAACATTCGCCACTTCCCATTTTTCTTTGGAATACAAAACACTGGAGTGTTCCAAGGACTTGATGTTGGAACAATATGTCCTGCAGCTAGCTGTTCTTGAACTAATTTCTGTAACTGTTCCAGCTGTTCCCTTTTTAGGGGCCATTGATCTACCCAAACTGGACTATCAGTTGTCCGTTTCAGTTTGCATACATCCTGTGTGGATTTTTGGAAAGGCTGATCAATGACCCCTAAGAAAAAGACTTTTGCTGTTCAAAATCAATGTGTACTACTGTGCCGAATTGGCCTAATACATCCCTGCCCCATAAGGTACACAATATGGGTGCGATAAATGGTGCAACTCATGCATGCTGCCCCTCTGGTCCAAGTACAGTTAATAGATGTGCACTCTGACGTGGCTGTTGAATACCATCCACTCTGATAATAGTGGATGCAGGAGTGACAGTGGGCCATTCAATAGGCCATTCAGAGCTGTGAATGATAGAGACATCAGCACCGGTATCTAGGAGACCCCAAAACTTCCGACCATCTATGGAACAGGTAAGCACAGGTTGTGCTGCCTGAATAGTTTTTGACCAGAAAATCTGGGGTTGACCTGTGCTTCCAAAGCTACCATCACCTTAGTGCCCTTTCCCTGCAGGGGTAGCACTATAGAAGGGTATTAACTGAGCAAGTCACTGACCTTGAGGGATGTAGCAAGGTGGCACAGGTGTCCGAGCCATAATTTTGATTTCACCTTGATAATCAGAGTCAATTACTCCAGGTAAGACAAACAAACCCAACTTGGTAGTGGATGATCGACCCATTAACAAAGCATGCACGCTAGGTCCTAAAGGCCCCCACTCTCCTGTGGGAATAAGCACTACCACAGTAGTAATTATAGTCACTGATTGGCTGGTGGCCAAGTCCACCCCTGCGCTTCCAGCTGTTGCAGGGAGGAGATCACTGGCCATGAGTTTTGACTCACATTTGTTTGATTGTTTGAGGCACGGTCCCGCCCTCCACCTCCCCTTTCCCTGGGAAGAGTTAATTTGCTCTGAAGGGTTAAAGTGGCTCCCCCTTCACATTAACCCTTGAATGACATTCACTAGTGCAGTGCCTGCCTTTTCCACATTTTGGACAATCTCTCCGAAGTCCACCCATTGAAGCCTGGCCTGCATACTTTGTGCAATCTTTCTTTATATGACCCAGTGCCCCACAACAAAAACATCTTGGTCTCAGTTTTGTTCCCGACACTTGCAACTGTGGCAGCTAGAGAGCTAGTATAATGTTCAGTTGACCCTATGTTTTGACACGCTCTCACCATCTCTGCTATAGTACACTTTTCCTTATTCCTAATACCCTGTAACACACACCGACAATCAGCATTAGCATTCTCAAAAGCCAATTGTTTTAGTAACAACTCACGAGCTGTGTCGTTATCAATTTGTCACTCCGAAGCAGTTTGCAAGCTGTCTAAAAACTGCGCATAAGGTTCCTGTGATCCTTGCAAGATTATTGAAAAAGACATATTGGCATCTCTCCCAACTTCCGGCAACTTCTGAACCGCTTTCATTGCTAGTTTTGCCTTTACACTGTATATGTCCCTGGGATATGCAACTTCATTCTCTGGCAAAGCATGAGCACCTTCCCCAGCTAAATGACTGCAATCAATCCCTCTTTGCTGATATGCATTATCACTAGTCTCCATAGTACAGTTCTCCCAAAAATCAGACAGCCATACAGTATATTGAGTAGTGGTTAAAATAATTTTCAACAAAGAACGCCAGTCATGCGGAGTAAGTACATAGGAGGAGCTTAACGCTTCCAAAAAATTTATAACAAATGACAAAGTAACTCCATTTTCTTTAGCTAACATCTGTAATTCCTTTGCAACATCATACGGTAGCTGTTGAAAGCCTAGAGTCTGCTGTTCACGATAGATCACGGGGCATGCCATAACCACTTTCCAGTCTCCTGCTTTCAAAGCCTCTTCTCTGCATTTATCCCACATGGTTAAATTAGTGTGCACTTTTGGTTGCAAAGTAACATCCGGGGGAAATAAATCAGGCTCTTGCTCCAAGTCCATCAGGCCAGGATCAAGAGGGTTGTTGGGTGACTCCCACAAACCATCTTTTGTCAAAAGCATTTGCTGTAGCGTACAAGCGGGGGCTTCATTATCAGCCAGCCCTTTCTCCGCTACTGCATCCATGGTTCGTGCATTTTTGCCTGATACAGTTACAGGATCCCCCTCCTTCTCTGGCAAGGGAGAAGCAGAAGGTTCATAGTTAGTTACGACCTGCACAGCTACTTCCTTCTGAGCCACTTTTAAAGTAGTCATAATTTTCCCCCAAGTAGATAAATGTTCACAAGCAGCATTATCTCTGGATGCTGCCTGTTCAAATAGTTCTCTTCCAACTTTGTGCCATGCCTCCAACTGAAATGTACCAGTTGTGGGAAAGTCTGGCACATGATTAGCATTCTAATAAAGTCACTAATCGGACTCCTGGTATGTCCTGATTTTTTTAATAAACGTTGAAGGACATCTAGGCTTTGTCTTTGTTCAAGGGATAACTTCCCTCCCATGGTTCCCAATCGCCCACCTTTTCTCGGTGATAAGTGTGCACTTTCCTGGTTCCCAGTTCTTTTTCCCGGCTTTGTTTCCTGGTCCTGGTTCGACTGGGCTTCACTACCGGAATGACTGCTTCCTTTACAGCCACATTGAAAATGCCTGTTCAGGGCGCCATTTGTAGTGAATGAGGCACGGACTCTCTGTAAGGTGCAATGAGAGACATTTATTACAAATTCAGGCTTGTATTTATACTTGCTAGAATGCTTGCTCAAGCATTGCTGATTTGCTAAGTTAGGCATTACATAAGCGATACATTTTGCGTTCCCACCAAAGCTGCTACCTGTCGTGTACTGATAAGGATAATGGCCGAAACATTGTGGCAAAACCAGTTCATCTAGCCACAGGAGATGATACATCCAGTTTAGGATGAACTGCGATTTACAGCTAAGGAGCCGCGGGACATGCCGGAGGGTACATAGCTCCATCTTCTGATATGCCCAGCATGGCACACAAAGGGGAAAAGCTGAGACTCTTCAATATGGCCCGGGACTTGTCGAGACTTGTTGATCTTTTGCAATCACCCCTTCTCCCCAGACTTTCCTCTACTTGGAGGGCTATAAAAAGCTCACCTAAACCAGCACTGGTAGGGACCCCTCCACCCACCAGCCTCGCCATGGGAACTGGACCAGACACTGGAGGAACTACAAACCCCAACAGCCTTGCCGCAGGACACCGGAGGCCACACATCATCATACAAGTCTCGTCAACCATGCTGCGGAGCTGTAATAGTGACTGGATCCCTCACCCTTTTCTTTCTTCCTTTCTCTCTGCTCTTTCCTTCTCTTTTTTTTTTTCTTCTATATCCCTATTTCTTTGCCTCTCCTTCTGTGAGTGGTGATATCTTACTCTCTTCCTCTCTCTCTCTTATACTTTAGTTTTCCTTCCCTCTCTACCACTCTCTTTCTCTCTCTTCCTTTTGAAGATATAACAGTAACATCATTTTAAGTTCTGCCATTGAAGTCTTGTTAAGTTTTGTATTATAGCTACTAGTGGTTGCCAATCCATCGCTCGCAGAAGGACTTTTGCTGTTAATGTATCGATAAGTTCTGTGATATCATAAAATACTTTTGCCAAGTCACTAATCGCTGTAATTAGTATTTCCGCCACATGCTTTTAGTAAAAAAAAAATTGAATTGGACCCCTGGAGTGATCGTCTGTCATTCACTTCACATAACCACACAGAATTAACCCAGAGTTAACTCACACCGGATCTCATCTGTTGAGTCAGGGCGCATGTCGCATTCAGAGTTAACTCATCCCTCATCCTATCTGTTGGGACGGGACACTACCATAAAAGCATTGTTTGGTCTATCACAAGTTACCCCCCTGTCCTTGATATATCAATCCTGTATCAATCCCTCTGTCCTTGATGTATCAATCAGTGTACAGTCCTTCTTGTATTTTTCCACCAACGCTTGTTCCCACGCCGTTGACTCTTGTAGTTTCTCACAGGCCTGAAGTCAGAATGCTGCCACAAAACCTGGAAGCAGAGGTGGCTGTAACTGATGCAGGGGCTTTTTTTTGCCTGATCTCTGTCTTAACGCTTGGTTGCCACCTGCATCTTCTGGATTTTTTCTTCATATTTCGTAGCTGTTCACATTGCTGGGTTAAATCTTTTTTCTTGCAAGAAAAGTTAAGGCATATATCTTATGTTTCCTCTGTCAATGAAATGTCTGCACATCTGGGGGTTGTTATGTTTTGCAAGTGTTCAATTGCAGAGCTTTTACATCCTGCAGCACCACCAAAAGTGAGGCTGGACTTGCTGTCAAATTGGGATATTGCAGAGAGAGGCAAAAGCACTGTTGACAGAAATGCAAATGGTAGATGAGTCTCATGTTTCAGGGTATTCCTAGAATTGCTGGAATAATTTGTACTTTCTATGTGGCAGCTACAAGCAGTCAGAGGTGCTGACAGGAGCAATTGCATTAAGCCTACTAACTCTTGCTAATACTGTGAGCCAGAAGGATTATAGTGCTGTCTGACAGAGGCTTAAGCCAGGTGTTTAATATCAGGTACTTTAAGCTCAAGCTTTGAGAAATGATGTAAACAAGAAGGAGGGGAAAATGCCCAATTTTATTTCTGGGATGTTGGAAAGCGCTGGAAGACCGCTGTGCTCTGAATTATTGTCAGCACTCATAAAGTGGTTCTGAGGACTACTTACTCCACTTTGGTAGGTCTAGTTTTATGTTTTTATTGCCTACTGTGCTGAAGCAGCTCAGGCTACTTTTTAGCCAGAGAACAAGCTGTTTGTGTTGCACACAGCATGCATGCTGCTCTGCAACTGATGTGTGCAGTCTTCAAAGATCTCCAATGTGTCGTTCCCTCAAATGGAAAAACTTGCAGAATTGATCATGGAAGCAGTTCAAGGATCTGCCTTATGGTACCTTTACAGCCCAGCTTTGCTGGATACTGAGCCTGTGCCAGATGTCCGAGCTGCTGTGGTCTCCCTTGGAGATCTTCCATTCATAAGATTGAGCTAGGCTTGCAGTCCTCCTGCCAGCAAGCAGGATAACTGGCTTTCATCCAGGTGCTAGAATGTCTTTGCTGTCTAAATTTTCTGACTATGGTGGTCTCTGGTGACATGGATTTGTGGAGTTGCTGTGGCAACATGCATAGGTTCCCTCAAGCCGCAGCCTGGTTCCCAACTTCCCAATTAGCTTCACTATTCATCCGGCTGGTGAGAGGGGGGAGTGGGGACTGGGCCCTGAGGCAGTTTGCCTGCTGGAGGAGCAAAGCAGCCCCCAAAGGGGCAAGGGGCTCACAGGGAGCTGCAGCTCCATGCTGGCCTCTTTCTTCTCTCCCTTCAGTTGGGCGGATTAGCAAGAGCCACTGGCAACCTCCCTGCTGCCTTCACTTGCTTATTCCTGCCATAGTTAAAGGGTTTTGTTGTCTCCCAGGCCTGATGCATTTAGGTCAGTGTGAGCTAAGCCACAATTTAAATCAAGCTTTTTGGAAGTAATTTCAAAATTTGTGCTGTTTTCTTTTTAGGTGAAATACTATTGATAACTTAGGCAGAAACATGGCTCTTAAAACGGTTCTTGCTGCAAGGGAGCTCATTCCTCTGAAGTTTGTTTGAGTGGAGTGTAGTTCAAACAGGGCCTTGATCTAAGCCCTTGAAGGCAGAATTTTTAAAGCCCCCAACGTGATTTAGGATCTGACGCTTCCTAGAATGTCCTCCCTGGAATGAGCAGCCTGTGTAGAGCTATCCCCTTCACTTCTGTCAGTTCGGTGTGCAGCACTGTTGGCTCTACATACTCACAAATTTTCTTCTGAAGCTTTGATGCCTTCTCATGAGGACGCTCACAAGGCTTTGGGTGGATATCTCTTTGAGCGTGACAATGTGAATCCCCAGGGAGAAAATTAAACTTCCCATTTTATGTGGATGTTTTCTAACAGATAAGAAGCTGTTTAATTAAATGGTAGACACAGCTGTAATATAGGGAAATTAAGGGTTGGAGAGATAAAAGTCTTTTTCTTTCTTATCAACTGAATTTTATTATTATGCATCACAGGGTAGCATGTGCATACCTGGATTGAAATTTTCCTGTTTTCTCTTCAAGATCTGTTCACCCATCCCATCATAACGGTCTTGTTTTCATGTTTCTTGTGAGGTGCCCAGCACAACTGTGTACTTACTGTTCAGGTCAAGCTAAACATGCAGTGTTCATCAAAAACTGTTCCAGTTTTTATTTTTCAGTCCAACGGGTTGTGCATAACTGGTGTCTTTTTATGAATCTTGATTCAAATAAAAAGTACATAGTTTTTTTTCCCATTTCTGTGAAGCTTAACAGCAACCATGGAGAAAAAACTAAGCTTAGTGAAATGCTGTTTGGAGTTCCAAGACAGCAAGAGTTGCTTATTGTAGAATATAGAAGAATTTTGGTTGGAAGAGACCCTCAGGATTGAGTCCAACCATAAACTAACCTAACTCTAGCACTAAACCATGTCTCTAAGAATCTCATCTAAACACCTTTTAAACACCTCCAGGGATGGTGACTCCACCCACCACTTCCCTGGGCAGCCAGTTCCAATGCCTGACAACCCTTTCCAGGAATAATTTTTTCCTAATATCCAATCTGAACCTCCCCTGGTGCAACTTGAGGCCATTTCCTCTTGTCCTGTCACTTCCTACTTGGGAGAAGAGACCAACACCCTCCATGCTACAACCTCCTTTCAAGTAGTTGCAGACAGCGATAATGTCTCCCCTCAGCCTCCTTTTCTCCAGGCTAAACAGCCCCAGTTCCCTTAACTATTCCTCATCAGACTTGGGCTCCAGGCCACTCACCAGCTTCATTGCCCTTCTCTGCACTCTCTCTAGTACCTCAATGTCCTTATGATGAGAGGCCCAAAACTGAACACAGTATTTGAAGTGCAGCCTCACCAGTGCTGAGTACAGTGGCACAATCACTTCCCTAGTCCTGCTGGCCACACTGTTCCTGATACAAGCCAGGATGCTCTTGGCCTTTTTGGCCACCTGGGCACACTGCGGGCTCGTGTTCAGCTGGCTGTCAATCAACACCCCCAGATCCTTTCCTTCCAGGCAGCTTTGTAGCCATTCTTCCCCTAGCCTGTAGCGTTGCCTGGGGTTGTTGTGACCCAAGTGCAGGACCCAGCACTTGGCCTTGTTAAACCTCATACAATTGGCCTCAGCCCAACGATCCAGCCGGTCCAGATCCCTCTGCATGGCCTTCCTACCCTCCAGCAGATCAACAGTGCCACCCAATTTGGTGTCATCTGCAGACTTACTAAAGGTGCACTCAAGCCCCTCATCCAGATCACTGATAAAGAGGTTAAAAAAACCTGGCCCCAATACTGAGCCCCAGGAAACACGAGGCCCAGGAAACTGGCCGCCAACTGGATTTGGCTCCGTTCACCACAACTCTTTGGGCACAGCCATCCAGCCGGTTCTTTATCCATCTCAGAGTACACCCATCCAGGCCATGAGCTGCCAGCTTCTCCAGGAGAAAGCTGTGGGATATGGTGTCAAAGGCTTACTGAAGTCTAAGTACATGACATCCGCAGCCTTTCCCTCATCTGCTAGGTGGGTCACCTTGTCGTAGAAGGAGATCAGGTTGGTCAAACAGGACCTGCCTTTCATAAACCCATGTTGACGGGGCTTGATTGCACCGTTTTCTTGTATATGTGCTGTGTGATGTTACTCAGGATGATCTGCTTCATGACCTTCCCTGGCACCGAGGTCAGACTGACAGGTCTGTAGTTCCCTGGATCCTCCTTCTGGCCCTTCTTGTAGATGGGCATCTATCATACAAAGCAGCACGCAGTATCTGTTGAGAAGACTGGATAAACTCAGCACCTCTGCATACCTCAACTGCACTAAGCACTCACACCCACATGGACATCCTACAACTAAGCACCTACCTCCAGCTCTCCTGGGGCCTGAAGGCCCTTCACTCCATCACAGTAGTTCCCCAGATCATCCTTCCAGCCCTTCTTGTAAATGGGCGTCACGTTAGCCACCTTCCAGTCAACTGGGACCTCCTCAGTTAGCCAAGATTGCTGATAGATAATGGGAAGTGGCTCAGTGATCACCTCCGCCAGCTCCCTCAGCACCCTTGGATGTGTCCCATCTGGTCCTACAGTCTTGTGGGTGTCCAAGTGGTGTAGCAGGTCAGTAACCATTTCCCCTTGGATTATTGGGGCTTCATTCTGCTCCTTATCCCTGTCTTCTGGCTCAGGGGTCTGGGTACCTGGACAACTGTTCTGACTATCAAAGACTGAGGCAAAGAAGGCATTTAATACTTCAGCCTTTCCCTCATCTTCTGTCACTATGTTTCCCTCCGCATCCATGAGGGGATGGAGATTCTCCTTAGCCCTCCTTTTGTTGTTGATATATTTATAGAAACATTTCTTGTTGCCTTTAACAGTGGTAGCCAGGTTCAGCTCTAGTTGGGCTTTGGCCCTTCTAATTTTCTCCCTGCATAACTTCACAGAATTCTTGTATTCCTCTTGAGTAGCCTGCCTCTCCTTCCAAAGGTTATAAATTCTCTTTTTATTCCTAAGTTCCAGGCGCAGCTCTCTATTCAGCCAGGCTGGCCTTCTTCCCTGCTGGCTCGCCTTCCAGCACATGGGGACAGCTGCTCCTGTGCCTCTAAGATTACCTTCTTGAAGAGAAACCAGCCTTCCTGAACTCCTTTGTCCTTCAGGACTGTCTCTCAAGGGACTCTGCCAACCAGCCTCCTAAACGGATCAAAGTCTGCCCTTCAGAAATCCAAAATAGCAGTTCTGCTGACCACCCTTCTAACTTCTCCAAGAACAGAAGGCTCAGTCATTTCATGATCACTATGCCCGACGTGACCTCCAACTGACATATTGCCCACAAGTCCTTCTCTATTTACAAGCAACAGATCCAGTGGGGCTCCTTCCCTAGTAGGCTCACTAACCAGCTGTGTCAGGAAGTTGTCTTCCACGCACTCCAGGAGCCTCATAGACTGCTTCCTCTCTGCTGTGCTGTACTTGCAGCAGACATGGGGTAGGTCGAAGTCCCCTGTAAGAACAAGGGCTTGTGATTGGGAGACTTCTCCCAGCTGCCTGTAAAATATTTCATCTGCCTCTTCATCCTCGTTGGGTGGTCTGTGACAGGCTTCCACCAGGATGTCCACCTTGTTGCCCTTCCTTTGATTCTCACCCATAGACACTCAACCCTATCATCACCTTCCTCAAGCTCTAGACAATCAGAACACTCCCTAACATACCCCACCTCCTCTCCTTCTTCACCTATCCCTTCTGAAGAGTTTATAGCCATCTAGTGCAGCACTCCAGTTATGAGAGTCATCCTACCATGTTCCTGTGATGGCAACTGCATCGTAGTTTTTCTGCCTCACAGTGGCCTCCAGCTCCTCCTGTTTGTTGCCCATGCTGCGTGCATTCGTATAGATGCACTTCAGCTGGGCCACTGATTCTGCCACCTTTTTCTGGTAAGAAGTCATAATTCCTTTGTGGCCATCACCAAGTGCTTCCATGGTTTCTAACACATCAATAACCCTTGTGTTTCTCTTACTGCATGGCTCTCCATCCTCCATCTCCACTGGGATGACAGATCGAAGGGCCTTGCTAGCACTACCCTCAAATGCTGGCATGTCACTCTTGGGTATGCCTCTGCCACACCTGATTTCCTCCCCTTATCCCTTCAAATCTTGTTTAAAACCCTCTCAATGAGTCCTGCTAACCGCTGCCCGAGGTTACTTTTCCCCTTTTGAAACAGGTGTGTCATCTTTATTGCTAGCAGGCCAGGTGCCATGTAAGCTGACCGATGATCAAAAAAACCAAAATTCTGCTGGTGACACCAGTCCCTCAGCCAGGTATTGATCTGCTGGGTTTTCCTATATCTTTCCTCATCATACCCTGCAACTGTAGGGGTAGAGGAGAACACTACTTGTGCTCCTGATCCCTTGACCATGTGGCCCAAGGCCCTGAAGTCTCTCTTGATTGTCTTTAGTTTTCCTTTTTCAGTTTCACCACTGCCTACCTGAAAAATTATTAGGGGATAATAGTCTGAGGGCCTAACCAGGGCAGGAAGTTTTCTTTTTACGTCTTTAACCCTGGCCCCAGGGAGGCAGCAGACTTCCCTAAGAAGTGGGTCTGACCTGCATATGGGGCCTTCTGTTCCCTTTAGAAGGGAGTCTCCTGTGACCATGCCCAGTCTTTTTTTCTTTGTGGGAGCTGTTGTGATGGAGGGTGCAGAGTGACTTATCCTCTGTGGCACCTCCAACTTAGTTGAACCACCTCCCTCATTGTTGTTTGGTTCCTCCTGCAAAGCCTCATATCTGTTTTGCAAGGGAACCTGGGAGGGTGGGGTGGTGACAGCAGGGACCCTCCTCCTTCTGCACAGGGCAGGAACTTGCTGCCATTTCCCCTGGTTCCTGAAGCTGCTGCATTCCACATTCTGAGCCTCATGTCTGTTGGACAGAGGCACCTGGGAAGGTGGGGTGGGTAGCAGGGTGTTTCTCCTGCCACCCCGAGTGTGGACTTGCTTCCATTCATCCCTTTCCCTTGACTTGCCTTCTTCAGTCAGGCAAGGGGAGGACACAGGAATCCCTTGATCTTCATTTCTTGCTGGTGGTCTTACCTGCCCCTGGGCGGCCAGAGCTTGATCCCACCAGTTGATTTCCTTTTCCAGTTCCCTGATACTTCTAAACTGTCATAGAATAGTTTGGGTCAGAATGGACCTTCAAAGTTCATCTAGTCCAATCCCTCTGCAGTGAGCAGGGACATCTTCAACCAGATCAGGTTGCTCAGAGCCCCGTCCAGCCTGGCCTTGAATGTTTCCAGGGATGGGGCATCTACCACCTCTCTGGGCAACCTGTGCCAGTGTTTCACCGCCCTCATTGTGAAAAATTTCTTCCTCATGTCTGGCCTGAATCTCCCCTCCTTTAGTTTAAAACCATTACCCTTTGTCCTATCACAACAAGCCCTGCTAAAAAACCTGTCCCCATCTTTCTTATAGGCCCCTTTTAAGTACTGAAAGGCCACAATAAAGTCTCCCTGGAGCCTTCTCCAGGCTGAACAACCCCAGCTCTCTCAGCCTGTCCTCACAGCAGAGCTGTTCCAGCCCTCTGATCATTTTTGTGGCCTCCTCTGGACCCTCTCCAACAGGTCCATGTCTTTCCTGTGCTGAGGGCTCCAGAGCTGGATGCAGGACTCCAGGTGGGGTCTCACCAGAGCAGAGCAGAGGGGCAGAATCACCTCCCTTGACCTCCTGGCCACGGTACTTTTGATGCAGCCCAAGATACAATTGGCCTTCTGGGCTACAAGCGCACATCGCCAGCTCATCTCCAGTCTTTCATCCACCAGTACCCCCAAATCCTTCTCTGCAGGGCTGCTCTCAATCCCTACATCCCTCAGCCTGTATTGATACTGGGGGTTGCCCTGACCCAGGTGCAGGACCTTGCACTTGGCCTTGTTGAACCTCATGAGGTTTGCATGGGCCCACTTCTTGAGCTTTCCAACCAAAATGTTCCTATGATTCCATATCTTTCTGAGTCTAGGTTGTTGCTAAGTGGACATGTGTGTCTGATCATTTTGTGGTGCATGGTTGCTGCAATAGTCATTCCCTTTATATTGTCCAAGCCACACAGTTCACTTGAAGTAACTTTTGACTTAGCTTTACACAACCTTGAGCCTGGAAATGTTCTGGATAGTGCATGTGTGTGATAAAAATAACAGAGAAGCAAATAGATGATCAGGACTTGAACTCTTGCAGAGCTGTTAGTGATCTGAGAAACCAAAGGAGTGTCATATTTCTCAGTTCCCAGATGGAGATGCCTGGTAATGCCTGTGTGAAATGTTCCAGGATGCTATTAACATGGAGCCTGGATGCTGCAGAGGCCATACATGGATAGAGAAGAGCTGTTTATTGTATGGTAGCCCGAGTTCTGATCTTCAGTCTGGGCAGAAGACTGTGCATGCTAGTGTCTGTACAGTTAACTTGCTGTGTGAAGAGGGGATGTGCAGGGGGAGCTCTTGCACATTTGAGTTGGGTTTGCAGTCTACCTTGTGTCTCTTGGGTATATCACAAACATACCTGAGTGTCCATTCCCAAACTCCTAGGGGGAGGTGATGAGAAATGTAGTAGACCAAGGGGCAGGGGGTGATGTTCAGGGCACAGAATTGCTGTTACTTGCTTCTGCTTTTGCTATTTCCATGTCATCTTAAATATTTGTGTTACATCTCATTGCATTCTGCCTCTTACTTGCTAAGGCTGGTTGCCTTAGCCACCAGGGCTTCGGTAACTAGGACAACAAGATTGAGCAAGCAAAGGTAGAAATAATGGTAATAACTTTCTCAACTCTTTCTGAAATTGGCTTGTATGAACCAATATTATGCATATGGGCAACTTGTGTCAGCAGTCTGTTCTCTCTTTCTGGCTTGATACATCCTGAAATCCTATGGGCAGCACCACCCTAACAGAGCTGTGTGTTGTGCCCTTCTGCAGCTGGAAACAAGCCTGTCAGGGACGTGAATTTTGCTGGCCACCTCCTTTCTGAAGCATGGCAGCCTGTGTTGGGGCTGGAGCAGAGTCCAAGGGGCACTTAAGGCAAGCCCTTGGGGGCCAGCACTTGTATTCCCACCAACTTGGTGGCAGATCCTGAGTGGAAGGTGTTGAGGTAGTGTGTCTGCTGGGGTGGGGAAGCTGGCTCCCAGTGCTGGGAGCAGCTGGTGGCTGCCATAAAGACAATTTCTTCCATAGACATTGTCCTCTCCTGTAGTAGTTATCTATTTGTTGTTTGTTTGCTTACTGTCAGACTGAGAAGCATCTGGGAGATAGTAATTGGTGTCCTTTCCCTCATGCCTCAGGTGACTGGCTTTTGGGTACTGTTTACACTCTAGTTGGAGGTCAGCTTTTGATGCAGCTCTGCTTTGCTTTGAGAGTAGGCTGCTCCTGTCCTACCCGGTAATCCCAAATCCTGACTTGGGACAATGAAATTATATCTCCCAACCCACCTTTGAAACATATTGCTCCTGGAAGGTCCCATGGGGCTGCATCCTGCTGCATCCGTGCCTTGTTACTAACGCCTTTTCTGCAGTAACAAACCACTGCTGTGTTCTCTTCTCTGGAAAGCCTCTAGCTCCATGAATTTGTGCTAGCAAGGCACTTGTCTGGTATTCCTCACTGTTCTGTGTGTTGGTTTCCTTCTCTCTGCTTGTTTTCTCTTAGCTGAAAATTATAGGGAGCTGCAGTAAGCACAGTCAAGGGATTCCCTGGAAGCACAAGCCTGTTGCTTGTGGGCACCCAGTGCAAGTTTAACAGACCTTCTTTAACACTTTAGGACAAAATTAGTCACCATTCTTAGTAAAACTAAGCCTTCAAAAAAAACCAAGTTAAAGAACTTGGAGGTTCTGAGAGTTTCAGCAGTGTTTGGAGGAAGGGTTGTACGCTTTTAGGCCTCTGTGAAGACTATTCTTGAAGTGGCAGGGGAATATGTGTGCAGATGGGAAATGGTAATAGCTGTGGAAAGCTGCCACTTCTGTATGCTTGCAAACATCAGTCCATACTCCAGTAATGAATCCTGCTGCTTGCAGAGAAAAGAGCAGCCTAGATTGGTGTCTTGCTGCAAAAGGAACTTTATACTCACTCTGTCTTTGGTTTGGATTTCATTTAAATTTTGAGCTAGATGATCAAAATCTGTTACTTTTCATGCTGGAGTGCAATACCCAAGTGTTAATGTTTATGCCAGCCTTCCTTCTAATTCCCTGGTCATAGGTCTGTAGTCAGATACCCATGACCAATACTTCCTTCTTCTGTGCCACAGTGCAAATTTGGGATCACTCGGTAATGCATAGAGAAGGACTGGAAGAACTGCCCCTTCAGGAACACTGTTCAGGGATTGCAGCATGTCCACCTTTTGCTCAGCCACAAAAAAGGGGAATAGTTTGGGCTGCTTTGCTCACCTGGCAAGGATTAAAATAAATTCCTTTGCCAGCTGTGGTTAGTCAAAACTGTCTGCAAGAAACCTGCTTCTGATCTCTCAGTTGGCTGTGACCATGTTTGCTCCTTGATCTGGGACAGATGATTTCTGAGGCTGAACACCAGGGTTTTGTGTGACCATGGCCTGGCTCAGGGAGACAGTGTTCTGTGCTGCTGAACCTTACCAGTGGATCTACTCAGAGAGGTCCCCAACTATGTAGGGGAGGAATTGGAGGGTTTGTGTTAATGTGATGGGAGCAGTGTTGGCCTTTCACTTGCCAGAGGAGTGCATGTGTGTGGCAGTACGCAGGAAACCATAGGTCGGAAGTGTCAGCAATAGCATAACTCTGAGCTATTTCTGTACTGGTCATGGGGGCCAGTGAATGGCTGAACCCTCCCAAAGATATCCATGCAGCCTAATTAAAAGCTTAAGTTAAAGATATGAGTCTTTAAAATAACTGTTCTGATACGATCCCTTTGACAAACAGGACCTGGACTAGGGCTGCAGAGTGCTTCTGCTGTGGATATAGTGTTCCAGTTTGAGCAAGTATGTCTATCTAATTTTAAGAACAGTGGCTCCTGATCTGGATAATTTTTTTAACTTATGCGATATTGCCTACTGCTTTTATTTATCACTGCTCACCCTTTGGATACAGACCATGAAAGACCCAGGAGCATATTGAGACCTTGACAGTGTTCTTGAGCTTCAGGTGGTACCTGGGCTTGTAGCTGTCGAGCATTGCGTGACGGCAGTGGTTACATACTGTTGACCTTAGTGGCTGGAAAGCTGCCTGGCAGAAAGGGATCTGGGGGTGTTGATTGACAGCCGGCTGAATATGAGCCAGCAGTGTGCCCAGGTGGCCAAAAAGGCCAACAGCATCCTGGCTTGTATCAGGAACAGTGTGGCCAGCAGGACTAGGGAAGTGATTGTGCCACTGTACTCAGCACTGGTGAGGCTGCACCTCAAATACTGTGTTCAGTTTTGGGCCCCTCATGATAAGAAAGACATTGAGGTACTAGAGAGAGTGCAGAGAAGGGCAATGAAGCTGGTGAGTGGCCTGGAGCACAAGTCTGATGAGGAACAGTTGAGGGAACTGGGGCTGTTTAGCCTGGAGAAAAGGAGGTTGAGGGGAGACCTTATCGCTGTCTACAACTACCTGCAAGGAAGTTGTAGCATGGAAGGTGTTGGTCTCTTCTCCCAAGTAGCAAGTGATAGGACAAGAGGAAATGGCCTCAAGTTGCACCAGGGGAGGTTCAGATTGGATATTAGGAAAAAATTATTCCTGGAAAGGGTTGTCAGGCATTGGAACAGGCTGCCCAGGGCAGTGGTGGAGTCACCATCCCTGGAGGTGTTTAAAAGGTGTTTAGACGAGATTCTTAGAGACATAGTTTAGTGCTAGAGTTAGGTTAGTTTATGGTTGGACTCGATGATTCTGAGGGTCTCTTCCAACCAAAATGATTCTATGATTCTATGACTTACTGTGAAAGCAGTTAGTTACCAGCAGCAGGGTACTAGACTGAAGGTGGGTGCCCTCTGAGGAGTGACTGCAGATCCAAGGGTGCCCTGAGTGCATTGCCCTGGTTGTGGCTCTCCAGGGAGGACTCTGCAGAGCAGTGCTGGGCAGAGATGTCCTGCTGCCTCTGTTACCGAGGAAACAGTGGCTGCACAGCTGCTGAGGATTTTTTTATTCCAGTGTAAAGTACTAATTTCCAGACTGGAGCTACATCAAGCTCCTTGGAGCATGAGCACACTGATCTGTTTTGTTATGTGTAACCTCTTGGCTGAGTTGCAGCTAGATCTCAGATGTGAGTTTTCTGATGTTTTGGATCTCTGTCTAGCAGCTTTTTAAGTATCTGAGGATACTGAGATTTCACACTGGCTGCAGTACTTTGAGAGGGCATTGGAAACAGGTCATGGAAGTTCATCCCTTTCTGCTGAGGTCAGCTGGCTGTCTCTACTCTGCCTATCTGCCCTTTTTCCAAAAGCCCATTCATTTGCTGTACATGTTATGTGTGTACAGGGAGGTCCACAGTAGAGTGCTCTGGTGAGAAGTAGTAGCAGTGGTCCATGGTTAAAGCTGCAAATGCTCTTACAACAAAGATGTGGTTGGGCAGTGTCACCGTTTACTGCAGGCAACAATAAACCGAGGCAGATGATCTCTGTTAACTCCCTGCCCTCCCCACTAAGGAAAGGGAATAGGCGGAAAAGGGAGAGAGACTTGCAAGTTGGAAAAAAGTTAAAAATGCTTTACTAATGCTACTAACAAATAGAGAAAATAATACAAAATATACAATACCCATGTTGAATTTCCTGGGGTAGCGCAGCGTTGCTCCGGAGGCTGCAGGGCAGGCACCCAGAAGTCCTGGGCTGGACTCCACAGTAAACCAGAACTGGATTCAGGGATGCAGGGTCTGGAACGAGGCCCAGGATTGCAGGCATGACAGGCAGGGTCCTCTTCAGATGCCAGTCATAGTGGAAGAGAGCGAGACCCTCATGATCTCCCACTTTTATAGGGTGTATGATGTGCATGGGGTGGAATACTTAGTCGGTCAATTTTAGTCACCTGTTCTGTTCGCCCCTCCTTGCAATATGCCTGTCTCACTTATGGGACGTGCAAAATTTTTCAGTAACCTTGGCTGCCATAGCAATAAGTCTAAACCTGGGCCTCTTCTGCATGCCATTGCTAACGTTATCAGCTCCAGAACGAACAGTGTATGAAAAACATGCAGCCAAATTTAGAAAAGTGCAGTTGCTTAGAAGAACTTAGCTGAAAGGAAAATTCACTAAAAGAGAAACTGGTCTTGTTTTTAACAAAACCAGGACAAGCAGTATCTCACAGTAATACATTGTTTTATTGACCACGAATAGTGTAGTAATCAGTGTGAGGAGATTCTGCCTGCTTTAACTGAGCATGAGAGAACTGTTGGTTGTGCTGTGATTCACGATGTCTGGGGTTAACCTCCCCTAGGGTCTGACTGTCTTCTGTGACTTGTACTGAGGAGGGTACACTTGTGGTTGAGCAGTTTGCTACTGACTGGTAATTTTAGGGAAGCCACAGGTCCAAGAGCTGAGAAGTCTTTTGGAGCAGGTTCTCATTGGAGCATCTTCTGGTCATTCTGAGCCATTGTCTGATCTGTGAGTCCTTCACTAAGATCACTTCCTAGGGTGAATCTGCAGGCCATTCTTGCTCAGATACCTCATTAAGGACCCGTGTACCAAAAGAAAACAGGCTGAGCAGTCGTGGCTTGGCAGAGGGGCAGTTAAAGTTGTCCGACAAGATTACGTTAAAGTATCATTTTCAGGAAAAGCACTGACTCTTGCACTCTGGCTGCAGAAAAGGTGTTCTCTTCCCAGAGTTGTGCCTGGTGCCTCCTGTGTGTGCTGGGGAAGCAGCTACTAGTGCAGGTACTGTGCAGGGAGCTGGTACATAGAAATCTGGCTAAAAGACCTCTCTCTGCTGTCTCAGTTGCTAGGGGAGCTGTGCCAATCTGTTTGCAGGGAGCAGACCTCTGTGCTTCCCCCACCCCATCTCCAGCTGCCGGGGTTTCAATGTGGTGCCTGTAAGTGAGGACAGTGCAGGCTGGCATGGTAGCATGTGTGTGACAGAGGGCACTGGGTGCTGCAGCACTGGCTCTATGACTTGCTGCTGCTGCAGTGTGCTGTGACAGTCTCTTTGCACATCACCAACTGAATGTGCCTGCAGGAGCTCTGGAGGCCTTTTTAGAGGAGGGAAGGAGAGGACATCTGATGTAGCTGTGTGTGTTCTGGGGAAGCTCTCTGCTAAAGTCTTGGTGTTAGTGTTACTTGCTTCCACACTTCTGGGAGCTGTATAGGTTCAGCAGTGTGTCTGACACCCTTTAGAGGCTGCCAGACTGTTCTTTCTCTCTCTTTAAGGCTAGAGAAACAGGAGGCTTGAGACAGAGTAACTTCAGTTAATTTAGCATCAGTGGCTATGTTTCTTTGCTTGTCCCTTCTGATGTGATGGTCTAGTTCATAGACTGAAGTTGTTCTCAGGGAAGGATTTTTCATCTGAGGATGAATAACCTTGAGAATCACTGTGACAGACCAAAATTGGTTTGTCATCCCTTCTCATGCCTTGGTTGCAAAGCAAGGTGGCTTTGCTATTCTTATTCTGGTGGACAAGGTGGTACTAACAGCTCAGCCTCACACAGAAGTGTTGGACACTGCACAGGCATTGCCACACAGTTGAACCTGGGATGCCAGTCATTTATTAAGAAACTCTTCTCCAAGAATGAATGATTCTTTTATTTAAATAGTTTTGTATTTCTTGATTTAGAAGATTAAATTCCTTTTGCAAAAGGGGTTGGGGGGGTTGCAATACAAGAAGCATGGACATGCATAACCACTGTTAGAGAAGTTTGAAACAAGAACATTAAATAAGGCTGGATTAAAGGTACTCATGTAGCCTTGCTGTAGTTCTGCTGTTCTTAGTTTGAATGAATGAACTTTATTTTAATGCAGTTTCAGACTGCAAAGTCTTTAACAAAATGGAAAAATAATCCAAGTAAGTATCCTGCTAAATTATACGTCTTGATATCTGCATGATCACTGGTTTGGTTAGGGTGAACCTAAGAACATGAATATGTCTGTACTGTTTTGGTCTAGAACTGCCATAGCCACAAGGCCTAACTGTGGCTGACAGGATGTTTACAGAAAGAGCATAAGAAGGGCAAGCACGGCTCGCTATCTCTGAAGGGGAACAGCTTGGGTGCTTCCTTGGCTGAAACGTTTCTCTGTAGTGGGTGCATTGGAAAAGCCTTTTACAGCTTGAAGTGGTAGCAGAAGAACTTATGGAAAAGATGGGGGAAAAACCTGAGCAAGTAGCCCAGGATTAAGGGTGGGTGTCCCGAGGATGGAGCCAGGCTCTTCTCGGTGACAACCAACAGTAAGACAAGGGGTAATGGGTTCAAGCTGGAACACAAGAGGTTCCACTTAAACTTGAGAAGAAACTTCTTCTCAGTGAGGGTGACGGAACACTGGAACAGGCTGCCCTGGGGGGTTGTGGAGTCTCCTTCTCTAGAGACATTCAAAACCCGCCTGGACGCCTTCCTGTGTAACCTCACCTAGGTGTTCCTGCTCTGGCAGGGGGATTGGACTGGATGATCTTTCGAGGTCCCTTCCAATCCCTAACATTCTGTGATTCTGTGATTAGATCTCAAGAGCAGTCTGGACAGATAACAGTCAGGAATAGCTGGACTGAGTGCAATATGTAGCCTCTTGATTCAGCCAGTGACTTTTCCAGAAGAATGGGAGTGGCTGATGAGAAGCTACACTTTTCTGAGGGTTTTAAGGGAGATTTGAGTAATTGTAGACTAGTTAACATCAACCACACTAATAGAAGCTGAAGAACAGAGTTAGTGGAGCACATGAATGGATACGATGTTGATGTATCGGCCCCTTTGCAAAAAGATTTACCTGTCAGATGTTTTGGAAATGTTGAGGCATAAGAACTGTGAGATCCAGTTGATATACTACTTGGATTTCCAAAAGATCTTCAGCAAGGTTTCTCAGAGGAGCTTCTTAAAAAGCAAAGCAGCTGTGGAACAAAAGGGAAAGTCCTCGCATAGATAAATAATTGTTTAAATAAATAGCAGGAATACATAGTCAGTTGTCATGGTGAAAGCTCACCAGTAGAGATCTGGAGGGACCTGCACTCAGGTACCTGCTCAGTATAATCCTAAGTAGAAATATTCCTTCTTGGAGAAGATTGTTATAGTACTGAAGAACTCCAGCCCAGAGAGAGTGTCTCCTGAGGGACCGTCTTCCACATACACTCACACATATTCTCTGTAGAACTTTAGCTCCCTGAATTTTTAGGGAGGGTTTGTGATGTTGTGCTGAAGACGTGGATGTAGCTTAGGTTTGCATTTCGGGAATGCAAGTTGAGCTGTTCAGGCTCAATCTTTTATTGCTTTTTGACTTGAGAGTGTTCAGAATCTGACATGTCTCTTCTTGGCAAAATATTGGCTTGGAGCCCTTGAAACTTTCCAGAGATCAGCACAGGTATTTAAAGTGGGCATATTCCTTCATCCAGTTTCTTTTTGTGAAGTATGGGGTGTTACTAGACTTCTTGCCTTTCCTTAGAAAGAGGATAATTGATGCTGAATCCCAGGGAAGCCATCAAGCATGGTTTAAGGAGTACATTCCAATCAGAAGCTGTTGCGTGAGGCACTCTGGCAGCTGGAGACAAGTGATTGAGTTTACTGTGGCAACAGTCTGAATCAGCTGCAAGTTTTGATGAGCTCTGTGGTTTTTTAATATTCATGTCACATGCAGTAGTGCAGTAGCAAGTATTTTATTGTACACCTCTACTCATGTCCCCAGTGCCTCAGCTGTTCAGGCATATTTATATAAAAGCTCTGCCAGCCAGACCTTCTCATCTCCCATCCTAAGAGGGTGGCAGTTCATAGTGCAGTGAAAAGTGAGGAAGAAATAACTGGGAACAGAAAACATGTATTGTTCCAGACACTGGGAAAACAGAGCTTATTCGTCAGCACTTTGCAGTTCAGCTCTAATCCATGAAATGCGCAGTGCCTGCTCAGGCACCCAGGGCTGGTCTGGCACTGTGTGGTTGCACAGGAGCTCTGAGGATGTGCAAATCCACGTGCTGAAACAGGTCACATTTCAAACTCTGGTCTCACAGGTACTTCATCTGCCATGGCTGTAGGATGATCCCCTTCCACTGCAAATGTTCATGTCTGCTCTCAGAAATGAGAACCTGAAAACTGAAAAGGTGGAATGGGGAACCCACAGTTTACCTCGGTGACCTCCCCTCCAACGTGGTTGCTATTGCCTCTTGGCAGTCCTCTTGCCTGCATTTTGCCTGTGCAAGGATCCAGCCAGTTCATAGAGAGGCTCTGAGCATTTGGAGAGGGATGACAACATCATAACATCTGCTAGAGGGCTCATGGAGACAGGAGAGTGAGTGCTGCTGGGCCTCTCCTTCTCCAGCTTATGTGTATGGAGATGTGCACAAACATAATGTATTTAAACTTTCCATGGGGAAACATATCTGTTCACATACAGAGCCCAGCTTGCATCAAATGTTGCTAGCCACCGTCTTTGTGCTGCAATATACATGGATGTTTGGGTGAGCTTGCGTTGATGGCAGGGCTTGGGGGCTTCTGGTTCTCTCATGGTCTGGCTGTTCCTCCTGGGAAGTGCTGGCTGCTCATTCCCCTGCTCCCAAGGAGCTGCTTCCCAGCATATGGAAGCTCATTGCAATTCAGGGGAAGTAGATGAAACTTCTCTTCTTCTGGAAAAGTAGGTCAAGGAAACCTGCCTGTTGGGAATGTCTGGAGGGAGAAAAGGAGATTTGATTAAGACAGTAAGAGCCCAACACAATCCACCTTCATCTGTTTTTGTTGAAGAGATTTGTGGCATGAATGTAAGTCATAAAGGCCTGTATAAAATACCAGTTCCCAGCACGTCTTGACCAGAGGTGCAAGTCCGAAGTGGTACCTTAAGGTCCAACTTCTTTGTGATCTTGGGCATCTCACTTTCCATTTCTGAATCCTACCTTCTCATCTGAAAGAAGGAGCAGTTCTAGAGGGTGTTGAGGAGATGTAACTGAATGACCAACAGTTTTGCTAAGTAGTGTAGTGGGATGGGAGGAAAAGGCGAATTGTCCAAGCTCCAGTGATCTGTCACAATAGCTAAAAGGAAGAGATGAGTACAAACAGCTGTGTTTTGGCTAGTTGCTCTTTGTCTGGAGGGGAAGAGCCAAGGGGATAATGTGTGCTATTGCTTCTCTTCCACTTCAGCAGTGGAAGAGAAACTTGTTCAGCCAAAGAAACATTGAGTCCAGTTCAGACCAGGCTCAGTGGGAGCTGAGCATTGCTGTCCAATTTCTGGCAACCTGGCTGGCTTGAGTAGCTCTTGTTTACATCCCTCATTCTCCCAACAGGAGTATTTTGAACCTGGTCCAAATGGGTCTCTTTCCTCTTACCTGAGAGATCTTCAAAGATGTGCAATTGCTGCTGCAGGACTCTTGTCAGATGAGTGCTCTGGCAGGAGAACTTTTGGCACTGTACTCTGAGCTGCCTTCCCTTAGCAACAGCATATCCCAGGCCAGCCTGCAGTGGGAGTGGTTTGCAGCAAGTTGGCCTTCCTTCCCACATCCATCTTGTTTTCATGGCCATGTATCATCTGCTGGAGACAGTGCCTGGTAAAGGAAGGGTCTTTTGGCATACATTGCTCACAGTCTGGTGAAGGCAGTCAAAGAGCAGAGCTTGGCTGTGGGCATCTTTGCATTTGCATGGGCTGTATTTGTGCATTGCTGCACAAGGCAGCAGCTTGCAGGACGTACTTGCTTGAGCTTGCCACAGCAGGAAATGAAGTGTGGACATGGAGAAGGAGAGGCTTATCCTGTGCCACTGGCTGGCGCAGTGACTTGCAGCCTGCAGAAGACATTGGGAGGTGCGGCATTGTAGCTCTTGTGTGTCTGAGGCTTTGCTACCTTGGAAATGGGCTTTTTAACAGCTTTCTGGACTTGCAGGGTATATATAGACTGACAAGTCTTGGGAGGGCAGCAGTGTGTCCTGCTATGACCTTTTACTGTACCTGGGGCTCCTGTTTGACCATGGAGAACAAAAATGCTTTCCTTTTAAGAACGACTGTACTTCTGAGAGTGTGTGCATAAGGCTGGGCAGAGGAGAAGCCTTGTGAACAGCAGCAGCCTCTTCTGTTGTGGAAGTTACACCTGTCCTTGCATTGCTGAGGACAATCAGCATTTAGGTAGAACTAACCTGTCTCTTCCTCTTTCCAAACATGCGTAGCCGGTAGTCAAGTGGGTGCTGAGTTTTTCAGCTGCCTCAAGTGTGAAATAAATTTATTCAATGTTGCTGCTTCCAGTAGGTGATGGACCACTTCCAAAATGGGAAAAGACAGTTTGGTTTATGTTAGTGAGGCAGGTCAAGTTTTCAAGAACATTGATGGCTTTATGCCATTTTCTGTGAATAGAATTGATTTTGAGTGATGTAAGCAAGAGTGCCTTATGTTGCCAATTCTTAGCCCAGTAACTAGTCTTTGAATATGGGAGTAATATATACCAAGAAGACAACCTCAGTCTCCTGCTCTGCCAGTGCTTTGGGACTGAAGTACAGATCTAGATCAAAAGCATCAAATGGGGGTGTCTTAAAATGCCAGACTCAGCTGGAGGCATAAATTTCAAGATGGAAGTGCCTCACCAGTTCATATCATAAAGGCATGTCCCAGGGAGGGAGGTTTGCTTCAGAAAACTCACTAGGACTTATCCTAAAAATATTGGGCCAATGAAGAGAATAATTTTTAGGCACAACAAGGTCAATGCATCTTCATGTTAATTACTTCTGACAGTGTGCACATATCTTTGACTTCTGCCAGCACAAATGCAATGGACCTCAGACCTCTTTGACAGAGTTCAAGATCTGTATGCTGCTAATAGGAGTCTTCAGAGGCTGGGATGATAGTTGGATCCCTTCTCCCTTTTGATGGTGAGAAGAGAAACATGCAAGGCTGTCAGACAACATAAACTCCCTTTCTTCAAAATGGGTCAGAGCTGGAATACCAAATGCTAATAGTAATGCTGCTGCTACTGCTAGCAGGCTCCCCAGGGCTCTTCTGCAGCCTTGCTTCTGCTTTCTGGAGCATCTCAGTTATATGTGAAAAGCTTTATGTACCTTCTTACAGAAGCAGATTGAAGTCGGTAATCTGTCTCTGGAAACTTCTTTACTACTTACCTATAGCATAGCTGTTGAGGGGAGACCTTATCGCTCTCTAAAACTACCTGAAAGGAGGTTGTAGCATGGGGGGTTCTGGTCTCTTCTCCCAAGTAACAAGCGATAGGATGAGAGGAAATGGCCTTAAGTTGTGCCAGGGGAGGTTTAGATTGGATATTAGGAACAATTTCTTCCTGGAAAGGGTTGTCAGGCATTGGAACAGGCTGCCCCGAGCAGTGGTTGAGTCACCATCCCTGGAGGTGTTTAAAAGATGCATAGATTAGGATCTTAGGAACACGGTTTAGAGAGGGACTTAGCAGTGTTGGGTTAACAGTTGGACTCAATTATCTTAAAGGTGTTTTCCAGCCAGAATGATTCTATGATTCTATGGTCACCAAGGTAATGTGTACCAAATCACATGCAAACTCCCTGCTGTCTTTCCTCCTGGAGCCCTATAAAAATTATAGGGTTATTCACCATATTTGTTTCTAGCTTCCTTTTTTAAAAGTGAGAGGGTGACTCACTTTGTGTTTACTAGCTTGAAAATTCACAAATAATTAATCTGCTTTTATATAGACATGAAAGCTCAGTTAAAATCTCCAAGGTCAGTCCCTTAAAATTAGCTCACTAAGATTACTTTACATGTACTGAATTATAAGAACATTCATCTAAACGCATTTTGTATAGAAAGCCCAGTTAATTGGATAGAGAACTGTTATTCCTGAGTAGTCAGAAACCAACAGATCTGTTCAGTGCCTTCCAAGTCTGGAGCTTGCAGGTCTTATAGTATACACTCTTCCCTTTTACTTGCAGGTTCAAAGAGGAAAATCAGCTTTCTGCTTTTTCAGGCTTCCAGTTTGGTTTCTCAACACTGCAACTTGCCAATGAACCAAAGTGTTTCATTTCTCCCTGCTCACACTATTCTCTTTGTGCACCCAGGGCAAGAAGCGGCTCTCAAGGCTGGGGCTAGCGCTCAGCTATTAGGTTGTTGCAAAAGGAATTGCGGGTTTTGCGTTGTTTAAATTTGCCATTTGATACTGCAATATATTCTTAAATAAATGTGGTTATGTCATACATAATTTTAATGCGCTTTTCATGCTTTTTTGCTACTGACTTATTACTTGCTGTTTATATTTATTTTAGACTATGGAAATGATGTTAGACAAAAAGCAAATTTGAGTGATTTTCTTATTTGAGTTCAAAATGAGTCGTAAAGCAGTGGAGACAACTCACAGCATCAACAACGCATTTGGCCCAGGAACTGCTAACGAACTTACAGTGCAGTGGTGGTTGAAGAAGTTTCACAAAGGAAACGAGAACCTTGATGATGAAGAGCACAGTGGCCGGCCATCGGAAGTTGACAACGACCAGTTGAGAGCAATCATCGAAGCTGACCCTCTTACAGCTACACAAGAAGTTGCTGGAAAACTCAACATCGACCATTCTACAGTCATTTGGCATTTGATGCAAATTGGAAAGGTGGAAAAGCTCGATAAGTGGGTGCTTCATGAGCTGACCGAAAATCCAAAAAAATAATTGTTTTGAAGTGTTGTCTTCTCTTATTCTAGACAACAACAATGAACCATTTCTTGATCAGATTGTGATGTGTGATGACAAGTGGATTTTATATGACAACCGGTGATGAGCAGCTCAGTGGTTGGAGCGTGAAGAACCTCCCAAGCACTTCTCAAAGCACTTCTCAAAGCACTCCCAAGCACTTCTCAAAGCCAAACTTGCACCAAATGGTCACTGTTTGGTGCTCTGCTCCTGGTCTGATCCACTACAGCTTTCTGAATCCTGGTGAAACCGTTACATCTGAGCAAATGCTCAGCAAATACATGCTCAGCAAATAATGAGAGCCACCAAAAATGGCAACGCCTGCCACTAGCATTGGTGAACAGAAAGGGCCCAATTCTTGTCCACAACACCTGACTGCACGTTGCACAACCAACACTTCAAAAGTGGAACAAAGTGGGCTACAAAGTTTCGCCTCATCCACCATATTCAGCAGACTGCTCGCCAACTGACTACCACTTCTTCAAACATCTCAACAACTTTTTGCAGGGAAAACACTTCAACCACCATCAGGATGCAGAAAATGCTTTCCAAGGGTTTGTCGAAGCACGGATTTTTATGCTACAGGAATAAACAAACGTACTTCTTGTTGGCAAAAATGTGTTGATTGTAATGGTTCCTGTTTTGATTAATAAAGTGTGTTTGAGCCTAGTTATAATGATATAAAATTCATGGTCCAAAACCACAATTACTTTTGCACTAACCTAATAAATCTGGTTCCAGATGTCAGACTGCTGAGTTCCCTGTGGTCACTTTGAGTTTTTTAAAAGTACGAAGCAATTTTATTGCAAAATTTTTTTTAAGTTCACAAAAAAATTGTTTTTATTAGCTGTATAGTAGGATGATTGTTAAAATGTCAATGTACTTTTAAGGTGTATTTCTCTTTTCTAGAAGATTTTAATAGAATATCTCAACTTCTTGTTCACTCTAAGATGTGCTGGTTTGGCCTTTATCTGTACATCTGCTTTGGAGGAAGGCAGTTACAGAGGAGATTAAATAAAAGAACTTTTTGGAAATATTCTTGCTGCACTGAGGCTCAAGTATAATGAAATCTGAAGGGAGACCAGGACTACTAAATGATGGAGATTCTCAGCCCATATGAAGAGCCACTGTTGTATGGTCCCCAGAACACACACTCACCTGAAAAGTGTTAGTTGTAGATCCATGACTGACAAATCTGGCCTGGGGTCTGGGCAGGACTGTGTACTTTATTAGCAAGAGTAAGGAACCAGTTATACTTTGCAGCTGTGCCCTGTGATCTACAGGTCCTGGGAAGGTGATTTTCAAGGGCAGGTGCTGTGCTGCCAGGACTTGCTACCTGACTTCGATTCATTCTTGGCTTCCCCAGAAGCTGCAGTTTTTGCCTACAGAGGTCCTGCTATTGCAAGATGCTCTTACCTCTTCTTTGGATGTGAACCTTCTTCCTTCCTTTGATTGTGCAGTTTCTTTGTTCTCATCCCATCCTTACTGTCACCTTTCATCTCCTCTGATGACACAGACCATGGATGGATGCTACCTAGAAGCCCCTTTGACATTGAACATGACTTGGATCGCCTGGAGTATGTGGGATGATTAGGAATGATTGTGTGCAGACGAAACAAAACAGTTTTCAGAAAGAGCTCACAAAACCCCTGCAGTGAACAAGGCTGATTTCTACATGCAGAGTACTCACTTTTGACTAGGATAATATCAGATCACCTTGTGCCTTGTGACAGTGCTGGAGAGTTAGTTGCTTCTAAGCAGGTAAATTTTGTCCCACAGCCTTGGCCCTGTGCTGCATGTGCTTTGGCTGTTGCAGTGTGAAGGATGGCAGCGTCGTGTATGTTCTTGATGAGGGCAGGAGTAACTTCAGTGGGGTCCAATTTTAACTGACCTATACCTGCTTCTCTAATTACATGCTGATTTTAAGCAGAGATTATGCTTGTATAGCTTTATTTAAATGTGCCAATGCAATTTTAGTGCATGTTAAAAAACCTGAATGAGTGCAGGCTTGGCATATACCCTTCATCAGGTAGAAGAAACTGCAGAGGGTGCAGCTGAACCTACTCTGGCAGTTTGAAATCGCACTGTTCAGCCTCACATGGGTATTGGCAGAGAAGTTCTGGCAAGCAGTGTAGTAGTTGGTTGTGGACCTCAGTAAGCACTTCTGCCTTTCCTCTCAAAAGCACTGTAGCGCTTTCCTCTCTGCATAGCGTTGCCCTTTAGCCTTTCTGAAGCAAAAGCCTCCTCCATCAATGGCTGATGCCTTGGAAGGGAGACTCCCAGACCTTCCTTCTTTCAAGCTACAAACCTATTTTAATTCTTCCTGTTGCTAGTTCAATTCCTGGGCTGTCTTTCCCCTTTGTAGAAAGCAGGGTTGGCTGCACTACAGGTCTGTAAAGGCCCACATTGTTCTGTGTGGAATTTCCCATCACAACTGCTTATTCCCTTTAAACAAGCATCTTTATGTGTAGGTGACACCAGAGGACCTTAGTGGTATTTGCTTCTGTGGATAAGATCAAACTCAACACCTGATCCCTCAGTGTGTCAGTGTACTTGATACTGGAGCCAATCACACTGATACCGCAAAACGGTTCTTCCAGACAGCATTGCCAGGGTTACAGTGGATGAGAGGTTCACTTAAGATTGAGTGGGACTTCCCTGTATTGTGACATGGCTCTGGGGCATGCTATGTTGGCTATGAGTGCTTGTTAGTGGGGAGCTGATGGGGTCTAGCTTTATCTACTGTAGGACAGACTGGGCTGAATATGGGAATCCTAGAGATGCTGCGCTGCTGCTCTAGTGCAGATGTTGGGGGAAGCATGCTACATCTGTAGTGACAGTGGTAAAACTGCTTCTCCTGTGTCAGGTTGGTCCAGAGAGCAGCTCTAAGCATCTCCTGCCAGGACTGCTGCTCTTGGGCTGGGTGTCCCTGGCCCTGCCACTGCTGGACATATATATGGCTTGTGTTTGTGAGGCGAGGTACTCTGAGCATGTCAGATGGTCTATGCAGCTTCCAGGATTCTGGAAAGTTGCTGGGTCTCCAGATATTGTGAACCTGTGTCTCACCTCAGCCTCCGTGCCTCTATCCCCTCCACCACAACTAGGCTGATCCTGGCACCTGCCACTTACAATAAGAAGCAATGGTGATGATCTGATGTAGAATCTCTTTTTTTTTTTTTTTTAATATCTCTCTTACACTCTCCTGCGACAGAGGGAAGAGTAGGGTGTTTGCACCCAAAGAATCGTGCTAACAAAAGACCCTCTACTTTTGTAACTGGGTAGCAACGCTCTTCAGCCTTCCTGGGGGAACAGCTTCCTCTGCCTCTTCTCTGTATGTGATTATCCTGAGGAAGAGATTCACCTCTCCTTTGAACTGGCAGCCTATTTATAGCTGCCAGCTGAGCACCAGTGAATATAACATGCTACTGACAAGCTGATGAATGCTTTGGGGACCTTGGCTTCTCTGGGCTTGTGTTTTGTTCTGGTTTCTGCATATTGCTGTTCATGCCCTTGGTAATTTTACTTAGTTTCATCTTTTAGATGCTTGCTTCTTGGTCCTGGGAACTGAAGGCAGTGCCATCTAGGCAGGCTGCTGTGTGCCTGTGCTGGTTTGACTGAAAATGAGTTAATTTTCCCTCATGCAGTTAGAAACCTTTTTTTTTTGTAGCTAGCATGGTCATTGTTTGAACTTAGTTTGGGAACAAGAAGATAACACCCCAGCACAGAGTTAATGTTTTTCATTGCTCTGGTCTGAGAGCCAAGGACATTCTGAGTGCTCTCCACAGGTGTGAGGCACCGAGGAAGTGGGGCATGGATAAGGCAGACCTTGATTGACATCTAGACTTGTCAATAAGGATATTCCATCCCATTAGCATCATGCTTCATATTTAAGGAGAATCAGGATCTTCTGGCTAGCTTTGGTTGGAGTCAGGACAGAGACCTGTTCAGAGAAGTTCTATTTGGGAGTTTCTTTAGATCGGCCTTTTGCCATCCTACTGTTTTGCAGAGACCTCTGGGCCTTTCAGCCTTTTTCTCTTTTCTCTCTCTGGGATCGGCTGTTCGGGACCAGGTGCTGCTTCCTGGGACTGGCTGCTCGGTGCAGACAGAATTTGTGAGGAATTGCATTGAGTATCTTTTTATATTCTGTTTCCATTTTATGTATAGTAGTAGTATGTTAGTGCTATTTCATTATTTTATTAAACTGTGTTTGTTTCAATGCAAGTTTCTCCCTTCCTTTTCGATTTTCTCCCCTGTTTGGGGATGGGGAGCAGGAGGGGAGGGAGCAAGTGGCTGTCATGGTTATATTGCTAGCTCAGGTTAAACCATGACAGCGCCCCTCCCTTCAGGCATTAGGGTGGGTTGTCTGATGCCTTTACTGCATTTCTGTTAAAGAACTGCCAGATATTTCTCAACCAGGCTTTTCCTTCGAGTGGTTACCCTATTGGTATGTCCATATCCTGGGCTTTTAGTTAAGTTTGCTCCTCTGATGTTGTTGTCCCTAGGCTTATGTCCTTCTCTTAAACATTGTGACTGGCTAGAATTTCAGAGTCACTTGCAGTCTTATTGCTTGCTCTGCTTACACTTCCTCTGTGTTAGACAGACTCAGATTCAGAGGTGTCCCCTCATGGCTGTTTTCAAAACTTTTCAGTATTATTCTGGGCTTGAATTAGCTTTTATCTTGTTTATAGGCTTCTTTTACAGTTTGACCAGTGAAGCAAAAAAGCCACATTTTTGTCACCTCTGCTTCAGTTGGCTGGTGCAGAGCTGCCTGTGGGCCAGTCCCAAGGTATGCGCACTAGCATACATTTTTCTAACAGGCTGTGTAGACGAGCTAGGGATGACTCATTTCAGAAACGTTTGATGACCTCCTGTATAAAATTCAGAGTACTTTAGAAAGAAAACAGGGACACCATATCTGAACATACAGGTTTGACTTGGCCAACACATGCCCAGATAATGGGCATAAAGGAGCACCTCTGTTGTACGAGGTGGTTTTGTGTGCACTTATTATGCAGGAAATCCTTCACTTCAGCCACAGATTCCCACTAATTTGTGGGAAGGATTGCATGATAAACCACCTGTCCCTCTATTTCCCGAATTCTCCAATAGGCACTCTGGTGCTCTGGTGAGCACTACAAAAATTTGCTTTGAAGAGAATAAGTGGTTGGTAGGGTGTTGAATTTTTCATGTATGTTACAAATTCAAATTGTCTTGGCCAGAGTGTCTTTGGATGACTGAATGTGCCCAGTGTGGCTGTAATAGAGGATGTGGTGAGGAGGCGCACCAAGTTATTCACAGACCCTTTTGCTAGACAAAATGTCTGTCATTATATCTCCTGGCTTTGCTTGCAGCTTGCTGAGATGCTGAATGGGCACAGTGATCCTTGGAAACAATGTCCTGTTCCCCTGGGACAGCGGCTGGAAGTGAGCAGCTCCAGGTGCACAGAGTGTCATCTGCTCAGTCTGTGTGCTCCTTGCTGGAGCCCCCAGGGCCTGGTCAAGCCTGTCTGGAACTGCCTGACACTGCTGAGCCCAAGCTGGAGAGCTGTGCTTGCTGGGCAACCTGGTGGCCTGCGGGGTAATCTGGTGGGGCCAGCAAGCATGACTGACTGCAGGCAGTGGCTTCCCGCATGCTCTGCCTGGAGAGGTCCTCAAAGGGAAACTGCCTTTGCTCTGGCCCACTGGAGCTCAGGCTGCTCCCTGGACACAGCTCCTCTGCTTTTGCAGGGCAGCTAGTCCGTGCTTCTGGATGCCTGTTCCCAGAGAGCCTGCTCTTACAGAAATGGACCTGAGCACAAGGCACTGTTCTATTGCTGGGTTTTTCTGGTAAATACAATGGTACCACTCAGCTATGGATTGAGCATGAGCCTTCTCATTTCCAGTGTGCTGCATGGCTTGTGTGGCATCTCTGCCTCAGAAAAGAATGCATGGTTGGGTAGAAACAGCCCAGCAGCTTTTGATTGCAGTGGTGTGACGAGATGGACGTCTCTGCCAGGACGGGCTATTCTGAAGCTGACTGACAAGGAGAAGCAGTGCACACTAGAATATTTGCAGGCATCTCTGTGCTAAAAGGAAAACTGTTCTATAGCACCAGGTAAGCTGCAGCTCTTTGCCATGTGGTGTGTGAGATAGCTCTGGTATGTTTGTGACAGTGACAGGTTGGAGCAGCCCACAAGGTCTTTCTAGGCAGATCTCACAGGTTCCATTACACCCTCTGATCTTGCTTTTGACACTGACTGCACAGAGTGATTGTTCTCCCATGATTTTAAAAGCTGTCCTTTCTTAGCTCCCCCACTTTTCAGACAAGGGTCCTTGTGTTGTATGTGGTCAGCACAGTGGTCTCACTGGTCTAGACCAGTGGTTTAAGAAACCTGTGTATTAGAGATGTTAAAAACCTGTTGGGAAACTCCATGCAGAATATTCGAGCTGACTTTTAGTCAGTCTGAATCCCTTTTTCATCCTCTTGGGAAGTAGTCCGCAGAGACACAGAGGTCTGAGGTGGTGGGCGAAAAGCAGTGTTTTCAGCAGCGCTGCAGTATGGAGGTACAGGTGGGTACACAATTACAAACTGGTTAAGAGGAAAAGATTTAAGGCAAAACTAGTGGAGAAACCTGTGAACAGAGGCTGAATACATCTGGGAACACAGGACAACAACTTTATTGAAATAGCAGTGTTCCAGCCTGTGCAGATCCTGGGGATGATAATACTAAGCCATTATGCTTTGGTAGGGCATTTTTCTGTTGCTGACTTTTTCTAGCACAGAGCAGCATGACCAGACTCTAAAATGACTTTATTAGGTGCCAGGTTTTTGTATCTGACTTGAATCAAATTAAATGTTAGCAGGGAAATAATTTTGCAACATGCAGTCTTTCCTCTCAGATTTTGAACCTGTTGGGCAACTTCATTTAGTGTTGATGGAAGAGCAGAAGGAGAGAAGTTTAAAAACCACATGACTGGTGCAGGGAAGCCTCACAGCCAGCAGAATGTGTCAGTTCAAATGTTGAAGTTGCAGCCCCATCAGAGTGGAGAGCTGGCCATTCTCTCTGCCTTGTTATTGGCACCTGTTCCTTGTGTTTTGTCTTAGTTATATTGCCTATTTGCGCAGGCTGGAGGCTTTTGGAGCAGAGCTGTCCTGTGTGAGGGAGGCCTTTAGTGCAGTTTCATATGCAGGCATGAAGCTGCGATAAAACAGTAGCAGCCTGGCTGGTACCTGTGCTGGGTCCAGGGCTGTGCTGGTACCATCAGAGATCGAGCAGCTCTTCCCTGCAGTGGCTTGGTTCAGAAAGGAAGTGTTGAATAGCACAGAGAAAAGCTGGATGTGCCAAAGGCTGTAGTGAACAGTGGTACCTGCCTTAACTCTCCGTTCAATCCCTGCTAGTTCATATGCTCTGCTGGGCAGAGTTCTATATTGAATTCTGTCTGGAGAGAGCAGACTTGCTAAGAAGGAGGGGCAGGAATAACCCTGCCGATGCTGACAGGCTGTAGTGGTCTGTTTGCTGTTGCCCAGGTTCTGTACTGACAGCATACACAGGCACCGCTCACCCTGCCTGGAATTTGTGGTGCTGGGTAGGCCTGAAGTCACATTAGCAGCTGCTCTGTCCTCCCACAGTGGGACTAGCTGCATGGGCAGGAATGAAGCCTGAGATCCGGGTAGGAAGAACGTATGTCTTGTGTGTCATTTGTTCTGCAGCCTAGCTGTCGTGGTTTAACCCGAGCTAGCAATGCAACCACGATAGCCGCTCACTCACCCCCTCCTTTGCCCCCCAATAGGGGTGAGAATCAAAAGCGAAGGGAGAAACTTGGATTGACATAAACACAGTTTAATAAAATAACAAAGTACTAATACACTACTAGTAAATATATATGTATATATAATAGAAATAAAAGATACTCAAGGCAATTCCCCACAAACTCCATCCACACTAAGCAGCCAGTCCCAGGAAGCGATACCCCAGTCCTGAACAGCTGATCTAAAAGAGAGAAAAGAGAGTAAAAAGGCAGAAAAGCCCAGAGGCAATATGGCAAAAGGCCGGACTAAACATCCTGACCAGAACTCCCCTGGCTGTGCCCCAGAGCAAGCATGAGCAAGAGAGAGCAGAAGAGAAGAGCAAGAGAGCAAACTGGAAGGCCTTGACTCCTTAAATAATTAGCATGACACTAATGGGATGGAATACTCTTATTGATCAGTCTGGATGTCAGTCAAGCTCTGCCTCATCTCTGTCCCCCTTCCTCGCTGCCTCACACCTGTGGGCAGAGCACTCAGAATGTCCTTGGCTCTCAGAGCAGAGCAATTAAAAACATTAGCTCTGTGCTGGGGTGTTATCTCTTGTTCTTAAACTAAGTCCAAATAATGAACATGCTAGCTATGGAAAAGAAAGGTTTCTAACTGCATGAAGAAAATTAACCCATTTTCAGTCAAACCAGCACACTAGCAAAGCATGTGGGAGCTCTCAGTCCACAGTGGGGATGAGTCAGGAAGTGGCATTTCTAAGGAGGAATCAGTCGTCAGGTCAAGAGATGGCATTCAGGTTGTATGTTGACTTCAGTAGTCTCTCTGTCTGCTGTGTACAGTGTCCCACACTGAGCCATCCTGAAAATGTGCATAGCAGCAAGCACTTGTGTACTAGGCACAAGTCCACAACACAAACAGCTGGTAGGCCAAAGTAGTCCACTTCTTTTCAAGGCTGCCTGTATTGTTGAGTCCAAAACTGTGGAGCTGTCTGTAGCTATGGAGCCTGCAAAGGACAGTTGTGCTTAGAAAAATCTGTCTGGGAATAGGACAGGAGTATTTAATCATATAGACTTATCTTTTAATTGCTTCCACTATTGCATTTGCATCGGTCTGAGAAAGCGGCATCTATCTTGTTTAGAAGCAATGTGCATGGAGAGATGCTGACATACACTTGCCCACGTGATGAGGCATGTCCAAACCTCAGAGAACAGACCAGCAGCCTTGAGAAGGAAAGCACATGTGCTCTGGAGCGGCCGGCTGCACACCTGACAGTGGGAATCCCAGGCAGCTTCACTGGGTTGAAGTTGTCACTGCTGTCTGTGTGTAGCGGGGATGCTGGATAATGGGGAATATTCACGGAATCACAGACTGGTTGGGGTTGGAAGGGACCTCTGGAGATCATCTAGTCCAACCCACCTGCTAAAGCAGGTCCACCCAGAACAGATTGCACAGGAAAGTGTCCAGGTGGGTTTTGAATGTCTCCAGAGAAGGAGACTCCACAACCTCTCTGGGCAGCCTGTTCCAGTGCTCTGCCATCCTCAAAGTAAAAAGTTTCCCCTCATGTTTAGATGCAGCCTCCTGTGTTTCAGTCTGTACCTGTTGCCCTGTCCCTGATTTGGCGTATGGCCTTGGCCAAGCATTTGTGTGAGAGCTGTTTTTCCGTTGCAGCTGGTCTCGCTCTGTCCTGATTTGGGATGCCATGGCCTCTGCAATGGCACTGAGGAAACTGTGCATTCTCATGCTTCATTGCCCTGCTGCTTGAAACAGCCCACCCTTCCTCACTACGCCACGGGCAGCAAACAAGCAGGGGGATCTTGATGTTAGCACTTGTCCTGAGCAGCCATTCTTTCATTAGAAATGCAGTGCTTTGAGTAGTTCAGATCTTCTTCCATATGCACTGCCTGCCTGTTAACATTTTGGCAACACAAAAGCAACTGAAAGCCTGTAGTAGATATATAATAGCTTTCAGAAAAAATAGTGCTACTTACCCTGAGCACAGCGCTGCTCTTGGTCTATCTGCCTCTTCTTGTGTGATTCCCTGCATTTAGGGCTAGTATACATTCAATAATGCATCTTGACTGATCTCTTTTAACAAGGATATTTCAAAAGCATAACCTGTTAAAACTTTGTGAATGAAACATAGTGGCTGGTCCAAGAACAGTTTTGGCTGCAGTTTGGCTACAGCTATCATATAGCAGTTTTGAAAGCCCTGGAGGATGACTTTGCACCTCATGTTAGGTATTTAGAAAGATTTAGATCTTAGATAAGTCCAACAGATCTCTTCTGTAATGCTGAGTGAATCTTATATATTCGAGACAAAATGAGTGAATCCATTTACTGGCTGTGCTCAATCTTCCCTCACACCTGGCTGCTTTCACACAGGTAGCAAGCAGCTCTGATAGCTGTTGCTGGTGATCAGCAGTAGCTTCTGCTGCTGGCTGAGACATGCACATGGTCTGTCAATGTTCTTGTCCCTTCTCTGAGCCTCTCTTATCTTGTAGGTGCATTTAACCCAGCCTGGTATGTCTGCTATGCCTTGTCCTAACTGTTTTATCTCTTTGAGGTGTGACCTGTTCTTTCCCGTGCATCTGCTGTGAGTGGCTGTGCCGTCTCAGTGGTACCGCAGTACTATGAAATATATATCTGAACACAGAGGAGTGCTAAGAGCTTGTGATAGGAGAGCAGGCTGTTCCCAGAAGGCCCCTGTGTGGCTGTCAGAACTCCTGGGCAGAACCGTGCATGGTCCCTGCGGGACCTTGTAGGAAAGCTGCTTTTGAGTGTGTTTAGTAGAACAGCCAAGTGCAGCAAGCTCAAGGACATCTCACTGACCAAACCAAAGATCATCTGCCCAGAGATTAAAGAGTTAGGCACTCTTCCAAGGGCTGATCAGAGCAGGGCATGCCTGATAAATGGACACACACTGTGAGATGGTGACATTTCGTGGACTGCCCAGTCAGGTGAGAACAGTGGGGCCTGTTGGGATAGGCTTTCTCTCCTGTGAGGATAGGAAAAATGAAAAAATGAGGTGCTCCAACTCAATACAGTGGTGCTGAGGTCCCATTTAATGTGCTGCACTGGCAGGGCCTGCACTAGCCTCTTTGAAAAGAAGCTGCAGTCTGTCTTGAATGGCCATCCCAGGGGCATGTGCTAGCCAGGACACAAGGCTGTGAGGAGGACGCTGGGCAGCTGCAGGCAGCCAGCCATGAAGACAAGGAAAGGTGGACCTATCTACTTGCAGGACACTGTTTTCTTCCCGTTGTCTCTCATTTGTCCTGACTGAGGGTGCTGTCTTGCTCTTGGTAATGTATACCTTGCCGACACTGGCATTCTTTGCTGTTCCCAGCATGCCATTGCCCTCTGTCCTCCTTCTGTGTAGTGCAGCCAGCTTGCTGCTGTGGGGAGAAGGAATCCCTTCTCAGCATGGTCTTTACATTCCTTTGCTGTTATAACCCCCAGAGACAAAAGGAAGAAGAGTGTCAGCTGGTCCTCCAGAATGTCTGAGCTTTGGCCTTGGGTTTGGTCTGTCTAGGGGCACTTGGAAGGAGGTAGGATGATGGAGGAGACTGGGAATAGTCACCTGGGAAAAAAGCCTGGATTTCCTAAGGCAGGCAGAGCAAAAAACTCTGAAATCCTAGAATCATCATAGAATCATAAAATAGTTTGGCTTGGAAGGGACCTTTAAAAGTCATCTAGTCCAACCCCCCTGCAGTGATCAGGGACATCTTCAACCAGATCAGGTTGCTCAGAGCCCCGTCCAGCCTGGCCTTGAATGTTTCCAGGGATGGGGCATCTATCACCTCTCTGGGCAACCTGGGCCAGCGTTTCACCACCCTCATTGTGAAAAATTTCTTCCTCATGTCTAGACTGAATCTTCTCTCTTTTAGTTAAATATGCTTTAGAGGAAATAAAGGGATGTAGCAACTTGGGGAGTTTTGTCTTTCTGTCCCTCATGCTTTGGGATTTGCTTTTGGAAAGACGCTTGGGAATTGGGATAAGCGAAACCTACTGCAACTTGCAGTAACAGAAGTCAGCTCTGGATCCAGCAGCACAGCACATGTGTGCTATTGGTGCGGCAAGCTACTGTCGGCCAGGGCACTGGGGAGCCAAAATGCCTCCCTCAAGGCAAGAAGATGGTTGCCGGTCAGCACCAGCTGTTGTGCTGCACATCACCCTGCGTAGCTCAGCTGGGAGGCCTGATACACAGCAGGCATTTGGTGGCCCTGGCCCTCACTCCTTTGGGCACCCCAGAAGGGTGCTGTCACAGCTTTTGACCTCTGCATCCTACTGTGTTACACCACTTCAGCGCAGCTTTCTTTCCTTGCCCTTCCCAAGCTGCAGCAGTTGCAATTGCTGGATGGCAGAGAGGCAAGAGTGTGCTAGCAAGCCTTGTGTGCTGTCATATTTTTCATGGGCGAGGCTCTCAAAGCAGGCTGATGTCAGCCTTCATACCAGTTCATCTTAAAACATGCAACTAGCCCACCTACCCATCCTGATGCCTGAACTGCAGAGCTTGATAAAGAGCCTGCTGCTGACCCAGTTCATTGCTCCTGTTTGCTGGGAACAGGGACTTGGTTTCTGAAAGTGGAGTAGGTCTCTCTTCCCCTCTGCATGCATCAGTGGTGTCTCGTGCATACACATCACTTACAGCTCAGGGTGTTATCTTGTACTTCAGAGAGCTATGACAGAGTGCATTCCAGCCAGTATCTCACTGCTCGCATCCCGTTTGTGTGCTCTTCCCTTGGCACCTGCTTTGGCCCCTGTCAGAGGTGAGCTGTAGGGCTGGACACCCCTCTAATCAGAGTGGGTAAAGCTACTTTTACAAACTTCTCTATGAGACTAGCCAGTCTGCAGAGCATCCCCATTGCCCAGGGTGTCTGGTCCTGGCTACCTTCTGCCCTCTAGTGGGTAGCGTTGCGGGAAATAGGTGCTGCACAGCGGTGCTGCACAGCAACTGAGCAGGGGTGCAGGAGTGTCCTGTACCTTGTGAGCCCCACTGAATATCTGGCATTCTCTCCAGAAGCCATTCTCTCCATTCTTCTCCTTGAAAGGCAAACCTGAGCTGTCAAACTCAGGAATAATATTGAGGAGCTGATAAACCGCTGCTATTGAAGGCTTAGCCCGCAACTGTGCAGCTAATAAGAGTGGTAGCGTTGACGAGGATGTGTGGAGGGCCAGTGCTAGGAAAGGTGGATATGCTCTAACATTTGTACGTGGCATGTGAGCTACAGGCAAAAAACAGGGAGCCAGACTGCTGCCACATGAGGAAATCGGTGCAAACGTTCAGGAAAATAATCCTCCCAGAGAATGAGCTGCCACTCACCAGTAGCCAATAAGCCAAGCATTGAACAGCCCAGGGTGCCAGCAGAAGAAATGTACCATGTCTATTCAAAAGGAGTGTGAGGCCTGCTATTAAGGTTTTATATCCTGTTAGTGGCCAGATATACCATTCAAAGAGCCCTCGCTGCCTTGCTTTAGACTCTACCCTTCACCTTCAATGAACGATCCTGGTAGTGCTCCTTGGCACCTCTCTCTCTGCAATGCCTTTGCCCTGTGCAAAAAGAGATGTCTGAGGTTCCTTGTTTACAAAGGGCTCAAGCTGCTTCTCTGCCAGGCACCTTTGCCAGTTTGTGGTTAAGTTTTGGAGAGTTGTGCAGCTCCAGTTTTGTAGAGTTCTTCTAAAGCTGCTGCTCCCCCACTGTGTACAGTGTGCCTCCAAATCTTTTTTGCTAAGGCTGTAGGTAAGTCAAAATTGTTTTCCTCTCCTTACCAGTTGCTCTCAGGCTTATGGGCAAAGCACTGCTCCTCCTGTACTGTGCACAGATGTATTTTCATCCTGTTTTCCTTCCCTCTCTACCATCCTTGGGAATTGTACCTCTGGTTTGTATTCCCCCAGCATCAGGGGTTTTAGAGATGTGTGGAGTTTACTGAAACATCAGCCTTGAAATGCAACAGCAAAACTAGCTGCTGTGTGTGTCATCTGTGAGCAGCAGTTGCCTGTTGGGACAGGAGGTTGGATGAATTTGCAAAAAACAGCTGGAGCCAGTGCTTTGCTGATGACACTGAATTTCACAACATGCAGATGTTACAGGAGCTTTTCTTTTCAAGATGAATTCACCAGCCAGGTTGGTGACAGTGTTATAAGTGTTTCATCAGACTTCAGAGCAAAAACTCCACATTTGTCATTTAACTAGAGAGGAAGGAAACAGCTGGGAAGCTGCAACCTGGACCAAAATAAGACCTCAGTCTTATTTTGGTGTAATTGGTTGCAGTTCATAATCCCAACTTTGAAAGTCAGTGCTTGCTTAGTGGAGTGAGAGTTTCTGTCTGTCTCTGTGCATGTGTGTCAGTGCACTCCTGTACCTGCTCCTTAGCGGGGGTGGTGCTGTCACGATGCAGGTGTTTGTGTGTATGTGCCTGTGCTCCTTTTCATTACCCTCATCTTAGCTGGGGGTGGTGGCAGTGGTGGGTGTGTGAATGTGTGTATGTGAACACGTACTCCTGCTTGTTATCTCCTTGGCCAGCAGTATGTGCTCCTGCTTGGCACCAGGTTGAATAACAAGGTAGAGCGGAGTGAATGAAACATAGAAGCTGCTTTATTTTGTTGCATGTTTAAAAAGCCACGATCAAGAAAGGAGATTTTTGGCTGACTGGCCATCCCAGTTAGTGATGGAAAGAAGGCAGCATTTTTGAAGATAATACCAGGAAATGGTGAGTACCTCTCACCAGTAAATAACCAGTAGTGAAGTGTAGGAGTACTGGAGATCCAGGAGCCTGTCAGACTGTCTCACTGAAGATCATTTTCCTTGTTGCTTTCAGTCATTGTTGCTGTCAGGGTGTTATACAGTCTTGTTAACCACAACTCAATGTAAAGTCCTTGCAGTAGTTCCACAGCTCAAGAACAGTTGTCACTTATCCTGTTTTAATTATATGAGCAAGTAGATCCAGATTTATAACTAATCTACCAAAAAGTTCAGTGTTTTGGGGGGATCACACAGTAATCAGTTTCAGGCAAGACCATGTGGTAGTTGCCATGGGATTTGGCTGAAGTGTTCGGCGAAGCATACCCTTCTGATCACTGTAGATCAATCCTGTCCTACAGAGATCTGCAGGGATTAGTGTGAGACCCACTGCTGTCCAGTACTGGTGCCACATGTAGTGGTGACACAAAACTGGGTGATGCAGGATTTGGTTAAGTAACAGATCAAAAGAGGGTCATCAGGGAAAACCAAGCTGCTAAGGAGCACCCTTTTAAAAATTGTGTGCTCTTGTGCTGCAAATAAGTGCATTTAGACTCCAGAATATGCGTGCTAATCCCTGTGGGAAGAGTAGTAGTATTTTAGAAAGCACTGTTTGAGGAAGGAGTTGGAGTTGCAGGGTACAAGCTATACCTGAGCTAATGAGATCTTTGAGTGGGGTAAGAGCAGAGGGTGGAAGGGGGAAACCTGCATGTGGTATGGGAAGGACCAGGGGCAGCGTACAGGATCTCCTACTGTGTAAATGAGATCTTGAAAACTGGAAAGAGGTAAAAGAAGAATAAGAAAGCTTTAAAATGCCTTATCAGAGATAAAAGGGCTACCCAAGTGGGCAGAGCTCATCAGTATGCATGTATTCTTCCTCGAGGAAAAATATCAGGTACTGATGGGAGTCCTGAGTGCCTCAGAAAGGAGCATGAAGAGCTAATGAGTGAACTAGTTCGGATAAGGAGTGTTTTCACAATGAGAACAACAGCCAGGTAGAATTATAATTTTTCAATATCCTCAGATTAAGACTCAATATATCCTTATGGAAGTTTTAATCTTTTTGGGGTAACTTCTCCATGCAGGTAACTATTATGACTAGATAAATGCTTCTAAGGAAAATTAGCAGATGGTTCTGTCTTTGGATTACACATTCAAGCCTCATTCCTCTCTGTGGCTTGTTTAGGGACTAGAGACAGTCAAAGTTAGCACTAGTTAGTGACAATGTTAGCTAAGCTTAGCCTCTTTGCGAGCTTTTCCTTAGTACATCTGGTGTAGTTGCTATACCCCATCTTTCTGGCTAACACTGAGTCCTGCCCTCCCTGCCCTAGAGATGGTCTCCTTGTCTTTGGCCATGCTCCGCACAGCTCACTCCTAACCTTGCTTACATATTTCTGGGGAGCAAGAAGCCTGCCCTAGATAAGATTTCTCCCTTTTCTACAAGCAGAGGCTCAGAGGGGAAGGGTGGACAGAGATGGGATCACTGATTGCAGTGCTGGGGTGCACAGGCTGAAGGGGCTTTGGCTGAAGGACTCCAGGACATCTAGCAAAGAGATGGGTAGATCTTGCCTGTACTCCCAGGGTCCTCACTTCTGGTGTCCAACATGCCCGGCTACCCAGCATCAAAGGACGGAGCAGCAGGGTTGCAGTCACAGTCCAGCAAACCTTCTGCACCAGCTGAAATAATTTTAGCAGGGAAAGCAGGCACATGGTAGGAGGAGAGTCCTTGCTAAGCCCTAAACCTGTCCTGCAATATGGCTGTCTGTGCTTCCCTTTCCAGTATCACTCTACCTCTGGGCGGTTCTACACTGTTGCTATATATTAGCATAGCAAGAGCATGTTTTTTTCCTTTAAAAAAAAAAAAACGGAGGGGGGGCAAAAAAGCAGGGAGGAATAGATTTGGCCCTCAGAGAGCACAGTGTGTCAGACAGAAACACCTTTGGTAGTGACCCATGTGTTCTCCAGGAAGGGTGGCCTAAATCTCAGGTACAGCACACTGGTATCCGCAAAAGTCCTGGGTACCGCTGGCTGCAGCACTGCAGACATAGAGCATAGCAACATGTGTGTGCCCATGTTGCTTGTAAAACCACGTCTGGCCTGCGCTCCCTGACACATTGTTCCTGACAAGTAGTCCCTGTGGGAGTCCTGTTGCAGGCTCCTAGGCAGGAGATCGGGGTGGCTGGCTGTCTCGCAGGCACTGACTAATCCTTCAAGCAGCAAAAGTAGCTCTCCTCGCTCAGCCTCAGGCTCCTTTGTGGGTTTTTCCTGGAAGTGCTACTTACCATGCTGAGTCCCCAGTTGTCAGGGTGGCTCTGCTGTATGAGGCTTCCTGCAGGGCACCTGCCCCCAGGCTTCCCAAGTTACCTCTGTGTGGTACTGGGCAAGAGAAGAGCTAAGTTGTGATGTCTGCATGGGAATATTTGCCTTAACTAAGTCCAGGATAAGAGTGGATTTAAGTGCTTTGGTTTATAAATAAACAGTGCTGTGACCAAGGTAGATTTAAGCAGAGCTGGCAACAGGCCTACTTGGGAAGGGATCTCTTTACCACATGGCCTGCTGTTGGACTTCCTGTTGCATGCTAATCCTTTAAGCCTGATTTAGCTCTGTTAATTTTCCTTCTTTCCTTTTTTTCCCAATGGCCTGTCTCGGTGGCACATGAATGCCAGTGTTCCTCCGCCAAGCTTGTGCCTGTGGCTGGGCCAAGCATCCAGGCTGTCTTCCCAACACCGGGTACCATGTGGCAGGGCCCCAGTGATGGTGGTGCCTGAATGTGTCCCATTCTCCCTGTCTTACAGGCTCTGCAGTCTCCGCCTGAAGAAACTCACGGTGCTGAAAGAGCTGGACAAAGAGCTGAGCTCCGTTCTTATTGCTGTCAAGATTCAGGTAGGCTCCTCTCCTTGCTGCTGCCTGATGGCAGCAAGCCCATCCTTGTGCCCTCTGTGAAGTGCTGGTTTGCGTGCCCCTTGCCTTGTGCCCACCCCTTGCTTCTGTCTTGGTTAGCACCCATAGGTAGATTTTGGCTCTCAGGCAGGTGGGAATGATGTCCTGGGGACAGCAGCAAGCTGCTCAGTGCTGGTTTATGTCAGGAATGAATTTGATTAGGCCTCTGCACCAGGACATAGTGCATCTTGCTTCCCTGCCTGCCTCAGCCAAGGCCTTCCTCTCAAGCTGCTGTTCAGAATTTGGCATCCTCTACTTCACCATTCCCAACCCTTTAGACAGGCTCAGTGCTGGGTTGTTTCAGGCGTTGCCCCCCATCTGGATCCCCTCCTTGGGGAGTGAAAGGTGGGATGGGAAGCATGCAAGGGATCAGCGGCTCTGTGCATGACTTCTGTTGACACTTGCACCCTATGTGATCTCACTGCTGCATCTGCTGTCCCCTCCCTTTCTCTGTGTATCCCTCTAGGCCTGGTGCCTCTACTCTGAACCAGGCAGAGGGGAGGGGAGAGGATCTTTGTCACCAAAGGAAGAGGGAATTTGCCCCCATCCTAGAATGTATATCCTCCCCCCTACCTCTCTGCAGCTGGTGGTGAAGAGATGGGTCCCTGTAGGTGCAGGCACTTCTTTTCTACCTGCCAAGGGACAGCACAGAAGCAAGATGCCTCTTGAGTATGCTGTCCTTGCCACAGCTCCCCTAACCCAGCTGAGATGCTGGTGTCCTTCCTTCATTCTTGTCAGCACGCAAAAAAGCTGCTGATGCCATTGAAAGCTGTGGGGTGGGAGCTTTGTGCTCCCACAGACCACTTTGTGCTGCGCGCATCAGGATCTAAATCCTGGATTAGTGCTGGAAGCTGCCGTATTAGTGGAGCTCTGGGAGCTGGAGTTTGCCTTCATGGCAGACCTGATTCACTTGCGCAGAAGGAACTGAAAGTGAAATGTTTGAAACCTGGGGTCTGGAGTGAGGACAACAGAAAGATGCTGTGGTCCACACACTGCTTGTCAGTGTCCCACTGTATGTATGGTGCTGTTGAGGAGAGCTTTCAGCCCTGAGACCCCTGAGACCTGTGCCCCTCCTGGCCCCTGGACATGCAGGAGCTATCATGGCTGGGCCACAGGTGCCAACAGCACAGGACTGGGGGGCTGGGAGCCAGCTGGGGGCTGTGGGTCACATATGGCTGGGAGGGCTAGGCTGGTCCCTCACTCCTTTTATCTCCTGCACTGTCAGCCCAAGCTGTCTGTGCTTCTCTGGACTGGAGAACCTTAGGCTCCTGTGCAACCTCCTTATGCTAGGGCTGCTGTGTGCTGAGCATGTACATCCTCAACTGCCCCTTCTCTCATGTGCTGCAAATATGAGACTGTGGAAGAGACTGTGCAGTGGGACTCCAGCTCTTTCAAACTGCCACAGGCCAACCTTGCACCCTCTTGGCAAAAGTCACAGGCCTTAGTAGTGACTGTTTGAGGCCACAGGGGCTCTTCACTACAAGACTCCTTTCCCTGCCAGGGAATGGAGGCTGCATTCAGGGTCTTAATCTAAACATGATTGCCTCCTCTCCATGTGGCCACATACCCATATCTGCATGCTGGCACGCTGGTGTGGGCCTCATGCAAAGCTGAAGGAAACTGGAGGATCATGCTTCTGCCTGCTTTACCCTGTGGCTCAACACTCATTGTAGGAGTGGGGTGTACCTGTGTGCCTCTGGAGGCTGCTTCCACCTGCCTGACCAGCAGCCTTGGCAGGGCTGGGGACTGTTGAGCCCTCCTGGAAAACAGATGGAAGTAGTAGGCAGCTTAAGCACAGCCTACCTACAGAATGGCCTCATATGGATCCGTCCCTCCTGCTCCTCTCCTAGGTAACAGATGAGTCATGCTAGCAAGATGCTGTTTAGAAGGTTGCCCAGCAAGTGTTGCCGTCTCCATCTTTTGGATGGAAACAGCCGATGCATGTAATTTGTGGAGGACCTGCAAGTTTCCAATGGGACAGCTGGGGACTAGTGGAAAGGGGAACTATATTTTCTCCCATTTCAGTAGCAGCTCTGTTGGGTTAAGTAAGTTGCCCGTCAGGAAGTTGCTGCTCTGAAAGGCAGGTTGCATGGAAACAAAGCTCTGACCCTGCCTGAGTGGAGCTGGCAGCAAGACAACAGCCCCAGCACTGGAGACAGTCTGCTCAGTGAATGTACATGACCCAAAGGATAGTGTAAGCCGGTCTAGAATATCTGATCTCCTTCTCACAGTGATCATGCCTTCTGGTCTTAAAAAACAGCTTCCAAGTGTGGCATGTTCTGTTATCTGCTCCTTCATCTGAAAAGACCTCTGTCAAAAGACTAAGGGAGCTTTAATTGTCTATAGAACATAACCATTTCCCAGAGACGATTTGAATATTTAATGTTCAGTGGCTTCCAGTGAGATAAAGTCTGAACTACTGCGAAAAAGGGACTTACTCTCATATCACTTGAGTGGTTTTTAAACCTTTATCCATCATTATTTGTTTTAAAAGACTGGAGAGGTCATAGAGCATTTCCTCCTGTGTATTGTTCAGCATGGCATTAAGAGATTCAGATGTGCCTGGCTCAGCTCCATAAAGGTGCAGATATCTGTCTTGGCATCGTAACTGTTTATGATGTGAAGGGAAATGTGGTAATCCTTCTTGGCAGAGAAACACCTAGTCTTGAGCAGTGAATAGAGGAAACAAAGAAAGACGAAAATAAGCCCCATCACTCCCAGAACTCTCAGCTCCCATGACATGTGCTGTGGGAGGGATGCAGATCCTCCTGCAAGCTGCTGGCAGGTTGTGACTGGTGGCTCAGGTTCAACCCTGGGTGCTGCTGTAGAGGGCTAATGCTGGCAGCCCCTATATCATAGACCACAATGTGCACTACAGAATAGGCCAGGCTGAGAACCTTGTTTGCCTCTGCCAGGCCTTCCTGCTGCCCTGGCACTGCTCCCTGCAGGAACTTGGATTTTTTTGCTCCTTCTTGCCATGCATGTAAGGTATATACAGAGTTTTCTGTCTCAACCTCACTCATGCTTTGTTTCTAATCTTTTTGCAAGCACTTGTAGGATTTTCCACTCCTGCCTGAGCAATCTCAGCTACCCTCTAAATAACTAAATTTGTTGATGATATTTAGTGGGCTGTTCTTTCACAAAATGCACCTTTAGCTTGAATTCTGGGTAGTGCTTTGCTGTCTGCCTTGGCCTGGTCTCCCATACTATGCTAGTTCTCTCTCTGTTTGCAGCTTTGGTATGCTCTTCTTGCCTGAACCCTCTGTTTTAAACAAGACCCATCAGGACAGATTTGTACCTAAAACTGGGCATTGTACCTCGCAAACCAGACCTGGGTATCATATGCATGTATATAGTAGTGAAAGCTTCTTTATGTTCTCAGTCTGTTAGGTAGTGGAGATCTGTGATTACAGCCTCTCCCTATAGCTTTTCACTTCCTTAACAGTCTTTGTCATCTTTGATCTTCACCGTAACACTCTGATTTTAAGTTTTCCTGTAGTACTGATGGTGGTACTCAACTGTTTTGCTGAGAAATTGGTTTCGCCTGACTTTACTCGAATTCCAGAACAGCTGAGCTACATCAGGTGCTGAAGGCCATGTCCAGTTGAGGTTTCAATTTCTCAAGGGATGGAGAATCCTCAGTCTTCCTGTGTCCCGTCTCAAGGTTTGACTGCACTCATAGAGAAAAAGAAAAATGCCAACATCTGATAGTAATTTCCCATGCTCCAGCTCATCCCTGTTGCCTCTCACTCTGTCCCTGTGCACCTCTGAGGGGAGTTCAGTTCTGTCTTCTCTACACCCTTCTGCTAAGTGTCTGTAGGCAGCAGTTAAGGATCCCTTCACCCTCTCTTTTTCCAGCTGAACAAACGCAGCTCACTCAGCCTCTCCCTGTATGTCCTGTGCTCCAGCCCCTGCCCATCTTGATGTCTTCTGCTGGACTTGCTCCAGTCTGTCAATGTCTGTCTTGTACTGGGGAGCCCAAACTAGCTCTGGAATCCAGTCGTGGTGTCACCAGTGCTGAGTAGAGGGAAGGAATCCTTTTTCTCTGCCTGCACATTTGCTGAGACTGAGGTTGCTGCCCTCTGGCAGCAATGACACCAATGTAGGGTTACCCCCTGTCCCTTTCTGCAGAGCCTGTCCTGCTGTCTTGGGTTCTTCTCAGGCAGCAAAGTCACAGGATGTCCTAGGGAAGGACTTTGCTTTTCCTTTTATTGAACCTCATGAGGTTTGTGTCAACCTTATTAGAAATCCCAAATTCTTTTTAACTCTCTGTTGTTGTTAGGCAAGTAGTAGCCTCCAGGTGCCAGCTTCTAATCTGTTTAATTGGAGCAGTGGTCATTTCTACTGGGTTGTGGTTTGCTCGTGAAGGTGATCAGTGTTTCCTATGGCATATGTGAGTCCCATCCATTTAGTGAAACATAGTATCCCCAGAAACAGCATCTTCAAGAAGAATAATTGCACTAGTATGAGTGGTTTGACGAATGAATGAATCTTTTGGTGCATAATCTCTCTGCAACAAATAGCGAATGCTAAATGTGCTGAAGTAAATGGTCACTGCCAGAGTGACCACCTATGATCTCTTATTAAAGAAGAGTTCAGGAATGAAGAGTCAGTGCATTCTTGGCCAGGAAAGCTCATGGATGGTGAAGGGAATCATCTCTACCATCTCTCCTCAGTTTTAGGGAGACATTTTACAGGAAAGCCTCACTCCTTTCCACTGTTGTTGGGAACAGTGTTGCAGATAGCTCAGATTGGGCCTCTTGAAAAGCAAGGAGGGTTTCGCTAAAGCTTTGCTTTGCTTTGGCGTGAGTGAGAAATGTAATCACAGAATGTTAGGGATTGGAAGGGACCCTGAAAGATCATCTAGTCCAATCCGTCTGCCAGAGCAGGAACGAGTAGATGAGGTTACACAGGAAGGTGTCCAGGCGGGTTTTGAATGTCTCCAGAGAAAGAGACTCCACAACCTCCCTGGGCAGCCTGTTCCAGTGTTCCGTCACCCTCACCGTGAAGAAGTTTCTTCTCATATTTAAGTGGAACCTCCTATGTTCCAGTTTGCACCCATTGCCCCTTGTCTTATCACTGGTTGTCACTGAGAAGAGCCTGGCTCCATCCTCGTGACACCCACCCTTTATATATTTATAAACATTAATGAGGTCTCCCCTCAGTCTCCTCTTCTCCAAACTAAAGAGCCCCAGCTCCCTCAGCCTTTCCTCATAAGGGAGATGCTCCACTCCCTTCATCATCTTTGTGGCCCTGCGCTGGACTCTCTCCAGCAGTTCCCTGTCCCTCCTGAACTGAGGGGCCCAGAACTGGACACAATATTCCAGATGCGGTCTCACCAGGGCAGAGTAGAGGGGAAGGAGAACCTCTCTCGACCTACTAACCACCCCCCTTCTAATACACCCCAGGATGCCATTGGCCTTCTTGGCCACAAGGGCACAGTGCTGGCTCATGGTCATCCTGCTGTCCACCAGGACCCCCAGGTCCCTTTCCCCTACACTGCTCACCAACAGGTTGGTCCCCAACTTGTACTGGAACCTGGGGTTGTTCCTGCCCAGATGCAGGACTCTACACTTGGCCTTGTTATATTTCATTAAATTTTTCCCTGCCCAACTCTCCAGCCTGTCCAGGTCTCGCCAGATGGCAGCACAGCCTTCCGGTATGTCAGCCACTCCTCCCAGTTTGGTGTCATCAGCAAACTTGCTGACAGTGCACTCTATTCCCTCATCCAAGTCGTTGATGAATATATTGAATAGTACTGGTCTCAGTAATGACCCTTGAGGGACTCCACTAGATAGAGGCCTCCAACTAGACTCTGTCCTATTGACCGCAACTCTCTGGCTTCTTTCCTTCAGCCAGTTCCCAGTCCACCTCACTACCCGATCGTCCAGACCACACTGCCTCAGTTTAGCAGCGAGGATGCTGTGGGAGACTGTGTCAAATGCTTTACTGAAATCGAGATAGACCACATCCACTGCTTTGTCATCATCTATCCACCTCATTATGCCCTCATAAAAGGCTATGAGGTTGGTGAAGCATGACTTCCCCTTGGTGAAGCCATGTTGACTGCCCCTGATGACCCTCTTATCCTTGATATGCCTTGAGATGGCACCAAGGATAAGTTGTTCCATCACCTTTCCAGGGATGGAGATGAGGCTGACTGGTCTATAGTTACCTGGGTCCTCCTTCTTGCCCTTTTTGAAGACTAGACTGACATTTGCTGTCCTTCAGTCCTCAGGCACCTCTCCCGTTTCCCACGACTTGGCAAAGATGATGGAGAGTGGCCTAGCAATGACCTCAGCCAGCTCCGTCAGCACCCACAGGTGCACCCCATCAGGACCCATGGATTTATGGATGTCTAGATTGCTTAATTGCTCCCTAACCCAGTCCTCATCAACCAAGGCAAACCCCTCCATTGCCCTGCCTTCCTCTGGGGCCTCAGGGGTACGGGGCTCCTCAGGACAGCCTCCGGCAGAGTAGACAGAGACAAAGAAGGCATTCAGTAACTCTGCCTTCTCTGTATCTTCTGTCACCAGGGCACCCACCTCATTCATCAGTGGGCCTACATTGCCTCTAGTGTTAGTTTTATCTGCCATGTATTTGAAGAAGCTCTTTCCGTTGTCCTTGACCTCTCTCACCACGTTTAATTCTAAGGAGGCCTTAGCTTCCCTAATTGCCTCCCTACATCCTCTGACAACAGCCTCATATTCTTCCCAAGTGGCCAGCCCCTCCTTCCAGGATCTGTAAACTCTCCTCTTCCACTTGAGCTTACCCAGCAGTTCCTTGTTTAACCAAGCCAGTCTCCTGGCTCCCTTCCTTGACTTCCTATGTGTCGGGATGCTCTGATCTTGAGCTTGAAAGAAGCAGTCCCTGAATGCTAACCAACTATCTTGGGCCTCTTTACCTTCAAGTACCCTTTCCCACAGGATTTCCCCCAGCAATTGTTTGAAAAGGTCAAAGTTGGCCCTACTGAAGTCCAGGGTTGTGATTCTGCTTGCTATTCTGTTCCTGCCACACAAGATCCTGAACTCCACCATCTCATGGTCACTGCAGCCAAGGCAGCCCTCAGCCTTTACTGCTTCAACCAGACCCTCCTTGTTAGTGAGGATGAGATCCAGCAGTGCTACTCTCCTAGTTGGCTCATCCACCATTTGCATCAGGAAGTTATCATCGATGCACTGGAGGAACCTCCTGGACCATGGATGGCTGGCTGAGTAGTCCTTCCAGCAAACATCAGGGTCGTTAAAATCCCCCATGACAATCAGGGCCTGTAATTGTGAGGCTGCTCTCAGCTGCCTGTAGAAGGCAGCTTCCTCACCCTGATCTGGTGGCCTGTAATAGACACCCACAATAGTATCACCCCTGCCAGCCTGCCCCTTAATTCTCACCCACAGACTCTCAATTCGCTCCTCATCTGCCCCTGGACAGCACTCTATATATTGTAGTTACTCTCTCACGTAAAGAGATGTAATGTAATGTAATGCTGCACCATTGCAAAATGTGGAAGCCCTTTTTCCTCCCCTCTACTGTTTTTTTGGTTTTTTTCCTTGCTAGCATGGGTAACACCAGCAACAGAGGTGCAAGAAGGCCTTATAGCAGCTCCACCCAGGTTTGCTGGACCCTGCTGAAGTTCCCATCAGCAAGCTTCCCTGGTGCTCGCTGGATGCTGAAACACATATACATTCATTGCCATTCTCTTTGGTTGCAGAGGGGATGTAGCTGTGGTCTCCTGTATGGTGCCACCTACATGCTCCTGTCATGACTTCTGGGGCTGCTGTCCCATTTGCAGTGGAGTTGAAGAGCTGGGGGCTCTAACCTCATCAAGGCTCTAAGCTCACTTAACCTTAGCCAAATCTAGGATTTGTCTAAGCTGCTGAAGGGTCTCTGGCTACGGCATCTGTCAGGATCAAGCTGGGAAGGGTATAGGGGTGCAATGAGGTCCTGTGAAGCAGCAAGATGTATGAGGTGGGACCCAGTTCCTTTGGACTGCTGTGCCTAATTGGTTAGCTTTGGCCCATCTGCTCACTGTCTCACAGTTTACATTAAGGAGTGCTTGCAAAAGCAATTGTAGAATCATAGAACGGTTTGGGTTGGAAGGGACCTGGTGAAGTTTGCTGATGACACCGAACTGAGTGGGGAAGTGGGCACTTTGGAAGGGAGAGCCACCCTGCAGGAAGACCTGTATAGGCTGGAAGAGTGGGCTAACAAGAACCTTATGAAGTTCAACAAGGCCAAGTGTAAGGTCTTGCACTTGGGAAAACATAATCCAGGAGTGCAGCACAGGCTGGGATCTACTCAGCTGGGGAGCAGCTCTGTGGAAAGAGACCTGTGGGTCCTGGTGGACAACAAGCTCAATTTGAGTGAACAGTGTGCTGCTGCTGTGGCACAGAAAGCCAACAGGATGCTGGGCTGTATGAACAAGGGCATCGCCAGCAGAGACAAAGAAGCCATTATCCTGCTCTACTCAGTGCTTGTCAGGCCACACCTGGAATATTGTGCTCAGTTTTGGTTCCCACTATACAAAAGAGATGTGGACAGGCTGCAGAGGGTCCAGAGAAGGGCCACGAAGATGATCCAAGGACTGGGAAGCCGCCATATGAGGAAAGGCTGAGAGAACTGGGCTTGTTCAGCCTTGAGAAAATAAGGCTTAGGGGAGACCTCATCACCATGTTCCAGTATTTAAAGGGTGGCTACAAAGAAAGATGGAGACTCCCTTTTACCAGGAGTCAAATGGAAAAGATGAGGTGTAATGGGTACAAGTTACTCCTTGGGAGATTCCAATTGGACACAAGAGGGGAAATTTTTCAGAATGAGAACAATCAGCCATTGGAATAATCTCGCCAGGCAAGTGGTGTGTTATAAGCAAAACTGTATGCCAATCTTAATTATCCAATTAGAATTTATTAAGCAAGCAGTAAACAGGCAAAACAGCGCTGGGTGGCCGGGGAGTCTCAGCTCTACCAACGGCACGCACCCCGCCCCACCAGAGTCCCTCTTTTATAACTTTCCGGTCTCCAGGTAGATTTCCAGGCTGGCGTGGCTTGGTCCGATGTCTTCTGCGGCTGCGCGTCCTGTTGCTAGGGGGTCATGGGATGAAGGCAATACTTTTCCTCCACACCGCGGGCTGCGACCCCGCTCCCTCAGACATGCGCAGCACACTTCACCCACATAACTCCATTACATTTCTCCCCCCCCACCAGGCAATCATGCCAACATATTTTGTTCACCCGGTTTGATCAACAAATTTATAATATGAGTCTATTACAGGGTGGATTCTGCCACATTGGACACTTTTAAGATTCATCTGGACAGGGTGCTGGGCCATCTTGTCTAGACTGTGCTTTTGCCAGGAAAGGTTGGAACAGATGATCCTGTGGTCCCTTCCAATCTCGTATTCTATGATTCAATGATTCATTAATAAATTATTTGCAAGAACAGCTGTACTGGTCTATCCTGTTGGATCCCTAGATCAATGTCTCAGCTTGCTGGCCTATTCACAGGGAGACAGGAGAGAGTGAGGAACCACCATGAGCTATTTTATACTTGGAGCTGGTCCCACAGCCCTGTGAGGACACAGTCAGTGGACATGGACCCTCTGTGGGGATCTGTGAGTTGTGCCACCCTGTGATCAAGAAAGCCTGGTGCGTGCAGAGTGCATTTTTCATCTCCTGAGTCATTTAGTGTGTCCGTCAGCAGCCAAGCCACAGAGATAGTAAAGACAGGACAGAAGTAAAGGAAAGTGTTCCCTTGGGACATCCTGCCTTGGTCCCAGCAGAACCATCCTGCCAGCTGTGCCTGGGCAGGGGTCTGCACTGAGTCCATCTGCTGTGGGGCAGAGATGTGCTCCAGGACCCATCCCTCTCCTGGCTAGGCAGTGTGTTGGGACCCTTTCCTTCCCCCGCATGGCTCCCTCTGGCTCTAGCAGTGTGCCCTTCTACAGCAGCTGGTGGGCTCCAGGTGCAAGGAGACAGATTAAGCAGAGCAGGTTTGAGAAGAACAAGTGTTCCCTGGCAGTTGGGCAAGGAGAAGGGGTCTTTGGCAGCTCAGGAGAAACTGCAGGCTTTTGCAAAGCGTTGATTGGTGTATGGCTCTGTGAGGTGGAACACAACAGTCTCTTTCTTTGTGGACCGTGAACACCATTGACTTCCCTATCCCTGGAAACATTCAAGATCAGACTGGGTGGGGCTCTGAGCAACATGGTCCAGTTGGAGATGTCCCCGCTTATTGCAGGGGGGTTGGACTAGGTGATCTTTGGATGTCCTTTCCAACCCAAACTATTCTGTGATTCTATGACTTGTGTGTGTGCTGCAGTGCAGTCTGTGGTCGAGACATTCCAGCTTAGCCATGTGCATCTGCCAATCTTGTTGTAGGGTTCAAAGCGAGTCCTGAGATCAAATGAATACGTCCTCCCTCCTGGTGGCCTGATGGAGACCGAGCTGGAGCTTACCTTCTCACTGCAGGTACCTTGTGTTGCCTATTCCCCATGGCTCCCTAGTGTTCCCTTCACTGGCATTTCTTGGCAAGCATGGCTTTGAGGGCTCAGTGTGAAGGGGACAGCCTCTGAGGAGGGGCCTCCTGTGGTTGCCTGTGCTCAGATCATAACACCACAGATTCCTGCTGCTGGTGAGCTGCTCCATTGCTCCAGGATTTGTTCTGCTGTGCAATGTAGATTTGGAGGATCATGCAGAGTGCAGGTGGCCCTTGAGGGGTGCCTCAAAGCTCAGCAGGTCAGATCCTGCTGTACATCAGCATCGAGAATGAATTTTCTACCTGTGTGTCATGCTGAGCCCTGCCCTTGTGCTGACATCTTCCCTGTGCTTCACTTCCCCAGTACCCACACTTCCTCAAGAGAGATGGCAACAAACTGCAGATCATGCTGCAGCGGAGGAAGAGATACAAGAACCGCACAATCCTGGGCTACAAGACCCTTGCAGTGGGCATCATTAACATGGCTGAGGTACAGGGTGCTGGGAACACAGGGGAGCGTCGCATGACCTCCCCATGCCAGCGCTGGGAAGGGAGCTGGGCTGGCTGGCAGGCGCTGGGTGCCATGAGTGCTCTGGCTTGTTGGCTACCTATAAGACAGAGGGGCTGGGCTGCCAGCTGTCATTGTGTCACCCTGGCAGGGGCTTGTCTGTCTGCCTAGGTGATGCAGCACCCGACGGATGGCGGGCAGCTTCTGGGTCTCCACAGCAACATGAAGGACATGAACATCCGAGTGGCTGAAATCAGCATCTACTCTTTGTCCAGTCAGCCCATTGACCATGAGGATGGGAGCGTCCCCTCAGGTCCTAAAATCAAAGCTTCAGGTGTGTTAGCGCTCACAGATCTGAAGCGATAGGGGTAGGACGTGGGTAACGGAGCGCGTCCCCAAGCACCTGCCAGCAATACCAGTCATTTCACTGGAGTCATGACAGGCATCATGCTTAGCTGTGGCATCTGCACTGTCTGCTTTCAGATCGCTCCCCCGACATTGATAACTATTCTGAAGAAGAGGATGACAGCTTTTCCTCAGAGCAGGAAGCCAGCGATGATGCTGTGCAGGGTCAGGTAAGGGAGGCCTGGCAGAGTGGCTGATGTCCTGTTCCCGTTTCTGGGGCAAGAATCGGAGGTTGAGGGTCTCAATCATGCTGAACCCTCCCATCTTCCTTGTAAACATTTGTCATGGTTTCAGAGGGTAGAGAGCCCCAATATCTGACAGCAGGAAGAACTGTGGGCTGCTGTCAAATCTATGATGGGGCAAGGGACTTTGGAGAGCTCTGGTATGTGTCCTTGGAGCCACCTCGTCTGCAGCGCAAAACCCCTGCTGAGCCCCCTCCACCTTGCACCATGATTCTCTCCCATCTCCCTGTGATGATGGACCAGAGCTGCCCTCTCTGAGACAGGATAGAATTTTTAGGAAGAAGTACAGTCTGGGTCTGAAAATGGTCAGAGCTGGCAGACATGTCCCAGCTCTGTGATGAGCTGTGCCACTGCTGTTTGCTGTTCTCTTGTTGTGGTGCCTACATTCAAGGCGAAAAAAGACTTGCGGTAGCATGCTGATCAAGCACAGGGACAAACCCTTGTTCAGGGTCCTCCACATTACCTGTCTCATCATGCTGGTTTCACACATCAGGGCCCTGTGTCCCTGAGAGCTGTGTGTATTGTTGAGGCTGATCCCTGGAAGAACACTTTTAGTGAGCTCAGGTGCTGTGCCCTTTGAGTTAACCCTGGAGATGGGTGAGCAGGAGAACAACTCATGGGTCACAGGGAGGCTGGTGAGTGCAGAGAGAAGAGTTTCAGGTTGTAACAAGGACTGTCAGAGAAAAGCTGCTGTCTCTACTCTGAATCTTGGTGGTACATGTTTGCCTGGAGGGGCCTGGGGACAAAGGCACTGGGGAAGAAGGTCTGGTGGGGGACAATGCTAAGGAGGGAGAAGCTGCACGGAAAGAGGTGGGAGAAGTGAGAAGCAAGACTTTGGGGGCAGAGTGTACCAAAGCTTTTCAAAATAGGAGGCAAGTGTGGAGTGGGGGAATTTCTAGGAGATGCTGCTCCCTGCACTCTGAGTTGCTCTGATGTGCTGTGACCTTTTGCCTGCAGGATCTGTTTGATGAAGAAGATGACTTGAGGAAAACCAAGAAGGCTAGGAGGAAAATGATCCGAACCACATCAATGACCAGAGTAACATCAGCATTTACAACCTGATCAAAGGGATGGAAGGGATGCACTTCCTTACCTCCCTGCAAGGAGTGAAGGGGGCTTGAGGGGGATGTTCACCGTGATGCAGAACAGGGGAGAGAGCCGTGGGCTCTGAGAAGAAGGCGCAAACCTCTTGCCGTTAGTGAGTCAGCTTGTTGTGCAGAGCTGTACACCAGCTCATGGTCTGCACTGTGTTTAGCCTGGCTCCCTCTCAGTGATGATCTGCGTGCAACACAGTTTCGACTTGCTGCTGTGACATGGTTCTTCTCTTTCTGTCCCTAAGGAAGGGGAAAGTTAGCGCAAGAAAGAGTGAGCCATTAGCAGCTCTTCTGCCTGTCAGCAGAAGGGGGAAGCTGCCCTGCCAGGCTCCTGCTCCCCAAGCATCTCCCCATCTGCTTCAGCCCTGCAGGTCCCTGGGCACCTTCTTCTGGAGTTTGTCACCCATCTTTTTGTGCTTGAAGGCAGCATCCCTGAACCAGATGGTCTGGGGAGAAAGGCGATTTAAATGGAGAGAGAGTGCTATTCCAGCCTGTAGCAGAGTCTGAGTCCTTGAACCCTCCCTCATGCCCAGATACAGTGGCTTCTTGCGGAATCTAGATTTAGTCCAACTCCTCCAGGAAGTTCAAAGAGCAAGGGAGATCATAGCTGACCTTGGGCCTGTGGACCCAGAAAGGAGCTGACAGCATGTTAAAGAGAGCAACCACAACCTGAACATTAGTGATCTGGGAAGCTGGTTTGCTAGTTCTGCTGATCTTTTTCCTTTCCTTGTTTTGTTTTAGCAACCAAACTTCAAGCAGAAATTTGTGGCTTTGCTGAAGAGGTTTAAAGTGACAGAGGAGGTAAGAAGTGGGAAGGCTGCCCCACCTGGCAGTGTCTCTTGCAGACATGGAGGTGTCAGAGTGCTGGTTCCCACTCACTGGGAGCACAGGCATGAACTGCAGGTGCTCAGGGGTGGTGGTGTGAGACATGGCATGGACTGGGGCTTGGCTTTTCCAAAGCCCTCTGCCTCAGGAAGGCAGCTCTGAGCCTTGTGCTCAAATCAAAAACACCTTCCTGTTAGGGAGAGGGGCCAGGGGAAGAAGGGTGCTGTCATACACTGGCTCTGCCCCAGGAGGTGACATTGCAGGGGCAATCTTGTTCACAACTGAGAGCAGGCCAAGATCAGCCTGGGGGTAGCTGGCCTTGGCTGGGAGCCTGGAGCCTGCACTGAGTGTGCGGCACAGCCAGAGGAGTTCCCTACCAGGTGTCTTAACTCTCCCAGTAAGTATGATGGGTGTCTGAGACTCCTTTAGATGTCGTGCTCATGGCACCATCCTTTGGCCCAATGACAGTGTCGCTTGCTTCTTCCACAGGCTGGATTTGGCTCTCTGAGGTGGGAACAGTGCTGTGGTGTGCCTCGTGGCTGGGAGGGAGCTTGTATGTGCCTGGGTAGGTATGCAGGTGACTCCATATCTCTTCATTGTCCTCTGGACTTGGTCCCACAGGTCCTGGACTCTGACCCTGTAGACCAGACCCAGGAGGTGGAGGAAGACCTGGGCTTGCTCTATGACAGCCTGGAAGAGTGCAACAATAGTGACAGTGGCCCGGAGATTGAGGACAATGAGAGTGTGCACAGCACACCCAAGCCCACCCTGAGGTAAGGGTTGCAGGGAGTCACAGGCCAACAGCACAGTCTGTGTGACCTGGAGACATGTCCTCTGACACTATTCTGTTGTTTGGGCTAATGCAGGCATTATCTTGTTTCCACTCCCATCACCATCTTCTGTTGGCACCACTGAGCTCATCACTTGCATATCTTGTTTAATAAACTCAAAACTGCCCATTAAAACTGGCTTCCTTCACATTTAGTCTCATTTAATTTCCTGCCAGTCCAGCATCTGACACTGATCTGCTGGAAGAATACCTGCTTCATCTAAATCCCTGCTGTTCCCAGCTCTCATATCTTTCTGCTGACAGTCCTGGCTTTCTCAGGGCTCTCCATACTGAAGCATGCCTGTCTTTTGAGCACTTTGTGACTCCTTGGACCAGTCCTTATGTCCCTACAAGATCTGCATGCTGCGTTCCCACCCTTTGTGGAGACAGGTGACTAGCAACCATCAGCAATGTTCCTAACCCTGTTCCCCAGGCACCCAGTGGCTTGACTTGCTCTGCCAAGCACTACTGACTTGGCACAGAGGTCTCTAGTGATCCGCGTTTACCTGGCCTCTCTGCTCATGGCTGTTCTGTTTGTGTGCTGTCCTTTCGTGAGAAAGTTGCCTTTTATTGTCTTTCTCCATGGCTGCCTCACAGTGCGCTGGGTCTCTTCTAGTTAAGCCAAGCTTACTTGTCATTATTGTTTCTGTAGTTCAGTATTTAAATATAATTTGGATTAGCTGGAATCCCTGCTGGAGGTACTTAGCAGGGGTAGCAGACTTAGTCTACCACAGGCAAACTGTTTGAAATTAAATCTGCTAGATTCGGGAACCCCTGGGAAGAAATAGGAACATGACAGAAGTTGTCTTCCACAAACCCACAAGTCGTTGTGAAGGAGACAGGAGGCACATGGGCAAGGGGGGGCTGCTTAGGTGGTCTGCTTGAACTTCAAAAGGAGTTCTAAATGTTCTCCTAACGAAGACTTTAAAGAAACAAAGATGCTGTTGGAGAAGAATGAAGGTCTTTTTGTTGTCAGTTAATGGTTTATGTATGCAAACTCTGTAAACTATAAGAAAAGTCGAGTAAGGATATTATTAAATATAAGACCCCACCCTGTATCTGCAGATGCCCACTTGCAAACATCTGGTCACTGGGAGAGCATCCTAAAGTGATGGTTTGTGCTTATACCTGCCTGTATAGTCTTCCTCGGGTGTTTGCTGCTGTCTCTGGTAGGGCAGTTGAGTGGGCCTTGGACTGGTTTTCAGCCTGTTCATGTGTCCCTAGCTTGGTTTACTCTCTAGTGTCTCAGTTTCTGACAGTGCTGAGTGTGTAGCCCCTGAATTCACGTTACTGGGTCTGTACTTTTTCTAAGGAGATGTAGGAGCTGCCAAGGTCTTCAGTGTAGCCTGCATGGTCCCCAGGCCCTGTGTAGCCTTCTCAGCTGGTGATGACCTTCCAGTCCAGCCTGTAAATTCAAGATGTGATCCTTACGTTGGATTTGTTTATTGTCATAGGCAGCCTTGCTAGACAGTGTGAAGGCTTTAAGATAATCCTTAAGGGTGAGCAGTGGCTGGTGCCCTGGGCTGGGGCAGTCGTGTTGGGAGCAGATAGCCATCCTTTTGATCAGCCAGGGAGGCCATGCAGCTGTAGTGCGCTGGCGTGAAACTAGAGCTAGAATGGAGGCTGTTAGGTAAGACCTCAACAGGCCTTTGATTGAAGATCAGAGGTGAAGGAGCAAATGTCTCCACAGGTGACTGGGAAAATGGATGGGGAACAGGAGGCTAACTCATTGCAAACAGAAGGAGGCTGTGCAGAAGGGCTGGGATTTACCTAAATCTCAACCTGCTGAGACTCAGACTCAGGCGCATAGGAGAGATTTTAAACTGTGGAATAGGGAAAGCTGAGAATTGCAGAAGAGTTCTGTGCTTGGTGTGACACATCCTCTAGGGATGAAAGCTTCTGAATTGCAAGTGGGAGAGGGCAGAAACAGACACAGCTTCCACAGGGAAGGGGAAGACAGCACCATTTAAGTGGGATGTTGAAAGCCAGACCAAGCCTATACAATCTGGATGCATCCAATGTCTAAGAAAAAGGAAGGGATGAAGATACTGTTTTGAGGTGCCAGTGGCCACAGAGGTATGTCACATTCTGGTGGGATTACTGAACAGTACAGAGGAGTGTGGGAGAGATGCTGGTTGGAGGGATGAATTATTAGAAAACTTACATATTTCTCTGGTTTGACTCAAGTTATTAACATGGTCTGTATGGAGTGAAATTTCCAGCTGTGAAAAGGCAAGTGTAATGACTGTACAGAGTGGTGACAATGCCTGAGATCCTGCAGCAGAGATTGGAGAAGTGGAGAGAGCAGAAATATATTAATAACAGGAGACATCATTTAGCCCTGTGTGACCTGGAGAAAATGTCCCATTGGGCCACAATGCCAACTCTACACCTGTAGCTTTGGTAAATGAACATGTGAAGCAGCTGGTCACAGAGCCAGTGAGGAAAATTGAGCTTCGACTTCTCCCAGCCAGTGTATAAACACTGCTGCTGAAGGGCTGCTCTGTGGTGGGGACCATAATTTACTGAGATGAAATGTCCTTGTAGGAGCAGTAAAAGCAAAGAACCTGACAAACACTGTTGAGCCTGGCAACACAGTGTGGTGTATACAAATGAGGAAACAAGGTCGAAAGAAAGTAAAAGGAGTAGATGTTCAGAGGTCTGTAGGTGCCCTGCAGATAGATCCAGATGAGGACAACAGAAAACAATGGAAACTTTGACAGAGTCCTAACAGAAGAACTGGTCTAAATTCTACACGTCTGTGGCCATCTCTGGAAACCTGCAACCTGGTATCCCCATCTGCACACCACACAAATCAGGAGAAACTTTTATTGGGAGTTAGTGAGAAAATATGTAGAGACAGCTTAGAGGGAAGCTGGCTCAGATCTCCTGCAGGGAAGTCACATGTTGCTGCAGTTGCTGCAAGGGTCCTGGGAAAGCTGACAAGTGAGATCTCTGTTAGTTTCCTAAAGAATGGTCTTTGAGCAGCCCACAGCATGGGGAGGGGGTCCTTGGGAAATAAACAATGGGTGGAAAAAGGGGAAACAAAGGTGAAAGCTCACGCTGTGGTGGCAGAGACAGTCTTGCTGTCACAAGGGAATTCCTGTGTTGCCCACTGTGATTTGGGAGGAGGACCTTGGAGTTGCACTGTGCAGCTCCACCAAAACGTCAGCTCAGAGACCTAAAAATAGGCAAATTTAAGTGTTGGGGAACAAAACAAGACATTGCTGTGCTGCTGCATTACATGGGGTGTGATTCTGTGTGCAATACTGTGGTCTTCAGAGCCTCAGGAAAGGGGAAAGCAGAAAGGGAATGTAGAAGCTGCTACTGGAAGTGTTCAGAAACAGCAGTCAGCGAGTGAGATGGGGCAATGGTTCCTCACCCTTCACTGCAGTGGTAGAGGATCACTTTAGAGAGAAATCATTGCTGTCTAGGAGACAGGGATGCTGCCTCCAACTCACAGGGGCCACAGGTTTAGTTCTGGTGGCACCATCCTGTCCCTGCACCCAGCATTGCTGCAGCAGACCATGGTGTGTGGGGCTGGCAGTCCTTAACCTGTGAGATGCTTGAATACTTGTGTGTCTGGCCCTGTGTCCCACTGGGGACCTCTCCAGGGTGCTCTGTGCTTGGGACAGGCTGGTGGGGTTGTGCTGGGATCATGGTGACTTTGTTCCTCTCTTATTCCTGCCTTTTTCTCTCCCATCTGTCTGTCTGTCCATCTGTTCGTCTGTCTGTTCGTCTGTCTGTTTCTCTGCAGGCGTTTCTTTGAGGGAGTTTCTCATTCTGGTTCCCAGACTGAGATCGGCAGTCTGCACAGCCAGAAAGGGCAGGATCAAGAGTCGGGCAGCCCTGTGAGTTATACCACCACCACCACCACCACCTCTTGCTCCCTTCCCTCCCCAGCCAGCCCAGCAACCCTGCAGTGCCTGCAGCTCCCTCTGAGCCCACAGCTTCTGGCAGCACCTGCCTGGGGTTGCTCCGTCCCTTCTTTCCTCTTCTTTTTCCCAGTGCAGGCAGACAGGTAGCAATGTGGGGCAGCCTCTGGAACCGGTTCCAGGGGGACGCTGGGCTCCCCTGTGGGAGCATGTGTTCTGTGAGGGCAGGTGTGAGTCACTGGCAGCCACCCCACCTGGGGCGCTCCATCCTGCTCTGACCCCACTCCCTGTTCCCCAGGGTGAGGCAGACAAGCGGAAGCCAGGAGTGCTGCGACCACAGGAGGAGCCAGGAGTGGAGGTCCCTGCACTGGTGAGTCCAGGCTACGGGATGTGGAGTGGGGCTGCACCTCCCATATGCCTCACCTTGCTTTCTGGTTGCCCGCCAGCACGGGAGCAGGACTGGGGGGACAAATAGATTGGTCTGGAGAGCAGCAAGAGTGGAAGGAGGGGGGTCTGCAGGAGGTGCAGCCCAGCCCCTTCAAGGCCCTGCAGCCTTGGCTCTCCAGCAGGGCCACCAGGTCTATCCTGGATGGGTGCACCCATGTGTGCAGGGAGCAGGGCAGGGAGAGCAATGTGTGCAAAGTGACTGTGTGTGTCCCTCAGGAGCTGGCCACAGAGGAGCCATGTTCACGGCTGGCCCCTGGAGATGCTGCCATGAGGGAGGGCAGTGTGGACAGGCTGGCCCAGCTGGGCCCCGGAACCAAAGCCGAGCTCCCCGGTGCCGTGTCTCCCAGGTAAGGTGGGTCTGCACCCCATGCCAGGCCTGTGGGGGCCCACGTTGGCTCCCTGGGGTGCATGGGGGTTGGTGGAGATGGGATTTCCTCAACAGTGTCACGTCTCCTGCTTCTCGCTTACAGCAAGGCAGAGAACAAGCAGTTGTGGCGTCCTCGCAGCACCTCTGTGAAGGACCGGCAGAGCTCAAAGGGACAGGGTGGCCGCGCCAGTAGCCTGGACAGCGAGAGCTCTCCAGACTCATGGCACAGCACCCAGGTGAGGCTCTGGAAGCCACCTCACCTGGAGGTTTCTCACTCAAGAGCCCTGCCAGGCCTTCAGCCATGGCTAGAGCAGCCAAGGCAGCCAGCTGGGGTTAACCTTTGTGATGATGCTGTCATAGGTGCCCCGAAAGTCTGTTTACGATCAGCTGAACCAGATCCTGGTCTCAGATGAGCAGCTCCCCGAGAGCATCGTGCTAGTGAATGTTGCTGAGTGGCAGGGGCAGGTGAGTAGGCGTGACAGGAGCTGAATGAATGGGAGGAGCTGTAAGCAGTGTCCCAGGGGATTCTCCCAACCATGGCAGCGTGGCCTAGGGAAACTGTCGCCAGCTCTGCCTTCCTCTCCCACAATGTGGCACTTCTTTCAGGGAGACAGTACATTTCGCAGTGCTGAGCTACATATACAAGAGTCTGGTGTATCTCCTCCATCATATGCCACACACCAGCATTTCTGGATTTGTGGCAGAAGAAATGGCTTCTCAGCAAGAGGCAGTGGAGTCTTGACCCAAGCCGCACATCCTTGGCATGTTCCTGCTCTAGCTCTTGTCCTGATGGGGAAAAAGGAGCAATGCCCATTCCCAGACCCTGTCATGGCATCTTCTAAGCCCCATTGTCTGGCATGACAGCCTGTTTTACCACTGTTCGGCTGCACACAGACATCTGAAAAGGCGCAGAATGATGATAGGGTAATAGGATGATAGAACAGTTTGGGTTGGAAGGGACATTTAAAGGTCATCTAGTCCAACCCCCTGCAATGAGCAGAGGCATCTTCAACTAGATCAGGTTGCTCAGAGCCCCGTCCAGCCTGGCCTTGAATGTCTCCAGGGATGGGGCATCTACCACCTCTCTGGGCAACCTGTGCCAGTGTTTCACCACCCTTAGTGTAAAAAATTTCTTCCTCGTGTTTAGCCTGATTTTGGAGTGCCACAGTGGGAGAGAGCAAGAGAAGGGGATGAGCAGACAAGGACTGAGCCGAGAGTGGGGCCCTGCTGTGGGATGGCAGGATTTAAATCAGAGGATCCCTGGACCAAACCCTTTATCTCAAGGATAATAGCCTCATTCCTGGGAAGATTTTGCCCTTGCTCATCACAGGCTGGTGACTACTGTGCTCAAAGGCGAGAATGGAGCTGGGAGGAGTGAGGATGCTCAGGCATGCAGCCGGGGGGGACCTGATGGTTTCAGCCTCCTTGCGTGGCACGGGTGGGGACAGAGACCCCATCTCTGTCCTGGGGGCACAGGGACCAGCGTGGGTTGGTGCTGGCCAGCACAGCTATCGCCCCTCAGAGTGCCTTAACCCGAGCTCTCTGCATTGGCAGTACGTGAGTGAGCAGCTCCAGGCACACAAGCAGTTGGTCGTATCCACCTGCTCCGTGGCGGACATCCAAGCAGCCTTCAATACCACCGTCTCCCGCATCCAGCGATAGTGAGTACAGTCTGGGCTCAGCCTGGCAGCTCCCTGTGACTGCAGAGAAGGGCTGGGAAAGGCCCTGGGACCCCAAGGGCTCGTTGGGACCCATTGGGATTGTGGACATGACAACTATAGGAGCAGGTGTTGGTCCTGGGGAGAGTGGGCAATCCCAGGGCTGGTTGTGCCAATGGCAGTTCCCAGCAAGCTGGAAATGGTCAGCAGTGGGTTTCTGATGCTGGGTTGACTAGCCTCGCTGAGCATGTCCCCCGGCCCAAGAGCCACCTGCTGAGCTTGTCCCTTATGGTCTCTTTTTCTCTCCCTTTCGCAGCTGTAACTGTAACTCCCACATGCCTCCGCCAGTGAAGGTGGTGGTGGCAGGGGATCAGAGCTACCTGAGCATTGTCCTCCGTTTCTTTGTGGAGCAGCTGGCCAGCAAGACACCTGACTGGCTCAACTACCTTCGGTTCCTGCTTGTGCCGCTGGGTGAGAGCTACCACAAGCCCAGCCCCAGGGTTGTCCTCTCCCACCAACCTGGGCTCCCCAGCTTGGAACCAACATCGCCCTTCTCACCCGCAGGCTCTCACCCTCTGGCCAAGTACCTGGCCTCAGTGGATAACAAATACAGCACTCTCTTCCTGGACACAGCATGGCGGGAGCTGTTCAGCAGGGCTGAGCCACCCATCGCAGGTGAGGAGCAGGGCAGGCTGGGACCAGCAGTGCCTTGAAAGGAGGAGCCCAATTGCCACCAAGTCTTAGAATCATTGAATAGTTTGGATCAGAATGAACCTTCAAAACTCATCCAGTCCAACTCCCCTGCCATGAGCAGGGACATCTTCAACTAGATCAGGTTGCTCAGAGCCCCGTCCAGCCTGGCCTTGAATGTTTCCAGGGGTGGGGCATCTACCACCTCTCTGGGCAACCTGTGCCAGTGTTTCACCACCCTCGTTGTAAGAAATTTCTTGCTCATGTCTAGCCTGAATCTCCCCTCCTTTAGTTTAAAACTGTTACACCTTGTGCTGTTGCAACAGGCCCTGCTAAAAAGTCTGTCCCCATCCTTCTTATCAGCCCCTTTTAAGTACTGAAAGGCTGCAATAAGGTCTCCCAGAGACTTCTCCAGGCTGAACAACTCCAACTCTCTCAGCCTGTCCTCACAGCAGAGCTGTTCCAGCCCTCTGATCATTTCTGTGGCCTCCTCTGGCCCCTCTCCAATAGGTCCATGTCTTTCCTGTGCTGAGGGCTCCAGAGCTGGATGCAGGACTCCAGGTGGGGTCTCACCAGAGCAGAGCAGAGGGGCAGAATCACCTCCCTCGACCTGCTGGCCACGCTCCTTTTGATTCAGCCCAAGATACAATTGGCCTTCTGGGCTGGAAGTGCACATTGCTGGCTTATGTCCAACCTTTCATCCACCAGTACCCCCAAGTCCTTCTCTGCAGGGCTGCTCTCAATCCCTTCATCCCCCAGCCTGCATTGATACCAGGGGTTGCCCTGGTTGCCCACCAAGCCCGGTTGCCACCAAGTCTCACTGCTCTTTGTGCCCACAGACACTGTGGACATTGCAGGCCGTGTCGCCCAGTTCATCGCTGGAGCCAGCCTCTCTCACCAGCTCCCCATCTCTGAAGCCATGCTGACCTACAAGCAGAAGAGGTGAGTGTGGCCCCGAGGTGCACCTCCAGTCTGAGCTGTGCCTGGGAGAGGGCTGTGGGAAATGGGGGACAAGCGAATGAAGGACCGGAGACCTGCACTCTACTTCCCCAGTGAGCAACTTGGTGCTGAGGGGAGCTGGGGTTCCACACAGAGAGGCCTGCAGTGCCATCCCCTGCCACCCCCGGAGTGCTCGGCCCGTCCAGCAGCTGTTGACTGTGGCAGCCCTCACGGTGGGGACCAGCTGCCAGGGCTGGGCTGGGCTGGGCTGGGCTGGGCTGGGGACTGCGAGCCAGCACGGTGCTGCCTGGGGGTTGACGCTCATGTTCCAGCTGCACTCTCACCTCTCCCTTCTCTTGGTTTCTGGCACCCAAGGAAGAGAAGTCTCTATTTTGATTTTTATATCAGGTATTGGCTTGTGCTTGCTGTGCCGCTGCCTGGCCTCCTCCCTTCCCCCCATGTGCGTCCATCCCTCTTGCCGTGCAGAGGAGCCGTGACCCCAAAGTGGGGCAGGGCTACCCTCCCGCATGCAAGCCCTCTCCCAGCACCGGAGAGGCTGACACCTTGCCTCCTTGTGTAGTGTGCCCTGTGCTGCCATGTGGGGGACAGGGAATCCTATGGGAAGGGAGGGCAGAGGAGAGAGTCCCAGTGGCCATGAGCCAGCACTGGCCCCTTCCAGCCTGGGGGTCCCCAGGCTACAAGGCACTTGCTGGTCAGCACACCCAGACCCTGACCAGCCTCTCTTTCTTGTGCAGCCCTGACGAGGACTCCTGCCAGAAGTTTGTACCCTTTGTGGGGGTGAGTGCATTGAGGAACCAGCAGGCAATTTGGGCTGGGGTGGAGAGGGGTAGCAGACAACCCCGATGATGCTGGGATTCATCTGACTTGTCTGTCCTTGCAGGTGGTGAAGGTGGGTCTGGTGGAGCAGTCCTTCAGTGCCTCTGGTGAGTCCCTGAGGGCCCACAGTCCCTGGCTCCCTTCTCTGCTGTGGGGAGGCCCTTGTTAGTGTCCCTGAGCCCCCCTCGACCCCCCCTCTTCCTCTGCAGTGGACTCAGATGATGCCACAGTCTGCACCCCTTCCCTGCTGAGCTCAGCACCAGCTGCTGGTGGAGCATCTCCCTATGGCAAGGAGACTGTGAGCACCCCACCACCCTCCCCGTCTGTCAGCAGTGGCCTCTCAGGTGCTGGGTAAGGAAGCCCCACGCAGTCTGAGGCAGTGGGTGCTGGGGTGGGAGGGTTTGAGGTGCTGTTTTTTGGGCCAGTGTGCTCCCAGAGCAGGCTGCAGCTGCGCTATGGGGAGCGGCAAGGACAGCATCTGTGTGCTGCATGGTGCTGCCCATCTTGCCCAGGTCTCTGAGCCCTGGTGTGGAGGTGATGGGCCTGCAGGTGGACTACTGGACAACACAAGGGCTGGACAGGAAGAAGGAGGGCGAGAAGCGGGAGACGGGTATCAAGAACACGCTCAAGAGCAACTTCCGCTCACTCCAGGTCAGCCGCATCCCTGGCACAGGGGAGCTGGTGCCCCCTAGCACCATGGCCATGACTGTGGTCACCAAGGAGAAAAACAAGAAAGGTAACCAAGCCCACCCCTGGGTGCTCTCCAGCTGTGGGGCCACAATCCATTGCTAAAAGGGTGGGGGGAGCCCACAGGAGGGCAAGGCTGAGACACCCCCAGCAGGGGCCAGTCAGTGCAGCCAGCTCTGGGGTGAAGGCTCCCACGCAGGGCCAGGTGGGGACATTGTAACATTGGTCATGTCTGTCTTTGGCCCTCAGTGATGTTCCTGAGCAAGAAACCAAAAGAGAAGGATCTGGAGCCCAAAAGCCAAGTCATCGAAGGGATCACACGCCTCATCTGCACAGCCAAGCACCAGAATACCATGTTGCGAGGTGAGGGGAGGTGCAAGCCCCATGGGGCTGGAGGTCTCAGACCCAGCAGTCCAGGCTGCCCGTGGTGGGGCTGCGCCTCACCATACGTTTTCTTCTCAGTCTCTATAGATGGGGTAGAGTGGAACGACGTGAAGTTTTTCCAGCTGGCAGCACAGTGGCCAACGCATGTCAAGTACCTCCCTGTGGGCATCTTTGGCTACTCAAAGAGTGTGTGAGAAGTGGAGGGCAGCCCTGGGATGGAGCTGCAGAGGGTCACAGGAGCAGATGGAGAGACAGACACGCTCTTGTCTCCTCTCTTCTGCGGCCCAGCCCCTGCCTGCTCTGCAGAAGGAGATAAAACACCTGCACCGCCCCCTTTGTGGGCCAAGACCCGTGAAGGTGAGGCCAGTGAGACTAGGTCCACACACCTTCCAACACCAGCCGGGGCACCATGCCACCTGCCTCCCCTAACCCCCAACAGCAGCCTGGGATGAGGGTTGGCACAGACAGCAGGGACCCAGCAAGGGCTCTGGCCCCTTCTCTCCCCAGCTCCCCAGCCAGTGGGGCCCAGCTGGGCTGGGCCCAGGCAGGTTCCCCAGTGCTGGAGCCAGCAGGATTGCCTAGCAGACAGGGGACAGGTGCTGAGCAGAGCCCACCACCCAGATACCGCCCCTTGCCAGCCCCACTGCCAGCCCCATGCTAGTGTGCCTGGCCCTGCCCTGCGGGGCTGAGCCTCAGCAGCTTCTCTAGTCCTGCTGCAGCCCTGCTGTGGAGGCTGGCATCGTGCTGCTCAGCCTGTCCTCAGGCTGCTGGGGGTCAGCCTCATCTCCTCATCCCTTCCTGGCCAGCCCTGCCCCATGGTGCTGCCACCTGGAGGTGTGGCATGGGGGCACCTGTTTTGTTTCTGTTTTTTTTTTTTACAAGATTCTATTTTTTTTAAATTTATTGTACGGTTACTTTTTGGGATTAATTTTAATAAATTAATGCTGGTACCATTATGGTGGGGCTGTGTGTATTCCTCCATGCCTGAGGACACAGCCCAGCACAGATAGGTGAGAAAAAATGGGGACAGGGTCTAGCTACTGCCACCACTCCGGCAAGCACAGCTGTGTTCTCCCAGCCCAGCCAAGTCCTTGACTACCTGAATGTAGAAAAGGTCTGTCTCCTTTCAGCAGAGGCTGGGCTTGCTGCTGTCTTGATCTCTACAGTCTGGAAGGCAACCTGGGGCTGGACCTGAGAGGTAGGGGGTGTTGTGGGTTCAGCAGAGACGTATTCCAAGACATGAGGCCTCTCCTCCTGGCGCCGGAGATAGCCCTGGTTCAGTAAGTGCAGGACACAGGACAGCACGTCCACACTGTGGCAGAAGAAGCTCAAGAACTGCAGCCCTGAACACAACTGGCCCTTCTGACAGGCATCAATCACCTACAGCAGCAAGGGAGCCCCACACTGCAGTGCAGTGCAGCACCCAGGAGAACTCCCTCTCCTCCTCAAGCCCGCCATACCCTAAACACCAGGTTGTCAATGTGGAGCTGCTTCTCCACCTTGAGGATGCGAGTGATGAGGCAGCAGAGGACATTCCTCTTCCTTTCCAGGGTGCTGACATCAGCCTTTTCTGCCCATAGGTACCTCTGCTGGGGCAGCAGCCTCAGGTGGCAGCCAGAGGCACAGGCCAGGGCTGCCTGGTTCAACTGTAGCACACCTGGAGCCAGCACCCGGCCCAGGGTCAGCCAGGCCCTGAGCTGGGCCCTGAAGGAGCCCCAGGACACACGTCGGGCTGCTGGACCCAGCCCTGGGCCTCCCGCTGCCGCCTTCACAGGTGTCAGCCCCATCCCTGTTCCACACACGTGGCCCCAAACAACAGTGACACCCACCACCCCTGGCCCTGGTCCCCAACCCTGCACACAGACCCGAGACCCACCCACCCATGCTGACACACACCCCACGCACGGCCCCAAGCCCAGCCCCACAAACCACCCCCAGCCCCCAACTTGAAAGACAAACCCGCACCGCAAACACCCACACACCCACCCCAGCCCACTCGCTTCCCCTACAAGCTCAGGTACGCTCACCCCAGTACCCCCAGGGGCGCCCCAGCCCCACACTCACCTCCCGGCGTGCAGCTCCGCACCAGGACGCCCTCGCTGTGGGTCAGCGGTGTCAGAGCGTGGTGCAGCAGCTCAGCCGGGAGCCCGGTGGCCTGCAGCAGGGCCTCCACAGCCACCTCCTGCAGGAGGGTGTGGGAAGGGAATGGCCAGCCAAGCCACAGGCCCTGCCAAACAAGAGGGGCCTCTGCCCCAAACACCCCTGCAGACCCCACCAGAAGGGAGGGCACAACCCTGCTGTGCTCCAGCACCCACCGCCGCGCCAGCTCCTACCTCAGCACTGTTGAAGCACAGCAGGATGTACATCTGCAGGGTGGACACGTGGAGGACGCAGTCTCCAAACTGCAGCTCGGCATGGCCCAGCCATGTCCACTGCAGCCGCCGAGGCTTCGAGCGCTCCCAGCCCAGCTGGCTCTGGCCTGCCAGAGACGGCATCAGCGCCAGGGCTGGGGCCAGCCCTGCTGGGCACCCCCAGCGCTCCCCAGCACTCCTGCTGCTGCTGGCTGAGCTGCTGGGGGGGCCTGGGCCCTGCAAGACCCCCTGCACACCCACAGCGGCCACACTCACTCTGCCTGCAGAAGGCAGCAAACTCATCCAGAGGGGACCTCAGGGCAGCTGAGAAAAACCTCCCAGGTTCATCCATGTAGCAGAATGGGGACACGGGCCAGCAGCGTGGGGACAGGGCCAGCACCTTCACCTCCGGCACATCCGCCACCGAGGCTGTCCCCAGCACCTGGACACAAGGGCAGCTCAGCACAGGCCCCAGGATCACTGTGAGGAACGTGGACAGCCTCCTGCTCTCCCCACCCCACCAGCATGCTCACCTCGTCCAGGCCCGTGTCCAGCTCCAGCAGCCACTTGTCCTGCTCCTGCAGCCGGAAGAGGTAAAACTGCTGCTGGAGCTCCTCTGACTCGGCCAAGTTCCTCAGCATCTCCTGGGGGAAGCGGCTGGGGAAGCACAGCCCAATCTGCTCCATGACAGCTCCTTCCAGCCAAGACGACCCTTGCGCCAGGAGCCGGTCCCCCAGGTAGTGCCTGCCACAGGCCACAGGGTCAGGTCAGGAGCCGGCCCAACCCCTGTGGCCACCAGCCACCCACCAGCAACATGGCCTCAGTCCTCTCTGTGCCAGGCTAGGCAGCACCCGTCTTCCTTCCCTGTCACCAGCAGGGAATGTGCCTCCACAGCCTGGCAGTACCCACGGGCCCTCACAGCCTTTCCCTCCCCACACCAGAGCTGGGGAAAGCAAGCGGGAGCATCACGGCCACTCCAGCCACACCAGGCCAGGCTCAGCCACAGCCCCAGTGCCACCTGCGCCTCCCTCGCCACACCACACCAGCCCTCTGGTGCCGTGGAGACATGGCACCCTCACCGGTAGAAGTGCTCAAAGGTGTGAGCAAGCTCCAGGCCACTGAAGACGACAAAGGGCTCCAGGATCTGCTGCAGCTGCTGCATTGGCCCCACGCTGCCCGCAGCCCCCTGCAGCTCCTGGATCTGCCTGTCCAGGTAGCGGGCAAACTGCTCGCTCACCTGCAGAGGAATAGGGCTGGTACAGAGGGGGCTCAGTGGGGGCCAAGGCCGGGCTGGGGAAATGTCCCTGGGAGGAGCAGCCAGGAAACCCTGGGGCTCTTGGGCAGGGGCCAAGGGTGCGCAGGCACCAGCCCAGGACAGGACACAAGCACCCACAGCTGGGTACCATCCAGGGCGGCCACAGGGCTCGGCTCCATGACCTGACTGTGGGGCTAAGACATCCCCCACCCGCAGCTCACCCAAGGCTGTGGGCCAGGGCAGCCTCCCCAGCCTGTGCCGGGGCTGGTGACACTGGGGCCCGGCACTGGTGCCGCGCTCCCTTGACTCACGTGCAGGGTGGCGAGGAAGGAGAGCTGCAGCAAAGCCCCCCCAAAGCCCTGGCCCAGGGCCAGCATGAAGGCGGCCTGCTGCCCAAAGAGCTCCTCTGTGGCCCCACGCAGGCGCTGGTACAGCCCACAGTATCGTTCCACGAAGTCTGGTGCCTCCCCTGCCACCTCCAGGAACCCCTGCACCTGTGGGAGGCAGCACGAGAGGGGTGAGCCCCACGGTGGGATACGTCTGTGCCCCGCGGGAACCTCCACAGCCCCACCCTTGCTCTGTCGACACCAGCTGCCCGTGTCCCAGCCAGGGGCCAGCTGGAGGCCCCGGTGCTGTCAGGGGCTGCTGAGCACTTGGGGTGAGGAGGGAGCAGAGCCCAAGGGCTGGGCAGGGCCTGCAGGGGCAGGACAGAAGTGCAGCAGCCACCCAGCAGAAATAAGTCGCCCAGCGCTGGACCCGTCTCCCAGCCTGGGCACAAGGGCCAGGCTGACATCTGAGCCCTGCCATGGGGGCAAGTGTGGCAGGGCTGTCCCCATACCCCTCCAGGCCCTGCAGAGGCCAGGTACAGCCCCGCACCCTCCCCACGCTCCCAGGGCACCACCAGGCCCTGCTCCGCACAACACCTGCCCGGCACACAGTCCCACGTGCCCTTTCTGGCCTCACAACTGGCTGTCCAAGCTCTACCTGCTGCTGCACCACGCCACGCCAGCACTGTGAAATGCCCCACAGGCTGCTCGACCCCTCCACCGCTGCCTTCGCAGCCCTGGCTGGCACCTCCTTGTTCTTCCTCTCCTGCCCGCCTGCCAAGAGACAGCCCTGGGCTCAGTGTGGCTCTGTGCACAGGCTCCACACAGCAACCACAGCAGCCTCCCCCTCTCCCCAAGGGGCAGAGGAGATACCGGGGAGGCATGGCTGCTGTGGGGGCACAGCCACCATTCTTCCCCAGCTCAGGAGCCACAGGGCCCTCCCCAGAGCTCCCAGGCAGATCCCCACAGCCACAGCCTGGCACTCGGGACCACTATCCCCCAGCTCCATGGGAGGGCAGCGCCTCACTCACCAGCTGCTCTCGCCTCCTCTGGCTCTGTGCTGCTGGGGTCCACGTGCACCAGGAGCTGGGTCAGGCGCCGCACGCGGGAACCAAAGACAGCACTGCGGCTGGTGGCGCGGCGGGGCAGCTCCACACTCTCCAGGTACTCCCTCAGCAGCCAGGCCAGGGCACTGATGCCATCGGGGTCTGCGAGGCCAACCAGACTCAGAGCGGGGTGCCTCAACCTGGGGCACAGTGTGGATGGGCCCGGGAGAGCACAGGGTACCTGGGCTGGTGATGCTCTGCACCAAGGGGCTCACCAGGGCCTCCCAGCACGTCCTGCCCAAGGCCTGGGCTGCCTCATCGTCAGGCAGGAAGCGGTCGGCAAAGCCCTGCTCGTGCCGCAGAGCCTGGTTCAGCCTGCAACAGCAGCTGGGCAGCACACAGTGGGGGACTGCAAGGTGGCCCTGGCCCTCTGGGACTGCTGCTGGCCAGGAGAAGCCAGAGCCTCTCCCTGTCCAGCTGGGACACCCAGCTGCTCCTCTCCTGGCCCTGCAGTCCCCTTGCGTGCTGCCAGCACCATCCCCCCAGGCCCTGGGACGCCAGGGACATGATGACGTAGTCAGGAGACAACTCACCTGCCAAAGAGCTGCAGTAGTCGTCCCCGGTCCTGGCAGATCTCCTGGCACCAGGCATGAGCCTGAACAGTGTAGGAGAGGAACGTTCGCCAGCACAGCTGCTCCCTGAAGACGGGCCAGAACGTGGGCTTGGGACCCAGCACCTCGATGCCACGCACACGTGTGTCAATGCCGCCCTACGGGAAAGTGTGACCCTTAGCTCCTCCAGCCTGTCCACGACACCCCACGCTGCCAGTTCCTGGCCTCCTGCTCCCCTACCTGCTGGCATCGCTTCACCCGGATCTGGATGACGGGCCAGAAGCGGGTCATGTTCTCCAGCAGGACCACTCTGCTGTCTGAAGGCAGGATGGTCACCTGCATGCAGACAGCGAGCTCTCAGCACGCCAGCCAGCGAGCACCAGCCACCCTGCGTGCTCCCCAGCCACCCCACATTACAGCCATGAGGTGTACCCCCAGCAGCCCTGATGCAGTCAAAGGGCACCCCCGGCAGGGCCCCATTTGTGGCTCACAGCCCCAGCACACCAGCCTGCTGCAGGCTGGGCTGCAGGGCTGCCCCTGCCCAGGTCTCCAGCTCCCATTGCCTACAGCCAGGAGGAGGCTCCCACAGCAGCTCCTGCTGGCCCCACCTCCCTATGGGCACCTCCAGGGCCCCATGGCCAGGACAACACCTTCATGGGGCACAGCAAGGACCAGCCCACTGCTCCCGTGGGGCCCCATGGCCAGAGCAGCCTGTGCTAAACTCACCGCGTTGAGCTCGGTTCTGATGGTGGTTGGGCTGTCACCCCCCAGCACCACGACACGGGCCGGCATGTAGCTGGAGTCCTCGCTGGCCACCAGCATGCTCATCTCCCTGCAGCGCAGCAAACACGCTGCTGCCAAGCTGTCCACACCTCCCTGCCCTGGCCCCTGCCAGCCCCACACACCGCTGCCCACATCCAGTAGCCCCCAGGATGGGGACCACTGGGGCAGGGCTCACACAGAGCCTCCAAAGTCCTCTCCTCCTCGTACAGCTGCTGGCCCTCCTGGCCCCAAGGCCTCCCAGCCCTCCCGGCCCAGCCCCACCTGACCAGCACCCCACACTGCATGTGGACAGTGATGAAGTGGGAGCCGGTGCTGCCGTTTGACTCCCAGTAGGTCTTGGGGTTCCTGTCTGTCAGCTTGCTGGCCCGGTGGGGGTTGGAGGAGACCTGCACCTTCTCCCAACACTTGTCCTCCTTCACCTCCACGCTGGAGCCTGTGGAGAGAGCACATGGAGCCTCCAGCCGCCCGGCCAGCACATACCAGGCACAGGGCTCCAGATCCCACTCCCTGCAGTCAGTCACCTCGGCACAGGTTGCGCAGAAAGACGTCAAAGAAGGGGATGCTGATGGGCTGCTGGCTCCGGCGGTGCTCCTCTATCTGCCCCAGCACCAGCTACGGGATGGGTGAGGCTCTTACCAGGGGCCCTGGGTCCTCCTCCCCTCGCCCACCGCAGGGCTGTGGCAGGCAGGGAGCAGGCGGCTGCCCCTCAGTGCCAGGGACGGCTGGATGCCGCAAGACTCAGAGGCCCAGTGCAGCCAGGCCTTCCCAGGCCCACCTGGATGCAGCCAGCCAAGATGCTGGTTGTCAGCTTCCTGCAGAGGCTGCTGTACTTCTCGCAGTCGGTCACCAGGTCGAGCAGGGCTGGTGCCTGTGACGGGGCTGTGCGGTGCTTGTCCAGGGCTTTGGCCAGAGCCTCACGAGAGCCCGCACGGCACATCACCACGGCGCAGTCCTTGCTGGCACTGGCCAGGCGGTGCAAGAAGCCCACAACCTCCTGCACCACCTGCTGAGTGGCAGCCATGAGTGGCCAGGCTGGCACCAGGAGCCCTCCGGCCCCAGCAGCGGGTGCTGCAGGGCTCCATCCCCCCCACCCCGACACTGCAGCGGGGCCCGCCAGAGCCCAGCCGAGTATGGCACTGGGCACACTGGTCACAAGGATGTGGCCGTGGCCATGGCCAGGATGGCCACTGCCCACCTCTCCCAGTGCGTTGGCCATGACACACTGGGCTGTGGCAGGCAGGGACCTGCTTCACCGACACCGGGCCCAGTCGACACACAGCACAGCCACCAAAGCTGTCCCTGCCTGCCGGGAGTCCCGCAGCCTCCCTACCTCCCCATCGCTGCTGTGCGCACTCAGGGAGAACAAACAGGGCTCCACACACTCGTGCCAAGGCAGCACATCCTCCTGGTAACCCTCCAGGAACTTGTTCAGGATCCTGAGTGACAGAGGGAGCCAACTCAAGCTGGGGCACAGACAGCAGTGCCAGGGGCAGCCCTGCTCCCTACCCCACTGACAAAGCCAGCACTCCACAGGGACTGGGAGCCAAGGCTCCCCAGGCACCTCGGACACCACACCAGCACCCAGGCATCTGCTGCACTGCCCCAGCATGTCCCAAACAGCATCCAGACATGTGGTGCTCTGTCACCACATGGCCCTGTGCCCCAGGACACCCCAACCAGCACCTGCGGATGCGCTGAGGTGCACCTACCCCTGCCCCCACTGAAGAGGAACAGCCCCACCAGCACCAACAAACATGCTGTGTCCCCCAAACATCACCACCAGCACTCGCTGCAGAGGCCCCAGACCCCCCAGATTCCCCAGGACCCACCTGAGGATGCTCAAGCTCATGGCCTTCTCTGTCCCCAGCAGCTTCAAGCTGCGCAGCAGCAACCTGAAGCACCCGTGGTCCTGCAGCAGCTGGGCTGCCTCACCAGAGGGGACGGGGCCTTCGGCACAGAGCTGCCGCTCCAGGACCACCACCACCTCCTTGGACAAGGTGCTGTTGTCCCCCAGGCTGCCCAGCAGTGTCTGCACGTCCCCCAGGCCCAGTGGCACCTCTCTGCCTGCGAGGACAGGGACATACAGGCCTGGCCCAGGCACTCACAGGAGCCATGCCATAGGGTGCTCTGCCCCACAGGCGAGGCAAGCCGTGCCCGCTGCGTCCTGGGGCACGGAAGGGCTGTGGGGGCATGGTACCTGCCATCTCCAGGCGCAGAGGCAGCCGGTGCTCTGCCAAGCGGTTGATGGCACTGAGGGCCAGCATAGCCTGAGGGCAGCCGGTGCTCTGCCTGTCCCACCAGCAGCTCTGCAGCACCGTGTGGAGGTCACAGCTCAACAGCTGCTCTGCCAGGCCCCGGTGGCCATCGATCAGCATGTTCACCACCAGCAACCCATTCTGCACGCCTGAGGAGCCCCTGCAGGGACAGAGCCATGCAGGTGCCTTCCTCTCCCCAGCACGGAGCCTCCCCTGCACCCACAAGCCACCTGCCTGCCTTGCCCGACTCCCAGCACAGAGGGTCCCCCCACCCCCAGCCACTGTCCTTGCTCTGTCCCTACCCTGGCACTCTCTGCATGGTGCTCACGGCAGCAGGGATGGCACTCAGCAGGCTTGCCGAGCCCTCGCTGGAAGCAGAGCCAATGCTGGCAAAGATCTCTCGCATCATCTGCGCATCAGCCTGGTTCAGGGGCAAGATCTTCCCACTGGCACCTCCTGGCTCGCCGGCCACAGCTCCCACCAGCACCTTCAGGGCCTGCAAGGCCCAAGCAACCAGGAGGGCAGTGGGCATCTCCGCCACACCTGGGCAAGCCACTGCCCTGCCTGCCCGCCTCCAGCATACCCTCCGCCACACTCACTGCCAGGCCGGCCTGCTGCACCAGGGCGGAGGAGGCGTGCTGCTGCATGCTGGCCAGCACGGCACACACACCGCCCTCTGTGGCAAATGCCACGCGCCAGTCGTATTTCACCATCAGCATGGCCAGCAGCCGCAGCGTCACCACCACCAGGGCCTTCTCTGCCACCTCAGTGCTCAGCAGCTCCACCACCACCTTCACCAGCTTCTCCCTGCACAGGAAAGGACACCTCAGGAGCAGCTGCCTGGCACTGCTGCTGGCACAACAGCACCCCGGGCTCTGCCAGCCACCTTCTCCCTGCCCACACGGCTCTACCGCAGCTGGGTCAGCCCCAGGAATCAGACTGCCTGGGACAAAAGGATGCAAGATCCACCTCTCTTCTTGCCGAGCACACAGGGACATACCGGCCTTCACACTCCCACTGCCACCTCCCGCACTCCCACCTCCAGCACTGGCCCCCATCCTGCCAACACAGCCCTCCCCAGCCAGCAGGACGGGTGTGCAGCACACCATGGCTCACCCAACACTCCTGGTCCCCAGCCCAGCCTGGACTTTGCCGACTCGCAGCTCGGGCTCAGGCTCCTCCTCCAGGATCTTCATGATATGCTTGAGCCCGGCTAAGCACAGCCCCAGCTCTGAGCTGCTGCTCTGGATCACGTCCACCACGGCTGCCATCTTGGCCAGTGAGCCCCTCTCGCTCGCCTCATCGGAGCTGCCCAGCACTGGCGGGAGGGAGGCAGAGACATGGACGTCAGGGCAGCAGTGACGCCCCAGTAGCTCCCATAGCACTGAGCACCCACAGACCCAGCACCCACAGGCTCCCCCCTCCCCAGGCAACCTCCAGGTGCCGTACCTCCCATGCCCTGCCCAGAGCCTTCCTCCGCCAGGGCAATGAGCCACCTCCAGCTCCATGTGGGTGCCCCAGCACATCGCAGGCCATTACCTCTGATCTGCTCCTCTGGCACCTCTGGGAAGAACAGCCCTTCCCTCTCAAGGAGCTCACTGAACAGCTGGGAATCCGACTTTGCCACCGCAGTGAGCGCTTGGGGTGGCACTGTGGATGTGGAAAGCTCTTCCTTTGCTGCCTTGGCCACTGTGGTTTCAGGGCCATTGCTCCTGCAGCCAGCACCCTCCAAGGACACTGCAGTGCTCACCCTGCCTTCCTGCTCAGCTCTCCTACCAAGGAAGTATTTGGCGTAGATGTGGGATCCACGCAGGTTACGCTGGGTGCTGCCCTGGCACCGCTTCTCCAAGACCTGCAGCACCTTCTGGGCCAGATCCGCAGGTACCGATAGCTGGATCAGGGCTTCTTCATCCACCTTTGACAGCTGGACAGACGAGGCCAAGTTCATCCTCATGCACTCACCACCCCATGCCCCTCGTGACAACCAGTGCCAGAACAGACAGAAAGGCTGCACCACCAGGGGCCTCCAGGACCACTCCCCAGTGCCACCCTCCCCTGGCTGTCCCCAACCCAACCACCACCAGCCCAGACCTCCCACCTGCACTCACCACCCAACCGCAAACAGCAGAATCACCCCATAGGCTTGCCTTGCCTACCCAAACCTCCCTGGACACTGTCCTCTTCCAGGGTCACGGGAGGCGGCATTTTCTCTCATCTCTCCTCACCCCTTTGCTGTGCCCAGCTTCCCACACATCCACCATCCCCCACTTATCCATTTCAGTCCCATTTCTGCCCCATTCAGGCTGTCCCTGCACTGCTCATGCTTGTTGTCTCCTCCTCTGGGATCAGTTGTTTCCCTCATGTTCTCCCTCCCTCCCGTTTGCCCACCGCAGGCTCTGCCCCACACCTGCTCCTCCTGGTCCTGCTGGATGAGACAGGTGATCTCCTTCTGCCCTTGTGCTTCCAGCTTCTTCACGAAGAAGAGCAGCTCCCACCACTCGGCACGGCTCAGGGCCTCTGAAGCCTTGGACGGCTGCTCCCCCAGGTATGGCAGGGAGTACAGCCCCCCAAAGGGCTTGCAGAAAAATGGCTGTGCAACTGCAGGAAAGCAGAGCAAGGAAGGGCACTGTCAGCTCTGCCAACTTCCCCATCCTCTGCTGGACACCCCGTGCTCCTCAGGGAAAGGGCTCATGCAGAACATCTGGGCAGAAGAGATCCCCATTGTCCCAGAGCCTGCTGTGGTAAAGGGAGGTGACAGGAAGGCAGTGAGAGAGTGGGAACGAGCTGGGAGGAGACCCTAGAAGCTGTAGAGATGGGGATGAACATCTTCACTTGAACCTCTTTGGGCTGTAGAACGTTAAAAGCACAAGCTCAAAACGGGCACCTCTAGTTCACTGGTCTCCCAGCCTGTTCCCACAGTGCCTGGAGCAGCCAGGGCAACGCACTGGGACACCCACCACCTGCAGAATCCAGTGTGCAGCTGCAGAAGAGCTGCAAAGAAAAGCTGCAGGCCCAGCTGACAGGCTGCTTACCTCCTGCCAGCTTGTAGTTGTGTGTCAGGGCAGACATCTTTTCCTGGCCCTCATGCTCCTCTTGTCCCACAGGGCCAATGATCTCCACCATGTGCCAGTGAACCCAGTACGTACAGCCCAGGGCTTGCCAGTGCACCTGAATCATAGAATCATAGAATGATTTAGGCTGGAAGGAACCTCTAAGATCATCTAGTTCCAACACCCTTGCCATGGGCAGGAACGTCTTCCACTAGACCAGGTTGCTCAAAGCTCTGTACAACCTGGCCCTGAATACTTCCAGACATTGGGCATCCACAGCTTCTCTGGGCAACCTGTTCCAGTGCCTCACCACTCTCATGGTGAAGAATTTCTTTCTTATAGCTAACATAAATCTACCCTCAATCCATTTATAGCCGTTAGCCCTTGTCCCATCACTACATGCCCTTGTAAAAAGGCCCTCTCCAGCTTTCCTGTAGGCCTGCTTTGGGTACTGAAAGGCTGCAATAAGGTCTCCCCGGAGTATTCTCTTCTCCTGGCTGAACAGCACCAACTTTCTTAGCCTGTCTTCTACTCTAATACTTCTCTAATACAAATATATATGTTTACCAAGAGGCAGCTATCCATTATGATGAACAGTAAATTTATGTATTTATTTATATAATTCCGAGGAGAAGAGCTCAACACACACCAGCTGAGGGAAAGCAAACCCAACCCTGCTGTTCCCACACAAGGCTGTGTGTTTCCAACAGCACAACAGAGCAGAGAGGGCCCGTGACAGCCCCTGCCTCCCAGCAGAGGTACCTGCACTGGTGGCATGCCGTCGTTGCTTTGGCGAAAGTCACCCTCGTCACCTGCGCTGACCTGCTCATAGTCCTCCAGCATCCGCACCCGCATGCCACGCACCAGTGTTGCCTGCATGTATTCCACATAGCTGCTGCGGCTTGGGAAGGCTGAGCGTGTCTTGAAGATGCTGAGGGGCTCTTTTGGTGAGGGAGTGAAGGCTGCTTGAGCAGTGGTGCAGGATGTGGCCCCATGCTGGAAGATGGAACGGGTGGTGCGAGGCTGCAGCTCCTGTCCAGGTAGCGGCTCTGGCTTGTGGCTGTGGTCCCAGCCCATCACGTGCGCCAGCTCCAAGATGAGGTTTGCCATGGCCATGCTGAACTCAAACTCCTGCTTTACTCGGCTCCTCTCCTCAGGGAGCAGGCTGGGCACAGTGCAGTCCTGCTGCTGCCCTCCCTGCTCCACATCACCGCTGAGCTTGTCCAGGAGAGAAGTGACACACAGGTAGCGTTTCACCAGGACAAACAGCAGCTTCCCAGGGATCTGCAACAAGCACAGCTGTCAGACTCCAGCCTGCAGAGTGCCTCCAGCCCCCACATCATCTCCCGGCCCAGAGACATGGCTCTCCTCCTGCCTCCCCACCACCCCCCAGCCTCGAGCCAGGCCCAGATCCTGTGCCAGCTCTCCCTATACCCAGTCCTGCTCAGCTGCCCACTGACAACTGCGCTCCTGCCCAAACAAGGACCCCAGCTCTGGCCACCCACTCTCACTCCTCCTGACCCCTGAAGCCCACAGGCCCCAGGCTGGCAGGGCCTGCTGCTACCTGGGGAATGTGAATCCCCTCAAAGGACATGTGGTGTTCTTCAGAAGATGTTGTCTCAGCAAACAGCTCCAGCAAGGTGTAGCGACTGTCGAAGTCCATGTGCTGCTCAATGCCATCCTGCTGGCTCAGGGACAGCAAGACATAGGCCCAGCTTCCTGCAACAAGAGAAACCCTTCAGGCTCCTAAAGATAACCCTTATCCCCACTTCGTTGAATGAGACAGACTCACAGGCAAGGAACAGCTTCGCTGCTCAGTGTAACCCAGAACCATGTTCTGTCCTTTAACCTGGATTGGCAACATTTTGCTCTACTGAATATCACTGCATTTTTTTCCACCCTTAATGCTGCAAGATTCCCCCGAAGCAGCCACCCCAAATAATTGACTCCAGAATAGGGTTCCAGAGAAGAAAAAAAGTGAAGTTTTAATCCAACTCAGCCTCCCATCTGCCCCACTGCACAGCCTCATGAACTTGGACACTAGGATGGGGAAAGCCAGACCTCTTGTGGGACACACCACCACCAGCACCCTTCCAGGTGTACCCAAGCCTCATCGGGCACTTCCAGGCCACAGCCCATCCTCTCAAACGAGAAGATGGGGTGAGGACCAGTGCTCTACCCACCGAGGCTCTGCTAAGCCCCTCAGCACAAGTCTTCATCGTAAGGGTATGTGGAAGGAGACTGTCTGCTCCTTTAAGTGCGTCTGGTCAAGGACCTTTTCACTGTAAAAAGGGAAGCCATAAACAAGAACACAAAGGATCACAAACCTGACTGACAAACACTAGTAGAAACAGTGAGGAGAAACAAATCTGGTCAGTCACACTAATTGGTAAGGACATTTGGAGTGTGAGAATTATTATTTTTCAGTAAAATTATCTGGCTAAGGACCTTGTCAAATCAGGATGATAAGGAAAGGAAGGGACACAAACACATATAGACATAAAACCTGAAGACATAATCAGAAACAAACCTAGTCAGCTGCATTAATTGATGGACTATGAAGAAACTGCAGGCAAACTGGCACCTTGCAACTGATAAAGATGTAACCCTGGGGGTCCAGGATGTTGGAGGTTGCTTGGTGGAACTGTGTCAACCCATGGGGCACTGTGCCTGGGAAGGAAACTTGCAAGGAACACTGAGGGGTTGCTCAGAAAGGGGTATAAAAGTGGCCAGTTGTGTAAACTACGGCTGGTCAGTGCTCGTCTGAGCCCTGCATCTGATTGCTGCCATTTGTCTTACTTTCTTACATCTTCTCAGTAAATCTTTTTTCTCTCTCTCTATGCCACGTGTGTATGCTGCAAGGACTAAATGCAAGCTACTGGAGAGACCTGCGTGTGCATGAGTGGAAACTGGTGCCAGCAACTGGAGCCTGACTGGGGGTATGTAAGCCATGTGGCCTGTGGTGTTCATGACCAGAGCGACTGAGGGTCTTGGAATCAGCAGTTGGAGGCACCATCGCCCTCTTGATCTGAGGAGGGTCCCACAGACTTTGAGCCTGGAGTGCCAGCTACTGGGGAGACTGGCATAGAGGGGACTGGGTGCCAGTTACTGGAGTCAGACTGGGGGTGTAGGCACCCATGGTCTGTGGTGCCAGCTACTGGACTGAGTAGGAGAGTCCCAGTGCTGGCAACTGGAGAAGGTGTGGTCCTTGGCCATCAGCCACTGGGAAGGGAAACACACATGTCCCAAAAAACAGCTGCTGGGAGGAAGTGAGGAGCTCAGTGCCAGCAGCTGAAGCAGGACTGCAGTGCATGCTCCTGGCAGGGTGAGGACGAGCATCTGTATCTTCCCAGATCCTGCTGTGCACGGGGTGCGCATGTAATTTGTGAGCAAAACTTCACACTAGACAAGCTGACAAGTAAGAGGCCCTGGTCCAGGCCAGGATATGAAGTGGGTAGTGGTCTGTGCTGGAAGTCCAAAGGGACTTGTGAACAGGGACTGCATGAGGGACAAGAGTCTGAGTGCTACCTGTTTGCTAGGGAGCAGCCAGTGCCCTTGCCCCTGGGGTGGGTGATGGGGCTCAGATCCAGACAGGGGTGCTGGGCAGACAGAGGGGTGATGCTGGTACTCAAGGGATCCATGAATGTGTGTGTGCTTGTGAACCTGGAGAGTGCTGTGTGTGCTGGCACAAGTGACTTTCTGTCTCTGCCAGGTGAAGAGGAGGAGGGGACTCAGCTGTCTGTGCTTGTGTTTGTGTGAGTCCCATAGCTATGTGCTGTTGAAGGCAGCACCTTGTCTGTGGCTGTGTGTGTCTGTGTGTCTCTGGGATGGGTGCTCAGCTTTGCTACTGGTTGAACCTGCAAACAGGAAAGTGGCAGCTGCGTCTCTCAGACTGAGGGACCCCAGATCCCCAGGCTGCACTCCAGTGGTTGGGCAAGAGAGGTGCTGGGCCTGCTGGAGGAGACAGCTACCCCTAACATCCCTTAACACTCCTAACGGTTACTCAGCACCCCAGCTCAGGAATCTGTTGGGGAAAAGAGCTCCCAAGTCTCAGAGCACCCCAGACAACTATGACCAAGAAGCCACTTGGAAACTCCAGTCTGATTCTTCCCCTTTTGCCAACAAGCCCCGAGACACACTGCTTCCCAAGCAGCCCACATCTGCAAAAGGACTGGCACCCCTCAGCTGCCCAGCAGCACCTCCTCAGTGGCACTGAGCACTAGCAGCCCTCACCTGCATCATGCGAAGCCAGGGCCCTCAGCATCTTGCCGGCACTGTGGCGGATTTGCTTCTCCTTGTGGCACAGCATCTTCATCAGCAAGTCCAGGGCTCCCGTCTCCTTGAAGGCACCCGCCAGCGAGCCAATGCTGGCATACGCGCTCAGGATGTGGATGGTGTTGAGGATGAAGGACTCGGGGGCCCCGCTCTCGCCCATCTGCCGCCCGGCTCGCCGCACCAGGCTCCTGACATCAGCCTTCATCTCCAGCAACGAGGCTTCATCCAGTGGGACATCTGCAGCAAATGGGCTGGCTGCCTTCTCCTCTTTCACCCACTGCCCTTCCAGCTTCCTCTTGCCCAGCAGCGTCGGGCAGCTGGCACAGACCTCTTCTGCAGACATCCACATGGAGATGTCCTCTGGCTTGGTGTCTGCACAGGAGGCACCGTCGCCTCCCACTGCTCTCTCTTCCAAGCTGACAACACTCCACTGGATCAGGTACTCGGGCTGGCCGTCATGGCCCCGCCGCTGCCGGAGCAGCTCCTGTGGGTAGGCCTGCAGTTTGGGTCCCAGGTGCACAAGCAGGTTGCCATTGTGCCTCTCATTCACCATGGCAGGAAAAGTGCCTGCAGAGACAGAGGGGAAGCAGGAGCTGCGGAGAGGTAGCTGAGGCACAGGCTTTCCTATGGCTATAAATCTATGATCCTGTGGGTCATAGTGCTTGTAAAGTGGCAGTGTAAGAGAAATAAAACGTGTTATTGTACTGGCTGTGCTCAAGGTCAATGCTCTAAGCCTCTAACACAAGAGAGCTAACGAATGAGATGCAGCTCACTTTCTCCTTGGAAAATAGATACATGCAGCAACAAGACAACAGGGCAGGATGTCGCGAGCTTTTAACTGTTGAACAGCCTGCGGGCACAGCAGGAACACTGGCAGCAGTGCTCGAGGAGGGCAGGTCTTCCCAGGAAACTCAGCAGTAAAGCCTGGCTGTGTGCTGACAAAGCCCTCCAAGCAAGGGCTTGTTCTGGAGGGCTCCGCTGCACATCGCCCCGCCGGGACACCTCACACGCCAGCACCAGGCCGTGCCCCGGCTCCCAGGACACTCACGCCGGAGACGGGCTGCAAGGCCCCACAACCACCGGGGAGCGGCCTTGCGAGTGCAGCTCCCGCTGGGGGCAGAGATAAAGCTCCTTCTCAGCGTAGGCCACGCGAGAGCTCCCAGGGCACAAGAAGCGTCCGGCCTTGCCCGGTCCGGCGCGGCCCAGCCCGGCTGCCACAGCCCCTCCCCGGCCTCGTCCGCGGGCCGGGCTGCCTCACCTCGGGGCTCCGGTACCGGGGACTCCCACAGGGCTTCCTAAACAGGAAAGGGCTGGGATCTCCCCAGGACAGCTGCGCTGGAGGCGCGGGCCCAGCCCGGCCCGTCCCCGTCCCGCCGCTCTCCGCCGCAGGACCGGGCCGCTTCTCGCTACCTCCGGCACTACTCCCCGGTGGGCGGGCGGGCGCGCATGCGCAGGAGCCCGTCCGAACGGGAGCCGCGCGGGGCCAAACGCGGCCCGGGAGGGGGCGCGCGGGACCCGGGACAGCGGGGGCTGGGGCAGTTCAGGACCAGGGGAGCCGCACGGGGCTGGGGGCACTGGGAGAGCTGAAGGCACTGGGAGAGCTGGGGGCTGCGTGAGGCGTGGCGGTGGCTTGGGGGACAGCGGGCTTGGCCAGTGTGGGACAGGAAGTGCAGGGGAGCCGGTGGCAGAAGGGGCTGGGGGTCAGCAAGGGCATTACCGAGGCTGGGAGGTGCTGAACTCTGTGCTCCCCAGCTACACAGCAGGTCACTCTGGCTGGCAGCCCCCTTCCTGCCTTACCACAGGGCTGCCCACTTGCCTCCAATGCTCCACAAGCTGAGGTCAGGGACAGAGCTCAGCTGTCCCAGTCAGGCTTGGCTCAATTGTACAGAGCTCTGTTTGACCCTATCAGGACACCCATCCCCTCCAAACTAAAGCCAAGGCAGCCCAGAGCCCTGCAATCATCTCTCCTAGCAGCCAGAGTCCCACCAGGGGCTGAACACAGCCAAATACATCTCACAGGTAAAGCACCCCGAGGCCCCATACAGAGAAGGCAGCAGCAACATGACAGCAGTGGCATGGAGTATGCTTTATTGACCCTCAGCATCACTCTTGTGCTGTAACCCGTGGCAGATTGACGTAGCTCTTCATGGGTGGGAGAGGCTTGATCTTGCGCCCAGCCCAGCCACCCTTGCGATGCCACAAGCCTGTGTGCGGGCGCTTGCCCAGCCAGCGGTTCCGGCCCGCCTTCCCGATCACCCGCTTGTTGTGGTCGACATTGGACACACGGCCCACCGTGGCCACACAAGTGTCCAGCACCTAGGGTACAAAGAAGAGCTGCAGGCCTCCTTGGGGATGCATGGCCATGTGCTCTGTCAGCCAGGTCAGGGACAGCATGGCTTCTCTACCTGCATATGCCTCTTGGAGGGCAGCTGCACGATGGCAGTCCCATTCACTTTCCTCAGCAGCACCCCACAAGTCCCTGCAGCAGACAAGGGCAGAGTCAGCAGCTGCCCCAAGCAGCAGGACAAAGTATCCCTCCCTGTGATGAGCACACCCCCATGCTGGGAACTCCCCAAAGCCCCCACCATTGCCCTTCGTGCAGCACTTCTTCCTGAAGACAAGACTCCAAGGCATCACCAGGAAGCAATGGGACAGAAGTGCCACCCCCTCTGTGGAGGGCTGTTTTACATCTTCATGCAGGGAGACAAGAGGACAGCAACTCCCTGTCACTGGCCACTCAGAGCTGTGCTTCCTTGCCCTCCTCTCCATCTGCGCTAAGCCAAACCTGGCTACAGATGGTGGATCCCCTACCCAGAAACTCACCAGCTGCCCGGATGTACTGTGCTCCCTTCCCAGGGTGGCTCTCCAGGTTGCAGATCAGTGTGCCCACAGGCAGAGCCCCCAGTGGATAGGCATCCCCTTCATTGGCTGACACTGGAAGACAGAGGCTGATAATCTGGGCAGGGAGCAGCCAACGAGCCCCTGGCAGGGTCGTCAGGGTCGCCCCTTGCCCCTGCATGCACCTGCCATCCTGCCGATGTGAGAGGAGTTCTTGATGATGTCCCCTGGCTGCATGTTCTCCGTGGCAATGATCCAGCGCTTACGGTTGCCACCGGCCACCAGGGCAATGTCAGCTGACCTGCACAGGGAACCCAGGGTGGGCAGGGCTCACCTCGGGGACAACCGCGGGGCCCGGGGCCGAGCCTGCACCCCCCACTTGCCTGCAAGGGTCGTATCGGACACTGATGACCTTCTCAGAGAAAGGCTCCTGCGGGGCCCCCTCCTCGTAGCGCAGCCGCTGGAAGTCGATCATACGGTACCGCCGCTTGTGTCCCCCGCCGATCCCCCGTACCCGGATGCGGCCTGCGGGACAGGGGAGCGGCTGCAGGCAGGTGCACACCCATCCTGCCGGCCCCAGGCGCCCGCCGCGGAGCCCTGCCCGCTCCCGGTCACTCGCCTACCTGTGTGGTCGCGGCCGCCCGTCTTCTTCATGCCCACGGGCCGCACCGTGTACTTCACCCGGCACTTCCACATGGGGTCGATGGTGCAGCGCGGCGCCGAGCCGCTTAGCCCGCGGCGGACAGCCGCCAGCGCCCCCGCCGGCAGGCAGGGCGGGGGGCCGGGCGGGGGGGCAAGAGGCAGGGCAGGGAGCCGGGCGCGACGCGGCGCGGCGGACAGCAGGAGCGCCCCGAAGGCTCGGCACAACCCCGCCGCCATCACCCCCGCCGCCATCGCGCCTGCGCCGCGGGGCGGGGACTCCGGCGGAAGGGGCGGGCGGCAGCGGGGCGGGGCCACACCGCCAGAGACCGGCGGTGCTGCCGGGAGGTGGCGCGCGCCAGCCGGCGGGACCGGGCCGGCGGCCATGTTGGATTTAAAGGGGCTGTGCCACTGAGGGGGCGGGTGGTGCCGGGCTCGGTTCCTGCCCCGCCCTACCCGCAGCGCCGCATAGGGACTGCGACTGCAACCGGGACAGCGATTGCGCTGCGGTGGCCATCGGGACCGAGCGCTAAGCAGGTTGAGCGGGCGGGGGCACCGAGTGGGGTTGTGGCGCCTGGGGTTCGGTCGTTCCCCTGGCCGCCGCGGGCAGGCGGCACGCTTGGTCTCCCCGTCTTGGGGGCCTGCCACCTCCCCGACCGACCGACCGACCGGGACCCGTGGGGAGGGTGACCGCCCGCCTCGGGACGGCTCCGGGAAGCCCCCACTCGGTGGCGAGAACACAGCAGCGGATGGCGGGGGAGGGGGGTGTGGGGGGTGGGGCGCGGGGCCCGAGCGGCACCGGCCGTCCCTGCGCGGCCTCCCCGGGGCGGCCGGGGGCGGAGCCCCGCCGCGGGCAGCGGGAGTGAGGTGAGGGCCCCACGGGGGAGCCCCCGTCACGGGGTAGGGCCCGTGACCGTCGTGGCTCGGGAGCGGCAGCGCACCCTGCCCGCCGGGGAAGTGGGGGCGAGGGGCAGCGCCCGGCCTGGGACCGTCGTACCCCAGCGCCGGCGAGGTCGGCGATAAGACGCGCTGCTTCTGCGGACTTTGGAGCCAGTGGGGTGTGCCCGCGGGCGGCGGGACCCAGCCCGCTCCGGCTGCAGGGCGAGCAACCGGTACGGGGGGCCCTGCCGGCCCCCGCCCTCCTGAGGCAGCGCCGGTCCTCGGTGCTCCCAGCCGCCTGCGCTCCTGCGCGCCGCGCAGGGTCGGCTGGCGGAGGTCGGGAGCCCCGGAGGGAGGCGTGTGTGTGTGACAACGGTGGCACAGCCCGAGGGTCCCAGTCATAGCTGTTTCCAGGGTGCTGTGCGCACTGCGGGATTCACTGCTCTATAATTAGGCTGTGTCTTCACTGCCAGGAATAGATTTCAGTGTAAGATAAATAATATATGTTTGCGCTCCTGCTATGTAGCTTACGTGAATTTTTTTAAACTGTGCTGTAGTTGTGTGTACTAGTGCTGTAGCCAGGTTTGTCCTCCTGAACTAGGGAAGGGAGAACACTAAGATGCTTTAGTGAAGAAGTGTGTATTGTGAGATGAGGCAGGAGATAGCCTGTGCGTCAATGTGGCTGGGCTTCCTAGAACACCTGAAGCCCTTCTAGCTCTAAGGGAACCTGTGGGGAGGGGACAGGGGACAGGAATCCTGATGAAGCACTGTCTCATGCAGATGTAGGTAGCTGGGGACTGTGTGTCTCCAAAGGCTCATGAAATATTGTAGAGAGCATTGTGAAGGTCACGTCTTACCATGGATGGGATGGTCGTAGCAACAAGCCACTGGATGTGTTGGACACTGTGGTGCTCTGGCATTTGTCCTCTGCATAAAGCATCTAGAGGCTGAATGAAGGCTTCCAGGGGATGCCTGGCCCAGCTCTGCACCATGTGGTGCTGGTACAGTGGGACTCCCAGCGATCTTGTCCTCTGTCTGGCCACTTCTGCAGGCACAGCGGTAGCCATTGCACAGCTGGAAGGTTCTCTGCAGCTCCACTTGCTTGGCTTTTAGGGCCTGAAATGGCATCAGCAGTGCGGACACAGGTGAGAGTAGTACCAAATGGGATGTAAAACCTTTCGTGGAAAGATCGAGTGTAGGACAGAGTAGATCTAGCTGGGTGTAGGGATATTACTCTGGCTGTCTGAGCCTGATGGTAGAGTAGAGCCCTTGGGCAGCAAGCGGTGGCATTGTGGGGGCTCAGCTCTGCTCCTTGGTGCTCCTGTGGGTCCCCGAGAAGGGAACCTTGGGCTTGATGTGCATGGTGCTTTCTGCACTCACTGGAGAGTGTCCAACTGTCCTGTTTCTGGAGCCTGGCTGCATCTTCTCCCCTCCCCCTGCTGCAGTGTGGTTGGCTGCCGAGCGCCTGGTGCCTGCGCTGCTGCTAGAACCAGAGGGCAGCGCGGCAGATGCTGTGGGAGCCGTGCATTGCCGTGGCCTGCGCTTCTCCCTGGTGCTGGGGCCTCCGGGAGTGCCAGAGCTGGATGAGCCACTGTAGGCAGCCAGGTACCACTCCTCTGCGGTGTAGGGTGGGGGAGGATTCTCGTGCAGTGACTGAGCCAGGCAGAGTGCCCAGCTGTCCTGTAACAAAGGGCTGCTTTGGAGTACAATTTCAGGTAGAGCTGATGAAAACTTTTCTCCTTGGGAAGCTTGCAGTTAGCCAGGTGGGCAGAGAATTTCTCTGTGGTGGTACTGAGGAGGGATGAAGGGATTTCTTTGGCTTGCTTGTCCCAAGGATATGCAGCGGGCGTGCCTCCTGCTGCCAGACAAAGATGGAGAAATGATGACGGAGGCAGCTCCTAGCATACAGCAATGGCTCTCAAACTTTCAGAGCCTTGTTTCCTCCTAAACCTTCCTCCCATTATTAAACTGCTTACTAAGCTGTTCTAGAGATGCACACTACCAAAGGCAGGGGGGTGGAGGGGCGATTGCTGGTAAACCGAGTGTTCGAGATTGCGGCTGGGAGGAGGTGTCTGGGGGATGGTGTTGCAGCAGAGTGCTCTGGCCAGGCAGCCAGGAGAAATTTGCACAATGATAGGAGGCAGCAGCATGTTACCAGCAACCACTGGCTTCTCTGTGCCTTGCATAGCTGGCATTTGGCACTCCCCTGTGGCTCCATGCCAGGGTCTCCTGTTGGTCTCCGGTCTCCAGTGCCACTTTGGAGACGTGGAAAACACCTACCTGCCCCCCCGCCCCGCCGAGGGGAAGGAGGTTGGTGTTCAGCACACAGCTAGTCAAAGATCTGGCCAGCTCAGACACAGGTTAAATAAACATGGCTGAGCTTTGCTGTAATTGGCAGAAAGAAAAGGAAGCCTGTGTTCTTTCATCTGCTGTTTTGGAGGAATATCCAGGTAGGAAGAGCAACATTAACCCTAAATACCAAAATAGCTCTTAGGGCACAAAGGACACCTGGCAAGATTTTTGGCCTTGGCAGAGCTGCTGGATGAAGGCTTGATTTGCTAGGAAGGAACTGTTTAGCTCCTCAGAGAACTCCAGCTGGTTGGAAGAGCCAGAGATAAAACAGATCCTTTGCTTATTATGCAGGTAGAGCTTTGTCTCTGTGAATTTGTCTGCCTTGTTACAATTTACAAGACCTGTTTCCTTCTGGAAATAATAGCTCAGTCTTGCAGCCTGTAGTCAGCTGGCCTCTGCAGCTGCCCAGGTACACTGTGGAGGGAGTGTGGTGCCTTTGGGCTATGGAGTGTCTCCAGAGCACTTGCTGGTCCCAGCTCCATCCTAGCCATCTCCTGTGCTCCTGAGGCACATCTAGTGCATAGCCCTCAGTTTAGACAGATGCCTGCAGAGGCACTGGCTCCTGGGAATTATTCTGCCTGCTTTAATACTGCTTCGTGCTGTCAGGGCAAGGTAATGGCTCTCACTCTGTCTTTTATAGGGTGAGACCTCCAATCAGATTCCGAAGCTAGGAAGAGATGCTTGTCCTGGCTTCGTTCCAGCTGCTTAGCTCTTGTCTCTGCTAGCCTGGAAACAGGTTTTAATGGTGTTCCACTGTAGTCCCAGGCACAGCAGATGCAGAATGGATTTGGTGAGCTGCTGCAGACGTGAGCAAGAGTTTAAAAACAAGGTCTTATCAACTGATCTAGAGGTGCTAGCTGGTGGGGCTGGTGTTGACTGCTGTTCCTGTTCGAATGGCTTGCTGAAAGGTGCATGTTTCCCTGGCCAACTGGGGTTGTAAACAGCATGAACTGCAGTAAGGAGCAATATGGCTTTCTGCTAATGGCACATGTTAGTGCAGTTTTGTGGGTTTTTTGGTTGTGTTTTTTTGTTGTTGGTTGTTTTTTTTTAAACACTTCTTGTCTCCAATGTCTGTGTTCTTTGATTGCTAATGAATGGAGTCTTTTCTGGTCTTGAAAGGAATGAGTGATCTGATACAAAGCCAACCAGACCATCTCCTCTGTCTTCTTCAGAGCACATATGCTTACTGAAATTGGATTGTGCTTTGGTAATGCATGAATTGCTTGCTCTGGTCAATCAGAACAAACCCTAGTAGCTTTTGACTTGCCATTTCCGTCTGTGGGCTAGAAGGCAGGAGGGGGATGGGAAGCTCCCAAGTCCTTTCGGGAGTGATGTGAACCTGAGTCACCGTGGCCAAGTCCCTGTAAAGCCCTAGGTTTTGGGAAGGTTATGGCCACAGTGTGTTATCTGTTAGAGATTTTAGGTAGTGCAGAGCTGAAGCTTTTGGGACAGGACAGAGGAGTGTTTAGTGCTGAAGGGAAAGAGCATGAAGGGAGGGAGCCTCCTGTCTCTCTGCAGGAGAGACCTTCCACTTGGGCTGCAAATCTAGTTCCTTAGTCCTAGTTAAAAGGCCCTGGGGCTATTGCAGCCAGCTGGTTAGCACAGACTTACCCAACACGGGCCTTCCAGTATCGGGAGCTTCACACTCAGCTAGATCTGGCATGTGTCAGCTGCTGCTGAAAGAAGTAATCCTGGTCTTGATCCCTGTCCAGGGGTTGGGGAGGGCTGGGGTGTTTCCGACAGCACAGTCACCTTGTTCTGAGTTACACATGACTCTGAAGCTTGGGGAAGCTGGTTGTGTGGAGCCTTCTGGGCTTGGAGATTGGCTTTAAAACCAGGCAAGGGAGTGCCTGAGTGCTAAGGAGAGTCCTGCATTTTGGACATAGGAGATTGTGGGTAAGATGGCTCCTTGTCTCTACTCCCTGCTCGGCTGCTGGAAGTGGACTGTACTGCCTTTTGTGCTCTGGGACAGGTGGACCCTATTCCCATGGGACCCTGCCAAAAGGAAGCATGTGATGCATTCCCTTCCTCTGGGCTGAGGGTCAGCTTCTAGTGCTGTGGTGCCTGGTCCCTTTGTCCTGAAGTGGTGTTCAGCAAAGGCAAATGTAAGGAATTCAGATGAGGATTGTTTGTTAGTTGGGTTTTTTTTCTCCCACATGAGGATGGTTAAGCCATGGGACAGGGTTCTGAAGAGCTCATGGGATCTCCATATTAGGAGATACTCAACCCTTGACTAGACACAGATACCTGATCAGATACCTGCTTTGAGTGATGGGATGGACCAGAGACCTCTAAGAGACCTCCAAGCATCTCTTCCAAGTGATACAACAGCCAGACTCTTTTATTAGGGAGGAAGTTGCAACACAACAGTCTCTCTATGCTACTTAAAATCATCTGTGTGGTGTTTTGACTCTCTAGACTGCAGTTCAAGAAAGGTCCAGGCTGGAGGCTGGGATTGGGAAAGAACTTTGGGCAGAAGACGGGGCTTTAGGTGCCCCTTTTTTGGCAGTAGGGTGGAGAATCTCATGAGCCAGAGGCAAATGGTGGCAGAGGACCTGATGCATGTAGAAGTTTGAGTGACATCTTCTAGCTTTGGGATTACAGCTCAGAGAACTCCTGACATCTCTTCTTTGTGTAAGGGAGCATTAGATGGTACCAAGCATTGCAGAGTACCATTCCTGCCCTGTGCCTCATGTGAACGTCAGCAGGCATGTATCCCAGGATGGAGCCATATACTGCAATTATTCCACCAGTTCTCACTTTTAGGAGTCCAGCATTTGCCCTCTGATTTTTGGGCCTTATTCATTTTGCAGTTTTTAACGTTACCCTGAAGCTGACTGCACACCCATCTGTCCCTTCATTTGCAAAACATCCTTCTCTTGCCTTTGTTTCTAAAGCCTTAACAAGTGTGTGTGCAGTTGCTCTTAGCTGTGAAGTTCTTGGGCACCATACAGAGCTGATTATATTTCTTGTTTTACCCATATTGGAGCAGCTCTGGAAATGCTGACTGTCAGATATGCAGGTCAGCAGCACCAGTTTGTCCCTTTTCTGTGGTTCTGTTGCAGGTGGCCTGAAGTGGTAACCCTGGGCACAGTGGCTGTTCTGGCAGTGCCATGGCAATGTGCAAACGTCCTGGCGGTGTCAACATGTCCTGGCTGTGCAGTGGAAACCTCAGAGACTCTGTGTGGTTGGCTATAATCTACAGTCTCTGCTTTCTGACACTACAGTATCACAAAATAAGGAGAAAATTTGTGCTTATGACACAGCCTCTGCAGTGGCTGCAACCTTGGCACTCTGATTGCTTTTTACTGATTTTTATTTTATTTTTCAGTCTCCAAGATATTAGGTCTAGGTTTTATTGCAGTATTGCTTAGTACTGGAGACTCAGCTGTGTATTGGCTATGTCACTTCTAGCTTCATTGGAGGTCAACCAGTCTTTCTAGAGACTCTTTATTCTGTTGTTTAACAGTAATGAGCTGGCAGAGGTCCAAAGGAAAAAAAAAAGGCCAAAAAACCCCACAAAAAACAAAACCAACAAAACCAGCCTCTGTACTTGATAATTATCAAGTTGCTTTGCTTCCCAAATACATAACCTTGCTGTTTCTCCAGGTAGCAAAAGCATGCCTCACAGCATGAGACTGGGATAAGTATTGTAAAAATAAGACTTTAAGCCCTGTATTTTCATTTCTCAATGCTACCATTGCTATCTGTCTCCCAAATGTGGTCACTCATTCTTGCTATGCGTCGGACTTACTCTTTTCCAGGAAGCTTTTTTCCAGAATCCAGCTGTTTTTCCTCAGCTACTGTATCCTTCGATCATCTTCTGCAGAAGAGTTTGCTGCTGAAAATCTGTGCCCACTTCTATGCAAAAAGTGCTGGCAAGCCATCTGCAGTTTGAAGGAAGCTGCAGTTATTGTCTTGACAGCATCGCTTGTGCAAGTCGTGACGGTACCCTGTGTCTCACTTATATTTGGTCCAGGGACATGCAGGGAGGCAGTGAAGTGAACTGAATTTGTTGAGGCATGTGTAGACCTGAGGTCTCTGTCCTATTGTAGTTGACTCCTGATTTCCCTGGTGCTTATTCTTTTTTGCTCTCTGTAGTCTTCTAGCATTAGGCATCATAATCTAAGCTTTAAGATTCACTTGGACCTAGTTAGTCTGGCATCCTTGTTATTGTTGTGGCAGCTGCTGTGAGTTTAAGATATAAGCAGTAAAGCTTCCAGCTCTTTCCTCTTGAAGCTCTTGCATGTGGGAGTAGTTTTCAGAGACAGAAAAGTGGGCTGCTGAAATTGCTGATGCACAGTGATTTCCCAGTTATGCACTTGAATACAGGAGAAGGTTTCTGCCTGTGAGGACATGCTGGCTGGTGGATTCCCAGCTGATCCCTGCAACTGCCACAAAGCTTGGTGCGCGCATGTTCCTTCCCTGTCTTCCTGCAGCACTCCTCCAAATGGGAGCCAGGGAGGGGAGATGGAAGTTACTGGAAAGCCAGGCTATGCTAGCAGCTCACTGTAAATAGGGAAGACGTGCCAATTGGAGCAGAAACATGCTGGTGGAGACCTGGGCCGTGATACCTGCAGAGCTGTGAAGAATGCAGCAGGATAAGCTAGGAGCTGGGCACTCCAGCTCCCAAGGAACTCGTTTGAAAAGCATTCTTTCTTCCTATTCCAGTCTGAACCTTCCCCTACTGAAAGCAAAAAGATGGTGTCTCCCCTCCCCTCTGCAGGAACCATTGAGTGCATTTTCTGCCTGGATAAAGGACACTCAGTGCCTTTTACTAAAGGTGCAGGAGTAGGAAGAGTGCTTATACAGCAGCCTCAGCCTGCCTGACCTTGGTGTTGGTTGCCGTATTTCCTCCTTGGATATTAGGAAAAGGTTCTTCACCCAGAGGGTGCTGGAGCACTGGAACAGGCTCCCCAGGAAGGTAGTCATGACCCCAAGCCTGACAATATTAAAGAAGCGTTTGGACAACGCCCTCAGACACATGGTGTGAACTTTGAGGTTGTCCTGTGCAGGGACAGGAGTTGGACTTGATGATCCTTGTGGGTCCCTTCCAACTCAGGACATTCTGTGATACTCTCTGGAGGACTAGGCACTGAGTATAGACCTGTCAGCACTGGGGAGAGCTAGAAACAATGTTCTGTAGGGAAGAACTGTCACTTAGGAGGGATAATAAGCCAGCTTCTACCAGTGTTTGTTGTTGTTCTTTGCTGGGCAAGAAGTGGCAGCATTTAAGTGACTTCTCTGCAGTCTTGTCTTTGTTTTCTTGTTGGTACTTGGAAGTGAATAGCCTGTGTGCTGTTCTCAGGTTTGACACCCTGTGTCCAGCCTGGACAATCCCGTGTCCACCCTTGAACACCAGAAGCATGTTGGTACCTAGCATTGCTGTGCTACAGGGATGTCATCTTAGGGGAGAATGATCAGGGTTGTTTAGAGGTGTTTGCACAATGCTTGAGAGGAGCCTGTATGTCTTGAGCATCTGAGGATGTAGTTGCAGGGTAGGATGAGTCTGACGTGCTGTGGGTCAGAACATTTTCATTATTGTCTCTTTTCAGACAGTCTGAGATCTTTACAGTTCTGAAAAACTAGTTGATCGTCGGGACTGCGAAATGCTCGAAGCTTTTTCTGTTGGAAGGGCTGAAGAAAGACAAGATGTAGCTGTGGTAAAGGCACTGGCGGCTTAACACACAGCTAGTGATTTCTCAGTTGAGGGGTAGTTCTGTGCACAGTGGAATTAATGAGCCTGATTTTCTATGGATCTAGGTCTTGTCTGACTCTGTTATCTTGCAAGGTGTGAGCTCTGGTGGCTTTTTAACATGATTTGTAACATGTTCCTCTTCCCAATGCATTTGTATTGTACTTTTAAACTATGGCAACAAAATGGACATAAATAATGCTTCCATGAAAACTGTCGGCATTTCCCAGTGGGTACTTGTGCTGCACAGCTGTATGAGCCTTAAGGCAGAGCTCTAGATTTGTTGTATGCTGGGTACGAGGCTGTTCCTGGTGATCTCCCTGTGTTCCAAGCGTTGCCCATGCTCCAGAGGACTCTCACTGCACAATTTCCTTGTTTCTGTGTTTCCTTATAAGCTGAAACCAGTGATGGGGCTGTTGCACCCCTTAGCAGTTGTTACCTTGGCTTCTGTGGAAGCAGGTAAGTGCCTCTTGAGCCTTCATGGCGGGGGGCGGGCTGTCTGGACCTGTTTCAGAGCAGGACAACAGTGCTTTGCCAGATGTGGCAGCACTAGGGTCCTTTGGGCTTCCAGCCTCTTCCTCTGGACTTTGGAATCATTGCACATCTCTTCCTGAATTGTGCTTACCCACAGATGACTGCCTTAGGCAGGGCTTCCCTTGTTGCTCTAGCACTTGATCACTCCCGATGATGTGATATAAAGGTGGGGAAAAGAATAACCAGGGGAATTATGAACCAGAACGCTTAGCTGCCAGTTTCTGCAGCATGAGTTTGGAAGACAGGATGTGAATGGCAGCCACCTCTCAACAGACCTATTCGTTTCTTCAAAACAGTAGTCTGTGCTGTCCGTCTTGATCTTAATGAGTTGTTTTTCATGCTACTCTTATCATATGGTCTTCTCTAAAGCAAACTGGGAAACGTCACAATCCAGATGAGACTTTTCAGTGTAAAATGCACAATGCACAGGGTAACTGCCTGTGGAGCATGGCAGATACCCAAAAGTGAAGGATGCAGTGAACTATGACTCAGGGTTGGTGCTGATGCTGGATCATGAAATGAATGTGAAGTTAGCATTGCAATTCTGGGTTAGATGGGAGAGGACTTGGCTCTTGCTCAAAGGCACAAATAGGAACCCAGTCATCAAGAGACAAGAAGTGTTTCTGCCCTACTGAGGTTCAGTAAGGTCTCTGCTGTATGTCAAGAGTTTGCTGCCCTTCCTTACTGAAACCAAAGAGGAGCTGAGAGGAGAGCTCAGGGCCTATAAAACAACTCCAGGAACTTCTGGAAGAGTGAAGCTAAAGAGGAGGAAATATGTGGGTATGATGAGATGTGTATATTTACAGTAACTGCACCAGCACTGTTCACCATCTTCACTTTCAGTGCTGCAGTCAGGAAGAAACTGGACCTCTGTATTGCTTGAGGCCCACTGCCTGGCAGAGATAGTGGTAGCTGAGCTGAGGGATTGTCCTCAGGCCCCCTGGGCAGAGTGCACAGTTGGGGAGGGAAGGGGCCCTGCCAAGAAGAGGAGCTCTACTCCCTCTGTTCCTGTGCCTGGGGCAGCACTTCTGCTCACTTGGTAAACCAGCTGTAAGGCTGCTGCCAAACCAAGAGCTCAAACCATGCGGAGTTGGGTCCTGCAGGAGGACAAAGACAAGCCTGTTGGCAGCTTTTTCCCTCACCTCCTCCTGTAGCCCTTGGGCAGTTTGTCAGCCTCCTGGCAGCAGAGCCCTGGGCACTCAGGCTGCTGTGCTTCCTGCCAGCTCCGGGCACTGCCTGTGCCGGGCAGCACAGCTGGCTGCCTGCAGCCCTGCAGGAGGATAGCCTTGGAGTGACCGATGGCGGCTTTCCTGCCATCGCAGAGTCATCTGAAGAGGCTGGCGGAGGGGAACAGCTTGGTGGGGAGGCTGAGAGTTAGGTGAACGAGTCATGGAGCAGCCAGGGTACTGTTGACCTGCAGTAAGAGATCTCGCCTGCTTCTTAAATCTCCCGTCCTCTGGCCTGCTGTGTTTTCCTAGCTCCTGGGTTTTCTGTGCAGGGATCTTGCAACCATGCTCACATTGAGGGTTGTAGCACTTGTGTACGTGTGCAAAGGCAGTAGCTTGGTACTCTCCCGTTGTATATCTGGGGCAAATGGGACACTGAAGGAGTCCAGAATCCTTCTACCATCCTGATGAGTCCTTCAGCTGGCAGCAGGGTGACTGAAGCTGGAAAAGTTATTTCTGTTTCAAGCTGACACTCGCACAGGGGTTACAGTGGTGTGACTGTAGCAGTTGGTGTATGTAAGCTTTCCCACGCAGGCTGATTCTGTTCATGCTGGTGATGTTATGTCCTTTGTTGCCACAATGACCATTCTGTGCCAGGGCTGGGATCCTCAGGGTGTACTCTTCTGGTCAGGGAATATTTTGTTTGGCCCAGTAAGGCCCCTGATGTCTATCTGTCTGAAAGATGCTCTTCTTGGAGATTTTTCCACTGAGGAAGCAGAAAACTTTGAGCTGGCATCCCTCCACATTCTGTTACCTTTCTTCTGCCTTTGGAAGAGGTGTTGAGCTCTGGCAGTCTCCTTGCATCAGTGGTCTGTGAGCAGGAGGTGTGCACACTGCAACCCCAGCTGCCAATGACAAATCTCTGCTCTTAAATGGAACCTGGATCAGTTTTCCTTACTGCTGGAAGTGTGGGTGTGTTGGAGGTCAGCACTGATTCTAGCCTTTTTGCCTTCTGTCCACATGTGCTGTCTGTACTGGTCGCCAGCACTCAGTGCCACAAAAGCACAGACATGCCCTGGCAGCTGTCTGCTGCCAAAGGGAGAGGGGAAGATGAAGGAGAAGGGAGGCAACTAGTTGAACACTGTCTCTGGCTGCTAGAAGGAGTCTGTGACACTTGTGTCTGGTTCTGTCTCTCTGAAACAGCACTGAGGTGCTCAGGTTTTGTCTCTGTGTAGGGGTGAAGGAGTAGGACTATGTCCACCATGGTGTACCCAAGGGAGGAGAAACTGGACAAGCTGAGCCAAGAAGAGATAATTTCCAACACCAAGCTGGTGATGCAAGGGCTGGAGGCACTCAAGAATGAACACAACTCGATCCTGCACAGCTTGCTGGAGACTATCAAGTGCCTGAAGAAAGATGAAGAAGCCAATCTCGTGCATGAGAAATCCAGCCTGCTCCGCAAGTCAGTGGAGATGATCGAACTGGGACTTGGAGAAGCTCAGGTGAGAGTGGTGGGTGCCCCCCTAGGTATTACTGACAGGGGAAGGCAGTGGGCATGTGGCCATTCCCCATAAGCTGCAGGGGCAGCAAGGGGCTGGGTGTAGAAGGCCAGCATGACCCTGAGGGGTGGCCCTAAGCATTGTGGTGGTTACTGACTGGGACTCTTGACAAGGTGATGATGGCATTGTCCAACCATCTGAATGCTGTGGAGTCAGAGAAGCAGAAGCTGCGTGCTCAGGTGCGGAGACTGTGCCAGGAGAACCAGTGGCTGCGCGATGAGCTTGCCAACACCCAGCAGAAGCTGCAGCGCAGTGAACAAACTGTGGCTCAGCTGGAGGAAGAGAAGAAACACCTTGAGTTCATGAACCAGCTGAAGAAGTATGATGAGGATGTCTCACCTTCGGTATGCCCTTGTCCTGTAAAGTGGTCACCTTTGGGGGTGGGGGTGGTTGGACCAGCAGGATTGCTTAGGTGTGATAGTGTTGCCCTGGATTTTGCCCCTTCCCAGCACAGCAATGCCTGTAACTAAAGGGAGCTGGCATGAGGCAGGCAGGATCTCTGCGAGAACATGGAGTAGCATGCCAGGCCATGCTGTGGGAATTTGGCTTTATTAGTTTTGTTGGATGAGGGGGAAGATGGTGGCAGAGACAACAGGGGAAGCTGAAGGTGTTGGTGGGCTGCAGCAGAGAGGAGAAGCTGGCAGCTGACTCAGCCCGGGCTGCTGCTGCCTCGTCTGAGAACCAACAGTGTTGTGATTCCTGTCCTCTCAGGAGGAGAAGGAAGGCGACTCCACCAAGGACTCTCTGGATGATCTGTTCCCAAATGAGGAGGAGGAGCATGGTCCTGGATGTAAGTGTTTACTCATGCATGGTTGCTAACTCTGTTCAAGCCTGATGTGCCAACTGTGCCTCCTGTTTATTACTCTGTGCCTGCAGTGCCCCACCAGCACAGCAGTGCAGTGGCAGCTGCCCAGCAGGGAGGCTATGAGATTCCCGCACGCTTGCGCACCCTCCACAACCTTGTTATCCAGTACGCCTCACAGGGACGTTATGAGGTGGCTGTGCCACTCTGCAAGCAGGCACTGGAGGACCTGGAGAAGACATCGGGCCATGACCACCCTGATGTGGCCACCATGCTCAACATCCTGGCACTAGTATACAGGTGAGCATGGTAGCGAGGACAGGACTGGGCCAGGAGAGCTTTCTGCCTTTCCTGTTTACCAGGACAGCACATTCTGGTAACAGGGAGCTCCCCCAGCTTCTAGTGGTTTGCCTTTCAGAAAGGCTTTGGCACAGATGAGGTATTTGGACCACTAAACTCCCTGATATAACTAGGGAATTGCTAAGGTAGGAAGGCATGAAAGGGCTGTGGGGAGCTGGGTCTGTGTGGAAGGAGAGCTGTTGTTCACAGTTCTACTTGCCATGGGCTATGGTGCCCAAATCCTGAATAACTGGTTGGCTTTGCACTGCAGGGATCAGAATAAATACAAAGAGGCAGCACACCTCTTGAATGATGCTCTCTCCATCCGTGAGAAGACTCTGGGCAAAGACCACCCAGCAGTGAGTGTCTCCTTCCTCCTTTCAGTCACTTCCCTTGACATGAGGGTGCCACTGGGGCTAGAACAGCACCCTTATGGTGTGTCGGCAGCGGGACTGCCAAGCACAACAGTGTGCTCTGTGATGTGTGGGGTGCTGTTCACATGGTGTGGGGCTCCATTTTACTACTTCAGTTTTTCCTGTGGCCTTGTTCAGTATGGCCTGTCAAGAGTTGACTTCTCCTGGATCCTGCAGTGGAGGCAGGGTTGCCTTCTGGCTCTGGACCTCCTCCTCTTCAGAAGCAGCCGTACTGAAGGGGTGGAGGAAATGGGACAGTTGCTGCTACTGCTGCTTGCACCCCTTGTTTGGTCCCACTGGATTCTGCTTTGTTTCATGGATGAACTTATGTCTCTGCAGGTGGCAGCAACTTTGAACAATCTGGCAGTTCTCTATGGCAAGAGAGGGAAGTACAAAGAAGCAGAGCCACTGTGTAAGCGAGCCCTGGAGATCCGTGAGAAGGTACTGGTCTGCCACGCACTCCTTCCTTCCAGCTCTCCCTAAGGGGAGAGGTTACCCCACTACCTCACTGCACCTGGGAGATGCAGGGCCTACCTAATCTCTTTAGCTGCTGATTCTGCCACCATGTTTCCCATCTCTCCAGTGTTTACAGCCTTGGAGAGGCCTGCCAGGAGGTGGAAGCTGGGATTTCTCTTCTTTACCTCCTTAGTCCTTGGCTTCTATCTGATGTAGGCATGTCCTGGAGGGAATGCAGTCTTTAAGTGCTGACTTTTTGTGGCTTCTTTTATTTACCCAGGTCCTAGGCAAAGACCACCCTGATGTGGCCAAGCAGCTGAACAATCTAGCCCTGCTGTGCCAGAACCAGGGCAAGTATGACGAGGTGGAGTACTATTACTGCCGGGCCCTGGAGATATATGAGAGCTGCCTGGGTCCTGATGATCCCAATGTGGCCAAGACCAAGAACAACCTGGTGAGACCCTGGGGAAAGGCCATGTGGGGATGGGGAGTGGTGCCATGGGAAAGGTTAGCATTGCGTGGTGCTTGAAGAAGCAGAGAGAGAGCTTCAAGAGGGGGGTGAAGTTAATCTGTGTTGCCCAGTGGGGCTGGAGCTGTTTTCTTGGTTGCAGGCCTCCTGTTACCTGAAGCAAGGGAAATACAAAGATGCAGAGGTGCTGTATAAAGAGATCCTGACCCGTGCTCACGTGAAGGAGTTTGGCTCTGTGGATGGTTTGTACAGCAGAAGCTGTTGGGTGTGGGGAAGGGTGAGCAGTTTGGTCTCCTGGCTCTCAGCCTAGGCTTGGCTGGTTCTGGTATCCCCCTGGCAGAGGGACGGGAGGCCTTGCAGGGCCCATGCTTTGAGCAGCCCCTGAGACACTGCCATTCTAGTGTGTTATGCTGCTCTGCCTCTTGTCTCAGAAGGGGTCTTGGAGAGCTCTGGCTCTCAGTCTTTACTGGGTTGGGAGTTGTTGTTGCTAAAACGAGGAATGGCAAGTGGCACAATCATTCCCAGGCATAGGCTGAAGTTTCTCCTGTACACCTAGCACAGATATTCCCCCATGGGAAAACTCTTCCCTCCCTCCCTCCTTCCCTTCCTCCCCAGTTGCCTTTCTTGGAGCTTGGGACCAGGGGAGTCTGGAAGCTGTGTCACTTCCCTCTGGTGAGCTGATGGCTCTGGAGACAGAGTACTGGACTGGGCAGGAGGCAGAGCCCCAGTGGAAGTGGCAGAGCAACAGGGTGAGGTGGTGAGCAGAGCTGTCTTGTGTTCTTCCCCAAACAGATGAACACAAGCCCATCTGGATGCATGCAGAGGAGAGAGAGGAGATGAGCAAGGTGAGTCTGACCTCGTGGTGCTGCCTGTTGATAGCAGCAAGAGCCCTGGGAGGGAAAGAAGATCCAGAGGTTTTGATCCTCTCTTACCCTGGCCAGACCCTCTTTCCTGCAGTCTGAAGAGCTGCCATGGCCACTGATGAAGGCCAGGGAGGAGTCTGGAGAGTAGGGAGAGAGAATGGCTGCTCCTTGGGGCAGCAGGGGGAAGGCCCATCAGCTCGATGCTTTTCCTGGGGCAGGGGTTTGTTCAGCCTCTCAGCTGTGGCTGCATGCCCCCTCTCTTTGATTCAGCAGTCCCTCCAGGGCATGCAGATGATGGAAAATGGAAGATGGCAGAGGGTTGTGCTGCAGGGTGTTGGCACTCTGTTCCAAAGAGCTGCCATTACCCACAGGACAACCTGCCTCTGAAGCAGCCTTAAGGCTGCATGGGGAAAAACGGAGGTCGAGAAGAAACTGCTGCCATCACCTTACTTAGGAAATGGAGCCAGACCTCCTGAAAAAGATCTCTGCACAGTGTGGGCCCTAGCTGTTCTGTGTCATAGCTGGCCTCTGAAAGAGGATAGACATGGGTCATGCTTGCCTTGGACCAGACTGAGAGGCAAAGAAACCTGCTTCTGTTGCCCAGGTCCTGCTCTACGCTCAGCTGATAAATGCAGCAGTCCTGTCTGCTTTTCCCAAGCCTAAGACCTCACCTGCATTTCTGGCAGTTGGGTGAAGCAGGAGAATGAAGGGCTCTGCTTTAGTCTTCTAGCTGCAGTGGGAACAGACACTCTTTCCTTTTTCTGTGCCCTTGGTGCATGCCCCATCCCTACATGGGCTCAGACTGCAGGCTTGGCTTAGTGACTTCTCAGTCCTATCCTGTGAGCCCTAAGAGCAGGCTGGAGGAGACTGAGAGGAGACTTCATTGCGGTTTGCAGTTTGCTCACAAGGCGAGGAGGGGCAGGCGCTGATCTCTTCTCTCTGGCAACCAATGACAGAACCTGAGAGAATGGCAGGAAGATGTGCCAGGTGAGGTTTAGGTTGGATATTAGGAAAAAGGTTCTTCACCCAGAGGGTGCTAGAGCACTGGAACAGGCTCCCCAGGGAGGTAGTCACGGCCCAAAGCCTGTCAGTATTCAAGCAGCAATTGGACAACACCCGCAGACACATGGTGCGAATCTGGAGTTGTCACACACAGGGACAGGAGTTGGACTCTGTGATCCTTGTGGGTCCCTTCCAACTCAGGACATTCCATGATTCTGTAATTCTAACCACTCCGTGCGGTCCCCAGTTCAAGGCAAGGCAGAGCTCCACCTTGTACTGCACTGGTTGCTGCCCTATGAAGGCTCTGCTGCAAAGAAGTTACACTTGCTGTGGCACCATCCTGTGTAGGAGAAATCAAGGTTGGAGTAGTGACCGGGCTCCTCTTGCCCTCTTTAAGACTGAAATACTTCTGATGGTATCTTTGGAGAATTAAAAGGTCAAAACTAGATAGTTGTGGTATGGAGCTATGCCCAGGTAATGCAAGCTTTGCTACAGGGCAAGAGAACAGGCTCAAGGACCTACAGTTGGAGTGAGATTTGGTTTGCAGCCTGGGGCAAGGGCTGAGCCTCTCTCCCTGCTCATGGGGCTCCTGTCCCATGGCATGGCATGGTTGACATGGCCTTCCTGGCTAGGCAGTGGTAACCACACACCTGCTCACACTGCTGGCCTAGGGGCTGGGGCTGCTATGCTCTGCTTTGTGCTGTGTTTCTAAATCCCCTATTAAAAAGCATCAAACCCCTCTTGCAGAGCTTTTCTTCTGTTTGTTTTTTTTGTTTTTTGTTTTTTTTTTTTCCCTTGCCCCTCTTTCCCTCTGCTCTCAGTGGCAGCAGGGGGAGGCCAGCTTGTGCCAGCAGCAAGGCCTTGGGCACAGCTGACAGCCCTGGCCTGTGAGGCTCTTTCTGCCCCAGAGGATTTGACACCTTTTCGCTCAAGTTCAGCCACCCTCTTAGGGCTGCCTCTTTGCAAGCTTCAGAGGTGTTTTGAGTCCTTGGGCCATGCCCAGGCTGTGCAGGTTCTGGTGCGAGGAAACCCACATGTGCCTATGGCTCAGGGAGGCTCTAGCACATGGGGTAAGGATCTGAGAAGTGTTGTGGGACTGAGTAAGAAAAGTGGTCCCTGTGAGAACAGTTTCTTTGGGGCTACAGTCCCTGCCAGAGGGAAACTCCTGCTGTGGAGCAGTGGCTGTCTGTACCTGCTTGGTGAGAGCAGCCCTGTTGGGCTCAGGGCTGAGCTGGGTGGTTCCTGCACAGCCTTTGTGTCCTGTGGGTACAGAACCAGGGCCATGGCACACCTCCAAGTGCTTGCTATGCACTAGGGTGCACAGTGTGTGGACAGGCAGCCGTGCTTCTGCAGCAGTGGCGATTCCTGCCTGCTGGTGCTGTGGTCCCCACTGACCCAGGGCAATTCTGGCCCTGTAAAGTGTGTTGTCCTGGCTCTAATCTTTCTTCTTGAGTGTCAAGCTCTGCCCCCTCCCCTGTTGCTCTGGCCAGCAGCCTTTTTGCTCCTGGCTGTGGCAGGGCCAGCCAGCCAGCTTTGGGGTGCAGAGGCATGGAGAGGAGACAGCTAGTTGTGGTGAGCTGCAGTGGGGCAAGTCTGACCTTGCAGGCAGAAGGCTTGGATGTGGCTGGCTGATTGCTTTGCTAGCCATGGTTGAGAGGTTTAGTGCCCATGCTTAATGGGGTTTCTGTTGGTCGTGGGGGGTTTTTTTGTTGGTGTTTGGTGGCGGGTTTTTTTTTTGTTTTTTTTTTTAATCTGCCTTTTGCATGCTGAGGATGTGTCATGTTCTCCAGAGCACCGTGAAGATGGGCTGTGTTGTCCTTTCACTGCCTTTGGTACCATAGAAGGGGCAAGGAGAAGGCATTATGCTCCTTGCTGGGGTTGGGACATCACTTCTACTCACAGCCCAAATCTGTTGCATCAAATGGGCTTTCAGCTTTTCCTCCAGGAACATGCTGGGCTTTATCAGTTGTACATTGTGTTTGCAAAGGCTGGGCTGGTGTGGGAGCGCAGCCTGGAGCCTTAACCTGGTACCCAGTGGGAGAGCACAGGCCAGAGAATGGCAGTAGGCATGGAGCTAACAGCTTTAATCTCTCTTCACCCTGTAGAGCAAGCACAGAGACAGTGCTCCATATGCTGAGTATGGTGGCTGGTACAAGGCCTGTAAGGTTAGCAGGTAAGAGGTGGGCTGCTGTGGGCTCTGGAAGGGGTGGCCCTGGGGCTCCTGCTCACCTTCCATCTATTACTACAGCCCTACTGTGAACACGACTCTGAGGAACCTGGGTGCGCTCTATCGACGCCAGGGCAAGCTAGAGGCAGCTGAGACCTTGGAGGAGTGTGCAGTTCGCTCTCGTCGGCAGGTAACCCCAGAGGGACCTTCTCTGGTGGAGGCAGCATTGTGGGGCTTGGGGTGGCAGGTCATGGCACAGCACTTGGCTTGGGGTGTGGTAAGGGTCTCTCCTGGGCCTTGCAGCCTCTGATACCACTGGTTTACATACCCATAACACCAGAGCACCTTGGTGGTTTGGGTTGCATTTGTGCAGGGGTACACACGTGTACATGTGTGAGGGTGTGCCTGTGCACATGGATGGAGGAGATGTCAGTGTGTGTACGTGGGATGTTTTCCTCCCACTATTTTTTTTCCAGGGAACGCACTAGAGGTTTCTTAGAGTACCTTTCACCTAAACTCCTGTCAATCCTCACATAATAAAGCAGGAGCTGTAAGCACCTAGCACAAAAACTGAAAGATAGCAGGAACTTTCACGGACCAAAATGGGAAGAAAGCAAGCTGTCAGCTTTGGGGTGGCAAGCCCTCGTCCCCCAGGGTGGTTTATTGGCCTGGTCAGGGGTTCACTGAGCTGGGAACCCAACCAGGGACCGCTAAGTGCAGGATGGCATTTGGCTCCATCTTTCTTGTGCTGGAGAGTTTTGGATGGGATGGGGCAATGGCCAAACACAGTGATGGCACAGCAGATTGCTAGAGGGAAAGAACACAGAAGGGCAAAACATGGTGCTTCCTTATCCCCTTTTACTTGCAGGGCATTGACCCGATCAACCAGACGAAGGTGGTGGAGATCCTGAAGGAGGGTGATGGCACAGAGCGACGTCAGAGCCTGGGGAGCGGTGTCAAGTATGAGAATGCCACAGACGGTAGCGAGGAAGTGAGTATGGGCGTGGAATGGAGTGGGGTAAGTACAAGACACCATCAAGAATGGCCTCAGCTGGCTGCCAGAGGGAAGGGACAGCCTGGCTCAGGGCTGTCCCTGCATGACCTGTCGTGGCATCCTTTTCTGCCTCCATTCGTTCCCTGCAAACTTCCTTCCTCTCTTTCTTGGTATGAGCCAGGCAGCCCATAAAGGTGTGTGCCTGGGCCTGGCTTCTGGTGTACAGGCCAGATATCCCCAACTAAGGGCACCTGCTTCCATGGGACTGCCAGGCCCTGGCAGTGCACAGCATGAGCTGGGCCTGGTCTGCTCTTAATCTTAGCCTTGCAACCTTATTAACATCTCTCCCTGCTGTTCCCCTCTTGAGGCTCTGGCTGAGAGCATTGGCCCCATCTCAGGCCCACACAGCCCTGTGAGCAACTTGACTGTCCTGCAGTTTCACTGCAGGCAATGCTTAGCCTGGGAAGGTGGTGCGTGTGTGTATGTGCCTGAGTGACTGCAGGGCACAGGAATAGTCTGCAGCCAGCGTCTTTGCTCTCCCCCTCTCCTGGTCTCATGCCCTCCATGGGCTCTGGCCAAGCAGAGGTGGTGAAGGGCAGGCCTCTGGGATACCAGGCCAGGCTGACCAGTGGTGGCAAAAGAGGCTCATGTTAGCTGAAGCACAGACAGGGTGACCTGAGCCTGTCTAGGCTTGCTTTGAGACTGAGGGGCACTTGGGTCACCAGTGCTGAGTTTGGAGGAAGGTAGCAGTCCAGGTCTGGGCAGGTGCCTTTTGTCTTTTGCAAGGAGAAGGATGGAGAAGAGGTGGCAAGTGAGCATGGTGCTGGTGGGTGCTTGCCTCGAGGGCTGCTAGAGCTGTTAATGCTTATTATTCCTCCTGCAAACTCTAGTTTAAAGCGTGGTGTAGCTGAGTACCCAGAAGTTATTGCAGCCTGACATAAGCGACACACTGAGCACACAGAGTCCTTCGCTCTCCCCTCATATCTGCTGTCACTAACCCTTCCCCACCTGGCTCAGCTCCCTCCCCACCTGCATGAGCTCCCTCCCTTCCTCCTTCCTCTTCCCTATTGCCATGACAGCCCCTCAACACCCAAGCCTGAAGCCTGCTGGCTCTCTTGATTGTGGATTGTACCCAGGAAGCGGCTGAAGGGGACCTGGGGAGCAGAGCATTAAGAGGACTGGGCAGCTCTGCCAGATGCAGGACTGTTCTCTGTCCTGCATGCTCTTGGCATCAGGAGCAAAGAGAGTCTGGGCCCTGGAAAGGCACCAATCCTGGGCCCTTGCACTCCCCATTAGTAGAGGAGCTAGACAAGCACAGAGGGAGGGCCACAGGTTTAGATTAGGATCACCTGGTCCTTGTCCTAGCTGGTGTCTCTCTGCAGTTCCTCCTGGCTGTGGTCGGTGTTGGATGATCACTTTGCACTGGTCATAATCTGGGAGACTTTCTTGATGGTCTCTAAGCTGATCATCCCAAGGCAAGCAGGCAATGCCAGCCTGACCCAGCCAAGGGGAATAGTCCCTGCTCATATGACCCTTTCCCAGGGGGCCTGGCAGGGCTTTCCTGGCCCAGCCAGCTATATATAGGAGGTTTGAGGGCTAGCCCAGCACCCTGGGGACATGGCTGCTGCCGCATGGTGCTGGGTGCCTTTTCCAGCCTGCTGCACGCATAGCCAGCCTCCTCTCCTTACCCAGCAGCCCTGCACTGGAACTCCCCCAAATAGAAGGCTGAGGGAGCTCCTGCTGCTCCTATCTGTCATGGCCAGTTGTTCTTTGTGCTGGTCTAGAGACCCTGGATGTGCTGCCCTCAGGGCAGGCTCTGCTGCCATCCCTTACCTGCTCTCTGGGTGACCTACAACCTCACAGCCTTGTAAATTGTGTCTTTCTCCTCTCTGTGCACTAGGCTTAAATGCCTCCCGAGACTCCCTCTTTCCCCTCCACCGCAATCACCTGGATGTTTGTGTTGTATCTTCCGACTTTTCCTCCACACCATCCCTCCTTCCTCGGCAAGAACTCCACGCCAGTCCCCCAACCCTCCCGGCGCGCGAGGGCACAGCGACGCCTGCAGAGGAGTCCCTGGCCACATGGCCCAGCACCAGTCCCCTGGCCAGCAAGAGCAGGAAGAATCTGCGAGGAGCTGCCCACTCCCCCAGGCCAGGGCGAGGGGTCACCATCCCCTTGTGTGTGTCCCCACCCCCAGCCTGTCCTTGCACATCCCTGGAGACCAGGCCTGCGGGGGATTGTCTTCACTCCAAGCGTGCTGACTCCACCATCATTAGACATCCTCAACCCTCCTAGCTTTTTCCCCTCCATCTCTGCAGAGGCCAGGATGGAGGCATGAAGATGGGGGGTTGTTTTGGGACAGAGAGGCCTGGTCTTTGCAGGGCTGTCATGTCCCCAGTTGCTTTCTTCCTTGTAGACTTAGCTGATATTAGTGCCCTGTAGCAAACCTGCACTGGCCACCGCCAAGCTGGGCACTCCCTGCAGCACAGGGCAGTCCCCGTCTTGCCACCCTTCTCTCCATTGAGGTCTGGAACCAATGGATAGTGTGTGGGTCTCTCTGCAGGGGCACAGGAATGTAGAGTGACCCATAGCTACTGTACATCTAGGATGTGGTGGGGGTTGACAGCCAAGGGCCATGCATGGAACAGGGACCTGCCAGGACAAGTGTGTTTGGGTGTTGCAGCCTCTTGACCTGATACTGTAGCCAAATTCCTCATCTGATGGCATTAAGGGGTGAATCAGCTCCCCATTGCTCCAAGGTCCTCAGGTGTGGCTGCTGGGAGGGGGAAGAGGCAGGGATGAAGCTGTCCTTGGAGGCAGAGGAAAGCAGAACTTTTCTGCGAGGGGCCAGGCCATTAGAAGTGGCTGAGATAGGGAACAGGCTAGTTTGGAGCAGAGTGGTTGGGAGAAAAAGGAAGTGAAAAGAAAGGAAAGGCAAGGCAAGGCTGGGGCTTGGGAAGCTCTGAGCATGTGGGGGAGTGGGAGGGCTAGAGGGAGGTTTCCACAAGAGAAAGAGGAGTCAGGTTGCTCATAGAGGAGACCAGTTCTTGAACACAGGACCTGGCTTGCCAGGTGTGGGGCTGTGACTCGCTGTCTGGCTGTCCCTAGCCAAGTGGGTGGGAAATCTGTAAATCTGTGACTGCAAAGAAGACAGTGCTGATCCTGGGGGTGTGTGTGGGGTGGCTCAGTGCCTCTGATGGGACTCCAGGCCTGCACAGGGTCTGGTGCTGTTGGTCACTATGGGGAAAGGGGATGTTTTCCCAGGGCCAGTGACTTAAGCCTCACACCCTTGGGTGCGCACCCTCATGCCACCTCCTATAGGAAGTGAACCTCCCTGGCTCCCTGACATGGCAAGAAAGCTGGGGAGGCTGTAGCCAGCAGTATAGAGACCAGTGCAGGGCTTCTCCCTTATTTATTTAGCTAGATAGTTTCTCTCATGCTAGTCATCTGGCAGGTTGTGATACTAAATGTGCGTGTGTCTGTCTGAGCCTGGCTTTCCTGTGGTGGTGCAGAGGCCTTGGGGCACATGCATGCTGTTCCTCTGAGAGTTTGTGCTTGCTGAAAGGAGGTTTGTCCTCAGGACCATGGGGTGTGAAGCCCAGGGCTGAGTGCTCTAAGGCTGTACCTTCCCTGCCTCTGTCTCCCACTGCTGTTCCATGCTTCTGCAGAGTGGTGAGCCTCCAGTGCAGGGTGCATTCGAGCCTCAGTGCCACCTGCCCCTGTGCTTTGCCATGTCCTGGACCTGGTGCTGTAACAACCGTACCTCTGATTAAAGGTAGACAGATCTGAACTGCTGCCCTGTGCTTCTTTCCATGCTCTGTAGGCCAGCATTGGTCAGCCCTGGGGTGGTGGGTGCAAATGCTGCTGGAGCAGGTGTGGGGGTGCTTGGTGTCTGTGTATGCATGCAGGGAGATATGCTGCCCCCGAGGCACCTCTCCTTGGCTGAGCATTGGAGATGAGTGACCCAGCTCTACTGTGCCTCTCCCTAGCCTCCAAACCAGGTTTGCTGGTAACCTCAGCTCTGTAGCCATGTGTGGCAGGGCTGCCCTGGGGCCTCTGAGCTTGTGCCTTTCCCAACAGATGGTTCCATTAGCCAGAGAAATACCCCGTTGTGTCCCCCAGTGCTGAGCTCCACGTGCTGCCGAATCGTGCCCAAGTCCTCTGCCTCTATGCAGCAGGCAGGGTGGGAGCACGCAGTGGAGGGCAGCTCAGTGGTAGAGCTGCTTTTTTCTTTTGAGTGCTCTCATCCTGGTGGGTGTAAAGGGATGTGGGCTTTGTGGTAAACCAAGCCCCATAAATGTTCTGGGTTTAAAATAACCCTGCAGAAAAGGGGGTGGGGAGAGAAAGGAGGCTATTTTTAACCCAGCATACAGCACCATTTGGTTCTGGTGTTGGTCTGCAGTCAGTCTGTACCACTGCAGCTTGGTAACTGTGGCTCCATCCTGCAGCCTTGACCCCAGAGTGTCTTTCCTGGCTGGATCCTGCTGCCCTTGTACCATGGTCCTGCTCTGCTGCCCCAGCTGTGTTCTCTTCTCCACTCCTGGCTTGCATGCCCTGGCAAAAGGAACAGTGCCTGGCATGGTAGTACCCTGCAGGGAGGGTGGTGACCCAGTGCAAGTCTAGTGCAAAGCAAAAGACAGCCCCCCACCATCCTTGTCTTTGCTGGTGCCGCATACTGATGGCCAGTTCCTCCAAAACCTGCCCAGGATGCCTGATGCAGGAGTTGAATTGTTTGCTTTGCTGATACTTTTGGTGCTCTCTGCATTCCTGGTGAGTGGGTCCCTTGCAGCAACAGCACACGGCTCCTGGTTTGGAAACCCTTCATCCTGATGAGAAAGTGAATGAGGTTCAATGCACTTGGCTTACCCAAAAAAGGATGAGATGAACACCAGGAGAAAGGTTTACTGATAGTAAAAGTTCTGTTCAGCTGTTGAAGAGGGTTCTAGGACTGGATCAGCTTCAGGTAACCGGGGTGGGGGTGTTGAAAAAGCCTTCCCCAGGACCACAGCCCAGAGGGATCAGCACAAAGGGGTAACAGGCCTAAGGGAGAGACCCTGCAGAGGTGCATGGACAGTCCTGGGGAAATTGCTGCTGCTAGCCTGGGCCGCAGAGCATTTTGGTCAGTTGGAGTGGTACAAAGGGGCTCTCACATGTGCTCATAAGAAGCAAATGGCTTTTGAGGTTCCTTTATTTCTGTTTCTTCTGCCCTGATGTGCCAGGGACCATTGGGATCAGAAGCAGGGAGGACTACTGTTATCAGGCCATCAGGGCAAAAGTAACTCCATGTCAGCAGTGATGCCACAACCTTGTGTAACAAGCATGTCTGGCCACAGGAGGGAAGCTCAGTGCCATGATGGCATGGTGGCGTGAGGTGGTGTGATGCTGGCAGCTTGAGCCTTGTGTGCATGTGGAGCTGAACACGGGAGATGGGCTAGAGCCTGTCAAGGGCTGAGAGTGCTTTTCTGAGTACTGGGGGCTTTTGGGGGCATGTGGGAGGAAATGGGCTGGGGAACAAGATTTAAGGCTATGCCACCCTGGGGCAGCTAATGGGGCTGGGCACTAGTTGGGGGCTAAGGTGAGTGGTGCCTGTTGGTGCAGCCACATGAATGCATGCCAGATGGAGCTGCCTGAGTTGCTCAGCAGGCTCAGAGCTAATTGTCTTGGGGGCATTAGAGATGGGACAAGGCTATGTGTGCATGTAGATTGGTCTTTTCTGATGTGAGTGAGCCTGTAGGCCTGGCGTGCAGGACTAGGATGTGCATCAGGATGAGTACTGGATGGGGAGAAGAAAAAGCAATGGCATGGTGAGGAAAGGGAAGGACAATCGCCAGACAGCAGCAAATGGGGAGGGAGTTCTTGAAACGAATGTCACAGCAATATGTCCTGGCCTGACAGAAGCACCCCCAAGCTTGGGGCTTCCATCAGGGCTTGGTTGTTGGACTTGCACCAGGCAGCAGAAAGGTTCAGTCAGGATGAACCAGGCTATGGTGGTGGGGGTCCCCAACTCCATGGTCATGTCCCATGGATAACCAGGGTGACAGGGAGCCATGTAGTGAGCAGTAAGCTTGCTCTGGGCCAGGGCTAAATCCTCGGTGCAAGTGGGTGTTTGGAGCCAAGTCCAGTCCTGGCTACTCATCTGCAGCATACCAGAGCTTGATCGGTGCCACTCAGCCATCACCCTGGCTTGTGTCTCTGTGTCCAGGATGGCAGTGGCACCCTCCAGCGCAGCAGCTCACTGGGGAAAATCCGGGATGTCATACGGAGGAGCAGTGAGATGTTGGTCAAGAAGCTGCAGGGCAATGGTCCCCTGGAGCCCAGGAACACCAGGTAGGGACCAGGGCTGTGGGGGCCAGGCTGGGTGCAGGGTGGGTGGGGGCTGTTGGGGTCTGGCCAGGTACAAGATCACACTTGCTCTCCTCTGCTTTCTTATAGCATGAAACGAGCTGCATCATTAAATTACCTGCACAAGTCTAGCGATGCTTCATTTGAGGTAAGCACCAGGTGAACGGCAGGTCTTGTACAGGAATGGGTGCTGGTGTTGGGACTGTGTGGCCGCAGAAGGTGGTGAGGGGCACAGTGAGCCACATGTGCAGTGTCCGAGACCCCACTGGAGGTGTTCATCCATGCAGAGGTGCTGTTCTGCTGTGTGGGGCTGGAGCTACTCTGCCTTACCAAGAGGTGGTCTGGGCTGGTGCCACCACTGCACCCTCTGGGCAGCTGCACAGCCCTTCTTCTGAGATCATGGCTTCAAAACTGAAGGTTAAAGGGCCAGTGCAGTTAGAGGACCGATCATGTCCTGGGGTGCATCAAGCACAGCATTGCCAGCTGGGCGAGGGAGGTGATTGTCCCGCTCCGCTCTGCACTGGTGCGGCCTCACCTGGAGCACTGTGTGCAGTTCTGGGCACCACAGGATAAAAAAAGATATAAAGCTACTGGAGAATGTCCAGAAGAGAGCTATGAAGTTGGTGAAGGGTTTAGAGGAGAAGCTGTATGAGGAGTGGCTAAAGTCACTTGGTTTGTTCAGCCTGGAGGAGACTGAGGGGAGACCTCATCGTGGTCTACAGCTTCCTCACAAGAGGAGGAGGAGGGGCAGACGCTGGGTTCTTCTCTCTGGCAACCAAGAACAGAAACTGAAGGAATGGCAGGAAGATATGCCAGGGGAGGTGTAGGTTGGACACTGGGAAAAGGTTCTTCACCCTGAGGGTGGTGGAGCACTGGAACAGGCTCCCTAGGGAGGTGTCATGGCCCCAACACTGCCAATATTCAAGAAGAGACTGGACAACGCCCTCAGACACATGATGTGAACTGTGGGGTTGTCCTATGCAGGGAAAGGAGTTGGACTTGATGATCCTTGTGCGTCCCTTCCAACTTGGGACACTCTGTGAAACCCTCCAGCTGGAAAATGGGAGTGGGGAGGGCAGAGGTGGCACCTAACCTCGCTGATCGTGGCACTGGGGGTGTCCTGATGGTGCAAGGCAAGGGGTGCAGGAGGTGAGCTGGAAGCTTTGGGGTGTGGATTGCAGGTACTGGTCCTCAGGAGCAATGTACTTTCCAGGGCACCCAAGGTCTCCGTGCAGAGAGCAGAGGCCTCAGCGCCAGCAGCATGGACCTGTCCTCCCACAGCTCCCTGCTCTCCTCTAACTGACCCACCTGCAGGTGCCCCCTGCACCGGGCCCCTCGGCTGCTGCCGCACCACAGCTTCGCGCTGCCCGGGGCAGCACCTGCCACCCTCCCCCCTCCACTGCTCGGGTTTCCCTGTCGCCGGCTCCTGTGCCACCGGCTGCCCGCCCGGCCCGGGGCCCTGTCGGCCTCTAGCTAGTTTGGGAACCGCAGCCCGCACGCATGCTCCTCTGCTGCGCACCCAGGGCCGGCAGCTTCGGTGGCGGCACGCTCGGCCCCAGTCGCACACGCTAAGCCAGGTAGCAACGCCGGTTCGGGGGAGGGAGGTGGCCCCGGCCGGGGCGGTGGCAGGAGCGCCCCAGGCCGCACGTATCCCTGCCCGGTCGCACGGCCCGGCTGTGGCAAGGGCGGCACTGGGGAGCGGGGGCGGCCGTGCGCGGGTTCCCCGCGGTGGTTGATCGCTGTACTTTATTTTATTAAATAAAACCGGCCCTAGAAGCGACCCCGGCTCAGCTCGTGGGATGTGGGACGTGGGCGGAGTGGGGCGGGAGCGCCGCCTGCCGGGGGAAAAAGGGCAGCACGCGCCCCGCACCCCGGCAGCGCGCACGCTGGCGCGCGAGGGGCGCGGCCTTGTGACGGCGCTGTGTCGTCACCCGGGGGCGGGGTGATGCCCGCGCGCTCACTTCCGGGTGCGCGGAGGAGCGGGCGATGGCGCGTATTACCCTGGAGGACCTGGAGGGGCTGGGCGAGGAGGCCGCGGCCTGGGAGGACGACGACGGCGACGAGGAGGAGCATGACGACGACGAGGAACGGGGTCGGTTGTTCACCTACTGGGAGGCCGTAGCCAGTACCCACCGAGTGAGCCTGCCCCCAGGTGAGCCCTGAGCCGCCCCCCGGCGGGGGCCCCGCTATCTGGGCAGCCTCAGGGGGGACCCCGAGCCGGGCCGCGGAGGGTAGGAGAGCCCTTCTGGGGCTGACAGCGCCTTGTGAGCCGGCTTCGGGGCCGGGCCGAGCCCAGTGCGCCCCGGGACTCGCTCTGCTCTCCAGCCGGGGTGAGCCTCGCCTCTCCTGTGCTTTGCCTTGCAGACATGGCAGGCCCGATCGTCCAGATGACCCGGCACAGCCAGGCTCGCGAGCCCGTGCCGTACGTTACCCTCTCGCAGCACGAGAAGGTGAGACCTGCACCTCTCTGCACACCCGGGTTTCCATCCCCTGCCTGCCTGTGGTGAGGCTGGCGCTGGTGCTGCCTCCAGCCTGGGCAGCAAAGAGAGCATCTTCCTTGCGGAGAAGGCAGCCGTGTGTCAGCTTGTGCACACCAGCCTTGCCGAGTTTTCTGTGGAAGCACAGCTGCCAGGATGGCAACTCTGGATTGGGGCAGCATTGTGTCATTTCCCCATCTTCTTCTATGTTGAGTAATGGCAATGCTCAACTTCCCGGCGTTTATTTTAAAATTGAACTGGTCTTGCTGCTTTCTCCTGGCTTCCAGCTGCCTTCTTTACCAACCTGTCTTCTGCTGGGGTGGGCACATCCAAGAGTGAATTTTCAGTTCAGAGCCTGCTCCCTGCCTTGCTCAAAACACCTTGTTGCACAGCTCAAAGTCCTGCCGTGTTTGCGGTTTCTCTTAGCTATGTGGCTACTGGTTGAGCTGGAGATCTCAGGTGGCACAAGATAAGGATGCTTTTGTGGGGAATATGGGGCCTGTGGCCCTGCCTGTCAGACCTGAGCACGTGTTGTTGTTTGTCACAACTGTCAATCCAAACATGGTAGCTTCTGCCTGAAGTTCTCCTGTTCTTGCTGGCTAAGTCGCACACCTTCTTGCATGAAAGCGTGCTTCTGAGCTTTGAGAGATAACTGTAAAGAAGCGCTTGTCAGTCTGGTTCCTGTGCCTCTGCAGGCTTGGCTGGGCTTGCTACCAAGAATTGTAGCAATTGTTATTTGTCCTCCATATGAGGAGAGCTTAACCAGTTTCTCCTGGGCTGAGGTCCAGCACTCCTGCCTGTAAAACACGTCTCAGCATGTGGGTTGTACAGTTCTGAACTGAGGCTTCACCACACTCCCTGTTCTTCAGGGTCCAAGGGATTTAGCTAGGGCTCTTCTGTACCTGTGCCCATCCCAGGCAGGAACGGGGCCCCAAGTCTCTGTGGCGTTTGAAGATCTTTTCTTGCTGTTGGCATCCCCTCTGTGCCTGAGGAGGGTTCTTGGAGTTTGACTCTGGGGCACTGTGAGGAGGCAGGAGCCATTTCCTGGCATTAGTGCTGAGGGGACTCCGGAGCTGGGGCCCTTAAGGACACATTTCCTTGGCTTGTGCTGGTCAGTAGTATTTGATTGCTCCTCCTGAGCTTTCAGTGCTACAAGCCTGCATCATTTTGGAGGCAGGTGAATTACTATGCAACCTACAGAGTCTTGCTCTGTCAGTACTCAGTCACTAATTCCCCAGCTCACATTGCAGGGAACTCTTGCCACTGTGTCTGTGTGAGACATTTTCACTCTTTTTCTTGGTCAAGTCTCATATTCTGGAGTGGAGGGGCTTAATATAAAGGCTAGGCTGTGGAAGGACCAGACACAATGCCTTGCTGGGTTGATAGGTTTATTCACAAGTGGTGTGGCAGATGACAGCTGAAAATAGTCTAGAGCAGAGTCAAACTCATTTTCATCGGGGGCCACATCAGCCTCACGGTTGCCTTCAAAGGGCCGAATGTAATTTTAAGATTGTAGTTACATTTACACAGTCCTAAAATTACATTTGGCCCTTTGAAGGCAGCCGTAAGGCTGATGTGGCCCCCAATGAAAATGAGTTTGACACCCCTGGTCTATAGGGACTAGTGGTTCCCTTGCTTGGAAAATGCTCTTGCTCTTATTTGCTTGGTGGGAAAATAGCAGGCGTATTCCCATCTAGAGGGCAAATGCTGGCTGGCCTGCAGTGTTTTGGGGCAATCTTCTTTCTCGCACCCCACTGATGTGCACGAGCAACCCAGATGCCTTCCTTCTGCCTTTGCTTTGGCTTTCTGAGTAAAGACCTGGTTTGGGCGGAGGCACAGGGAGGCTGCACTCAGTCTTGAGGCTCATCACAACTTCCTGGCTCACTCACTGCCAGCACTGCTGTGGGGCGCGGAAGTTTGTACAGGTGCCCTGAGCTCTGTGGAATAAAGTTGTCTCATGACAGCTTTAATCTGGCTAAAGAACAAGGTGAGAGCAGGAAGATAGGTGCTGGCTACAACTGTGCACCCCCTCTTTATGCAGTACCTGTGGCTATAACTGTGCCATGAGCTGAACTGTGCGCAGATCCAGATGCAATTTCCCCACTCCCCCATCACCCTTCTGTGTTGGATTTGTGTAGAAGATTGGACATCTTTGCTGGAAATAGAGATTCTGACCCATCCCACAAACCTGTGCCCTCTGCACCAGCTGGGTTGATGTCTCTTCTTCCTCCTGTCACTAGGTAAGGGAGAAAGATCTGAGAGGAGTTTTGTTCCAACCTTCACAGCTCTTCTGGGTACTAGAGCTCTTCTGCCAGACTTTCCCTTCTACTGCACAGGAGGCTTTTTTCTTGTTATCCTCTGTGCATGCAATACTCTAGGGAAAAGCCACTGCACTTGAGAATCATGTCAACCTTACTGGAGGCCTTTGGATGCCTGGAATCAGGAACATCCTTGTGAGTAGGCAGGACAGCAACTGGAGAGGAGCAGAAAGTCCTCTGCCCCCTGCTGAGGATGTGCTGCATTCCTTGTGCATGTCAGGAGCCTCCAAGCCTCCCTGCACCCTGTCCCTTGTCTGTGCTTTTCCTTTTGCTGTCTTTTGCCTGGTGCTGTTAAGTGTCCTTGTCTGAGGTGTGTGTGATGCCAGTTTCCCTTGCCTTCTCTGGCCTCCCCTGCTGATCACTGACTAGCAGGGGGGCTTATTTTGGCAAGGTCCTATCTCCCCACCTCCTGCCTGTCAGTGTTGGTTTTACAACCCAAGTGCTGCAGTATTGTCAGGGTGCTTAACTCTGACTTGGCTTGTCTGTGGCCTATTTCAGTGTGAGGAAGCAGCCTACGAGGAGCGGCGGTACCCAGCTGGGAAGTGGGCGTGTGTCACCAAGGGGGAGCCCATGTATGAGCAGAGCATCTCCATGAGCTTCATGAAGCTCATGCGCTACATCTGCAAGGAGAACTCTGTAGGTGTGTGCAGTCAGGGGCTGGAGGGGGCTGGCAGGCTGCACAGAGGGAGGGCCCTGCCACTGGTTGTCTGGAGTGGGGAGGAGGGCTGCCACCACAGACCCAGCTGTCTCACTGTGCCCACTGCCTTCCTACCTCTTTCCAGGTTGCTATCTGGGCATGACAGTCCCAGTGCTCAATGAAATCCACCTGACCAAGGAGGGGACCAAGCTGGAGCGTGAGGTTGTAACCGCCTATTATCTCCCGGGAGAGTTCCAGCAAAACCCCCCTGTTCCTACGGACCCCGAAATCCACATCAGCGAGAGGGCATCACTCCGGGTTATAACCAGGTGACCCCAGCATCAGAGGTGTTTTCTTAGCTCAGCAGACGTGTATGAACTCCCTGCATGGCTGCTGTGGTTCCTTGGGCAGAGGAATGGGAGCTCTGGTTGTGGGAAGGGGGAATCTGCTGGTTCTGTTGCTTAAGTTGCTCCCTTTGTTGCAGGGTTTTCTATGGGATGACCACTGAGGAGACGATTCTGCGAGAGATCAGTCTCTTCTGGGAGCTCTTGGGCTCCACAGACACTGTCCTTCGGGAAACCTACATCGTGGCTGCTTATGAAAATCCTAGCATCCCTCAGCGCCGCAATGAGATCTGGTTCATCTGCCGAGCAGAGTGAGTCCCCTCTGTGACTGCAAACTGTCCTGCAACTGGACCTGGTGTAAATGGCAGTTCTGACGCAAAGGAGATGAATGCACATCCTGACCCACCATTCATCCACAAAATGACAGCCCAAGAGACTGAGGGGTGGATTTGTATGCTGCCCTGCAAGTGCCCAGACAGGGGAAAACCTGCCTGGTCTGCACTTCACCTGCTCCCACAAGGGCAAGCTGAAGCTGCAGGTGGCACCAGAGAGAGCCTCTGCAGCGAGCTCCTGGTGGGAAGCACCTGGTGGGGGCTCATGTCAGGCAGTAAATGTGTGGACCTGTGCAATGTGCTAGCCTGCCCTGAGTTTCAGCTCTGAGCTGGGGTTGTAGAGCTATGCCAGGCACACTCGTGGGGCTTGTGGCTGGCAGTGTCACAAGCTGAGGGTGTCTAGAAGGAAAGTGACTGTGTACGAGGTGTGGGGCTCTGTCTGGGTTGTGGCCTGTGTCCTATGAGAATGGCTGCCTGTTCCAAATTGAGCCACTGAAATGCTGCTATAGAGATGGGAGTTTGAGGGGGAAAGGGGCTCACCACAAGCGAGATGTGGATCCTGAATGTTTCCTGCTGGGGTGGCTATCTTTGTACTATTGGGTGCCTCCCCAGCTATCGCTCACCATCCCTCAGCCAGGGCCGGGGTGCTGGCAGCCTTTGGCCATCAGTTGTGGGTGCTGTTTTGTGGACTTGCTGCAAGATGAGAGGGACAGGTCCTGACAGCAGCAGCAGTGGCACCGCTGTGTGTTGTGTTGTGCATTGATCAATGAGTTTCACAACCATGAATACCGTCACGCTTTCCCAAGGGAAGCTGGTAGTGCCAACAGTAAATAAACTCAGCTCAAACAACTGCAGCTGCAAATCAGTGATGGTGGTGAGATGGAGGGTGCCCGGGTTGGCTTAGGAAGAGCCTTGCTCTCTCCTTCCTCAAGATGCTCTAGGTTGTAAAGCTGTGGCTAGTTAGAAGGGCTCTAATGTTTGTCCCAGTGATGGCCTTGTGTTCAGCCAGGCATAGACTCTGCATTGCTTGCACAGGCTGCTTACATTGCTGCTACAAACAACTGTGGCCACACTCCCCTGCAGATAAGGTGGTATTCTCTTGGATGGGGTCTGCTCTAGCCTCATTTTTCACCTGTGCAAAAAGCAGTCTCCTTTGACTGTACTGCACATGGGCACCTGATCTTGGGCACTGAGAATTCTAATGTGACTGTACATCATGCTGGTTGGCTGCAGGAACTGGTGTACTTTTGCAGGAACATGCTTGAGCGGCTTGGTGTGGAGGGACTTCTGGCTGCTTCTGACCCAGTTCCCAAAGAATTTCCTCCTGCCATAACTGGAGGTGTGCTGTGTTCCTCACCGCCTGCTGCCGCTGCTCAAACTCTGGCTCTGGCCCTTTGGCCCTACAATGCAACCAGAGGGGGCAAGACCAGGGCCAGCTCTGTGGTCTCGTTGCCCTGGCAGTGCTGGTGGCTTCTGCTCCATTTTTCAGTCAGATGCTGTTCTCTGCCCTGTCCTGGCTGGCTTGCCCTCTGGCAGCAAGGGAGCCTGGCTGCCCAGCCTGTGGCTGTGAGGAAAGCAGGGCCAAGCATGTTCCACCCTCCTCTTCAAGGGACTAAGCAAGCTTCAGGCAGAGTCTGGGCAAGCACAGCAAGAGCAGTCAGTGGTTTCCTGGATATCTTGTGGTGTGGTTCTTGTCCCTGGGGCACTAAAGGCAGAGAGGGCTGGGGAGGTGCTGTGGCAAACTGCAGCTCTGAGGGCTGATGTGGCAAGTGCTCCTCGGATAAAAGTGGTGATACCTGGATCAGCAGTGCTGTGTTCACCTCTTGGGCAAGGAGAAGCAATTCCCTTATACGAGGCTGGGATCAGGTGGCTCAGCATCAGTGAGAGAGCAAAGTCAGCCAACACGTGTGGGACAGAGACCCTTACTACACATCAGCTGCTTCGCTTGCTTGTCCTGAGCTTGCAAGTGGAACTAAACCTGCTTTCTAGAGCTTGCTGAATAAGCTGCCACTTCCTCTGAAGCTGCCTGGTCCCCAACCACAACAGCTGTCAATGACAGGAAGCAGTGGTTTTCCCATGAGAGAAGACCAGTCTGCGGTTACTGGCAAAGCTGCAGAGACACGTGCCCTGCGGGGGCAGCTCTATGGTCTCCCAGGCCCTGCTGGAGGTGGCAATGGTAGGGCCTTCTGGTGCAACTCCAGGCCAGCACCACCACAAAGTGCAGCAGGCATGCTCCAATCTACGCCACAGGCTTCGCCAGGTCAAGCCTTCAGCATCCTCTGTGGCAGATCCAGCGGCACTCTTGGGGATACTGTGGGGTGTCTGATGGCAAGTCTTCTGGGCAGTACCAAAAGCAGCCAGCATTTTGGAGTCTCAACAAACCACCTGGAAAGCTGGTGTTCAGAGCTGCAACTGGCAGAGCCAGTGGCACAGGGCTGCAGCAGGCTCCCTGGGACACGTTTGGTCAGGCAGGGAGGCCTCTAGCCTGCACTGTGCAGGTGGCCAGGCCAGCTTGCACAGCTGTGCCCTGACTTTAGCTGATGCAGACAAGCAGCAAGGAGCAGCCAATGTGTTGTGCAGCTGGGGCTGTGTCTCCAGCCCTCTGCCTGCAGCAGGGTGCAGAGCTCCTGGCTCTCAGGTGTCCCCGTGCTTTTACAGGGTCTCAACAACAGTACAGATAGGGCGCTTCTACCACCAACAAACAGCCCGCCTCGGAGGAGCCCCTTGACAGGAGGGGAGCTCCGTTGCCTCCTCGCTGCTCGGGCCGCCCCACGTTGGGGCTTGCTACGGACAGAAGCAGGGCGCGCCTCTTGTCTCCTCCGCCGGTGCGGCTCCCCAGCGGCCCGTCGGGCCCCCTCTGCGCGGGAGAACGCTGGCGGGAGCGGCAGACCGAGCCCAACGCTGCCCACGGGGCCCAGCTTTCCCGCTGCCCGGGCCCCGCCCGGTTTCCGGTGGCCGCCCCGCCCCCGGAAGCCCCGCCCGGCAGCAGCGGCAGGCGGGGCGGTGGCATGGCCACGGGCTGGGGCGCGCACTGACCGGCGCGGCCGGGAGCGGCGCGGAGGATGGCGGCGGTGCGGGCGCTCCTGATGCTGGGTGAGTGCGGGCCGGGCCAGGCGCCGCAGCCTCTCCTGCCCTGGGGATGCGGGTCCTGGTGCCCACCCGCGGCGGCGGGGCTTCGTGCCCAGCGGGGCCGCGCCCGGGGCCGTCGGTGGAGAGAGGGCGGAGGGGCTTCGCGGCCGCCGCCCTCAGCAGGGTGTGGAGGCGGCCTCGGTGGCCTCCTGGGCCGAGCCCCCGGTGCTTCGGGCTCCCGTGAGCCTGGCGGTGATGGGTCCCGGCGGCCTGGGACGGGCCCGTGGGGCTGCGGCGCGGAGCAGGGGCTGCGCGGGGCCGCGTCGCTTCGACCCCGCAGGGCAGCCGCGCCTCCGCCCCTAGCCCCACTGCGCTGCGGGAGCCGCCGGAGCGCCTTGCCCGGCTCGTCCTCCCCGGCGTGCGCCGGCTCGCCCTGCCCGCCCGCCCGTGCGGGGGAGCGTCGCGCTTAAATGAACTGGGATGCAAATGCGCCAGACATTTGCCGTCTGGGAGATGGCGAACATGCGTTCCCGGAGCTGCCGCGCTGTGGGGAGGTGGTTCCAGGAGCCGCCGCTCGCCGGGCTCGGCCCCATCTCGTAGCCTCTCCGGGTCCTGTGGTGAGGGCTGACCCCAGAGAGGCTACTTGTGTGCAGCAGTGGGTGGTTTTCCCATTTAATTTGAGTAGATCAAAACTCGGAGAAAAAGCAGTGGTCACACAGTGTGCTCCCATCTGTGTAAACTGGCTTTCCAGCCGCTGAGGGGGTTTTGTCCTTGCTGAGCACATGTGGATGAGCCATCTCCTTCGTGCCACCCGCCATGCTGTGCAGGGTGTGAGCCAGCCACCCTGCCTGTTCCCAGCCCTGCCATCCTCGTCAGTGGCACAGCGGCTTGGAGGCAGCTGGTTGATTTTTCTGGCTGCTGCTTTTCATGGTGTTCAACTCCAGCTGCGAGGCCCAAAGTCACCTTCCCTCCCTCTGCTCCATGATGATTCTCCCCACTGGCCTCCTGGAGCCATCTTCCTCGCCTGAGGAGCCTGGAGTTTTGGCTGTGGTGCAAGAGCCACAGACAGGGGTTGTGAACTGGTTTCCAGCTTGGCTTTGAAGGTCCCGAGTCTGCCACATGCTACGCTGCTTTGTTTCTTGCCCTCTTCAGCTGGTAACACTGCAGACAGAGTCCTGCATGTTGCTAGTATCCGCTTGTGGTCCCTTCTGTGTCACCATGCACAGCTGTTCAGTTTGCTGTGCAATTTCTGCTGCAAAATGGAGAGCAATCTTAGCCTAGCACCTGGGATTGGAGGGGAGGATACTGCCTGTGAAGGAAAGGTATTTATAGCACTGCTGTTCTTTGCGTGTCTGGAGCTGTGATTGAGCCCGACTGCCAGACTGCAAGTAATGTCCAGTTTACAGCTGATAAGCATGAAAAAGCCACATTTATTTAGCTGATTGCTACTGTAATTGCCAATTGCCTTGGCAGCCTTCTGGGAAGGCTGTTTCTGCAGGGAGAGTGCATGCTTTGTGTGGGCTGTGATCTGGAGCTGTGCGGCCCTGCTGCACTGTTCACCTACCTGACAGCATGCTGCCACCAGCAGCTGGGGTGTGCAGGTGGCACCCCACAAGGGCTGTCTGACCCCTTTCCTACCAGAATGCTCCCCTCTCCAGTTGCTGGAGTTTCTGTGCTGCTTTGAGCATGTACTCTCCTCCTCATTTCTCCTGCTTAGGAGGACCATGCTTGCTGCTGTCTGTCTCATGGACACTGAAAAATATCAGACACCAGCAATGTGGCCAAAATGTACAGTTTGTCTAAGTTTTACGGGCTAGTGCTGTTTTGTGGGTTGAGGCACAGTGTCTCCTTTTGTCTGTGGATGCTGTTTGGAGAGAGGGCCAGGGAAAGCCCCGTGTGTGACATGTGGGGGTATCCAGGGCACACGCGGGTCCTTTCTCCGGTCTTTCTTTGCCACATATGTGTTCCAGGAGTGCTCGGTGCCTGGGCTGCCAGTCCCTGTTCCTCCATTTCCGTTGTTCAGTGAAGCTGTGATCTTTCTGGCAATGACACTGCAGCATGCCAGATGTGCGCTGGCTTCTGCTGGAACATGTGGTTGAAATGCTAGCGGAAGAAGTATTTGCTGAGTCAACTTTTCTTTGAAGCTAAAAAACCCCCAAAGATCTGTTTTGTTCTGGAAGTGCTTCCATGTCCTGTGTAGAGCTGTGTGTTTCTGTTTGGCATTGCTTTTCTTTTGCTTGCTAGGAAGCCTGTTCTGAAAGAAGAAAATCTCCGAAAACAGGAATGGTCAGATAGGGTCTGAGAATTTCTCTTGGGTTTAAAGAGTCCAAAATAAATGTCCAGTAGTACAACTTCGTTGACTTTCACTCTTTGAGCTGCCATCTGTTTTCCAGTGGCTCTGAGTCCTTTGCAGCCAAAGTTCTATGATAGTTGATCTGAGTGAGCATCCCTTCAACAGCCGAAAAGTGGTGCTGCTCAGCACATTTCTGGGCTGTTTTGGGGCAAAGCGGTGACAAGCAAATACCATTCTTTTCTTATAAAGCATGTGATCCCCCTTGGGACTTAGCAGTGCTCAGGCAGTGCTCTGCACAGGCTGTAACCTCAGCATCACAGAAGCTTCACAGGCAGGGTGACACCATAGTCATGGCCGTAGGCATTTCTTTGTCTCCACTGTGAGTCCTGGACTGCTGAGGACTGGCACTGACCCGAGGTTACCATGTTCTGCATCCTTTAAAGATGTCCTCTGATCTCTTAATTGAGCTGGAATGACACCGTCTTCTAAAGGCAGATGGGCACCTGTGTTTAGTTGCACGCTGGGTGATCAATGTTCTTGCTGATGGGAGTGTATTTGCTCCCAGTCATAGAATCACAGAATGTCCTGAGTCGGAAGGGACCCACAAGGATCATCAAGTCCAACTCCTGTCCCGAAATTCACACCATGTGTCTGAGAACGTTGTCCAGTCTCTTCTTGAACACTGTCAGGCTTGGGGCTGTGACACCTCCCTGGGGAGCCTGTTCCAGTGCTCCACCACCCTCTGGGTGAAGAACCTTTTCCTAATGTCTAACCTAAACCTCCCCTGGCACATCTTCCTGCCATTCCTTTGGGTCCTTAGTTTGCTGAAGCACTTTTACTCAAGAGAGGTGGGTGGTTGGCACTGCGCGTCTGTGTGTTACTCAGATGGATTTGTTTGAGCAAAGGCTGGTCCATGTTGCATCCAAGCAGATGGGTATATGTGTCCTGGGAGGGCAGGCAGTGCTTTTTCTAAAGGCTGTGGAACCCAAGGGAAATGGAGGGAAGAAGGTAAGAAAAGAGTACAAAGAGAAGAGCCTAGCTTTGGGGCAGTGGGCAAGAACGCAAGAGCCAGTCTGGCTGTAAGTGATAAGACACTTAAAAAAAGATCTGAAGTCTGTGAGGCCAGGTTACGGGTATTTACTAGGGGAACTTTACACTAATATTTTTCTTTCCTTCATGGCAATTCATCTGCTATATGAGCTGTAAAGATCAAAGCTGTCTTCCAGCAAGCACACGTGGACTTGAGTAAATAGCTGGACCTACACCTCTCTCCAGTGAATAAACACTCTTTCCTCTCTGAACATTTTCAAGCGTAGCTCTCAGGCCTGGAATGCAAAATATTTCACATTAGCAGTGGGTGTTTCCACTGCTTTCGATATTTGGGAACTTGGAACAAATGCTTATTTAGCAGCAGACAGACTTGGGTACAAACGTGCTCTTTGTGAAGGCAGTTGCTGCTGCAGTGTTTGCAAGGAAATTCCCCTGAGATTGGAGGACATGCAATTGTTCGTCCAGATCCCAAGGAAACAGATCAAGTTCTCCTAACATGAGTGACAGTCTCATGAGGCCCCAGGTTCTCCCAGATGAACACCTTTGGCATGGTGATACCTCCTGGAGAAGGTCGGTCGTGCCTGATGTGGGAGAAGGACAAGTGTAGTGTCTTTTATGTTTATAAGAAACCAACTGTGTCTTGGGGAAGAGGGGGAAGGCAGATGAAGAAATGATGATTTGACAATTGGTAACACGTTGGTTCTTGAGCATCAGTGTGCATTTCAGCATGGCAGAGGTGCTGTGCTGGGTGGCTGCTTGGAAATGCCTTTTGTCTGTTAGAAAAGCAGAAGTTACATTGCGCAGTGAGGTTAAAGGACTGTGCTGTGAATGTAGCATACCATCTGTGCTGGCTTGTCTGGAAGAAGCAATCCCACTGCTGGGCATGGAAGGATTTGTTCTCTGAGACACCTGACAGGGAGCAGAAAGGGATTCTGCAGGTTTTCAGGCTTTTCATGTGGCTGCCTGCTAGAGCAGGGGCTGTTCCTGGACTTTGTCATGGTTAGGAGGCTCTACATGTGGTTCAAGTTTTGTTCCTGATGTCCTTGTGAGCTTTCAGCAGTCCAGATACATTGTACATCTCTTGCCATTTAGGGAGGTTGTTTAGAAGGAGCGCGAGTAAGGTGGCAGACCCTGGGGTCTTTTAGAAGCTGTTTGCTCACTTCCTAATGCCAAAGCTATTGAACCACAGCATCAGAAAGCAAGCACACGGCTTTTTGATTCCGGAGAATGTGGTCTCGGCAGGGTCCTGTGCTTCCACCTCCTCCATCCTACCCAGCCCTGTCAGGGTCTGCTGTACTGGTTGTGTTGATGAGTTGTCAGCTTTCCATTTGTCTCTCCTCTTCCTCGCCTGTTGTTGGGGTATCTGATCCAGGGGCTGCTTTCCTGCATTGCTGTTGGGTGCTATGTGAGGGAGCAGCGTCCCACCACTTCTCAAGTCACATGATGTCAGCAAATCCACCTTGCACTGGAATGGTAACTGTTGCTATTGCTGTTTGGTTTAGGCCAGATAGATGATGTCCCTAAACAAAAAAGGGCCAGACTGAAGGATCACCATGAGGAAGACCATCTCGTGTTTCAATCTTCCTATGCTTTCTGAATGTACCACTGTGCAGGCAGTGGGAAAGAAAAGAGGCTTGCAAGGCATGTCTTTATACAAATGTAGGTTGCACCACAGTGCGACAGAAGCTTTGCAGAATGCTCATGAGTGTCTGTAGTCTCAATGGGTGGAGCACTGGAAGAACAGTTGTCTGGGCTTCCTTCTGGATGTAGGTTGTAGTGGCTGGTTGTAGTGAACCTCCTGTGGGCTCTTGAGGTTGGAGGTACATTCAGTGTGTTAAGCAGCTGCAGGTCTCTGGATCTAGGCTGTGTGTCTTGTGGGTCTTGGTACTGCTTGAATTCAGGTTGAATAGAATCCCATCCAAAAGCTTGTCAAATGTTACCTCTTGCTTCTGCCTGCTTTGGCATGTTGCAACACAGTGAGGATGAACCCATGACACTCCATCAAGGCAGAGACTCCATTTGGGATCATTCCTTTGTTCTGGGAAAACACTTGGCAGCAAGCACTGTTCTCCTGTGTTTACCTGTGTCTCTTTTTAATCTGTGCAGCCCCTGCTGAGTAGCCGTGGAAGATCTTCAAGCCAAACACAAGTGGTCTTTGTTTCAAAGCATCAATTTGTGTTGGCAGCCAGGTCTGCAACGCATGTGCTTTTTATTGACTGCTGCTCCAGCTCTGTTCCTCACTCGTGCCAGCTTTTTTTAAAATTTAATAGAAAAATGTTTTTCCTGAGTTTAAAAGGCTGAGCTGTACAGTACTTCTAGTCTTAATTTAAGCCTTGTCTTTTCAGGGAAGCAATCTCTGTGCAGAGAACAGGCTGCTTTCCTCTCCTCTGAGAGGTAACTAATACTTGCTGTCTGATCAGCAAAGAGAGAGGCAAGAGAGTGGTCTGAAAGCCTGGTCTGTGTGCCTGGGATGAGGAGTTTTGGTGTGCCAGCCCAGCTTGGGCTGTTCCTGAGCCTGCTTGTCTTAGAGCACTTTGGGAAGGTTGATGGGTCGGTGCTTTTGTTGATACTCTTTGCATACTGTTACTGCCTGGGGCTGCTGCTTTAATTTGGTCAGCTTTCAAAAATCCATGCTCTGTTCTCCGATTTTGACCCTCTGAAGTTGTTCTGCAAAGACTTCTCTTGAAAACACATTTTAATACTTAAAAATATTAGGTGACATTCAGACAAGGCCCAGGACACTGCTTACAACATCCCTGTTGATAGTGAATGGATGGATGCTGAGGTGTCCAGGTGCCCCAGAGAGCAGAAATGAAAATTAGCCAGATCCAACCACAGTAGAATTCAGACTGGGACTTGGCAGCATGGAATGTTGCAGTGATGAGTCCTTGTGAAATCCCTGTCCCCTTGCACAGCAGGTGCACACAAATTGTGTGCCTGGAGAGGAGGCATGACTGGTTTTAGCTGATGATTCCTAATGTGAGATGGAACTTACTGGTGGGATACCAACGGCCAGTCTTCTCCTTGTCAAATTAAGCTCTGATTTGAATGGAGCAGGCTGGAAGTTTGGCATTTGTGGACTGGGGTGTGCACAGGGCCCCTGAGTATGTGCGAGTTGAATTCACCACTGTCAGATGGGCTGGACCTGTGAGGTTGGGTTGTTTTGGATCATTGTTCATCTTGTGCAACATGATGAACGAGGCAAACTGATTCCAGGCAGCAGTCTGCTCGTAAGTAGGGTGACACAATGCATTTTGGGTGTGCGAACCCTCTCACTCTGCAAAGCGAGATGTTGCAGGCTGTGAGAAAGCGGTGACACACACAGGGAGCTGTGTGGGAAGGGGTTGGGGTTTAAGTGGTTATTAGAAGTCTACTTGTATTTCAGCTCCTGGTTGACATACATTCAGTTCCTAGATGACTTCTGTCCTGGAGGACAGGAGTGTCTGTGAACACTTTGCTCTCTGAGTTCAGTGCTAACGACAGGTATTTTTTTTCAGGGTAGCTCTGGGGTGGCAGGCTTTATAGCTTTTCCTCTCCTGTGATGCTGTTTGAGATGAGGTTTGTCCCAGCATCAGGATTCAGTGCCTGGGTGCAGCCCAGGCCACCCTGAAAAGCAGCCAAGACAGTGCCCTGCTGCTGTTGATACGGGCACGCCAGCAAGTTGGCTCTTTCCTCCATCACCTCAAGCCAGAGGGCTCTGCCCCAGAGCCACAGCATGAGGAGGCCAAGTCCTGTGCTGGCTGGAGAGGGGAGGCCTATGTGCCTCTGGGCAGCTCTGTGCAGGGTTGTCCTTGCTGTCAAACATGATGCTGGCAGAAGATAGGCACAGTGTTTCTTAAGACCAGCTATAAATGCTCTCCTCGTTATGATTGCTTGTCGGCATCTGTAGTAGCACAAAGAAGGCCTTTGATTCCAAAACATACAGTGACTCTCCAAATGGTTAAAGGCAGGACAAGCTGGGGCTTGCAAGTGCCTTTACTGCTCTCCACACAGCATGCTTTGCTGTGTGTCCTGGCTCTGCTGGGGAGGCCCATTGCATGCATGACACAGAGCTGCTCCGCGGTGCTGGCTCTGTTGAAGTCACTGGTGGTGCCTGTGTCAGTGGGAAGCTTTCATGGGAGGAAAGGTTATGGTTTTTGGCTTTTCCAGCAAAGACAAGATCAGAGAAGATAAAACCAGGCACTCTTGTATGGTGCCACGCAGAGCAGTGCATCTAACTCTTCTGAACCATCCATGGGAGCGTAGATGGGTTTGTGGTGCTGAGGATGTTCAGTTGTCTCTGCAGCTGCCATGGAGAGAGACTGACATCAAAAGTCTCCTCCAGCTGTTGAAGAGTTGTGCAAATCATCTTAGACCAAAGGAAACAGAGCTTCCTGTGAGTTACTTGGCATTGTTCTTTGTTCCTATTCCTCAATGCTGCCTGCTGTGAACACTGGGAGCCATCAGAGAGCACCTGACAGGTGCTATAGGAGGGGCCAGTTCTTGGGCTGAACTTCCAACTGCAGCAGAGAGCTGGCTGAATGTCAGCTGACTGTCTTGAGATCAGCCTTTCCTCCAGACAGGTTTGAACAGATGTTTATCCACTATCTTCCGAGCAAAAGCCGAGCTGTGAAGGTGACACATATGATTTTTCTCTGCTGAGTGAGCTCCTGATGGCTTTCCCTGCCAATTGTGTGTGCTTGCCACCTTCAGATGCATGTGTGGAGGAGCTGCTTGCTGGGGCCTCACCTGCCACAGCAGCAGTGATCCTTCCATCTAGGTCCTACCTCTGTCTTGCTGCCTTGTTGCTCTCCCCAGATGCAGCTGTTCCTTCTCCAGTAGTGCCTCCTTACCCTCTCTCTGGTGGTTCTTCTGTATCCAGACCCTCTCCATGGCATGCCAACTTTGCACTTCTCAGACTTCCCTGTTCCTCAGCTAATCTCCAATGCCTGGTTGTGAGCACTGCTGTTTTGCCAGGTGTGGATGTGGCTTCCTCATCCCATTTTGAGGTTGCTGTTGTCTCCTTGAGCCAAGGAAGTGGTGAGAAATGAGAGCAGAGCTGGGGCAGGGTTACTGAGATGTTCAGGTGGTTCTTGGAAATCAGAGACTTTTTTGATAAGAGTTCTTCCACTGAGCTAAGGAAGAATCTCAAAATCACGTGGCCTGAAGCAGAAACCATTAGTCTGAGTGATTAACATTTTGGCAAGCAAATAAGCACCTGGGAAACAAGAGTGTTGTGCTGGGCATCCTTCAGTATCACACTGTGTTGCTGTGGCCCTGCTGGGATTTCATCCTGCCTCTCACTAGCTGGAGATGCTCTCCTGCGTGGCTCCTGTGCAGACGAAGACATGCTATGGGTTTGATGGAGCAATCAGTCCATTTTACCTGGATTGCTGAGTGGCCACAGCAGGTAGCCAGGCACCTGCAGATATCTGAGCACAACTTCTTATTCTTCAAGACGTGGCTGTTGGGTGTCTGTTGCTACTGTTTGTGTGCCTCCTTGGCATTTGGTTGCTTAGGATGTCCTCGTGCTCTTCACTGGTGGATTAGTGACTGTCCAATAAGAATTATTTGTTCTCCAGATACATTGGGAATCAGCTGTTCTGCCACTATGGAGAAAAGTTATTCAAGGAGATTTGGGCAGTATGAATTTCTGTAACTTTAATTTGTCACTGGGGCTTTGCATTAGATCTGTCTGTGGCAAGCATTCTGCCTAGTTGTTGATTTCTAAAAGTATTCTAGAAAGTGCCTTGCTTGTATATTCTTCCCACTGAGTGACCTTTGTCCATTTTTAGCTGAGAGGTAATGTAGCAATGTCTCATAAAGAAGCTACCTTTTAATTAATATTGCATGAGCAGAGGAAATATTAGCTTCTCTCTCTACTTTCCTATTTTTGTGGCTTTTACTAATAGTTTCATAAATGGCTCTAATGAAAATAAACAAGGAACTGTTCTGTGCCCTCTTTGCTTTCAGAGATGATGCCGCAGGCCCAGCCTCCCTGGTGATGTTTCCCCCAGGAGGCAGGTCCTGGGCTGTAGTAGGACAGCAGTGCTGCCCTGCACAATCATTAATGGTGGTTGTGAAACAGGGCTGGTCCTCAGCTTTACAAGCAATGAAAAGAGGAACTGGATGAAATCTGCAGACCTGTAGGGTGTAGTTAGAGAAGGATATGGGGAGTTTTGGATGATGCTTTGCAGCAAGGAAGAAGACAGTGCCATATAGGCTGAAAATGGATGTGTGGATTAATGTCCCTGAAATGTTCATGAGGGGTGACACACAAATTATATAAACCCAGAGAGAAACCATGGACAGCCAGGCCCTGCTCTGCAAGCTTCAGGTGCAGGCAGAAGTTAAACCCCAGCAGTGTAGAGCTTGTATAAATAGGAGTGGCATCAATGCAGCCAGTGGCGTGAGACTGATTTCAGGTGTCTGTCTCCTCAATGTCTTTCGGCAGCTCCCGTTGTCTCTGGCATTGCTGGATACATAGGGCAATTTTTAGCTTGCAGCACCGTGATGGCTGCTAGGACAAGCTAGTGTGTGTTCTTGGGAGCACCTTTCCTGGGAGCTTCTTCCCTTCTGATGAGAGGAGAACAAACAGGTCAAACCTGCAGTAAACCAAGTGGCGAAACAGGATGCTCCAGAGACTTGCTCACATCAAACTGGACCCACGGCACAGCCTTGCTCTGTGGGGAGAATGGCTGCGGGATTGCCCTGATGTAGAGCTGTATGTGACATCCCCCAGCCTCTGTGCCGTCCCCGTGCTCCTGGGAAGGCAGAGTGGCTGGCTGGATACTTGTGGGTGGGCTGCAGAGAGGCAGCTTCACGCAGAGGTGCACAGCAGTTGCTGTGGCAAGACTGTGGCACTGGATGAACCATTTCTCCCATGAGCTAAACTGTCTGGGAGAGCTTAGCCAGCTGGATTTTCCTGGCTTCATGGCAAATCCCATCTGAGTCTCTACAGGCAGATAACTAAGGGGAAACTTAGCTGCAAATATACTGCCGTGACCTGGAGAGATTTAAAATATTTATCCCAGAGCAGAGCTTGGGAGATAAATAAGCTCCCTGTCTGCTTCCTTGCACGCAAGACAGGAGTGCAGCTGTCCCTTTGTCCCCAGCTCTCAGAGTCCTCCTTGGGGCTGGAGGGTTGCTTATGGGTGGGCTTGAAGTCCCTGTAGATAGTGTAAACATATAGCTGCCAGCAAAACGGAGAGGGAGACAACAAAGGTACTCGTACTGGTGTAGATGTGAATTCTTGTCTGCAACCCCTCTCCCTTCAGTCATGCCCCCGAAGCTGCTGTCCCAGCTCTGTGCTCTCAGGGTGTGGGTGGAGCTCGCTGGTGAACTGTGTCAGGCTTGGGGTCTGCTGGGTGAGGTTTGCAACCCTCTCACTTGGCCCCTTCAGGAACCAAGATCTGGAAGATGTCCCGACCAAGCATATCTGAGAACGAGCACAGGTTTGGGTGGTACCAGGGAGGTTTTCCTGCTTCCAGTGAGTTTGGTGGCAGCATGCAGAGAAACAGCTCACTTGGTCAGCTTCTCTGCCAAATTTGCTTCATTCTCCAGCAAACGGGCCTGAGAGAGCAAGAAGGGCTTTCTGGCATGAGTGCACCATGCCCAGCGCAGCCTTGGCTCAGGTGCTGACCCAGCGTCCTTGCTGCCTGGAGAGGAGCCAGCTCTGAGTAGCAGCCTTATCTTCTCTGACAGTGTGTTGGTGAAGCAGCTGGCTTTGCTTGGAGGCCTCGTGTGCACGCTGCTGCTCTTCGCACGGCTTCCCTTGCTCCGGCCTCCTCCTCCCCACCCCCCTCATCCCTCTTTTGTCTCTACAGCCTGAGTTTCCATTCTCCGAGCTGGCTGAGGCTCCTGTTTTCTGAAGGGAAGCACCAGGCAGCTTTAGGGAGCTTGTTCAGTTTTTTCCCATCATCTCCTGGAATGGCATTTCAGCTGGGACAGGAAAAACGCGAAGCCCTGGCCAGGGGCTCCCTCTGCACACACACACAGTGCTGTTGTGGAGGAATCCCTCTTGGCTGGGCTTGTGATGGCAGGAGCAACGTCAGCCTCAATGAAGGAGCGTGAGGATGTAGCGGTGGATGCTTGCGTGATACCTGGAGGTGCTGGCCCCAGCTACCACAAGGCAAAGTTCTCAGCCACACGGACCTTGTGGGTGAAGCAACGCAGCCTCATTGCTGCAGGGTCTTGCCTCCAGCCCTGGGGCAAGGAGAGCTGCAGCTCTGTCGCAGCTCTTTCCCGCTGGCAGGACCTACCTGGCTGTTCCACACACCTGGGCTCTTCTCTATCACCAAAGGGGTTTTGCTTGGTAAAGACCTGGCCCCTTGCTTAAACTGTGGAGAAGCATCATCCTTTGCTGCTGCACAGGGAGCATGTGGCTCATCCTGGCTCTACTTGGTGCCTGGCTGCCTTGTTTCCTTTCATGGGAGAAAAGGGAAATACCTTTGCTTTGCCAGCCAGAGAGCTAGGCCTCCAGATTAGATGCATCTCCAGTCTGCCATGCACTGCCAGTAGTGTATGTCAGCTATAAATCAGTGTTTCTGAGGAAGCCAGGGAATCACTCAAGGGCTCTGAGCAAGGCTGGGAGAGTCAGCTGGGAGTGCAGCAAGCCTGTTGCTGGTGCTGAGTCACCCTTGAAGCATTTGTGTTTCTCACTGGAGCTTGGCAACGCAGCTGGTGATGTCTGCTTGAGAACCTTTGGCTGACGCACTATTAAAGATGGTTTTATTGAGCCAGCAGGATTCCCAGCTCCTGCACTGGGCTTGCGGCCTTACTGTCTCACTTGTTCCTTTGTTTATTTGCCACCAAGATACTGTCCTGGCCTTCCTGGGAGTCCCATGGCCACCACTGCCGTTGCTGCTCAGCAAGCAGGCACGGGCTCGCCTGCCTGGCCAAAGCAAGCCTTCTTTTCCACAAGCTGGAGGCAGAGTGGTGCAGACAGCTGCCAGCATGTGGTTGTGCCCTGAGTGCTTGGGCAGGAGAAGCTGTGGTCTGGTTGCTAACTCTGCCTTGTCTCCCTCCTAGCTGCACCACTCCGGCACTGTGCTCATGGCTTGGACTGGTTCTCTGGGATGGAGGCTCAGGAGGCGTACTTGGGCTTCTTTTAGGGTCCTGGGACCACACAGTTGTCTCAGTGCTCCAGCAGAATGTCATCTTTTTCCTGGGACCAGGCGTGTCCCCTCAAAGATCATAGAATCATATTCTATTGTAGTTTGGGTTGGAAGGGGCCTTCAAAGGTCATCTGGTTTCTGGTGATAATTGCTCAGAAATTCGGCTTAGCTATTCCCAAGTATAGGATCCTGGGCCTGGATGGGCAGGGGGGACTTGCTGACTATTGGGGAGAAAATCCCTCACAGCTTGCATCCTCTCTGAACAGTTCTGGGGAGGCTAATGCAAATTGGGCTCAGTGGTTGTGGCTTGTCATTTTTTAATTCTAAAGCTTGGTTTGAAGGCCAGAGTTGTCTTCTCAATGGATGCTTGGAGCCTGTGTTTAAAAGCACCCCTCCATGCAGAGGGCAATGGAGAGGTGCTGTGGCCACCAGGTGTGAGGCTCAGGCTGTGGTCCCGTTGCAGAGCAGTTGTCACTCACTGGTAGACCAGCAACCAAGATGTTTCGAAACAAGGGCTTGCATCTGCCATACATCATAGAATCATAGAGTCATTTTGGTTGGAGGAGACCCTTGGAATCATCAAGTCCAACCATAACCTAACTCTAGCACTAAACCATGTCCCTAAGAACCTCGTCTAAACACCTGCAGGGATGGTGACTCCACCACTGTGTGTCTACACAGATATGTCTTGTGGTACAGCACCACAAAACCCGTATCAGCACAAGTAACCCCATGTTGTTTGTGCATGGGAGTCTGTGTATTATGTATCAAACTCCTGACAGGGGGCAAGATACCGTAGACATGATCTTTATTTTTATGATAAATGACTGACTAAGCATGGTATCAAGACCATCAGAGCCAAGACGTAAGTAGAGCATATGAATACCACAGAAAACCTTTCAGCATCACAAGATGCTTGTATCCTATCTGTCCACTGCCATTTATTGTTGGTGAAAATTTTGGCTATGGGATGTTGCCAGCTGATCGTAAAATCATAGAATCATTTTGGTTGGAAGAGACCCTCAAGATCATCTAGTCCAGCCATCAACCTAACAGTGACAGTAAACAATGTCCCTAAGAAACTTATCTATGTGTCTTTTAGACACCTCCAGGGATGGTGACTCCACCACTTCCCTGGGCAGCCTGTTCCAATGCCCGACAACCCTTTCCAGGAAGAAATTGTTCCTAATATCCAATCTAAACCTTCCCTGGCACAACCTGAGGCCATTTCCTCTTGTCCTGTCACTTGCTACTTGGGAGAAGAGACCAACACCCTCCATGCTACAACCTGCTTTCAGGTAGTTGTAGACAGCGATAAGGTCTCACCTCAGCCTCCTTTTCTCCAGGCTAAACAGCCCCAGGTTCCTCAGCCGCTCCTCATCAGACTTGCGCTCCAGGCCCCTCACCAGCTTCGTCGCCTCATCTGCACTCTCTCTAATACCTCAATGTCCTTCTTATGATGAGGAGCCCAAAACTGAACACGGTCATAGGCCTCCTGGTGGGATTCATGAGGGTGGCCAGGGTATGGGCAAATGTAATCTTGCATTGGCCTACAGGGATGGAGGGGAACAGCTCTGCAGTTTCCATTTGGGACCCAAGCGAAACAGCCAAGTATTGTGGGAAAATCAGATGCCCCCAGCTGTTACACCATGGGGTTGCCTCTGTGCCTACGTTCATCTTGGGTTGCTTCTCCTCTGGATCAGTAAATCCCACCTGCAAGGTTGCACGTCTGGGTGCTTTGCAATTGAAACTTTGTTCCTGGATGCAAATAGCTGTGGTACAGGCTGATTCAATGTGACCCTCCATGGAGCATGTGGAGAACACTTACATGCATGGTCTGTGTGGTGGTATGATAACTGGTGTGAAGTGATGGTATGCAGGCATCGCATCTCCTGCAAGTCCAGAGCAAACCGCAATGAAAGTGAGAGGTTTGGTGCTTGTCTGAGCAGACCTATGCTCTCAGAGCAGGGCTGTTGGGTCCAGGTGTGTGGTACAACTGTAGGGGCAAATAGATGGTGTTTTCCCAAGTCCATCATCATCATCTTGATCCACCCTAGCGTGACCGTGCTGTGTTTATCCCAGACCTGGAGCCTCTAGGTATTGGTGAAGTTCCTCCCAGCTCATGAAGCCAAAGCTGCTGTAGCCGAGCATATTTTGGAAAGGCTGTTTTCTACCCATCTAGTTGTGTTGTGGACTCAAATAGGAATGATTTTTTTTTTCCTGGGTTTAGATTGAGTTTTTGTTTTTGCTTTAACTGGAGTGGGAAACAACATAATTTTTAAAGGCTGATATGATGGGTGCCCAAAGACTTTCCAGGTGTTGGACTTGATCAGACTAAGCCTGCCGTGTTCAGAGCTCCTTGCCTGCATCAAACCATTTCCATCTGGCCTGGTGGGAGTGGTTTATTGCAACTCTACCCATCTGAAAGGCTTTCTCAACTGGAATCTCTTGAATGGCAGAACATGCTGGCTGGAAATCATTTGGAGATGCAAATGTCTCTGGGTGTTTGGCTTAGCTGCAGTTTCTGCGATATCTGCTAAGCAGTGGAATAGGCTGTGTGTGGAGCAGACATGCTCTGAGCAGCTGCTTTATTTGGCTATAGGGACTGACCTGTGAGGTGACGGGGTTGTTTTTGTTATTAAGCATGACTTTTCTTACCTGCTTCTACAGCTTCAGCTGGCACAAATGATCCTGCTGGCTCTGTGTTTGTGACCAGGAGGGGAGGAAAAGCTGACCCACGTGTTGTTCCCAGTCCTTGCATGCCAAAAATCTGCTTTTATTAGGAGCATGTTCATAATGAACTGTGCCAGGAAACACATGGCTTGCTTGAGCCCTGAATGGGAGGTCTGTATGGGGCCCTGTGCTTGCTGAGAGCCTCGTGAGGACAAAGAGTAGATGCTGGCATGCGTTACTTGCTCTGTGGCAGCCTGCATCCTCTGGGCTGCAGTGGATGGGGAGCAGGACATGGGATCAAGGTACTAAGTGCTTCGCTGGTCTGGTGACAGCAGTGAGGGCAGGACAAGAGGCCAGGCAAGTGGTTTTACTGCATGCCGCTCTTTGTGGCTCCACCGGCCTGGGGAGGGCTGGCTTATTTCTATGCAGACGTGGCTGTTTGCAGCAGAGGCTGGATTGGAAGGAGCGTGGGCAAGCAAAAAAGTGCTGATGATACCTTGGGATGATGATCATGGATGGGGAAGGGAGAGAAAAGATTGCATGCGTGGATCCATTGGGGCTCACGTGTCACAGGGACAGTGGAGCTGTGCATGCTCTGGTGAGACCCCACCTGGAGTAGTGCATACCTGGAGCCCTCAGTACAGAAGAGACATGGACCTGTTGGAGAGGGTCCAGAGGAGGCCACAAAAATGATCAGAGGGATGGAACAGCTCTGCTATGAGGACAAGCTGAGAGAGTTGCTGTTATTCAGCCTGGAGAAGAGAAGGCTTCAGAGAGACCTTTTGGACTGTGAACTGGCTGAAGGAAAGAAGCCAGAGAGTCGTGGTCAATGGGGCAGGGTCTAGTTGGAGACCTGTATCTAGTGGAGTGCCTCAAGGGTCGTTACTGGGACCAGTACTATTCAATATATTCATCAATGACTTGGATGAGAGAATAGAGTGCACTGTCAGCAAGTTTGCTGATGGCACCAAACTGGGAGGAGTGGCTGACATATCAGAAGGCCGTGCTGCCATCCGATGAGACCTGGACAGACTAGAGAGCTGGGTGGGGAAAAATTTAATGAAATATAATAAGGGCAAGTGTAGAGTCTTGCATCTGGGCAGGAACAACCCCAGGTTCAGTACAAGTTGGGGAACGACCTGTTGGAGAGCAGTGTAGGGGAGAGGGACCTGGGGGTCCTGGTGGACAGCAGGATGACCATGAGCCAGCACTGTGCCCTTGTGGCCAGGAAGGCCAATGGCATCCTGGGGTGGATTAGAAGGGGGGTGGTTAGTAGGTCGAGAGAGGTTCTCCTTCCCCTCTGCCCTGGTGAGACCTCATCTGGAATATTGTGTCCAGTTCTGGGCCCCTCAGTTCAAGAAGGACAGGGAAGAGAGAGAGAGTCTTGAGAGAGTCCAGCGCAGGGCCACAAAGATGATTAAGGGCGTGGAGCATCTCCCTTATGAGGAAAGGCTGAGGGAGCTGGGTCTCTAGCTTGGAGAAGAGGAGACTGAGGGGTGACCTCATTAATGTTTATAAATATGTAAAGGGTGGGTGTCACGAGGATGGAGCCAGGCTCTTCTCGGTGACAACCAATGATAAGACAAAGGGTAATGGGTTCAAACTGGAACACAGGAGGTTCCACTTAAATTTGAGAAGAAACTTCTTCTCAGTGAGGGTGACAGAACACTGGAACAGGCTGCCCAGGGAGGTTGTGGAGTCTCCTTCTCTGGAGACATTCAAAACCTGCCTGGACGCCTTCCTGTGTAACCTCATCTGGGTGTTCCTGCTCTGGCAGGGAGATTGGACTGGATGATCTTTCGAGGTCCCTTCCAATCCCTAACATTCTGTGATTCTGTGATTGTGGCCTTTTGGTATTTGAAAGGAGTCTTCAAGAAAGTCGGGGACAGACTTTTTAGGAGGGCCTGATGTGACAGGACAAGGTGTAATGGTTTTAAACTAAAAGAGGGGAGATTTAGATTGGACTCGAGGAAGAAATTTCTTACAACAAGGGTGGTGAAACACTGGCCCAGGTTGCCCAGAGAGGTGGTTGATGCCCCATCCCTGGAAACATTTGAGGCCAGGCTGGATGGGGCTCTGAGCAGCCTGACGTATCGGTTGAAGATGTCCCTGCTCCTTGCAGGGGGGTGGACTAGATGACCTTTGAAAGTCTCTTCCAACCCAAACTATTCTATGATTCTATGCTTTGCCTGGCTGCAGCAGGAAGGAAGGGCCATCAGATGAGAGCTGCAGTCCTGAGCATTAGCAGCACTTCAGCGTCTGGAACGTTGCTCCCGTATAAGAACTGCTGCCAAGCCTGCATGGGCTGAGTTGCTGGCGAGAAGCTCACACCCAGCACGTGAGGAGTTAAACCTGCCTACGATGAGTGGAGCCTTGTTCTCACAGGGAGCTTGGGGCTTCCTCTGGACCAGCAAGCTCGGGATGCTCCATCCAGCCCAGTGATTTGATTGCCCAGCTTTTGGAAGCAAGCTGGGGCTTGAACCCAAAGTCTTCTGATCCAAGAGTGGCTGAAACCAAAGCCCTAGCATTGCAGCTATTCCCAAGGACTTGGCAACAGAAGGAGTTGCTGCCTGCAGACGATGATGTTTAATAAATTGCTCCTAAAGACAAGACCTGTTTGATAATGCTTTTTTGGAATGTTTTATTGAAACCTGTGAGAGTCCAGGACCCCCAACTCTAACATGATGCCCGCTGTGCCTTTTGTGGCCTTGGGATGGAGCACAGGTCGCAGTCTTTTCTGAAAACATGTCTCTGATTGCCTTTGACAACAGACTTCTGCTCTGGCCTGGTGTCTTTGCTGGAGAACATGGTGATAAATCACTCTCGTGTTTATGGCTGTCCATGTCCATCCCATGTTGAGCTCCTTTGGGACATGGGACCTGAGTGTGAGCTTCTCAGTCCCTTCTGCTGAGGTTTGATGCTCTTTTCCAGGGGTTCTCTGTAGCTGTGGCCTGGGTTGTTGGTTTTACTTGGGGTTAGCAGCAGCTAAGCAGCTGAGGGATGCGATGGCAGCTTCAAAGCAATGCTCTGCCTGCATCTTCCTTGCCTTTTTACAGGTCTATGGAGCTTGGGGCAAGTGCTGCAGAGTGATATCAGTCCAGAGTGTGTTAGCTCAGTCAGACCTTCTTTTTTCCTTAGCGATTCCTCATTGAAGATGAATAGCCTTTATTGCTGCTGGGTTGATTGCAGAAGCTTTGTTTCCTCAGTGGTCTGAGCGATGGCAGTGGCAAAAGCATAAAGGTCATAGTATGGATATGGTGGACTGGTGATAAGTCAGCTGTGGATTCCCCAGTGGCAAAAAGCTACTGCTGCCACCTTGCTTTGTTGAGGTTTGTTAATTAGCTGACACATCCGGAGTTAGTCACCTGGTAGAAAGTGGTGAAAATGTCTCTTAATCCCGCTTTTTGAGTCTGAGGTTGAAGGACCACAGCCTGGGCATGGACTTGGGCTATTCTCACTGCCCACCTCGAGTTAGTGGTGGGGGCTGGCCAGGTCACCCTTCTCTCTCCTAGCTCTATCTCTGGCCTCTTTTCTGCACTATATGGTTGCTGCAAAGTACCCAGGGCCTTCCCCAGGTGAGCTTCTGTGTTCCTTGGGTATTGCAAAGTGCCCTGCAGATTTGGGGAACCAGGGAGTGCAGGCTCCCCACCTGGATGCTGCTGCAGTGCCTTCCTAGGGAACATGGCATCTTTGCAAACTGTTAAAGAAAACACAGGGAACACATGTTACGGAACTCTCTGTCTAGTTTGGTGCTGAGGTGGTGGTGTAAATAGATCCAGCTACCACCTCAGGGCTGAGACTTGCAGGCTGGTTGTGTATCCCCGGGGAGCACTGGCTCCACAGTGGAAGTGGGACAACTGTGAGCTCCCTGGCTCTGGCATGGGAGAATTTGTGGTCCTCTCTGCTCTGAGAAGCCAGAACAGACACTGGCTAGCTGTGTCCTCTGCCAGAACAGCTCCTTGGGGGAGCTGTCTGTGCCAGTTTTTGCCACTACCTCCTTCCGTTGCGTCTAGGTACCTATAGGTCTTCATTTTACTTGTTCTCTGTAAACCAGCCATCCCCCTCCACAGCTGGAGCAGATCCAGTGCCTCCTGCTGGCAAGGGAGAAGAGGAGGAGGATGGTTCCCCTTTGAGGAGGAAGGATGCAGTTTGGGTGCTCTGGGCTTTGCTGCCCTGGGCACTGCAGATGAGTTATAGCTCCTCTAATCTGCTGTTCCAAATGCAGAGCGCTAAAGGAGCTGGCTTGCACATCTGGCTGAGCTGATCCAGGGTGCACTTTGCTGAAGCGTCCCTGGAAGCTGGTCTGCAGAATGACGTTCCTGTGGCCTGGCTGTGGGGTGGGTCTAGGCTACAAGCTGCAGAAGCCCCACAGTGCTGGGCTTGCTCTCCAAACCAGGAAACCTTAAACTTGCACAAAGCCCTCTCCCAGATCCCTTCCCATTCTTTTAATTCCCTGTTTGGTTGCAGGCAGCTTTGGGATTACTCATGTCCTTGCATCAGCTGTGATGTCTCAGGAGGCTGGTAACTGAGGCGCTTTGGGGTACAAAGTGAAACAGATCCTTTCCTTTTTCTGTCCTCTGTCCCAAGCACCTTTAGCTTGGTGAGGAGGTACCCAGGAGCTGGGCACTGGGCATACCGTCGGAGGAGGTGGCTTGGGGTTGAGGGGGAGCATGGATCTGCCCTGGGGCTGGCGATGTGGGACACTGCAGTGCTCCCATGGCTCTGCTGGCACTGCAGCCGTGGCAAATGCCTGCTGAGGCAGCCATCACCTGCTGGGACCTGTGCCAGCTTCTTTCCTCCTGCACCGGGTGGGCAGGGGTCTGCCATGCTGCAGCACAGGCCACTGCTAGCCAGCTTGCCTGTGGCTTCCCCAGCGTGGCTGTAGTGAGTGAGACAGCTGAGGAGACAGCAGGGGTGGGGGGCTGTGCAGCAGCCGAAGGCCTTGTGGTTGTGGCTGTATTTCCAAGTGATGTCATTAGGCAAGGAGACAATGTTTTTTTGATTGCTTCAAGATGTGACTCAGCCTGCCAGGAGAGGCAGGAGATGTACTGCCTGGTCTCCCCAGATCGCACAGTTGCTCCACAGCACTGGCATGGAGTTGGGCTACTAGGGTGTCCCCAGGTGAGCATTAGTGTGGGACTGGCACTATCGTGCCACTAAGCGATGGATGGGATGGATGGATGGAAAACTCAGCCCAGGTTGAGGCCTGGCTGCCCCATGGCAGAGACTCACCAGGCAGTATCCATGGTGCTCTCAGGCCCTTTGGCATGGTGCAGAAGGTGGGCTGGGTGCTTTCACTGCCAGGCCAGGCTGTGCCAGGGCTGCAGACCCTCTTGTTGGCTGCAGCCCTAAATGTAGCCTTATAGCTGGCTGATTCCCCAGGGGTGATTTCTGCCACTCCATACATTTTCTGGTTGTGTTGCCATGATTACAAAGCCCAGCATCCCACAAGGGTGTGCCGTCCATGAGGTTCGTGTCCTTCTGCCCAGCTATCTCCACAGCACAGTGTGGGAGGACAGCGTCCAGCCTCAGAGGGGAGCATTGAGACACATGACTGGGCAGTTTGCTGCAACCTCTGTCCCCAGAACCCTACAGTGTCTCTGTGCCTGGCAGGTACCAAACCTGGTGCTGCCCATGTGGGAACAGGGATGTGGGATCCCCTGAAACTGCAGCCCCAGTTACCCAGTGTTAGCCCTCAGCTCTGCCATGGCTTCCTCAGATCCTTATTACTCTTTTCATAGAATCATAGAATCATTTTGATTGGAAGAGACCCTCAAGATCATAGAAGCCAACTGTTAACACAACACTGGCACTAAACCAATTCCCTAAGAACCTCATCTACGTGTCTCTTAAACATCTCCAGGGATGATGACTCTGCCACTTCCCTGGGCAGCCTGTTCCAATGCCTGACAACCCTTTCCAGGAATAATTTTTTCCTAATATCCAATCTGAACCTCCCCTGGTGCAACTTGAGGACATTTCCTCTTGTCCTGTCACTTGCTGCTTGGGAGAAGAGACCAACACCCTCCATGCTACAACCTCCTTTCAGGTAGTTGTAGACAGTGATAAGGTCTCACCTCAGCCTCCTTTTCTCCAGGCTAAACAGCCCCAGGTTCCTCAGCCGTTCCTCATCAGACTTGTGCTCCAGACCCTTCACCAGTGTGGTGCATTTTCTTACACAAACAGCAACACTGTCTCTTGCTTTTCTAGCTCTGGAGAACAGCCCCAAACCAAAGCTATTCCCAGGCTGTGCTGCAGTCTGCTTCCAAATCGCTGCAATAATGCTGTGGCACTACCATGGGGCTGGGTCGTCTTTGCTGGAGGTGTGGAGAGCCCTTTGCTTTCTCATAGGATTGAAAACTTGCTCTGCAGAGCTTCAGGCAGCAGTGACTAACTTCATAGGGTTGCTCACAAAGTCTGTCCTGGATGCAGCTTTACTGGTTTTGTCAACCTGAAATGCTCTGCACATGCTCAGTCCACTGTGGTCTTTGGAGAAGGCTGCAATGGCCCAGTCCTGGGGACATCCCCAGCCCCAAAAGTGAATTTAGATACACTTTGTAGAAATTCAGGCTGGCAATGCAGGTGTTAGTGTTTTTCCTGGGAAGCTGCTATTTGCCTCCTTGAATAAATGAAATTAATTTTGAGCATGGGTATATGTCTGCATGAAGGATGTTGTATTCTTGCATTCAGATCTTTGCCGTAAGTACGCTCACAGAACCAGGGTGTGATCCAAGCTACCTCTTCTCTCTGTCCTTGTGCATCCTGCAGATGATTTGTTCTGTGGTGTGCGGGAATGATACCCTGGGGACCTGTATGTACCAGTGCAACTTCCCTATGCAATTCCCTTAACATTCATCTATTATCCCAGCAGGAGGGTTTTGCATTTCGATTAAATATCCTTTGGGTAAAACACCACTGTGTGTTTTCAAGTGTGCTGCATTTCAGATGTCTTTATGTAATCTGGTTGAAGCTTTCCTGAAAAGCTTCCTGTAGCCACAGTTGAAATGGTTTTAGGCCAGAAACGCGTTGAGGGTTTCTTTTTCTCTCAACCAAGGGTGGCTTGTGTCACACACATATGCAGAGAGCGGGTGTTTGCCAGGGCACGCATTTGGGGTTGCTGCTTGGTGTTGGCTTTGTGGGACTGTGGCTGGCCCAGCTTTGTTACTAGATGAGAATTCTGCACTGCCTTGGGCTTGCTAAGCTGATTTCCAGTAAACTTGCTTTTGCTGGCTATTTTTTGGGGTGGCTGTAGCTAAGGGAAGAGAAAGAGTCGTTTTGGTTCTTTCAGTAGCTCCTTACAATGCGGCCCAGCCCAATGTAGCTCATGAAAACCACAGCAGAAATATGCTCTTGTGAAGGTGTCCAGGTGGTGCAAGAACCCTCTAATCTGCTGGTTCTGGTAGCTTCTGGTGGCTAAGCCATGCATGACCATGGCTCTGCCACACAGTGGTGCTGGGAGGTCCTCTAGCTGGGTGGGTGGAACAAGCAGAGGCATTTTGTTATTCATTCAGTACAAGTACTGATGTCTGTCTGCTTTATACAGGTTTTACCCAAACTCTAGCATAATGGCATCCCACACAGGCCTCTGCTTGGATAGATTTCTTGAGCCTCTGTCTCAAAAGCCCAGATGAGGTGGAAGGGGCTGTGTGAACCCTGCTGCCTGCAGCCTTTTCCTGGACAAGGGCTGCACAAATTTCCCATCTCCAAACACTGGGCTCTGGTGCTTTAGATTTAGAGTGCTGTGAAAAGCTGTGTCCAGCTCTGGGCTTCTGATGTCTTCCAGCCCCAAACATCTGGACCACATCTAGCTGCTCCTGGTCTTTCACAGAATCACAGAATGATTGGGGTTGGAAGGGACCTCTGGAGATCATCTAGTCCAACCCACCTGCTAAAGGGTGTTCATCTAGAGCAGATCACACAGGAATGAGTCCAGGCAGGTTTTGAATGTCTCCAGAGAAGGAGACTCCACAACCTCTCTGGGCAGCCTGTTCCAGTGCTCTGCCACCCTCACTGTGAAGAAGTTTCTCGTCTTGTTTAGATGGAACCTCCTATGTTTCAGTCTGTGCCATTGTCCCTCATCCTATTGTTGGGCACCACTGAAAAGAGTCTGGTCCCATCCTCTTGACACCCACCCTTGAGATATTTATAAGCATAAATAAGACCCCTCTCAGCCTTCTCTTCTCCGGGCTGAACACACTCAGCTGTCTCAGTCTCTCCTCATAAGAAAGATGCTCTGGGCCCCTAATCATCTTTGTAGCTCTCCACTGGACTCCCTCCAGTAATTCCTTGTCCTTCTTAAGCTGGGGAGTCCAGAACTGGACACAGTACTGCAGATGGGCCTCACCAGGGCGGAGTAGAGGGGTAGGATAAATAACCTCCCTCGACCTGCTGGCCACACTCTTCATAATGCACCCCAGGATACCATTGGCCTTCTTGGTCACAGGGGCACATTGTTTACTCCTAGTCAAACTGTTGTTCACCAGAACTCCCGGGTCCTTCTTTGCAGTGCTGCTTTCCAGCAGGTCAACCCCTAACCTGGACTGCTGCATGGGGTTATTCCTCCCTAGGTGCAGGACTCTGCACTTGCCCTTGTTGAATTTCACTAGATTCTTCTCTTCCTGGTCCTCCAGCCTGTCCAGATCATGCTGAATGGCAGCACAGCCTTCTGGTGTATCAGCCACTCCTCCCAGTATCATCAGCAAACTTGCTGAGGGTGTGCTCAGTCTCTTCATTCAGGGATGGATTCCTTGCAGCCCAAATCTGATATATGGTTGGGACAATGGTTTCCAGCACATGCAGGCTGTCCATCCGTGGCACCTTGGATAATATTGTCAAAACAGAACACAAGTTAATGGGTTTTATTGTACTTTAACACTTATTTCTTTAGTTTCCTTTTGCTTTGGCTTTTGTACTTGTTCCCTTGAGGTGTTCATCACAAGAATCTCACTTGAGCTGAAAAAGTTGTGTCCATTTCCCTAGGATGGAAGATAAGGACATAAACAGTTTCTCCTGTTTCTCTGGGGAAATGGATCTCAGTGTTTCCTGACACCTTGTAAAATCCCTGCTTCCAATGTGGAGCTTGCTGCCAAGCCTTCATCATGTCCCCTGTCCACAGAGCCATGTCCTCCTGTCTGGACATGGGGGATGCTGAGGCAGCAGGAGGCGTGTGATGAGGCTGTTGAAGCTCTCAACTGACCGGCACTGAGTGAAATGCAATTGTGCTGGCCCTCTTTTGTACAAACTCCAGGCAGGATGATGCAGCTGACCCCCTGCCCTTCAGCTGGGCTTGGATCCTGCTCATGTAACTCATCCAGGTGACCACTTTCTGAAGCTGTTTTCTTTGCGGTGATGGGAACGCACTGTTTTGACCACTTTGTTGTTGGCCTTCATGAGACATTTCTTCTTAAGATGCTTGAAATCTGCCTGGCTTGGCCTCTTTCCCTGCAGAGTATGGTGCTGGCAACCAAGTCCAACAGCAATCGGTATGTGCTGAACTGACCTTTGTCTGCTTTCCACTCTGCAGCCATCTGGCCGCGGAGCTGAGTGCCTCCATGGCTGCTGCAGCCAGACTGCAGCCAGATTTAGGAATAGGCAAGCACGGTCCTTGGCAGCGATGTCAAGCAGTGCCCAGGGAAGCACTGATTGCTCTGTCCCTGGGACCCTGAGCTCTTGGGTGAAGGTTAGTGTGTGGAGGACGATTCTTGGGCTTTTCAGCCACTGCAGAGAGGTGCTTCCAGCTCTCCAGAGCCACCCCATGGCCTCTATCAGACCATGGGGTCAACCATTGGAATTCCTTGTTTCCACTCTTACTTGCAAGTGGGCTGAGTCCCCAGCACAAGCTTGGGGTGTCACTGCTATATCCTGTTGTGCTGTGCTCCAGCAGCTGCTGTGTGGATTTCCATGGGCAATCCTTGTTCCAGACCAGCTTTTTTTCTCAGTAATTTCTGAGGATGTGGAGGTGAGATGGAGACATGATCCCAAGGGGAGAAGCTTTGAGGAAAGCCTAGAAAGAGTCTATGGGTGTTTCTGATCTGGGCCAATCTTGACGCATGGCTGAGACTTATGACATGTCCCCAAAAAACAGGATGAGGAGCTCAAAGAAACATCTGTACTGCCCAGGAAGCTGCTTGCTCTCTGGTGTTTTCGTGACTGTCGTTCTGGCTCATACACTGTCAGACAGCTCTCTGTTCAAGCTGGAAGTCCAGCACTCATAGAATCATAGAATAGTTTGGGTTGAAAGGGACCTTCAAAGGTCATCTAGTCCAACCCCCTCCAATGAGCAGGGCCATCTTCAACATAGAAATACTCAGCAGTGGGTCAGGAGAGCTTGCTCCTGACACCCATGTCCCCAGGGAGCAGAGGGCTCTCCTTGGCTTGTGGCAAGCTCAGGCAGCCCTGTCCCAATGACTGCTGGAGAGACAGCCTCAGAGTGGCTGTGCTGGAATCTGAGCACACATCTGTCTAAACTCCCATTCAGGGTTGGCGTTTGGCAGATGTTCTTTGGGGTGTGTTTCATGTAATGTGGCGGTTTCAGCAGTCTGGAGATGCTTGAGAAGAGCTTGTGCTCACCTACTCCCTTTTCCCCAATGCCTGTGCTCTAAACGTGCCCTTCTTTTTCTGTCTTGCAGCTGTGGGGACTCAGGCAATGATCCATTTCACCAAGGAGCCATACTCCCAGGATGCCCTGCATGGCCGCAGTGCCATCCTCCGCTGTGAGGTGGAGGAGCCAGCTGATGTGGAGTTTGAATGGCTGCAGAATGGGCTCCCCATTCAGGACACGGATCAGCGCTTCAAGGAAGGCAGCAACCTGCAGTTTGCTGCTGTCGATCGGCACCGGGATGCCGGGGACTTCCAGTGCATAGCGAGGAACTTGCTCACTGGGGAAGAGGCTCACACAGCCAATGCATCTTTCAATATCAAGTGTGAGTGTGGGGTGAGGGCAGCCAGGAACACACCACAGTCGAGTGCTACCCACCAGGGACAGAGCAAACCACTAACTTGGGAGGGCCCAAGACTGGAAACAGCTTTACCAGGATGCCTGCTAATGTGTATGTGGGTGGTGGTCATACAGGGCAAGTAAGATTCCTTTCCAGCTGCCATGTCCTTCGTACCTTCTAGGCCATTTGTATCTCCCGATGTCCCCAAGGCTGTCAGAGATGCTTTCTTCTGCTGCCTTCCCTATTTGTTTATATGAAATGGGGATGTTACTGCACCAAGTGTGTCCTAAGCGCTGCAGATCTTTTCAGAGCCCCACTTATCCCTCACAGAACAGCTACACAGGGCAAAGCATGACATTTACAGGGTGGGCATTCCTTTACTCCATGTAGGCTTAGGGCCAATCATGTCTTGGGCTGCATCAAAAGGAGCGTGGCCAGCAGGTCAAGGGAGGTGATTCTGCCCCTCTGCTCTGCTCTGGTGAGACCCCACCTGGAGTCCTGTGTCCAGCTCTGGAGCCCTCAGCACAGGAAAGACATGGACCTGTTGGAGAGGGGCCAGAGGAGGCCACAGAAATGATCAGAGGGCTGGAACAGCTCTGCTGTGAGGACAGGCTGAGAGAGTTGGGGTTGTTCAGCCTGGAGGGGGCTCCGGGGAGACATTATTGTGGCCTTTCAGTACTTAAAAGGGGCCTCTAAGAAAGATGGGGACAGACTTTTTAGCTGAGCCTGTTGCGATAGGACAAGGGATGATGTTTTTAAACTGAAGGAGGGGATATTATGCTAGACATGAGGAAGAAATTTTTTCCAATGAGGGTGGTGAAACACTGGCACAGGTTGCCCAGAGAGGTGGTAGATGTCCCATCCCTGGAAACATTCCAGGCCAGGCTGGACGGGGCTCTGAGCAACCTGATCTAATTGCAGATGTCCCTGCTCATTGCAGTGGGTTGGACTAGATGACCTTTGAAGGTCCTTTCCAACCCAAACTATTCTATGACTCTATGCTTGTGCCCTTGCTACCTGCTCTGATTATTACTGAGTTGGCATCCGCCTGGGCTCTGTAGGTTTGGAGAGCCATCTGTTTTGATATTCTTTGATCCTGCAGGGATTGAGACAGGCAATGTGGTGTTGAAGCAGCCGGCCAGCGTAGCTGAGATTCAGCCCTCCTCCACAGTGGTCCTGCGGTGTCACGTTGATGGCCACCCGCGGTAAGGGTTGCCTCCCAAGGAGTGGACCCTGTCAGGGGTCCCCCTGCACCTCCTCTGCCTGCTCTTCCCCTCTCTCTCTGTCTTTCTCTCCTCGGTATTCGGTAGAGTCTAGGGAAAGCGAAAGGCAGGATTGAGCCTGTGGCTGAGCCCCGGGGGAGAAGGAAAATGGCTTCCTCTGAGCCGCATAGCGAGGAGCACAGTAAGGACGGGCTGTCACAGTCCAGTTGCTGAGCTGCTTGGTGTGCTGCAGTCACTCCGTTGCTTTCTAGTCATGTCCCGTCCACTTGGCTGCATGTCTCATGGCTTTGTGTCTGTGTTGGGGACAGCAGTGGGGACGGAGAGCCAGCGACATGGGCCATCTCTGGGCTGTCTCCTCTGCACACGTGCTCTCTGGGGAGTCCTGCTGGTGCCCTGCACCCATTCACCCTCTTGCCCGTCTTGCAGCCCCGCATGGCAGTGGTTTCGAGATGGTACTTCCCTCCCTGACGGCCGCAGTACCTATTCTGTCAGCAACAAGGAGCGAACGCTGACCCTCCAGAATGCCAGCCCTGACGACAATGGTCTCTACTACTGCTGTGCCCGCAGTGCTGTCGGCTCTGTCTGCAGCCAGAACAACTTCACACTGAATATCATTGGTGAGTTGTGTCCTGGCTACTCAGGGCTGGGGGCTCAGCTGTTTTACTCTTCTGCTGAGAGTCCCGCCTCTGCTGCAGGGGAAGTGTCAGGCTGGTGTGGTTTTATCTGTGTGAAGCCTCTTCCTAGAGACAGGCCTGGCACACCTGGCCGTATTCGACCCTTACCCTGTCTACAGGTGTAGATTTGCCCCTGCATCTTTCTGGAGCAGGTATATGGTCAATGTAATGGTCAATGGCACAATGGATGGACAGCAGTGACAAGTGATGTCCCTCAGAGGTCCATATTGGGACCAGTATATTTAACATCATCGTCAGTGACACGGACATTGGGATTGAGTGTACCCTCAGCAAGTTTGCAGATGACGCCAAGCTGAGTGGTGCAGTTGACATGTCTGAGGGACAGGATGCCATCCAGGGGGACCTGGACAAGCTCAAGAAGTGAGGCCATGCAAACCTCATGAGGTTCAACAAGGCCAAGTGCAAGGTCCTGCACGTGGTTCAGTGCAACCTCTGATATCAATACAGGCTGAGGGATGAAGGGATTGAGAGCAGCCCTGAGGAGAAGGACTTGGGGATACTGGTGGATGAAAGATTGGACATAAGGTGGCAATGTGCGCTTGCAGCCCAGAAGGCCAATCGTATCTTGGGCTGCATCAAAAGGAGCGTGGCCAGCAGGTTGAAGGAGGTGATTCTGCCCCTCTGCTCTGCTCTGGTGAGACCCCACCTGGAGTCCTGTGTCCAGCTCTGGAGCCCTCAGCACAGGAAAGACATGGACCTGTTGGAGAGGGGCCAGAGGAGGCCACAGAAATGATCAGAGGGCTGGAACAGCTCTGCTGTGAGGACAGGCTGAGAGAGTTGGGGTTGTTCAGCCTGGAGGGGGCTCCGGGGAGACATTATTGTGGCCTTTCAGTACTTAAAAGGGGCCTCTAAGAAAGATGGGGACAGACTTTTTAGCTGAGCCTGTTGCGATAGGACAAGGGATGATGTTTTTAAACTGAAGGAGGGGATATTATGCTAGACATGAGGAAGAAATTTTTTCCAATGAGGGTGGTGAAACACTGGCACAGGTTGCCCAGAGAGGTGGTAGATGTCCCATCCCTGGAAACATTCCAGGCCAGGCTGGACGGGGCTCTGAGCAACCTGATCTAATTGCAGATGTCCCTGCTCATTGCAGTGGGTTGGACTAGATGACCTTTGAAGGTCTCTTCCAATCCAAACTATTCTGTGATTCTGTGATTCTCTGGTACTGGAGCACCAGGGTTTTCCCTCCTTTAATACCACTTGGATCCTGGAGGCTGTAGGTCCTGCTGGTTTTGCCACTGTGATGTTGTGTGGTTGAGACACCCCATTGGCCTTTGGAGGCAAGGCCCAGGGAAGGCAGGAGATGTTGTCATTAGAGAGGTGTTTGGAATTGAATTGGAGAAGGGAATTTGCTGTCCAGTGCCAGGTTTGATCCATTTGGTAGGAGCCCAGGGTGTTCAGGGCCTTGCTGGATGTAGAAGGGGCTTTTTCCAGAGCAGCTACTATATTCAGTCCTGGGCTCTGGCTGTGTAACTACAGCAGTGCTGGCACAATGTCTCTCTCCTCAGGCACATTGTGTGCTCCCACGGAGCATGCAGCTCATCTTTGTGTTTCCATCAGGGCACTAGTGAAGGGACACAAGAGGCCACTCTGCTCTTCTCACCCTCCTGTGGTCTCTGCCATTGCAGATGAGAGCTTTCCTCAGGCAGTGATCGTCCCGCAGGACCTCATTGTGACCAAGAACGAAGAGGCCATGTTTGACTGCCAGTTTGCGGCTGTGCCCCCTCCCACACAGGAGTGGCTCTTTGAAGATAGCCCTGTCACCAACAGATCCAAGTAATAGGGACCCCAGTGATGTGGGCATGGGTGGGAGAAGGGGAGGCACCATGTTCCAGAAACAAAAGAGAGAGGCCAAACCCTGGCTATGCCTGAGGGCAAGCATTCAGCATCCATCTGGACATGGGGATTGGTTTTTCAGCTTGGCTGGCTTGGGTTTAACAGGACCTTGGTACTTGTGCATGGCCTTTATCTGCATAGGATTCAGCAAGCAGTTTGTCCTGGAATGAGTCTGTGGGTTTGTCAGTCCTAGATGCCCACACGTGATGATCCCCATACTTGGGGATGTTTCCCAGGTCCACCTGTCCACATATGGCTATTTCATGGAGCCAGGAACAGCTCAAGCCCCAGACACCCCCTTAGGACAATTCCTAGAGTCAGGGGTGTGACCCGGTACCAGATGCCCACAGACCAGATCCCCAGACTCAGGCACACCTCCCAGCTCCCAACATCTGCACAGTGATCATTGGGCCCATGGCAACCCCATATACCAGTACATGGTGATCCTCTGAGCCCCAGACACCTACACATGGGGCAATCCCCAGAGCTGGGGACATTTCCCAGCCTGCCCATGGGTGGTGATAATGGAGCCCAGGATGTCTCTTAGCCAGACTATGCAAGACAAGTAGTACAATCTCAGTTCCAGGTGCTCAGTGGCCTGGCAGCTCCCGGGCGCCACCTTGTGCTCCATGTCCCCTTTCATGGCTGTGTCAGCTTTCAGAGCTGGCCCAGTTTGGTGGGAGTCGCTCTTCCCATAGAAAGAGACTTCTATTAGCTCATTTCCTCCATGAAGCATGTGTCCCACCATCTTCTGTGCTGCTTCCCCCACACTGGGAAGCTTTGATCGACATAAAGTCTCCTTTTAGTTCTGTGGGCTCACATAGGGCATCATGGGGCTGTGGCTCTGGCCCATGTCCCGCAGAGATGCCTGCTGAGCCCTGCCTCTCCCCATGTGCCCAGGACCACCGTATTCGCCAACGGCTCCCTGCTGATCACCCAGGTGAGGGCTCGCAGCACCGGTGTCTATAAGTGCATTGGCCGTGGGCAGAGGGGGAAAGCTCTTGTGCTGAAGGCGACTCTGCAGCTAGCAGGTGAGGTCCTGGGGCTGGTGGCAGGGAGGGCAGCGGGTCCCAGAGTTGCAGTGTCACTCTGGAGTGATGTGACAATATAGTGATGGGTCAGTACATGGAGAATTGCTTGGTTTATCTGTGAAATGGCTGGATGAAGGAAGCAAACAGCTTGTACACTCTCTCCCTTGGCTGGTGCCTCCTGTGGAGATGATGATGATGGTGGGTTTGCTACATGTTCCTGCCCTGTTTGAGCCCTGCTGTCTGTTGCTCCTCTCAGAGATCGAAGAAATGGCACCCTTCTCCCCGAAGGTGTTGACGGCAAACCAGGGGCACCGTGTGGCCTGCACTCCCCCACGAGGCATACCCACGCCTCAGGTCTGGTGGGAGAGGAACCAGGAACGAGTTCCCACCTCTGGCAGGGTGCACCAAGAGGCAGAGCAGCTCATTTTCACGAGTATCGCAGAGGCAGACGCGGGGACCTACACGTGCCATGCTGCCAACAAGGCTGGAGAGAAGAAGCAGGAGCTGAGCATCACTGTGGCTAGTAGGCAGCTTTCTAAGAAGGGCTGGGAGCAGAGAAAAAGGCGCTGAATGGGGGGTTGGGGTGAGCAGAGGTGGGATGACGCATCACCTCACTGATACAGAGGGACACATCTCTTGTAGCTGGGCTGCAGGGCCCCATGACTGGCTGCATGCTTCTGTCTGGTCTGCGCTGGTGCTGGCCAGAGGGCTGGTGAGTGGCCCTGTGTAACCCTTTGCCTCCATGCCCAGCGGTACCCAAGTGGGTGGAGATGCCCAAGGACAGCCAGCTGGAGGAGAGCAAGCCAGGATACCTGCACTGCCTCAGCAAGGCCTCCCTGAAACCCACTGTCACCTGGTACCGCAACGGTGTCTCCATCTCTGAGGTGAGGCAATGGGGCAAGCTGCTGCTGCTCATGGGCTCTTCTGACAGGCACCTGCTCAGCTTCTCCTGCTGCTGTTTATCATCTTTCTCATAGGCCCAGCATCCCTGTCACCCCCACTTTGGCCATGTTCCTGGCACCATCTCCGTCCTACTGGTGTATGGGTGCACAGCTGGCTGTCTGTAGCCACTTGTCTGGCAGCCAGGTCTGTGTTTTTGGGGCAGTGACAAGGGAGATGTCCCTCAGAAAGCTGTCACTGCAGCTTGTCTCAGTTCTCCATGTGGGTCTCAGCAGGGCTGTGTCTATCTGAGGAACAGTGTGGGCAAGTGGAGCATCAGGAGTGCCACAAGCAAAGTCTGAGCCCAGTGCTGGTGACAGTGTCATTTCTGCCCTGCTCCCTTCCCTCCCTCCCTCCCTCTGGGCAGGACTCACGGTTTGAGATCTCTGAGAATGGGACGCTGCGCATCAACAACGTGGAGGTATATGATGGGACCGTGTACAAGTGCGTGAGCAGCACACCGGCAGGCAGCATTGAGGGATACGCACGGGTGCACGTGCTAGGTATGCTGGCAAGCACCCCACATCCTCTTTTTGCGGGGAGCTCTTCTGCCTGGCAGGGTGCAGGTGTGAGACCCCCCAGCTCTGCTGCCTCATGTGGCTGGGGGGAGTTTTAACAGCACATCTGTCTCTTGCAGAGAAGCTGAAGTTCACCCCTCCACCCCAGCCACTGCAGTGCATGGAGTTTGATAAGGAGGTGACAGTGTCCTGCTCAGCCACTGGCCGGGAAAAACCCACCATCCAGTGGACTAAAACAGGTAAAGAGGACTCAAATGCCCTGTGTCTCTTTCTGACCTGGGGCCCCAGCAGCTTTGCATTGATGTACCTCATGTGGCACAGCGCTTCATGCATTACTGCTGTGTCCCTCTTCTTGCATCCTGCAGATGGGAGCAGTCTACCATCCCATGTCAGCCACAATGCTGGCATCTTGTCCTTCCACAAGGTGAGCAGGAGTGACTCAGGGAATTACACGTGCATCGCCTCCAACAGCCCACAGGGTGAGATCCGTGCCACCGTGCAGCTCGTGGTAGCAGGTGAGGGCTCTACAGCAGGCAGGTGGGTTTCCTGCTGTGCTGGCCTTGCAGTGGGTTTTCCTGGGTGGCACCCAGCCGGCAGGTCCATGCATAGAAATAAATGTCTGGCCTGACCCCCAGGTCTGCACCGTGGCACAAGTCTCTGGTTTGTCAGTGCTTTGCATACAGCCTGAGAGGGTATGTGCCATTGTGCCAGTGCTGGCCCTGCTCCCCTGTGGGAGTTCAGCACCATTCCCAGGACATGACAACATTTGTGTTTGCCTTTCTGCCTTCAGTTTACGTTACCTTCAAGCTAGAGCCAGAGCCCACAACAGTGTACCAGGGACACACAGCCATGTTCCAGTGCCAGGCAGAGGGGGACCCTGTGCCGCACATCCAGTGGAAAGGGAAGGACAAGATTTTGGATCCTGGCAAGCTCCTGCCCAGGTACACAGCCTCCGTTCCAAACTGCAGTGTGGTGCAGCATGGCACTCTGCATGCCTACCCAGCATGCGAGTGCCAATGGCATGGTCTTGGGGTCCCAGTTTGGGGGGCATACAGTCAGTTGTCACTGTGTCCCAGAGCCTGGACTCTCCTGGCCCCAAGGTTACCCTTTCTGCCACAGCCTGCCAAGCTGCAGTTGAGCTGCAACCACTTGTTCTTGAGCATTGCACAGCCTGAGATTCAAGCTGATTGCAATGGGGCATGGGGCTGAGGCATGCTGAGGAGATGGGGCTGCAGGTGCCCCAAGCCTGCCTCTGTCCTCTGGTGCTTGCACAGGGCTCTGTGTGGTTTGCAGGATTCAGATCATGCCCAATGGCTCCCTGGTGATTTACGACGTCACCACTGAGGACTCTGGAAAATATACCTGTATCGCTGGCAACAGCTGCAACATCAAGCACCGCGAGGCCTTCCTGTATGTTGTAGGTAAGGGAGGTGCCCAATGTCAGGACATGGCTTCCTGGTGTCCCCAACAGCTATAAGATCTGCTTCTGGCCCCACCAGTGGGTGCTGTATGTCAGGTCATCCCTGCTAGGGAGTCACAGCAGCATCCCTGCCAGGGATGCAGAAGAGTCTGCTGTGAGCTGTGGCTGAATGAGGAGGTGACCACAGCAGCTGGGGTGGGAGTCTTTTCTCATTCCTCTGGCCTGTTCCTGAGCAGGATTTGAGAAATCCCTCCACACCTTCATGAGTTCGATGCTCTCTGCCCCACAGACAAGCCAGCAGTGGAAGAGGATGAGGGACCTGGCAGCCACACACCCTACAAGATGATCCAGACCATTGGGCTTTCTGTGGGGGCAGCTGTTGCCTACATTATTATCGTGCTGGGGCTGATGTTCTACTGTAAGAAGCGGAGAAAAGCCAAGAGGCTGAAGAAGCATCCAGAGGGCGAGGAGCCTGAAATGGAGTGTCTGAATGGTGAGGCTGGCACTCCTGAGGCTGGAGACTTCACTGCTGACCCTTTAGCCCAGGCTGGAGGGGCAGAAGGGCAGGGAGCTCCCAGGGAAGAGGAGATTCCTCCTTACCCTTGGAGTCTCTTGCTCTTGGGTTTTGGTAATGGCTGGCGGCAGAGACCTGATGCCAGGTGAGAAATAGGCAAGTTAGTGTGAAATCTCAGCCCCACACTGTGGCCGTCTCTGTATGCATTGCTCCTGGTTTTCAGCACCCATACATGGCATTACGTCCACCCTTTGCCAAGGGGAGGGGAGTATCCCTATTGCAATATAATGAAATTATAGTAGTAGTCTGCCAGCCTGTTCACATCACTGTTAAGCAGAACAGCCCTGAACTCTGCTGTGAACTCATCCTGTTATCTCTGAAACCCATATAAGCTTTGAACCTCTACAGCATCCTCCAACAAGGGCTTCTGGAGCGTAACAGATTATCTAAAAACTATCTCTTTGCCTTTCAAGCTTGTCACCTCTCAGCTCTGCACTGGAACACACAGCTCTTCTGTATGTCTCGTTTTTCCTGTGAGTGCCTTTTCTGGTTGCACTGTCACCTTTCTGAGAGGGGAAGTCCCAGACAGGACTTGGTGCATCCAGCTTTGCAGAGTGACCCAGCTTTGCTGTGTCCTGTTCGCAGCTGTGCTGCTGGCTTTAGTTCCCTGTTCCCTCACATTGTATCTCTGGCTGCACCTCCCAGTGCTCAGTGTCCTTCTGCAGCTGGCCACAGCTGGCCTGCACCTTTACTGGTAGCTAAGTTGGTGGCTTTGGCAAACAGCTGCCAGCAGCACCCCTTTCAAGTTGGCAGCGTGTTGTACTACCCTGGTTCCTACCTCTGTGCATCCATTGGAGGATGTTCCCTCCTGTCCTGTGGCAGCTGAGCTGCTTTTTGACAGCTATTTCCATGAGACCTCACAAAATCCCTGCAGATAGGCTAGACTGGTTCCCCATTGTGTGTGAGTTACATGACTCCTTCCGTGAATCCAAGAGATCTCTGGGGCATCATTTTCATTTCTAAAAGCTGTTTCAGCTTTCTCCTGATGTCATGGTTGTCCTTGCATCACTGATAACAGTGAGGACTTGTAAGTGATGGGGTGTAGTTGAGTTTGCTGCCCTTATAAATCCCTGGATCTCCCCCCCGCCACAAATGCAGACATTGTGCTTCCTCCTCCCAGTTCGCCAGAACACAGCCACATCCTGATCATGTGGGAGTTGCTGTGGATCCTGGCAAAACATCACCACTGGTTTTGTCTTCTGTTTTTCCTCTTGTATTGGTGCTTTGAACAGAGCCAAACCTCCAGAAGAGAAGTCTGGCTGTGGGGAACCTCCTTGGAGCAGGGATGCAGGAGCATCTCTGCAGCTTTATGCTCTACGGCTGTCACCACTGTGAGCTCTTCTGTGGACAAGTTTCAGGCAGCTCACCTGTGCCAACAGGCTCTGGCCCGCATTTTCTTCCTGGGAAACGATTTGGTTTAATCTTTTTTGAGCTGGTCTCCAATTTTTATTTTAGCCTATCTTTATTATATTTTTCTTTTTATTCTGCCAGAGTTTGCCTCTTCCTATCCCCTTCATTTGGAACAAGTTTAGCTGTCAGAGAGATGCATCCTCACTGCTACAAGCAGACCCAGCTGCCCAGATGTCTACACTCGTCCTTGGTACTTCCATAGCCTCTCTGGAGAAGTGGTTTGTGTTTGCTGTCAGCTCCAGTGGAGTTACCCCGTTCACCATAATCTTCAAAGATTTGGCTCTTTTCCTCCTTTTGATGTGGTCCCTCTTTAGATGGGTGACCTGAAGTATCTCAGCATCTACCTGATGACAAGTACTCCCTGGCTAGCCACCAGCTGACTCTTCCAGTGTCCTCAGGATCCATATAGATTTGACCTTCCTGTGGATTTGCAGTGGATCCTCCCTATGGATTTCCTGTGGATCAATGAACTCCTAACAAGTCAGTCACCTTCCAAGGTCGCATCCTTGGTGTACCACATCCTCCGTAACAAGGATGTTTGCTATCTGTGTCCCTCTGTCTGTGGTGCTTTTTTTGGGTGAACACAGACATAGTTTTTGGGGAGGTTAATGGCTGTGGGGACTGAGGGAAGCATTTGATTTCTGCATTGGCACGTGTTCATTTCTCTAGGGCAGCAAGGCTGTGTCTGTTTCTCCAGTTGAAGCTCAAGTGTTGCAGGCAGGTGGGCAAAGCAGGCAGCTCCTCTACACTTGATTTCCCTTTGGACTGCTGGATACATAAATTAAATTTCTTGTTCATTTTTGAAGTCCCTTTTTTATCTACTGTCTTGTCAAAGCTCTGTGAAACATGGGGATGTCTGTTCTCACAAGTGTCTGTCATTGCTGCCTGCTGGTGTTGTCTCTTGGTGGCAGTGTGCTTGCTCTGTAGCCTTTGGTATTTTCTTGGCACAGTTGCAGTGGTTGTCTCTTGTCTTCAAGCTTGTTGAGACACTATCAGTCAGGAGTGCAGACAGCACAGGGTCAAACAGTCTTGCTAATAATTAGCATAAAACCAGGAAGAGTGTAAGTAGCGCCGAGCTTTGATTTATAGGGTAGATGGTTTTTTGCTGTGGTCTTCTGTAAATATTACTCCAGCGTGTGAGAAAGGACAGCTGAGAGTAGCCGTGGCACTTAAGTCAACACATCTCAGTCTTCACAGCTCCAAGCCTACCTATGACAAAGCCACAGTCCCTGTCATTGTGGCTGAACCCACTCAGGATGTGCTGTTGGGCTGGTACCTCCCTTGTACACATACATTGTAAGCATGTATGTACACATGCTTCTGTACAATACCCCTTGATGGAAATTATGGGAAGTGGGATTCCTGTTGGAGTTACCTCATGTTGCGTCAAGTCCTAATTTTGGGACTAAATCCTTTTGCATGGCCAGGTGTTTCCTTCATGCTTGCTCCTGGACTAACTGAAATGGAGTATGCACAGTAATGCAGGGTGATGCTGCACATGTGTCAGCCACCTTAGCTCAGCATTGTGCCCTGCTTTACATTCAAACTCCTACTTCAGCTTGTGGAAAGTACTGCTTCCTAGCACCAAGTCTGATCCAAGCAGCAAATGCATTCAAAATCAAGGTTTACTATCTATAAAGGTATATATAATATACAGTCTTTCCCCTACAAGCTGCCTGTAAAATGCGGGGTTCTCTGCTTTCTTACAGCAATAATATTTTGTCCTGTTCACTGGCTTCTGTATGTGCCGAGGAAATTTCTAGTGGAGTTCCTGAGCAGAAGGCTTGTTGGGGTTGATTGCAAGGATAGTGCTTTTTAAACTAAAGGAGGGGAGGTTCAGGCTAGACATGAGGAAGAAATTTTTTCCAATGAGGGTGGTGAAACACCGGCCCAGGTTGCCCAGAGAGGTGGTCGATGCCCCATCCCTGGAAGCATTCAAGGCCAGGCTGGACGGGGCTCTGAGCAACCTGATCTGATTGAAGATGTCCCTGCTCATTGCAGGGGGGTTGGACTAGATGACCTTTGAAGGTCCTTTCCAACCCAAGCTGTTCTATGATTCTATGATTCTATGCTTCCTAGCACTGCCTTAACCCAGGCAGTAAAGGAAACTTCAAGCTGATCTGGTCTGACAGGTTCAAGATTTCCAAGGACCTGAGCATTGCTGGCTTGCTGGGAAGTGAGCAGGAGCAGGGGGTCAGGCTGCAGCAGCCAGCACCAGATGGACTTGAGTCTCTTGGGCATGAAGAGACTGTGGCTATAGCGAGCAGGGTCCTCTCTCTGCTCTCTCTCTGCCTCACACATCCAATCTCCTGCTGCTGTTGTGCAGAGTTTTGTCACTGGCAGTTTCAATGTAGCCACCCCTTTGGGATGGCTGGGTGGCATGGGATGGGCAAGGCCAGATGGAGCTGGTTGTCTCTGGGACCAAAGCCGTTGCTCAGCACCTGATCTCAAGGGTGGCTGCAGGGCTGCCCAAAATGTGGCCAGACGTGAGCCCAGAGAAAACAACTGTCCGGAGGCCACTCCATTGCGTGCAGCTAGGCATCAAACTGGGGTTCTTGGAGCCAGTTGTGGGTGTTCCGAGTGTCAGCCCCAGAAGGTGCTGATCGCCAGCCTGACGTTCTCTGCACAGCCTGCCAGGATGCTGAAGCCATTTGTGCTTCCCTTACAGGTAGTGCATTGCTGCAGAATGGGCAGATGACAGCAGAGATCCAAGAAGAAGTGGCCTTGACGAACCTGGGCAGCAGCTCTGGGGCCAGCAAGCGGCATAGTGCTGCCGACAAGATGCACTTTCCACGTTCAAACCTGCAGACGATCACAACACTGGGTATGCTGGGCCACCCTGGCCCTGACCTCACTCCAGCAGAAAACCTGTGGCTGAAACCCCAGCACATGCTAGCCGGAAAACTGGATATGCGGGGGTACAGAGGGGCCCACAGCTGCTGGGTTGTGAAATACTGTGCTGTCCTAATGTTTGCTGACTTCTCATGTGCTGCTCTACACTTCCAGGCAGGGGGGAGTTTGGTGAAGTGTTCCTGGCCAAGGCAAAAGGTGCAGAGGATGGTGAGGATGAAGCCCTGGTTCTGGTGAAGAGCCTGCAGACACGGGATGAGCAGCTGCAGATGGACTTCAGGCGAGAGGCTGAGATGTTTGGCAAGCTGAACCACCCCAATGTGGTGCGGCTGCTGGGGCTGTGCCGCGAGGCAGAGCCACATTACATGGTCCTGGAGTATGTGGACTTGGTAAGGGCCCGGCCAGCAGTGTTTGCAGTGAGGTGGAGGAGGAGGGGTGGTCACTGGGCATGGGGCCTGCAAGTGTGACATGGTCCAGGCTGGCAGCACAGGACAAGCAAGGTGTAAGGAGACCAGACTGAGCTTAACACTGTTCTCGGTGTGTGGAGGAGTTTTAAGGGGAATGAGGGTCTCCTGCAAGACCCGGAGGTGACTTTGTCTGTTTCCACATCCTCCCGATTTCTGGTTTATGCCCAGGACTCAGCTGAGTGAGTTAAGCTGTTGGACCCCATGCTGCAGAGTGGCTGCGAATGCTAAGGGCTACTATGGGGAACCCGGAGCTCATGGGAGATAAATCAATTTGGGGCATGAAAAATCTCTTGCAAACATCAGACCTGCTTGCCCTGATCTTAGCCAGCTGAGGCCCAGAACGGAAATACTGCCTTGCCCTACAGGGCAGTGACCAGGAGAACAAGCAGGGACTATGGCCCAGGAGATGCGGATCCATGGGGCTCCCACATGCAGGCACTGCATGGAGAGGTGCTGCCTCTGAGTTGCTGTCTGTCTCCCAGGGGGACCTGAAGCAGTTCCTGAGGATCTCCAAGAGCAAAGATGAGTCTCTGAAGCCACAACCCCTCACTACCAAACATAAGGTGCAGCTTTCCGAAGTGTTGTGGGGCTGGGGACCTTGAGGAGGGCAGCCAGTGCTGACACCTCTCTGGGGTCAGGTATCTCTCTGTGCACAGGTGGCCCTGGGCATGGAGCATCTCTCCAACGGCAGGTTCGTGCACCGGGACTTGGCAGCCAGGAACTGCCTGGTCAGTGCCCAGCGGCAGGTCAAGGTCTCATCCCTGAGCCTCAGCAAGGATGTGTACAACAGGTCAGCTGGGAGCCTGGGGGAGGAATGGGAGGAGATGGGGTGCCACCAGTCTCATTGCCTGCTTGTCCTGCCTGCAGCGAGTACTACCACTTCCGCCAGGCCTGGATACCGCTGCGCTGGATGCCACCTGAAGCAGTGCTGGAGGATGAGTTCTCCACTAAATCAGATGTGTGGTCCTTTGGGGTGCTCATGTGGGAAGTCTTCATGCATGGAGAGATGCCCTACAGCCCAATGGCAGATGATGAGGTCCTAGCAGGTATGTGAAGTAACCTGTGCTGTCCCTGGCATTGTGGCGTATTTCCTTTTTCTGTGGTAGAGGGGGCCAGCTGGGCTGTGTGACATCTCCCCTCTTGACACAATACAATCCCCTCTTGACTCACCTCTTGATACAATCATTTGTTGGGCTGCATCAAAAGGAGCATGACCAGCAGGTTGAAGGAGGTGATTCTGCCCCTCTGCTCTGCTCTGGTGAGACCCCACCTGGAGTCCTGTGTCCAGCTCTGGAGCCCTCAGCACAGGAAAGACATGGACCTGTTGGAGAGGGGCCAGAGGAGGCCACAAAAATGATCAGAGGGATGGAACAACTCTGCTGTGAGGACAGGCTGAGAGAGTTGGGGTTGTTCAGCCTGGAGAAGAGGGGGCTCCGGGGAGACATTATTGTGGCCTTTCAGTACTTAAAAGGGGCCTCTAAGAAAGATGGGGACAGACTTTTTAGCTGAGCCTGTTACATTAGGACATGGGGTAATGGTTTTAAAGTAGAGGAGGGGATATTCATGCTAGACATGAAGAAGAAATTTTTTCCAATGAGAGTGGTGAAAGACTGGCACAGGTTGCCCAGAGAGGTGGTAGATGTCCCATCCCTGGAAACATCCCAGGCCGGGCTGGACGGGGCTCTGAGCAACCTGATCTAATCGCAGATGTCCCTGCTCATTGCAGTGGGTTGGACTAGATGACCTTTGAAGGTCCCTTCCAACCCATGACTCTATGCTTGTGCCCTTGCTACCTGCTCTGATTATTACTGAGTTGGCATCCACCTGGGCTCTGTAGGTTTGGAGAGCCATCTGTTTTGATATTCTTTGATCCCCCAGGGACTGTCCCTGCTCATGGTGGGAGAGTTGGACTAGATGAGTTTTGAAGGTCCCTTCCAACCCAAACTATACTGTTATTCTATGACATGGTGCTGGTCTGGCTGAGGAGGCTGTTCCAGCCCACGTAGAGAGATGCTGCCCTTGTAACTTGCTGAGAGGATCACACCTCTTCCCTTTGGACTTTGTTTTCACACCAGGTCTGCAATCAGAAAAGACGAAGCTCCCGCACCCTGAGGGCTGCCCTTCCCGCCTTGCCAAGCTGATGCAGCGCTGCTGGGCCGCCAGCCCCAAGGATCGACCCTCCTTCAGTGAACTTGCCACCGCTCTCGGGGACAATCCAGCTGACAGCAAAGCCTGAGCAACCTGGCCCTTGCTGGGGAAGGACATGGTGGGGTGGACAGGGGTCTGTAGGTGCCTGGGGGGCCCCTGGTACTCCTGCAGCCCCTTGCTGAGCCCGACCCCTGTGTGCCAGTGAGCAGCTGGGCACCAGCAGCTGCTGGACTCAAAGCACAAGCCAGTGTACCCCAGCCCCGCCCCCCCCACCCCTCTCCTCCATGGGTCCCAAAAAGACAGCTCTTGTTGCCTCTTGCTCCCCGCCTGCCCAGCCTGGTGCCCTAGGGCTGCTGGCGTGGATGGAGCACAGCCCTCCTTACCCAGTGAGAGCCGGGCTCCAGCACCAGGCTCTCTGTCCCTGCTCACCATGGTCATATCTGCTGGCCTGGCCCAGCATCTCTCTCTCCATCCATCCCTCCGTCTGTCTGTGTTAGGCATGCCTGCCACCCCTGCGCCTTGCAGGTACAGGCCAGCCAGCAGGAACACAAAGTGCCTGGCATATGAAGGAGCTCACTACCTTTCCCAGCTACCCTGTGCCTTTTTTTTATATGAGGACTCTGGGCAGCATCCCCTTTCTCCCTCCTCCAGAACGCTGACTCCTCCCTACCATAGTATTTCTGTTACTGGAATGCAGCCTAGAGTGGGTTTAGTTTGTTTGCTTGAGCAGAGGGTACTGCAGCCAAGAAGGGTTGGGTTTTGTTGGGTTTTTTATGTGCTGCTCTCAATAAAGAAGGCTTTTTTTGTTTGTTTGTTTGATGGTCTTTTGGTCTTTGGAAGAGGCTGCTGTCAGATGGCTGACTGGTTCCTGAGAAGGGTTGGGGTCTGGTTCCTCAGGCATTTCTCTCCTGTGTTTAACCCTTTTGCCTCTTACACAGCTGGATCTGAGATGCCATTCCCAGGCTGTCATACCCTGAGGGAGCACTTCACCTCAGCACTTGCTGTTTCTCTGGGCAGTCATAGTCTCAAGAAAATGTCCCTCTAGGACTCCCTGCAAGCAAGTGCTTAAGGACATGTTGACAGGCTTCCCCCCAGTTCAGGTAGCCAAGCTTTCACAGCAAGTTTTCTCCTCTGTAATGGGGTTTGTGCACCCACCCCTGGGCCCTGGGGCAGCTTTGCAGCCAGCACTGGGCTGTGTGTTCACATGGGAGATGTCAGCTCCTGTGTCTTACAGGACCAAGGAGCTAGCAGCGCCAGGCCAGGATGGAGATACTGGGGGACTGCGGTTGTCACGCATGGACTGTGGCAATGGCCGTGAGCAAGTGCAGGCTTCTGACAGTCTGCTTGGGGAAGAAGGGGTGGGCAGGTGATATACAAGAAGCCTCAGTCATAGAATCATTTTGGTTGGAAAAGACCCTGGAGATCATAGAGTCCAACCACTAACCTAACACTGGCACTAAACCGTGTCCCTAAGAACCTCATCTATGCGTCTTTTAAACATTTACAGGGATGGTGACTCCACCACTTCCCTGGGCAGCCTGTTCCAATGCCTGACAACCCTTTTCAGGAAGAAATGTTTCCTCATATCCAATCTAAACCTCCCCTGGTGCAACTCGAGGCCATTTCCTTTCATCCTAACACTTGCTACTTGGGAGAAGAGACCAACACCCTCCATGCTACAACCTCCTTTCAGGTAGTTGTAGACAGCAATAAGGTCTCCCCTCAGCCTCCTTTTCTCCAGGCTAAACAGCCCCAGTTCCCTCAGCTACTCCTCATAAGACTTGAAGGGGTTATGGAGAAAGGTCTGAGCTCTCCTGGGAGGCCTACTGGGGCTGGACTTGAGGCGATGGGCACAAGCTGCACGATGGAAATTCATATTAGATATTAGGAAAAATAGCTCCCCCCAAGAGCGGTAAAGGTCTGAGGCAGTCCCAGAGCTGTTATGGGTAGAGGTCCCAGGATGTGCCTTCTCTCCCCCTTGCAGCTCCATGTCCCTCTTGTCGCTCCTTCCAGTCCTTCCCAGTGTGTACACAACCCTTTTGAAGTGTGTAAGTGCTGTATCGCTGCTGCATGCATGCTCACCAACTTGCAAGTGACCTCTCACATGCATTTGCTGTTGTTTGATGTCCTTTTGTTCCATCTCTCTCACCTGTCCCATTCCTGTGGACTTTCTGTCTGCTGGCTTGTGTTTTGGGCAGGACAGCCGCACACTGTGGGCTGATTCCTGCAACCACATCACTGATAATTGTATCTTGTCTTGCCTGTGCATCCCTGTGGTGTTCTTTACCTCTAGAGCACATCTTGCCCCAGAAATAACTCCCAGCTGGTTCTGCAATGGCTTCTTCGGGCACTTGTGGATAGATCACTAGATCCTTCTAGCTGGACAGGCATTCCTACACTGCAGCATCTCATCCCTCAGCAGGGGTTACCTGCTCCATGCTGGTCCTTGGTGCTCTTCCTCAAAGGCTGTCTGAGATGAGCGGCAGGGAAGGGCAGTTGTACAGCATCAGATGACAGGCAGGTCAGTGAGTGACCTTCAGTCTATGTCCCAGGTGAAGGCCTTCTGCATCTCGGACACAATGAATGATCCTCGTCCTCCCACCTTGCTGCCCCATGTTGTGACAGGCAGAGTGGCAGGGCTATTGCTGTGCTTGCTCAAAACACTCCGGGGTGGGCTGGAGGTGGAACCAGGCACCATCACTTGTGGTGGCCCAGTGAAGCGGCATCTCTGTGATGCCACAGCTAGAGAATAGAGACACCAAGGACTTCTGGAGTGACATCCTTGCTCTGCCAGCTTCATGCACATATGTATCTCTGTGTATTGGGAGGGAATGACGTGGCTGCAGCAGGCTGGTTCTGTGAACAGTGTCAGGATGGGGTGCTCAACTTTATGCTAACGCATCCTGGGGACTCAAGTGCCTGTTTACTATGCAGTCAAGTCCTGGTGACTATGGAGAAGCACCCAAATGGAAAGGCACCAAAGCTAGGACAAACTGCAGGCCTAAAGAGTTCAGAAAGATGGGGATTGAGATAGTGTATTTTTGTGAATGATGTCATGACAAAGTTTTATATCCTTGGGGGTGGGACACACGTTGGCCAAACTAATTGGAAACAGCGAGCTGAGCAAATACAGTCCTAGCTAAATGTGGTGGAGGAGAGCAGGAAATCAGAGCCCCTGCAAGAGAATGAAAGGACCTGGGCAGTTTACAGAGGTGTGATCCAATTTCCTCAGCCCAAGTTGAAGGAACTTCTTAAAAAAAACCCAAAAAAACAAAAAAAAACCCAAAAAACCCCAACATGGAAGGAAGACAACGTGTTGTATCCAGGGCCAGAAAGAATAGCAACAGGCCACCAGCTGTGGCCAAAATTGTACATTTACTGAATAATGTAAGAGGTAGGCACTGTCCCAGCTAACAACTCTCTAAAGCATAAGGATCTCCAAACCAGGCGTTTCCAGCAGTCCTTGATACTTTTTCTTGCCAGAAAGTTATCTAAGTTTATCCCTTTATAACTATGCATGCTTTGAACACCCTAGGACAATAAGTGCACAGATCCACTATGTAGCCTGAAGAAGAGCTTTTTGGCTTGCTCTGATTTCATCTGCTGCCCCGTGGCTCTTATGCAGCTGTGTCAGGCACCTGTGGCAGAAATAATGAGCCTTAATTGTCCTAAGCAGCCTCAGCTAGGACCTCCCACCCTTTTGAGCTGCATTTAAGCTCAAGCCTGGGCCTTCAGTTCTGTTTTGAGCTGTCTTGTAGGTGTTCCTGTTTTGGCCTTGTCTCTAGCCCTATCTTCTGGGCATATATTGTGACCTTATTATCCAGTCCTGGCTTTGGCTCTGTCATGTGAATAAGTAGATACTGGGCTTGGTTCATTGCTTGCTCTGTGGATGGATCCTGTTACCAGCACCTTGACTCTGCTTTGCTCAGGTACTGTGGGTCTATACCTGTTAGTGAGGGCACGGGGTCACCCTTAGGACTAGGCACCCCTCAGGGAGTGGTCCCACTTGTGCTGTTCCCTGATATCATGTATGAAGAGCAGAAACACCCCTCTGCTGACCAAAAAAAAAAAAACCACCACCCCACATTAAAAAATGCCCTTACCTCATTTTATGTGAGCAGCAATACCTCCAAGCTAGTTGTTACTGCTGACAGAAGAGATCTGGCTGTTAAAAAAGACCATCTACCTGTACTCAGCAGCAGGCAAAAAAAAAATGCTGAAGTATCGATGATAAGAAGACCAGCAACAGGACAGGAAACCATCACAACTGCAGTGTTGAGTGCAGAGGGTGTTTAATAGTTCCCCAGAGAGCTGGAAAGAGTTGGAAAAGGATGCAGAAAATACTTGTTGCAATGGCCTATAATAGGGATGCAAAGGGGACATGGAGGGCTGGGATGATGCTGGGGGCAGCTGGCAGCAGGGCCGACGCTATAGTGGCCCTGGCATAGAGAGCAGCTTGTCTGGAAGGATCCTTGAGGGTAACTGGGTAAAAGGTTTTTATGACGTTGTGCCAAGTGCTGTGCCCACAGCTGTGTAAGAAGACCATTAGAAATGTGAATTTTATGACTAGGTGGTTGTGAGAACAACCCTCAAGATGAAATGGGACTGTCAAGTGGCCAAAAACCTGGTTTAAGCTGCTTTCAACCACCACTTGGTGCTGGTTTGGTTAGGGAGGTCCAGTGTTGCTGGAAACTTGCGTCCTGTGGGTAATGGTGGCCCTGGGGAACAGGGCTTGGTTTTACAATGTGTGTCTGGTATCTTGGTGAGAGATTAGAATTCCAGGAAGCTCAGAGGCAGGCTGATGTTCTGGTCACATCCAGAGCACAGGTGAGACAAGCATCTCATAAGGCATCCCCAGGATGCGGCTAGGAAGGGGGAAGATGGCAGCAGAAGGAATGAGCCAGCCCAAAAAGACCTAGTTCTCACCTCTCACCTGTGCAGACTCTCCTGCAGTCTGGAGAGCAAAAGACCCAAGGGGGAGCATGTAGAAGCCCCATGGGCAAGAGGAACCCCCATCCTGGTACCTGCAGCAGTTGCAGACTTATGCTAAGCAAGTGGATTGGACTGGCTCTGGCTGTCAGACCCATGTGCCAGTTGCTCTCAGCTGAACTGCTGCCTCCAGCCATGCAGGGTGTCTGCTGACCCTTCCTCAGCCTGGTGCGACATGGCCAGGCCTCTGTCTCACCTGTGCCAGGTGTAGTTTGTGCTCGGAGTGAAGGGAGTGTGGCCAGGGCATGTGATGGGAGGCATGTGAGTCCCAGCAGCCCTGCTAGGAGCTATAAATGGTATGTGTGCTCACTGGAGGAGCATGGCTGGCAGGGAGGAGGGGGAGGCGGTGGCAGCAGTGAGAGGGGTGTTTGGTTTTGCAACTACTCTCTTGCTCTGTAGGAGGTTAGCCCTAGAGAATCGGAGACAGCTGTGAAGGCTGGTGGCAAGCATGCATGTCCGGAGTGATGAGACGGATATGGAAAGGTCTTGTGCAAGCTGCAGAACCCTCTGTGGGGTGCCCAGGAGGCAAAATAGGTCTGTGGCAGGGCTGGTGCTTGCAGGGGTGAGGTCTTGCCCTGGGCTGCAGCTCCTATTTGAAGGATATGGTGTGGGAGAGCTCTTTTCTCAGCCAAGGATGTGGCTCTGTCCTCACAGCTTCAAGCTCTGGGGCTGTGTGGTCCCTCCTGCACCCCTGCTGACCCCCATACAGCCTGCCTTGTACCCAGTTGTCCTGTCTGCATGGGCTATCCCTCTCCTGTGGAGATCCTGGCTCATACCTGAGCAGAATACATGGCCTGTGCCACCTGCTAGGAACCTTCTGAGCTGCAGAGTTGGGGTGGACATGGGCCCCTGTGTGTGTACTGGGGCCAGCCCAGCCATCCGCCCAGGGGACAAGTGTACAGTCAGTCTGTCCTGCCCACAGATGCTGTGGTCCAGGACCCCATTCTCTCCTCCTGTGGACTCAAAGGTAGCTGTGGGCTCATCCTTTTTCTTCTGGCCAGTGGTCAACTTGTGCTTGGGCAATGTGTATTTTGGTCATATCTGCCCAGCCCAGTGCCTTGAGCACCCTTGTGTCCCTCAGACCCATTCAGTGCCTCTGCAGCCCCTTCTCCTGACCCTAGGCAGACCCCGCAACCCCCAGGCAGATGGGCAACATGTTGTCACCTACAGGGTGTGGGAACGGTGGAGGGTTGCCTGGAGCAACACCTGGTGGCATCACTAAGAGGCGGCCGCAGTAGTGGTGCGACTGTATCCCGAGGACGGCAAGGCAAGGGGTCTCTTGCATGTGGTGTGTCGTCTACGAGGACACGAGTTCCTGGAGCTGGCAGCAGTAACAGGGGAGTGAGGGCTGGAAGAGCAGCTGTCTCAGCCGCCCAGCCGCAGGACAGCCGGGCCGGGTACCGGTGTACGCAGCGGCAGCACTCCACCAGCACCGCCCGCCCCGCCCCGTCCGCGCCGCGCGGCGTGCCTGTCTCTTTAAGAGCCTCCCTGCGTGTTTCAATCTGAGAGTGACGCGAGCGCAGTCGGAACGAATGCAAATCAAAAGCCAGCCGCCGGCCAATGGGCGCCGGCGCTTAGCGGCCGCCAGCCAATGGGGTAGCGCCTCCCGGCGGGGTGCCGGCTCGCCCCATATAAGGAGCGCCTTCTCCATAAAAGGCAACATTGTATCGCTTTATATGGGGGCGGCGCGGCGCGGCGGGGGCGGCGGTGGAGCGGGGCCGTGATCGCGGAACGGGCGGCGGGGCCATGGCGAGGCCGGCCTGACCCGATCCGACCCGCGCTCGCCGCCGCGATGTTGCCGAGCCAGGCCGGGGCCGGGAACGGCGCCGCCGCCGCGCTGGCCCGCGGCTCGGGGCTGGGCCGGTCGCCGGTACCGGTGCCGCGTGGGGCGAACGGCGGCGGGGCGGCGGCGGGCCCGCCCGGTGGCCGCCTGGAGCGGGAGGCGCTGTACAGCGGCAGCGAGGGCGACTCGGATTCGGCTGAGGAGGAGGAGCTGGGCAGCGAGCGGCGCGGCGTGAAGCGTGGCCTGGCCGAGGCGGCAGCGGCGGCAGGGCCCGCGGCGGGAGCGGCGGCAGCCGCCTACAGCGGCGGCGGGGCCGGCGGGGCCGTGAGCGGTGCCAAGCCCGGGAAGAAGACGCGGGGCCGGGTGAAGATCAAGATGGAGTTCATCGACAACAAGCTGCGGCGCTACACCACCTTCAGCAAGAGGAAGACCGGCATCATGAAGAAGGTGCGGCCCCGGGGTGGCGAGCGGCCGCGGGGAGGGGCGCCCGAGGTTGTCGGTTGGCACCCACCTGTCCGTGGCCGGCGGCCCGGTGCCAGCCCTGGCCCCTGGGCGGTGCGCGGCCGGGCCGAGCGGGGAGCCGGCCGGCGGGGCTGTGCCCGGAAGCGGCGGCGGCTTCTCGGTCCCGTGGGGGGAGGCGGCCCGGCTCCAGCGTCTTCCGGGGGGCTGCGCGGGAGCCTCCAGCGGGGCCGGGTGCCGCCTGCGGCTGGCCCCTGGCGTCCGCGGGGCTCCGGTCAGGGACCTGGGTAGGCGGGAGCGAGAAGGGTGGTCACGCAGCCCGGAGCATGCCGGGTGCACACGCCGGTGCCCAGCTTTTGTGCCCGGAGAGGCCCGTCCCGGTGCAGCCTCCAGCCCTCGGCTGGAGCTGCCCGGTGCCCCGGGAGTCCTCGGGCTGCCTCTTTGTGAGCCGTTGCTGGGTCCTGCGCCAGTCGTGTGGCACAGCCGGTATGCCCTGCCAAGGGCTCAGCAGCGCTGGCTCCTTTGGCCACGAAAGGGGCCAGCACCATGTCTCGGTTGGCCCGGAGTGCTCTCCGTGCCTCCTGGTGGCTGGAGCCGTTGCGCAAAGACAGACTGGAAACTTGGGAGATTTTGTGTGCAGTTGGATGCTGCTGGCTCATCTGCATCCCTGTTGGTGCTTGTAGCATCCTCTGAACAACGGAGCAGTGCTGTATCCCAGCCGGGCTGGGCTTCACACACTCTGAGAAGGTGGGGACAGCTCTGGGGTACTGCTGGGCACATCCTGCCTGCACGGGATGCGGAATGAGAACATCCTGTCAGTGGTAGCTTGTGCAAGACCACTGAGTGTGCCATGATGGCATATGAAGAGTGTTCTTTTTAGCCCACAGGTCAATCCTGGTTGGTAGGTGTGCTCAGGACTGTGAATACAGAGAGGGGAATCTGTGTCCTGGTCTGGCTGGAGTGTCAGTGAGGGATAAGAGGTAGCAGAGACACATGGACTGAGTAGCATCCTCTCACATGGCTTAGCAGAGGTTTAGGGGGGAGACATCTAGATCTGTCTGGAGATGCAGGTGGGATTTCCAGAATAGGGACATCCCAGTGTCCCCATGTCCTGAGCTTACTCTCTGGAGCAGCCACTCTTCTCCCATGGCGTCTTGTCACGCACATTCCCTAAGGGCACACTAAAGGAGATGGGAACACAGCATGGGGAACTTCAACATGTAGGGAAGTTTTGAGTTGTTTAGTGGCCGCAGCTCCTCTGGGGTGGCAGGGAGTCAGAGCTGGTGTAAGCAGAAAGAGGGCTGTGCTGGGAGCACAGGGACATGCCAGGGACTCTTGTCCTGCACTGTATGTGTTCCTGCTGCTTGTGACTCCCTGTTCTTCCCCTGTGCTGCTGGCAGGCCTACGAGCTTTCCACACTGACTGGCACTCAAGTCCTGCTGCTGGTGGCCAGTGAGACGGGCCATGTGTACACGTTTGCCACGCGGAAGTTGCAGCCCATGATCACCAGTGAGACGGGGAAGGCGTTGATCCAGACATGCCTCAACTCCCCAGACTCACCTCCGCGCTCGGACCCCACCACTGACCAGCGCATGAGCGCCACAGGCTTCGAGGAGACGGACCTCACCTACCAGGTGTCCGAGTCAGACAGCAGTGGGGAGACCAAGGTAATGTTCCTGTGCTCAGCCACACACCTGGGCACGCTGGGGGGTACGGACTGTGCTTGTGCGGCATGTGCTGGGAGCCCTGGCCATCCCCAGCCCTCCTTGAAAAGCAGATTGGAAAGCTGAGAATGGGTCCCCTTTTGCTGCAACTCCAGCAAGCTTGTGCTCCCAGGGCTGGCTCCATTACTTGGCTGGTGGTAGTGGTGTTTTGGAGGGGGAGGGAGGTGGGTGGCAGGTGTCCTGGCCCTGGCCTTTGCTGCAGGGCTCCCCACTGGGCCCAGCCCACCCCCTGGCCAGTTCTCAGTGTTGTTATCTCTCCGCGGGCGTCTCCATGCTCTTGCACTCATTGATAAAAATTTGATTCTGCCTCCATGGCCTTATAAGGCCTGGTTTCCCTCGCCAGAGTCCCTGGCAGGGCCCCTCACATTCCTTATAAGCTGCAGCTGTCTCTTGCTTTGGTGCTGTTTTGGAAGGGGGCAGGGATGACATGGGGAATGGAAACATTTGGCTGGACAGACGGTTTCTTCTCTCTGCCTGGTGTCCCTGCAGGCACTGGCCCTTGACTGCTGCTGTTACTTGTGGCCTCTCGCCCAGGGTGTAGCAGAGGGCCTACCCGTGGGTGCAGAGTCAGGCAATGGCCCTTTTCTGCTGGAAGGTCTTTTCCCTGTGTCCCTGTGTGCTCTTGCTTGGAGCTCCTGCAAGAAAGCTGGCTCCTGTATCCCTATGCTTCCTTTGCAGGATGGTGCTTGGGTCCACAGGTACTTGGAGATGGGAGGCCAGGGAGGTTGTGGTGCAAGGCTGGGAGGACATGCTGAACTGGGGGTTGTGCCACAGCTTCCTAGGCCTGTGTGGAGTGCCATTGGGTGCTGCAAGTTGCTGCAGCTCTGCTATACTGGTGCTCATGGCATGGGTACTGGGGTTGCTGCAAAAGCATCCTTCCTTATTGACTGTGGTCTTGCTCTAGGAGCCCTCCAGCCAACTGTATGCAAGCCACAGCAGCATCCTTGCTATACAATAGCCACTAAACATTAAGCAGACAGAACCCGGAGAAGGGTGTTTGAGATCTCTGTGCTGTAATCCCAAAGGCAGTGAGTGCAGCCCTGAGACGTGCTCAGCATGTTGTCTGAGGCTGCGAGAGGTGTTCTTATGTGTATTTGTATCCTGTGGCAGCCCAACAGTTCTGGTCATGGTGCTGCGGGGTACCTGGCAGCCACCATTCCTCCATGCCTTCTTCTCCACATGTATGCAGTGCTGCACCAAGCAAAATCTTATCACTGCTGAGCCCTGAGAAGTATCAGCAGTCCCAGAGATCCCTGCAGGCAGAGGAGCTGTGGTGGGCCAAGGTGTTGCTGGCTGGAGTGCTCTGTGCTGGAGCCCAGCAGAGTCCCTGGCAAGGCTTCCCACTGATGGGAGCCCAACAACAGTCGTGGCTGTCCAAATCTGGCATGATGCCCCTGGGTGCCTCTGGTCCCTAGTGTGAGCTGTACCAGCCCTTTCCAGTAGGCAAAATAACCCATTGTCACCAGCAGTTTCTTCCTTGTGCAGCCTGTGTTTGTAAGGACTAGTGTCTCTTGGGCTTCTTCTGGATGAAAAGGCAAGTCCTGTGGGCATTTTGTAATGAGATAAGTTACCTGTGCCTGGAGTAATTTGGAGGTGTTGTGTATGGCAGCTGACCTGTCCCTGGCATGGGGCTTGTCCATGTCATGTCCTTTAAGTTTTTCCCTGAAAATACTGCTCGATGGCCCCAAAAGAAGTGTGTTCTTGGGGTGCAGTTACTTGGCAGAGGAGAATCTTAACACAACTTATCTTTGCCTGCTTTCTGATGCAACCCCCACTTAGTGTCCTGCAAGCTCCATCCCAGTGCTCACAAATGGTAATGCTGAGTGTGGGGTGCCTTGTGGCCACACCCAGCATCTGGTGTGGGGCTAGAGGAGCTCTGTGGCCCTGTCTTCTCCTTGACATTCTGGCTAAACCCCCTCCTGGCCTGGTGATGGTTCTTGTCATGGCAAACTTTGGGGCTGGGAACAGTCCTGCCCTGACCCTCTTCAGTCCTACTGTGCCTTCTGTAGGGCTGAAAGCCTGGTTCAGTGCTCTGGCAGAGGTCAGCCCAATTCAGACAGACCAAGAAGCCCTCTGAGGATGAAGGGAGCCTGTGGACAAAACCTGCTTGTGTTTGGCAGAGAGGGGAAGCAATACAGCCAGGCTGTTATTCCTTTCTACTACAGGCAGCAGCATCTATGAGATCCTCCTGCTGTGCCAAACCCGAGCTCCATGCCGTGGAGCTGAGCTCAGACTGCAGCCAGGACTGGGGCGTGCTGTACTTTGGAGACTGCAGCTATATCCTCATTATGATACTGTTGTGCACTGACCTGTCTGGTCTTATGAGAACCCCAAAGGATACTATGCCCTCTTGTAACCTCCTGGGTGTGGTTATGTGGGAGAGGGGATTTTGGAGGGAGCTCAGGGGCTCTAGGTTGGGGTCAAAACATGAGAGTAGCCCTGATCTTGTCATCTGTTTTCGGGATGGGGGAAAGGTGGGACTTTCTGCCCCATCTGGAATGCAGACCAAGTGTTCGAGACTAGGTTGGGTTTTCCCATGTATCTCCAAGGGCAGTTGTCCTGCAACATCCATGTGATAATGCTGGCTGGGGCGTCTGGGCTGTGCTGAACAGCTTTGTCCCAGGCAGCCCCCAGAAGCTGTGGAGTGGAATTGTTTCTGTCCCCAAGACCCTACTACGGTCCACAATGGGGATCAAATGGCCCGGGCTGTGCCCTGTGGTCCACTCATGCTGTATAACTTTACTAAGCATGCCCAGTGGTGTGGGTCTGTGCAGACATCTGCCACTGTGCTGCACCTCTCTGCTGTGTGTCAGTTCCCCAGGCACTGCTCTGCAAACTGAAGTCTGCCATGAGTGATGGTGGGGAGCGAATGCGCCAGCTGGATCAGGAAAGGAAGGGCATTCAGGGCTGCTGTGCTGCCTCAGGCCTTGTCCACAGCCCTTTGGATAATCTCTGCAGCTGAAGGTGACCTATGATTTGGTTCTTCTTGGAGGCTGGCCTTGTGCATGTAGTCTGGGGTTTGCAGGGTGCAGAGGGGAGCCCAAGTGCCCAGGGGCTCTAAGGCATCTCAGACAGTCATGGGGAGAAGGCAATGGATGTCCGGCCCAAGGTCTCTCCCAGCTCTCTTTCTGTACTGGAAGCTATTGCTACAGCCCAAGAGAAACACAGCAAAGACAGGAAGAATCTGAGTCTCACCTGTGGCAGCGTAGGGAGGGCAGAGACAGAGCGTGCGTAGTTCAAGCCTGCTGGCACGGCATCCCTCCTGAGCACCTTGGCTATTCTGATCATACTGAGGTTTGTCCTTGTGCTTCTAGGGAGTCCTGGGAATCTCCCTGAGTAGGGTGCTGTAAATCTTTTGGTATGTCTCCTCCAGCCCTGAGAGTAGGGAGTGTGTGGGTGTGCTAAGTGCCCTGGCCACTTGGGGACCATATCTCAGGGGTGTACAGCTTTAGGGCTACATCTGGGGATGAGGGAGCCTGGCTTTTCCAGCTGGGAACAGGACCTGGCCTGCTCTGCTATGGCTCCCATGGCCTAGAGGGCTGGGGAGAGCTCTGCTCTGTCACCCACGTGGGGAGGGTGCCCATAGCCTCCATGTCCCATGCGGGAGGGCAGGAGTTTGTGATTGAGCTAATGGAAAGTGCCTCTGCTGGGCTCCACTCTGTTATCATGTGCCTCTTCTAATTTGGACTTCAGGGACTGTGGTGCCAAGGCAGAGGGGCGTTGCTCTCCTCCCTCCCCAGGCTCTGGGGCACAGCTGAGCTCCCAGGATTGGCTCCCCCTCTCCAAAATGGGCTGCCTTCCCTTTTTTAGCTGTTGGTTGAGCTGTGAATTCCTCGTTCCTGGCAGCTTGACAAGCTGGGAACAAGGCTTAGCACGTGGGAGAGCTGGGCCCACCAGCCTGCAGCAGGAGGGGTGGGAGTGTGGCAGCTTTAATTTCCCAGGCTTTCTGGTGGCAGGGCACGAGGACAGCAGGTCTCTTGTGGCCTGTGGCATGGTCTCCTGTGGAGCAGTGTATTTGCAGTCTGCTTTTGGCCAGCTGAGCAGGGCAGGAAAAGGGGCCGTGGAGACCCTGGGTATCCAAAAGGGGATTTAGGGGAAGGAGGCATGTTAGGTGAAGTGTGGCTGCCAGGTGCAAGAGGGATCATGCTGAGCTTGGTTGGTTCCTGCAGATTCAAGCCATGTCCAGCCACATGCTTTGTGGCTGTGGAAGTCTGGGGTGTTAGGTGCCCTGCAGCCTGACACACGTTCCTCCCTTGTTCCCAGAGCCAGCTGCTCAGGCTAGTGCTGGCCCAGAGCAGGGCCCCTTTCCTCCTGGTGCTCAGCTTCCCTGGCTATGCTGTCCTCAGACAGGCATCGCAGACGCTGCTTGCAGGAGCATGTTTTGTTAGCTACAGCCTGCACATGTGAGGTCCCTTGGAAGCCTTTGCCTTGTGCCCATCTCCTGCTAGTGGACTGGCAAATCGATACTTCCTCTGGCCAGGCTCTCCCTTTTGCTCCAGGAGATTTGTGGAGGCATTCCCCAGGGCCTGCCCAAGCATCTGTCAGGGCTGTTTGGACCTCCTTGGTGTCCAGGTTTGGCCTTACTCACTTCTCCCTTGCCGCTTTTGGTGTAGAGCTGCCTTTAAGAGCCAGTTCTTGGCCATGTGTTTCCTGCTAAAAGGGAAGTGGTGTGTATTCCTGACGGGAGACAGTGTGTTCGCCTGTAGGTCTGTCCCTGCAAGGACTACTTTTGCCTGTTGTGTGCTAAAAAGAGGCTGTTCTCTTCTTGGAGGCTATGGGAACTCCTGGGGAGGGGAAGGGTTGCTTCATCCCTTGGTGTCTTGCAGGGAAGTCTCTTGGGGGACCTGTGTGGCCTTGGGCTTGTATCCAAGGTTTATGCTGAGCTCTCTCCAGCTCTCCTCATGCTGCATTATTGGGCACGGTCTCCTCATGTTTGTACAAGCAACTCTTCTCTGCTACCCTGGCTCTGCTCCATGTGCTGGCAGCAGGCTATGGGATACGGTTTAGCATGGGAGTGCAATCTATGGAGCCTGGTTTGGTCTCACAGGCAGATGTTGACGAGATCCAATGGCTGATCTGAGTTGTCACAATCTCTCCTTCCTCAGGATGCACTGAAACCAGCATTCACTGTCACCAACCTGCCGGGGACAACGTCCACCATCCAGACAGCCCCCACCACCTCGACCTCCATGCAGGTCAGCAGTGGCCCGTCATTCCCCATCACTAATTACCTGGCGCCAGTGTCTGCCAGCATCAGCCCCAATGCCGTCACAAGTGCCAACGGGACAGTGCTGAAGACTACTGGAGCCAGTGCAGTGACATCTGGAGGCCTCATGCCGATACCCACTGGCTTCACCCTCATGTCAGGTCAGTGCCTTTAGGGGCTGAGGACTGCATCCATCCATCCATCTCTGCACCTGGTGTGTGTTGCTGCCCTCTCCAGTGGAGAGGAAACCTAGTAGCAGGAGGAGGCAGAGTGGTTGCTGCTGTAGGGTGAACCTGACTGGGATTCCTTGCTCAAGCCCAGGCAGGCCAGTGGCTGGAGAAGGGTCATGTAGTGGCTGTTTCCTTAGGGTGCTGCTAGCTGGCCCTGCTGTTGGGAAGGGCATGGTGGCAGGGAGCTGAGCTGGGACCCCAGGGCAGCACCGAGAAGCCTGGAGGGAGTGAAAAGAGCTGGTGGTGACAAAGCTTTTCTTTCTCCCTCCTTTCGGCAGGTGCTTCCCTTTCTCCGGGGACCCCTACACTTCCTCTCACTCAGTTACAGCCGCACTCCCTGGCTCTTTCCAGCCAGCAGGGCCAGGTGGTCATGAGTATGGCTGGACAGCTGCAGCAGGCACAACAGACAGTCTTCCGCTTCCCTGCCAGAGCTGGAGGGCAGATCATGTCACTGACAGGTCAGCACTCGCTTCTCCTCCGCTTGCTTGAGGTGGGGGGATGGAGGCATCTGTGGGGGTCCTGGTCCTGGCCAGAGAGCTGACCCCCAACTGAGGTGTGACCACAGAGAGGCAGAGCACAGGGCACCCTGGCTATGGCTGCTGGGGAGAGATGGGCAGACAGCAGAGAATGCTTGGCATAGGCAAGAGCAGCATCCTGGGGCATACAGACCAAGGGAAGCAGTGAGTTGTCAGTCTCCTGCCCCAGGGTTTGCCCTGTGGCTAGCAAATGCAGAGGAGACAGGTCCCTGGTGCAGCTGTACTGAGGCTGGCCTGTGCTGCTGGGAGGACTGATGGAAGGAGACCACAGGGGCTCAGATGCCCCATGGATGTTTTTTGGGTGCTGGCATTTGGCTCTGAACAGCTGCCCTTGCTTTTGTACTTGGATCTGCAGTCAGTCACTGAACCACAGCGCAGAGGGTAGATTAGGAAAGACTCAGAGCAGAGGAGGGAGTGGTGCTGCTGTGCAGCCTTGTGTAGGAATTTGTAGGAATTTCTTGTTGTGAGTCAAGACTGTCCAGGTGTTGCACTGGGGCTGGACATGCTCTTGGCTGGAGTTTCAGAGCAGGGCTAGGCTTTCCTTTGTGGGGGCAGCCATCATTTGAGGACCAGCACTGAGAGTGGTACAGTATTTCTTGTGTCCTGCCTGTTTGTGCCCAAGTCAATGAGTCTCATAGCACGCATGCTTTCTTGGAGTGCTTATGGCTCCTTTGGGCCCTGGCAGACAGCATGATCCCATACAAGGGGACTGGATTTCCCTTCTGATCTGGAGGAGCTAAGAGAATAATGGACTTGTGTCTCTCTCTGGTCTGGTGCCTGGGGAGATGCCCAGTCTGAGTGAGGTGGCTGGTGATTCCTGTTCTCTGGCATCCCTTGCTCTTCCCTCTGGAGACAGGACCTGAGCCTAAGTGGAGCTTCCTGTGCTGAGCGCCATCTCTGGAGCTGAAGAGCTTGGCAGCAAGTGGGCTGGAGGTTGTGTGGCTGTGCCCCTGCAGCTCTGGGATGCATATCTGGTGGTCCAGTGGTCTCTAATCCCTGTGTAGAGCACTGTGATGTCCTTGAGATCACAAGCTGTTCCCTGGGTGCCCAGTGGAGGATGGAGCTGAGCTCCAGAGTATGAAGGCAGTGTGGCCCTACTGGCCTGGACATTTGGGCAGTTCTGCTCGGTGCAGGGAGATGATTCTTGCAGAGCTGGCTGACCATGGGCAGTGCTGGGGGCATGTACTGGGTCCTGTCCTCCCAACATCATCTGTGCTGTGCCTTGGTGCAGCCAGACATTCCTGACCCATGCCTGCAAGCTGAACAAAAGCTGCTATGGCCTTTTTTCTCTGGAGCCCTGTAGGCCAGCTAACCCCTCCTTTGCCTCTGTCTGCCAGGAAAGAGCAGGTTTTGGCCTGGTCTTTGGGGCAGGGCCTGGTTTCTGCCATCTCCTGCTTTTGGTTAGCCTTCCCCAGTGCAGTGCAGAGCCACGCTGTGGAGCTGTGTGTGGCCAGAGGACTGGGGTGGCTTTCTCATAGCCCAAAGTGCCTGTATCCCTGCTGAGCTCATGGGCTCATCTCTCTCCATAGGTGGTACCATGGCTCAGCAGGTCCCAGTCCAGGCGATCCAGGTGCACCAGGCACCACAGCAAACGTCTCCCTCTAGTGACAGCAGCACTGACCTTACTCAGACCTCTTCCAGCGGAACAGGTAATTGGCACATTACGGTAACCTTGTTCTGTCTTCCTTCCTGACCACTGCTGATTACAACCCACACCGACAGACCTCATGCTTGCTCCTTGCCCAGGATCCTCCTTCAGACCAACTATGTCCCAGGCTTTCTGACAGTTTCCCAGGTGTATTTATCCCTGTTGCCAGCCCCTGTATCATCTGCTCTTGCAGCATGGAGAAGGGAACAGTTTGCTCAGTTCTCAGATGGTTTCTCAGCCATCGTTGCCCCTAGCACAAGGCATTGGTTCACATCTACTTGCAATTTTTACTGTACATGCAGAGGACATCTCTGTTGTCAGCAAAATCTGAGTTCAAGTGCCTGGATGCAGGCTGAATCAACAGCTTTATTAAAGCTTCATCAGGAAAATTGTATGTCAAGTTTAATTCAGTCCTGGGGTATCTGGCTACTGTGCTTTTCTGTTGTCTTGTACTGACTTAGTAAAAGAGAGGTTTGAGCTCAACTGCCTGTTTCCTGGGGGTTTTCCCCAAAGAGATTGGGAGAACAAGATGGATACCTCCATACACTTTAGGCCAGCATGCCAAGGGTAGCTGAGGGAGGAGTGCTGAGCAGGCACGTGAGTGTAGCAGATTTCTTTCGTGTGGCTCACATGTAGTCTGTCCTGGTGCCAGTGACCCTCCCGGCGACCATCATGACGTCGTCTGTGCCAACCACTGTGGGTGGCCACATGATGTACCCCAGCCCACATGCGGTGATGTACGCGCCCACATCTGGCCTTGCAGACGGTGGACTTGCAGTCCTCAACGCTTTCTCACAGACGCCCTCAGCAATGCAGGTGTCCCACGGCCCGGTCCAGGATCAGGGTAAGACAACCGTCTGGGTCAGTGCTCCCTTAAATGCTCTGACGCCCTGATTTTTCTTGTCTTGCATATCTTTATATTGCATATTAATTTCAAGGAATTTTCCTATAGGCAGTCCTAGCAACTGTACAAAGGCCTGGCAAGGGTGATGTCTGATGCGTCCTTTTAGGTCCCACCTTTCTGCTGTGCAAAGGATTGCTTGAGCCATTTGCTGGGGAAAAAGGATGAGGGTTGCTGGGATGGGTGGCATATGGGGCAAGCAGTGGAGTGAGCTAGGGGACTCTGGAGAGGATGTGTGGTTGCATGAGGCAGGGCAAAGCAGCATGAAGCCATGCAGGCAAGACTTGGCTTGAGGGCTTGTGCCTGCTTCTCCCAGCATTTGGAAAACTAGCATGTGTGGCTTTCTCCTGGGATGCTTCCATGTATGCAAACAGGCACCTTCATACTTGCGAAGCTCCATGGAGCTCAGAGAAAGGACCCATGCAGGGAGTACTGCTTAAGGGATGGTGTCATTTGTGCTCTTTCTCTGTTGCAGGTGGCGTCCCCCAAGTGTTCCTAACAGCCCCATCAGGCACTGTTCAGATCCCAGTCTCAGCTGTCCAGCTTCACCAGGTAGGTGCGGAGTGGTACTCATGTTCAGGGGGTGTCCTTGCTCTGCCTCTGCCTGCACATGCTTTGTGGGTCTGGGCAGACCTTGTCCCTTGGGTAGGACCAATCCTCAGGCCTGGAAGTGCAACCCACTCTTGGGTGAGGAAGTCTTGCCCTCCTTGGACAGGTGCCGAGAAAGGACAGTGCCACCCTGGCTGCTGGCACATGTGGTCTCAGGGCATGATGTCTATCCCTCAGTGCTTCCTCCTCCCTTTCCTCTCTAGATGGCTGTCATCGGGCAGCAGAGCAGCAGTGGCAGCAGCCTGACGGAGCTGCAGGTGGTCAACTTGGACACCTCACACAGCGCCAAGAGTGACTGAGAGGCCTCTGCTGCTGGCCTTGTGCTGTCCTTGGCTTGTCATGCCAGTGCCGAGGCTGGTGGCAATTCCTTCTCGTACAGACTGCACCAGTTATTTATTGTTGCCTTTTCACGTTTCCTTCATCCACACATGCACACACACACCCACCCACACACACATACACACAGGCATGCGCGTGGGGCTGTAGGACCCACCCGTGGTGGGGCTGTGCTGGGGCCATGCAGCACTTGGTGGTGTTTGGATGCTGCAATAGCTGTGCTTGTCTCATGCCAGCCAAAGAAATTTGTCTCTTGATGGGGGAGGATTGCTCTCCGCTGTAAATAAATACTGCGGGCCATTCCCAACTGGAGGCTCTGGCTCCTTCTGGGTGCTCCGAGTCACCTTGCCCATGAGTGTTTGCTCTGCATGGGGCTCAGCTCAGACCCAGAGCTGTGCCTCGGGCACAGATTGGAGTGGAGTGGGCCGAGGCTGTGCTGCTGGCCTCAGCAATGTGCCTTTGTGGGGGTGACAGGTCCTGGCCACACCAGCTCACCCTGGGCTCTGGACAGGAGCAAGTGGCCAGCTTGCACGTGCATTTCTGGTTGGGCAGGGCACAGCCTGCAGCACCAGCCCCATCCTCTTCGTCTGCACTACAGGGAGCCCTATGCCCTCAGTGCCTCCTCACTGGGCTGCTGGCAGATGTGGTGGCTGCCCTCGCAAAGCTGAGGTGGTCAGTGGATGGATGCTCAGGAGCACAGTGATGCCTTGGAGACGTCCTGGGCAGGGGGGGCTCTGCAGCTGGTGCAGCCCCACGCTTTCCTCTCAGCCCTCGCACTGCTTGTGGACTCCATACACCCAGGGGATGGTGGCTGGGTCTTTCGCACATCCCCCCTGCAGCTCCAGCCAGTCCTTTCTAAATTTCTATCCGATACAAGGTGGAGAAACAACTCAAGTGTCAAAGGGAAGAAGCCCATGGGGCACTGAGCTGCTGGGCAGGTGGCGGGCTCTTCCTCTGAGTCCCAGGGTGATGTGCAGGCCATCCTGGGCTGTGGAGGAGCAGCTGTGAAGCCTGTGCAGGCTCATCAAGGCCAGGGCAGAAGGGCTTGGAGCATGCGTGGTCCTGCATGGGAGTTGCTGTGAATGGCTCTGCTACCTAGCCCTGTCCCTGGAGGGAGAGCGAGCAAGTGAGAGAAGCTGCTGAATCCTTAGGGGAAGAAGCAGCTACTGTAACTTTTTTTTTTTTTTTTTAAGTTAACGACAAAAGAAGCCTTGGAGAAAAAAAAAGGAAAAAAAAAAAGGAAAAAAAAAAAGAAAATTACTTTATTTTTCTAAGTGTTAAACTCAGTATTTATGTAATTCTTTAAGGAATAAAAGTTTGGCTCCTGTACAGTTTTCATGGGGTTTGTACCGGGGGATGGGAGGGGGGTGGGTGGGCATGGAGGCAGGAAAGAGGCCTTGCTTTTGAGTTTGTATTGTAACCTTGGACATGTTCCCTCAGCATTAGCGTTTAAGCTGCACTCTCCACCCACCAGCATGTGCCAGGTATCAAGCTGAACTGAGTGGGATGCTTGTTTCCTGCTTACCTGTACTGAGGACTCCATACCCATCATTTTGGGCTTAACAGGCAGAAGGCAAGTGAAGCAGTGGCTGGTCTCTAGCAGTGGGAAACCCCATCCCTCAGGTGCAAGGGGCTTGCAGCGTGCCTGGGAGCCAGAGATGGGCTTGGGTTTTCTGATGGTCCTGGGACCTGTGGCAGTTCTGTCACTGCTCTTGGTGTGGAGCAGTGCTACCTGTGACTGCCTAAGGGATATGGGCATCCCCACTCCTCCCTGGGGGGTGAGTGCCTCACAGTGGCTGATCCCTGCTCACTGTGCAGGTGGCATCTCCTGAACGCCTAGCTAATGATCTGGGCTGTAGTTCTCCCTCCAGAGCTGTTCCTTAGTGCACAGATGTGAACAGGTCCCTTCTAAGCCTCTGTGTAAGAGCTCCCAAAATGGTCTTTGTTTTGCAGCCTGGGAAGGATTCGTGGTGTGGCCCATCCTGGCAAGTGTGATGTTGTGTGCTGCCTCACATTAGTGTCCTTGCTCTCAGAGTAAGGAGTGTGTGAGAGTGCTGTGCCCCGTTGCTAGGTGTATGAAAGATGCTCAGTGATGCTGCCAAAACAAGGCTGGGTACCTCGGAGTTCATCCAGGGAGAAGGATGGGGTTGGAGTTTGCATTGTCCTATGCCCCAGCGCATTGCTGTGGCCCAGCTTTGCTCCGCTTTGCTTGTGCTGGCGTTGTGGAGCAGAGCTGTGGGGCCAGGAGGGCAGGAGTGCCCCTGCTGATTCAGGGTGTCTGACTGTACCCCCCTCACCTGCTCCCCAAAGACAACTGCTGGTTAAACGCTAATGGTGTATTTTATTTAAGTGCAGACTTGTTAAGAACACTTGTGTATCAGGGATGAAATGGCATTTATTGTGTGGTGACATTTTAAATTCATTTTACTTGTTTGAGGGGTGTGTGTGTGTGTGTGCGCGCGTGCGTGTGTACGCGTAAGTGTGTGTGGGATTATTTTTTTTGTTTTTTCCCCTCCAGTTTCCAGGGTTGTGTTTCTGGAAGGACGTGGGAGTAATCACAGTACTATGTACAGAGCTTTCTTTTGTATTAAAAAAAATTACTCTTTCAATAAATGTTATCATTTTGTGCACAGATTTGGGATCTTGGCCATGCTTTGCAGGAGGGGATGACACACACCTTAGGGCCAATGAATGGGGATCAGAGGCAGATTCCTGCACCAGTTTGTGTACTGCAGGGGGTGGGGGGCTTTCTGGGCATGATGTGGGAAAGAGGAGGCTCTTTGCAAAAAAGTCTCTGTTGTGGTTTAACTGGAGCTAGCAATTGAAAACCACAAAAACTGCTCACTCCCCTTTCCCCTACCCCCCAACAGGGGAAGATAATCAAAAGGGAAGGCAGAAACTTGTGGTTTGAGAGAAACACAGTTTAATAGAATTAATAAAATAATACTAATTTACTGCTACTACTACTGATATATGTAAAATGGAAATAGAATATAAAGTAAAAGATACTCAATGCAATTCCTCACAAATTCTGTCTGCACCGAGCAGCCAGTCCCAGGAAGCAGCACCTGGTCCTGAACAGCCAATCCAGGAGAGAGAAGAGAGAAAAAGGCTGAAAGGCCCAGAGGCAAAACGGCAGATGGGAATAGGCTGGACTAAAGAAACTCCCAAACAGAACTCCAGCGAAACAGAGCTGAACCAAAACAGATCTCTGTCCCGTCCATCCCTCTAGCTGGAAAGTCCCGACTCTCCTTAAATATGAAGCATGATGCTAATGGCATGGAATATTCTTATTGATCAGTCTGGATGTCAGTCAAGCTCTGCCCCATCTATGCCCCCCTTAATAGCTGCCTCACACCTATGGCAGAGAGCTCAGAAAAGACCTTGCTCTCAGACAACGACAATTAAAAACATTAACTCTGTTCGAGGCTGTTATCTTGTTCTCAAACTAAATCCAAACAACAACCATGCTAGCTACAACAAAGGAAAGTTTTCTAACTGCATGAAGAAAATTAATTTGCTTTCAGTCAAATGAGCACAGTCTCTGTCTCCACTGCCTCCTGCACAGGTGAGACCTGACCAGTTGGACTTCTCCTCTGGGAGCCTCAGAGCTGGTGGGTGGCCCAGAAGGGGCCTGTGTTGGAGAGCAGGGCTGTGAGGGCTGTCCCTTCTGAAAGCTCAGGGATGGCGGTGGTGAGCAGGGCATGGTGTTGAGTCATGAGAAACAACAGGAATGAGGAGGAATGGGGACTTCAGGAAAATAATTGTTCTAATTCATGAGTGTTAATGGGGAGAAGCAGGATGACCTCAAGCAAGGGTTAAAATGGGGAGAACAAACAGCCCATGTTGCTTATGGAGTAGTTGGGCAATAAGTAAGGCCTAGGAAGAAGAATTTTTGCCATTGTAACATGAAAGAAAAGATGATCCCTAGGTATGGCTCCAGGTGGATTATATATTTATAAATTGATAAACTACCACACAGCAAAGGAGGACAGAGGTATTTGTTGGTAGTGGCAGAGGTTTATCCAAGACAGATAAAAGTTTTGTACAAAGATGCTGTTGTTAAGGTAGTGTTTACCTGATATGGGACTCAACAGCTAAGTGATACTGGCCAAGGCTCTGTCATCACAGGAAATGTCAGGCAGCTGACATCTCAGAGCATCCAGACATGGTGGTTGGTGTGTGCAGTACCATCCCCAGGCCTCTGGACAAGGAGAAAGAACAAACTGGGCTTAAAAAAAAACCAACACCAGTTGAAAGGCTTCGGGCAGAACAGCTTCATCTGACTTTGACAGGCTTCTGATCTGGGTCTCAAATTAAAATGAGGCCGTTTCCCCTTCCCTCTTCCAAGTCCATTACTTTTGGACACCTGATTGTCTTTGAGGATGAAACTCAACTGTTGTCTTTATGAAGCTCAACACCAAGACTTTAAATTCCCTGCAGAAGGCTGCTATGAGAAGACAGGGCAATATTCCAGTCCAAGCTGGAGGCATTACTTGAAGTCAGGTCAAAAACAGGTGCCTGTAGGCCCCTAGAAACTCAGTCAAGGGCACACGGGGCTCAGTAAAGTGCCTAGAGGTGGGAAAGAAACCAAAGGGAGAAGGGCTTGTTCCAGTCATCAGTGCTGCTGGGTCAACAGTATGCCAGCTAAAATTGGAACTACTACCCTCTACATAGCATGAGGTCCCGGAGCAGATGCCAATATAATGTAAAGAGACCTGAGCAATGGTAAATGTCTGTGTGGTGGAGAAACTGTGCTATTCTTCACAGTGCAATCTGGAGAAAGTACCTCTCAGTGTAGCTGGAGAGGATTGTACGGAAAGTGCTCAGGAGCAAAACACAACTGAAATGGCTCTTTCCCCATCGGGAGGTGAGGTGCTTCACTTTTACAGGTTACACCACAGCCAGCCCCATGTTCACTGTGTCTACACAGATATGTCTTGTGGTACAGCACCACAAAACCCATATCAGCACAAGTGGTGTTTGTGCACGGGGGTCTGTGTATTATGTATCAAACTCCTGACAGGGGGCAAGATACCGTAGACATGATCTTTATTTTTATGATAAATGACTGACTAAGCATGGTATCAAGACCATCAGAGCCAAGACGTAAGTAGAGCATATGAATACCACAGAAAACCTTTCAGCATCACAAGATGCTTGTATCCTATCTGTCCACTGCCATTTATTGTTGGTGACAATTTTGGCTATGGGATGTTGCCAGCTGATCGTAAAACCATAGAATCATTTTGGTTGGAAGAGACCCTCAAGGTCGTCTAGTCCAGCTGTCAACCTAACAGTGGCACTAAACCATGTCCCTAAGAAACTTATCTATGTGTCTTTTAGACACCTCCAGGGATGGTGACTCCACCACTTCCCTGGGCAGCCTGTTCCAATGCCCGACAACCCTTTCCAGGAAGAAATTGTTCCTAATATCCAATCTAAACCTCCCCTGGCACAACTTGAGGCCATTTCCTCTTGTCCTGTCACTTGCTGCTTGGGAGAAGAGACCAACACCCTCCATGCTACAACCTCCTTTCAGGTAGTTGTAGACAGCAATAAGGTCTTCCCTCAGCCTCCTTTTCTCCAGGCTAAACAGCCCCAGGTTCCTCAGCTGCTCCTCATCGGACTTGTGCTCCAGACCCCTCACCAGCTTCATTGACCTTCTCCGAACTCACTCTAGTACCTCAATGTCTTTCTTATGATGAGGGGCCCAAAACTGAACACAGGATTCAAGATGCAGCCTCACCAGCACTGAGTACAGTGGCACAATCACTCCTCTAGTCCTGCTGGCCACACTGTTCCTGATACAAGCCAGGACGCTGTTGGCCTTTTTGGCCACCTGGGCACACTGCTGGCTCATGTACAGCCGGCTGTCAATCAACACCCCCATGTCCTTTCCTTCCAGTCAGCTTTCCAGCCATTCTTCCCCGAGCCTGTAGCGCTGCCTGGGGTTGTTGTGACCCAAGTGCAGGACCCAGCACTCGGCCTCGTTGAACCTCATACAGTCGGCCTCAGCCCAATGATCCAACTGGTCCAGATCCCTCTGCATGGCCTTCCTACCCTCCAGCAGATCAACACTGCCACCCAATTTGTTGTCATCTGCAAACTTACTAAGGGTGCACTCAATCCCTTCATCCAGATCATTGATAAAGAGATTAAATGGAACTGGCCCCAATACTGAGCCCTGGGAAACATCACTCGTGACCAGCCACCAACTGGATTTGGCTCCGTTCACCACAACTCTTTGGGCCCGGCCATCCAGCCAGTTCTTTATCCATCTCAGAGTACACCCATCCAGGCCACGAGCTGCCAGCTTCTCCAGGAGAAAGCTGTGGGATATGGTGCCAAAGGCTTACTGAAGTCTAAGTACACAACATCCACATCCTTTCCCTCATCTGCTCGGTGTGTTGCTTTGTCGTAGAAGGAGATCAGGTTGGTCAAACAGGATCTGCCTTTCATAAACCCATGTTGACTGGGCCTGATTGCATGGTTTTCTTGTATGTGCCATGTGATGTCACTCAGGATGATCTGCTCCACGACCTTCCCCAGCACTGACATTAGATTGACAGGTCTGTAGTTCCCCAGATCCATTCGAGGTGTTACAAGCCAGCTTGCATTTCCCACTGCAGAGCATTACCACCATGTCGTGCTTGTGACATTAAACACAGCAGTGCTGCAGGTGCAGTACATGCACAAAATGACAGCTGCCAAGAACAGAAGAAAACAGCAATGGTTGTGCATGTGGTATCAGCTTTCATGCAGCTGTGTGGCATTTAGGAAGTTATTTTCCCTTTCATTAGTGCAGATATACTGTGTTTATCTCTACAGGTGATGAAGTGAACTGTAAAGGCAAAGCATGATATAACTAAATACCAGTTTGATCCTCTAGTTTTAAAAATGCGTTGGGAGTTAACAGGGAAGGAAAATGCCATGTTAATGGAAAACACAGAGGTTTCAAGAGCAACCACAGGATTCTGGAAAGAGGGCATCAGCAGCATCTACAGAGGTTGCACATACTAATTGAGAAATCAAGAGGCTGGCTTGGAAACACAAACATTTACAATCCAGCGTTGATGCCACAGTTTTAGAGGATGGTCCCCACAGACTAGTGCAGCACTGCACTGATATATCCAGCCTACAGTTAATTGCAATTACATTGCTTTTTAAAATTTCTGGTAGCTATCGTAAAACATGGAAATTGCCTAATCAGTTGTATTAGTACCAAGAGTAGAAATGAGGTTGGGCACACACATGAAGCTGCTCCAGGATCAAATAAGAAAGCAGGGTCTCATCTCTTTATCCTGTAATTTTTGTTTATAATTTAAAAGAAGTTTTATCAGACTGATAGAAACGTGCACCTACTGGATTGTAGCTGACTGCTGTCAGGCCTGTCAAGGAAGGGAAGTATGGGCAAAGGAAAAGCATTTATATGTTATGGTATGGGCATTACAGATCAGTGTAACATCAAAGCAGAAAAGGAACTGGAAACGGGCTAAACTTGTGTGCAACTGGCTTCAGTTGCCTCTCTAGCAATGTCGAAAATAGCTGAGGGCAAGCACATTTCTCACTGAAGGAAGCCAAACAAGGTGGATGGAGAGTGGAGTGTGGGGCTAAAATTACCCTAGAACCCCAAGTCTGAAGAAGTTGCTGCACTGTAATTTTTGGTTAACACTGCATTTGCAATAATGTTAGTGCTGACATTACATGCTTTTAGCCTTCCTTTCACCTACCCCGCAACAGTCCTTAACAAAGTCCATTAATCACCACAGAATCCATACCAACACACACTGTAACATGAACACCTTGAGCTGCTGCAGATGCAGTGTTCAGCTCCCAAATTCCATTTTTTTTCTAGTTTCTAGTAGTAGCTAGAAGAATCAGAAGATATTATCATACAATTATAGAATGGTTTGGGTTGGAAGGGACCTTAAAGATCATCTAGTTCCAACCTCCCTGACATGCATAGGGACACCTTCCACTAGATCAGATTCCTCAGAGCCACATCCAGCCTGGCCTGGAACACTTCCAGGGATGGGGCATCCACAGCTTCTCTAGGCAATCTGTTCCAGTGCCTCACCAACCTCATAGTGAAGAATTTCTTCCTTATAGCTAACCTAAATCTATCCTCTTTTAGTTTAAATCCATTACCCCTTGTCCTACCACTACATGCCCTTGTAAAAAGTTCCTGCCAGCTTTTTTTTTTCTTAGGTACTGGAGTGCCATAATAAGGTCTCCCCAGAGCCTTCTCTTCTCCAGGCTGAACAACCCCAACTCTCTCAGCCTGTCCTCACAGCAGAGCTGTTCCAGCCCTCTGATCATTTCTGTGGCCTCCTCTGGCCCCTCTCCAACAGGTCCATGTCTTTCCTGTGCTGAGGGTTCCAGAGCTGGACACAGGACTCCAGGTGGGGTCTCACCAGAGCAGAGCAGAGGGGCAGAATCACCTCCCTTGACCTGCTGGCCACGCTCCTTTTGATGCAGCCCAGGATACCGTTGGCTGCAAGTGCACATTTCTGGCTCATGTTGAGCTTCTCATCAACCAACACCCCAAGTCCTTCTCCTCAGGGCTTCTCTCAATCCAGTCTGTGCCCAGCCTGTATTTGTAGCCTGGGGCTGCCCTGCAGGACCTTGCACCTGGCGTTGTTGAACCTCGTGAGGTTTGCATGCGCACAAATCTTGAGCCTGTCCAGGTCCCTCTGGATGCGCTCTAGCATATCCTCCGCATTGCTCAGCTTGGTGTCATCGGCAAACTTGCTGAGGTGCACTCAGTCCCACTGTCCATGTCGCTGACAAAGATGTTAAGGAGCACCCGTCCCAGTACTGACCCCTGGAGGAACGCCACTTGTCGCTGGTCTCCACGTGGACATTGGGCCACTGATCGCAACTCTTCGAGTTACTATTCTGATCAAATATCACCTATAAAGTCTTGCAACAGAAACTTCCATCCCCTTTCTAAACGGCTGTTATCTTCTTTCTTCTGATTCAGGTTAAAGAATATGGCCACGAATATCCTTGGCAAAGTTTTTCGTACTTCTGCTTATGTCCTTATTCTTCTTCCCATTTTGTAAATGAGTATCTTAAACCGACAGGTCACATTGCATGAAATGAAAAGCTGTGGCACTATGAATAAGGACAATACCTTCTGAAGACACATAATTCGTGTCGGTTGTTATTCTGTGTCATTCTGTGATGAGGACTGATATGAGTGGCAAAAAGAAGTAAATCAGGTACATCTTTAAACCGAGATATAGTTTTATTTTAGAGCAACAGAATACCTGTTTCTAACTCATATTTAGGTGCGTTTGCTCAAACTTTTCCCACCCTTTCCCCGAACTCTCGCGGCTCTTGCTGCCCCCTGTAGGGGGCGTGCTGCGCACGCCCGTGCGTGCCGGGGACCCGGAAGTGCGGGGCGCGGGGCTGCGCAGGTTCGTCCCTGCCGGCGGCGGAGGGAGCGGCCGGGCCCGTGCGGCTTCGCGCCGCTCGGCGCGGAGGCCGCGAGTCTTGGTTGCGCCGCCCCCCGCGCCGGGGCTGTGCAGGATGCAGAAGAACTGAAACGGCGCCGGGCGGGGACGGGGCCACCCGAGGGGGCCGGACGCGTGAGGGGGCGCCTCCGTTTCCCCGTGTCGGGGCGGATCTGGGGGCTGAGCCGCCTCTCCGTGCGCCGCGGCCGGACCCGCCGTCCCCTGCGCCGCTGCTGTGGCGCTGCGGCAGGCCTCGCTGCGGCTCCTGGGGCGGGGGCGGCGGAGAGCGAAGAGAGCAGGAGGAGAAGCGGGGCTTGCTGTTGGGTCTGGAACGGCCCGGGAGAAAACCCGGCTTTTCCGTGGCGGCCATTGCCGAGGTAGATCGGTCTTGCCGGCCCCGCTCGGTTCCGTGTGCAGGTGGGCCCTGGCCCGACAGTCGTGGGGGTGGGGTGGGGTGGGATGGAACGGGATGCTCTGCCTGCCTGGGCCCAGGCCGTGCTGGGCTGCGCTTCGGAACCCGCTGCCGTGCTGCTTGATGGTTTGGGCATCGTAGCTGGTGTATCATTTGCCACGACTCTGAAACTTACTGTAATGCGTGTATTTAAGCAGTCTGACAGTTTAACTGTGGGTTGTTGTAGGCTCCAGTGTGCCTCATTCATTACACAGCTTGCAGCTACTTCTTCAGGTGCCCTAAATCCAAATTCTCATATACCTAGCTACAAATCCTTTTGGGCCCCTTCTGTTAGCTCTGCTCTAAAGAGATTTTTTTCATGCTAAGTGCTATGATGTGGGGACAGGGTGAAGTTATCAAAATAATGCTTCACAGAGACTTCTGTTTTACTATGATTTTTGTTCTATGTGAACCTCTTGGGGTAGGATTTTATTTGTGCACTGTACAAGCACAGTTAGGGAAAATCTTTGGTTTATGGTGTGGCATCTAAACACTGTTACAAAGCACAGTAGAATAGCTTGGTCCTTTTATTACAGAGAGACTGCAAGAAGATTCCCAGCTGGCTTCTTGCAAATTCCAAGGCAGGCACAATTGAAGGTAGGTATGAATTTCTCTGGAGTTCAGAACTGCACCTGAGAAACATCTTTAATGTGCGTATCATTGTCTTTGACAGTCTGTATCCTCTTCAGTTGTACATGGATTGACTGTTTCTGATATATGTTAGCTCTTTTTTAAAGAATGAGTTGTGTTAACAGCTGAACAGCATGTTGCTTCTCTGCTTCTTTTGCTGGTATGTGTCAGTGATGAGGGCCTGTTCATGTGTTCCCACTGTCACCTGCCTGAGCTCCTCTGAAAACCTTCTTATCAGACTCTGATCTGGCATCCTGTGTAGTAATGAAGTCAGACCATTGTGTGTGGTGTTGTATATGGCTGGCCAGCTGATTACTCGCACTCAGGCAGCAAATTATTTCATGGTCCTCTTTGCATAGATGAAAGCAGAGATGTATTATGGCTTCTTTGTAGTCGTAAGATACACGGAACAATCAGGCAGCAGAGAACATCAATCTTTTCATTTTGTTGAATTTACCCATTGATTAAACATCATAAAGGCAAAGAACATCTGAGAGGACGTCAAGGAGGAAATACTGAGTGGCTTTTGGATAGTGACCTGATTTGATATATATGAACTTGATCTAAGAGATTGCTGGTTATTTTTGTCAGGGCCTAGTGACTCAAGTTAGATCCAGCTCCACAGTGAGAGAGAGTGTCTACCTGAAGTCTGAGATCTGGGTAAACTTGCAGTGTGAACAGATATAAATGTTAAATAACAAGAGGAAAGACAGAAGTGCAAAAACAGCAACTTGCACAGGGTCATGGTGTGAGCAGCGGCAGAGATGAGAACAGGACCCAGGGCTCCTGTTGTTATTTGCTGTCTTGTAGGAGGATCTGAATGGGTCCATTTAGCCTTAGTTTTTTTGTGGAGAACCTCTTTCTGTGTGTGCCAGTAATGCTGGGAACAGGGTTTGTATATGAAACACTGGCTTATTTTCTTGAAGTGGGGATGTGAGCTTATGCAAAATGGGGTTTTCCTCAGAGCTTTATCCTGAGTCTGGGATTTCAGGGTCAAAAGCTGCGCCTCAGCCACTTCTACTGTCAAGCAACTGAGGTACTTGCTCACACTTTCCCTGGCATGCAGCTCAGAAATAAAAGCTTGCCTCTACTTCCCTTCTATCTCTGCAGGCACTTTTCCTGCCATGGTGAATGAGAGGCACAATGGCAACCTGCTTGTGCACCTGGGACCCAAACTGCAGGCCTACCCACAGGAGCTGCTCCGGCAGCGGCGGGGCCGTGACGGCCAGCCCGAGTACCTGATCCAGTGGAGTGTTGTCAGCTTGGAAGAGGGAGCAGTGGGAGGCGATGGTGCCTCCTGTGCAGAGACCAAGCCAGAGAACATCTCCATGTGGATGTCTGCAGAAGAGGTCTGTGCTAGCTGCCCGACACTGCTGGGCAAGAGGAAGCTGGAAGGGCAGTGGGTGAAAGAGGAGAAGGCAGCCAGCCCATTTGCTGCAGATGTCCCACTGGATGAAGCCTCGTTGCTGGAGATGAAGGCTGATGTCAGGAGCCTGGTGCAGCGAGCCAGGCGGCAGATGGGTGAGAGCGGGGCCCCCGAGTCCTTCATCCTCAACACCATCCACATCCTGAGCGCGTATGCCAGCATTGGCTCGCTGGTGGGTGCCTTCAAGGAGACGGGAGCCCTGGACTTGCTGATGAAGATGCTGTGCCACAAGGAGAAGCAAATCCGCCACAGTGCCAGCAAGATGCTGAGGGCCCTGGCTTCGCATGATGCAGGTGAGGGCTGCTAGTGCTCAGTGCCACTGAGGAGGTGCTGCTGGGCAGCTGAGGAGTGCCAGTCTTTTTGTAGACATGGGCTGCTTGGGAAGCAGTGTGTCTCGGGGCTTGTGGGAAAAAGGGAAAGAATCAGACTGGAGTTTCCAAGTGGCTTCTTGGTCATAGTTGGCTGGGGTGCTCTGAGACTTGGGAGCTCTTTTCCCCAACAGATTCCTGAGCTGGGATGCTGAGTAACTGTTAGGAGGACATATGGCAAGGGGCCTTGGCAGAGTGTTGGGGTGTCTCTGCTGCATGCTGTCAGTTGGAATGGCTCTGGCCTGTTCTTAGTGGGGAGCCTTTCTTCCAGTCCTGGTGGGTAGAGCACTGGGTGAGAACCCATCCTCTTGTTTGAGAGGAGTTGCTGTGGCCTGGAAGTGCCCAATGGGGCTTGGGTACACCTGGAAGGGTGCTGGTGGTGGTGTGTCCCACAAGAGGTCTGGCTTTCCCAGTCCTAGTGCCTGAGTTCATGTGGCTGTGCAGTGGGGCAGATGGGAGGCTGAGTTGGATTAAAACTTCACTTTTTTTCTTCCCTGGAACCTTATTCTGAAGTCAATTACTTGGGGTGGCTGCTTCGGGGGAATCTTGCAGCGTTAGGGGTGGAAAAAATGCAGTGATATTCAGTGGAGTAAAATTTTGCTAATCCAGATTAAAGGACAGAACATGGTTCTGGGTTACACTGAGCAGCGAAGATGTTCCTTGGCTGTGAGTCTGTCTCATTCAACGAGGTGGGGATAAGGGTTATCTTTAGGAGCCTGAAGGGTTTCTCTTGTTGCAGGGAGCAGAGCCTATGTCTTGCTGTCCCTGAGCCAGCAGGATGGCATTGAGCAGCACATGGACTTTGACAGTCGCTACACCTTGCTGGAGCTGTTTGCTGAGACAACATCTTCTGAAGAGCACCACATGTCCTTTGAGGGGATTCACATTCCCCAGGTAGCAGCAGGCCCTGCCAGCCTGGGGCCTGTGGGCTTCAGGGGTCAGGAGGAGTGAGAGTGGGTGGCCAGAGCTGGGGTCCTTGTTTGGGCAGGAGCGCAGCTGTCAGTGGGCAGCTGAGCAGGACTGGGTATAGGGAGAGCTGGCACAGGATCTGGGCCTGGCTCGAGGCTGGGGGGTGGTGGGGAGGCAGGAGGAGAGCCATGTCTCTGGGCCGGGAGATGATGTGGGGGCTGGAGGCACTCTGCAGGCTGGAGTCTGACAGCTGTGCTTGTTGCAGATCCCTGGGAAGCTGCTGTTTGTCCTGGTGAAACACTACCTGTGTGTCACTTCTCTCCTGGACAAGCTCAGCAGTGATGTGGAGCAGGGAGGGCAGCAGCAGGACTGCACTGTGCCCAGCCTGCTCCCTGAGGAGAGGAGCCGTGTGAAGCAGGAGTTTGAGTTCAGCATGGCCATGGCAAACCTCATCTTGGAGCTGGCGCACGTGATGGGCTGGGACCACAGCCACAAGCCAGAGCCGCTACCTGGACAGGAGCTGCAGCCTCGCACCACCCGTTCCATCTTCCAGCATGGGGCCACATCCTGCACTGCTGCCCAAATGCCTGGGCTCAGTTCAAATCATGGTCCCCACAAAAAGCAGGGTCGTGCCTTCCTGACCCCATCAGACTTTGCAGACCGCAGTGGCTATGTGGAGTACTTAAGGGCAAACCTCCTGCGTGGCATGCGGGTGCGCTTGCTCGAGGACTGTGGTGATGTTAGAGCTGGGGAGGAAGGCGAGTGTCTTCAGAGCACTAACAGCATGCACACAGTACAGGTAGGTCGCTAGTAGAAGTAGTCTGGCTGGGATGGCAGAGGGGAGTGACAGGGGTGACTGATGACTTCCTAATGATGTCTCCACGTGCAGGAAGTTGGACACTAGGCATATAATAATTAGGACAGTGTCTGCATCTTCCTGCAAAGAAGTCGCCTTTCAGAGCTGCAAGTATGGGTCCTGAGGAAAGCTAGTCTTGTTTAGTATGGGCTTTCCTGCTGAGATTTCTTAGCTCCTACAACAGGTAGCCATATTGTCCCTAGCCCTGGTTTGATCTTGGGGGTGGTTTGCAAACAGGCCAGCTGGCACAGATGAGTAACACAGCAAAAGGTGCGTAATGGTCTTAAGTCTTGGTATATGAGTGAGTGTACTTATGACATGCTGTTGTCCTCAGTGGGCTGGACACAGCCTACATAGCTGTTTATTTGATCTGTGAGTATATGCCATGATGTTTCCCTTTAAAAAGACCCTTTTCTTGAGTAGACCTTAAATGAGAACTGGCGTTGAAAAGAGCTGTTAGAGCTTCATATTTGCAGTTGAGTTGCAAAGTTTGTGCCAGAGTTCAGAAAAAAGGCCTCAGTATTTGAAGAGGGGAGGAGTCACAGAATCAGAATAGTTTGGGTTGGAAGGGACCTTCAAAGGTCACCTAGTCCAACCCCCCTGCAATGAGCAGGGACATCTTCAACAGATCAGGTTGCTCAGAGCCCCGTCCAGCCTGGCCTTGAATGTTTCCAGGAGTGGGGCATCTACCACCTCTCTGAGCAACCTGTGTCAGTGTTTCACCACCCTTGCTATAAAAAATGTCTTTGTCATGTCTAGCCCGAATCTCCCCTCCATTAGTTTAAAACCACTACCCGTTATCCTATTGCAACAGGCCCTGCTAAAAAGTCTGTCCCCATCCTTCCTATAGGCCCCTTTTAAGTACTGACAGGCTGCAATAATGTCACCCCAGAGTCTTCTCTTCTCGGGGCTGAACAACCCCAACTCTCTCAGCCTGTCCTCACAGCAGAGCTGTTCCAGCCCTCTGATCATTTCTGTGGCCTCCTCTGGCCCCTCTCCAACAGGTCCATGTCTTTCCTGTATTGAGGGTTCCAGAGCTGGACACAGGACTCCAGGTGGGGTCTCACCAGAGCAGAGCAGAGGGGCAGAATCACCTCCCTTGACCTGCTGGCCACACTCCTTTTGATGCAGCCCAGGATAAGATGTGCTTTCTGGACTGCAAGCACACATGGCCAGCTCATGTCCAATTTTTCATTCACCAGTATCCCCAAGTCCTTCTCCTCAGGGCTGCTCTCAATCCCTTCATCCCTCAGCCTGTATTGATACTGGGGGTTGCCCTGACACATGTGCAGGACCTTGCACTTGGCCTTGTTGAACCTCATGAGGTTCCCATGGCCCCACTTCTTGAGACTGTCCAGGTCCCTCTGGATGGTATGCGGTCCCTCAGACATGTCAACTGCACCACTCAGCTTGGTGTCATCTGCAAACTTGCTGAGGGTACACTTGATCCTACTGTCTATGTTACTGATGAAGATATTAAACAGAACTGGTCTCAGTACAGACCCCTGAGGGACACCACTTGTCACTGGTCTCCATCTGGCCATTGAGCTGTTGACCACTACTTTCTGGATGCAACCATCCACCTAATTCCTTTTCTACCCAATAGTCCCCCCATCAAATCCATCTCTCTAAATTAGAGAGAGAAGGATATTGTGAGGGACCATGTCAAAGGCCTTACAGAAGTCCAGATAGATGATACCAGTGGCTCTTCCCTTGTCTATTGATGTAGTTGCTCCATTGTAGAAGGCCACTAGGTTGGTCAGGCAGGACTTTCCCTTGGTGAAGCTATGCTGGCGGTCTTGAATCACCTCTGTGTCCGCCATGTGCCTTAGCACAGCTCCTAGGAGGATCTGTTCCATGATCTTCCCAGGCACAGATGTGAAGCTGACAGGTTGTTCCCAGGGTCTTCCTTTCTACCCTTTTAAAAGTGGGTGCAATGTTTCCCTTTTTCCCTGATTGCCATGACTCCCTGTGCCATCAGGTGGTTGCTTCCACCATTGTAAGCACATAGCACTTGCCATGGTGGGTTTGTGGGAGTGTAATATAGTCAATCTGCCAGGCCTCCCCATATTTATACTTCAGCCATCACCCGCCATACCACACAGGCTTTAACCACTTGGCTTGTTTAGTTGCAGCACATGTTTCACATTCACGGATAACCTGTGCAATAGTGTCCGTGGTCAAGTCCACCCCTCGATCACAAGCCCATCTATATGTTGCATCTTCTCCTTGATGACCTGAGGCATCATGAGCACATCAAGTTAGGTATAATTCACCTTTATGTTGCTAGTCCAAATCTACCTGAGCCACTTTAATCTTGGTAGCTGGATCCACCTGCTGGTTGTTTTGCTGTTTTTCAGTGGACTGACTTACAGGCACATGGGCATCTACACGGTGCATTTTTACAGGCAGGTTCTCTAGTCGGTCAGCAATATCTCGCTACAATTCAGCAGCCCAGGTGGGTGTCCCTCTGCACTGCCAGGTGCTCCTCTTCCATTGCTGTAACCAGCCTCACAGGGCATTTGCCACCATCCATGAATCAGTATAGAGATAAAGCACCAGCCACTTTTCTCATTCACCAATGTCTAAAGCCAGCTGGATGGCTTTCAGTTCTGCAAATTGACTTGATTCATCTTGTCCCTCAGGGGCTTCTGTGACTTGTGTTGGAGTCCACACAGCAGCTGTCCACCTCTGATGCTTTCCCACAACACGACAGGATCCATCTGCGAACAGGACATATCGCTTCTCATTCTCTGGTAGCTTATTATACAGTGGGGCCTCTTCAGCATGTGTCGCCTTGTCTTCATCTGGTGACATTCTGAAGTCTTTACCTTCTGGCCAGTCTGTAATGCCTTCTGAGATCCCTGGGTGATTGGGATTCCCCATTGGAGCCCGTTGTGTGATCAATGTGACCCACTCATTTCATGTAGCATTGGTTGCATGATGTGTAGAGGAGACCTTCCCTTTGAACATCCAGCCCAGCACCGGTAGTCAAGGTGTCAGGAGGAGCTGTGCTTCAGTACCAACCACTTCTGAAGCAGCTCAGACTCCTTCATATGCTGCCAATATCTCTTTTTTCAGTTGGAGTATAGTTGGCCTTGGATCCTCTGTATGCCTGACTCTAAAAACCTAAGGGGCAACTTTGAGTCTCCCCTGGTGCTTTCTGCAAGAGATTTCAGATAGGACCATTATCTCTGGCTGCGGTGTAGAACATGTTTTTAACATCTAGTCCTGTCCAGACCGGGCCAAGTGCTACTACATGAACTATTGCCCTTTTAATTTGTTCAAAGGCTTGTAGTTGTTAAGGGCCCCACTCAAAATTGTTCTTTTTTTAAGTCACTTGATGTAGAAGGCTCACAATCTGACTGTAGTCTAAATATGCATTACCCAAAAACCTAAAATGCCCAACAAAGTTTGTGTCTCCTTTTATTAGTTGGTGGAGACATGGCTGCTGTTTTGTTGATCACATCCATTGTGTTCTGATGATGTCCATCTTGCCATTGTATTCCTAAAAACTGGATCTTTTGTGCAGGTCCCTTGACCTTGCTTCGTTTTATGGCAAAACTGGCTTTCAAAAGAATTTGGATTATTCTCTCACCTTTCTTGAAAACTTCTACTGTGTTGCCCCGTATGATGATGTCATCCATGTATTGTAGGTGTTCTGGAGCTTTACCTTGCTCCAGCATCATTTGGATCAGTCTATCGCAGATGGTGTGGCTGTGTTTCCACCTCTGGGGCAGTTTTTTCCAGGTGTACTGGACGCCCTTCCAGGTGAAAGCAAACTGTGGCCTATACTCTGCTGCCAAAGGAATAGAGAAAAATGCATTAGCACTGTCAGTTGTGGCATACCACTGAGCTGCCATGGACTCCAGTCCAAATTGCAGTTTTAACATGTCTGGAACTGTAACTTTCTTCAGGCCACGACAGTCTGCGGTTAGTCTCTGCTTTTCACTAGATTTATGCACTGGCCATATGGGGCTGTTAAATGAGACTGCACCCATGGATTTAGTGTGATTACTGATCTGTTTCAAGAGATGGCACACGAGGTAGGGAAATGACAACAATGCCACATACAAATACCAGCCTAGTTGCGTAGCAAGAGATGTTAGTATATCATAAGTCTATATTACACAGGACAGTAATATGATAACCCTATTCCTTCTCCCAGAGGTGCTAAACAGCACTGCAGGGAATACATAGCGCATGTAAGAATTCACATAACACTGCTATGTGAACAAACAAAGCAACATCGTGACCAGCGATTACTTAATTAGTTTAGTAGATGCATATTTTAATGTGCTCTGGTGAGATCTGTCATTATCCCAGCCCATCGTTGCCCCGCATTGGGTGCAAAAAAGGACTGTCATGGTTTAGCCCCAGCCCCCCATAGCCAGCAACTAGAACTACATGTGACATGCTCACCCCTCCCCTGCCCCTGGTGGGATGGGGAGAAGAATCAGGAGACAAAAGGCAAAATTTGTGGGCTGGGATTAGAACAATTTAATAGGACAGCAAAAAGAAAAACAAATAAACTATAACAATAATGAAAGAATATACGAAGTGAGGGATACACAGCGCAGTCTCTCACCACGTGGCAACACCAATGTGCAGCTCGTTTTCTGAGTAACAATTCCATTGAGCAGCCGTTGTGAATTCCAGACTGCAGCTCCTGCAGAAACCTCACCCTGCCCCTGATAGCAGCTTACGCTCAAAACACAGTAGCACCGAAGCCCATGGAAAGCAAAAGAGCATCTGGGACCACCTCCCAGAACATCCTGCTAGTGTATGGGTCAGTGCTGGAGCAGCAGGGCTGAGCAGCAGGGCTTTGCCTCAGGCCTGGGGGTGGGAGACCATTTGAGTGTTGCTCCAGCCTTTTTGTGGGCACGGAGAAGTGTTTGTTCTTGCTTAGACTTTTTTCTTGATACTTTCTGCTCAGTCCTGAAGGCTGGATGTGTTCAGTGAGAGCTGAGATTTTGGTTTTGACTATGCAGTGGGGAACTGGTGGGCTTTGTGCATCACTAGTGTATATGGGCATTTCTACAGGCTGTCTGCTAAACCTGCACTTTGGCCATGCTCTTGAACTTCCCAAACATTGCAGCTACAGGCACGATTTATGTTCTCTAAAAAATCAAGCTTTAGCTAGCTGCTATCCTTAGATAGAGGGCTGTCTTTGCCTTTGTCCTCTGCTCAGTCCAGCGTTGCGTTGGCTACAAACAGGGCTATAATTCAGTTAGTGAAATCTGTATTAAATTGAGATAATAACCACTCGAATGAGAAACTGTAACCACTGCACACATGTTAGTGTGTGCAATTGTGGGTTTCGTATTGTTTTCTTTCCTCGAAGTAATTTGCAAAAGTGCATACTTTAGTTTTGCAGATGATAAATAGGGAATCTGAGGCCAATTCAGTTGGTTGGAGCTGTACTTCTGGTGCTACTTCAGCCTGTGCTCAAAGGCTTCCCTACTTCAAGCTGATTTATGTGGATGTAAATGGCCTGTGAACAGACTTAAGTGCCATGCTAGTGCAAAACTCTGTGTTGCTGATATTCAACAATCAATAGCTGAAAAGCCTCACTCTGTTATCTGTAGAAATGTATGACTTGATAATACTTCCAAATCTCTCTTGCTGTAACTTAAAGTTCATTACCAGCCGTTCCAGAGAAGAGGTAGAGAATTTGACATTGCTTTCCGCATATTTGAAGACCACCTCCTTTAAATCTGCTTTCAGCTTTTGTTAAGCACAAGATTCTCTAGCCTTCTTGGACTACGGCCCATTTTACTTTGTGTAATACCATTGTTTTCATTCACAGACAAATAAAAATTAGCCAGTTAAGAACACTCACTTATTTGTTTTCTCTTACTGTCTGTCTTGAACACAGGGAATTTGTGTGAATGTTGGTTTTTTTTTCCTCAGCCAGTTGCAGACTGCTTCTTCCTTCTGATACTATTCTGTTTATTCAGTGAGAACTGGTTTTAGGATTAATTTCTCCAGTCACCTTTGGGTAACTTTAACTTAGGCTGGTCCATGCTCCTTAACTACCTTCTAGTTTTGGAGCACTTCTTGCAGATGGAATTTAAACCAGCAGCTTTAAAATGCTCTGAAATGTGCACGTGCAGGAAGGATCCTTCCAGCCTTATCTGCTTGTTTGGTGGTGGATGTTACTGGTATGTGCTGGTATTGTGAGAGTGTAACTATTAGGGCAGCATGTGCTCTGCAAATATGTCTTGCCCATCTTATTTGCACCTTCTTCTAGTCCTGTTCTTTTGCCTTCATACTAAGTTCTTGGGTTCTTTTAAGTAGATTTCTTGCCCACAGTTCCTCTACTTAATCATGTTCTTCTCTGGTTTAATAATTTACCATTTGATACCCAGTGCTTTACTCAAGTTGACAATTGAAATGGGTTGATTTTTTTAATCTAGAAAATCAGTTATTTTGGCAAAGAAAGCTAATGCATTGGTCTATCAGAAATGAAACTTCAAGTGGGTTTTCCTATTAATTCAAATTTGTTGTTTATCTTGAACACCTTTAGTTGTTCCTTCCACTAAAATATGGTTTAATGGTTTGCATGCTACTGAAGTCAAAGGAGTGAAGCTGTAGTGATGACTTATTTTATTTTATTTTTTTTTCTCAAATTAGAAGCACTGGTTTTAGTGTTCATCAGTCACATGGAAGTACCACTGAACAATCTGAATCCTTTCCACTTACCAGCTGTGCTTTTGGCGATTACTTGGCATGTCTTTCATCTCTCTCCTCCGAACAGAATTTTGCTTCCCTCTCAGTTGTGGCAACTTCTGCATTTGTATCTCTCTACCTGTTATCAGTTTGCTTTGTTTCTTTTGTATTTACTCAACATTGAAGTAAAGTAATCTTCTAGTTTTGGACCATGCGTAGGTGATTTTTCATTGCAGGTCCCCTCAATTGAATAACTGCATCTTATTTTTAAGTGTTATAAACCTTTTGTCTTTTGTAACCCAGTCTGTAAGAATAAATTGCAAAGGAAATACATTTCCTGCTGATTCTCTCTTTATGCTCCTTGATTTCTAAGATCTGTGTTTTTCTAAAATTCTGTTTTCTATTTCTTATAAGCCTGTACTTGCTTTTATTCTGAATGTAACTAGGCACTTGGAAAGAGCACCAAGATCCTTTCACTTTTTTCTCCTGTTGCCTGTGATATAAATTTCAGAAGGTTTTTTAATTCACTGTTGAGCTGAAGTGTACTGTTAACTTCCATTCCCTTTGTCCAGTTGGTCCCTATTTTTCTATTTAACGAGGTTGAATGAACTTGCAATTGCTCCATCCAGGCATATTTTCAAAAACGGTCTTCTGTAAGGCTCACACTACTGGCAAAACCAGATCTACATGGTAATAAATATTCAGTGAAAAGTTTGGCTGTTATATTTGGAAGTACCTAATTTCTGCCACCGTTAGTGTTCCTTGCCCTCCAGCCTGTCTAGGAAGTTGAGAATGTATATGCAGTCTTTGTGGGTGTTAATTGTTACCCTGCTCTTTATGTTCATATCCTTGTATGTGTCTGTAGCAGTCCCCGAGAGTTATGTGAGAAACTTGTGAGTCAAACCATTCAATGAGATTTTTATCCACAGGGAGATACCAGAAATCTGACATCTCAAACACATCTTTGTAATGACATCTCTTGATCATTGGTGCTTTTGCCATCAGTCTCTCTTTGAAGGGAAACTTGATTATCTCTGTTCCTCTTTCTCATCTTGTATATCACACTTGTTTTATATTGACAGTTTATCTGCTGGTGACTGGTGAGTTCAAGTTACAAGAGCTGCTTCTTCCTGGTCTTTATTAAAATCCGATCCCTTGCTCTTTGATTAGTTCTGCTTTTGCAGCTTGCCCTGCCTGAGGCTTGCTGTCAGTCTTCTGTGTGTAAAATACAAATTCATGTGCATTTTTGATTTAGGCCAGTCCATCATTAGTCTGTCTCCTACCTCCTCTTACCTTTCCTTTGTTGCTCTGTTTTCTGTTGCTTTCTTTGCCTCTTCAAGAAAAAATTTCACTGTTGTATCTGGTCCTTCAGTCATATCTTTCCGTGATTCCTTTGATATGATATTTGGTACATAACTTGGTCAGGGACTCATTGAAGACTAATTAGTGTTTGTAGGATTTAGTTCAATCTCCTTCCTTATAGTACTTTCTTAAAGCCTGTCAGCATCTTATTTGTTTAGCTCTCCAGCACAATGGAGTCATAGTAGCATTGGTGTAACTCCAAAAGAGCTCAGTGAATCACGTAACCCAGATGTTTTTCTGCTGTGTGGTTTTCTTTGAGATGTTGTATTTGCTGTTTTGTTGTGTCCTCCTTCTGCTCAGAAGGTTAAATGTAAAACTACAGTATGGGAAGCTATTAAAAAAAATCCGTCTGATTTTGAGAGTGACTTGGACAAAGTGCAGAACACAATTGCCTTCTTTGAGACGTGCTTGTCAAGAGCCCCAAACCTGTCTGAGAGGGTTGGCGAATGACCAAGGTGTAAAAGTATAACCAATACAAGGTAAAATCAGAGTAGGAAAAACAGTTTTCTTTACATTTGCATTCAGCAGGTGGTTTGTGCCTCAAGACCCTTTATATACAGCTCATCTACCTTGAGGCAGTGTTGTTTAAATTCTTCCTTCGCGTGCTTTTCCCAAGGCACCTACTGCTGGGCACTTTCGAATGGGCATGCTTAACTAGATGCACTTCTGTAGCTGCTGCTGTGCTAGATGAGATCTGTAGTGGTTGCAGGCAAAGTTGGTGGTTTTTTTTAAACGAAGATCCACGTGTAACCAGGGGAGCAAGTTAATAAACGTGGTATGCTTGAAAATTAGACAATGTGTGTGTTGAAATCTGTATATGAATTAGGTGGTCTTCTTGAACAGTACTTGCTATCTCCTTGCATTTGGTAAATGGGAGGACAAAAGTATCATGAGGATTGAATGAGCGAGCAAATCTGATCATCTAGATCTGTTTCACCCACAGGTTTTATGGCAGTCAACAGGTCGGACCTACTGGGTGCATCGGCACATGTTGGAGATCATTTGCTTTGGAGACCAGTGGGAAGATCCTGCTGCTCAGGAAAAAGAATGTAGTCTGATAGAGAGCTCTAATCTAGATACAGGTGAGACTATGTGCTGCATGTTTGTATCTGTGTTATCTCTGATTCTGCAGTGGTGTATTTTCAAGTGGTAAACTTTATATGGCTAAACATATAGTAACTATCAGGTTGGATTTAGAAAGTACTATGAGCTTTTGGTTTGTATGACCATGTAGAGCTGGTTAAGTAATTAAATGGTTTGTGGTTGCATGGAGTATTTTTGAATCCTAGACTTCTGTCATGATATAATAAAAGTCAGGATATAAAAAGCATAACATTTGATTTAAACTGCAACTGTCAAAAATGTGTGTTTGAATTAACTGAACAAACCAAAATAAGAATGTAGGATCTCTCTGAGATGAAGGTGCTTTAGGCACTCTCAGATCCCCTTAAATAAATCATGTAGATTTTTAAAAGCATTAACGTGCCAACGATTTGTTTAACTTCATACCACTCAGTTTTGGGCAAGGTGAGCAGTAAATGCACTCTTTTCATAAGAGATCTGCAGAACCTCCTAGAATCCATTGACATTGTCCTTGTACTGGGAGAAGATAAAAGGGAAAACCCAGACTTCAGATACCTCCTTCTAGTTCAGCATCTGATGTGAATCTGGCCATGGAAAGCTGTCTTTTATCATGCCTGTGATCTTGTAGGACATGTTTTGTGTAATTTGGACTTAACTGTTGCAAGAGACAGAATGTGCAAGAGATCAGCAGCTAATTAGCCACTTCAAAATATTCTTATTGCGAGTCGAAAAGATGGCTTCTTTAATGGCTTCTGTCTCTTGTAACTAAAGACTTAACTGCACATCAGTTTGAAGTGGCTAAGTTAAAACAAATTGGTTAGACTTTGCCTTTTTTCTTTCTCTCTGATTTTGGTAGAAGCATGGGCTCTGTTTCACTTCTGTGTAAAACTCTTTCCAGTCATGATATCCCACATAGAAACTGAGTTGAAAGAGTAGATGCTTTCTGCTATGTATCTTGTCAGCTGGATAAATTAGCTCACACTGACTGACTGTTGGTAATCAGACGTGTATGTAGTTGCTCTTGGCACGCTTGAGCATTTTGGAGTGAGTTTGGCCCTTTTCTGTTGAGTCTTGAGGTGGTGAATGTCGCCCACCTTGCACTGGCAGAGAGAACTGCAAGTTGTTGCTTGGCAGATATCAGCAAGTGTTTGTTCAGCTCTTATTTCTAAATTACCTAGGGAATATCTAACCTACATGATGGATTTTATTTCCCTCTCTTCATTTTGGATGCATTACCTAAAATGAGTGTGATAACTGTGCAGTCTTGTTTTGCTTTTGCCTGTAAGTACTTACCCTATTAGCAAGCAAGAGGCATTTGGAAAAGAGAGACACTCATGGCAGAATTAATTTCCAATCTATTGACTCGTCTAGCGTCTTGGACGTGAGCTAGCACTTCCAGCCCAGAAGTGAAATCGCATCTTGGGCCGCATCAAAAGGAGCGTGGCCAGCAGGTCGAGGGACATGATTCTGCCCTTCTGGTCTGCTCTGGTGAGACCCCACCTGGAGTCCTGTGTCCAGCTCTGGAGGCCTCAGTACAGGACAGACATGGACCTGTTGTAGAGGGTCCAGAGGAGGCCACAAAAATGATCAGATGAATGGAACACCTCTCCTGTGAGGACGGGCTGAGAGAGTTGGGGTTGTTCAGCCTGGAGAAGAGAAGGCTCAGGAGAGACCTTATTGTAGCCTTTGAGTACTGAAAATGGACCTATAGAAAGATGGAGACAGACTTTTTAGCAGGGCCTGTTGCGAAAGGACAAGGTTTTAAACTAATGGAGGGGAGATTCAGGTTAGACATGAGAAATAAATTTTTTTTTAGCAAGGGTGATGAAACCCCGACACAGGCTGCCCAGAGAGGTGGTAGATGCTCCATCCCTGGAGACATTCAAGGCCAGGCTGAATGGGACTCTGAGCAACCTGATCTGTGTCCCTGCTGATTGCAGAGGGATTTGACTTGATGAGCTTTGAACATCTCTTCCAGCCTATCCTATGATTCTGTCTTGGGCCAGCTCTGTTTCCCCTTCTGCAGCTGCGTGCTGGCGATGCGGATTCTGCAGGTGGTGGGTGTCCCAGTGTGTTGCCCTGGCTGCTCCAGGCACTGTGGGAACAGGCTGGGGGACCAGTGAACTAGAGGTGCCCGTTTTGAGCTTGTGCTTTTAACGTTCTACAGCCCAAAGAGGTTCAAGTGAAGATGTTCATCCCCATCTCTACAGCTTCTAGGGTCTCCTCCCAGCTCGTTCCCACTCTCTCACTGCCTTCCTGTCACCTCCCTTTACCACAGCAGGCTCTGGGACAATGGGGATCTCTTCTGCCCAGATGTTCTGCATGAACCCTTTCCCTGAGGAGCACGGGGTGTCCAGCAGAGGATGGGGAAGTTGGCAGAGCTGACAGTGCCCTTCCTTGCTCTGCTTTCCTGCAGTTGCACAGCCGTTTTTCTGCAAGCCCTTTGAGGGGCTGTACTCCCTGCCATACCTGGGGGAGCAGCCGTCCAAGGCTTCAGAGGCCCTGAGCCGTGCCGAGTGGTGGGAGCTGCTCTTCTTCGTGAAGAAGCTGGAAGCACAAGGGCAGAAGGAGATCACCTGTCTCATCCAGCAGGACCAGGAGGAGCAGGTGTGGGGCAGAGCCTGCGGTGGGCAAACGGGAGGGAGGGAGAACATGAGGGAAACAACTGATCCCAGAGGAGGAGACAACAAGCATGAGCAGTGCAGGGACAGCCTGAATGGGGCAGAAATGGGACTGAAATGGATAAGTGGGGGATGGTGGATGTGTGGGAAGCTGGGCACAGCAAAGGGGTGAGGAGAGATGAGAGAAAATGCCGCCTCCCGTGACCCTGGAAGAGGACAGTGTCCAGGGAGGTTTGGGTAGGCGAGGCAAGCCTATGGGGTGATTCTGCTGTTTGCGGTTGGGTGGTGAGTGCAGGTGGGAGGTCTGGGCTGGTGGTGGTTGGGTTGGGGACAGCCAGGGGAGGGTGGCACTGGAGAGTGGTCCTGGAGGCCCCTGGTGGTGCAGCCTTTCTGTCTGTTCTGGCACTGGTTGTCACGAGGGGCATGGGGTGGTGAGTGCATGAGGGTGAACTTGACCTCGTCTGTCCAGCTGTCAAAGGTGGATGAAGAAGCCCTGATCCAGCTATCGGTACCTGCGGAGCTGGCCCAGAAGGTGCTGCAGGTCTTGGAGAAGCGGTGCCAGGGCAGCACCCAGCGTAACCTGCGTGGATCCCACATCTACGCCAAATACTTCCTTGGTAGGAGAGCTGAGCAGGAAGGCAGGGTGAGCACTGCAGTGTCCTTGGAGGGTGCTGGCTGCAGGAGCAATGGCCCTGAAACCACAGTGGCCAAGGCAGCAAAGGAAGAGCTTTCCACATCCACAGTGCCACCCCAAGCGCTCACTGCGGTGGCAAAGTCGGATTCCCAGCTGTTCAGCGAGCTCCTTGAGAGGGAAGGGCTGTTCTTCCCAGAGGTGCCAGAGGAGCAGATCAGAGGTAATGGCCTGCGATGTGCTGGGGCACCCACATGGAGCTGGAGGTGGCTCATTGCCCTGGCGGAGGAAGGCTCTGGGCAGGGCATGGGAGGTACGGCACCTGGAGGTTGCCTGGGGAGGGGGGAGCCTGTGGGTGCTGGGTCTGTGGGTGCTCAGTGCTATGGGAGCTACTGGGGCGTCACTGCTGCCCTGACGTCCATGTCTCTGCCTCCCTCCCGCCAGTGCTGGGCAGCTCCGATGAGGCGAGCGAGAGGGGCTCACTGGCCAAGATGGCAGCCGTGGTGGACGTGATCCAGAGCAGCAGCTCAGAGCTGGGGCTGTGCTTAGCCGGGCTCAAGCACATCATGAAGATCCTGGAGGAGGAGCCTGAGCCCGAGCCGCGAGTCGGCAAAGTCCAGGCTGGGCTGGGGACCAGGAGTGTTGGGTGAGCCATGGTGTGCTGCACACCCGTCCTTCTGGCTGGGGAGGGCTGTGTTGGCAGGATGGGGGCCAGTGCTGGAGGTGGGAGTGCGGGAGGTGGCAGTGGGAGTGTGAAGGCCGGTATGTCCCTGTGTGCTCGGCAAGAAGAGAGGTGGATCTTGCATCCTTTTGTCCCAGGCAGTCTGATTCCTGGGGCTGACCCAGCTGCGGTAGAGCCATGTGGGCAGGGAGAAGGTGGCTGGCAGAGCCCGGGGTGCTGTTGTGCCAGCAGCAGTGCCAGGCAGCTGCTCCTGAGGTGTCCTTTCCTGTGCAGGGAGAAGCTGGTGAAGGTGGTGGTGGAGCTGCTGAGCACTGAGGTGGCAGAGAAGGCCCTGGTGGTGGTGACGCTGCGGCTGCTGGCCATGCTGATGGTGAAATACGACTGGCGTGTGGCATTTGCCACAGAGGGCGGTGTGTGTGCCGTGCTGGCCAGCATGCAGCAGCACGCCTCCTCCGCCCTGGTGCAGCAGGCCGGCCTGGTGGTGAGTGTGGCAGAGGGTATGCTGGAGGCGGGCAGGCAGGGCAGTGGCTTGCCCAGGTGTGGCGGAGATGCCCACTGCCCTCCTGGTTGCTTGGGCCTTGCAGGCCCTGAAGGTGCTGGTGGGAGCTGTGGCCGGCGAGCCAGGAGGTGCCAGTGGGAAGATCTTGCCCCTGAACCAGGCTGATGCGCAGATGATGCGAGAGATCTTTGCCAGCATTGGCTCTGCTTCCAGCGAGGGCTCGGCAAGCCTGCTGAGTGCCATCCCTGCTGCCGTGAGCACCATGCAGAGAGTGCCAGGGTAGGGACAGAGCAAGGACAGTGGCTGGGGGTGGGGGGGACCCTCTGTGCTGGGAGTCGGGCAAGGCAGGCAGGTGGCTTGTGGGTGCAGGGGAGGCTCCGTGCTGGGGAGAGGAAGGCACCTGCATGGCTCTGTCCCTGCAGGGGCTCCTCAGGCGTGCAGAATGGGTTGCTGGTGGTGAACATGCTGATCGATGGCCACCGGGGCCTGGCAGAGCAGCTGTTGAGCTGTGACCTCCACACGGTGCTGCAGAGCTGCTGGTGGGACAGGCAGAGCACCGGCTGCCCTCAGGCTATGCTGGCCCTCAGTGCCATCAACCGCTTGGCAGAGCACCGGCTGCCTCTGCGCCTGGAGATGGCAGGTACCATGCCCCCACAGCCCTGCTGTGCCCCAGGACACAGCGGGCACGGCTTGCCTCGCCTGTGGGGCAGAGCACCCTATGGCATGGCTCCTGTGAGTGCCTGGGCCAGGCCTGTATGTCCCTGTCCTCGCAGGCAGAGAGGTGCCACTGGGCCTGGGGGACGTGCAGACACTGCTGGGCAGCCTGGGGGACAACAGCACCTTGTCCAAGGAGGTGGTGGTGGTCCTGGAGCGGCAACTCTGTGCCGAAGGCCCCGTCCCCTCTGGTGAGGCAGCCCAGCTGCTGCAGGACCACGGGTGCTTCAGGTTGCTGCTGCGCAGCTTGAAGCTGCTGGGGACAGAGAAGGCCATGAGCTTGAGCATCCTCAGGTGGGTCCTGGGGAATCTGGAGGGTCTGGGGCCTCTGCAGCGAGTGCTGGTGGTGATGTTTGGGGGACACAGCATGTTTGTTGGTGCTGGTGGAGCTGTTCCTCTTCAGTGGGGGCTGGGGTAGGTGCACCTCAGCGCATCCGCAGGTGCTGGTTGGGGTGTCCTGGGGCACAGGGCCATGTGATGACAGAGCACCACATGTCTGGATGCTGTTTGGGACATGCTGGGGCAGTGCAGCAGATGCCTGGGTGCTGGTGTGGTGTCCGAGGTGCCTGGGGAGCCTTGGCTCCCAGTCCCTGTGGAGTGCTGGCTTTGTCAGTGGGGTAGGGAGCAGGGCTGCCCCTGGCACTGCTGTCTGTGCCCCAGCTTGAGTTGGCTCCCTCTGTCACTCAGGATCCTGAACAAGTTCCTGGAGGGTTACCAGGAGGATGTGCTGCCTTGGCACGAGTGTGTGGAGCCCTGTTTGTTCTCCCTGAGTGCGCACAGCAGCGATGGGGAGGTAGGGAGGCTGCGGGACTCCCGGCAGGCAGGGGCAGCTTTGGTGGCTGTGCTGTGTGTCGACTGGGCCCGGTGTCGGTGAAGCAGGTCCCTGCCTGCCGCAGCGCAGTGTGTCATGGCCAACGCACTGGGAGAGGTGGGCAGTGGCCATCCTGGCCATGGCCACGGCCACGTCCTTGTGACCAGTGTGCCCAGTGCCATACTCGGCTGGGCTCTGGCGGGCCCCGCTGCAGTGTTGGGGTGGGGGGGATGGAGCCCTGCAGCACCTGCTGCTGGGGCCGGAGGGCTCCTGGTGCCAGCCTGGCCACTCATGGCTGCCACTCAGCAGGTGGTGCAGGAGGTTGTGGGCTTCTTGCACCGCCTGGCCAGTGCCAGCAAGGACTGCGCCGTGGTGATGTGCCGTGCGGGCTCTCGTGAGGCTCTGGCCAAAGCCCTGGACAAGCACCACACAGCCCCGTCACAGGCACCAGCCCTGCTCGACCTGGTGACCGACTGCGAGAAGTACAGCAGCCTCTGCAGGAAGCTGACAACCAGCATCTTGGCTGGCTGCATCCAGGTGGGCCTGGGAAGGCCTGGCTGCACTGGGCCTCTGAGTCTTGCGGCATCCAGCCGTCCCTGGCACTGAGAGGCAGCCGCCTGCTCCCTGCCTGCCACAGCCCTGCGGTGGGCGAGGGGAGGAGGACCCAGGGCCCCTGGTAAGAGCCTCACCCATCCCATAGCTGGTGCTGGGGCAGATAGAGGAGCACCGCCGGAGCCAGCAGCCCATCAGCATCCCCTTCTTTGACGTCTTTCTGCGCAACCTGTGCCGAGGTGACTGACTGCAGGGAGTGGGATCTGGAGCCCTGTGCCTGGTATGTGCTGGCCGGGCGGCTGGAGGCTCCATGTGCTCTCTCCACAGGCTCCAGCGTGGAGGTGAAGGAGGACAAGTGTTGGGAGAAGGTGCAGGTCTCCTCCAACCCCCACCGGGCCAGCAAGCTGACAGACAGGAACCCCAAGACCTACTGGGAGTCAAACGGCAGCACCGGCTCCCACTTCATCACTGTCCACATGCAGTGTGGGGTGCTGGTCAGGTGGGGCTGGGCCGGGAGGGCTGGGAGGCCTTGGGGCCAGGAGGGCCAGCAGCTGTACGAGGAGGAGAGGGCTTTGGAGGCTCTGTGTGAGCCCTGCCCCAGTGGTCCCCATCCTGGGGGCTACTGGATGTGGGCAGCGGTGTGTGGGGCTGGCAGGGGCCAGGGCAGGGAGGTGTGGACAGCTTGGCAGCAGTGTGTTTGCTGCGCTGCAGGGAGATGAGCATGCTGGTGGCCAGCGAGGACTCCAGCTACATGCCGGCCCGTGTCGTGGTGCTGGGGGGCGACAGCCCAACCACCATCAGAACCGAGCTCAACGCGGTGAGTTTAGCACAGGCTGCTCTGGCCATGGGGCCCCACGGGAGCAGTGGGCTGGTCCTTGCTGTGCCCCATGAAGGTGTTGTCCTGGCCATGGGGCCCTGGAGGTGCCCATAGGGAGGTGGGGCCAGCAGGAGCTGCTGTGGGAGCCTCCTCCTGGCTGTAGGCAATGGGAGCTGGAGACCTGGGCAGGGGCAGCCCTGCAGCCCAGCCTGCAGCAGGCTGGTGTGCTGGGGCTGTGAGCCACAAATGGGGCCCTGCCGGGGGTGCCCTTTGACTGCATCAGGGCTGCTGGGGGTACACCTCATGGCTGTAATGTGGGGTGGCTGGGGAGCACGCAGGGTGGCTGGTGCTCGCTGGCTGGCGTGCTGAGAGCTCGCTGTCTGCATGCAGGTGACCATCCTGCCTTCAGACAGCAGAGTGGTCCTGCTGGAGAACATGACCCGCTTCTGGCCCGTCATCCAGATCCGGGTGAAGCGATGCCAGCAGGTAGGGGAGCAGGAGGCCAGGAACTGGCAGCGTGGGGTGTCGGGGACAGGCTGGAGGAGCTAAGGGTCACACTTTCCCGTAGGGCGGCATTGACACACGTGTGCGTGGCATCGAGGTGCTGGGTCCCAAGCCCACGTTCTGGCCCGTCTTCAGGGAGCAGCTGTGCTGGCGAACGTTCCTCTCCTACACTGTTCAGGCTCATGCCTGGTGCCAGGAGATCTGCCAGGACCGGGGACGACTACTGCAGCTCTTTGGCAGGTGAGTTGTCTCCTACTACGTCATCATGTCCCTGGCGTCCCAGGGCCTGGGGGGATGGTGCTAGCAGCACACAAGGGGACTGCAGGGCCAGGAGAGGAGCAGCTGAGTGTCCCAGCTGGACAGGGAGGGGCTCTGGCTTCTCCTGGCCACCAGCAGTCCCAGAGGGCCAGGGCCACCTTGCAGTCCCCCACTGTGTGCTGCCCAGCTGCTGTTGCAGGCTGAACCAGGCTCTGCGGCACGAGCAGGGCTTTGCCGACCGCTTCCTGCCTGACGATGAGGCAGCCCAGGCCTTGGGCAGGACGTGCTGGGAGGCCCTGGTGAGCCCCTTGGTGCAGAGCATCACCAGCCCAGGTACCCTGTGCTCTCCCGGGCCCATCCACACTGTGCCCCAGGCTGAGGCACCCCGCTCTGAGTCTGGTTGGCCTCGCAGACCCCGATGGCATCAGTGCCCTGGCCTGGCTGCTGAGGGAGTACCTGGAGAGTGTGGAGCTGCCCCGCCGCGCCACCAGCCGCAGTGCTGTCTTTGGTTCCCGCGTGCGGCGCCTGACCCAGCTCCTGGTGCACGTGGACCCCAGCAGCACAGAGCCAGAGGAGGCGAGAGCAGCTGGTGAGTGAGGCGCTGCCCTCCCATGGAGCTGGGGGATAGTGGTCCCGAGTGCCAGGCTGTGGCTGTGGGGATCTGCCTGGGAGCTCTGGGGAGGGCCCTGTGGCTCCTGAGCTGGGGAAGAATGGTGGCTGTGCCCCCACAGCAGCCATGCCTCCCCGGCATCTCCTCTGCCCCTTGGGGAGAGGGGGAGGCTGCTGTGGTTGCTATGTGGAGCCTGTGCACAGAGCCACACTGAGCCCAGGGCTGTCTCTTGGCAGGCGGGCAGGAGAGGAAGAACAAGGAGGTGCCAGCCAGGGCTGCGAAGGCGGCGGTGGAGGGGTCGAGCAGCCTGTGGGGCATTTCACAGTGCTGGCGTGGCGTGGTGCAGCAGCAGGTAGAGCTTGGACAGCCAGTTGTGAGGCCAGAAAGGGCACGTGGGACTGTGTGCCGGGCAGGTGTTGTGCGGAGCAGGGCCTGGTGGTGCCCTGGGAGCGTGGGGAGGGTGCGGGGCTGTACCTGGCCTCTGCAGGGCCTGGAGGGGTATGGGGACAGCCCTGCCACGCTTGCCCCCATGGCAGGGCTCAGATGTCAGCCTGGCCCTTGTGCCCAGGCTGGGAGACGGGTCCAGCGCTGGGCGACTTATTTCTGCTGGGTGGCTGCTGCACTTCTGTCCTGCCCCTGCAGGCCCTGCCCAGCCCTTGGGCTCTGCTCCCTCCTCACCCCAAGTGCTCAGCAGCCCCTGACAGCACCGGGGCCTCCAGCTGGCCCCTGGCTGGGACATGGGCAGCTGGTGTCAACAGAGCAAGGGTGGGGCTGTGGAGGTTCCCGCGGGGCACAGGCGTATCCCACCGTGGGGCTCACGCCTCTCGTGCTGCCTCCCGCAGGTGCAGGGGTTCCTGGAGGTGGCAGGGGAGGCACCAGACTTCGTGGAGCGATACTGTGGGCTGTACCAGCGCCTGCGTGGGGCCACAGAGGAGCTCTTTGGGCAGCAGGCCGCCTTCATGCTGGCCCTGGGCCAGGGCTTTGGGGGGGCTTTGCTGCAGCTCTCCTTCCTCGCCACCCTGCACGTGAGTCAAGGGAGCGCGGCACCAGTGCCGGGCCCCAGTGTCACCAGCCCCGGCACAGGCTGGGGAGGCTGCTCTGGCCCACAGCCTTGGGTGAGCTGCGGGTGGGGGATGTCTTAGCCCCACAGTCAGGTCATGGAGCCGAGCCCTGTGGCCGCCCTGGATGGTACCCAGCTGTGGGTGCTTGTGTCCTGTCCTGGGCTGGTGCCTGCGCACCCTTGGCCCCTGCCCAAGAGCCCCAGGGTTTCCTGGCTGCTCCTCCCAGGGACATTTCCCCAGCCCGGCCTTGGCCCCCACTGAGCCCCCTCTGTACCAGCCCTATTCCTCTGCAGGTGAGCGAGCAGTTTGCCCGCTACCTGGACAGGCAGATCCAGGAGCTGCAGGGGGCTGCGGGCAGCGTGGGGCCAATGCAGCAGCTGCAGCAGATCCTGGAGCCCTTTGTCGTCTTCAGTGGCCTGGAGCTTGCTCACACCTTTGAGCACTTCTACCGGTGAGGGTGCCATGTCTCCACGGCACCAGAGGGCTGGTGTGGCGTGGCGAGGGAGGCGCAGGTGGCACTGGGGCTGTGGCTGAGCCTGGCCTGGTGTGGCTGGAGTGGCCGTGATGCTCCCACTTGCTTTCCCCAGCTCTGGTGTGGGGAGGGAAAGGCTGTGAGGGCCCGTGGGTACTGCCAGGCTGTGGAGGCACATTCCCTGCTGGTGACAGGGAAGGGAGACGGGTGCTGGCCGAGGCCATCTCTGTCTGCTGGTGGGTGGCTGGTGGCCACAGCGGTTGGGCCGGCTCCTGACCTGACCCTGTGGCCTGTGGCAGGCACTACCTGGGGGACCGGCTCCTGGCGCAAGGGTCGTCTTGGCTGGAAGGAGCTGTCGTGGAGCAGATTGGGCTGTGCTTCCCCAGCCGCTTCCCCCAGGAGATGCTGAGGAACTTGGCCGAGTCAGAGGAGCTCCAGCAGCAGTTTTACCTCTTCCGGCTGCAGGAGCAGGACAAGTGGCTGCTGGAGCTGGACACGGGCCTGGACGAGGTGAGCATGCTGGTGGGGTGGGGAGAGCAGGAGGCTGTCCACGTTCCTCACAGTGATCCTGGGGCCTGTGCTGAGCTGCCCTTGTGTCCAGGTGCTGGGGACAGCCTCGGTGGCAGATGTGCCGGAGGTGAAGGTGCTGGCCCTGTCCCCACGCTGCTGGCCCGTGTCCCCATTCTGCTACATGGATGAACCTGGGAGGTTTTTCTCAGCTGCCCTGAGGTCCCCTCTGGATGAGTTTGCTGCCTTCTGCAGGCAGAGTGAGTGTGGCCGCTGTGGGTGTGCAGGGGGTCTTGCAGGGCCCAGGCCCCCCCAGCAGCTCAGCCAGCAGCAGCAGGAGTGCTGGGGAGCGCTGGGGGTGCCCAGCAGGGCTGGCCCCAGCCCTGGCGCTGATGCCGTCTCTGGCAGGCCAGAGCCAGCTGGGCTGGGAGCGCTTGAAGCCTCGGCGGCTGCAGTGGACATGGCTGGGCCATGCCGAGCTGCAGTTTGGAGACTGCGTCCTCCACGTGTCCACCCTGCAGATGTACATCCTGCTGTGTTTCAACAGTGCTGAGGTAGGAGCTGGCGCTGCGGTGGGTGCTGGAGCACAGCAGGGTTGTGCCCTCCCTTCTGGTGGGGTCTGCAGGGGTGTTTGGGGCAGAGGCCCCTCTTGTTTGGCAGGGCCTGTGGCTGGTGAGGCTTGGCTGGCCATTCCCTTCCCGCACCCTCCTGCAGGAGGTGGCTGTGGAGGCCCTGCTGCAGGCCACCGGGCTCCCGGCTGAGCTGCTGCACCACGCTCTGACACCGCTGACCCACAGCGAGGGTGTCCTGGTGCGGAGCTGCACGCCGGGAGGTGAGTGTGGGGCTGGGGCGCCCCTGGGGGTACTGGGGTGAGCGTACCTGAGCTTGTAGGGGAAGCGAGTGGGCTGGGGTGGGTGTGTGGGTGTTTGCGGTGCGGGTTTGTCTTTCAAGTTGGGGGCTGGGGGTGGTTTGTGGGGCTGGGCTTGGGGCCGTGCGTGGGGTGTGTGTCAGCATGGGTGGGTGGGTCTCGGGTCTGTGTGCAGGGTTGGGGACCAGGGCCATGGGTGGTGGGTGTCACTGTTGCTTGGGGTCATGTGTGTGGAACAGGGATGGGGCTGACACCTGTGAAGGCGGCAGCGGGAGGCCCAGGGCTGGGTCCAGCAGCCCGACGTGTGTCCTGGGGCTCCTTCAGGGCCCAGCTCAGGGCCTGGCTGACCCTGGGCCGGGTGCTGGCTCCAGGTGTGCTACAGTTGAACCAGGCAGCCCTGGCCTGTGCCTCTGGCCGCCACCTGAGGCTGCTGCCCCAGCAGAGGTACCTGCGGGTGGAGAAGGCTGACGTCAGCACCCTGGAAAGGAAGAGGAATGTCCTTTGCTGCCTCATCACTCGCATCCTCAAGGTGGAGAAGCAGCTCCACATTGACAACCTGGTGTTTAGGGTATGGCGGGCTTGAGGAGGAGAGGGAGTTCTCCTGGGTGCTGCACTGCACTGCAGTGTGGGGCTCCCTTGCTGCTGTAGGTGATTGATGCCTGTCAGAAGGGCGAGTTGTGTCCAGGGCTGCAGTTCTTGAGCTTCTTCTGCCACAGTGTGGACGTGCTGTCCTGTGTCCTGCACTTACTGAACCAGGGCTATCTCCGGCGCCAGGAGGAGAGGCCTCATGTCTTGGAATACATCTCTGCTGAACCCACAACACCTCTTGGGGGCCAGGCACAGATGGTTTTTCAGAGCAGGCCACCAGAGGCATCTCTGGATGATGGCGACACAGACTGCCTATATCGGTAGGGATGCGTGTCACCAGATGTGGAGGGGTGTGCATGTCTACCCTGTATAGACATAACACATTTCTCCATGTCAGGTTGAATCCTGGCATAGGCAGGTTGGAGGAGTTTCTCATGGCAATGCTGCAGATGCCAGTGGGGCACACACTTAGTCCAGAGGAGGCGAAGCTGCTCATGAACCAGACAGTACAGCAGGTCCAGGATACTCTGAGCATCCCAAGTGATGTTGCTCAGCACCTCCTCATGCACTGCAGGTGGAATGTGGACTTCCTGATCCAGTGCTATGTGGAGAACCCTGAGACCCTGCTCATCTCCTCGGGGCTGCAAGTGCAGGATGCCCAGCCCCCTCCAAGTCCAGGAACCCACTGCCCAGTCTGTGTGAACCAGCTGTGTCCCACTGAGAAGCCACCAACCCTCTGCTGTATGCACTACTGCTGCAAGGTGAAGGTCCTGGGGTCTTTGGCTCCTGCAACTTGGTAGGGAATTGCTGCTGCCTAATTGGTGGCAGTCGATTGGCTTTGCTGAAGCTATTTTCAGGTGATTTTCACAGGACGCACACATTCTTTTTCCTCAGCTCCCTTGTTTATTGTGATCCTTCAGCTTCTGATTAGTCTGTTCCCACCTTTGTGCTTTTGAGTATTTATCCATGATTTGTGGGGTTTGTGGTGGTTTTGTGCACCCTCTGCTGGGTAGGGTGGGCTTCCAGGGTGGGATGACCCAGGTGGTGCAGCTCCTGTTTAGCTCTGTTCTCTTCTGTCTTCACAGCCCTGTTGGAGTGAGTATCTCGCGACTCGCATTGAACAGAACATGGTTGTCAGCTGCACCTGTCCCATATCTGAGTGCTGTGCACAGCCAACTGCAGCTTTCATTTGTTCCATCATTTCCTCCGAAGAGATTATAGCCAAGGTGAAGTAGGAGAGGTGGTTACTGAGTGTCCAAGCTCTATTTCATTTTGGTCAGCACTAGCAGACAATCTTGCTGCTAAGATTACTAAGACTGACAGTGTGATAATTGAGGCAGACCAGATTTCTGCCCAGTGGTGTCTGTTGTCTCTGATCATGGTCAATACCAGCTATTCAGGTACTGACAATGATCAATTGCAGACAGTTTTAATAAGTTGCCCTGATGTTCCCACTGGAATGTTATGTTTCCCTTTTTGCTCCATAGGGAGCAAACATCATAACATCAGGAAAAGAGCACAGTGGTGTTTCATTTAAATGTGTCTCCAGCAAACAACATTTCAGGTGCATCCTTGATTGAGGACCAGGTGGGAGCTATGATAGCAGCTCATGCATGACAAGTGTCCTCTGCTGGTGTGCTGGAAGCAATTGTGAAATCTAGGACAAATGAATAGGAAACCTTTAAGCACTTTATTGCTGCATCAACGACCCCAACATCCTTTCTTTTCTATCAGCCTCTGGCTTTGAGCACTGCAGGTTTTTGTGAAGATGACAGAAGTCATCACATCAGACTTAATCGTCGCTCTAATTAAGTCCATGTGAATCTACAGACATCTCTAAACCGGGCTTCCTGAGCTCTGCTCACCTTAGATCTTAATCAGCAGGGGGAAGCAGGAGCTACTTGTTCTGAGGCAGAAGCTAATTTTTCTCCCTATTATTTCAGTTTTGAGTTATTACTTAGAGCTGAATGCCTCTGCCTCCCCCACCTAATGGCAGTGCTGTGGCTATTGCATGACTGACTATTTTTGTTAATTGCTGAGCGGAACAAGTGTCTCATCTGTTTTCCACTGCTCTGTTGTTTGACAGGTCTCCACCAGCAATTGCTTCTCCAAAAATATTCTCCTTCTCTTCCAGCTTGTTACTGTTATTATGATCCTGTGTGAACAGTCATAATGAGAAATTAATAGTAGTCATAAAGACTGCTCTATCTTATAATTTTTCTTTAAGCTTGTAAACTGGCAAACAAAATGAGCAAGGCTACAGAAAAGCATTTCCTTTGATGTGTCTTTTGTATCTTGTTTTCTATAAGAAGTGCTTGGAGAATTAGTTCATGTAGCTGGGCAGTTAGTTTTTACTGGCTTTGCAAATCCTGTAGTCACACCTGTCTGAGAGCAGGATTTAATATCCTATTGCTACAGCCATTTTATAAAAAAATGTTATTGCAGGTCAGTGTGAATAGGAGTCAATTTTAACAAGTTGCTCTGATGCTCTCACTGAAATGTTGTGTATTTCTCTTTTTGCTCAGTAAGTGGTGTAGCTGGAGTGTTAAGGCCTCCTGCATAGTCAAACATACAGTCATAGAATAATTTAGGTTGCAGTAATCTGTGGAGATCTCTGGTCCAACCCTGTGCTCAAAATAGCCAGATTCTTGTGTGAAGATCTAATGCCGCAGTTAAAACACACTGCTCCAGGTTCAGTTTTCTCTGCATCTTATGTGTAGGTAGCTCTAGGCAGTGGTAAGATTCCCCTCTGCTGCCTTCTCCCCAGGCTGAACAAACCCAGCTCTCTTAACCTCCTCTCCTATGTTCTGTGGTCTAGCCCCTGTCTATCTTGATGGCCTATGGATGACGTTTTCTCTAGTCTGTTAAGGTCTTTCTTTTACTTGGGAGCCCAAACTCTTCACAGTATCCAACTGTGTCACCAGTGCCAAATAGCTGTGACAAGTCTCTTGCCTGCTGACTGCACTCTTGCTAATACAAGAATATTTGAGTTTAAACTTTTCATGCTTGTTTTTCTACAAAACATAAACCCTATCATATTTCTGAAAGAGGTTTTCTCTCAACCTTATTCCTTGAGAGTCTGTTTTTCAGAGCTGGTCTTCCATTCTGCCTTCAGGGATTCTTTCCTGGGAATCATGCTATGGGCTCCATACCTGGATTAACTCCAGCATGTGCAAAGGTTCCTCTTAAGATCTGTTGGTCAGTGTCATGTGGTACTTGGCAACTTCCTGATTGTACCTGGCTAGTTTTCTTCCCAGACCTTCATTGAACACTTGTTCGCTCTCCTCTTAGACTTCCCAAGAGCAGCTCTTTCTCTTGTGGTTCCAGTAGGAATCCTAGATCTGCTTCAGCAGTTGCATCTCTGTCTCCTCCTCACCAAGAAAACAGGATAGAACAAAACTCCTGATGTGAAATTCAGCCTCTGTGAAAGCTGTGATTTGTTGCTGTCTGCTGACTTCAGTACCCATTTATCTCTCTGGGTACTGGTGTCTCGGCAGAAGTGATCACAACGCCTGTCAACAGGATGACAACAGACACAGATGTTGACTCTCTGAGAAGAATGAAGTGGCTTCGTTGAGACTTAGCCTCCACCTGGCATTTTGCCATGACAGTGGCTGACATCCTTGCAGCCAGTCAGTGCACACTCTCTGGTTTAGGTTGCCTGAGGGAGAGAATAAACAAGAGAGAATAAATGAGAGAGAGAAGTGAATGTGAGCCCTGCCTGAGCCCTTCAGTGCTCAGGGCTTGTACCTTTTATCTCTAGTGCTGTTGTGATATGTATTGTCATTTCTGTGCCTGGTGGCTTTAGAGCAGCTCTTCAAGTATGCAAAAATATCTGCAGGAGGTCTATGAAGACTATAGGATTTCTCCTGAACTTCCTCCAGCTTTGTGTATGTTTGCAGTCCTTACACTGTAGTATTATAACTCAGCATAGAAAACTAAGCTACAATGTGCAGTATAGTTGCATCCTTGGGTCCCTACCTGAACAGTCCCTTATTGATAACCAATTTGCCTTTTCCTCTGCAATAATGTTTATAGGCTGTGGGCAAAGCGAGTCTCCTTCCCCTTTGCACTTCATGTAACTAAGCAAAAGTCTGCCGAGGAATTTAGAAAAAGTTTAAAAGAGCACCTGGTAGTTTTCTGTGGTGAGATGATTTGCCTTGTGGATGAGGGAAGATGTTGTCTCAGCTTCAGTAAGGCTTTCTATAATACACCATCATCCACAACATCCTCATAGAAAAAACTGATGAGGTAGAAGCTGTATGACTGGACAGTGAGGTGGTCTGCTGAACTCAAAGGGTTATGGTCAACAGCAGAAAGCTCAGCTGGAGGGCAGTCACCAGTGGTAAAACCCAGAGGTTGATACTAAGATTAACATGGTTTAACATCTTCATTGATTAACTGGATAACGGGACCAAAAGAATTAAAAAAGGATCATGGTGAAGAACAAGTTGAACATAAGCCAGCAATCTACCCTTGTGGCTAAGAAGGTCCACTAGCCTCTTAGGTTGAATTAGGAAGAGTGCTGGCAGCAGGCTGAGGAAGGTGATCCTTCCCCTCTACCTAGTGTTGGTGAGACCACATCTGGAGTACTATGTCTATTTCTGGGCTCACCAGTACAAGAAAGACATGGACATATTGGGGAGAATCCAGCAAAAGGCCACAAAGATGATTTAGGTTTTGAAACACCTCTAGGAGAAGCTGAGAGTGCTGGGTTTGTTTAGCCTGGAGAAGAGAAACCTCAGGAGTGGATCTTATCAACATGTGTAAACACACAAATGATATTAAGGAGCCAGATTCTTCTTGGTGATATCCAGTGAAAGGATAAGAGGCAGGGGGCACTAGTTTAAATACAAGGATTTGCAACCCTGCTTTGAGCTGGAGGAGTTGGACTAGTTTTTATCTCCAGATGTGCCTTCCAACTTCAGCTATTCTGTGATTATATGAAACAGCCTCCAGATATAACATGAGGGGTGTGGAATTTACACAAAGGGGATGAAAGGGTAAACTAACTTCGTGCCGGTTTGTTGTGAGCAGTTGTTCAGTCAGATGTAGAGCCCAGAGGAAACAGACCCCAGTTGTAAGGCTTAACTATGCAGCTTCTGTGCCTTAAATCTCCTTCCTGGTTTCTTTATTACAGTATGAAAAAGCCCTCCTCAGAGGCTACGTTGAGTGTTGTTCCAACCTGACATGGTGCACCAACCCTCAGGGCTGTGATCAGATCCTCCTCAAAGATGGACTTGGTTATGGGGCAGCCTGTTCCAAGTGCTCCTGGATATCCTGCTTCAGCTGCAACTTTCCAGAGGTGAGGCTGAGCTGAATCATAGGGAACAGTGTCTTGGGTTTGGCACATACTGTTCTGCTTTTGTGTGGTTGACTGGTTCTCTCTTTCAGGCCCATTATCCCGCCAGCTGCAGCCACATGTCTCAGTGGGTGGATGACAATGGGTATTACGAGGGAATGACAAGTGAAGCCCAAAGCAAACATCTGGCAAAGCTCATTTCAAAGCATTGCCCAAGCTGCCAGGCTCAGATAGAGAAAAATGAGGGGTGCCTGCAGTGAGTATCCATTTTTGTTTGCTACTGGAGACAGGAAAGGGCAAAGACATACAGTTAGGTCCATTGTCCCTTTTATTTATTTTTTTTTTTATTTGGCTATGGAGTAAGAGTTATAGCAGGTTTGTTTGAGAGTAATGAGTGATTGCTTTTAATTCCTAGTAAAGGCAAAATGTTCCCCAGCATTCAGAGTTAAATCTGTTGATAACTCTGTAGCAGAACCCAAATGCATTTTGCAGTACCTTTTTATAGCATACACTTATCTGCACTCAGAATCAGCTGTAGACATACAGAGGTACAGGTTAGGGGAGTGGATATCTCAGCACCATTTTTTCTTTCATGCTCACCTATACCTGTAACTTCAAGCAATTTTCTAACTGCCTCTTTTGAATTGGCTTGGATCTCTGGCAGCTTTTTACATCATAAGGGAGTTACCTCTAGCTTTGAAGACAGGGCTTAGGAGTCACCATTTGTTTCCTTCTTGCACTGGCACAGCCCTTAGTGCCCAGCTGTGATTTGTCCCCACAAGTTGTGTGTGGCCCTAGGGCTGTGCAGTGCCTTTCTGCTCTGCGGAGTGCTGCATTACTGGTGCAAGAGGTGAGGTGCTCATGTGGATCTTGCTTCAAAATGTGGAACGCTTAGTTTACCCTAGAAGTACTTGGTAAGTTGGGACCATAAGATTGTGCTGCCAGGTTACGCAGCTCATTTTTGGAGACACAATGACTGGTTTTAAGCATCATCTGCTTCCAGCAAAGGCTTTAAAAAAAATACGTGCAGGGAAATGCATGGTACTGAGTGGATGGGAGAGACTGGGTTGTGTGCTCCAGCCCTGTGATGTCGGGGAGCGCTGGGAGGAGCTGTCTGCAAGTGACTGAGTGATTCCTCTTGTTCTTCTCCTACCATGCAGTATGACGTGTGTGAAGTGTAATCATGACTTCTGTTGGCGTTGCCTCAAGCCCTGGAGGCCAACTCATAAGGATTATTACAACTGCTCTGCTATGGTGAGTGGTTTGCTATATCCCAGTGGTTACTGCTTGTGTTCAGGTGCACCTGGCCTATCAGAGGGTCAGGATCTCCACTTGTGTCCTTTACTCTGGACTTTGTGCACTTGCCAATAATATTGATAGTATTGTCAAAGTCTGTATGTGTGGTAGCCTTTTCCAGGCAACCCTGGTACTTGAGGGAAATTGCTACTGGTTACTTCTACCTTTCCTTTCAGGTGAGCAAAGCAGCTTGGCAGGAGAAGCGTTTTCAGGATTACAATGAGAGATGCATCTTTCATCATCGTGCAAGGGTAAGGCCTCCTCTTTCCTTTGCAGATGCTGACTCTATTCCCTTAGCCCTGGTGAGCAGGACAGCTTCTGTTGTCTATCATTGTATGTCACCTGAAGGTGAGAAGCAGGCTTCAGATCCAGGTGGGGATGCCTGGTCATTTCACACTTGCTCTGATGTAACAGATAGTTCTTGACCTGCTTTCTTCTACTAAGTCTGTTGTTGAAATTGAACATCTCACTTGTGGTGTTCACATGCTGGAGCCGATGCAATACTTGGAAGCAATGGCAACTGAAGGACTGAAGGCTGAACTCTTCCTAGAGCTGAGATACTATAAAAGGTTGAAGGGATGGCACAGTAGAGATGTCATAGTTGGGTACAGTAAATGCTCTCCTGCTGCCTACATCTTTTGGGATAGCACTTCAGGATGCTTGGCAATTATCTGTGTTGAAATAATTTTTTTTTTTTATTTTGTGGAGCTTGACATTAACTTTTTTTTTTCCCTCCTGTGGTTATTGCAGGAATTTGCCACGAGTCTGAGGAACAGGGTTTCTTCTATCAGTGTGATGCCAAAAATTAGGACTTTGACCTTTGTTCTTGATGCCTGCAAAATGCTCGAACAGGCACGGAAGGTAAGGCTGTATAACTTACTGAGGTTTAGGCTTAATTCTGTTGGTGTGTTTTATGCCTTTCTTAAAGTGAGGAGATGCCAGCATTGCTCTACTCCAAACAAGGGGAGACAGAATAAGCGTGAGGGGAGGAATAGCATCAGGGCAGAAGAAGAGTTCACGTCTGTCTTTCCCTGCTCTCACTTTGAGTTGGGCTCTGTGTTCCTCACAGTTGGATCATAGGATTTGGGGCTTAGCTCAAGTTGACACCATGGAATTAGTACAAGGATCTGTATTTAGTGTTTTCATATACTGGATTGGGTCCATTCCAATTTGCTTTTGCAGTATTGCCTTTGCAATATATGCCTTGTTTGTGCTGGCAGGCTTGATTCTGAGAGAGGCATGTAGAACAAGGGTGTCTGATCCTATTTTATCTTTTCCATATGGTAGCACCTGTGTTTGCCAGGACACATGTCACTGTTGCTTTCTTCTGCTGGCTTTTCTGGCCCATTTCTTTAAATGGAAACCATGGTCTTTTTTCTTGCTGGGTGCCTGGGTGGCTTTAGGGGTCTTTAATTCATAATAGGAGTTTGTCACTTGTTGAAAGGCCTTTGTCGTGGGCTCTTGGTGCTGTATAGCACCATGCCTGCTCCCCTTTGGGCTCAGTTCTCTCAGTTCATTGCCACTTGAGTACAGCCTGGGCTGCCCAGCAGAGCGTAGATTCTGTGTGCTGGTTGTTTTGACTCTCTGCGTGCTGATCAGTCATACTTATTTTGCATTTACAGTCTGTGTTCTTGTGCTGGTTTGCAGGTGGGAACAATTGGTTATTTCAGACTTCAGTACAAAATGATTACACATTCATTTCCAATCCTATGAGTAGCTCTGGGTACCCCGGCACTGCTTTCACTTGGCATGATGGTTCACTGGGCTATCGCCACAGACCAGAAGCACTGCCAGGCTTCTCTCAGCCACTGATACGTAATGAAGACTGGAAGGGTTTGATGCTACTCTCTTCTTGCCCACTTTGAAGCTGAAGGAGGATGCTTACAGCATGATCTGTACTGTTCCAGGTGCTGGCCTACTCCTGTGTGTACAGCTACTATAACCAGGACACTGAAAGCATGGATATTGTGGAACAGCAAACCGAGAACCTAGAGCTGCACACTAATGCTCTGCAGATCCTTCTGGGTAAGTCCCACAGCCTCTCTGAAGTAGAGACTAATGTTCCCAGCTGTCTGGTTCAAAGGGTGGCAGCTCTGTAGTGGGACAAGAGCGTACACACCAGCACACAGCTGGTCTCTCTTACTTCTCCCAGCCCATTTTGCCTTCTTGATGTCATTTCTGGGAAGTCCACTGAAGCAGTTGGGCTGCCAGTGGAGACTGATGCAGTAAGGAGCAACACGTTCCTTTCTGAAAGAGGAATGTGCATGCACAGGAGACCTAAGTAGCTGTGACTGGCTTCATAATCAGAGCCAAGGGACTCAATCTCTGCTTAGGAATGTGGGAAACAGTATGACTTTGGCCTTGAATTGCAGAGGAAACCTTGCTGCAGTACCAGGACCTGGATTCTTCTCTTCAGCTCCTGAAAGCAGAGCATTTCAGTGCTGGTTTGGAGTTGGTACACCAGATCAAGCAGCGCCTGTTTGCAATTCTCTGGCAGTCCACACAGGTGAAGTCCACATGCCTGTTAGTGCCTTGTCTTGCTCTGGTCTACTTTGATCTTGGGCAAACCTAGAAAGGGGGTTGATCAGCTGAGAGGATAGACTCTCAGTGCTGTGTGTATGTGAGGAGGGGGTTTGCAGTACAAAATATGCCCCAGCTGACATATTGTCTCCCTCTTCTGGCTATTCTTCCATGCTAGCAGGATTTCCATGTTGGGCTCCAGACTTTGGCTGATCCTGGTCAGAGAAAGGTGAAACTCTCCAATGTGCCTACTTCAGTCTCTGCCTGTGTAGGGTGAGTTCTCTTAGCGGGGTAACAAGGAAAGGCGGGTGAGTGCAGACAAAAAGCAGGTGACCAGAGTTTTCTCCTGTGCTTGCTGACATACAGAAGAGTTAATTACAGATATTGATTACTTGCATCTTGTATTGTGGTTTGAGGTAACTATGTAAGTGACATAGTAGTGAAGACCAGCAAAACCTCTGCTCTGACACAGCCCTGTGCTGCATGCATGGATAAGGCCATTTAATCACCTTCTCTTAGGTGCACCTGCACAGCTGCTGTGACCCTGAGGCATGGCTTTGGGTGGGGATGCTGAGGTGATAGTAGTAGGGAGGATGAGGGTGGTGTGGGGCTGGGTTGTGGTTGCTGCTCACAGCCGGGGCTCTGCTCTCCTCCTCAATAGGCCAAAACATACCATCTCATGTGACTCCCACAACCTAGATGAAGGTGGCAAAGAAGCTGAAGATGAGGAGTATGAACCACAGTGGCAGGAAGACTATGATGATGACGACGACCTTGATGAAGACAACTTTCTGTTTGATGATGAGTCAGATAACCTTGATTGTGACTCCTACTTTGATGATGATGATGCCTATGACTAGAAGCGGGCTGTCACCCAGCCCGACAGCCTGGACCTCTGCCTCTACTCTGTCTTGATCAGTTTGTTTGTATTAGCATCTTTCCTCAAAGACAGTGAGGAGCTTTCAGGCAGAACCAAGAGGCATTTCCTCCGAGGGCTGCTTGCTCAGTGACTTCCCCTTATTATGCAAAAACATTGCTCTGGTCAGACGGGCTATGTTACTGCGGCCACCTCTCTCAGAAAGACATCTCTTCGCCTTTCTTCCTTGTCTCCATTTCTGCCCATAGGTATCTAATTGGGTTAGAAAGTCGCAGTCCAGCTGCAAAGTGAGGACTGCTGAAGGACTGTTCTGTGTCCTTGGGCATGCTCTCCCCAAGGGCTGGGCACAGGTGAGTGTGTCCTAGTGTGGCACTATCTAGTCCAGCCCTTGTCTAGAAATACTGTAAAGCAATGTGTTTACACTCAAGTCAGAGCCTCCCACCTGGAGCTGGTGGGGTTCCCTCCAGAGCCACAGATGGACATGGTTCAGTGCATTCCCCTAGCTGAGTGGGACAGCTTTTTTGCTGTTTGTTGGAGTTGGTGTCTTCTCTGCTCTGAAGCAGGATGGGCTGCTATGAGTGGCACAAGTTTGCAGGACTGTTTTTGAGTGTATAAATGTATGCATGCACACACACATACATTATGTATATATACATACATATGCAGATGTTCAGATAATACTTTATCTTTGCAAAAAAGAAAACCCTGAGGAACAAGGGTTGAAAAACAGTTCTGTTTAAAAAAGAAACAGTTTTCTTCTAGCACAAGCCTCTTGTTGTCTATGTGGAACATTGGGTGTGAAGGGAGAGCAGAACATTCTCCAGTGAGAAGGCTGTGACCTGGATGTGCTCATCCCAGGAGTTATTTGTGAAATTGGTGTGGGTTTGGGATCCTCACCCAGACCATGCAGTCTGCCCTGCAAAGTGGTGGCTTTTCGTTCCTGGGCAGTTCAGGGAACAGTAGGAGGCATGGGGAGGGATGGAAAAGAGGCAGGGGACCAGACTATCCAGAGTGATGGGGCTGGTATTTTGGGGAGCAGCTGCAAGACAGAATGCCTGTTGATGGAGGTGGTCACATCTGGTGCCCAGCAGGAGGGAGATATGGGACTGCAATAGGGGCTTGAGGGATGATTTGGAAGTTTGTGGAACTGTCTTGGAGATATGGGGCTCTTCTCAAGCCTTGGATATCATCTGGGAGCGAAGCTGGGTTGTTAGGGGATGCTGGGCAGGGGACAACTGTCAGGGGCAGGCCATGGAGAGAGGATGATTTTTCCACTCCTACCCTCCTTGCTCCTAGCCCTGCATGGGGTTCTGCCTCCTGGCTGAACCCCAGAGCCTGTCATGGTAGAAGTCCCAGCCCTGTTCCCTCTATGTGGCAAATGGGTTCCCTACCTACAGTCAGAGATGGACACTTCTCTGGGCCCTCTCCTCAGGGCCACTACAGGGAGAGATTAGGTGGGGATGCCCAGACAGCCATATCTTCCCCAGTGTGACCAGTCCTTGCATGAACAGCCTGAATTCCCCAGGTTGTTGTGGGACGGAGCAGAACATCCTCGATGCCCGAGTTCCTCGTGTGGAGACTCATGCCTGGTGTTCCTTATCCACTGTCTCCTGGATGGATGCTTAAAACCCAAAAAGTCAGAAGGATCATGAGGCCCTGCTTTCATGGACAATATTTATACTGAAAATCAAGATCAACCTTTGATCTTCTGCTCCGCAGGAGGTTTCTGTTCTCCCTGAGATCATCTTAGGACATCTGTGATATGGTTTGACAGGTGTACTGCCCCAGTCAAACTCGCCACCTGACACTGCCCTGGAGCAGGTTGTGCCAGGTACTTGGCATCAGCAATGGAAGCCCTTCGGGGCTCACCCTTCCACACACCTCACTGGGTAAGTGGGAACAATGATCAATAGGATTTCACTGGCAACTGGACCATGGCCTGAGTTGCTCAGCCATGGGGCCTCCAATTTATTGTACATCTCTGATGTCTCCTCACAGTGCCAGACTCAGGTCATGCTCAGGTCTTCTCTCCTTGCTGGTTCCACCAAGCCTGTTCTCTTGGCTGTGGTTTTGCGGGATAGTAAGTAGGGACAGTGGGAATCCCATTCATCCGTTTATGTACATCATTAATTGGATGATGAGGTATTTGGCTATTTATTTATCACACATAAATTACACAGTCCTTTTCCAGGCTAAGTAAGGTGGCCTGTCCACCTAGGTGAAGCCGGTTGATTTTGTTGGCAGATAAGACTATGCAGCATGATTACCAAGTTCCCTTTTATTCACTACTTACTTCTACTTCCATTACTTTTGATGAGCATCAATTTCCCTAGATCACGACAGCCTGTAAAATAATTTATTTACAGTAAAATGAGTTAGCACATCACTTTCAAAGATATGTACAATATCTACAGATGTGCAACCTGCCCACTTTCCTTCCTGCTTTTACATTCCTTCCTTCCCTCCTCCCTTCCAACCTCCTTCTGTCCTTCTTTCCTTCCCCTTCCTTATTTCCCTCCATCCTCACTGTACACGCTTCTTTCCTTCCTACTTCCTCCTTTCTTTATTGCTCTCTGTCCTTGCTTTACGTACTTCCTTACTTCAATTCCCTTTTTTCTGCCCCCACCCGCTTTTGACTTTCTGCTTTCCTCTATTCTTCCTTGCCCACTTTCCTGCCTCCCTGATGTCTTTCCTTAATTACTATCTTATTTCTTCTCTCACTACTTTCCTCAATACCTTCTTCCTTCCTTCCTTGATCATTCTTGCCTTCCTCTCTACCTACCTAAACTGCTCTCCTTCCTTCTCACGTTCCTGACGGCCTTCTTTCTTTTACCTTTTGTTCCTTTCATTCCGTCAATTTTCCCTTCGCCCTCCCCCTGCCTTCCCCTTCCCCTCGCCTTCCTGCCTTTTCTTTTCCCCTTTCCTCCTTCCTTATGTTCAACTAACATCCTACCCAAAGTTGTAAGGAAATGCAGTGGTGACAGGCAAAGACCACCTGTATTGCTCTGTGGGTGTCCATCAGCTGCTGGTAAGCTTTATGCTGAAATGGCCAGGGGTGAGTATTATGAGACTTCATCTGAGGGGAAAAAGACAATTCCTGAAAGAGAGACTCACCATGTTGAAAGTGCAGCTCTTTGAGGGAAACTCTGCAGTGTTGCCAAAGAGGATTTTAGGTACTCTTGTGAAGTTGTTCCATCCCTACACCCTCACATGGACACATAGCTACACTGCATTGATGCCCAGATGAGATAGAGGCTCCTTGGAAATGCCAGATTTCTGTTGAGATGGCTACACAGTCCGACTGCCCTGGCAGCTGCTCTCCAGCGTGCGGCAGCACTTAGGTAAGCATGTTGCCTGGTGAAAGGCGGCTGTCAGTGTTCCACTTGCCCAGCAAGTAAATCAGTACTGTTTAGGTTGTTCAGTTCCTGCTGGCAAAGGGGACTGAATTTGTCCCTTGCAAAGCTCTGCACCTGTAGCAAGAGTGGATTTGGCCCCAGGGAGGGTGGTTTACCTACCACTGCATAGGAGGCTACTACTGGTGCAGTTTGTGATGTTCATCTGTTGCTGATGGACACGTGGGTGCTTGCCCCATCTCCTGTGTTTCCATTTCCACTGGCTGTTCCTGTGTGTTTCAAACCACCGACTGTCCCCAGGCAAACCATCATGGGTATCTGCTGGAGGCTGCAGTGTGGGCATCCGTTTGCCCCTTCTGTGGTTTGTGCTCATCCCCCCGCAAAGCAGCCGCTCTCACACCGTTCCTCGTAGCTGTGCGTGGGGCTATGGGTGAGCGGTTAACATCTGATGCTTATTTTGGACATTTCAGCTGACAGAAGCAAAACTCTGCTCGCCAGTCCTGTGTGCAGGTGCTTTAGAGTGTGTTCCATGTGAGACCCTGCACCCGGGCTTGGTTGGTGACGGGTGATTTAACATGTGAAGGGAAATGTTCACTGGTGCAATGTCAATAAAATGACTGAAAAGAGAGAAAAGTCATTTAGCCCCTCTCCCTGTGTTACCAATCTTAACGGGTTTCTCCAGCCTGCTTTAAAAAACAGCCAAACCCTCCTCTTCTGACCTTGCCTCCTGCGCTATGAAAAAACTTCCCCGATTTCCACCTGAACCTTCACGGCCGTGCAACTCCAAGGCCACGACTCCCACATCACCCACGGGCGGTGTAGAACACGTTCCTCCCACCCTCTCCTTGCCGTGCAGCCTGCCGCCGTACTTCCCCTTTGTTATCTTCAGACTATGCAGCCGCCAGCGCCGCAGACCTGGGGTTGGCTGTGGGGAGCTGAACAGGTCGCCCGTGCGCCGCCCGTCACGGTGACAAACGTATTTAATGGTGAAGCGGTTCTGTGAGAGCAGGTGAAGATTTCCCCCGGGTGTACACACACAACCCCGGGCCCGGTGCTGCTAAATAACTTTCTGGCAGCGAGACCCCACGCCCTGGCCCGCCGTGGAGGGCTCACAGCGGGAGAGCCGCCCCGGAGGAGGGGCCCCGGCCGAGGAGGGCCGGAGCCGCCAGGCCGCTGGCTGGGGCTGATGGGCGGCGCGGCGGGCTAACATGGCGGCGGGGCGCGGGCGGTTCTTCTGCACGGCGGGTCGCGGGCTGGAGCCTTTCCTGGCGCGGGAGGTGCGGGCGCGGCTGGGCGCCACGGAGGTGAGGGGCGATCCGGTCCGGATCGGCGGGGAACGCGGATCGTTCGCTTCGCACCCTGGAGCCGGGCGGCCGAAGCGTGGGCTGTTGCCGCCACCTGCTTGGGGCCCCACGGGTCCGGTCGTGGTCTCGGCCTGGGTCGAGCTGGACCCCTGAGCGCCGCCTGGTCCAGCCCTTGGCGCAGGCAGGCCGTGTCCCCTCTGTAGGAAACAATTACCTTGCCAATGTAATAGGCCCAGGCAGGATCTCTCAGCAAAGCATATATTATTAACGATTTTGCAAGACTGGGTGTTCTACCTAAAGGTAGGCACACGGAATAGGGCAAAAAGCCCCTGGTTATATCCCCACAAATCCCGGCCGCAAATTCCCTCCCCTGTTCCCCACTGGTTGGGTACTGCAGGGTTTACAGACTACCCGACACCTGCCTCAGTTTACCGATCTCATTCACCTAATTCTAACAGCCCCCTCCCCTTATTGATTTATTTAAAATATGGATTCCTGGCTCTTCGGTTACCCTTCCCCCAGCTTAGCTTTTTAAATACAGTAATCAGTTTGCATTCCGGGATTAGGGCGAAGAGACTTTGTGGGTGTGAGGGGTGGTTGGGCGGCTGGAAGTGCTCACCCACAACACCTTCCTGGTTTGGTTTCTGTTTTCCCTTTGAGGTGGACTGTGTTTTAGGAAAGGTCTTCTTCAGCACAGAGGCGGAGCTGGGTGAGCTAAAGAAACTCAAGTCTGGAGAGAGACTGTTTTTGCTGCTTAAGAAACAAACCCCACTTGCGGTTTCTAGAAATAAAGGTATGGCACTGATTCCTTCCCTTGGGTCGTCCCCTCCAGTTTGCTCACAGGGTGTGTGCTCAGAAATGTGAAGCCCCTGTTCAAGTCTTATTTATAAAATTAGTATTTAATTTATTTACTAACAGCTGTAGTTCTAATTGACAATAATAAATTCTGAAAAAAAATAATGAAACTGAAGTTCTGTTCTGAACCACTTAAGTGCATTTTAATGATGAGTGCTTTTCCTTTAGTCAAAGTGGATCCAGACATATATCCTGCGTTACTTAACTGTTCACAGTTTTCTTGTAAAACTCAGCTACTCAGGTGATATTCTTTGTCAGTGTTGGAATAAGAATTTCAGATAAGATGGATGGATATCTGCGTGCTAGTGAGATTTTATTTGGGAGATCACAGATGGCCTTCAGCTTTGAGGATCAAATTTAACCATGATTCTAACTGAGAAATAGAAATACCATTTGTGGTTTTGTGTTTTGTTTTTTTAATTATTTTTTTTCCCTCTTCCTCCCTTGACCAGCTTCAAGGTGAAGTGAATTTGCTTTTATATTCTCTGTGCCTTTCTTGTTGGAGCAAATTCTGTTAGAGGGAACTAACAATTAAAGGGTTAACCACATAGCTAGGGTCTAGAGCTTTGTGTATTAAGTTAAGAAACAGAGCCTCATTAAATGCAAAGGTAAGAAGTTTTACAGCATCCAGCTGTATCCTTGAGGAGATGAGGTAACGAAGATTTTCAGCAAAGGGAGGATACTTTAACCGACTCAGCAGTTGGGGTCCCAGCCAATTCAGCATACTGAGCCACAGATAAAAAGTTCATGATCACCAGATAGCATCGTGCAGGTGCAACAGGGAGGGGCCAAGATCCTGGAACTCATTTTAATAAGAACCACCTTCTCGAGGAAAGGTTATGAATATGTATAGGCGTTCCTGGGGTTATGAATGTGTAACACCTTGCTGTATTTAAACACACCTCCTATTGTTAGAAGGGGCATGCAAGATTAAAGGAACGATCCTTCACACGCCCGACGTCGTTGAATAAACATACTTACTTTATAACCTTGCGAGTTGTAAAGTTTTATGACTTTATAGGTTGTAAAGTTGTTTCTGCATGTCAATTCAACTACCCATGGGTGTAAGTTTAGGTGTATGTTGCAGGTGTATTGCAGGATCGAAGGCAGGTTGATTTTTTTTTTTTTATAAACTTATGGCTTTTATTCTGATCTGAATCAAAGTGATTCACGTTCATGTCTGTCTTTCAATTCTGGAAGTTTTCCCAGGTCTCTTAATCCTGGACCAAGTGCTTTCTGGGGAGGATCGCATGGTAGGCTGGTCCTCTGACTCTGGGAATGAGACTCAGAGGTGGTCTAGTTTTCTAAAGCTGCTGAATTCTTCTGCACAGCTCAAGCCCTGCATGATTTAATCTTGATTCTGCAGAACTTATAATCGAAGTGATGACTGGGTCTCTCCAGTGTGGTATGTAGGTGTTGAGAGCTCAGCTGTGTCTGTGATTGCTGCTGCTGTGATCAAATGCTGAGATTGAACTGCTTAACCTGAAACTGCTTTTTTTTTGCAGGGAAGATGCTGCATGACATTAAAAGCCTTGTCGCTGAGGAACCAGACTATTGGCTGGATATTATCTCTATTTGGAGGAACCTTCATGGATGCAAGGGGAAAAAAGGTGATGTCTTGCAGGAAAACCGATTGCCTCTCAAGAGAAAATCAGAAGAAGAGACAAATATTGCAACTAAAAGGCAGAAGACACAACAAGCGAGGGAGACTATGTCTGAGGAATGTCATGTGGAAGCTGGAGAGAGGTGTGAGATACCAGAGAGAAAGAGTGATCAGGACTGCTGGGCTGAAAGCAAGGCTTCCTTAGAAGACCCTTCCAAAAGCAGTGGAGAGGAACCTGTTGTGAATGAGAAGCTTAGCTTCAGAGTTTCTTGTCGTTGTAGCGGAGCAATTGCCAAAATACTTACTTCACAGGTATGCTAAAGTATCTATGTTTTAAAAGAATTTAGCAAAGGTGAAGGAAGATATGTAGTTTTATTTGTCGTTTAAATTGCATTGGATGTTTTAGAATAACAAACTGATCAAAACTTTTTCCGTTTTTTCAAAAAAGCCCTTGACCTGCATTGACCTGAAGCAAGTGGAAATACAAGGGCTGTTGTTAATTTCTGGGCAGTTACCCTGAATATTTTTCAGATTGATGTCTTTTTTGAGGATAAGTAAAAGAGGTTGAGGTAGCTGGACTTTTGGAATCTGAGGAGTGATCTGATAATAGTTTACAGGCTGTTGCAAGGACAGTGGAGCCAGACTCCTCTCAGTTGTGGCAGACAGTGTAGAAGAAGGGGCAAAAGCTGGAACTTGGAGCTTTGGTAGGCTCTGGTTGAGTATTGAGGGGAACTGGTTACCCAGAAGAGTGGTGCAGCCCTGGGAGGTGTCCTTGGGGGTTGGATTTTGGGAGAGAGTGGTGCTGTAGAGACCTCCAGGAGCCCCTTCCATCCCGTACTTCTCAGGTATAATATATTTGTACTGTGAGGAAAATTTATAAAAACAAAAACAAAAAACAAACCAAAAACCAAAACCCAAACCTGTGTAGCTGCCATTTATGTAGATTTCTCTTACTTGAAGATAAGAGTAGTTTAACTTGATTTTTTTTTTTCCCCCTACTGAAGCTAGTGACTTGGGAAGATGGGACATACGAGCCTACTGACACAAATGTTTGGTTAAATTTGTGCTGTGCATTTGAACTCTCATACTCTGAAGGGAGTTAGAGCCATAAAAGCATTAGAACTGAGAGTTGCAGTTGTGCATTCACGGATATTCTCTTAGGTAATCTAGTTTACAGCCATCAGAGATATTTTGTGTGTGATAAATAATCATGAAATGATGACAACTTCTGCTGTGCCTTGGACAGGACTTGAACTTCAGCATCCTGCACTCCAGCTGAGTGATAGTCATTTTGTCCCGTGGTGTGTTTGCTCTGCCCCTCACTCTCCACAGTTGTACCTCTTCTAGTCCTTGTACAAATTGTTCTCCTAGGGATAGAGACTCTTTATTTTCCCAGGTATTTATAAGAATTGTACAGTCAAGGTTGTGGTCTGTAGTTTTCTTATTTCTGTTATTTTTACTGCCTTCCTGCTTGCAGGAGATCGGAAGAGCCATTGGCATAGCACTCATGAAGCAGTTTGGGTGGCGGGCTGATCTGCGGAACCCCGATTTAGAGGTAGTGGTGCTTCTCTGCCAGGTGGCCTGTTGCTGCTTCCGGAACTGTCCCTGGTATCTTTCGGTTTGTTCTCTGCTACCTTTGCACTCAGGACTTCTCCCTGTTTGTCTTTCTGTTGCTGAATTTAACTAGAAATCATGTGGTAGCACTGAGCAAAACTTTTATGTGTGCACACCTTCCAGAGCACTTAAGCTCCAGTAATGAATACCAGAACGGTCAGCATGGGCCTGTACGTCAGGGGAAGGATCCATACAGGCGATGTCTTGAGATCCAGCATGCTTACAAACTGCTGGACTCTAACTCTGCTGAGAACGGAGATCACCCGAGCTGTTGGGTGGCTTGTTTGGCTTCTGTAGGGGAAAAGAGTGAGCAACAAGGCTGTGTTCTTGAGGAACTCAACTTGAGAAGGTTGTTTATGGAAGAGCCTCCTCCTAGACCATGTCCCCGACAAGCCGCTTGCTTAAGACACCCTCTGTGGTACAAGCTGTCTGGAGACCTTGGAAAGGACTCATTGCTCTTGATAAGCTGGTTTTCCATCCCTGTGCTTGGCGGATAGAAGCTGCTCTTGACGCTGATGCTTGGGAATCTGGGGCCTAAAAGCTATGAGTTCACCTACTGGCTCTGGTTTTCCCAGGCCGTGAATCAAATATGGCTTTGTTGAGCCTCGAATGGGGCTCTTGTTCTTGTCCCAGTTTTTGCTCCGAAACCATTCACTTGCTGAAGACTGGGATTTTTCAACAGCATTATGTTTCTCTTTGGGCTTCATGGGGAGGGATTGCAGTCATGCAAGACCTATTGGAGAGCTCAGTCTTCTTTTGGGGTGCTCCCTATGGGACAGGAGAACAATTGCTTTGAGCTGCCTGTGTTTCTGGAAGGTTTACTCACATTTACCTCCATCTGGAGTGTCCCTTGGTGTCACTTGTGTGTGGGTTTATTTTTTTAAGAAAAAACCAAACCCCAAAACACACTGTATATGTGTGTGAGAATACCTGAGTGCTAGTATACAGTGAATAATCTTCTGCTATTTAGAGTAAATGGTTGTGTAATTTAAAATATCAATTCAAATTTATGAAATCTCTTCCCTTAAAGATTCAAGTACTTGCTGATGGATTCCTGGCTGACAAAATTCACCTCCCAGCTTGCTTAAATATTAAATCCTCTTTAAGGTGGCATTCAGATTACCTAGTATTTCTTCCAATTAATCATAATTGTCTAAAGCATATATTTTTGTTCTTAAAAACTAGGATCAGAAGTTTGTAGAAACATCTTCTGTCTCATTTAAATGAGTTAAAGCTATTGTCATGTCAGGTTGAGGGTTTCTAATGTTATTTTTTCCTTTTTCAGATCTTCGTACATCTTAACAACATTCACTCTGTGGTGGGGATTCCTCTTTTCAGGTAGGCATTCTCCTTATTGGATTTGTCTTGGCAGCATCAGAACTGGCATATTTTTTTAAATAGTCTTGTTGTCCACTGTGAGTATTTATCTTCTGGTTTAATATTTGCTGGACTGTCACATTAGTCTTGTGGTCTGTCTGGAGATTATCTGAGCACATAGGACAGACTTTGCAGTGAGTTATAGATAAAAGCAGACTGTCTGCAGATCTGTCAAATTCATTTATTCTTTCATGTTACTTGGGCTTTTCTGGTTGGCTGTACCATTTTCTTATGCTGATTTTTTTGGTGTGCTGTCTGCAGGCTTCCATTGGCAAACAGGGAGTATATCAAAACAGCAGGACTGCGGTCAACAATCGCGTGGGCCATGGCATCTCTGGCTGAAATCAGTGTAAGTGAATGTTCATGGCAAAGATGTAGAGTCCCAAATGAAGGGGAGATTGCTGCTTGTCAGAGCTGGAGCTGAAGCTTTGAAGTGTGGTGATTTTAATGCCCCATCGTCTAATGTATGTGGACAGGGTTTATCTATGATCAGAGTGTGCTGTCACCTGCTGTTCAACCAGATATCTGCTGTAATCCAGGTACTTCTCAGGACAGGTGTTATTCTTTGTACAGATATATGTCTAAATGGCAAGATTTTTTCACTGTCCAGGCTTCAAACCTTGTTTGGGGTTGTTCTCCCAAGAGAAAACAGAAGCCAAGTATGATGTTTTCCACAGATTAATTTGGTACCAATATCCATCTGCAGTCCACTCATAATTTTTCCTCTAGATGTCACCTCAAAACTAGATGCACTGGCTTTAGTGAAACTATTGATGCTTTCTACAGGCAAGTTTGGCCTGGTGAATCAGCGATTGTTGTTACCTACACTGGATTCAGTGGGAGTATGTGGGTGATCTGTACATCCTTGAGTAAGCTTTGTCCTGGGAGAGGAGTGTCTTCCTTGAGATGCAATAACCCATTTATTTTTTAGGCAGGTGCCTTTGTGCTGGATCCCATGTGTGGGTTAGGAACGATACTGCTGGAAGCTGCCAAAGAGTGGCCTGTGAGTATCACAGTGGCAACAGGCAGGACCTGTGCAAGATGTCTTGTAGTTGCATCAGGAAAAATCTGTACCATAGTAATACCAAAGTCCATTACTGGAAAGCTGGAACCAAACTGATAGTTTTAGACAGCTGTCAGAAGTGTTTTAGTACAAATGTTCCTCCACAGGAATGTAAACCAAAGTCCTGTGTACTTGTGCAGGCAGGTGCTGGGAGGCCTGGATTTATAGTGCATGGTTTGTGTGAGGCAACCATGGACTTCTAAAACTCCCTGGGCTTATCCTGGGAATGGAGCTGTCAATGTGACAGTACAGTCAGTTGTCAGTACTAGAAGCAGTGGGCTGTCTCTAGCCAGCTGGAGTCTTGCTGTTAGGACATAACTTACAGAAATACTGAAGCTATAAGTCTCTTGAGCAGACCAAAACTTGAAAGGAGTGAAGGTAGGATATACTTGCCAAATTCCTTTGTTCTCTGAGTCTGTATATTGCTTTGTGTAATGTTACAAGATCTCCCAGCAATGGGTTTGTCTTGAAAGAGTTGTGCAACAAGGCAGTTCTGTGAAGGGTTTCTGTGAAAGACACCTCTTTGTCAAGAAAATGACTTTTCTCTTTTTCTCTGAACAGGAAGCCTGTTACTGGGGTGCTGATCTAAGTGATTCGCAGTTAGAGGGTGCAGATGTGAATGTTAGGACTGCAGGCCTGATGGATAAGATTGAGTTATTAAGGGCTTCTGTGAAAGGTATGTCTGTAGGCTTTCCAAGTGAGACGTGTTTGAGGTTTTTATGGTTCTGGGGTTGTACAGGTAGCGTAGGTTCTCTTGAGGTGATGTGTAGGAGAGCTAACTCAACAAATAGCTGAGTAGTGACTCTGGTGCTAGTGAGTGGATAATTATTTGTTCTCCCCTCCCTGCCCCCGAACTTTGGCAAGAATAAACTCAGCAGAAGACAATGAAAATAGTAATTGTCAGACATGGGCAGTAGTTATCTGTTTTAATTGTAAATTTGTGAATACCACGAAGAGTGCTTACTATATGAGAGTTCTTTGTGTCTTATGAGAACACAGAAAGGACAAATCCAGATAAAATGTTGCTTGTAACTTAAATTTACCAGATGACTCATTAAGCTCAGCTGAATTGTAGTAGGAGTATTTTAAATGATGTCTTTCTCCTGGAAGAAGGAATGTGTTTGCTCTCAGTTCATGAGCTAGTCTGGGGAGAAGGTAATAGTTTTATGACCTTAGTCTGGACTTCAAAGCCCAAGTCTAAATTAGTCCTATATGAAATTCATGACAGACAAAAGCTGAGTGCTTTTTCCTGTGCATGGGTGATGAAGTATGCATATTATTTTTACCTTGCAATATTTATTTCTTGTTAGAATGGTAAAAAATATTATTTTTTATAAGAATATATATAGCTTTATTTCTTAAAAGCTGTGATTTGCCTTGGCCAATGGAAGGTACTTTGATATCAGGCTTTCCTAATACTGAACAAGTAACTGGTGTCTTTGTCACTGATCAGAAGATGTTATTTCTGCATGTTTTGAGAAGGACTGTAGGTTACTTGTCCTTCCATTCGTAGATAATGGTTGTGCTGCAAGTGTTGATCCAAGGATGGTCCAAGAACTATCTCCAGCTAGAATCACAGCAGGGTTTAGGTGGGAAGGGATCACTGAAGGTCTTTAGTCCTGTCATCTGCTGGGAGTGGGGCTATCTTCAAAGCTGGGTCAGGTTGTTCATGGCCTTGGCCAGTTGAGTTTTGAGCATCCTAAGTGATGGAGAACCCATAGTCTCACCCTTTCACATGCTGGCTACGCTGTGGCCAGCACAGCCTGGTATGTGGCCGCCTTTGTCACCACAGGGGTGCAGTGCTGCCTCATGGTCAAGAGAAATGACTATTCCCAGGATAAAAAATCTGTGGGGTGGTACTTCAAGGACACTATCCAATTGTCCTATCCAGTCCAAGTGATTCTGGCTGAAGCCAGATTATTGGGAAATTTAACGTGGTTGCACCTCATACGTGTGTATCTGAATATCTGTGCTAAGTAAAGTGCTTGCAAGCTTAGCTTTTCTTTTGCATTTTGCTTGTAAAGACGTACTGCGTGTTGAGAAGCAGCAGTTAGTTTGGAACCACGCAGTCCCCTGTTTGGAGTGTCTTGCTCTTGGAGCAAATGTATCACCAGTAACAGGAAATCTGCAAGCTAAACCGCGTGCTCATGCATTTGTCTCTTCCTAGTCTGCATCAGATTGGTGGCTTCATAGTGCTGTTTATGAGGGTAAGTATAGAAAGAGCTGCAAATCTGGTTGCATAACGTGCAAAAGAGCTGGCAGACAGTTTTGTAAGATGAATTGGGACATAGCTGCAGTTCGTTTTTCTAATAGTTGAATGTAAAAATCTGCTTTTATTCTGCAGCGTTGCCATTGCCTTCAGAAAGCTTTGATGCTGTGATTTCGGATATTCCATTCGGGAAGAAGTTCAAGATCACAAAAGACATACAGCTCCTTCCAGATATTCTTCAGGAAATGGAAAGGTACGTGTGGCCTTTGACATGCTTGGGGTTTGCTGTAAATGTCATGATGGTTTGTGATCCTCAGCATTCAGTCAGCTTTAGGTTTGCTTTATTCCAAACATTCTCCAGCTCTGTAATCTGACCCTGTGCAGGCTGTGAAAGTCTGAGTCCTTCACTTGTCCCTTAAAGGCTGTTGTGGCTTGTCTTGCAAGCTGTGGAAGTGCTGACGGCAGCGTAAGCTGACAAGGAACGAGCTCGTTGTATGAGTCACGCTCCCAAATATTCTTTACAAGGCATGATGGTGAAACATTTGTGAGCCACGCGTGAGCTAAAAGCATGGCTCACAAATGTTCTTTACAAGGCAAAAAGAAGGAAGAGGAGAGGATGACCTAGACAAAACATGGCTAGGCCAGTAAAGCAATAATCCTTTCTTGGTTGTGGTTGGTTTGTATGGAATCGTAGGCTTTCCTTTTGGGTTCACAACAAAGCTTTTACCATTCTGCCTTGGCAGGAAGAATCTCAGACCAGAAAATGTGGTATACATTTTCCTTTCTGTTAGTGTGTACTGGAATATCCAGCTAGCCACCTGGTCTGCTTTTAGATGTCTCCTTTCATCTCTCACCCTGTCATTTTATGGCAGAGTTGAGCCAAGTTAATAGTGAGCTGCTTCTAACAGACAGTTCAAACCATCTGTCCCTTTATTTCGTTTCTTGGCTGAAAACTGTAGTTGGTCTTCAGTGGGTGTTGACCTTGCTCACCCAATGCAGGAATGTGGTGGGATGATGGTGAGGAAGGTGAGGTAGCTCCACAGACTGGCAGGGCAATCTTAGGTCGGCTTATGCTGACCGTCCCTCCTGTTGGCCATGCTTGTCTTCTGGTCTCATTTGCTCTGTTGGGCCATCCTAAGCAAAACATTTCCTTGGGATAGTGGAGGTGAGGAAGGGAACATTATTATGGGAGCCCCACCAGTAAGATTTTTTTAGTCCACTTGCTGTGAACAGAGCAAAGATAGTAGTTTTCTCCCCCTCTTTCAAAGCTGAGTGTAATGTTTCCTCATGTACTAAAAAAAAATGGATTACAAACAATGGTTAGTTTTCCTCTGTTTCCTGAGTTTGAAAGCCATTAAGGATTGGTGGAGCACAGAAAGGACAGACCTTTTAACATTTCCAAAGGGAAAGGCCAGCTTCAGAATTGCTTTACCAACCTGAGAAGCTCTTGCTGCCCTGGGAAGCTGTTCCTTTGCAGGCTGGTGGAGACTCATATGAGGGGAAAAAACTGAGTCCATCTTCCCTGCTAACTTAGTGAAAAGAACTCCCGAGGTCAGAAATGTTTGGAAGTCAGGACAGGGCCTAGTTCTCCCATTTAGAAAGAGTTGTGAAGGCAGGGAGTTTCAGTTCCATTTGGAGATGTAGCTTACTGAGTTGAGCCATGCCCTTTAACGTGCTTAGGTGTTTTATCCAATGCAGCTGGCATCTGAAGTGTCAGCAGTGTTGAGTTCTGCACAGAAGAATGAATGCCAGGCAGGATGAACACCTAACCTTCATTTTTTCTGCAATTGCAGAGTACTTCGTGTTGGAGGCACTGTTGTATTGCTGCTGAGCCAAGATCTCCATCAGCGTATGGATGGCATTACTGAGTGTGCTGGAAAGGACTCTGCTCGTGCCATTTCTGACGGCACAAGTGAAACTGCCACTGCAAAAGCCCTGAATGTGGATGGGAATTCTTCCTCCCTGGTGAATGGTGTTGATGAATCCTTTCTCAGCAGCCGACAGACATGTTTTGGGTCTCTGGTGCCAGATGGTGTCTATGGGGTTAGTCTTGGAAAGACAGATGCTTTCATATACAGATACAGGAAGATCTCTACTGCTGGGAATCAGCAACTTTCTTGCGCTGTGCTTATGTGAATTTGACTCCTGATACACTTGAAAAGCAGCATGGCAGTGATCCGGTGGAACCCTGCTGATCCGAACAAACCCTGTGCCGTTTGTTAGCTCACCTCGATTTCTTTGGATGTCCTAAGGCTTTGCCCTTCTCTCTTTGGTTTTTAGGAGAGGTAGAAGATGACTGCTCATGTTTCAGATGTTTTTATTGTAAAATACTTTAATGAGAGAGAGTCTGAAAATCTTCATTTAAGCTAAGGCTTTCAGTATTAGGAGGAGGTTCTTTGGGAAAAGAAAGTCTTTGTTTGCAGAATTGCAAAAACAAGTGTGGTAATATTAAATGTAAATGGATATTCACCTTCAGCAGTATTTTTTAGGAAGCACATCTTGTCTGAAGAAGTCTTCAGCTTTTTTTGAAGGCTGGATGTATGCTTTACCATGTGCCTTGCAGTCTTGTATTTTAAAGCTCATTTCTGATTAGTTTGAAATGTTGCTATTGATATCTCTTGGAAGTGAAAATAAACTGTTTTCTGTATTAAGTCTTTGCAGTGTTTGCATGCGTCTAATGGGAATGTTTTAACTTTCTAGGGTGAAGACACTTAACTTCTATCAAAAATAATGCTTTCCTCACTTCATAATGTTACTCCAAGTGCATGATGTGGAAGATGGAAAAACTTGCCAAGTAGATGAACAATTAGAAGCCTGAGAAGACAGAGGTCTTAGCAGTTCTTATAGCCAATGCAAAGGGTATTTGGGGAGGAATAGTCTAATTCAAGGCTTTCCTGTGGCTGCTGAGTTGGAAGTATTTTTATAGAGAATGACTGCAGATTCTTTTCAGATGCTCTTTTGGACAAGCATTTGCAACTTGGCAAGCTGGGATGGACTCATGCTGTGATTAGTGTGGAGATAACAATTAGTAGTGTGTCTGGGTTTGTTTGGGCTTTTTTGGTTTTTTTTGAAGTTTGTTGTGTGTAGCCTGTTGGAAGCATTGCTTTATCCATGTGCTTTCCACAGCAGAGCCTGTACTATGGAGATCTTGGAATTTGGAGTAAGAGTACATGGTGCAGAGAGCTATGGAGACACGAAGGGAATTATGGTATGGGTCATATTGGTATGATCCTGCTGCTGTGAGTCCTGCTGTTTAGCTAGTACCTGGAAACGTGCTAGTGCACCACAAGTACAGATTTTTGGCTTAAAACAATATTTTTATAATTATCTGCACTCCCACCCAAGTTCAGCTTTCAAGGAAGCCTTGGAGAAGAAAGTAGTGAATTCACTGCAGGAAAGGTAATAGTTAACTTGTTTGTGCCCTTAGCTCTCTGTCAAATATGCACAGTCAACAGTAATGTGTTTCTTCTAACTGGCACCAGTACAAATCTATTGTAGGAGATGAAGCTTCATCTGGGTTGCTTAGTTCTTAATGTATCCTGAGGACATAACACTGTTTTCAGTGAAAATCTGAGACATGATGTGTTTTATCTTTTTAATGTTTTTTTCAGTGAAGCTATGTTGCCGTGATAGATAGCTAAAACATTAATCTTGCAAAACTCTCAGAAATTTAAGTAAAACCTTGTCCAGAGGTGTCTCCTCTCAAGACTGCTAAAATTAATGGTGAAATTGAGTTACTACTTTGTCAGACAGTTGATATATCTGTAACAAAACACAGACAGATGACCTGCTAATAGTGTGTTTTTTGGAGTTAAGTATTCTTGAGTGTTGCATATCACATTTTCATTTGTATGGTTTTGTTTTCTGTGCCTCAGTAAACTTACTTGTCAAGTAATTTAGCTTCATCTAAAGTCTAGTTTAGAGACTGACAGCAAAATTGCTTTTCTGATTGCAGTTATGTGTCAGGAGATTTTTTGAAATTTGTCTTCTGTTTCTGTCAAATGTTCAAAATTACACTTGCTATAGAGGGTGAAAACTAGTTCTGTCATACAAGTAATTTCTGTCTTTTGTGTTTTTGTATTTCACTGCTGCAGAGAATATAATTGTGTGGGGTGGTCAGCAAAGCATAAAAGAATAGTTACGTTTTTTTGGTTGTGAAAAAGAGACACTGTCCTGTCCTGCTCAGTTTCAGGAAGTATTTCCAGAGTTAAATGGGGAGGTAGATGCTTAATTTTGTTTGCATTGTGTTTACTTCATCTCACATTTAAAAAGACTCCTCTGACTCTTAGTATGAAATTGGCATTCTAATCATCCCTGTTCCCAGGCCCTCTGTAATTTATGCCATTTTTTGAGGGTTTGGGTTATGAGTGCTGCACGTGGTATTCTGACAGAGACCATACTAATAATTTGTCCTGTTTGCCCCATCCTAATACCTTTGGTTTTGGTGGTAACAGCACGTTGATTTGAAGTATATTCTGTGGTGATTCTAGGTCCATTTCTTTTCTTCATGCAATTAATTTATATCACAGCATATCTTGGAAAAAAAAAATCATTACTTTGATTTAATAAAGGTTGAACTTCATTTGCCATCTCACAAGTCATTCATCTAGTGTGAGTGGACCCTTAAAGATTTTCAGGATATTACAAAATGAAAGGCCTGTCTTTTTATTTTCCTCTTTACTAAAATACAAATAGTCATGATGATCAGTGAGATGATTGTTCCTGCAGAGGTGTCTGTTATACCGTGTCTGTTTTATTTGTGTTTATTTTGTTGTTTTGTTATTTATGGCTTTAGCCAGTTAACAAATGGAGATACAGAACTCTGTAGGATGTGCTTTGCTTGAGGTCTCTTTTTAAAAAAGAAAAAGCCTGACTTTCTGCTCCCCAGCCCTTTGGCATGGGTGTTGGTTTTGGTGAGGGAAGTCATGTATCTACCAGCTCAGCTGCTTCACGCTGAAACTCTCAGATTCTGTGGGTGTCTTTGGGGAACACCTGATGACTGTTGCTGCTTTCTGCTGCCAACTGTGTTTCAGAGTCTCTGGTAGCACTCCTGGAAGAGAATGTGTCTAGAACAGATGAACCTGAGGGGTCTCCCGTTTTGCAGTCCTACGCACAAATCTCTTCTCTCTGCGTGTGTGCCCTTGCTCCTTCCTCCTGGGGTGGTCCAGGAAGGCCTCAGTTCTTCTACAGCTTTGCTGCTGCTCAGATATTGAAACTTGTGCCTTTTAGTTGTATGCTTTTTGGCAGGCATTTTAGTCTTCCTTCTCGATTGACCTTACAGCTGTTGAAGCTCCTTTTGGCGTTGCTAGGAATAAATGTCTATGTTTTGAGGGCTCTCTATTTCAGATTTAATCGCCATTTGAAGCTTGTCAGGCAGACAAAGAGGAGTGGATGTTTTGCTATCCTGTATTTACTGTGCTAAGTAACACAGGGCTTACTTTCTGTGACTGGGGTTTCCATAACTATGAATCTGTGCCTTGCGCAGGGATTTTTGTTTGCCTTTCAGATCTGTTTGTTTAACATCACTTTTATCAAAGCATTGGTTTCTAAAATTTTAGCTGTCTCCTTTTGGTACCACACTTCCTACCAGAATGGGAAACCTAATTGTTTTCAGCATTATTCTTAGTAGTTCAGTTCCTGTTAATTACAGCTGTGACTTTGTAGGATGGGCTGAAGTGATAAACCAGCTCACTGTTGCCCAAGAGGGGTGATTCCCTACCCTGATTCTGGCTGTCTTGCTGCTTACATTGAGTTAGCTCTGGTGCTCAGAGCGATGCCTGGGCCAGCACAGTTGCTGACCTGGCAGAAAACGAACCAAATAAAGAGAGGCAGGTGGGTTTCTGCTGGCTTGGAGACTTTAATCAGCTCCTGGGGCAGTTATGTGGGTTTGGGAGAGGCTGAAGGGGTGGGTTGGAGGGCTGGAAGCAAGGGGTTCAGGAAGCTGTTTGGGTGCATTTTCCTGAAGAGTGAGCTAATCTGTGTCAGGAAACGTGTCCGTATCCTGGGACCAGTTATCCTGTGAAGTAGCAACTTGTTTAGAGATTGCTCATCTGCATTTTGTTCAATCATTCACATAGGAAGAAGTCAAAACCAAAGGTGCTCTGTTGTTACTATCTTGGACTTTGCTTTTTGGCCTGGTTTTTGTTGCAGCATTATACACCTTATATTATCAGCTTCCATTTGAAGGACAAATATAAACTTGGCACCTCCTTGGACCGTGGATTTTATGTCTATACTGGTATAGCTGCACAGACCTCTCCTGGATCTGCTGGTGTGTCATATTTTAGAAGCAGTGCTAAATACTAACCTTCCTCCTCCTTTTCTTTTCAGACACACACTGTGCAGATCTCTTGCTTGGCTGGGATTTCCCAGTAGAGCCCATCAAAGTACTACTCTATCATTGCTTTTTTCTTCTCTGTTTCAAAGTAATATGGTCTTTCTGGTTGTGAGGCGTTTTGGCTAATGATTTTTTGTATAATGCAGTAGCAACAAAACCTAGCTTTTATTTCTAGTGAGTGGCCATTTTTATATAGCATTTTGATCTCATCCTATCATTGTCACAGAGACAGTAGCAATTATTTCCTGTTTAATTATAGAATCATAGAGTCATTTTGGTTGGAAGAGACCCTCAAGATCAGAGAGTCCAACTGTTAACCTGCCACTAAACCATGTCCCTGTGAACCTCATCTACATGTCTTTTAAACACCTCCAGGGATGGTGACTCCACCACTTCTCTGGGCAGCCTGTTCCAATGCCTGACAACCCTTTCCGGGAATAATTTTTTCCTAATATCCAATCTATCCTCCCACCCCGACCCCCCAGGCACAACTTGAGGCCATTTCCTCTCATCCTGTCACTTGCTACTTGAGAGAAGAGACCAACACCCTCCATGCTACAACCTCCTTTCAGGTAGTTGTAGACAGCGATAAGGTCTCCCCTCAGCCTCCTTTTCTCCAGGCTAAACAGCCCCAGTTTCCTCAACTGTTCCTCATCAGACTTGTGCTCCAGACCCCTCACCAGCTTCGTTGCCCTTCACTGCACTGTCTCTAGTACCTCAATGTCTTTATGATGAGGGGCCCAAAACTGAACACAGGATTTGAGGTGCGGCCTCACCAGCACTGAGTACAGTGGCACAATCACTTCTCTAGTCCTGTTGGCCACACTGTTCCTGATACAAGCCAGGATACTGTTGGCCATTTGGCCACCTGGGCACACTGCTGGCTCATGTTCAGCCGCTGTCAATCAACACCCCCAGATCCTTTTCCTCCAAGCAGCTTTCCAGCCACTCCTCCCCGAGCCTGTAGAGCTGCCTGGGGTTGTTGTGACCCAAGTGCAGGACCCAGCAATTGGCCTTGTTGAACCTCATACAACTGGCCTCAGCCGAACAATCCAGCCAGTCCAGATCCCTCTGTATGGCCTTCCTGCCCTCCAGCAGATCAACACTCCCACCCAACTTGGTGTCATCTGCAAATTTACTAAGGGTGCACTCAATCCCCTCATCCAGATCATTGATAAAGAGATTAAATGGAACTGGCCCAAATACTGAGCCTTGGGAAACACCACTCATGACCGGCTGTCAACTGGGTTCAACTCCATTCATCCCAACTCTTTGGGCCTGGCCATCCAGCCAGTTCTTTACCCAGTGAAGAGTACAGCCCTCCAATCTGTGAGCTGCCAGCTTCTCCAGGAGAAAGCTGTGGGATATGGTGTCAAAGGCTTTACTGAAGCCTAGATACACAACATCCACAGCCTTTCCCTCATCCACTAAGCAGGTCACCTTGTCATAGAAGGAGATCAGGTTGGTCAAGCTTCTCCAGTTTGACTTAGCAGTCAGTGGAATTTTTTTTTTTTTTTTTAAACTCCTCCCCAGATATAGCAACCTAGATCTCCAGAAGAGTATTGTTCTTTCAGCCGCTGGTAGAATGAGGATCTCTATTATGGTTTTCCAGGGTAAATATTGTATAAATGCGGTACACATTTTGTAAAGTGACTGCTTGTAGGTGCAGGCATTGTAGGCCAATCTTTGCTTCTCTAAAACCTATGTAATGCATTCCCATTGACATGGTGAAATCTGCATGAGAAGGAATTAGTTGCTGGCTCCTGCTCGTGGAACCAAGGATAGGAGGAACAACTCTTGGCTTTTGCTGTTAACATCATCAGAAAGGCCAAGAGTTAGAACACTTATGGGGCAAGAGGAAACAAAAAATGAACATGTATTTTCTTACATGAGGCTCTTCGAAATTTTTGGTTGTATTTGCCAACTCAAAAATACTTGTTTGAAATTTTTCTTCTTCCCTTATTAATGCTCCAGTCTCAAACCCTGTAAGTAGTTGGCACCTTTAGTGTGATTATGCTAAATGAAAGTACTGGACAGTGTCCTCAACATACTGAGCAACTGTATGGTACGTACACACGCACCCTTAATGTAAGAGTTGAAGCCAACTCCAACATGTGTTGAGAAGGACTGAAGTATTGTATGGTTTTCAGTCTCTCATTCCTTTGAGCTTAGGCAAGGAATTATTTCACAACTGAGACCTGTCAGGGGCACCTAATCTTCATCCTTTGCAAGGAACCCTTGTGTTACTACAATCAGGATATCTTTTTTTTTTTTTTTTTTTAATACACCCAGATTAACAAAAGCAATTGTTATTCTTACTTGTGGCATAACTTCAATGCTAATCACCCCAAATGGAATAGGATGCAAAGTGATAACTTATTCAGATTGTCAACCTCATGTCCTATTTTCTTAAGTAACAATGTCTTAAGGAGTTGGTAGCCTGCTCTTCCTGAAGGCATTGGTAACCTGCATTAAATCAGATTTTGTTCCTCATTTCTGGCTTTCATGAGCCCAGGCAGATACTGTTCCAGAGAATGGTCAGATGGCCAAAGAGTTGCACTACTGCTGGTGTTGAAGAAAATAAGAAATGCCTAAGCTGAAGGTGAAAAGACACAATGCTTGTTCTTTCCTGCCCGTGATTTTCAACAGTACTTCAACTGTTCTCAAAAGAAATCACTTTGTGATTTAAGGGGCCCGAATTTGCCATGAGGGGTGGAGAGTGCAGGTGTGGCAAGGCTGCCTGCTGCTTGGACTCTCTTCCTTTGGCTGGGATTTTGCATGTCCTGCTCCATATGTGCCTATAGATTTGTCTGTCTACTATTGATAGTTTTTTTTTGGCATCACCACTGCACAGGGCTTTGTGATGAGTATCCTCAAATGTTTTATTCAGATTTGTTCTGAAATTGTCAGTAGCTCCTACCTACCTTCCATCTTGCTTTAGTTGCCATAGCATTCTGCAGACCATAGTGAACCATGGACCAATAGTCAGAGAAATAAATTTCTGACAGCTAGGCACAGTATTGTTAAATAGAAATATTTTTTTTTAAGCTACCAAACCTTTTTTTTTTTTTTTGCTAGACTAGCAATGTCCCTGAAGCCTGTGAAATTTTTCCAGCTTGGCTCGCACATCCCAGCTGCATGCAGGATGTATAACTTCAGGATCTCCTTTCTTGTATCCACTACAGTTGTGTCTCATTGATTACCTTGCTAGTACAAATTGCCCCCAAACAGGTCTTTAAGTATTAAAAAGATTCCCTGATGATCTCAGGTCATCATTAAACCTTAAGTAATTTTTCTCGTAATTCTTGGAGGTTTAAAAAAACGCTGACTTTGATATGTTAGTTTCTTGCTATGAAAAGAATAGGGAAAATAAATAAGAATAGAGAAAAGAAATAAGGAACAGAAATCTTAGTGCATGCTTCAGTGGTGCCACTTTCTAATGTGTTGCCTTTATTCTCTGGCACAGATAAAGGAACTCCTATTTTTGCTGTTCTTAATGTCTTTAGCATCTTTGTTTCAGGATACAGTGATGTGTGGAGACCCTGCTGCTATCGGTGGGGCGGGCAAATAATGACTTACAGGGAAGGCTGCCAGGGAAAATTTATTTTTTAACTCTTCCCTCCACAGTCCATCAAGTTTGGACTACTCTATTCATAACCTTCTACCTGCGAATTATTTGGAAATGCCAGTACTCCCAGAGTTGCAGAAGAGTGTTGCCACACCGAGGAACAGTGGGAGGTTTGAGATCAGCTGTGCTAGGAATGAGCTGGGTAGATCTCTGAACACAGGAATACATGCTGTGTTTATTTCTAGACTTTGCTGCTGGCTATTTTTTGTAGTCTTGGCTTTTTTTGCCCCTCCACTTGTGGTTTCACAACCAGCTCTCAAGCTGCCATGTTAAGAATCAATAGCTTACAGCAGGGGTCTCAAACTAATTTTCACCAGGGGCCACATCAGCCTCACAGTTGCCTTCCAAGAGCTGAGTGTAATTTTAAGACTGTACAAATGTAGGAGTAGTTACATTTACACAGTCCTAAAATTACATTCATCCCTTGGAAGGCAACTGCAAGGCTGATGTGGCTCTTGGTGAAAATGAGTTTGACACCCCTGCCTTACAGTATTTGGTGAGTCGCATGGCCAATCAAAAAAAGGTGTGAGCCCCTGCGCTCCTAAAGTGACTTAAATGAGACCATTAGCCACCGTAAAGCTGGGCACCTATCTGCATCATTAAATTCTGCAGTTCTGGCCTCTTTTGATTTGAAAGTGGCTGGGGAAAAAGCAAAAGCTTTAGCTTTAGCTCTTTAGCTTGGAGAAGAGGAGACTGAGGGGTGACCTCATCAATGTTTATAAATATATAAAGGGTGGGTGTCACGAGGATGGAGCCAAGCTCTTCTCGGTGACAACCAACAGTAAGACAAGGGGTAATGGGTTCAAGCTGGAACACAAGAGGTTCCACTTAAATGTGAGAAGAAACTTCTTCTCAGTGAGGGTGACAGAACACTGGAACAGGCTGCCCAGGGGGGTTGTGGATTCTCCTTCTCTGGAGACATTCAAAACCCGCCTGGACGCCTTCCTGTGTAACCTCATCTGGGTGTTCCTGCTCTGGCAGGGGGATTGGACTAGATGATCTTTTGAGGTCCCTTCCAATCCCTAACATTCTGTGATTCTGTGAAAAGCAGGACTGGTCTCACCTTCTGTGCCCTGTGTAGGGGGTAGAGTGGGCAGAGCATTCAATGCGGCCGTGGTCCAGCACAGTGCAGCTCTGGGTACCAAGACTCCCCTGGGGAGCAGAGAGGCTGTAGCTGAGCATCTTTCAGAAGCTGCTGCTTCGGTGCTGGGGAGCAGCTTTGCTGCCCTCTCCCCACGGCGGGGTGCAGGTGCACAGAGTTATCCTGAAAGCACTGGGCAAACAGCTCCTCAGTTTTCAGTTAGTAATGAAATGCAACAGTTCTACAAGAGAAATAATACTTATAATTTTATGGCTCCTTAATTGCTTTTAAAAAATTTAGCTTCCTTGGTTACTCAGTAGAACATAGATTTAGCATGACAGAGCCCTGTATAAAATGCAGTTAAGCTGCTGAGTAGTTGCTGCTGAAGTTGGCCACAGAGCTGCTGTGTTGAAAAGAAATTCAGGATGAGAAGTTTTGATGGAAGAATGCATCCTGCAGATGTGTACTGGAGAAGAGCATGCTAGCTACAGAATTCTTACTGTTTCATTCACTGTCATTAGGCACAGATGTGTCATTTTAAATAAGTGTTTTGAATATAACAACTCAAAAATGATGTTTAATTAAAATATATGCTGTAAGCCAAATAAAAAATAAATGTACGGTGTATTTAGGAAATAAAAATCTAACCTTGCATGAAATGTAATATACAAGATGTTTTAATTTATTGGCTCCTCTGAGGCTGTTTTTGCTTAAAAAACCCCCTCCAACAAGTGTTTTTGCTGTTCTTTAGACCCTTATGTATCTCAGTTGCTCCTTGACTTATGTTCTCAGAGAATGTTGTCGAGTTGAGAATGCAGAGCTAAATATTCTTTCTATTTTTTTTTTTTTTTTGGTAGGCTTGAAATGTCAGCATGGATGAGCCTGCACCAATTAAAGTAATAAAATCAGAACCAGGTAAGTGTTTCTTAACTGAAACAGGCCACATAAACTAAATATTTTCATGCTTAAGATGCAATTGTACAAAATCAATTGAGTCCACTTATTGAAAAAAGGGATAATTATTGTCTTTTAGTGTGAGACAAAATACACGGTTCTAAAAAATAACAAGCTTGACAAGTGAGGTGTGAGAGGACAAATGTAACTGGAGAGCAGTTTTAAAGGAAAGCTGAAAGTGAGAGTTGAGCTTTCTGGTCTTAAGTACTGTGTTTTCAACCCAGATGATACAAACCCCTGTATAGTACAAAAGAAATGAGGGAAACAGCAAGGCAGAAAAGAACTCACCTGGAGAGAGCATAGAGAGAGAAGAATTAAGGAGGAAGGGTGAAATAACAGGTGAACATTAGGAATTGAGCATGTTCCCTGAAATTCTCTTGGAGACTCTGGTTAAGACATCATTGCATGCTAGATCTAAGTTTGAACTGTGCTTATGTTGTGATTTCACAAAGTACATATGCCCTACAGATCAGTTATCAGCCTGGAAGTGCTGTGCTCTTAATATGGCTAGACTTGTTGAACAAGAGTACAGTAATCTGGGAAGCAAAATTTCCAGAATTTTTGTTTAACTTTTAACTGTTGATGTTCCATTTCAAGATTTAATGTTGGGGGGGAATATTTTAAGTACTACCTGGTTGGATCCTTAAGGTCTATGTGGGCAAGAAGGGAGAGAAGCTAGTAATTTCTTCAATTTTTTCTCATAAAATTCTGGAAGTGATTAGACATGCTGTGTTCATATAATGCATGGATTTAAAAAAAAAAAAAAAAAAGAAAGAATCAAGACAGGACAGTATGTTACTATGTAGTTCCAAAAGTGTATGTTCATCACACTTGTTTTATTCACTCTGAAAGTTGTGGTCTCGGATTATCTTGTCCAGTTCTGCTGCTTTGGCTTTTTCTGTCAGTTCCTGTTGCTGGAGCACTTGGCTGTGCATGATGGGGGTCACCAGTCCAGCCAAGACGAGTAGCCGTGCTGTGTCTCCCTATGGAACTGTAAAGATAAAACAGCAAAGGAGACTTGTGCAGTGGGGCAAGAACCATAGGACTCAGCAGACTCAGGTGATATCAGCCTTTAAAATAGGTGGTCTTTTAGTAGGACTCAGAGAATCGTGCTGTGTGTGTTCTCTGAGCTGTGGATGGAGCCTGGGGGTTCACTGCCCTCATGATGTGCTGATGGGTGAACAACTGGCATCTCGCAGCTGAATCAAGTGTTTCCGGCAGCCTTTGGATACCAGATTGGTGCAGGGAGAATGTACTTTAGTTGCCCTCTGTTTGCTCAGCGAGCTCAGTTTCTCTGTGCAATTGTTGCGTCCAGTTGTGGTAGAGGCTTCACTCAGAGCTTCAGACCAGCAGCGTCCACATCCCAGGACCATGGCACTGACTTTCTTTGCAAGTTTTGCAGAATAGGGGAAAGCATGCAGACTGAGGGTTAATAATGTTTAGACACTTTAAATCTCATGCTACTTCAATATTTTGGATGCAGTAAAAACACTGGTGAAATAGTGGAGGAATCATGTCCTTTCACAAAGACACCTATTTGTATGTGAAAATAATTTCTTGTTGGCTTTTCAGCATTTGCATGTTTAAAGGTCTAGCCAGGATATGGAAAGCCATCAGCAACATACCATGGATAGCAGACAGTCTGTTGTGATGTTAACTTGCAGCTTGTGGTTTGGAATTTTACTTTCAGTTAAATAAAATACATGTGAATATTGGATTTTTGGTTAAAAAATACCAAATGATTAGTTCACCAGTATGTTGATGTGTTGGGAGAAACTTAAAACACATTTTCTTAGGTAACAGCTTGGCCAGTTCTACTGGAATTTGTTGTTACATTTAATATTTTTAACAGCCGTATTTGAGAAGTCATTTTGAGTTCTGACAATTGATAAATATGAGCTTAGTGTCTATATTAAACTTTTTAGACAATAGCTTTGGCTTCTGGTTTAAAAGCTGTTTTGAGTTATGCTGAAGTGTGCTACAGCAGTACAGTAAAAGGAGAACTTTGGCATACTTTGAATTTTCCTGTTTTTTCAACTTGCTTATAGAGAGTCTCTTAAGTTATTCATGAAGTTTACTGGTTATTTCAGGCCATCAGGCTTCTTTTACCCATGAAGTCCTTGAAGTTAGTAGGAATGAATGGGTTTTTTGTGACCTCTGTATGTCTAGTAATCAAATTTCAGAAGAACTTTAGAAGTAACCTACCAGACTAGCTATAATTTGTCCTTATGACTAAAGAAATTTCAGAGGACCCCCAGTGTAAGATACTGAACTGCAAAAGAGCATTTGACATATATTTCCTTAAAAAAATTTTAAAGGCTGTTGAATGTCTATTACCAATATTCACTTACATCTTGATGTCTTTCTCACTTTCCCTCTTTAACTTGCCTACAAAAATCCTGCAGAACACCCCCAAACCAAAAAAGTCTCTTTCTGGTTTTGAATTTTGTATGCTTCGGTTTTTGTGTGTGCATAGTGTTTGTGGTTTTTTTTATAATATCACCATCTGTAAGAACCTTTTATAGAAAAGACGGGGACAACTGAGGTACCAAATAGTAAGACTCAGATAAATGCCACATCTATGTCAGTGTTTTATCTGGGCATGTGTTATACATAATCCATAAATTTATATGCTTAACGAGTTTACTGAAAAATTGCAGCAGCAGTGTGCTATGGAAAGTTTTTTTGCACAGGAAGATGATCTAATGGGTGTTGGACATGTGGCCAAAAATAGCAAAGTTTTGTCATGTTTTTAAGAACCTGGGCTATTGGCAGGGCACATACAGATGGACACATTGGGGTCTAGGGGGGAAAAAAGAGCCCCACTTTGGGGGCTTGTTTCCAGAGCGCTTCACCATGCTACTGTGGAGTGGAGTGCATCATGGTTTAGTTTTTCGGAAGCCCTTCACCATTGGTTTTTTGAGAGTTCTTGCCTTCAAGGAAGAAGCCTGGGAGTTGTGTAGTAATCAACATAAACTCTGCTTTGGGGGTGGGGAGGCCTGATACTGTCTTCTGAGTGCTAACAGAAAATGTGGCCTGTGCTTACAGTTGTATGAAACCAGCCTGGATCTGTGACTGTTCATGAAGAAGTGTGGTTAGAGACAAGGTGAACATCATGCCCAATAATGTGCAGGGAGCGGTGAGTATGGCTGTTACACTGGTATACAGTATGACTATATATAGAATGATCTCGAAGTGGAGAAATAAAAGAAATGCAATAATCTGTAATTAGCTGTATTCTATGAAGTGAAGGGTAACAGGCTACATATTGTGTTAACTTCTATGATATGGTTCTGCAGGAACAGGTCTTGGGGCTGCAGTTGATGAGACCTGATTGTGCTTTGGCTGTATTTCAGGAACAGTAGTTATGAAAAGCAATTATAGTGGTGTATTTTACTAACCAGATGAGCATAGGTTAACCACACAGCAGTACCTTATGTCTGTCCAGAATGGGCAAGGCCTTGCCTGTAGCTGCGTTTGGGCCATGACCTTGTGAAAAAGGCTTGAGTTCCAGACAAGAGCATTATAAGAATCACATGCATGGAAAGAAGGCAGGACAGGTAAAGGGGAGAGTAAAGGTAGTGTAGTCTAGGCTAGAGAAAATTTGGGGAGAAAGAAGAAAGAAATAAAGAGCGCTACAGAGAAATAGGTAAAACCTTCTGGCTCCTCTGTAACTAGAGGCTGGGATTTAAGCCAGTAAAGAAGAGACGGCACAGCTTTTTATGAGAGTCTTGAACATCAACCCTCAAATTGTCAGCATTGGGTAGGGTGCTTTAATTGATTCCCTTTCCTCTTGAGGAGAAAGACTAACTCGATGGTCTCTAGGAGGTCTCTTTCGTTCTGTATTTATGGTTCATGAACAGATACATTTTTGTCCTTACAGGAGAAAGGGCTGTGGAGGAAGATGGTGACAATGATGATTAACCAAATGAATACAACCATAATGACAGCTTGATAGATGATGAGGAGTGTGAGCCTACTGATGAAGACTCTGACTGGCAACCCGTCACATTAAGAGTATGAGTCTGATGTGTGGCTGGGGAGGCCCTCCTGTTGAGTCACGAGATTCAGAAAGGACCTCCTTGCTTTCTAAACTCCTTCTCAGGAGATCTGGTCTCAGTCTCACACTTAGTTAACAGTTTAAGTTCAAAGGATTGTGTGTGTAGCCACTTATCAGAGCCAATGTTTGCCTGTCAGAGCCCTCTCAAGGACTTTAACGGAAACAGATTTGCAAAGTTGAAAAGATAATTTATTGAAGCGACAGATAGAACAAATTTGGAATTGCTGTTGATAAATTCACTAACTTCAAGAATATAATTAAGCTCTTAACTATAATGTGGATTTAACCTAAGTAAAATTTCCCGGGGTTACTCAGCACAGTTGAGAGTGTAGCACTTACCAAGGAGTCATCCCTACTTGAAGAGAAGAGAGCAAATGCATCAATTTGTCCCATATGCTGGAGTTGGATTCTTGTCCTCAAAATGGAGGGTTCTAAATGCTAGGTTTACACTCTTGGCAAGGTAGGACTAAGTCAATTATCATGTGCCAATTGGCCCTTAGCAAGGGTTGTTAATTCTGGAGGGTGGGTGGGGCCTGATGAGTCAGCGTGGGGCAAGGAGTTCAGCACAGGTGTACGGGGGTTCTTTCTGGCTTTACTGAAGCAACACTGGACTGTGGGGCCTTTGCCTCACCCCAGGTGTCACTCAGTCGATTAGAGTGTTAGACTGCACCGGCTGTGTCTGTTTTGCAAGTTAAGCATGTTGCTCAAGTCAAAACCTGCTGCTTTCTGCTGACTCATGGTGACTTTGCCATTCAGCATCAACAGGTTCAGACAAGTCCAGTGTCCCACAGAACCAAGTTCAGAAGACAAGGATCATGAAATTGTTCAAACACTTTTGGAAGGAGCACATAGATTTGTTAGGACCAAAAGGAGCTACATGGAACAATGTTACAAAGGTCCAATGTGGCTATGTTAAAACATGGATGCAGAAGGAGAAGAATTACTTCAAAAACTGTTTTTTCCTCAGTGGTGTGGACTATAGGAAGATCGTAATGGGCATGAAGGGGATTCAACAATGCTTTTCTTGTCCACATGTATTTTTGGTGGTTTTTTTGTGTTTGTTGTTTTAAGTGGTGGAGCCAGAGGATGGAGCTCTGAGGTTATATTCTGTGGCAACTGAAGTAGGACTTTTTTAGAAGGCAATTTTCACAGCTACTTGTTCTCCAGCACAATTAGTGTCTCATACTTTGAAGTACACTTTTACGGGCTGCTAATGCTTCATCTTCTGGTGCTTGGAATAAATGTTGGCATTAGGAAAGTCTTTAGTTTTTTGCTCTAATTACAGTAGTACCTCTTTCCTTGCCTGTATGTCACTGGACTTGTGTTCGGTTCACAACAAGGCTGAAATCTTGACACCTGTATTTTTTCACCATTAGATGTGTAACAGACTGTGGGAAAAACTTGTAACTTTGTCTATAATTTCTAAGGCCTTTGTTGGAGGATCTTGCCTGCAGTATATTCGCAACTTTCATGGGCTTTCAAGAAAGAAATTGCGTCTGCCTTGAGTTAAAACCTTTTAGACTGCTTGTGGGTAGGTTACTGGAGCCACGTGAATTTCGCACTTTTTGTGGACACAGTCCTGAAATTCTCATGGGGCTCTGGCTCACCTGTGACCACCTGCCCAATCATGGTGGAAAAGGAGCATCCAGCTACGCTCAAGCTTTTCATTTGGGTGGCAGATGTTCTCTGGAGGTGCCCTTCAGGGAATACCTGCTCCAGCTGTTGCGTGTTCTGCAGCACAGCATGAATAGCAATGCCATCCATGGGCCAGGGCTTCAAAAACAGCAGACTGTTGTAGTGGCCCTTTCTGACTACTGAGGCTACTGCACAGGTCCTTGGAGCAAAAGGATTTTCTTCACTCCGCTGTGAAAATTGCCCCAGCCTATCCTGTTTCCCACTTGCATTTATTATGTATGAGGCCAGTCATGGCTGTTTGTGTGTGTGAGGAAATGAATGGGCTGAAATACATGAGGCTGAAGCTCAGAGAAAAGGAAACTGGAGAAATGATGTGCAGTCCTGATCAAAATCCTAAAGCACCTGGCCAATATTGCTGAAAAACTTTTGGCTGCAGCAGTTAGCCATTATGGACAACTTCAGCTGGAGTTTCTCAGGTCTAGTACATGTACATGTAACTCAGCTTGGTGTCTTTGCATTATGAACAGGGTCCAGAAACCTCCATAACATGCAGAGCCACCATGTCCTGCCTATGTTGTCCCCAAGCAGACAGAAGATATGAATAGAATGAGGAGCCTCTGCCATAAAGAGCATCATGACTTTTCAGAGCCTTTTAAAAGCTTTTTATTACATGGCATGATATACTTAAAAATATGACAATAATTTAACAAAATCCAGCCTCAAAAGGTCTAGTACTTGAATATCAAGCAGTTGCTATATCTAGGATAAAACATCTGTCAGGATGCATTAAAAAGAATTATAATAGCCGATGTAATCAGAAATTTTCTAAATACTGAGACTTTGTATGGAGTTCACTGTACTTCCAACAAGCATAATGCCATACAAAAGGAATTGCACGAATGAATGGTGATCCAGAACAATTTGCATATATTACGTGTCCTAAACAACTCTGCAGCTCAAGAGAAAAAGGCAAAGATAAAAGACAAATCCAAAATACAAATCACCAATGGGATTCTTAAAAGGCTTCATGGTTTACAATCCTAGGCACTTCAACATGAAATTGTCCTTAACACAGTGCTACTACTCTTAAGCAAGGAAAACCTGAACTATTCTTTTCCTCCTTATTTCCTCGTAACACGCAATTTTGAGTTCCCAAATGATTTTACATGTCAACACCAGTTAAGTCAGAACATCTCTGAGAACTCCATCTGTATTATGCAGTATTTACATTTCCTAAAGATTTGCAAATCTAAGAGACACTTTACTGAAACTGGTTTAAAAGAGCCAAAAATCCTAAAGTGATGCACCCTTTGACAGATGCAGAGTGATGAACTGCAATAAAAGCAAGGGAATGAAGTGCTCCAAAAGATCTAAATGGTGAACGGCTCCCAAAAAACCAAAGGGTGATGCATTCAAAAAATGCCAGGCATTGTAGCATCGTAGAAAACAGGCAAATGCTGAAGTACTCTGAGAAAATCCTTCTGGTGGAAAGCTCCAAAACCCCAGGTGATAGAGGGCTCTGAAATATCTCCAGGGTGAAGTGCTTCTAAAAACCAAAATATGAACTGCACTGAAAAAGACCCAGAGCAGAGAGCTCCCAAAAAGCACAAGGGTGGAAAAAGCCCCAAAAGACAAATGGTGGAGGACACCAAGAACAAAAGGTGAAGCATCCTTCCAGGTCTACATGGTGAAGTACTCAAAAAAACCTCCAGGGATGCTCAAGGAAAAAACACAAGAGTGTAGACCTCTCAAAAGCCTGAGGTGAAGAGCTCCCAAAAAACCCAAATGGTGGATGACTCCGAAAAGCAAACAGTGAAGCACTCATCTACAGTGGTGTTGTAAAGCACTGCGAAAATGCTGGGTGTTGTAGCATTCCAGAAAATCAAACTGTAAAGGGCTCCCAAAAACAAAATGGTGAAGGGCCCCAAAAAGCCCCAGGGCGGAAAGCTCCAAAAAAGCTCCAAATAGAAGCAATCAAAAAAACCCCTGATACAGAGCTCCTAAAAAAACAAATGATGCAGGACTACCAAAAATCAAAACAGTGATGCACTCCTACAGGCTGGAGGCACAGAAGCACTAATTAAGGGCAATGCAGTGAAGCATTTAGAAAATGCTGAGTATAGTAGCATTCCAGAAAATAGTGAAACCATAAAGGGCTTCCAAAAAACAAAATAGTGAAGCACTGAAAAACAACCCCAGAGTGCAGAGCTCCCCAAAAGCCCCAGGGCAAAAAGATCAAAAAAAGATCAAGCAATGGAAGGCTCTGAAAAAGCCTTGAGTGGAGCACTCCTGAATATCCAAATGGTGAAGTGTGGTGAAAAAGCCCCAGGCTGCAGAGCTCCCCAAAAGCCCCATATATAGAGCTCCAAAAATCCAAGTACATGGAGGGCTCAAAAAAATCTCTGGTGTGTGTAGCTTGTAAAAAGGCAAGTGGTGCAAGGCTCCCCCAAAAAACAGGGATATTCTCTTCTGGGATGGCATGGTGATGCCTTCCAAACATGCTGATTGTTGTAGCATTCCAGAAAACAGCAAAACCATAAAGGGCTCCTAAAACCACCAAAATAGTGGAACATGCCAAAAAAAGCCCCAGCATGCAGAACTCATAAAAATACAAATGGTACAGGACTCCCAAAAAAACCCAAATGGAGCAGGTGTCCCAAAAATCAAATGTGCAGGACTCCTTAAAAAAACAAATGGTGATACATTCCTGCAGGTCGCTGTGGCGAATCATTCCAAACATGACATGTGTTGTAGCATTCCAGAAAATAGCAAAACCATAAATGGCTCCCAAAAAACAAAATGGTGAAGCACTTGGAAAAAGCCCCAGGATGTAGTGCTCCCAGAAAAAACCCAGAATAGGTGGCTCCATAAAAGCCCCTAGTGCAGAGCTCCCACAAAAACCCCCAAACCAACTTGTGCAGGACTCTGAAAAATCAAGATGGTGCAGGACTTCCAAAAACCCAATACGCATTTGCTTAAGCTAAATGATTAATATAATACGTAAATTGGGCTCATCCAGTGATCTGTGAGTAGTAAAAGATCACTGCCATACAGCCAGCTTGTCTAGCAGGGAGAGATCAAGGTAGGCTCACCTAGGCTGTCATATTTATGGAATATAGTGTTTGGCTCATAGTCAAATTGCATACATGCAGGAGGAAAGGTATGCACAAGACTCCTTGCACCCATGGCTTATCCATATTTAGTTGCTCCTCTGCTTCCTTGTGGGTTTCCTAAAAGGAGTTCTTGGCCTGGCTGCAGCTCAGGCCTTTATTTCCATTGGAGCCTGGACCAAACTGCTGCTGGTTTGGTTGGGGTGGGGTGGGCATTGAGTGCATCCGTCACAGAGGGCAAGTAAAACAGTTCTAGAAGGCACAGGGCTGGCAGGCACATGACAGGAGAGCACAGTTCCTCCTGAGGAAAGCTGGCTCAAGTTCCTCCCACCTCTTCCTCTCTCCCAGGAGGAAGAAGGAACCACACTCAGCTAAACTTGCTTTCACTTTGTTGTTGAGGGCACCCAGGAACTCGAGGAGCTGGTCAGACTCTTGGGCAATATCTGATACAGAGACATCCTCCTTCCAGGCTAAATAAGAAAGGTCTTTATACATATTTTGTAGAAATCTACATACAGATATCAATATTTACAGACTTATACAGTATCAGTACTTTTACAGAAATTCATAAAAACATGGTCGTTTAAATACTGTGGGCAGGGCTATGCTTCAAGCACAAAGAGCCACATAGAGAAAAGGGAAAGCATGTTTACTCAGGACAGCTATCTCAGGACAACTCAAGTGCGATATTGCTCTGTGAGAGTCCACAACAACTGCAAACCTTGCTATTGGCCTCCCCAGAGGGAACACATGTTCCTTACTTGCTTTTCCTGAATGCAAGATGCTATCACAGGCAACAGATATGATGCTGTCTTTACCAAGCAGAAAGGGGAATCCCTCCACCCTACCAAGAGAATTCACCTTGGGAAGGCAGAGAGGAAGGAACCAAGCAGATGGCCCTTTGGGAATGCAATAGACCTTGGACAGAACAGCCTGATCTAAGAATAGAGATTAATTTTTATGAAATGCATCAAGTGGAAGGTATTTTGGCTTTGGCAGTGCATTTCAAAGTGAAGGCCATTTTAGAATAATCTGAGGTGCTGCTGCTAAGTGTCTCCATTTAGTGTGGCTGGGTGCAAACAGACCTGTCGGTCAGACAGACAGGAGGTGTTGGGTGTCAGTATTCAGAGGGTACACATATAGGAAAAGTTAGGAGAAGGGAGACCAGGCTACACCTGGCTTTCAGTCAGGTCAAAGCATTCCACATTTTCACCGAGCATGACCACAAGCTACCACTACACCAGCTTGTGAAATCTGGACTAGGTATCAGCTAAGCGAGGCATTTGTTTCCAGCAAGTTTTGCTTCTGTTCAACTTCTCACCTCCAGAATACTCTTTCTTTGCAACTTGAGCCTCTTAACATCAAGACTGAAAGTCATCTAAGAACAGATCCCCACTGTGTATCGCAGTCTGTTCTAGTCTCCTCATCTTAGTTTCAAGATCATCAGAATACACTGCAAGAGACAAGCAGCATTACTACACTGCAATACAGAAGAAAAATAAAGCAGAAAGGCTCATTTCTGGGCTGCCAGACACCAGAATGCAGCAAATTCTGCAAATGGCTACTTAGCAGGGAAAGCAGCACACTTTAGACTAGACCCTACAAGACTTTCATAAGCATTGAGGGCAGGCCTCTCCGAAGGTGAGTCCTCTCCTCCCCACCTTGAGCAGCAGGGATGGAAGAGCAACATAAGCAAAGGCATATTTTTGACACTGCTCTGAAAAGATGGCTTCACATCACCTTTTCAGTCGAGCACCGCAAAGCTGGGCAGCGCCAGGATTAAGCCAGCTCAGGCAGCTCTTACTTGGCTTGGGGATGATGTACATGGCCATGGGTGTTTCCCAAGCCAGGCCCCTTCTCCCCATGTCCAGCACAGGATGACTGGAGCTCACCGAGTACAAAGCCCTTGGCTGGATTCTGTCCCCTCAAGGCCCCAGGTGTAGCTCAGTGAGTGGGCCAGGTTGCTAGGGAAGTGTGGCCAGAAGGGCTTCTGCCAAGCTTGAAAGGATGTTCAGCAAAATGAAAATCATGGGTATTCTCTTCTTTTGAGGGCGCAACCATAAATTGTGCTGAATCTTGCTAAAATTGAGGGTATTGTACATGGAAGAGCTGGATGGGGCTGGTTAAAACTCCCAGCCTCCTGGCAGAGAAAGATACAGGTCTGGTTCCATGATGGAAGGGTTTAGGGCATCAGCATCCCAGCAGGAAGACACAAAATGCACCACCCACCTCTCTTTATTCCTGACTGCTGGAGGTGCCTTATGAGGATAGCAGTGAGGCTGGGCACTCAGTTGCGAGGTTATCTGACATATGAATGACTGTCTCTGATGTCAGGCATTTATTTCTTGCCTGACCACCACAAAGGGAGGGAGACTCCAGGTTTCTAACTGTGGCCCTCATTAAACACAGATGAGAAAACACACAACCAAAAGCTACAGGAATAATAAAAACAAATGCTTGTGCTGAACACAATCAGACTGATTTCTGAAAAGGAAAATGTGTCTGTGGTCCAAGAACATACATCAACCCCACTGGCCCTGCATGGTTCAACTGTGTCCCCAGCACAACATGATTTTTCATGGCAGGATGGTGAAGAATTGATAACAAGAAGGAGGAGGAGCAAAGAAAAACAAAATCAAATTGAAAATTCATCAATTTCATTTAGAAATTAAATCACGTTTTCTAACTAATGAGTTACATTTCCATTCCCACCCACAAAAATACTCAAGAAACTATTCAATAGTTCATGTGTATTCAGGCAACCACAACAAAAAATGATAACAAAGAGGGAGCTGTGTGAAAGGAGTAACAAATCACTCTCTGACAGTATAACAGCTTGTCAAGGCCAGGTGCCTGGGTGTGGGCTCCAGAAAGGCTCCACAGCCTCTCACCTCATGTTCCTGTAAGCAGGCTAACAGAGGTTAATACTTAGTGTAGCTCATGATACTGCAATAATTTTCGTACTAATGTGAGATTCATTCCAATGGGTCTAGGTAGTAAATCTTGGTATAATGTGTAGTTAGATTGTAACAGTTGGTGGCAGGTTACGGGAGCTGAATAATTAAGGTCAGAGCCCATAATTTTGGTGAAGTTACAAATACAGTTATTTGAGTAGTTGCTTGTGTCCACAGGCACATTGTCTACAAATATTTGCAGAACTACAAAAGGTTCTCATGCAAACTCATCCCTTTCCAGTCTCCTCAAGTATAGTTTCAGGGGTTCAAGCTGATTCAAATTGATACAAATTGATTGAAAATTACAAACACTTTGTTCAGTATCAAGACAAATGTCTCGGGCCTTAATGCTATTACTCTCACAGATAAATCCTTGGTGTTTCTGATCAATGCGTGGACTAATGTCAACAATTTGACATTTATTTTTGTTTCATTGGGCCCATATTCTATGGTAGAGTACAGTTCCATTGCTATTTATTCCTAATACAATGATTTGGTATATGGTATATAGCTAAGCCTTGCATATTGTTAAAACAAACGTTGTGGCCGTATTGTTGATGGGGTCATAAGTAAAACTAAATTCCATCAGGATTGTAACTCTCTTTCAAACTCAATTGCATTGTCCCAGATTACTTTTTGATCTTCTGCAGGTAAAGTGCCATCTTCATCTTCCCTTGTAGTTGCTGCTGCTGTAGATTGGATCCACAGCTGAGCACATCCTCCCTTTTCTTGAGTTGACTGAAGTTTTACTTGTCAATAACTGCATGCCCAAGCCAACGTCCCTAACCCCAAGACAGAAGTGGAGAAAAAATGGTCTGCTGCTCTGCCTCTACAGGGCTCAATCTTTCTCTCTCCTGGTTCCACTCTTGCCATGCTTCCTGCCCAAGTTGTCTGAGACAAGACAGGGCAAACTCCTTGACAGTCTTAGACACCATGGTCAGTCAGGGACAAGCAATCAAATTTGAACCACTCCCAACAGGAATGAGCACACAAGAAGCAGAGCTGGTAGCCTTAATGTGTGCAGTACATCTGGGAAAAGGAAAGCGAGTCAATATCTATACAGAGTCATGATATGCCATGCAACAGGTGTGTTATGGAAAGAGTGGGGGTTTTTCGCATCATTAGGGAAAAAAGTAGCAAATGGGGAAGAAATTCACAATTTATTGGAATTGGTCCAACTGCCGAAAGAAATTGTTGTGATACACTGCACTGCTCATAATAAAAACACTACAGAAATCAGTAAATGCCTTAGCCAATGCAGCTGCAAAGGCTGCAGCCAGACAACCTCTGAGAGAGTGTATGATCGCAATTTCATTTGCAAATCAGAGTGAATGGCCAAGCTTAATGGACCTCAAAGTCATGTATGAGGAGAACTGGCTTTTTTATAGTATTGTTGCTGCTGCTGCCACTGACTTAATGCAGGCTGGTACTCCTGCTGCAACCAGATCTAGTTGAGTGGAGTAGTATGCAACTGGTCTTTGATGGGGTCCTAACTTCTGCATTATCACTCCACTGGCTATTCCCTTTCATTCATGTACATACAAATTGAAGGGCTTTGCATAATCTGGGAGTCCCAGGGAAGGGGCAGAAGTTAAGGCTCCTTTTATCACTTTAGAGGCTCACCCCCTTTCTGGTCTCCACACAATAGGTTCTACTTCCTCATCTCTTGTTGCTTCTGTTAGGGGTTTTGTTAGTTTTGCTAACCCAGGGATTCACAGCCAACAGAATTCTGCTACTCCAAGGAATCCCCATACCTGTTTCTCTGTAAACAGATGTGGAAGTTTAACTATGGGGTCTATTTCTCACTGCTTCTCTTAAAATAAAACCTAAGTATTTCACTTCTTCGTTGTGACAGCAGAAGTTTGGATGGAGATGCACTTTGTCCTTTCTCCGCTAAGGCAGTACAGTGTCTACTCTACAGGCACTTTAATCTGTAGTCACTACTAGTAATTCATCTATGTATTACACAAGAGCTGATTCACGTGGCAGTTTCATATCTCTTAAATAATTACCCAGTATTCACGAAAAAATTGTAGGACACCCTGCAAACTACAGAGATACTGCTCACCATTGTAGGGAGAAAATCTGTGCTGCCAAAGCTCAATTAGAATTGAAACTGGCCAGTACTGTGAAGGACAATAAAAAAGGCTTTAAAAAATATATTAATGGCAAAAGGCAAACTAGAAAGAACATTGGCCTGTTACCTGATGAGCATGGTCACCTTCTTAACAGGGACATAGACAAAGCTGAGAAGTTTAATGCTTTCTTCACCTCAGTCTTCAACACCAAAGATGGACTTGGGGGCCCCAATGACCCTGGGTTAGAGAACCATGCCTGTGAGAATGATAAACTCCCAATCAATCCAGAACTTGTATGGGATTTGCTACTCCAGCTATATTCCTACAAGTCAATGGGACCTGATGAGATTCATCCAAGGGTGCTTAAAGAGATGGCTGAAGTCATAGCAAGACATCTCTCTGTGATTTTGCAGTGCTCTTGGGAATCTGGAGAGGTCCCAGTTGACTGGAAGCTGGCAAATGTTGTCCCAATCTACAAGAAGGGCAACAGGGATGACCCTGGCAACTATAGGCCTGTCAGTCTCACTTCTGTGCCAGGCAAAATCACAGAGAAGATTGTTCTGAGAATTACTGAAAAACATCTGAACGACAACACAGTCATTGCTCTCAGCCAGCACAGGTTCATGAGGGGAAAGTCTTGCCTGACCAACTTAATTTCATTCTACGACAAGGTTACCCACCTAGTCAACCAATGGAAGCCTGTCAACATGATCTTTTTGGATTTCAGTAAAGCCTTTGATACTGTCTCTAACAGTATTCTCTTGGACAAGAGTCATGGTTTGATCGCGGGGAGACTATAAAAAACCACAGCAGATGTATTTTCCTTAACTTTCTTCCCCCTTCCTCCTGCCCCCGCCCCCCCCCCCCGCTTTTCACTAAGGACAGGCGATTTTGAGAGGAAAGGAAAAAGAAGGACAGAGAGAAGAGAGTTGGAAAATTTGAAAATGTTTTACTAATGCTACCAAATAAACATAGAGAAAAAAATAACACAGAACAAATATTATAGAATCAGTCTTGCAGTTCCCAGCAGCTGTTCCGGCAGGATCCTGCAGCCAACCAGAACTAGATTCAGTCTGTCACGAGGCCTCAGCTTGCAGGGATGGCCACGAGGCCTCAGCTTGCAGGGACGGCAGAGAAGAAGCAGAGAGCAAAGCAAAGCAGCAGAAGACCCAGCAGAAGAGAGAGTCCTTCTGGTCTCCACCTTTTATATCCAGGAGGTTGTGAATGGGATGGAATACTCCAATTCGTCAATTCATGGTCACCTGACTCAGACCACCTCCTCTCGTTGCTCCCCTCAATGACCCAGGACATTCCACCCTTTATAACATATAATTCACGGCATATTTAAACCCCATCAATACGATCTAATTAATACAATCTATCAATACGATCTAATTAATTACAACAACTATATACATATATACGCAGGTGTAGCTCATCATTCTCTTAGTCCGTGGACCATCCTTTGGAAAAGCTCATTTAAGTTCACTTATCACACATCTAGTACATCTCATGACCACTGTTTGTGGGTTAAAGACATCAACTTCGAAGAAGTTGTCAGGCGCCACTCGAAGAAACTAGCTCTGGCTCCATCACCACTGTCTTGATCTGAAAGACACTTATTAGACACTGTTAGTATGGAAATTAACATCATGCAGTTCAGTCTTGACTATTTTCACCTAAAATCAAATCCCCTTGAGGTACACATCAACCTTCTCCATCTTTAAGCATCACTCACCAGGTGCTACCAGGACCTTGGGCAAAAACAATCCCACGAATGGGCTTGCCTTTGCCTGAGGTAGGAGTGACCCAAAACTGCCTTTCCTACCATATTTTTCATGTGTACCACAGGGACTTTATCTCCTTCTACAGTACGTAGAATTTCTGATTGTGCAGGCCCGGCTCGATTGGTTGATCCTCTAGTGTTGACCAACCAAGTGGCTTTTGCTAAATGGGAATCCCAATTTTTAAAGGTTCCACCACCCAGTGCTTTTAGTGTGGCTTTTAACAAACCATTGTACCTTTCAATTTTCCCAGAAGCTGGTGCATGATATGGAATGTGATATACCCACTCAATACCATGTTCTTTGGCCCAGTTGTCTATAAGACTGTTTTTGAAATGAGTACCATTGTCTGATGCAATTCTTTCTGGCGCAACATGTCACCAAAGGACTTGCTTTTCAAGGCCCAAGATCGTATTTCGGCCTGTAGCATGGGGTACAGCACATGTTTCCAACCATCTGGTGGTTGCTTCTACCATTATAAGTACATATCGCTTACCCTGACAAGTTTGTGGAAGTGTAATATAATCGATCTGCCAAGCCTCTCCATACTTACACTTTAACCATCACCCCCCATACCATACAGGCTTTAACCTTTTAGCTTGTTTGATTTCGGCGCAAGTTTCACATTCATGACTAACCTGTGACATAGTGTCCATAGTTAAGTCCAACCCTCGATCACGAGCGCATTTGTACGTTGCATCCCTACCTTGATGTCCTGAAGCATCGTGGGCCCACTTTGCTAAGAAGAGTTCACCTTTATGTTGCCAGTCAAATTCACTTCAGCTACTTGAATCTTAGCAGCTTGATCTGCTTGTTGGTTGTTTTGATGTTCCTCGGTGGCTCGACTTTTAGGCACATGAGCATCTACATGATGAAGTCTCACAGGCAGTCTCTCTAGCCGAGCAGCAATGTCTTGCCACAGTGCGGCGGCCCAAATGGGTTTACCTCTGCGTTGCCAGTTGTTTTTCTTCCATTGCTGTAGCCACCCCCACAAGGCATTTGCCACCATCCATGAGTCAGTATAAAGTATTGGCCACTTTTCTCGTTCAGCAATGTCCAAGGCCAGCTGGATGGCCTTCACTTCTGCAAACTGACTAGATTCACCCTGTCCTTCAGTGGCTTCTGTGACTCGTCGTATGGGACTCCACACAGCAGCTTTCCACCTTCGATGTTTTCCTACAAGACGGCAGGATCCATCTGTGAACAGGGCATACTGCTTTTCAGTCTCTGAAAGGGTATTATACGGTGGTGCTTCTTCAGCACGTGTTACTTCCTCTTCCTCTGAGGACATCCCGAAGTCTTTACTTTCTGGCCAGTCTGTAATCACTTCTAAGATCCCTGGGCGATTGGGACTCCCAATTCGAGCTCGTTGCGTGATCAATGAAATCCATTTACTCCACGTAGCTTTGGTTACATGATGCGTGGAGGGAACCTTCCCTTTAAACATCCAGCTCAGCACCAGCAGTCGAGGTGCCAGGAGGAGCTGTGCTTCAGTACCAATCACTTCTGAAGCTGCTCAGACTCCCGCATAAGCTGCAAGTATTTCCTTTTCAGTTGGAGTATAATATGAGGAAGGAAGATCTTGTGAAATATTGTAATCAATGGTGGCTGCTGTGTAAGTCAGATGATTGGGAAAAGTGGCCGGAGAGTAGAACCCTGAAATATAACACTTTGTTACAATTAATGTCGTTTTTAAAGCAAGAAGAGCAGGACGAAATAAATCTCTACAAGAGAGCATTGGATCACTGCAGACAGTTTTACAGGCAGAATGGTTTGAACTTCAACAAGCTGAGAATTAACTGATAACAAACAAGTCACAGAAAACTTGCAGACCACTCTGCGAGATACTTTTCCTTATTAACCTGTTTTCTTTGTAGGTGTCTGTTTAAACATATTACAGTTTTAATAAGTCTTTGCCTGTTACATGGTACAGTAAATTCACAGACTATTAGATCATGAGAATCCATTGAGTCAAAATGTATATTTTGTGATTATATAGAAGACCATGAGTAATTTAGTTCTTTACTGCGTGAATGTGATAATAAGATTTTGTGTGTGACAGCTGTTACTTTTCTTCCTAGTATGCTAGCTTTATTCCAACATCTGGACTTGTACAACTCTGTACAACACAACAGGCTGTGTCTCACCTCGGTGTACTGAATTTGGCTCTTTTGTATGCACACTGAGTAAAGAATCCTGTTTTTAGGATAACAGTTGTAGCACCCCAGATGAGACACTAGTAAAAGCTTTGCCCAGCCCAGCTTGCTAGGGCAGCGGGGGGGCAGGTGCCAATGGGGCTCCAGCGTGCACTGACCTGTTTTGTCAGGGAGACCCAGTGGTACCTCCACCTGGCTGGGCAGTAAGTGGCCCAAGGTGCAATGCTAAAATTGAGGTATTGTCTTGAATAAGTGTAATTGTGATCCATTCGCAAATTTAAACTTGGTGTTTGGTTTGTATATCTGAGCTCAGTATTTTAATTTGCATGTTTATCTTTGGTACTGTCACAGTCCATTCAGTGATGGACTTGTGATGGTTCGTTTACCTTGATCTCGAGGCGCAAAATTATGGCAACCAAAATGCCAAGGGGTTATAATTCAATCAAGCAGTGTTGCTTTACTTATTTGCCCGTAAAGTGGAATGCGATAGAGAGAGTAGAGAAAAAAGGAAAGGTAAAAGGAAAAGGTGGAATGAGGACAATAACTACCACCAAACAAGTCCCAAAGGCGTCCCTCTGGTCTCAGGTCCCATGAGAAGAGTCCTGCTGGTCCTCCGTCATGGTCCAGAATCCTTCAGTGAGGAGATCTCCGTGATGTCCCATCAGGAATTGTCTTTTATGCTTCTTCACCTCCGCTTCACTCCCATAGATCGAGGACAGTCTCCACCTTTGTTGCACAATCCAGGCTTAACTGCGCAGGCCCAAAAAGTCCTCGCTTCACTTGCCAGAACCCGTCTGCGCCTGCGTCGCCTCGGTTCAGGAGTCTCTTGCTGGTCTGTTGGGTGACCTCAAGACCCTTGGTGAGCCTCTGCGCATGCTCTTCTTCATTGGCCTTTGTTACAGGGAGGAGGTGGGGGGCAAGTCTGGCTCAAGCAACAGGTGAAAATCCATCTTCTGGACAGCAGTTATTGTCCCCAGGTCGGAGAGGCCTTCGTAACACAGTTCCTCTCAGAGGTGGGGGCAAGTTTGGCTCAGGCAGCAGGGGGAGTCCATACAGCAGCCATTGTTACCTGTAGCCCCCAGGTTGGAGAGACCTGCACAACACAATTCCTTGCTTCAGGCCTCTTTCCAAGGCCTTGTCCAATTCTTTCTATCAGTCCATCGGTTCTCCAAGTCCCTGATGGCGATGTTCAGGCAGAAACTGTTCTTCGGACCGACACTTACAGGTACCAAAAGAATTTTGTTTGGGGAGATAATTACAAAATGGGAACTGGTTCTGTCATGGTTGAGACGGGCAAACAACATAGACCAAGTTCTTCCAGGATGAAACTAGTAGATGCCATTTATTGCCACAAGTGCATTTTTATACAGTTTTACCAATTCATGTGTCTCTTCACTATTGGTTACAAGTTACAGCAGTAACATCTCATTGGCTAATTTTTCTGTCGTCACTATTACTCTTCTACTCCCTTCTCTCTCACAGGTACACCTTAATATCTCCGGATACTCCTTTACTCCCATCTTTCTCATGGGTAGGCTTTAATATCTTCAAGGCTGATCTCTGTTCCCATGCTCTCCGTCAGGGAATCCATGGACCCACCGTAGTCCCCCACACGGTTCCACTACTAAAATACCACCTTGCTCCCCCTTAGGATGCATCCTTACACATTAGAGTAACTTTTTGGGGAAATACTCTGATAAAAGAAAACTTGAAACGATATTGTACTCGATTGTGGCTTGAATGTGGGATTCTGGTTTATAGTGCTGTATTGCAATTGATGTTCTGCAGAACTTCGGAAAAAATGGGATGAAGTACAGTACTGTAAGTTAATTTGCTCTTATTGTTATCTAATAATTTTGAGACCAGAAAGAATTTCAGTTGTTAAACTCTGATTTGCATTGAATTTATGTGTTAGTTGGACGTATGGGGAAGAAAACTAAATGCTATGATGGATGTGAACTTGGAAGAGGTTGTGTTTAAAAGTTGCTAGAATGTGACCTGATTTTGATCTAGAAAAATGAAAATAATGGATTGATGGTTAATATGCTGTTTTTTGACATCTGTAAGAAATTGCAACAGGTAAATGGGGCTGAGGAATCTAACTATTGCTCAGCTAATTGGAATTGCATATAAAGTGTATTATCGCTGGAATGAAATGGGAAAATAAAAAAGCAAAATATCCCAGGCCTGTGCTGTACAGCTTGAACATAAATTTCAGGCCTGTGTCAAGCTGCAAGATAAACTCAGCTCATTGTAACCGAGGAGTTTGCCAGAGCCTCCCACTTTGTACCAGCGATTATGCCACCTGCGTGGCCTTGCCTGTATCTAAACTGCAGCAAGAAGAGAGAAAAACAAACAAACAAACAAACAAACAAACAAAAAACCTGGCTGCCTGCTTCTAAAGCGGTGAAAGGGGGGGTTTTCTCTCCCTCCCACTGCAGCGATGTTGCTGCTGGAGAACTGTAATACTAAATGAAGCAGTCTGAGCATGAAATTTAAAGGCATCTCTAGTGGATCCGTAGTTCTAAGGAAGCTGGGAAATTAAACCAAAACCTTTTTTTAATAGACTTATTCTGTGGTAACTAGTTGTAAGAGACTTCTTAGTAAATTCACCTTGATAGTTTTTGAGATCATGGGAAAGAAAGGACATTTTTTGAAACCAATGGAATGCCAAATTTGGAACAAAGTTTTAACAGATGAATTCTCGTATTTTCCAGAAAGCCCTATACCTCTCTTAGGTCAAGATTTGTTAAGGAAATTGTAAGCTCAAATAATGTTTTCTGAGAATTCTGTTTAGTTGCATGTCCCATAAGAAGATGCTTGGAAGGTGCAGATCTGCTTGCTGCAAGCAAGAAATCTCCAAGGAAATTTCGGATGCTGTGTTTCCACTAGTATTGGCAGCCAAAGTATCGGTAAAGCCAACACTACACTGATAGAACTCAAACAGGACTTGAATCCAGTAAGGAAAAACAATATCTAATCAACATGAAAGCCAAAATGGGGTTAGACACTTTCAGGAACAGCCCCACAATTTGTCAGCTTGTTGTGAGTACTGCTGTGCAGCCTACACGTGAAGCATTCACAGAGGCTATAATATATCATCACATGGATGACATCTTAGTTTGTGCTGAACAATCTGATTATCTGCAGAGTGTGGTGACACACTTACTTCAAGGTCTGAAACTATGGTTTACAAGTTGTGCAGGAAAAAGTGCAGGCTGTGCCTCCTTGGAAATATTTAGGCTGGATTTTAACAGACACTATGATCAAACCCCAGCCTTTGACAATTAATAATGACATTAAGACATTGAATGATTTACAGAAATTGATGGGTACAGTTAACTGGGTATGACCCATGCTTGGAATTTCTAACCATGAACTCCAGCATCTGTTTAATTTGCTAAAAGGAGATTCAGATTTAACATCTCCTCGCACTTTAACTCCACAGGCAGAGAGAGAATTAGAGCTAGTAGCACACAAATTTACAAACTTACAGGCTGACCACATTCGATTGGACTTGCATATTTGTCTATAGTTACAACACAAAACCAACCTGTGGCTGTGTGGGACAGTATGATGAGAGTGCTAACAGACTGATATACTTGGAATGGATTTTTTTTCCCCAATTCTTTCCATAAAACTGTTACTCAGCTTCTAGAATTGATTGTTACTCTGATCAAAAAACACAGAGAATGGATTCAGGTCTTACTAGGCCATGACCCATTTGTCATATATGTACCATTTGTGAATTTGATTTTTATTTTTTTATTCCCAATCTATGTCCTTGCAAATTGCACTAGCTGATTTTCTTAACAGCATAGGTTTTGACATGCCTAAATGTAAATTGCTGCAGAATCTGCATGTCTTTGACATCAGGCCAGAGACCATACGTGTATTTGGTCTGATCCCACATGCTTGCACAGTTTTTGTTGATGGTTCAGAGAAGCATCATAAAGCTGTAGTGGTCTGGTGTGAAGATAACAATTGGCATAATTCTGTTAAAATTATTGAAGGTTCAACCCAATTAGTAGAACTTGGCGCAGCTTTACATGCCTTAGAGCTTTTTAGGGAGGAACCTCTAAATTTGATTTGTGATTCTGAGTACGTAGTCAAGGCCCTACAGCACATCCTCTCCACCTTTCTTGAAGAAATCTCGCAACAGCAGCTCTTTGAATTGTTTGTATCATTGCAAACTGCATTACAACATTGCAGACACCCACTGTTTTTTACTCATATATGCTCTCATACCACTTTACCAGGTCCCATAACAGAAGGAAATGCAGTTGCGGACTCTTATACTGTAGCTACAGTCCACTTCCAGTCTGCCAGGGCTTCACATGCTTTCTTCCATCAGAATGCTGCTGCCTTAAAAAAGATGTTTGATCGGATACTAGAACAAGCAAAAGACATAGTTTGCTCTTGCCCAGAATGTCAAGGCCTTATTACAAATTTACCTTCCTGGGAGCTAACCCTCGCAGGCTCACAGCTAATGCCATTTAGCAGACAGATGTTACGTATGTCTAATTTTTTTGACAATTGAAATACGTACACATTCCTATAGATACTTTTTCAGGTATGCTTTGTGCATCTGCTTATACTAGTGAGAAAAGCAAGGATGTTCAGTGCCACTGGACCTGCTGCTTTGCTAAGCTGGGTGTACCACAACAGATTAAAACTGACAAAGTCCTGGCTACACTGCTAGATCCACGCAATATTTTTTATAGCAGTGGGGTGGTTCGCATGTCACAGGTATTCCACATTCTCCCACTGGATAGGCTATTATTGCACAGGCACATTCCACACTGAAACAAGTGTTGTTAAAACAAAAAAGGGGGAATATGATGCCTCAGGAACAATTAGACAATGCAATATATACTTCAAGCTTTTTGAGTCGTGCTATGCCTCCCTCCTCTATCGCAACAGTGGAAAAACACTTCCGTGCTGGAGATTCACTGTCTCAGAGACCCAAGGTTTTGTATCAGGATCCTCTGCACAAGTCAATAGCAAGGCCGTGTAGAATTAACCACCTGGAGAAGGGGGTATGCTTGTGTTCTTCTTCCAACAGGACCAAAGTGGCTTCCTGCGAAATACGTTAAACTTTTCCATGAGTTGGACAAAAATGGCGCAGAACCCAATGCCAGAGGTGCAGTGTCTGTCCTTGCAGCAGAGGGCAACAAAGAAACAGAAAAGACCAAAGGAAGAGGCCAGTAATATTATCTGGGGGCAGCTAAAGAAGTTACAGCAAAATGCAAGTACTATGAGGGCAGCAGCAGGCCCCTCACTCCAATTAACACCTTCTTAGCCTATTTGGCTATCATCTCCTCTAACAGTGCAGTAACAATGACACACACTGGGTAAGTGGTGTATGGATACCACCTGAAGATAAATGGCTGGAAAAGAGAGATTGCATTAAATTTAATCAAACACAACAGTATTTTGTTGAGATCCCTCCTGTATGTATTTCTAAGAAACCAATTAACAATTGTTTGTCAGAGAAGTTTCACTTGTTTTATCAGTGAAGGCGGATGGAGGGGTGGTTCAGAGAAATTTGGATTTTGTTTCCATTCTGGGTCTTAAAGTGCAAGGTATTTAAAGTAACCATAGAAGATCTTTTGAGTTTGTACTGGGCCCCCTGTAAGTTAGAGGCACTAGCATATCAGAATGGTACAGATTTACATTATTTAGACTGGGGACTAACTGGTGAAAAAACTTTCAATGCATGTTTTCCTTATCAGGATGAGTAACCAGCCTTCTCCAATCTTTGTTAATAACTGTAATTGTTGTAATTTGTATTATTCTATTCTATAGTAGGTTGATTTATAATGATAATGTATAACAGGAAAATTACACATAAGGTATGATGATCCACAGTGGGCATTCAAACTCACCAACAGAATGCCCCCTTTTGACTTTGGAGGCAAGAAGTGACTGCACCACCACTCCAAAGTAGCCTGTCAGATGACTGTGGTCACAGGGTGGATTGTGTGGCAGTTGCACATCCCCCTGAGATCTGGAGCCTTCAATGGGGCTGTTGATGGCTCTTTAGCACCTTTTGTACCCCACTGTGCCGGTTCCAAAGTACACACCTAGGGTGGTACCAAGGGGCTGACAGTCACATCCTCCCCTGTCTTGGGACAGGGTGACTTCACCTCCACCAGCTGGTGGGGCAGGAGGGGATGGGACCCTTGGTCAATTGACAGGGTCCTCAACAAAGGAGGTACCCAGAGCAGCTGTAAAGCTTCTGGACTATGTTGTAATGCCCACAGCCAGGTCTGACCAGGCTATAAAATGGGGTTCCTGCCAAAGACACCCTTTGAGTGGTCTTCTCAGAGCTGCGGGTCTGTGAACTGGAGCCCTTTCCTTAGACAGGAACACCATCTAAGGAGACTTCCTGGGATTGAGAGTGCCTCACCTCCTCGTTTGGGTGAGTGGTTATTTACTGGATATATCCTTGAATGAGTCTTTGTCTAACCCAGGCGAGTGATTATTTCTTGTGAGTACCCGGAAAGTGAGAGGCCTCTAGTTTTGCTTCTTGTGAGTGACTATATGCACATTGTGGATCCTCGTTATTCTTATGTTGTTGCACCCCAATAATCTCCTCAACTGATATCCAAACCTGTATTTTATGTTGTTGGAGTGCTAAATAATTGTATAAACCCTGTTTCTAGTCAGTTTACTGGCTACACATTTCCAGCTAGAATTAAGTCTGGTTTGGAACCTGTTGTCCACCTAACACTGACTTTCAAGTGCCTCTGTGACACAGATAAAGGAGTCAAACTTCTTTCTATAAAGACAGTTTCTGCTGAGATTGGAGAGCAGTCATCTAAGGGGAAGAATAAAACTCGACAACTCTTCACACCTCTGTGATAAATATATGTGAAGCAGCCCTGTTGTGGATAGGAGATGGACAGAACACTTTGGATACCAGAATAAAACTGCATTGTGATTGGGAATATACTCAAAAGAATTTATGTGTAACACTGTTGAAATGGAATTATAGTGTTCATGGGTGGACTCAAGTGAAACAACATCTACAGAGAGCATTCTCGGATAATGTGCAAGGCCTGGTTCAGGATTTAGTCAGTGCCCTGCAAAAATAACTGCATGATTTGCAAGAATTAACACTGCAAGACATAATAGCTAACATTATCTAACAGCATAAAGTGATTGTCTTGGGTCATTGGTGGGGGGCAAAGAGAAGAAGTGGTCTGAGTCAGGTGACCACGAATTGACCAATTGGAGTATTCCATCCCATTCACGACATCCTGGATATAAAAGGTGGAGACCAGAAGGACTCTGTCTTCTGCTGGGTCTTCTGCTGCTTTGCTTTGCTCTCTGCTTCTTTTCTGCCATCCCTGCAAGCTGAGGCCTCGTGGCCGTCCCTGCAAGCTGAGGCCTCGTGACAGACTGAATCTAGTTCCGGTTGGCTGCAGGATCCTGCCAGAGCAGCTGCTGGGAATTGCAAGACTGGTTCTATAGTATTTGTTCGGCTTTATTTTTCTCTATGTTTATTTAGTAGCATTAGTAAAACGTTTTCAAATTTTCCAACTCCCTTCTCTCTGTCCTTCTTTTCCTTTTATCTCGAAATTGCCTGTCGTTAGTGAAAGGGGGGTGGTGCGGAAGGGGGAAGAAAGTTAAGGAAAATACATCTGCTGTGGTTTTTGATTGTCTCCCTGCGATCAAACCACGATAGTGATTAGACATAAAAACATGGTTTTCAGGCCTCGATCTGCATATATGTTTTTTTTGTGGGAATTGGATGTACTTGTGTAATACTTTTTCTTGTAGTCCTCCAAATCATTTGGAGAATGATACAGAATGTAAAGAAGAATAAATCCAGGGTCTTTACTGTACTCACTGTGAACCAGATGTTCAAAAACAAAAAAGGGGGAGATGTGGGAAGGGCAGGATGTGCAGTTCCAGCTAAAGGGCCTTGGACAGGTTATACAGAAGTATGTTTTTTATGAGTGTACGGATCGATAGCCCAGGCCAGTGAGAATGATATCTCGCATTGGAAAACTGCACCCATATGTATGATGTGTGAATGCTGGGCCTGGATGTGTGAATGAGTGGGTCGGAACGCCGCCCACAAGATATGGATGGCAGCGTGACTGAAAACAGTCACAACATGAGTGTGGTGTGTTTAGAATAACATTTTTTGAAAAAACTGCCTAACCTCTTAGTCCAGCCCTATATCTGTAAACCTATAAATTGAGAACTGTTAATAAAAGAGAGCTCAGCTCTGCCTGGCTCTGCCCTTGCTGCTAACAAGAACTCTGTGCCTGTGCGTCTCTGTCTGCATCTGTATGAATCGTTCCTCATCACTGCAATGTCTAGCCTGAATCTCCCCTCCTTTAGGTTAAAACCATTACCTATCACAACAGGCCCTGCTAAAAAGTCTGTCCCCATCTTTCTTATAGGCCCCTTTTAAGTACTGAAAGGCCACAATAAGGTCTCTCTGGAGCCTTCTCTTCTCCAGGCTGAACAACCCCAACTCTCTCAGCCTGTCCTCACAGCAGAGCTGTTCCAGCCCTCTGATCATTTCTGTGGCCTCCTCTGGACCCTCTCCAACAGCTCCATGTCTTTCCTGTGCTGAGGGCTCCAGAGCTGGACACAGGACTCCAGGTGGGGTCTCACCAGAGCAGAGCAGAGGGGCAGAATCACCTCCCTCGACCTGCTGGCCACGCTCCTTTTGATGCAGCCCAAGATACGGTTGGCCTTCTGGGCTGCAAAGTAGCAATGACTGAATGTGCACCCCACTGCAGCTGTGAGGAGGCTGGTGGATGCTCAGGGCCAGAGCTGACAGTAATCAGGGCTGCATGTGCCAGGCATGTGGGGCTGGCAACAAGGCAGCCCTACCTCCTGCTCCAGACCCTGCAGCAGAGCCTTGTGCATGTGAGTATCTGCAGAAGGGCAAGCACTATGTATAGGGTGTTGCTGAAATAGGGAGTTCATCCATGGGTCACTGGTCCACAGCAACGTGCATTGCCACATTGCTCCTTTTAGTGTCCTGATGTTTCATGTCTTTGGCCTTAGCTTCCAGAGTTGTGTGGTTTTACTGGTTGTTCAAGTGAGCATATTAAAAAGAAGTAAACACTCTGTTTTATGGAAGGGGAATGACTCACTGCCATGGACTCCAGACAAAAAAACCAAACCAAACCAAAAACGCACAACAAAAAACCCACGCCAATAATGAACAAAACAACAAAAAAAGAAAGCAAAATTACTTGGGAAAACGTATTATTTTAGGTCATTTTTGTTACCTTGGTATATCCAATCTCCTTCAGAGAGGATGGAAATGGTTTGCCCTGCAATTTGACTGCCCCTGTCTTGGGACGCATCTCCACCTGCAAGACATTTCTCGGCCTCACTGCTTGCCAGTAGGTAGCATGTTCTGGCTTGCCCTGGCCACCAGCTGACCTAGTGCCTGCTAGTGTGGCCAACTCATGTGAGTGGGGGACACACCGACTTACTGTGCAAATAAAGAGGATGAGAGGCTGCCCAGCTGGGGGGGTATAGGTCTTCTCTATTGCCCTCAGATGTAAGCTGGTGCCACCCACCACCACCCAGGGACTTGCCCTGCATGCTCAGCTTGTGTAGAGACAGCTGTCCTCAAAACGCCTCAGGGCTGCTCACATCTGAAAAACTCCCATGTGGCTCCCATCAAGCACCAAGTGACCCCTGGTCAGAGGGTTTGGCCACACCTGTGCCATTCACACCTGTCTTCACTTGGCAGCAAAAGGGGAGGGAAGAAGGAAGAGAGAGAGGGAAGCAAGCAAACTAGCTGCATTTAGCAGGTACCTCTGGCAGCTAGAATCAGAGCGGCTGATAGTCACCGTGGGAGAGGCTTGTAATGTCCTTGGCAACTTCCACCAGACCTTTGCCCAGTGGCCTGGCTGTCTTGATGGCTCTCCCAGATGTGCTCTTCATTCCTGAACTTGTGAGTGTTGTTTTTTCACTGGGGAGGAGAGATGATGCTTGTGGGGCACCCAGCACGCTTAGTGCTGCAGGTGTCTGAGGGATGAGACCTGATGCAAAGTGTGTGGTTCAGGAGACATATGGGTCTGGGGGCAGCCCCTGATGCCTGTCTCACCTGCAAAGAAAACCTCAGTCCCTGAGCTGGAGTCTCTGAATCTCTCCTTTAGTCTGCTGGGTATTTCTCTGGTGCCTCTAAAAATCTTTTGTAGTTTCCTGCCTAACAAAGTTGAAGGGGTTGGTGGTGTGTTTAAACTAGCTTGCTAAATTGAGCCGAATAATTAATTGGAAGATGATTTTGGCAGTTGATACAGGCAGAGGACAAACTGCTTGCTTAAAGCAGGGGGTAAAGGCTCACTGAGGGAATTGTTCAAAGCAGCAAAGAGCTTAGGCTGGTGAAGCTGTACTGCTTAGCTGCAACATTCCTGAGCTGGAGGTGCAGAGTGCTGGACCTGGGTGTGTGGGCAAAGGTGGGTAAGCAAAAGGGGAACAAACACCTTGTAACTTCTTCTCATATTGTAATTTCATGGAGCATGAGAAGATCCTAATCTTAATGGATTTGCCACAGGTGATTAAAAGCAGTTATTGTGAGCACTGACCTAAAGAGGGAAAGTTTCAACCAGAACCTTTTCCCTGTTTCCTCTGGCAATGCAACCCGCTCTTCTCATAACAGTTTGAGGGGCTTTTTCCAAAGCCTGAGTGCTTTCATCCAGCATTGAGGCGTTTGTCTGAGTGTTGTAGGATGGCACTCAGATTATTTAATGCTAGAAAATTCAACTTTGCTATCTGGGACTAAATCCTTCCCTGTCACTTAACTCAGTCCATGCTCAGTGTTTACTTCATTCTCTTAGTGATAGCAGTCAAGCAAAGAGGAATTTGGTTAAAGAAGGCATTACTGTGGATAAAGTAATGGCTCCTTCAAATATGCTCTGTGGGCTTGGTATCTGTCTCCAGGCTCTGAGAGCAAGGTCTAGGTTTCTGCAGCTGCATGAAGGAGGGTTCTGGAGGTTCTGGCTGGGCAGACGCTTGCCAGGTACCCCTGCCCCTGGGTTGTGTTAGTCCTGCTGCTGAATGTGCCATTGGTGTTGACATGCTTACAGTACTGGCTGTGCTTTGAACTTTTTGTAATTCCTGTCTTCAGGGGTTTTGGCAAGGCAGCTTGCTTAATGAGACAAAAATAAGCACCTTATCCTTTGGTTTGGGTAAAATCTGGAAATGTGGATCCTAAAGGCTCAGGAACCATCTGGAAAGAGGAATGCTGCATAACCAGATTTCTCCATCTCCAGAGGTTTATGATTCTAGGTTGTACAGCTGTATTAGCCCTGCTGTATATAAAAGAGGCAGCTGCCTTAAATTGCAGCATTCAGAAGGATAAAGAGTTTCTTAATCCTTAGTGGAATCTGAGGTTGCCTGCAGTGGGTTAACATGGTAACTACAAAAAAAAAAAAAGGGCATTTCAAATGCTAAGACAGTTGCAAAAATGCCGGAAGTCCTGCTTGCATCTCAGATGACTGCCACATCTGGACGTGCTGATTAAGAACTACTATTTACTATTTTTGTTCTGTGAGGCTGGGTTTAATTCTTGTATTGTATTTTATCTGAAAAGCTTTTGGCATATATGGATTGCCAGGCCTTTGTGGAAAAGCTGAAACAAGCTCTAAATGTTATGTTTGCATTGTAAAATGCTATTTCATAGAATCACAGAATGTTAGGGATTGGAAGGGACCTCAGAAGATCATCCAGTCCAATCCCCCTGCCAGAGCAGGAACACCCAGATGAGGTTACACAGGAAGGCGTCCAGGCGGGTTTTGAATGTCTCCAGAGAAGGAGACTCCACAACCCCCCTGGGCAGTGTGTTCCAGTGATTTAAGTGATATTTAAGGGATAAGTTTGCTTAGACTGCTGTCCCCAACCTACTGGGGGTTGTTATTGAAAGCCTCTTGACCCCTTCCTTATTTTTATGAGTCTGCTGAACAGCAGCACAACAAAACCAAAGTCAGTGATCAAACCATGTCAAACGTACTTGCCTGAGAAATCACATCCTGGAGATGGGGAGAGGTAAGAAATGACAGTGATACTTCTTCCTTCAACCTCATATCTCACCCCACTTGTATTGGATTTTAATGGAGCAACTATAAGGTTTTCTCCAGAATCTTTAGCTTCACCACACGAGTTATTACAGGGACTGAATTAGTGTTCAAGTGACAGTCTTTGGTTGTTTCAAGAGACAGCAAAACAACAGCACTTTGGAAGACTTAATTTCACTCAGATATTTGCAAGGTCTCAACCACATCATTGATTTGATATATCAATTTGCATAATGGAACTTTCCTACAAATGTGGGGTGACAAAAATGATGTGACATTTTCTGAGTATCATACATCAGAAACTTATTTTCCACTTGCAAAATGCCTCCAATGAGATGGAAATGCCGTGATTTGTGTGAGTTGGCACTTGGATACTGGATTAGGCTGGCCTGGGATACACTGGTGATAAGAATGGTCTTAGAGTCAGTGGGGGTCTCTTACCTCTGGAGATTTACCTGAAAAATCACGACCAACCAGTGATGAGGGATAGATCCTCAGAGCAGCACCCATCTCCACACAGTGTGGGTTCAGCTGAGGAGCCGCTCACCATAGGGTGTTGCATAGACTGAATTTTGTACAGTTTCAAGAAACAACTGAGCTGACTTGTAGCAGAGAAAAGCTACTGAGTACGTTCTAGTGCAAAACCACCACTTGCAGCTTGGACACTCCTCAGCATTGGACATTGTGCTCTCATCCTCTTATATAGGAATCTTCTGGTGGAAAAAGGATGGAGTCTAGATATAGCAGTCCTTGTGTTCCCCACCTCACCAGGAAACCCATAGCAAACTCCCAAGGCTGGCTGAGAAGGATGGGGTTCCACATGCTACCTGACCAGAAGCTGGGACCTTGCGCAGCTCTGGCGTAGCTAACAAAGAATAACTGAAATAGCTGGAGCAGCAACATAAGTTCCCCTTCCCAGGAGGAACTGGGACCATTGACTGTATTTCCTCTACCTCAGAGAGTAAAACCGGCTGTATTTACCTCTCTTCAACCTGTTCTCTCTCCTTTCAGGGCAACACTTGCATGTGGCCTTCATTAAGGCTACGTCTGGGGCCTTCATGAGGCTGCATGTCTGTGCTGTGTGTGCAGGTGAGCTGGGTTTGAAACCACTTCTTTCAGAGGCCTGCCACACTGGGTGTGAAACAACCCTGCCCTCTTGAAATAAACCTCCTGTTCATCAAAACTGGCCTTCAGAAGTGTCTAACCCAGCCTCCTGTGCACACTGGTGTGGGGTGGGCATGAATAGTGGTGACACCAGGAGGCAGGACTACAGCAAGGCTTTTTTGGATCAAGATCAGAGGCAGATGCTCCAGCTGAATACCCAGTTTCAAGTGGAGGCTGGGAAGAACTCAAAGGCATCCCTGAGCTATTGCCATGTGCAGTGCCAGAGGTGTGTGTGGATCTTGGCTCTGCTCTGGGTAAACCAATTTATCCCATGCTTGCTCTCTCTCCCACTTTCACTTGCAGACCTTTGGGGGCCTTGTCTGGATCCTGGTGGCATCCTCGAAGGTCCCGTTACCTCCACTGCAAGGCTGGGTGATGTTTGTGTCTGTGTTCTGCTTTATCATGTCCATCACCCTCCTATGTCTCTACATCTGTGGGACACATAAGGGCAGCAGCTCCTGGGTCACCTTGGTAAGTGAATGTGACAAACCTCAGGGCCTCTCCCCTCCCTGGTATCACTGGTGGACAGTTGTCTCCTTTGCTGCTACTGCACTCCAAATTGCAGGCTGGGGCTTACTTGTGGGCATTCCTTTTCTTTCCCCTTTGCAGTGTGCTCCCTCCTTGGAAATGACTGTGTGATCATTGTTTCCTAGGATGTCATCTGCCAGGAGACAGCAGCTCTGTTCTATTTCAGTGCTGCCGTGTTGGAAGCCTTTACCACCTATGTCATTAGCTTTTCGTTTCTCGATCATCTGACCTACGCCCAGTACCAAGAGAACATCGCTGCTGTGGTGAGTGCCTGGCAAGTAGGGGAAGGAAGGTGAGGAGGTGACTGTGGAACAGCCTCAAGAGCAAATCTGTGCATGAACCAACCATTCAGGGAGTGAGGAAAAGAAATAAGTCCCAGTCCTACTATGCATGAATGTCTCTAAACATGCAAGAGTCAATAGAAATATCATGCACCACAAGGTGTTTGCTCAGTGCAGGAACTCATACCATATACTAAAATGTTAACTGGCTGATGTGTTTTTCCATTGTAGGTATTTGCATTCTTAGCTACCCTGGTGTATGTGGTCCACAGCATGTTCTCACTCCTGCGATGGAAATCATCCTAAGAGCCTCCCCTTGCAAGTGTGTCTTGTGGTCACCCCATGACCACGGAAGTTGCTCAATGGCTGCAGTTTCCGGGCTGGGTTTGGGTTTTATTTTTTAATGTATATACTATAAACAAGCAGCTTTTCACGTGGGACTATGGCAAAGAAGACAAAGAGCCTGCCAGAGAAAGCTATATCCTGGGACAACTCGTTTCCCTTCAGTCTCTTCTGGGTTTGGCACAGTTTGATGTTGGTAATTAGAGCACAAGTAGAAAAACATCCAGCTTTAGAAAGAAGAATATAGTTGGGTTTGAGGTGCTAAAAATCTCTCAGAACCACACCTTTATGCCTCCAGGGTTGTTGTTGCCATCAGGGGAAGCCCGAACAACCAGCACTAAGGAGCATGAGTATGAGACCAGGTCATTTTAATTGTTGTCTGTCCATGTAAGCCTGTTTCCCTCCCTAAACATGCACTGACAAGACAAAAAAACCCAAAAAACAAAACAAAAACCAAACCAACAAAAAAAAACCAAACAAAAAAACCTAAACAACAAAAACGTTTTCATGCAGTTTCTGGAAATGCCATCTCTGACTTGTGATGAGAAATGGGGACAATATTTAACTTGCCTCAAGAGCAATATGAGTTATTGCAGCCACTGGAAGGTATTGCTGAACTATAAAGCACAGCCATAATACCAGGAATTGTCACTGTATTCATTCCCCCTACAAAATACAATTTAGAAGTTGTGTGGTAGACTGTAGGAGAATTGTATGGATGATTAGAATAACATCTTGTATAAACAGAGGCAATAAACTCTTTTATTTGGTGCATGGCTGCTCTTGCATATGACAGCAATATGTTGCCAGTAAAGATGGGTTTGCTGTGATTTTGCAAATAGATGAGTCATTTCTGCTTTTTTCCCTTTGCTGCACACAGGCACACAACTGTGTACAGCCACAGGAGCACTGTGCTAGGGCAATGCCTGAGGAGGAGGTACAGAGTTGGCAATGAATGAGAGGGTTTTTCTGGCAAGGGGAGCCTGTGGGGCTCTGTAGCCAGGGGCTAAACCAACTCAGGTTAATCTCAGTGATGATGTTCATCTGAATGCTTTAATTACTCCAGGGTGTTAACTTGAGTGTGTTGGTTTCGGCTGGGGTAGAGCTAATTTTATTCACAGAAGCTAGTATGGGGCTATGTTTTGGATTTGTGCTGAAAACAGTGTTGATAATACGGGGGTGTTTTTGTTATTGCTGAGCAGGGTTCACACAGAGTTGAGGACTTTTCTGCTCCTCACACCACCCCACCAGTGAATGGGCTGTGGGTGCACAAGGAGCTGGGAAGGGACACAGATGGGACAGCTGACCCCAACTGACCAAAGGGATATTCCAGACCATCGGATGTCATGCTCAGCTTATAAAGCTGGGGGAAGAAGGAGGAAGAATGAACGTTCAGAGTTACGGCATTTGTCTTCCCAAGTCCCTGTTACACGTGATGGAACCCTGCTTTCCTGGAGGTGGCTGAACACCTGCCTGCCCGTGGGAAGCAGTGAATGAATTCCTTGTTTTGCTTGTGTGTGCAGCTTTTGCTTTGCTTATTAAACTGTCTTTATCTCATCCCATAAGTTTCCTTAATTTTACCATGAAGAGTGAGCAGCTGGGTGGTGCTCTGTTGCCAGCTGGGGTTAAACCATGACACTGAGTTAATTTAAATGGAGTTTAGACCCAAGAAGGGGTGTTTTCACATGTTAGAGGTGCCTAATAAACAGTGGTACCAAATTAGCCCTTCCAGCTTGTGTCTGAATTTCCTGCATAATAACAAGGACAGAAGAGAAAACCTCACTCAGAGGCATTTCTGTTGCTTCAGAGCCAGAAGGGGTCTTTTGATCTGTGACCATGGCTTTGCATTGAAGCTTTTAATTGCAGTGTGAGGAAAATATTTGATTTTTTTTTCCTTGTTTTTTCCTTGCTAAAAACCAGCCTGACCTGTTTTGCTTGTGTTAGTGTGACAAAAGCAAGCTGATTACAACACCGGTGGAAAAAAGGAAATCTATTTTCAGAACGGGGAGGGAAGTCACGGCCAGTTTGGATGATGTGACTTGGTTCTGAAGGTTTAAATGCATCTATTGAAACTGGTTTCAACATCATCATGGGGGGTGTGTGTGGAAGGTTGGTGCCCATATTTGCTCTGCTTCTGTTAATATGCTTAATTGCAAAGATGCCTTTCTGTCTTACAAAAGCAGACATCTGTGGTCATAACCTGGAACCTGGCTTGCAATATCTCTGTCTACCTTCCGCACCCAGGTGTGGCCAGCACCTCTGTACCAAGCAGTGCTGTCTGCCCCCTCACATTCATGCCCCTGTGCCTTGGGGCCATCACTTTTGCAGCTTATGTCTTGGCAGTGCTCCCATGTCTCTTCCTGAATTCTTTCTGCTTTGCTTTGCTTCTCCTTTCCCTGCCACACATCAGCTTACACTGGTCTGCACTAGTTCACCTGTTTATCACTTTCCCTCTGTCCCCACCCGGTTTGCTAAGATAGCTCCCCCCAGCATTAGTGTAAAGTTGCTGTAAACCAGCATTGAAAAAAAACCAGCTGGGTGCTGCTGGCATGGGAGTGCCCATCAGCCCCAGTGCAGCTGGGGAGCGGGCTGAGACAAGGTTGGGGACATGGTGTTGGGAGGGAGGCCATTAGTCCAGTGTAACTGGAGCCAAGTCTTTGCCTAGGGAGGGCTGGGCAGAGAGAAAGGCCACCACAGGGCCAAGAGCATCCAAATGAACTAATACAAAGCAGTGCTGCAGCTTTGAAACCCTCCCAGTGTGGTCCCAACTTCAACTCCATGCAGCTGAACAGCTTGTAGGTGAATGAGTGTCCCTGTTTGGCACAGGGCTGACGGGACCAGCACAGGACAGTGACACAGTCAGGTGTGGCTTTGTTGCACCAGGCTGCTGAGTTGCACTGGTCAGGTGCCAGATGAGTTGCAGCAATTTGCATGTTCCCTACACAGTGGAAAGAAGAGAAAAAAGAGAAAATTAAAAAAAATAACCCTGAGATCTCCATTGCCCATCACACCCAGCCCTCCTATCATCTTAACACAGCCATGAAAACCCACATACCCTGGAAGCTGGGCAGCCCAAGATAGATAGCTGCCTGGAAAATGACATGAGGTGTGCCATTCCACTGCTTCTGAAGGGAAAGATGCTGCCCAGAGCTCAAGGAATCTCCCAGGATGTACGAACCATCTACCATATGCACACACCAAGTCGTGTTCACACAGAGAGCCCTAAGGATAGCATTGTCCTGAGAATTTGCTGTCACCCCACAGGAAACAGTGGTCATGATGGACACTACAGACTTGATCCATCTCCCATGGAGATACTTGTCTGGGGTTGCATGTTAGTGGGGCTCCTCAGAAGGTGAGACGGCTGGCTCTGCTGAGTGCTGCTTGCAGACAGTTGGCCCTTGCAGTTTGTTGACCACAAGGCACTTGCAGTCCTCGCCTGCAGAGCTGCTCCCAGCCTGGCTCAATATATGGAGCTGCTCCATGCCAGGCTCTGTGTTTGCTCAGGTATTTCCAAATCCACCCAGGCTGGCACTTCATATCCAACAGCATCCTCCTCATGCCATTTCATTCACCCTCCCCATTCCTGGGATTCGTTTGCACATGTAGCAGCCCATTTAGATAGCCGCAAATCAGCCCTTTTTTTTCCAGACCACTTAGAAGTTCCATCGCACTGTTAAAAACAGGCCTACTGCATAGCTGTGGCCACCACCAGCTTTCACCTGGTAGTGTAACTGGAGTTTCCATCTCTGCTCTTCTCCTCTGCTTTGTCAGCAAAACAAGGAGGTCTGCAGGCATCTGCTCTAGAGAGCAGGCACTTGGACTTCAGTTAAAACAAACTATCCACTTGAAGGCAGTCAACAGCTTAGCTCTTGTGATTAAAAAACAAGATTACAGACATACAACTCATTAACTATGCCCAGATTGTAATCTTGGCTACTCTTCCTTAATTTAATAGCTTTTTAACTGCAATGTTAGCTGTTCCTCAAATATTTGTATATTGGATACCTTACCTCCAGTGATGCAATGAGTTAGAAGCACTTCCATATTCTGAATTGCAGAAGAAGAATTTGCTTTGTCTGAAAGCAAAGAAATTTAATAGAAAATCATGGCCAGCTCCACAGAAAATGCAGGAATTTCTGATGTTTCTCATTTTACAGTCAGCTTTATCTGTGAGTGATGAGCAAACTGTATGCTGGGTAAAACATGTAAGCAAGCATTTATATCAATATATTACTTTAAGTTCTGAAAAGGAAAATGACATTCACCCTACTAGTAGGTTGGTGCAAAAGTAATCGCAGTTTTGGACTGTGAATTTTAAATCATTATAACTAGGCTCAAACACATCTTTATTAATCAAAATAGGAACCATTACAATCAACACATTTTTGCCAACGAGAAACAAGTTTATTTATTCCTGTAGTGTCAAAATCCATGCTTTGGGATTCAATGAACTCTTGGAAAGCATTTTCTGCATCCTACTGGTGCTGGAAGCATTTTCGCCTGCAAAATGTTGTTGAGATGCTTGAAGAAGTGGTAGTTAGTTGGTAGGATATCAGGTGAATATGGCGGATGAGGCAAAACTTTGTAGCCTAATTCGTTCAACTTTTGAAGCGTTGGTTGTGTGATGTACAGTCAAGCATTGTCATGGAGAAGAATTGGGCCTCTTCTGTTGACCAGTGCTGGCTGCAGGTATTGCAGTTTTTGGTGCATCTCATTGATTTGCTGAGCATACTTCTCAGAGGTAATGGTTTTGCTGGGATTCAGAAAGCTGTAGTGGATCAGACCAGCAGCCGAGCACCAAACAGTGACCATGACCTTTTTCTGGTGCAACCTTGGCTTTGGGAAGTGTTTGGGAGGTTCTTTTCAGTTCAACCACTGGATGTCACCGGTTGTCATAAAAAAATCCACTTTTTGTCACGTCACAATCCAATTGAGAAATGGTTTGTTGTTGCATAGAATGAGAGGACACTTCAAAACGACAATTTTTTTGATTTTCAGTCAGGTACCTACTTATCGAGCTTTTTCACCTTTCCAATTTGCTTCAAATGCCAAATGACCATAGAATGGTTGATGTTGAGTTCTTTGGCAACTTCTCAAGTAGTTGTAAAAGGATAAGCTTTGATGATTTCTCTCAACTGGTCAACTTCCAATGGCCGGCCACTATGCTCTTCATCTTCAAGGCTCGTCTCCTTTGTGAAATCTCTTGAACCACCACTGCACTAAGTTCCTGGGCCAAATGCATTGTTGATGTTGCGAGTTGTCTCCGCTGCTTTACAAACCATTTTGAACTTTAATAAGAAAATCACTCGAATTTGCTTTTTGTCTAACACCATTTCCATAGTCTAAAATAAAATAAACAGCAAGAAATAAGTCAGTAGCAAAAAACCATAAAGCAAGAAAAGCACATTAAAATGATATAACATAACCACACTTATTTAAGAATGTATTCCAGTTTCAAACGGCAAATTTCAACAATGCAAAAACCACAATTCCTTTTGCACCAACTTACGCAACTGCTCTTTTTAGAAACCTGCATTGAAATAAATGCAAAATATTGCTCTTAAGTGTCTTTAGCATCACAACTTCAAAGGTAAACTCCCAGGCTATTCTTGAAGTAAAACAGGTGGTAGAAACATCTTTTGGCATAGAGAGAAATGCTATGAGAAGCACTCACAGACTGGGAGGCACAGAAGTTAACTCCTGAATTGTTTTATAGCCTGGATTGCTCTAATACTTTGTGATAAAACATTGTTTGGGTCCCACTGTCTCTTTTGCCATGCCCATGAGAAAAACATGGAGATGCCAGGTAGAGCATTGCGTCCTAGCGTGTGAATGCAGAGTCTGTTTATCTTCTGATAGGACTGGGTGATGGATTTTCCAACCAGTGAGCACGTACCTCTGTGTGCTTCAGTTGGAGATCTGCTACATGAAGGAGTTTACCCATCTCCAGTCAGAGGCTGGTGTGTATTGTGGACTTCCTCTTCCTCCTTTAATTCTCTAACAGCTGTAGTACTGAGTTCTGGGTACGGTCCAAGACCCTACTGTGCTCAGTACCAAACTGGCAGAAAATGAAGTTAGGTTTTATTCTAGGACACGTACAGAGGAGAGTACCATAGGAAAGGCTCGATTGCAGGTTTTGGACTGGACTTCAAACGTCTGTCAAAAAGCACTCCAATATCCCACAGGAGATTGTGGGGTGGCTGTCCTCAGATAATTGGGCAACTCCCCGACTTGCATGAATTGCAGAACTCCAGTTGTTGTCTACCATCACCTTGCCCGCCTTCCCTCCCCATCAGAATCACAGAATACCAGGCTGGGAGGAACCAAAAGGATCATCTGGTCCAACCTTTCTTGGCAAAAGCACAGTCTAGACAAGATGGCCCAGCACCCTGTCCAGCTGAATCGTAAAAGTGTCCAGTGTTGGGGAATCCACCACTTCCCTGGGGAGATTATTCCAATGGCTGATTGCTCTCATAGTGAAAAACTGGAAAGACACATAACTTCTACTTTCTGATTTCAGAGTTCCCCCACCATAATGAGTGCGCCTAGGGAGGTATAGAGTGCACACATTAACTCCCACTGCTGCTGATTCCTTCAAGATCTCCCAGAAATTGGCATTTTGCAAAAAGACCCCAACAAACTCACAATGAACTCATTCTGAAGATTCTTTATTTCTTTCACAATCTTATATTTTCAGTTGTTTCCCAAGAGCTTGTGAAAGAAACATGGGATCTCTGGATTAAATATCACCTTCATGAATCGAGTAAATGCATACTTGAAGTCAAGGTAATGTTATGTTCATTGGCTGTTTCTGTCTGAACGTCCCTAGTCATGGAAGTGGTCAGAAGAATTGTGGGAAAGCAAACAGTGTTACTGAATGGCAGCAATGGGACTGCAATATGAATGGCATGAGAGAGCTACTGGTGCCCTCCTCCGAAATATAACCCTAGACAACCTGTCCATTTGGGTTGGGCTTTCCCAGTTGCATCTCTGAGCATAAGAGACAGAGGGACTGAAGCTTCTACCATACGGTCCGCCTGACATTCGCCCAGGGAGATTTCTTCATTCCCTGAGCTTCTTTCACCTCACTCCACTCCAACTTTGTGTCTGGAACCTCATCTTCAGGCTCGGGATCCTCACGGACAGGTCCTTCAGGCAGTGCCACAACAATAGGCAGAGGGCCCTGCTCCTCCCGGAACTCCACTACGTAGAGACTCTTCTGGTTCGCTAACTGTTGGTGAGTCTCCTGGGAGTAGGAAAGAGAGAAGACGACCAAAGCAATGATGCACAATGTTGGTTCACTTCAGGTGAAACTCTACATGGTATATGGGGTAGGAAAAAAAAGTAATTTACTAATAAACGATTTAAACACTGTGTAAATTAAATGACTTGTTAAGCTCATCCTCATGGGTTTCAAATGAGCTAACTTCATAAGCATCAGGAATTAGGTAGCTAGACTGCAGATATACAGCATTACAATGTCATCCTAGAAGAACTTGCTTCTGCAAAGGATCTGGTCAGAGAGGCCACACCCTGCTAATAAGAATGCATGTCGGCATGTCAGTAACATGCAGTAACGTTTTTACGTCTTTATATGGATATAAATTTTGCTCTGACAACAGTAAAGTGCTTCTTACTGCCCTGACAGGTAATATTAGCTAATATAATCATGTGAATTCAACATTATTTCCAACTATACCTCTTCCTCACATAAAAATTGTTTTGTTAACACTCAGATTTTACAGAACAAATGTCTGCTAGGAACAGGAAGTTTTTCCCATTCAGGTCAGGCAAGAAAATATATCAAGTGCACATCTCTTGAAGCAATAATCTATGCACCAGGCCCTTCTTCTGTTCATTCTGTGAAAGACTTCTCAGAGACAATGCATTAAAAAATTTATGACAGACCTCCTGATTAACCTCAGATACTGATAAGCATCTGTAACTATCGTATTAGGTGAAGAGGATCACAACCCCCTAAAACTGGAAGAGTTGTCTAGGATGTGGTGACAGATTTGACAACTACAGGTTTGCAGGGCTATACTGGGAATGCAAACAGCTAAATCCTGGGAGCTACCAAGACTCTACAACCAAACGAGATAACCAGGAATTTCCAAAGGACTGACTCATCCTAAGGCTGGTGTTCAAAGGAGTCAGATGAAAAGCTGCATGTTGGATCTTTCCATCAACTACAGGCAGGTGGCTCAGAGAAAGACACCTCCAATGTGAGCACTTTGAGTTAGAGGAAATGGCACCACCTCTCTGACTTATTTCAGAGATTTAAATTATACTAGCAATAGAAGCAACTGTGACGTTTGGTCCTTAGACAATTAAAACTTAGAATGCAGACAAATAGGAAAAAGCAACCAAGCTAGGCAGAGATGCAACTTCCTCTGCCCATCGTTTTTCAAATGTCACCAAAAATACTACAAATGAAAGCCCAGAAATTCAGATGTCCTCTGGAGGCACTTGGCTGTGGAACAGGCAGAGTTACATACAGCTATTTCTGACTTGACAGCTTCATAGAACTGCTGAGGAATTATCCACATGCTGATTTTAGTTGCTCTTTGGAAAACTACTTCATTTTAAGCCTAGAATATAAACCATTTGACTTCAGTCTATTCCAATATCAATCCTGTTCTGTCCCCTGATCTAACGTATAGAACCACTGAGAATACAATCTACCTGTTGTGTTAAGCCTTTAAAGAGAGCTCTGGTAATGTTAATCAAGTTTTTGGATCCAGAAACCTTGGCGTACATGTCTTTAATACCAATTAGTTTGCAGATGGTGATGATAGCTCGGTGGCAATGAAGACCATACCCTGGGAAAAACAAAACAAAACAAACCATACCATAAATTAGCCTTATGTGATTATTTGTAAGCACACGACTTAGCTAAGGAAGAAGAGAGGACTAAGACCTCTTCTTAGTTATTTTTGTTACCATTCTGGCAAGACCATTCTTCCCAGTCTTTGCAGCCATGGATATGTTCTGTACTAAATATACCTTACTTAACATATTGCAAAACCTAATGAAAATGTCACCACCTGTAAACTCAAAACATAAAACCATCAAAAATGCAACCTGAGGAATTGTTTAATACTACAGGTTTGGGTAGTATTCCTTAGAAGTATCACTGGCAGCTTTAGAAGAATGTTCCACAAACATACCCCACCACCCTGCGAACATTCACCAAACAAAAGGCGATTTCTTTCTCCCACTCAGCAGAAAAATACCACTCTAGTACTTCCCAAAACAACAACAAGAAGAAATAATAATAATAGTAGTAATAATAATAATAATAACAACAACAACAATAATAATAGGAAAAGGAAGAAGCAGAGAAGCAAGGGAACAAGTTAACTTAAAAGAGTATTAAAAAGAAGCCATTACAAGGGGAGAGGATCTAAATGAAACTGGATCAAGACTGTATCTTCTAAAAAGCAATACCTACATAGCTTCAAAACCACTCCCTTTGCAATTTCAGGTGACAAACTGCTGAATGACGGCTTCAGTAACTTCTAATGATTGTAAATCTGACTGCAAATTCCTGGTTCACATACACAATGGAGGGATTTAAACTGGTATCCTATGGTGAAGTTGCTGCTCAAAACAACTGGTACGCTCAAGTACTGCTGTCCTTCGGGCTTCCTTCCAGAAGGACCCTGCAGCAGAAGCAATGCCAGTGTCTCCATTCCCAGGGAGATTGCTACTGGGTGAGAGGCCTCCAGAGCCTTCCTAAAGCCTGTGTTGGTGCTCACAGCCTCCATCAGACACAGAGCAGGCAGAGAAACTGGGGAGGGAAGGAAAAGGAGAGTCCAAGTCTGTAGGCAATAGTGCTCCAACAGAAAAACCTGATCTAAACACAGAGCTGCTGGGAAAAAGGGTGAGTGCCCACTGGTAGTGGGGTCTTTTGCTGCTCACAGGCCTTTGGGTAGACAAATAAAACCTACCACATTTTAATTTTATTCGGCTCTTGGTAATCAAAGCTTTGAGCAGTGAAAGTGGGATTGAAGCTGCCTGCAAATTGAGGAAGGCATCATTACACCCACTTACACCAAATTCACACTTTGTAGCTGATCTCCACAATGTGAACCTGTTACTTGCCTCCTGACTCAGCAACAGCAATGCACCAGCTTCATAGTCTATGCAAAATATAACAGCCACCGGCAACAAAAGTGATGCTTTTCCCCTTCAGCTTACAAAAGCTAGCAGAACAATACGCACTATCAAGAGAGTAAGATAGTGCAAATTATCAAGGTACTGTGCAGAAACATCACCTCCTTTCTTCTGACCCAGCAACTGGCATGAATTACACTTTGTTATTACACCAGTGGCACAATGTGAAGGACAGGGAATGGAAATAAAGAAGGCAACAGACCCCTCGGAGCTAAAACAACATTGGAAAGACAGCAAATGTTTCTATCATTCTATGTTTCTAGAAAAAAAGCAATTATTTTAATCATGCTTAAAGAACAAATTAGCATTGTGACACTCATTTGCTTTCAACTTACCGTTTAAAGCACTAAGCTCACTGAAAAAATGCTTGTGTGTGTCTGTGGAAACCACAGGCCAAATTACAAAAGCTTGTAACTAGCAACTTGAAATTTGTAGGTGAGTGAGGAGGAGAGACAAACATATTTCAAAATCCACAAACACAGAGGTTTGCATGTCGTCTGCATCCACTTCTATAACAGAGCATTATATTAACTCTAATGAATAACTGTAGTATGTTAGCATTAATTGCAAATGGTTTCTTAGACTTGGCAGATTTTAAGGAAGGAGTTATTTTTTGAGGAGTCTAATTTTACTCTCTCATTCCCAGAGAGATTTGTTTCACGTGGCCTGGCTCTATTAATCTTAAAAAAATTGATCTGTGATAGTTCTAATGTATCTTACTTAAAAGCTGAAAAGCCAGGTTATTGATTAGTGTACTCTGTAGGACAATCTTGCAGCTGAGTAAATGAGGGAAAACACCTCTATTCCAGTGCTGCATGTTTTATTGTGCCACTATGTACCTTTTTCTTTTACCCTATAATTGGAAAAGAAACTATAACCATCCAAAGCCACTTGTTCTGCCATATGAGAAAATACCGTTTTCTTTGCTACAAGACAAAGTCAAGTTTTGGACACAATTACATGTGAATGACCTCTGAAAGGCTGTTTGTAAAAGTTTCATTTTCAGTGACTTACTTCATAGAATCATAGAATTATTTTGGTTGGAAGAGACCCTCAAGATCACTGAGTTCAGCCATTAACCCAACACTGGCACTAAACCATGTCTTTAAGAACCTCATCTACATGTCTTTTAAACACTGTCAGGGATGGTGACTCCACCACTTCCCCGGGCAGCCTGTTCCAATGCTTGACAACCCTTTCCACAAAGAAGTTTTTCCTAATATCCAATCTAAACCTCCCCTGGCATTTAACTTCTGGCATTTTTATTGTTGCTTTTCTCCCATCTTACCTCAATCAGGTTTCTGCAGATGATTAAAACATGAACTAGGCAAGCAAACTAGTTATCAGTTCATCAGTCACTGAACAAAATTTATTCCAAACACAAAAGCAAAGGATTCTAACTGCAAACTCCAGCTGTGGAGAAAAAGTTGGGCTCAGAGAGCTTTAACTTGTTTGTGGCAGCCAGCTACCTTACTGTGCTCTAATTCAATAAGGCACATATAGGACAACAGTGTCATTGAAATGTAACAAGTTTTCACACACTGAAGAAGATACAAAGGTAACCAAAAGAAATATTTAAAATGTATCCCTCCTGTAAACTCATACAACCTGTCATGGGCAATCTACATTAGGTTTTCTGGGTAGCCACTAACGAGAGTTTGGAAATAGAATATCCACTTTAAATACACTAAGGGACTGTTCTGATTTAAGTTCACATTCACATGTTCACATTACATTACTTTTTTAACTTGGACTTTCACTTGTCTAATACATAATCCTGACTATAATGATGAGGGTTTTCTCCACTTTGCAGGGATTAGGAACAAATTCAAGAAAGGAGCATTTAAGAGTGACTTTACTTTTTCTACCAAAACATTAGGTTTTATCACAATCATTTGTCAACATAGCTGCCTGACTCCTGTGTATGGAAACTGGAAACAAACTGCCAGCCTAATTATGCAAAATGAGAGGCTTCAGCATATGTATCTATACAGCTGTAATGCCAGCAGGAAACAGAAGGAATCTTTTATACTTCAAGTGAAGACAGTCTAAATTTGCCATGCTCTAATGTGAAAACTATGAATAATATTTATTTCTTATACCTATTAATTACAGCTACAGGGTATCAGTGCTGGGCCTCACAGCCACATAAGTGTATTTGACAAACTGTTCTGGGTTTCCCCTTATTAATTCACATTAGGAACTAATTTACACTACTTAGAGATGTATCAATGTGGCCAGCAGTCTCATGACTCCTGTAATTGTAAATTCAAGTCAGAGATGAAGATTAAGTGCCATCCACACTCCAAAAGATGGGATATTCTGCAGCACAGACGAGCAATACCCCTGGTAGTTTCTAACCAGATCGCGTATGCTACAAACAGGAGCGACCAGGAATGGGAGCAGACATGAAGTTCAGAGCCTGCCTCAGTTAAATCTTGCTCTGTAGTATGTCCGCAAGTCATTTAATTATTCTTAAATTACAGCCAGCTCCTGCTGCTGCTATGAATCCTTCTCTTAGAGTATAACACAAAAGCCTGTCATGACTAAGGTAAAATCAGCAAGAGCTTTATCTATACCATCCCTAAAAACTCAATTTTGCATAGACATAAAATATTACAGCTTGTTTTCAGGTCATGAGCACATAATGAAGCCTCTCACACACACACATACAAATTTTACACACTGACCTGTCATTACACTTCTTAAGGCCAATGATGCTTGCTGTCCAGAGCATATTGGACATAAGCACAATTTTTTCTTAGACAACATCAAACCTGTTTCATGAAATGTATAATCTAGTTCCATCAGTCACAAAACACGGAAAATATTCATTAAGTAGAAAAGTGTTTCCTGGTTTTTGGAGGACATTTGCATATACATGAATGTATTGTGTAACTGAGAAGGCTGGAAAGATACACAGCAAGGCAAAGCACTGGCCAAAACGGCAGCAAGAAGCTACCAAGGCTAAGGTGCTAAGTTGGAAGAACTGGACTTGTATTCTGACATAGTTCAGCACGATATTCTCACAAATAAATTAGTATGTACTTTAATGATGATTTCTTACTTCTGTTACTAGCAGTCTGCTGTCAGGCCAAGAACATTTTCCAGACAGGATGCTGCTGTGGATTTGTTATGGCTTTAATACCTGCAAGTGTCTTCACTGACAACTTGGATGGGGGAACAGAGAAAAAAAAATGGCTTGAGGACATCATCTTGGGAAAGGCTGCAAGAGTACTGCAGGTCAGAAGGAGAAGTCAATGTTGGTCTGACTAATCGGAGACAGAGTTTGAAACCGAAACACTGAAATTCAACAAAGACAGATGCAGAGTGCTTTGCTGAGAAATCAAAAGCACAGGTACTAAACGGCACAGGACTAAACGGCAACAGAAAAAGGATCAAGGGATTATAATGAACCATAAAAAACCCCCAGAGATCAAGAGAACTATCCTGCTGCAGCACATTTGAAGCCTAGAACAAAATGCACAATATATAGTTTTTCCAAGTACTACCAATCAATGGTGTTCACAGGTATCAAATGTTGCTCAATGGTGTTAACAGCTTTAAGAGGCCTAGACTCCACCTCCAGTGCGGACACAGGCAGAGTCCAGTAGAATGGCAAGTGCAGCCTCTGGGGAAGGCAAAGAATGGAAGCTAGTGACTTCTGGCATCAAGGGGAGGGCTCCACCTCCACATAAAGGCCACTATGAAACAGCTTCATGGCCCTCAAGGCTGAGGAGAAGCCAGATGTGCTTTCAAGTAAAGCATCTGGGCCAACTGAACCTGAACAATGCAAGACTGGGAGGAAGCAGTGACTGATAGTAATGGGCAGATCCCTATTACAGGGAAGAGACACCCACCTGCTGACCTGACCTGTCATCTAGAGAAGTTTGCTGCTTGCCAGGAGCCTGGATCCCAGATGCTGCAGATAGACTGCTGAAGTTTGTCTGACTCTCTATTACCCCTCGTTGTTCTTCCATGAGGGCACTAATGATACTGCCAGGAGCAAGCTGGAGAGTATTAAAAGCAACTACAGAGCTCTGGGGGCAATCATCAGGGGCATGGGGGCCCAAGTAGTGTTGTCCTCACTCTGCTGAGAAAGGGCAAGGGTGTAAGGAGAAGGGCACTGATAATGCAGGTCAACAATTGGTTGTGGAGGTGGTGTTGGCAAGAGGGTTTTGGTTTTTATGACAACGGGACGTTGTTTGAGGGTCAATGTGTGCTTGGGAGAGATGGGATCCTCCCTGCTAAGTGAGGCAAAGGTATCTTTGCCAGTAGGATGGCTGACACAGTGAGGATGGCTTTGAATGAGGAAAAACAGGCAAGGGAGAGAGTTATCAGTAGCACTCTGAGGGGGTGACAGGCAGGGTCAACAAACAAGGGGTCTGGAGGGATATGAACAAAAGGGAAAGCAAAAATCATCAAAACGAGGCTTGAGCAGGGTCATCTCCATCATTTGCATGTCAGCAAGGAAGTGTCTGCAAGGCATCATTAATGGAAAAGTGCTTTCTGGGAAACCGGCAAGCTAAGGTACCTCTCTGAAGTGCCTGTGCACTAATGCATGCAGCATGGAGAATAAACATGAGGAATTAAGAGATCTGTGTGCAGTCGCAGGTCTACAGTCTTGTTAAAATCACAGAGACGTGGTGGATGGCTACCATGAGTGAAGTGCTACAGTGGGGGGATACAGGCTTTTAAGAAAATACAGGTTGGGAAGACAAGGAGGTGGGGTTGCCCTTTCAGTGAGAAAATATCTAGAAAGCACGGAGATCTGCTCTGCTCTGGGGATGGATGATGAGCCAACGGAGAGTTTATGGGTAAGGATGAAAACACAGACTAATATGGGTGACACTGTACGGCATGTCTGCTAAAGGACACCTGATCAGGAAGAACAAGTGGATGAGGCCTTCTACAGACAGCTAGAAGGAGCCTCACATTCACAGGTGCTGGTTTTTGTGGAGGACTTCAACCACCCCAACAGATGCCAGAGAAACAATACAGCATAAGCCCCAGGAGATACCTGGAGTGCATTGACAAGTTCCTGGCTCAAATGACAGAGAAGCCAACAAGGAAATGTGCCCTGCTGGACCTTGTACTCACAAACGAGGAAGGGTTTGTTAGGGATGTGAAGGTCGAAGCCAGCACTGGCTCTTCGAGGATCTGTTTGGAAGAGTCCTGTTGTATAAGGCCCTGAGGGGAAGAGGAGCCCAAGAAACCTGGTCATATTCAAGGATCATGTCCTCTAAGCTCAGGAGTGGTCCATCCTAACAAGTAGGAAGTCACGTAAAAATGCCAGGAAGCCTGCATGGATGAAGAAGATGCTCATGGCAAAACTCAAACAGAAAAAGTGACAGGTAACCTGAGAAGAATACAGAGCTCTCTTTAAGCATGCAGAGACACCGTTAGGAAAGCTAAAGTCCAACTGAGTCTGGCAAGGGATGTCAAAGGCAACAAGAAGGGCTTCTATAAGCATCTAAGTGGCAAAAGGAAGACCAGGAAAAATGTGGGCTTGCTGCTGAAAGGGGCAGAGGACCTGGTGATACAAGATGTGGAAAATGCTGCAGTACTGGAGGACCCAGTGAGCTACAGGCTAGTCAGCCTCACCTAGATCCTCAGAAGCTGATGAAACAACCAATCCTAGAAACCATTTAAAGGCACATGACATACAAGAAGGTGATCAGGAGTAGTTCCCAAGGATTCACCAGGGGGAATTCATGCTTGATCAGCCTTATAACCTTCTATGATGAAACAGAGAGCTGCAGATACTATCTGTCTTGACTTCAGTAAAGCTTTTCATGTTATCTCCCATAAGATCCTCACAGAGAAGCTGATGAAATATGGGCTGGATGAGCAGTGAGATGGATAGAAAACTATCTGAACATAAGGGCCCAGAGAGTGGTAATCAGCAGCACGAACTCTAAAGGACAGTAACTAGTGGTGTACCCCAGGGCTGAATACTGAGCCCAATTGTGTTCAACATCTCCATTAATGATCTGGATGGTGGGGCAGAATGTACCCTCAGCAAGTTTGCTGATGATACAAAAGTGGGAGGAGTGGTTGATACACCAGAGAGTTGTGCTGCCATCCAGAGGAACCTTGACAGGCTGGAGAAACGGGCTGACAGGAACCTTAAGAAGTTCAAGAAGGTGAAATGCAAAGTCCTGCACCTGGGGAGGAACTGCATGCACCAATACATCCTAGGGCTGAATGGCTGGAAAGCAGCTTGGCAGAAAAGGGCCTGTAGGATCCTGGTGGCCACAAAGTTGACCATGAGCCAGCAGTGTGCCTTTGCAACAAAAAAGGTCAACAGCATCCTGGGCTGAGTTAGAAGGACCATTTCCAGTGGGCTGAGAGAGGTGATCCTTCCCCTCAGCACAAGTGACACACACCTGGAGCACTGTGTCCACTTCTGGGCTCCCCAGTGCAAACAGAGACATGGACACACTGGACAGGGTCCAGCAAAGGGTCAAGAAGATGATTAAGCGACTAGAGCATTTCTTATATCAGGAAAGGCTGAGAGAGCCAAGACTGCTTAGTGTGAAGAAAAGGCTCAGGAGTATCTTATCAATATATCAATATCTGAGGGGAGGGTGCAAAGAGGACAGAGTCAGGCTCTTTTCAATGATGCCCAGTGACAGGACAGGAGGCAATAAGCACAAACTGAAACACAGGAGGTACCATCTGAACATCAGGGAACATTTCTTCACAGTGAGGGTGACCGAGCACTGGTGCAGGTTGTCCTTAGAGGCTGTGGAGTCTCTGTCCTTGGAGATATTCAAAAGTTGTCTGGACATGGTCCTGTGCAGCTTGCTCTGTGTGACCCTGCTTTAGCAGAAGGTTAGACAAGAAAACCCCTGGAGGCCCCTTCCAACCTCAACCTTTCTGTCATATGCAATTTTTACTCTGCAAGTTGAATGGAAAAGCCTCACTGGGCAGGGCAACAGTAGTATGTCAGCTACAAAAGGATCCTTCCTGGGAAAAAGAGAAGGTAACAGAGAGGCAAATCTAATAAAAAAATGGAAATAAATTAGGACAACAGTCTGGTGAGGTAATATTAATCATAAGGTGACCCTGATGGTTCTTGCTTCTGAGGTTCATTAATGTAACAGGTCAGATGAGGTGGGAAAGTATATATAACATCTAATGTGAATCTTCCTTTATCATTTAACAGTAACAGCATTATTTGTTTGTACACACACAGTCAAATGTATAGTTCAGTTGTGCTACTCCTGCTCCGTGCATGTTTTTGCTTCATTATATTGAAGACTAAACTGAAGTTTCTTTTAAGTGGTTATCTTAAAAATTATAGCCCAAATGACCTAATTTACCACCTTGAGAGCTCCTTAAACACAAAAAAGTGCAGAAATATAAATGATAAGACAGTCTGACTCCATATCTCAACTTGATTTTTCTAAGCCCATGCTATTGCTTTACTGTCATGCTGATAAAAAAAACCCCTAATCCTAGAATCAAAATGTCACCTAATAAAAATTGTGTTGAAGGTTCACAGCAATTTTAGATGCTTTCAAAATACAGTAGTAACTCTGAACACTAATAATTATATTATCATACTACTAATGTGACAGTGCAGAATAGGAATACCAGATACACAAAATCAAATAGTATGTCCAAAGCATCAATGCTTCAGCATACTCAAAGGTTGTAGAAATTAATGAATTTAAGTATTTGAACATGACAGAGTTCTGACTGGAAAATTATCCCAAGTTTCTGATTTCTTATAAGCTAATCATTAAATGCTCTTGCAGCTTAGATCTTATCATACTGAAACTGAAGTGATTTACAAAGAACTACCCACGTAAATGAATTAGTTTCCTATTTGTATATAAAAAATTAGAGGGACAATTAAGGGTGCTCAGCAGCAAACTAAACCTGTAATCTATAGAACAGCAGCTATCTTTATCTGTCCTGAAAGCAAATTTAGGCTAAACAAGTCAAATCAAACCTTTGTACATAAAGGTTTAACTCAAAAGATTCATGCAAAGAAATGACCTCATGCCATTATTGCAGGTCTTCAAAATAGCAAGACCCTAGAAGCTAAAATGGATCACACTGAAAACTGCAATGCATTAGAAATAAGCTAACCAAGCTCCCTAAACTACCTCATGTGTTAAAACTTTTTTTATGTTGCAATTCTGAAGAATGTGACAGCAGTTTACAAGGTAGCTCTGGATGTATCCCTGCGTGGCAACGCACACATTGGAACAGTTCTGAAAGCAAGAAAAGGCATAGCAGAAAGTCAGCAAGGTCTTCAAAAGGTCAGCACTCATGTGGAAGCTATTAGAGACAGCATACACACACTGAAGAACAATCTATGATGGGCTGTGTATCTCTTTGGCTAAAACTGTGAGGGGAACACAGTCCTGGCCCTCCATCAATTTCCAGTCCAATGATAAAATCTGTGCTGTGTCTTGCTGGTGCAGAACTGTTGACACTAGACATACTGAGCTGCCATACTTCACAACTATTGACAGGGATTCGGTACCACTGTTGACTGAAAGTATTTTTAATTACAAGTACTTCCAATGGACTGGTAGCTGTAAGGCAGAGTGACAAGAACATACATGGACACAAACATGACCAAAAAATTATGACGGAGGCAAGGATGAGAATCAAACCTGGTCAGCCACACTAATTGATGAGAGCATGCAAGAGTGTGAGAATGTTTATTCTAGTGAAGTTATCTGATTGGGGACCCCATCATTTGGGAAACTAAGGAAATACCAGAAACAAAATATACAGAGACACAGACCTGACAAAACAAACATAGAGCCAATGACAAGAAACAAACATCATCACTAATTGATGGGCTATCAAGAAACTACAGGTGCCACTTCGAGGAAGATCAACCTGGACTTTGCAATGGTAAGACTGTGAACCAGAGGAGACTCAGACTGAGAGGGCTGTGAGAATCAATAGTGCTGCATAAACCCACCAGTGGCTGCAGCGGGACCACAAGTCACAGCATGTCTGCCTCTCAGTGGCTGCTGTTTGTTCCCCAGTCCTGGTGTGCATGAAGTGTGCATGTGTTTTCACTGGCAAACTTTAAGCTGGACCAGCCAGTGAGTAGGGGGGGCTCAGGTCTAGGCTGGAGTATCAGGTGGGCAGGAGGTCTGTGCTCGTATAAACCCAGGGGGATTATGAACGTGGAGCACATGAGGGACAGGTGTGTGGGTGCATGTATGTTGGCTAGCAAGCATAAAGCTGGACCAGTCAGCGAGTAGGGAATCTGTGAAGTGGGTAAGAAGGCCCAGAATCTGGGCAGGGGTGCTGGGCGGACAGAGGGGCCATGCTGGTACTCAAGGGACATGTGAATGTGTGTGTGCTTGTCAACCTGGAGAGTGCTGTGTGTGCCTGCACTAGTGATCTTCTACCTCTGCCAGCCAAAGAGGAGGAAGGGACTTGGCTGTGTTTATGTGAGTTCTGTATGTAAGTGCTGTTGAAGGCAGTGCCTTGTCTGTAGCTGGCCATGTCAGTGTCCTGTGTGCCTCGGTGTGTCCGTGTATCTCTGGGATGCATATGCAGCTTCGCTACTGGTTGAACCTATAAACAGGAAAGTGACAGCTGCATCTCTCAGACTGACCAGAGGCCCTGGATCCCTGGGCATTAGGCTGGGCTCCAGTGGTTGGACAGAAGGGTCCTGGGCTGAAGCGGCTAGGGGAGGCAACTGTACATCTAACATCACTTAACATTAGCTTTGTGGAAGAACAGACCTGTGAGCCAGGAGCTACCAGGCACTGACCCACTGCTATGCACATCTAACCTGCAGGAGTCTAAAGAAGCATTTCCTTGTACTAGAACTGGGATCAAAGTGAAGAACAGCTTGCAAAGATGGAGAAATGAAAACACTGCTGCTGCATAACAATGAGGTAGTCTTTGTGCTGGCATGGTGCACAATGAGCCAGGGTAGATAATAGTTTCCACACTGGGAGCTCTTGATTTTAGAGAAAACAAAGCAGTAATGGTCTCAAAGAAGCAGCAAGCTGGATGCTGTTCTGGTTGCAGCTCATGACCACAGGTAACCTGAGGCAGTTGAGGGAGGATATCTGCCCATGCTATCCCAGGGTGGGTTCAAGAGAGACTGGCAGACAGATGCAGCCTGCACTTCGATTCCCATTTGAAGCACTCCCACTACTGCATACTAAACTACCTTTGAATCTTGTCTTGAAAACAGCAATTAAAAAAAAAAAAAAAAAAAAAAATCACTGAAAAATAATGGAATGAGTCTACCAGTTCTTTGAAGCATGCGTGTGGCATATGGTGGGAAGAAAAACTTGCTTTGCCTCCAAGATCTACGCTATTAGATTAGACCTTTCCATATCCAGTTAATATAGAGCAGACAGAACTACACAAAGTAAGCGTGAAAGAAAACCTGGAATAGAGCTCCCAACATCGTAAGACGGACAAACCCTGATTTACAATAACAAAGCCCTGCCGTCAATGGTAGATATTTCTAATGAAAAATAATTGATCATCTTCAACATTTAAAACATGGTAGATTAGCACCAAATGATCCGTGTCTGAAGTAAACAGACATTGCACACATTTAACTTAATCAAATAAATACCAATCAGTAATTAATAAAACTTCAAAATTTCCAGGCAGCTTTAATTACCTTTGTTTTGCTTCTTCATGCGGATGTTTGTGCTTTTAAATTTCACTGTAATGTCGTGGTAAACTGGAGGGGAGGGAAAAAAAAAAGGCATTACAGCTGAATTCTTCCTTCTAGAAAAGGTTTAGCTCAGCACGTTTAAGGAGTACCTTTCTTTTTCAGAACTGTGAATGGGAAGCTGGTTTTACTCTCCTCTAAGTTCTTTAAAGAGAAGGGCTAATCAAAGTAAATTCAGGAATAGATTAGGAACGTTTACACATCTGTGAATGCTATGTTACTATTGTACACAAAAACAAGCTTCACTTGAAAAATATGAAATGTCTGTATGCCTCCAACAATCCTCATATAGCTTTGAAGTGAGCTCATGTGATACAATTTAAACTTCTTCCTCTTGCTCAAATTTTTCTAATGATTTGGCTTTTAACCTAAGATTTCCCCATAGGCTTAAGCATTCTTGGATCTTCCATACAGAATATTTACCATTCCAGTCTTCCTGCTTCTTTCTGCTTCAAAAGGAACCCCAAACTTATATCCTCTCATGTGTGGCTGTTCTATACATTTGATTCAGTGGCTCAGTCTCTGAATAGTGGATTCCAGCACCGCAGTCAAAATGGCTTAGAGAGGATCTCTATGTTAAGTAGAATGGAAAGCATGGTGGAAACACTGCTAGTTTTTAATGAAATCCCTAATCTGTTAGTGTGAAATAATAATGCTCAAGGAATAGATTCATGAGGATAACTGCAGTTTTGTATTTGTAAGCTAAAGTTTTATTATACTGAATGTTAATTTACACCACTTGGTTAAATATTCATATACTCTGTAAGATACTATTTTTCAAAATTTTTCTGAAAGATAACTGAACATTTGGCATACTGGTACCATGTCTGACACCAGAGAGGACTTGTACAGTATTAAATTGAACTAACAAAAAGCTACCATAAAACATCAGACTGACTTTTCCAGCCCACATTCTCCCTGGCTGCTGGGCTTCATCAGCATACATGGACTGAGTGAACAGGGAATCATATTTGACACACGAAGAGGAAAAACATAGAGGAGTTCACTGTCGAGAAGACAGTACCTCACTTCCTTAACTCAAACTGAGCCAGCAGAGATCTAATCTTACTACTGACCAATCCCATTTTAAAAAACCTGAAATACTATGCATTAAGTATCCAAACTTAAAACATGGAACAGCTTGGGTTGGAAGGGACCTTCAAAGGTCATTTAGTCAACCCCCTGCAATGAGCAGGGACATCTTCAACAGGTCAGGTTGCTCAGAGCCTTGTCCAGCCTGGCCTGGAATGTCTCCAGGGATGGGGCATCTACCACCTCTCTGGGAAACCTGTGCCAGTGTTTCACCACCCTCATTGTAAAACATTTCTTCCTTATATCTAGCCTGAATCTCCCATCTTTTAGTTTAAAACAATTACTCCTTGTCCTATTGCAACAGGCCCTGCTAAGAAGTCTGTCCCCATCTTTCATGGCAAACGCAGGAGACTAGAAGGAAGATAAATCTCTCAATATTTTAACATCTCATACTATGTAATATTTTCTTCATGGACTTTCCTTCAACTATTGATACAAACCTGAGTGAAAGTAAAGAGTAAACCACATATTCATTCCAGGTAATGGTGATTTATTTTACACAGGGATTGACAGACTATGTACTCTGACATTACCACTGTCCAGCTAAAACAGGCTGGGGCTAAGATTTCATACAGCATACTGAAAAAGCAAAATAATGCACGAAGAATAATAACACAATGCATCAAATGAGAAATGTTTTAGTTAACATCTTTTATGCTTTGTAACTAGTTGCAACCTGTTCTTGTTCATATATTCAGTACTTATTGAAAGTCAAAGAAAGAGTCTAAAATAATCATAATACTTACTTGTGTGGTTCTGATACAGCTCTATAAAATGTAAGCAGCGTACTGCTTTATTCTTCGCCTAGGGAATAAAAACAAAAAGCATTTTTTCTTGAATTTTTCTGCAAAGTGTTCGAAATTCACTTTTTTTGGTTAACTAGACAGAAAAAAAAGCAAGAAATAAAGCTTAGGGAAACAGGTTGGCCACATCTAAACCATTTACTTTATGGGAATTAAAATGTTCCCTTTAAAGAACTACTTTCTCCTAACAGATTTCATATTTTAAAAGATTTCTCAATATAGTAGTAACTTTATCAAACTTTGTGTAATTTAGCATTGCTACTTTGATAGCTTAGTTGAGCATTACAACAAAAACTAGATTAATATAGACAAGTAACATTCTGAAGTCAAAAGGAGCCTTAATACGTCATTATGCGTGTGTAAGAAAAAAATCCTACACAACAATTGTATAAGCAGGTTGTATGGTATACAGGTATTGGAAGCATGTGAGCAAAGCAGGATAGGTATATGACACAGAAAAGGGAACAGAAAGAGAATAAAGACTGCATTAACAGAATCTTATTGCAAGGCAACCTCATTATGCATGTCATATAAGGAGCGGCTGAGTGATATGGGGCTGTTTAGCTTGGAGAAAAGGAGGCTGAGGTGAGACCTTATTGCTGTCTACAACTACCTGAGGTTGTAGCGTGGAGGGTGTTGGTCTCTTCTCCCAAGTAGCAAGTGATAGGACAAGAGGAAATGGCCTCAAGTTGTGCCAGGGGAGGTTTAGACTGGATTTTAGGAAAAAATTCTTCCCAGAAAGGGTTGCCGGGCATTGGAACAGGCTGCCCAGGGAAGTGGGGGAGTCACCATCCCTGGAGGTGTTTAAAAAACGTGCGGATGCGGCAGTTAGGGACACAGTTTAGAGGTGGACTTGGCAGTGTTAGGTTTACGTTTGGACTCAATGATCTTAAAGGTCTTTTCCAATGTAAATGATTCTCTGATTCTATGATTATTTGTATCAAGATGGACAGAACATGTACATGGACTTCTTTGCATAGACTACAAAACATACTGATTATCAAAAAAAAAGTGTAGGTATGAAATATTTGTGCTTGTCATAAAGCAACAAATAATACAATCAACATACTTTCCGTAAAGCATTCATCCTGTCACCTGCTTTCCCCATTGCGAAACCTGAAAAACAGAAAAGTCTTTCTATTACTGAGAAATACAGGAGACAAGACTTTCAGAAAGCAAAGGGGAAAAAACACAGAGCTTCACAACCACATTTAGTACCTGTTATTTCCACTCCATTGCAGAGATCATACTCAGAAAATGGTCCAAAGAAAACCAAATAAACCATAGAAAGTAACGGTTTAGGAGTTCTGTATACCTAACATTTGGGTGCCAATTGCTTGTTGTCAAATGAAAACAAGTAAGGCTTAAGTTATGTATTTTGTGTATTTGTCCAAACTTGTTCAAAACAATTGAGTAGTGGTGACTGCTTCAGCCAAAACCAGCCTAGTCTTCTGCTTAAAAAGAAAGAAGGGAAGGAAGACAAAAAGGAAGGTGATGCAGATATATCAACTACATCTGTACAAAGAGCAGTTCCAAGACCCTAGAAGTGAAGAGAGAGACTGGGTTTCTCTTAGTGAAATAGAGACTACGAAAGCCAGGTTTAACGGAATAGTGCATCTGCAAAAAATGCATGCCTGTAGAACAGAGGAAAAACAGACTACCAGTTTACTAACTGCTACCTAATTCTCTCTGAACCCTCAGACCTATTCCTATTTACCAGGTGAACTATAGTAGTGATGAAGAGATTTCACAGCAGTCTTGGAGTATTTGCAGTCAGCTCAGACCAGGGCAACAACTGACTGTATGAAATGCCTATGAGGATGTGACAACTGTTTTTACAAACTCTGTAGTCCAACAATGTCAAGGTAGATTGAGTTAAAATCATTTAACTTCAGATCAGCAGATGTAGCTTTTTTGATCCTTTGATGTTTCTGTTGTGTCAGCTGGGATCATGGGTTACCTGTATCCAAAAGCCTAATCAAAAAATAAATGGGATTGGACGCACTGGCCAACACTGGTTCACTAATTTCATGCAGACATTACAGGAGACTATTTACATCCAAAAGATGCATGCTCTGCATATATATTGAAAGCAGGATTTTCTTTACTAAGTCATATAGCAATGCAAATGCAATTTCCTGTACTCTGTCACCAATACAATACGTGCTATATTCCTACCTCCTGATAGAGGTAGGAATCTTCTATTATTTGGATTATATTATTTAGATTATTTACTTCAGAGCTATTCACTTTTATTTTTTCAGCTGATTGTTCTTTAGTTCTGCACAGTCCTTTTGAGATCTAATGGGAATTTTAATGTACATTGGTTTGTATTCACAAGAGAATGCATGAAAACTGTCTCCTTATGGAGAAAAACTTAGCACATTCAAGGGTGCTTCTTAAATAAAACTTATCCTGCAACAACAAAAACAGTCTTTAACTCCTGGTATTTGAAAACTGAATGAAAGATAAACACTATTTCATCAATAACGGAACTGGAAACCTGCAAGAAAGTAATTGCTGTACAGGGTGGCTGCATAGTTCCTTTATGCATGCCTTTACAATTAAGTGGCATTAGCATTATCTTTTATAGTTCTGTCTTGGAATCTGACCCATCCCAAAAGCTGGCTACCAAAAGCAAAGCATGTACCATCAAATGAAGGATATCCAGTAATTTTTGTAACTGACAACGTGAAATTGAAAATTCTTAAAAGAAAATACACTTTTCTGGGAATATCTGCTAGCCTTTACAGATTTTTTAAAAAGACAGTGATAGCGTTTTGGTGGGTTTTTTTTGGCAGTGATGAATACATCATGGAATGCTTCCCTTTGCTTTCCCAATATGTAATATTGTTAAGTATTTTATATCCAGTAATATCCAATATATAAACACCTGGCTATACCATTACACTGAAGTACTAATATGTGGTTGTCAGCCTTGTCTGTTTTCTTTTGGTTGGCAATTTTTTTATTTTTTAATTTTTTTTCAATTGGACCCATTGGTTTAGAAAATTGCAACCATAACACAGAAACTACTTCAGCCTTCTCTATATTGAGTTTACCATCATCAGCAAAACCTGATTCAACTAAGAATTTTTCTTGCAACTTTTTACTTTCCATACAACCTCATAAAAAGCTGCAGTAGAGCGAGTTATTTTCTCCTCATTTTGTAAAGATCAATTCTGACCAACTCAAAAGGCTCTTCTTGACAAGATTGCTAAACTCTTCACTTGAAGAAAGAATTGTCATTACTTACTGCAGCAGCTTCCAAACGTCTGAGGAGGAGAAGATTGCACAATATGCCAGGTATCAGTCATCTATGTCTTTCATGTGAATGATCTTACTAACATATGAATTAGTACCATGGTATCAGCTAGGATCCAGGGCTAGTCAATCCAAGTTAAATGCTGCACTGAGACGGTTTTGATTGCTTCTAAAGACAGCTTGGTCATTAGTACCCTGCATGCAAAACTGTGCTTAGAGTTCTGTTACGAGGAAATCACAACTAAACTGAATGCCTCTGACCAGTATTCTTTCTCCAGTCTTTGCTGTCTCTCTTCACAGCTCATATTAGAAGATCCTTCCTAATTTTACGTCTCTTTTTATTTATCCAATTTACTTCATGCTGTAGACAGCATTTCTATGGTTAGACTTCAAATTGCTTGCTGAAGAGACCATTATAAAAAGTCATAATGGAGAAAGCCTACAAGTAGGTCAAAAGCTGCAGATCACTGAAGTTGCAATGAGGCCGGACTCAAAGGGCCCTGAGTACTTCCATTTTTCCATAAAAGTGCAAATATAGTATTTGTAGGAAGCCCATAAAGTGGATTTTTTAAATTATTAACTTCAATAAAGTAAGAAAGCTTCCTAAAGAGGTCAAATTAGAAGGAAATTTAGGTTCATTAAAAATTTCTGAATCAAGATGCTAGCTGATACTACCAGTAAACAAGCCCTTTTTTAAGGAAAACCAGTAATACCTCCAATGGACTATCCTGAGACTTAGGAGGAAAAAAAAATGAATAAACAAAAAGACCCCAAAACCCCAAACAGCTAGATTTATACTAATTCTACCTAGAAATACTAACACTAGGTAGAAAATAATCCAGGAAAATGCACCATGAGTCATACTGCCCTTTGCTGCAAAGTGGTCACTGCTGCTAGAGCAAATGAAAATAAAACCCCAAGAACCCCAACAACATGAAAGTGATTTTCAAAACCAGAAAGACAAACCCATGTCCACTGAATCCTACTTTCTTATGACTCTATCTACTCTACTAACCATGGAGACCCAGATTAATTTTAGCCAAGCACAGGCACTTTGGTGAAGGCCACACTCAGCTGAATTTTCTTCCACCACCAGCAGAGCAGGATGAATGGGACACATCGGCCCACCTGCAATTCCAGGCACCTTTTGCAGGTGCCTGATTATTTTCTTTGACTTAAGACTAAACAACTACACTTTGCAGCTAGGTGTCTAAGTCTAGGTGAAATGAATACAGATATGCATGGCTGAGTACTTTCAGGCTTTTTTTTTTTTTTTTTTTTTAAACAAAACCAGTATCTACAGTAAAATGAAACAGTGTGTACAGGAAAGCATAGATGATCCCTTTTGGTAGGATCTACTGGTGGTTAGTTCTGTCACTCTAGAGTTAAATAAAAAAATGTTTTTACCACTGGATAATATATGCCTCAAGCCCAACCATATATTACTACTTTTCCCAATTTATTTTTTTATACATAACAAAGTTTCCAAATGAACACATACATAATTTGATTATAAAGCTTTATATATGAAACTCAAAATTCTGACAGGTATTTCAACATTGTCCAGTGGAAAAAAGGGTAAATTTTATTTTATTTTATTTTTTTTAAAGTATCAAATGTCCCTTTAAATCACCATAACTTCCGAAGTACTATTACAAACAATGATGAATTTGACATCTTTTACATTAAATGCACATACCTGCAGCCCCTTTACCATTTCCAATAGCCACTAAGGCACGTACTGATTTTTTTCTGCCTTCCTTTGCCTTCATACAAAACACATTTTTTACCTGAAGAAAAAAAACCAGAAAGCATCTTGTTATGGCACAGTCCAACCGTATTTTTGTTTTAAAGAGAGTCAGTTTAGCAAAAGGGAATTAGAGGTCTGTTATGAAACCTCACAGTATATTACAATATATTCTGTCTTTATCAACGGGTACCATGTAGTGAGACACTAGCTTCAAGGCATTAAATACGTAGGCTGCTAAAAACCTATACTCAGACACAGAAGAAGTTACCTCAGTAGAGTTTCATTAAAATATCCCCTCCGTTGTGTTTAGCTGCAGAACAGGTAATGCTCTAATGCTGCTAGCTTCGTGTGTGATTTTAAATGTGATTTAAAAAATGGAAAAAAATTGAAAGGGATATTAATATCTCACTGCGCCTCACGTTTTAACGTATTTTAGAAGCACTCTCAGGAATTGCTCAAGGCATGTTGTTGCTTTACATGGGTTAAAACTTAGGACTGAAATCTACCTGCAGACTGCAGAAGGCAGTCTCATTACTGAGATGACAGCTGCTAAAAAGAAGACTTCAATTAAGAGAGGGGTTGAAGAAAATGGTATTTCATTCCTGAAACTAGCAATGTTTACAGAAACTCTGCAAGAAATTCAGGCACAGATGCAAGAAAGCTATTTAGTTTAGAGTGGGGAGACACAACTGGGGAGACAGCTGGCCTTATGGTTAGCGTTCTGGAAACCTAAATTTGCTTCCGCCTCTGCTACAGACTCCCCTATTGTGACTACAGGCAAGTCACTGCTTTACAGTATCCTATCTTAAATATATCATCTGACATCCTGTATCCATCTAGCTCTTCCTGTTCTCGTTTCCTTGGTTTTGTTTATATATTAAAATATATGTTTATTTAAATATAGACATATATTTTAATGTATAGTTTATATGCTATTATATAAACTATATAAAAATATAATGTATGGTAAATATAAAAAATATATATACATATAAAATCACATACTGGATATTGCTTGACTTTGTTAACATCCATGTCTCAGAATTGCCAGTCAAAATATACAATTTACTTCATGGTTCTTTTCTCTCCTTCCTCTCAAATGCATCAGGGTCTACTTTCTTGAAGCTTCAATATGATTTCCATAAATTATAATAACAGTTAAGTTAAACAGGTATTGTCAATACATGAATTAAGCAGTGTTCCACCCTTTAGTAAGCTAGTCTGGTTGTAGCATTATATATCTGAAAGTAGATTATCATAAACCACTTGGTCATGGTTTAAACATTCTTACCGAAATTCACACACACACACAAAATTCCAAACCAAAAAATTCCACTGACATCACTAGGTATAGATTAGGAACAAGTGCTTCAGAAAAATTCCACCTTGCATTCATTAAAATAAAGATGCTGTTAAATTCAAGCTGCACATATATTCTAGGGAGCACTTTAAGAAATAACAGCTTTGCTAATTACTTATTCCAAGCAATTTTTCTTTCTGCAATTTTATTGCTCACAAGAACAAGGTAAAACCCCAAGCCCCCTAAGATGAAAGTGCCTATAGAAACAGGCTATTTACAGAAAATGCAAAATAACGATGAAAGAAAAGAGAGTGAAGTAATCTCTCCAGGAGCATCAGGAGCATTTTATTTTTGCTTTGCATATAAGTTTTGTCTTCCACTGCTCATCTGAATAAGCACTTGTACCAAAAAAAAAAAGCAGTTGGCATGCGTATTGTCAAAAATAAATGGTGTGATGTTTGTAGAATGTACTCAAAAATTATTATTCTCCTCTCCAGAAGGTGGCAATAAAGAACTGGCAATGAGCTTCTCCAGAAGGCTTCCTAAAACTGCACTTGTCAGCTGTTTCTGAGCGGCTCTGAAGGAAAATGTGTTCAGTCACCCATCACAATCAGTGCTATTGCATCTCTCCCGAAATGTGGCAAAGGCTTTTCAAGCTTAATAATGCGTGCAGGCAGCCATGACTGCTGCAACAACAGTGTCCTCAGATTCTCCCTGCCAAAGCCCCATGCTTCCTGACAGCAAGGAAAGCAGAGCTCTTCTGGCGTGTGCTCAGCAATGCTTCTCTTCTTTCTTGCAAGTAAAGAATGCAGATGAAAGCCTAGCATTAAACCGCACTGGAATTAATACACAACGAACAACATGCCACTTATAAAACACTGTGACCTCTGAAAAGTGACTGAAACTAAGACATACCCCTCTTTACTAGATTGCCACTCAAGTGACATTTACAGCCAACTTTCAAAATTTGAAAACAGATGCATGCTCAACCTTAATTACAGTGTACCTCAAGTTGACTGTCTCTCTGCATCCATTATCCAGTGGTGATAATGCAAATTCAGCTTTCTTCCAAGAGCTAAGGGAAGAAAAGCATCTCTCAAATACAAAATGAAACCACCTCAAACATTTATTAAGAGAAGAAACAGCAAGGAACAGTTTCAAAGGCAGAGTTGAGAGTAGGGAAATAGGGTACACTTAGAGACAGGCTGCTAGAGGTTATTTTGATTTCAAGTACTTATCAGCTGTTGCACTCTGTTAGAAAAAGGTAAAAACCCAACACTTGCCTCAAGGTTTTGTTCTTGTAAAAGCAGAATGAATGACAGGCCAAACTGATTGCCCTTGGAAAGTCCTCCTTTCTAGAAATCATATTCTAGTCGTGATTTTTAGGAACCTGCCACCTCTGCCATCACACTCTTGACACTGTTACTCTTTTGCTGCTGTTATGCAGAGGAGAGTGTCTGCACAGGCTGGTCCCCTCATGGCATAAGGTCCTCTGGACCCCATATTTCTCTAAGGTACAAGGCGACAAAAGCAAAATCAGAGCAGGGTGCACTGCTAAAAGAAAAGCACTTCCATGCAAGTGACCTAGAGAGGCTCAGGGACATAGATAAAAGGCTTGGGAAGCCAGTTACCCAAAAGAATTGAGTAATAAACCTGTAAACAAAAATCAAGCCCATGTTAGCTAGATCATGCCTGTATCAGCTGAAAAGCACCAAAGGCAGAGCAGATTTGTACCACAGCGACAGAACGCCTCCCAGCTGTAACTTAAACCTACTGTACCTAAAAAAAAAAAAAAAAATAAATCAGCTGGAGGGCAGACTCATCTTGCTGACAAGTGACAAGGGTGCCACATGGTTTCCATAAAAGTGTGCAAATGGTGGGCAGTGGCAAGGGCAGTGCTTCAGGAAAAGGCAAATTAGTCTGTCTTCTGCTACGATTACTTAGATATGACCTTCTCAAGAACAGCTAGCTAGTGAATTTATCATCCCATACTGATGTTTAATGTGTTATGGAGGGCCAAATTCAGTAGCCCAACAGAGGTAAGGCTGCCATAGCTCCATGCTCCCAGGTCCTTAAGGGATGTCAGGAATGGACACCTCCCACAGCTCCAGGCCCAGGACTTTGTCCCGCTTGGCCACTGGAGTCTAGCCCAGCCAGGATGAGAGACGTGGCTGCAGGTTCAAAAAGTAGCAAAGCTGAGCAAGTAATCCAGAGACAAATGTGCAGGACACTGCAATGTCCAGTTATAATCTGTCACAGACAAGGCACTGCCTTAAACAACACCAACATCCAGGACTTGCATAAAAACGAAGTATAAACAGCAACATCCCATTCCTCCTCCACTGGTAGAGACTGCAATTCACTAGTGCAGGCCCATGCACACATCCTCTAGATTCACGAGCACATGCACATTTGCAGATCCCCCAACTACCACCATGGCGCCTCTGTCCATCTAATACCACTGGCCAGGCCCTCTTCCCCACTTCATGGATCTTCTACTTGCCAGCTGGTCCAACTTGGTCCTTAGTAGCAAGCATGCAGCATTCACACATTTGTCTCAATGGTACTCCACATTCACAGGCTCCCCTGAATACAAGCAACTTTCTAAGCAACTCTGCTTGCCTGACCCAATGCCCAGATCCCAGGCTTCCTACTCGCTGGCTAGTCCAGCTTGAAGTTTGCTAGTAAATTACACCACCACCACCAAATGAACATCAGGTTTGGGGAAGATACAGACCCACACCTCCCCGCTGCCTCCACAGCAGCTGGCACGAGGCTAAAACCTGTGGTCCTGCCCCAGGCACCAGCACTGAGCCCCTGATTTGCTTCACTCACCCTAGTCCCTCTCAGTAGCTGATTTTCAGGGCACACTGGTGGCAAAGATGCTCAGCTGCTCCCATAGCTTGCACTGAGATCCCATCCACTCCGGGCTGCCCACACCTCCCAGTTTGATTGCAGTTGCTGGCACCAATTTCACACCCACTGGTCCCCTCGTGCAGCTGGTATTCCAGGCTCAAATTCTGTAGGACTCTCCCAAGATCCAGAGAGCTATGGCCCCTCCAAATACTGAGGCTAGGATGCTCGCTTGTTCCAGTAGCTGAGGCCATGGGGCACCCAAATCTCTGGTCTGACGCCAGTTGCTGGCCCAGTGTCCACTCCATGGCAGTCTCCCCAAGTCCTTGCACTTAGTGCCTGCAGATCTCATGCACATGTGTGACAGAGTGAGATAAGACAATGAGATAATTATAAAAAGATTTAATAAGAAGATAGAGTGTGGTGATCAAGCACAGAGCTCAGTCAGGCAAGTGTACGGACTGGCTCCATCTTAAATGCAGCCAACCCCTTTTATACTCCTCCTTTCTGTCTATTCTTCCTTTGTTCCTTCTCGACCCCTCTGCTGCACATTCCTTTGGCAGTTTGCACAGTTTCAGTGACACCCCTCCAACATCCCGGACCCTCAGATTTGCATCCTTATGAGTTGCAAAATACCAGTTTACCGGCAGCTTTTTTTAATAGTCCACCAATGAGTGTGACTGACAAGGTTTGTTTCTTTTCTTTGCCCCCATTACATCTGTCTGTCAGGTTTATGTCTCCATATATTTTGCTTACGGTTTCCCCCTTTTCCATAGTATCCCACTGGACCTCTGTCAGATAATCTTAATGAAATAAACATTCTCACATTCCACCTATGTACTGGTTTCAGCCAGGGTAGTCAGTTTTCATCTAGGTAACTGTGGCATTTTTTAATTCAGTGTAAGAAGAGTGTTGATAATGCCTATTATTTATGGTTGCTACCTAGGTAATGTTTATGCTTAGCTGACGTAGAATTGATTATCTTCTCCACAACTGCCATTTCTTTAGCTTCTGGTATGAGGAAAATGCTGGGAAAACTGATGTTGATACTTATTGCCAGGGAAACTGAGGATGCTCCTCAGTTTCCCATGTTTTGCAGGTAAGCAGGTGTATAATGCAGGGAGGAGCGGATCCAGGAGAGCTGACCAAGATGGACAACAGAAGTATTCCATACCATGAATGTCATGCTCCATATGTAAGTGGGAAGTTGCTGGGGAGAGCAATGCCCTGTCCGTGAGGGCTCCTGCTCTGGGCAAAGCTTCATCTCTGCATTTTACTGGACTCGCTGTGCTTGCAGTGTCCACCCTCTGGCATTCATTGCTGGGAGTGTGTGTTATGGTGGGTAACTATTGCTCCGTATCGCTCTTATTATTGTTCTATTAAATCTGTTTCTATTTCAATCCATGAGTCTTTCCTCCTTTTCTGTTCATTCCTCCCAGGGAAGGAAAGATGAGAGCGTGCGAGTGGCTGTTTACTAATTTAGCTGCTGCCCAGGGTTAAATAGTAATTACATACCCTTAGCAACTAGTGTGGCTGACCAGGTTTGGTTCTCATTACCACCTGCCCTATAGTTCGTCAGTCAGGTTGTGATACTGTATGTTCTCTTTCATGGCTTCTCCCTTATTATCCCCTTTTAACATTGAAAAAGTCCTTAACCATGGATCCTTAAAGAAGGAGATGCTCTCTCCATTCATGTGCCCTTAAAGAAAGCTGGGAATGCAAGCCCAGTGGGCAAAGACATAAACACACCTATACAACACATATATGCATATATACACAGCAAGCCCTGCAGATCAACACAAACAGAAATGAACAGTATTCACACAAACAGCATTAATAGCCTTCCTCTCTCTGGCTGATGAAGATGAAGGTCCATTAGTAGGAAATAGATACACCCCAGTCACTGGTATTTAGACCTCCTCATACACGCATATGCACACAGTAAACAAGAGTCCCTAGCCCAGGAAAATAGTTAGAAATTGAGTTTAATAGGAAGTCAGGACAGACTATACTGATCAGACAGAGGTCATGGTGAGACAAGCACACTGACCAGCCCTGCTTACATGTGAGCAACCCCTTCTATGCCCTTATCGCTCCATTTTCCCATACTTGTTCCTCTTCAAATGACCTAGATTCCTCCCTTGTTCTCCCTTTGGTTCCTGCTCTAGACATCCCATAAGTCTTGTGTAATACTGAAGTGCTCTTCCCCTGCATTCCACAATGTGTCTCCTGCCCCTCGGCAGTAACTCCCTCTCAGACTGTGGGGTCCTCTGGAGAGCCTCATCTTGATAGAGGTCACTCCTGGAACATGGAGCTAAGGCTAGCCCAGTACAGCCCCAGGAAAAGGCAAAAAAAAAAAAAGTGCCTTTTTCTCCAAATCTGTAATTTGGGCTCCTCTGCCTGCTTGTGTGCCCCTCTGGTCTGTGCAGTGATGGCTCTCCTGCAATGGTCCTGGGAGGAGTGCCAGCAGGGTGTTACTCAGGTTACTCTACCTGCTATTGCCTCTGCACTCGTTTGTGTGTGGGCAGACAGGCTTTTTATCACTTACCCTAACAGTCAGAACTGTCTCCATCTTGGCCATCTGTAGAATAAATACAGTACTTCTCTCTTGAAGAACTTGATTCAGTAGCTATAACCTCTGAGAAGCAAGAAGATTAGAACCAGCCATCCTGTTCACAGTGCATCCATTTGCCAAGGACAAAACTGCAGTACAGAAAATAATCTGGACTCCTCTACCCCTCACTCAGCAAAACAGATGAAAGTTTTTGACCATATACTTGAAGTGTTTTCCACATAAACTGACTCATCACAGCTCTGGGATAGACCCGAAGTGCAGTTTTCGTCCAGTCGTAACAAGCCCAATCTGCAGAGAAACTATTGACTAAATCATGTCACATGTGCAAAACTCTCTCTTTTATAACTCAACAGCTCAAATGCGCTACTTACAAAATGCGTGCCTAAATGTGCCTTCATATTACACCTGACATCTGAGTGCAGATCCTTTAGATTAACCCCACAATACTGCATGCTTAAAGCTACAGTATATCTGGTTTTTTTTCCTTTTCAAAGGATGTTCCATAATCATGCCAAATTATAACTCACTTAAAAGCTTCTGAATGTTCCAAATGCCAATTATTTAATCCATACAGGCTGACAGGTGAAAGAGATAAAAAGATTTAATTACTTAACCAAAAGAACCAATTGAAGGTAGCATCCCTAAACTCTACTTTAAAAGCAGGCCAAAACTCTTGAGAACTCCAAGAATACCAGAAATAAATTCAAGTGCACAGCTTTGACCTCTCATTCTTTCCTGTGACAGGTTGCTTCAGCTCCAATCTTATAAACTTTCTGAAATTTTCATTGTCAGTCTAAAGACACTGTCAGTACCATCCAGGTAACAGAACACTTCCCTCTAGTTCTAAAAGCAAAATCTAGAGCTCCAATACTCCAAAAGTATTTTTGAGCCAACGTCTCATTTGAGGTAAATTATTACTCAGAGAGTATCCTGTATACCATGTAATTTTTCAGTCAAGGATGTCAAACAATGGATCTCAGACACTGTAATTTCATGCAGCATTTCCTTTCACAAGCCTTTTTTATTGCACCCTTTGCTAAAACAATAGCTAGAGCACAATTTCCAATGACTTATAAACAAAGGGTTTAGACTGCGTATTAAGGAACATTCTTTTTGTCACAAGTAGCAAGTCTACCAAGATTAATTCTGTGGTCTTAAAACAAACATGTACTCTTGGGTTTCTTGCTACTTTGTGGAATGCTGAAACAAGTAGCTTCTGCACCTAACAATTTATTTTTGTTTAGTGCATGCAGAACAACTGACTAGACAGTGGTACAGTTATAACTCTCTTCTGTGTGCATAATCCCTATAGATAACTCTCTACAGTTGCATGAACCTTTGTGACAATACATTTATAAATACTTAAGACACGGTCCTTCATATCATTTTAATGCAACAAACCTTTGTTTTCTGACTTTACCCCTGCTTTCCACATGCCAACATAAAGCTACTGTCCCTAAGGCAAGTCAATTCTCCATGGCTTTGTAAAGAAAATCCAGTGATTCCTAGTGTCATCAACCCTCAGTAGCCCCAGAACAGAATGAGAGTCCCCACACAACCAACCTTCTCTACTTCCCCATTGGTGTTTGCCAAGGACTGGATTCGGAAGGTTAAATAAGTACAAGTGACATTCAATTGCAAGAGCATAAACCTTGAAGCTTCTGCTAATCTTTTCCAGCTAGGAATAGATTTTGGCTAACGCACAGCTCACTCTAAGGCCTGATGTATGCTTGGAGCAGCTCCATTAGGTCGAAGTGAAAGAAAGCAACCTGTAGGCAAACATGATGGCCAGGAAGGGCTAAAGGTCATTATGGAGCCAATGCCACCATGCTGGGTTTGCTGGGATTGAGTTAATTTTCTTCATAGTAGTTTGAATATTTTCTTTTTAGTTGCTAGCACAGTCTTTTGTTTTCAATTTAGTAAGAGAATAAATGTGATAACACACTGAACTTCCTATGTCTCTGACTGGGACAGAGTTAATTTTTTCTTTCCAGTAGCTAGGCTGTATTTCGGAGTTGGTATGAAAAGAATGTGAGGACTCACAGATGTTTTGGTTGTTGCCAAGGAGACCAAGGACTTTTTCAACTTTCCAGCTGCAGGTGCACAGAGAAGCTGGGAGAAAGCAAAACAGGACAGCACCCAGATTGACATCCAGGCTGGCCAGTGAGATTATCCCTACCATTAGTATCATGCTCCGTATATATCTGGAGCCATCTTTTCTGGCTTGCTCTTTCTCTTCTTTTGGGATCAGCTGTTGGAGACTGGGGTGCTCTCTTTTCCAGGACCAGATGTTTGGTGCAATTGTGTTTGAGCACAAACTGCTATTCAGGTCTTCTTCTGGGATCAGCTGTACCAGACCAGTGTTCATGATCACTGCTCAGGGACACACTTGGTATCGGTGACTGGGTAGTGAGCTATTGAATTGTGCATCGCTTATTTTGTATATATATTGTTTATTATTATTATTAATTTTTTTTTCTCTTCCTTTGCTGTCCTATTAAGCTGTTCTTAACTCATGAGTCTGTCCCTTCCCTTTTGATTCTCTCCCCCATCCCACTTGGATGGGGGGGCATGTGAGTGGCTGCATGGTCCTAGTTGCTGGCTGTGGTTAAACCATGACAGCACCTGCAACTTCCTGTCCCCAGGCAGCGATCATCCTTGCATACTGATTGTCTGGCAGCTTCTTCAGAATCCCTTAACTCATGGCAATGGTATAGACCAAACTCCCAAGCTTAATTGTATAAATATATCCAGTTATCCAAGAAGATTCAGAAGTGGATTTGACAGCAGTCAGACTGCTGAGGTTTTCGTGCACCCTGGTGTGATACAGGAGATGCCCACAATGTGACAGAGGAGGAAGGATGAGCACTCTTATTGTTGGCTTGGCAACTATTTTGCTCACAGATGCACAACTCACAAATTGTAAGTTATGAGTTATGAATTAGAGAACTTTTAAGCTGGAATCCTCATGAATCAAGTGATGGACCAGTGAATTTGTGTGTTACACTAGTCAGTACAAAGGGGGCTGAGTGCTTCTTTGATGTGCTTGTTTGGTTTCCTTCCTAGTAACCTCATAAAAGTTTAATTTACAGAGTGTGTTGCCCTGTAAATTTGAGCGATCCAAATGGACCATGACGAGCACACCTAACACTACTTTGCAGATGGGCAGCACAACCCACATCAGATGCAAGTTGTGCAGACTCTGATCAGAAAACTGTTTTTTTCCGATTGCTCTCTTCAGTCTTGCTTCTCCAAAGTGCCACACAACAGTTGAGGTACATGTTGCATCCAAACAGGTCTCAGACAATCAAAACAAGCATACTTGAATCCAGCTGAATGTCTGAACAGTGGAAGAATAAGCAAATGACCAAACTCACATGACACAAACCTTCAGCTTTATGAAATTACAGGTTTTGCATGAAGTCTTGGCACATCAAGGCTCAGATACAGAACTGCCAATACTATGATATAACTCTGTGAAGCATACCCAATCTCAAGTCAGTTCAACTAAGAATGAAGTCTGTAAAGAATACTACTGGAGGTAACATGCAAAGTAGAGAGTTAGCTGAGAGCCTAGAATTTGGCTTCATTTACTGCATGCTATCTTGACTATAAGACAAAAGTATTTCTTCTCAAAGGCTTTCTGTAGAGCTCATCACTAACTCAGTTCCTGGGTAAATATAATCTGTATGTTTTTTCAGAATATCCATGCAATTATCCACTCACTGCAATTTACTTTGATTGACTCTAAGGAAGAACCAGTTAGTTATTTTCACTATGCAAGTGTTAAAAAATATCTCTTTTGTCCTCTCTTCTTCCCTCCCTTCCAACAACTTCTTAGAAAGTAAATACAAACAAACAAAAACCACACAAACACCCAAAAGAAAAAGGTCTGCACACAGTTTTACCTACAACATAAGAAAGAATGAGAGATAAGCCTGACCTCAAATAGCAATATAAAATGATTTTGTATTTCAAGGACCAAAAGAGATAATACCAAATCTCAGTACCCAGATCATGACATACGAAGCTTTGTACATAAACCAAAGCACCAGTGTACTTGTATCTGCAGAGAGCAGCTTTTGCTTTAAAGGCAATATCAGTGTCTTTATATTGCTGCTTTTGCACCATTTCTTTGTACGAATTGAGTGTATTGCCTGACCTGAACTTCTTTAGCAAGTCTATACCTTTCTGTAATTTAACACTCAAACACAATTTTTTTTGTTAAAATACAACAGTACCATATTCTAACCATCTGGCTGAAAAGGGAACTACTCTGACGCAGGAAAGATTGCACTGATGCACTTACAATGGGGCCATGCTTGCACAAAATTCTTCAAGTAAAGTTATCTTTATTAGAAATAGGTAACAAAATCAAAAAAACATGAACATAATACCAAGCAATCAAAACGCAGACTTTTCACAAATGGCAGAGGACAATTTCAGCGTTGGACAAAAAACCTGAGATCTTTTGCAAAGGGCGTTACTTCTAACTTTATCTTCTCCCTTAGAAAGCTCTCCTTTGTGACAGATTCAAAGGGCCACTAAGCTCATAAGTGTTTTCAGGCCTTATTGATTACTAAGCCTCACTAATTTTGATTGCACTACAAGGCAAATACTATCATAACACAGGATATCATGTAGGTTACTTTTTTTACTATGTTACCATGTTGATTTTGGAGAAAGATAAAAGAAAAACTCATCTGAGGATGGCTGATACACAAAAAGATGCTTTACAGGTAAAATAAGAATGGCATATGTCAACTACAGCTGTAAATTTTAAATTACCACTATTACTACATTATGTTAAACAACATTAAATACTACCACCAGTATTCACAGACATTCTTATGCATAAAATATGAGCAAAACAGGAAATGTGCCTTCAGATTGGCAGGGAAAGAAAGAAACAGGTAGTGTCACCTACTCTAACACAATAGCCTACAGCAGGGATGTCAAACTCATTTTCACCCGGGCCACAACAGCCTCGCGGTTGCCTTCAAAGGACCGAACGTACTTTTAGGACTGTATAAATGTGACTATTCCTACATTTACACAGTCCTAAAATTACATTCGGCCCTTTGAAGGCAACCGCGAGGCTGATTTGACCCCTGGTGAAAATGAGTTTGACACCCCTGCTCTATAGGATAAGCCAGAAACAAAACCAATATGCAGTGCCTGCTGCTGTCCCCTTAACGCTCACTCAAGGCAGCTTTTTCTCTGTGACTGCTTTAGCTCCAGTTAACATGAAAATCTGACCTTGTCTGTACTCTATTCTACAAGCAGGGAAAAACCAAGTTAGCTTTTCTGTTCCTGCATTATAAGAAAACACTTTAATAAGCAATTCCTCTCTTTCAGCAAGCGAGCACAGCCTTTTCAGTAGCATAATCACAAAAGAAAGGGGCTTCTGTATCTTCGTTCGTAAGACAGTCCTTTAAAAATCGCTTTCAGTTTCTTGCTGCAAAGTATATTTCCCAGCAAACATTATTTTAATCTCCCTGTACTGTTGTGAAGATAAACATCATGGAGAAGACATGCAGAAATAGCAACAGGTACGCCATCTATTTAAAATAAGAATGCTAAAAAAAGATCTGTTTATTTCAAAACTTGTACTCCTCATCAGAAAATTATAGGACTCTATCTTGGGCCCACTGCTGGCTTTCAATATAGAGGTTGTTCCTGCTGCTGCTGTTTTTCTGCAAAAACCATTACTCTTTCTCAGTTCACATCTGTGGCCATCTCATGCAACAGTAGAGCCACAGCCTACTTTAAAAGTTTTTTTATTATTCCGATATAATAAAGCAGTGAAACAGATTTTTATAGCACACGGAACCACTGCATAGCAACTTATTTTGTTGTTTAATCTAATGAATTTGACTGTAAATAATTATGCCAGCACAGAATGGCCAACTTCAGTAAAAACCTCCTGTAGTATCCAAACTGACAGTCAGTTGTGACATGCCACAGTAACAAAACAACAGCCACTTTTCTGCAATGTGCCCTTTCAATTAACTGAAAGCACTGCCAACTGCAGGGCTCATTAAGAAAAATCACTTATTTTATGTGTGGTGCCCATGCAACTCAAGTATTACAAGATGCCTTCAAACGGCTAAAGGCTAAGTGGTCCAAATGGACTTTGCTACATCAGAGTTCAAGTCCAAAGTGCCCAGTCTGCTCCTAAAACTAATTTTTTGAAGGAGCTTTGACAAATTGTGTGGGTTTTCCAAAACCCACCACGACAATCTACTTTGTGTATGGCTACTCCTGATCTAAGAGGAACTAAAAAAAAAAAATAGAGGAGGCTTTTCTGGTTCTTCAGCATCTCAGATGAAACCATACACATGTAGTTTTAAACCTGAAAAGAATAGATTAATTTTGCATGTAAAAATAAGAATGCATAAAAAGTGTATGGAGCAATTCAGGACATCTCATTAATGCTCATGTAAATGTTCACTTTTGTTGCATTTATCATTCTCAACATAATCTCTAAAATACTATTAAATGGGAATTTGGTATATAAATGATCCACTTACACATGATCAGATGATCACTAGCTTTTTTTCCAACAATACCGACCTTTAAAAGCTGTTTTGGGGAAGTCTAGACATATGCACACCAGCATTAGCAATAAGGTACAGAAGCATGCAATCCATTTATTATCACAACAAACCAGATGTGACATTAAGTGCAAGTCTGCTGCTCATTTTATTTTCTATTGTCTCTAGGCACCAATGATAAATCTGACAAGAATATATTAGAGATACTTGAGAAAACAGAAAAAAATCTGATACCAAACTAATTTTGATAGGTTTACATTCATGTCTGTTTAGATATACATGACATACAGAGCATTAAATATGAACTGCCGGTGAAGGTCAGATCCTTTGATAAATGTTACCGTAAGACTTAGACTGAATACACTCATTAATGGTAAAGATATCCCTCAATAAAAAACTTTAATTCCATTTGTTCTCGTGTGTACCAGTACCACTTCACACATTCTGTTAAAGACACTGAAAAGTCGAAGTTGAAACAGCAATTTAGTTTTAAAATAAATAGTGATCATATTCAAGAATAAAATAGCTTTGTCAAGATAATAGAAATGACCCTACAAATAGTGATCTTACTCTAAGGTCTAAGTGCTGGAACACTAAAAAATTTTTAATAAAAAAATAAAATTATTAATAAAAATGAAAAAAAAAAAGATGAGGACTTAATTCAGGGAAAAAATGAATCAAGCAGCAACGCAAAGAAAGGCCTGCAAAAAAAAGATTAAAGACGACTGACAAAAAATCTGAAAAAGAAACTATTTTTCGTTTGCAAGGATGTTATCATCACTCTGAGCAAGAGATATTACAAAGTGATTTTGATCAACATCTTAATCGTCACCATAGAAGAGCACTACTGAATAGCAGAGACAACTGAGACAATGTCTGCACACCGCGATTTCAGGGCAAACAAAATATGAGCCCAGTGATGGAGGGATTCACTACATTTAGGGGGAGAGGGCCTCTAGAAATTAGGAGAAGGAAGAAAATACACTAACTCAGGCAGGACATTTGCTAGAGCCCTTTGGAAGTCCCAACAGGACAGCATTATTCTCAAATGCATCAGATACAGAAAGAGAACAGTTCAATGGCTGCAGATCTATATGCATATGGACTACATTACAGAATACTCCCAGCTGCTGCCAAGGAGGAAAGCATTCCTCTTCCCTCTCATGACATTTACTGAGAATAACAAGCATGTCCTTTTACCTCATGACAGTGTCAGACGAATACTTCTTGGGAGCTGAGTGCATATCTTTGAAGGTAATTCTGCCATAACCTTAATAATTATGCTACTTACAGAGTAAAATAAAGTGGAGTGCAAAAAGATGTCAACAGATTAAATGAAATGCACCTGAAAAGTCTTAAAGAATCACAGGAAAATGGGTTAGAAGGTTACCGATTTTGTCTCCCCATCCTCTCTTGACAGATTTATCAAACTTGTTTTTAAAAACCTCCAGTGACAGACATCCCATATACTCCCAGACAATCCATTCTAGAATTTAACTTTCCATTTGCAACGCATTCTTTATGTCTAAAATTCCCTTGCTCGTTATTTAAATCCATTGCTTCTTATCCTTATCACATCAATGTAGAACAGCATATTTCTTTCCCCTTTGGAGGACTTTTTAAAATATATAAACCAACTCACGACTTTTAATTACCCAATCTGACATTACAACATCACTGTTTTCCATGTCTCAGAAGATACTCAAAACTAGTGCAACAAGCAAAGATTTCGATACATAGGATTAATCTAGAAATCATTTGAGCCACTGGATGGGTTCCCAACTGATAGTCATCTCAGCAAAATGCAGGAAGATAATAAAGGACAAAGAAACCCATTTCATTTATCAGGACAGTAGAGAACTCTCAGAGGCTTTTCTAGAGTAGAGCTGTCAGTCAACTCAACTTCTGACTTGCCTGATTATTCTTTTAATTTTCAGACAAGGAGCTGTTGTGAATCAGGCTATTCTGTTTAAGGAAATGTTTCTCATAAGAGACTTAAAGAAACTCACTTTCCAATAGACTATGCTTGTACACAGTTTAAAAGAAATGAGTGGTACTCTCAATTATATTAACTTTGTTCTTACTCTTGCACCCTGTACACACTATTTATTAGTTACGCAAGGCCATGTAAAAGCTATTTGATTTTAATTCTGGCAAAATCTTACCTACACAGGCCACATGTATTTCAATTAAGACAATGATAGACTCTTATTATCAAATAAAATAAAACACTAAAATTCTCAAATGTTGGTGAAAACGATTTCTGAATTAAACATTTCTTCATGGAAAGTACCTCACCAAGGAATGGCAAAACAATTTCAAGCAAAAAGAACTTGACCATTATTTCAAAGCCAGGTAACACAAACAATGTCAGGGAGTTGAGAGCTAAAACCAAAAAGACAAAAAACTCTTTGTTTACACATGAGAGGTGTGGTTCACAGCTGTTATTCAGTACTTCTGTTTCCACCTTTTATCCTAAGCCTCTAAATAAGGCACCATGTAAGAGCAGTATTACTAAAGGAGATTATTTATTTCTCTAACTCGAAGTATCTTTTTTTGTGTGGTGTGTTTTTTTTTTCTTTCCTCAAAAGAGACAGTAATGGAAACTAGACACTGATTTAGGTTTAAGGTCTCTTGCTCATCTCATGTCTTACTCCTAAACCTATGCAGCCTTGTGTGGCAATGCACCCCACAAAACTGGTAGATAAAGGGACTCTCTGCTCTAAACATTTGGTCCTATTCTGGACTAGGACATGGCCATCTCCTTCCCTCTTTGACTACAAACCCATTTAAAGGGCAACTTTCTCCTTTCTCTCCAAACCAAGTCAACAGTAGGTTTCACAGTTCTTTAGGCAGCAGCTCTAATTTTACTGTCAAGGAACTAGTTCACTTACTCCTGTCTCAAAAAGGGAGATGTTTGGCCATGTTCTAAGCAAAATGCAATCAGACATAAGGTCTGGCACACGACCACCTCTGCAGAACGCTCTGCAAGGATGAATTCCTCCAACCTGCAGCCCACCTGAGGAGTCATAGGCACAGTTTCCTGCTTTGTGGAGCTCCATAGACTGGTGAAGTGAGCTTCAGGGCACAAGGAGCTGAACATGTCTCTAAGACCTCACCCCACCAAAAATGCTGCAACTAATACTGAATATCACCCAGCCCCTTCTCCTTCACGAATAGGATCAATACTTATGAACAAGACAGACTTGATCAAATTGTATCTTATCTGGGGGTTTTCTGATGGCCCAAGCTGGAGGTGGTCAATTTGCCACATCACAGAAGGTTTTGCTTTCTAATGGATCAATTATTTTAGCAAATATCAAGTTCTTTTAACATATTAGGTATTGCAATAAATAATTTTGAGATTTCAGTTGTCTGAAAAACAAACTTCTGGCCGTAGACAGAGTTGGAAATGACTTGGCCACTGCTACCACAAGGTTCACGAAAATTACATTGCAAGTAGAAGAGAAGGGAACATGCAAGGATAGAGAGCAAATAGTTGTTCTCACTTCCAGAGCTGCTCCCTCTTTGGATGCTGTGCTTCATCTGATTCTGGACTGGGAGCAAACGAGTCACAAGAAACCAATTTATTTCTGAAGTCATGATTCCCCCCAACAACACTTATGTTAGCTCTATCGTTTCCATAGCAACTAATGTATTGGAAATGAAAGAAAAACTAATAAGATAAATGGGAAGCATAAAATATCTTGTGACAGTGTGGGTGTGCATAGCACTAATTGTTAATAGTCTGCTTTGGAATGAGTCGCAAGTTGTCTTCTTCAGTAATTGCTTTTCCACTGAGAAGTAATATAGGTCCACATATCTGTATTACTAACACTTTACATTTCACCAGTAAAAAAATTATTACCAATGGATTACCTTGTTATTGAAGCGAACTCCACCTTTATCATATTTGAAATAAGTATCTTCTCTGACCACATTCTGAGTGGTGTTTCTGTTGAAATCATTAAGAATTTGGGTTGCTAAAGAACTTTTTTTGGTATTGTTAAGGACCTTACCCTTTAGCTTAAAGTTTTGCTGCCAGTCAGCAAATACCTTGAGTGACATGGATTTAGTAGTCAGCTAATATCACTTCACACCAACCAAGGGATTGCACAGCACCAGTCACATATTGGAAAGTTACCGTATGGATGACGTCACTGTTTTCAAACAATGTAAGAGATTAACTTTTTTTTTTTTTTTTTTTTTTTTTTTTTTTTTTTTACTACTCTGTAGCTTCTTAATTTACCAAAATAAAACAATTCTAAGGTAATTCTCTGATTTCATAGAATCATTTAGTTCGGAAAACACCTTCGAGATCATCAAGTCCAACTGTTAACCTAACACTGCCAAGCCCACCACAAAACCATGTCCCTAAGAACCTCATCTACATGTCTTTTAAACACCTCCAGGGATGGTGACTTCACCACTTCCCTGGGCAGCCTGTTCCAACTCTTTTGGTGAATAAATATTTCCTAATATCCAATATAAATCTCCCCAGTGCAATTTGAGGCCATTTCCTCTTGTCCTCTCACTTGCTACATGGGAAAAGAGACCAACACCCTCCATGCTACAACCTCCTTTCAGGTAGTTGTAGACAGCGATAAGGTCTCCCCTCAGCCTCCTTTTCTCCAGGCTAAACAACCGCAGTTCCCTCAACTGTTCCTCATCAGACTTGTGCTCCAGATCTCTCACCAGCTTCATTGCCCTTCTCCGAACTCACTCCAGCACCTCAATGTCTTTCTTGTAGTGAGGGGCCCAAAACTGAACACAGGATTTGAGGTGCAGCCTCACCAGGGTCAAGTACAGGGGAATGATCCCTTCCCTAGTCCTGCTGGCCACACTATTCCTGATACAAGCCAGGATGCTGTTGACCTTTTTGGTCACCTGGGCACACTGCTGGCTCATGTTCAGCCGGCTGTCAATCAACACCCCCAGGTCCTTTTCTGTCAGGCAGCTTTCCAGCCACTCTTCCTATAGTGCTGCCTGTGGCTGTTGTGACCCAAGTGCAGGACCCAGCACTTGGCCTCATTGTTTATATTTCATTAAATACCCAGGACATGCAGAATGCATATCAGCACATATGCTGTTCTTTAAAATATTCCAGGCTTCCATTAAGAAGCCCTAGTCAGCCAGTCACAGAGTTGAAGAGTACAGAGAATTCTATGAATCCCAACCAGGAATAAGTTTGCAAGATAAGCACGTGGGAGTCAACCTTCTACTTGCAAATAAAGATAGCAGGATTTACAGCATATATTAGATCTTATTTACCAAAAACAGAGACAAGGAAAATATTGGAATACAGACATCTTTTGTCAGTTACTACTTTTGATTGATAGATATTTTCAAAGTGAGATGATGCAACATAACCTGTTTAGAAGTAAGGCTGGAAACAAAAATTAGATTAGTCCAGTCATAACCATCATCCTTACTCTGTCAATAAGCACAATAACAAAGTGGATATAAAACCATGAATGGAAAATTTTAACAGGATATTTTTCCCAGAAGATACAAATATCATAGTTTAAGACGTCTAGGACAAGTGAATATCTTATTGATTGAGAGGCATGCAAAATGGGATCTTCGCCCCACTCATTCTCTGCCCTGTGCTGTCTCTTCCCCCTTTAATTATTTAGTTATTTTAAAAGCAGAATGATAGAACTTTCTACTTGTAGTTTTGTCTAGAGAAATAACTCTAATACTTTACTATGTTCCTTATTATGTCTGTTCCTGAACTATTAAAGCTTTGTCTATCGCACTTGCCATTTCAGAGTTACCCAAAACCACCTTAGAATCAGATACTACCTGCTCAACAGAGAAGATCATCTGGTATTCTTTTCATTGGAACATTATGTCAAGTAGTTGAAACAGAATACCAGATTAATTCCTTTTGTTATAAGATTGACTTAGCAAAGACTGGTTAAATAATTGCAAGTTTAATATAAAATAGTGGTATTTACTTAAAGTCCTTGAATAGATCTGTAATGCTTACCTCAATGACTCTTGTTTCGAAATCTTCATAAGTTTCTGTTGGGAGAAAAATAGGATATTACATTTCCTTGTATTACTTACCTATCAGCACAGGTCCCTGTAGGTGGTATAATTTAAAAAGGACATGATTTTTATGTAACTGTAATTTATAAGTTAATTTCAGCAGTAAGTAAAAAAACATACGAGTAATTTGAACAATCGTATCTAAAGTGAGCTTTATTAGTTGTTTCCTTTTAAAAAGACTTCAAATATATTGTTTTACTTGACTCCATTCATTCAAACTCTCTTAGATTTTTTTCATTTCTTCAGTAAAATCAACATACGTGAAGAAAACTAGCTTAAAAAAAAAAATCCAGTCAAAATAACTTCCCAGAAAGTGTAACACTACTCTTGTTACAGTTACAACACAGCTTCTGTTATAATTAAGAGATGACAACTGTTAAATAGATTCATTGTGCTCTATTAAGGACCCTAACCTCCAGCTGCAATCAATATCTCATCTTTTTAAGTACCATACATGCAGGGAAGTAAGATGGAAACAGTCTCTAAAGACTGTGCAACTTAAGTAACCAGAGTAGCACAAAGCAAGAAAAATAATCTTTTTTTTTAAAACAGTAAAGCAAGGCATACTAATTTAACTACTTTGAACATCACACAGAAAGCAAAGCTGATAGAAAAACTAAGACATTCTCAGATTCTGGATTTGTTTTAACATATTTGTCAACATCAACCAAATTTTTCAGATGTTGTAGGCTAACAACACTGAGGTTTCTACAAACTTCCTGTACCTCTTTTCATCAGAAAACATGAATGCTGCTGAAGGGAAGCTGCAGCATATGATTCTAGCCACGCCATGGCCTCAGGACAAATGGATTCATTGAGTTTGGTGGTTTCAGGTCTATTCCTCCTACCACCTTTACAGTGCTTTGCACACAGTCAATGTCTCAGGTCCCCTGCAATATCATGAATTCTCTGAATAAAAAAATACTGAAAGAACTATAGGGATGTGAAAAGCCACACAATTTTCAACAGATCAAAATAAAATTAGTGTATACTAATCAGAAACTGCTTTTTCTCAAGCATATTTATAAATACAAGCTGACAGTTTCATTATTCTGTTTTGACTGTAGTACCCTTTCCTCTTTTTGGCAGAACTTGACCTGACTACTACAGCTTCCACACAGCCAACTTTAAAGCAAGTAATCAATGTCAATAGTACCAGCCAAAAACAAAATCAAGGAAAATACCAGAAGGTGAAATTCATACATGCAAAAATGTTGTTGACTACAGCTGCCGCTCCTGTTAATGTAATAAACTACGTGAAAATAAATGTGAATTTAAAAATAGCGTAGTCTTGTGCTCAAAATATGGAACTAGAACCATGGAATTGTCTTGATTTTTTCTGAATTCCACCATTGACTTATGGGGAATTTGGATCAATTCATTAATTTCTCAGATGTCCTGTTTTGCAGTTGTAAGATTCAGTGACAGGCTGCCAAATTCATTGTCATGTCCCTGCCTTCCATGGAATATTTGCTTTCAGGGTAATAAAATGAAACACAGGCAAGTAAATAGAGGAATTCTTTCATTTGTATAGTGCAGTATTATGTTGATATTAAAATAGAATGAATTGCTCTTAAAATTGAATACAAGCAAAAAATACTCAAAGAGATTGGCAGACAAGCTGTCCTTAAATTCACAAGGTAAATCTGAGGGAAACAACGTATCTCAGACACTAGAGCAACAGCAGCCACAAATGGAAAACCTGGGAAGGGAAGACAGAAGTAGCAGACACCAACAAGGGCAGAATTTATAAAGCAGAAAGCTAGAAAATGCCAGTGTAACTTCAATCCACATAGACAAAAGCATTAGATCTCACTAGAAAGAGAATGCTCTCACTACCTTATGGCCTGGTTCAAAGCATGTTTGAATTTTTAATTAATGTCCAATAGAACGAAACCAGAGAATATTCACAGACAGAAAGAAATTAATAAACAAAGAACCAGACAGACTGGAGAGCAAAGGTGACTGCAAGAAGATCAGACAACAACATAATTGTGATTCCATGCATCTAATTTCCCATTTATGTTGACTTGCTGCAACATATGTTCCAAGATCCAGGCTTGCACTGGGATAATATATTGTTGGAACAAGAGAACTCTGAAAAGATGAAGCAGCTTAACTGTTACAATGACCGTAACAAGCCTGAAACAACAGTGGCAGAAAACATCAACTGCCTTTCATAGCTCATCTTACTACACAAGCCTACAGAAAGATGACAATAAACATACAAGTATCTTTAAGTGCTTCACAAAAAAACCTCAGCTGAACATGAGTAACAACTCATTTTCCTATTTAATTAGTTTTAAAAGATCAGGCTTCTAAATGTTAAACAAAGCTAGTATAGAACTTTTAGTGTTCTGAGTAACAGCTTTGTAAAAAAAAGTTAAGGTCACCTCTCCACTCTATGTACAGGACTTCCAGTTTCACTATGATATTTAACTAGGCAGTAAATAAAGACATAAATAACTCCTATTAGCCACATTCAAACTATATAATCTTTAACTGTATTTCATTACTTGAACTGGGAAAAAATGCCTGATTTATCCCACTGGGACCCCTTTAAGGAACTATAAAAAAATGGCTAATTTCAGACTCGAGACAATTGATGTTGAACACAGAAAAATATTTCCATATTTCAAGACTCCTATAACAGTCTACAACATAATACAGTACTCTGTGATACAGTATAACATCTATAAAATAATACAATGGTCTAGCAGCTATATTAAACTAAGCAGTGATTTAACAAATTTCACTTGTGTTAACACAACTTGTTCTTTGATTTAGCTGTCTTGCTTCACATATCGGCATATAAGAGAGAAGTATAAAATCAATTTTCAATCACAGGAAAAGTCTGGATCTCACTTTCTTCGAGTCCCTTATCAGAAAGGCTAAATAAGACTAGGATATTCAGTCTTCTTACCTCCATTAGGACCTGGGTCAGGAGGATCCAGAAGGACACCTCCCCAACACTTCCCACTCCATCCTCCCTCTCTCTTAATTTTTATTTTTCTTTTCTTCTCCCATGTATCCCTCTGCTGAACAATTTCTGACTGAATTCTCTCTCGTTCTTCTTTTTTTCGTTGAGTAACTGCCTGGACTTTCCCATTTTGTATCACAGGAGCATTAAGACCAGGCCAGAGGAAACCAGAACGGCCTTAAAAATAACAAAGAAAAAATTATGTTTTACGTGAAATTAGGACTGAAACTCTGCACACTCTAAATGCGATAAAATGGAAGGTTCTCATATATTTCAAGTGTGTTTTATGATACAGAATTTATATCTAAAAAACAAGAATAGCATTAAACAATCATCTTGAGATTTTTTTTAAGACAAAGATATCTCAAGCAGTTCTGACACCACAGAAATTAACAACAATTTGTCAATTTATTAAATCAAGAAACACTATACATGAAAAAATCAAGACATGTCTTCAGTCCCTTATGTGTGAATCTACCTTCACCAATCTCCTGGCCTTTATTGAGATTCTTCCTTAGCTTTTTCTTCCTTCTCTTTCCTCTTCCTTTCTTTACTCCCACACCAGTCTCTGCCAAAGCTCCTTTCCAAAGCTCGTCAGCTGTCACTGAAATAAAAAAGCTTTCATAAGCAACATACATCTTATATTGGAAACTGAGGCTGAACAAAACAAACAAATCCTTGAAATGTTAACCCGTGCTTGGTCTTTGCTTGGATTTATACTGTAGTATTACAGCCTTGCTAAGAAAGTGATTTCCTACTATGTGTGTATGTAGCTGGTGCAGAGATATGCCTCTACTCCTGATGATTGCAACCAGACAGGCACCTAGCCAGCAGCATGGTTTTTAAATGGATTTTCAAAATCAATCTACAAACATTCCTAATCAGTAACCAGTAAGGTATTAACTCCCAGGTTATTAAAAGAAAATAATTCATTAGTAACTCAGGGCAACAATACTTCTAAGCACTTATCCAAGGATGAATATCAATGACAGTCAACTTGAATCACTCCTAAAAATATCCAAGGGTTAGCCTGCTTTAAAAAGCCACAAACCACAAGAAGTTATCAAACACTGTAAGTCTGCTGCTGTTCTCATGTTCTGACAAAATACAAGGTCTCTCTTCTTGTCTGTATAAATGCAAAGGGATGTAAGGAGGAAGGAACGTAAGAAACTTTAAACAGCCTCAGCCTTTGGTCAGGCCTCCCCTCTCAGTGGCTGTGTGCAGTGCATCCACTGTCTTAAGATGTTTCACCCAACATATGAGAGCATGAATTCAGAAGCACATATTATACTATTTTCCCGACTGATGGAAATACAGGATATCCTCATAACTTAGAAAAAAATGAAACTGATGATGTGAAGAAGACACCATAGACAATATTTCATCCTGTTAGTCCAGACAAGGCTATCACCACAGAATACACAAGTGTCACCATTGTTGTATTTGTAGACTAATGCTATTATGTGTTTCACCCAGGGATAATGTTACTATGGCAGTTTAAATCTTGTCTTCTCTGATTACAAACTGATTTTGTTTATTTAAAGTAGACAAAAATGTCAGTACACACTTTTAACCAAGGTAATTAAAATAACTAAGCTCAAATCACAACAGTTTCCCAACAGCAATTCACGCCTGTTAGATTAATGCATGTGAGAGCTCCTGTCCCACAGACTGGCAAACACACTGGAACTGGGGATACTCTGCTGTATTGACAACAAGGTGAGGGACAGGAGCTATGCAGGATTTCTAAAGCTACTACTAAGTGGCCAGGTTCATTTTTGTACTGAATATATTTGTATATGGTGTCAACTACATTTTTATTTGGTCAGCCCTCAATTGGTCAGGCAGTTGGACTAGATGATCACTGTAGGTCCCTTCCAACTGGAATAGTCTATTTTATTCTCTTCCAAAGGTATGACGCCCATCTTTTCAAAAATCCTTTTCAAAGTGGGATGCATTATTGTGATTCTTTTTTGAGAAGTATAATACAATTCTGAACCAAGTAATCAAAGCTCAGTACATTGGAAGGCAAGCATTCACAGAAGGACATACAACACCACAAGTCCAAGTAGCTAGAAAATAATATTCCCTCAAGATGAGCAAGAGCAGAATGGCCTAGAAAGTCACTACATACCCAAATAACATATTGTACAAATAGCAGAACAAGCCAAAATATGTAATACAGATTTCTGCTGTATGAACAAGTAGAAATTATGTACTAGAGACAAGTAGAAACGCCCATGGATTGCACATAACAACATTTATCACACTTCTTATATGTTGTGAAGCAAGAATTGTATTTGCTCCTGGGTAGGCTTTAGTCCCTGTAAAAAATAAAATTTCTACCTGAAATTACACTCTCTTTTCTAGACATTGAAGCAAACCCCAATGTCCAAAGGTTCATGGTTAAAAAAATCTCACAAACAGTAACTGTATCAAAAAGCTTGAAACCAGTGTCAGCCACTAAAAAAACTTCCAGCTGATTACAACAAACTGATGAATGTAGATGTGCGCTAAATGCAAAAAAAAAAATCCCAAACCTTCAGCTGCACAGAACTCAAAACAGAAAAACTTAATTGCTGACTCAGCATGTTACTTTCAATAAAAGCAAACTGTGATAGACATCGGACTGTCTACAAGTAGTGAGTATTAGCTTAAGATAGCACAGCATTAAAGTTCAGTATAGAAAAAGACTCATGGTAAGTAGGCTAATGTATGATGCAGCTTTTAACGTTGTCAAGTGGACTACAGGACTCTTGCATGAGTTGGAAGGTTGTCAATCTACCACGTTAAGCCTCTTAACTTATCCCCAAAACACTGTGTAACTAGTATTTTTTTTTTTAATGATAATCCTGCTAGCCTGGAAACATGGAATTATAATAAAGGTATTTACATTTTTCTTTGCAAGGTTATTTTTAAGCTGGAACAGTTCTCCAATCTACTACAATTTGTGTGGCCTACAAGGAGTCATCACAGCTATAAAGGAGGCTGCAGAGGGGCAGCTACAAACAGTATAGAGACAAGAACAGGGAGCTCTTGAGCTGATAATGCACTCAAAAAACCCAGCACTTTCAGCTGTATTCTAAATATCTGTATGATAAAATCATTTAATCCCAATAGAGGAAAACAGCAAAAGTCACAGAGTAAGGAGATTGGTTTTACCAAAGGAGACCAGTCAATGCCAAAAAATCCAGTGAGATGAGGTCAGACAGTCAAGTTCGGCCTCAAACACTGCACAAATTCTGACAAAATTAGAACCAAAGGAAAACGTCACATTTGGTACCAATGTGCAGTTCATCTAATCAGTCTATAATAATGTCATCATTGGAAAGCAGCTGAATTTAATGAAACACATATGAAGCCTGCGGGCTACAGAGCTGTGAGTTATAAGATGGCAGATATCACAGTGATTTTAAGACAAAGTGACAAGAATGTATTATGGACAGGACAGGCTGCAGTCAAGAAGATTACAATGGTGGGGACATTGCTTATGAGGGGACATTGCTTATGACAGACAACATAGCAATGAAGAAAATAAAAATCTAACCACAGGAAAGGTTCATCTGACTTGACAGCAAAGCACCAAGATGATTGGAGAGCATATACATAGGCAGGAGAAAAGTCTTATAGAGGAAGAAATAAGCCCAAACAGAAATGAGGATCGCTGTACTGCTTTTCACATTTTCAGAAATAATCTGAAACGAAGACAGTACAGCAGGTATGTCTCTCACTGATTTGTGGCCTTATCTTTATTTTGCTTTTATAAAATGGAAGGCTGCATGCATTCCTCCAGAGCTAAAATAGGCCCATTCATAAGTCACCCCACATTTCTAGTCAGTTACTGAAAAACACACATCTACTAACTGAAGAAAAAAGTGTCATATGAAAGAGTTTATTTTATGGCCTTGAAAAAGATCCACTACTAAATTTTGCTGAAAGCATGTTTTATGCAAGCCAATTGCTAACAACTGCCAATACTTAAGTTTCTATAATAACACTCTGTTTTACTTAATCTACATAAAAGATGTTTGTAATATTTTGATGAAAAGCATTTCGTTTTGTGTTTCTATACTAACCCTGAATTTCAGGAACCAGACAGCCCTATTCCTTACTTCAGAGGAAGATAATATTAAACCACACCTCAGTAACTCAAGTATTACAGAAAAGACTTGCTGAAAATAATATCACAAAACAGTATCCTAAACCCTGATAAATTGAGATTAAAAGCAGATTTATTTGCCTTCTGCAAGATGAGTTTCCAGCTTGCTTATAATATAAAGTACGAAGAAAGACAAGCAGCAGTAAATTGGAAAACCGAAGGGAGTAAAGGAAGGACCCAATTTGTAAAACACATAAGTAGGCTCACTTTTTCCACCTACAAGCAATTTTTTCCTTAATTTTTTTGATGACAAATAGTCTTGTGGCGGCATGGCAGCAGAGATCAAATGATATTAATATTAATGACATAATAAACTATACTTCTGTTATTTCTTGTAACAGATCACAACAACATTTTAGTATTCTTTCACCAATTTCATCAAAACCAATTATGAAGGCTCCAAAGCCAAAGAAAACTATGGTCAGATGCTTCCTCCATTTGTAACACGGAAGACAGCAATGATTGAAATGCTGTTCAGAAATCTTATCAAAACTCTCCAACTTCTGATAAAGCTACACACCCAGTAGCAGTCACCCTTCAGTAAAACTGACTGATGCATAAACCTGCTAGTTCTGGTGAAGCACACCATTAAATGAATCCTCAGTCACATGCCAGGGTGTAAAATTTAAAGTGTTGTACTTTGTTTAAGCTGCGTGTTGCTGATGATCTCAGAAAATTAATCACTCTAACACTGTCCTTGTAAGTTATGTACATTTCTATTATGGGAAATAATAGTAATGTACAATTCAAAAATTTTTAGGAACCAGTGTTTAAATCATGTCAATCTACAAAATGTCCCACTAAGAAGCCTCTATGTATTAAGTTTGGTACTTTGGGTTCCATTTACAACTTCCATGTTAAACAATTTTTTTTCATAATTTCATGGCTACTACACAATCACTAGATGCCCAGAATCTACTACTGAGGAGCAAGACAAATATGCCAATTCAGGAAAAAAGTTACTCAGCTAAATTAGAGAACACAGACAAACACTTTGCACATTTGAGTTTGTTTCCACAGCGGCCGTTAAAGCTCTTTACGCTAAAAGCAATGCTTTTTCTGGCAGGTTGTGGGCAGCATTTCAATTGTGCAGATCAGGTAAAAAGTTTTGGAAAAGTAACGATGTGATTCAGTAGAACTGCTACCTTGGACTTCCAAAAGGCAGACTTTGATCTGTTTAGGAGGCTGGTTGGCAGAGTCCCTTGGGAGGCAGTCCTGAAGGACAAAGGAATCCAGGAAGACTGGTCTCTCTTTAAGAAGGAAGTCTTAGAGGTGCAGGAGCAGGCTGTCCCTGTGTGCCAAAAGACAAGCTGGTGGGGAAGAAGGCCAGCCTGGCTGAATAGAGAGCTGCAGCTGGACCTCAGGAATAAAAGGAGAATTTATAACCTTTGGAAGAAGGGGCAGGCAACTCAGAAGAACTACACAGAATCACAGAATGTTAGGGGTTGGAAGGGACCTCGAAAGATCATCCAGTCCAATTCCCCTGCCAGAGCAGGAACACCCAGATGAGGTTACACAGGAATGTGTCCAGTAGGGTCTCGAATGTCTCCAGAGAAGGAGACTCCATCCACAACCTCCCTGGGCAGCCTGTTCCAGTGTTCTGTCACCCTCACTATGAAGAAGTTTCTTCTCAAATTTAAGTGGAACCTCCTGTGTTCCAGTTTGTACCCATTGCCCCTTGTCTTATCATTGGTTGTCACCGAGAAGAGCCTGGCTCCATCCTCATGACACTCACCTTTTACATATTTATAAACATGAATGAGGTCACCCCTCAGTTTCCTCCAAGCTAAAGAGCCCCCCAGCTCCCTCAGCTTTTCCTCATAAAGGAGATGCTCCACTCCCTTAATCATCTTTATGGCTCTGCGCTGGACTCTCTCCAGCAGTTCCCTGTCTTTGAACTGAGGGGCCCGGAACTGGACACAATATTCCAGATGAGGTCTCACCAGGGCAGAGTAGAGGGGAAGGAGAACCTCTCTCGACCTACTAACCACACCCCTTCTAATACACCCCAGGATGCCATTGGCCTTCTTGGCCACAAGGGCACAGTGCTGGCTCATGGTCATCCTGCTGTCCACCAGGACCCCCAGGTCCCTTTCCCCTACACCACTAACAGGTCATTCCCCAACTTATACTGGTACCTGGGGTTGTTCTTGCCCAGATGCAAGACTCTACACTTGGCCTTGTTATATTTCATTAAATTTTTCCCTGCCCAACTCTCCAGCCTGTCTACGTTTCGCTGGATGGCAGCACAGCCTTCTGGCGTGTCAGCCACTCCTCCCAGTTTGGTGTAATCAGCAAACTTGCTGACAGTGCACTCTATTCCCTCATCCAAGTTGTTGATGAATATATTGAATAGTACTGGTCCCAGTACTGTCCCTTGAGGGACTCCACTAGATACAGGCCTCCAACTGGACTCTGTCCCATTGACCACGACTCTGGCTTCTTTCCTTCAGCCAGTTCCCAGTCCACCTCACTACCCGATCATCCAGTCCACACTTATCTATCTACCTGGTTATGTCCTCATAAAAGGCTATAAGGTTGGTTAAGCATGACTTCCCCTTGGTGAAGCCATGTTGGCTGCTTCATGAAGTTATGCAGGGAAACTGCCATGAAGTTAATGCAGGGAGAAAATTAGAAGGGCTAAAGCCCAACTAGTGCTGAGTTTGGCTACTGCTGTAAAAGGGAACAAGAAAAGTTTCTATAAATACAACAGCAACAAAAGGAGGGCTAAGGAGAATCTCCATCCTTTAGTGGATGAGGGGGGAAACATAGTAATAGAGGATGTGGGAAAGGCTGAGGTACTAAATGCCTTCTTTGCCTCAGTCTTTAATACTAAGACCAGTTGTGCTCTAGGTACCCAGCCCCCTGAGCTGGAACACAAGGACAGGGAGCAGAATGAAACCCCAATAATGGTTAGCAACCTGCTACACCACTTGGACACCCACAAGTCTATGGGGCCAGATCCAAGGGTGCTGAGGGAACTGGTGGAGGTGATCACCAAGTCACTTTCGATTACTTAACAGAAGCCCTGGCTAACTGTGGAGGTCCAAGTTGACTGGAAGTTGGCAAATGTGATCTACAAGAAGGGCTGGAAGGAGGATCTGGGGAATTACGGGGCTGTAATTCTAATCTCGGTGCTGGGGAAGATCATGGATCAGATCATCCTGAGGGCCATCATGCAGCAAGTACAAGACAACCAAGAGATTAGGCCCAGTCAATATGGGTTTGTGAAAGGCAGGTCCTGTTTGACCAACCTGATCTTCTATGACAAGGTGATCCACCTAGTAGATGAAGGAAAGGATGTGGATGTTGTGTACTTAGACTTCAGTAAAGCCTTTGACACTGTATCCCAGGGCATTGTCCTGGAGAGACTGCCAGCTCACGGCTTGGACAGCTGTACTATTTTCTGGATAAAGAACTGGCTGGCTGGCTAGGCCCAAAGAGCTGTGGTGAACGGAGCCAAATCCAGTTGGCGGCTGGTCACAAGTGGTGTTCCCCAGGGCTCAGTATTGGGGCCAGTTCTGTTTAATCTCTTTATCAATGATCTGGATGAGGAGATTGCATGCACCCTCATTAAGTTTGCAGACAACACCAAGTTGGGTGGGAGTGTTGATCTGCTGGAGGGTAGGAAGGTCATACAGACGGATCGATGGGCTGAGGCCAATTGTATGAGGTTTAACAAGGCCAAGTGCTGGGTCCTGCACTTGAGTCACAACAGCCCCAGGCAGCGCTACAGGCTCAGGGAAGAGTGGCTGGAAAGCTGCCTGGAAGGAAAGGATTTGGGGGCGTTGATTGACAGCGGCTGAACATGAGCCAGCAGTGTGCCCAGGTGGCCAAACAGGCCAACAGCATCCTGGCTTGTATCAGGAACAGTGTGGCCAGCAGGACTAGAGAAGTAATCATTCCACTATACTTGGTGCTGGTGAGGCTGCACCTCGAATAATATGTTCAGTTTTGGGCCCTTCACTGCAAAAAAGACACTGAAGTGCTGGAGTGAGTTCAGAGAAGGGCAATGAAGCTGGTGAGAGGTCTGGAGCACACGTCTGTGAGGAGCAGCCGAGGGAACTGGGGCTATTTAGCCTGGAGAAAAGGAGGCTGAGGGGAGACCTTATTGCTGTCTACAACTACCTGAAAGGAGGTTGTAGCATGGAGGGTGTTGGTCTCTTCTCCCAAGTGGCAAGTGATTGGACAAGATGAAATGGCCTCAAGTTGTGCCAGTGGAGGTTTAAACTGGATGTTAGGAAACATTTCTTCCCAAAAGGGTTGTTGGGCATTGGAACAGGCTGCCCGGGGAAATGTTTGAGTCACCGTCCCTGGAGGTGTTTAAAAGATATGTAGATGATGTTCTCAGGGACATGGTTTAGTGGTGGACTTGGCAGTGTTAGGTTAGTGGTTGGACTTGATCTTAAAGGTCTTTTCCAACCAAAATGTTTCTATGATTCTATGATTTTCAGCCTTAAGCATGTATGTGGTTTATCTTCCATTAGTTTTCTTCTCTGCTTGTATAACGATGGCTTCCTGATGCTTCAATTTTGACTATATAATAGCCAAAAAACCCAGACTATTTCTCATTATATATGGTTTTATTAGGAAACAAAACAGCATATGGACAGCATAAAATATAAAGAACAAGCTAAGACAAAAACATGGAAACAATGCTTAGAATTATTCAAAGAGTTATTTGAGAACAACAAAAAAAATTAAACATGACTCCTAAAGCACACAATCCACCTTCCCCACTCAAGCTACGTTATTAAGTCACTAAATTTGAAGTTATAAAAATATATTGTTGCTTCTACTCTAGTGTCACCTTGTACATTTTAGTGAAACTCAACTCCACATCTTCAATACTGTACAACGAGTGAAATATATTAGAATCACACATTCACATAAAATTTTACATTATAAGGGACTTCAGGGGGTCCTTGATCTAATCCCATGCTCAAAGCAGAGCCAACCTCAAAGACAAATTCAACTTCAAGATTATGTGAGGATGGCCAGAGACTTGATCAGTTATATTTTGAGTATCTCTAGTAATAGAAATTCCACAACCTCTCTGGAGTCCCATTCTGGTCCAGTGTCAGACTATCCTCTTAATGAAAAGCTTTTTTCCTACTGTGTAACTTAGCTAACAGATGCTGTTGTAAATGCTTTTGAAGGTTGCTTTGATTATTAAAGCTTTCATTTGCAGCTTTAAAAAAAAAATACTAAATATTACGTAGCTGGCCTCAGTGTCATCAGATGGATATGGAAAACAGAGATTTCAGTGAGGTTTGCAAACTAAACACCATTGGCCTGGTTTGTTTCCTCAAAACAAAATAAAAACAAGAGGCCAAATGCCTTCATAAAAGTTACACTGCACAGTAACAAATCAAAACCAAATAAAACAGTGCTCCCTATTAAGTAAAATTAACTATAAGTCATTTAATATTCACTCCCTTTTTTCTGCCTAAAAACAATTAATCAAGTGTTCTTCAACACATATGCACACACGGGTATCCCTCTTGTAAAAGGGGGGAGAAAAAAAAATTTGGAGCTCTTTACATACTTAATCCTGAAATATTGAAACTCTTCATGTTACTACTGACAATGACAAGTGATAAGTCAGTAATTGTTTATCTGGAGTGTTCATATTTAAAGAAAAATTATTTAAAAATTGGAAAAAAAAATCACTCTGATCCTCAAATTAGGCATGGCAGAAAAAAGGAACGATTCGATCCAAAGAAAACTCACATAGGATTACAAAAATTTAACCTAAAATGTAATTAAGGAGCAGGCTTTCATGAACTGAAGTTTCCAATAAAGAACACAAACACATAGCCTTACACTGAGTACAACTGCTTCCAGTAAGCAAAGCCTCTAGAGACAAAACGTGTTACTTGGAGTATGATTTTATATTGTTGGTCTAAATTATTTTCCCTTGATTGTTACTATCTAGTTCTATAACCTCCAAAAAATCACCATATTATTTATTCTGTATTCTAACCTAGGAGGATGCACAACCTAGTATCAAAGAAATGAAGTTATTGTTTTCATTTGTTCCCAAGGGTAGCTAATGGAATTAATAATGTGAGTAGGAAAGCGTATATAGTCCCAGTCTCAAAAGTTCTTTATTCTCACATACACTCGTATACACAACAGATGTCGAGAAAATTATGCTTGCTGGTTTGGACGATTGGGTCAAAAGATAACTCCTATGGCTGGGAGACAGCCAAATTGTTTCAGTATTGGTGACAGATCTGAGTGCCTCTGCTGCCTTCAGGAACAACAGCCCATATATATCAACCCAATCCTGTGACTGTCAAATTGAAATCTCGTATCTTCCTCATCTACAGGTCAGACAGATACATACTTCTTCCATTAAACATACAGCACTTTCTATCAATGTTTCTCAACAACTGAAACTCAAACATCTGTTCAGAAAGTCTGAATTGGTGGAATTTCTCAGTCTGTGTGCCTGCACATAAGAGCATGTAAATGTGTGACAAGGTAGGGAAAACAAATCTGCCCTACCCTCTCAGGCAAAAGTTGGACCGAAACAGTTACAAGCAGACATTATCTGCAAATACCAGGTCTATTGAGACACACTGAAAAAGAAGGCAAGACTTTTCAGAAGTTTTTTTTTAACATGATCTGAAAAACCTCAGGCTCTTCCATATCTCTAAATAAGCATGTGAAATTGTTAAATAAATGGAAACTGAACTGCTTCCCATAGCAGAGAGGGTGGAAAGGGCAAAGGAGGGAGGAACAGAAGCTAAGCTTGGAATAAGAAGATAATTTTGAATTACTTCATTAAAAACTCACTGAAATATGTCAAGAATAAACCCGTGTATGTTTCTGTCACAGTTACAGGAGACAGCTGTCCGGGTAAGGACTACAGACTGCCTAAGAAAATTGCAATTCCTCCTGTTTAAATGAATTCCTTCTATTTAAATGAGTTAAACTGTTTTGCTTAGTTAAGTTGAAGGTACAAATGACCCAACTAACAAGAGCATGTTAATATTTTTAAAAGTATGATGGAAGAGAAGTAAACTTTCACTAATGAGATAGAGAAGTAGAATCACCTTTCTCAATCACAAAGGACTGCCATTTGGTTGACATTTCACTCGAAAATTGTTTCACATAGAATTGTCATATTCGTATTTTTAATGCTACCACTTCTGCTAGAGGATATGAGTGATTTATACTGTTAATATCTACTTCATTTGAATTTTGAAGATTTTATTTTTGACTTCTGTGAGAGAAACTCTTCTTAGAATAACTGTACTTTGAAATATAAAACCTTCAGTTTTCTGAATCTGATGGCTACTGTCTCTGCTGAATACATAAGAAAGTACACTTAAGTTCTTCCAAATTGTTATATCGTATTAATTAAACCAATAATTTTAGGTAGTTTGCCTAAATATAATTTGTTTAAAATTTTTTTAAGTCAAACAATGGGGATGTCATAATAACAAACATTTTTAATTAAGTCGTCTAACAAGACAGATGGCAAAATTCTTGGTAAAACAGACTGCATCTAGACTTCGTGAATATGAACATGAGCATAATTAAGGAAAATCTAACCTACAAATCGTCATCATATTGCAATCACTTGTAGCGCTATCTTTTAAATTTAAGATAAACAAAAAAACCCCAGTGCTTAGCTCCTTACACATTCTTGTCTTGTGACTGCCTTGGTGCCTAAGAAAAAGTTCTAAATTAATTTTGCCTGCAGTTGCAATCCTTAGAAAACCTTTACCATGCAGAGCCTCCGGTTCAAGCTCCAGCCTTTTGCAGGTTTTTTGAGACCTCCCGACCCTCAGTTGTTTGAAATCGGTCAACGGTCAAAATTTACTGGGTAAGACAAACAGCACGACTGCTTAAAACCCATTTCTTTAGCAAATGTAAAGAAAGTTAATACAGTATTCTGTCACTCCAATTTTGAGAAGAATAGGAAGAGACCACCAGTTCTGAAAGCCTAATTTTGCAGAGCTCTTACATTCTGTGGGTTATAAACAGTGAAAGAACTTTGACTCTCAAACTGCTGCAGTTATCTCCTCCAGAGACTACATTCTTACTATTCCTTCTCTTCCCCTATAGGACAGGATAAGGAACCACAAAGCAGGTGCAACGGCCCCTCAGCTATCTCAGTATCTCAGTCCCAAGTATGAATTTAAAGAGCCATCATTTCTCAATTATGTTAAGTATGTGTGTAATTCTTTTCATGAAAATACTGCAGCTGGCCAGACAACTCCCAGGACATTATCAACAGTTTTTGTTTAACACACTATTGCCTTTTAGTTATTGCATTTTTGAGGCAGCACGGCTTGAGCAGTATGTCTTGCCTGTGGCTCAAAAATAATTTGGAAAATAAACACACAATTTATTATGCTCAATAAAGGACTAGGAAACAGAGGGGAAGGTGTTTCCTCCTTCCATCCAATCACATGTATTAGATAGATTCACTGTGACATAAATCAAACCCATGCTTGCTATTAAAAGATAATAAACTGACTGTGTGCATGCACTTCTGTCAATAGTTGTAGCTGCAACTATAGTCTTAGGAGATTTGTAATTAAAGTAGATACAAAAAGTTACTACACATAGATTTTCATGACTGTATCACTCAAAAGCAAAATTTTCTTTCCTTCTTCTGTTTACTACAGATAATAATTTCAATCCAGCTTGAGACTTACACGTATTGAAGAAACTGCTTTGTCTGCGTTGCTCAACTGTCACATTCCAGGGTGCAGAGATGGAACACCGTGTCTGCAAAGCCCATGCCAGGCTAGAATATGAACAGCAACTCCCATTCAAAGGCACAGAAGCAAACCCTGAGAATGAAGACAGAAATGTGTTTATATGCAGGACATTTTATTCTTTAAAACAGCATTTGCTGCACCAGAAGAAAAAACAGTAATATTTACTCATACAGCTTAGTTTCCAAAAGGAATCAGACTTGAACCTTTTGTCTTTAAGTGCAAAGCAAGTTGCAGAAGTGGGAGGAAATATTACAGTAGAAAATGTCACAAAGAAAAGAAGACTAGGAGGCTTCTAACATATTGCTGACAGAATGAGAATGTACCCTCAAAAAGCAGAAATACTGTCATAGCAGCAAAATTTGCAGTAATGTTCCTGGACACAAACAAAAGTGATAATAATAATAAATACTATATGTACTACGAAAACCAAATCTGAAATCATCCCAATAATCTTGTTCAAAATCTTCATTAATGATGTGGGTGGTGGGGCAGAGTGTACCCTCAGCAAGTTTGCTGATGATACAAAAGTGGGAGGAGTGGTTGATACACCAGAGAGTTGTGCTGCCATCCAGAGGAACCTTGACAGGCTGGAGAAACGGGCTGACAGGAACCTTAAGAAGTTCAGGGTGAAATGCAGAGTCCTGCACCTGAGGAGGAACTGCATGCACCAATACATCCTAGGGCTGAATGGCTGGAAAGCAGCTTGGCAGAAAAGGGCCTGTAGGATCCTGGTGGCCACCAAGTTGACCACGAGCCAGCAATGTGCCCTTGTAGCAAAAAAGGTCAACAGCATCCTGGGCTGAGTTAGAAGGACCATTGCCAGTGGGCTGAGGGAGGTGATCCTTCCCCTCAGCACAAGTGACACACACCTGGAGCACTGTGTCCACTTCTGGGCTCCCCAGTAGCAAGGGAGATGTGGACATAATGGAGAATTGGACATTAGGAAAAGGTTCCTCACTGAGAGAGTGATTGGTCACTGGAACAGGCTCCCCAGGAAGGGGTCATGGCACCAAGCCTGTCAGAGTTCAGGAAGCATCTAGATGACCCCTCTCAGTCGTATGATTTAGACTTAGGTAGTCCTGTGAGGAGCAGGTAGTTGGACTTGATGATCCTTATGGGTCCCTTCCAACTTCAGATATTCTATGATTCTATGAGAAAGTCCAGCGAAGGGTCATGATGATGATTAAGGGACTGGAGCATTTCTCAGAAGAATCTGAGAGACCTGGGACTGCTTAACCTGGAGAAAAGCAGGCTCTGGAGGGATCTTACCTATGTATATAAATATCTGAAGGGAGAGTTTAAAGAAGACTGTGCCAGGTTCTTCTCATTGGTGCCCAGTGACAAGACAAGAGGCAATGGATGTAAATTTAGAAACACAAAATTCCATCTGAACATAAGAAAACATTTTTTTTTTTTACTTTCAGCTGGTTGAGGGTAAGCTACTCTGGTTGACCCTTCTCTGAGCAGGGAAGGTGAACTAGATGATCTCCAGAGGCTTCCAACTTCAACTATTTTTTCATTCTGTGAATTTGTGAACCTGATTTACTCTGGCATCCTGAAAAGAGAATGTACCTCCAGAAGTACCTTCCCCATGGCCCTCTGGATTTGATAATGACAAAGCTAGAACAGATTATTTCAATACAGCATACACAGTGATGCATTTTCTGCCAGATGGCTCAGCTAACGCTGAAATGTTGCTATTCTATTAGCCAAAGGGAGTGTGTTATAACCGCTAAGGCTCAGGTGCTTACCTACAACAATGAAAGCAAGATATACTTCCATTTATCGACCAGCACAGTGGTGGTTCTTCAAAATTAAGGAATCCATATTTTTCCTGCTTACATAATCAATCCAAACATTTAAATTCAATCTTTTCAGCTAGATTTTAAAAGCGGAAAATAAGCATGACTTTTGTCATATTCTGTTACCAACCAGTATCAATAAACAATCTATTTTTTGAAGTCAATACACTAGCTCCTTCTAGGAAAATAACAATCTGCTCAGTAAACTAAGGTAATGTATTAAGAAATTCTAAAAAAATTCCTCTCGAAGTAGTCCTAAAATGTAAATTTAACATCATTTATTCCTATGGAAAGTTAAAGTTGACAATAAAACTCCACTATGAACATTGTGTGAAAAACTATTATTTTTAACAAAATAAAAAGCAGTCTAGAAACAAAAGAGCAAAAAATAGGAATAGAAGATTCTTAAATATCTGCTTAAATCCTCGGAGAATGCAGAACATATCACTGAGCCATAGTACGAGACACAGAAACAATATGCTATTCACTACTCAAACACTTCCTTTCACTTCAAACTGCCACTGAAGCAGCACTCACTCCTAATAGGCACTCCATAGACAATGGTAACAATAAACCTACAAGCACACACAATTTTTGAGCTGTTCTGTTTATTTTCAATATTCTGTTCTGTTCATTTTCAACAGTCATTTAATGACAGTTAATCTACAAGACTAAATTAACAGTTCATCTGAGAATAATTTTCACCAAAATGTGAGTTATTAATCTATTTTTTGGAATGGCATCAGAGTAAAGAAGTTACTTTTTTAAAAATAATGTAATGTATTTACAACTAATTTAAAATTGCACTGTGTGGCAGTATTTATATTTTCCTTGTTGTACCTTTTCATTGCCTACAGCTGGAAATTACTTCAAAATAACTTGCAAAATCTAATGCTTTTTTGTTCACACACTTACAGATTTTGTCATGCCTCAAACATAACTTGAAAGGGCACGCTTTTCCCCACTTCACATACTCCTGTTGGCCTATAAATGTGTTCACATACATGAGTACATGTACTGATAATTTCCTTGAACAAGCTTCTTTTAATACAAAGACTTAATAACTCCTAGTTCTTAACACTTTTTTGAGAAAAATCAGAAAAAGAAAAATCTGGACACTTATGAACAAATGCATTCGTTCAGACTAGTGGCCTAAGTAGCTCATTGTCTCCAGTAAGCACTATATAAAACTGCCTGGGGAAGAGCAAAAAATGAGCAAATACGTACAATACTCTCCTCCTTTGTATTTTTCTCAGTCTCTCGCTACTTTCAGTACAGGTGATTTCCTCAGAATCATGTAGGCATCTTGCATCCACAACACTCCTTGGTAAGGAGTTCCACATATCTACTACTCATCACATAATGACCTAGACACTTTTTATTCTGTTATTTTCAGCCTGTCTTTTATTAGCTCCATGGCCTAGTTGTCGGATTGGAAAAGAAAGTCAATTCCTATCCACTCCACATGTGACCTAACAGACTTCTCTTATACTTCCCCAGGAAGCATTTTCCAAGTTGAGAAGTCCCATCTTACTCAGCTGTTGCTATAGTATTTCTGGTGACCCTTCTCCCTTTTGTATTAGTCTTCTCCAGTTGTGATTTTGTATTTTGATATGAAGGGATTCAGAACTTTATCTACACTGTAATTCATTCACCATTTTATTGCCCATGCACTCGATCTTCGGGAACTCCCCTGTCAGTCTTTCTTTTCTAAATAACTTAGTACTACCACCAAAATTAACCACCTTGCTGCTCAACATCTTTTCCAGTGAACTTATGAGTATGCTAACCAGTACAGATGTTTATGGAACTCCACTGGTGATCTCCCTCTGATGAAAGAGCTCCAACACTCTTCCTTACCTTTCAGCAGATTATTTTAACACACCAGGATGTCATCTCATATTCCACAACTGCTGAACTTCTTTTAAGTCTGTGGCGACGGACTCTGCTAAAAGCTATTTGGAAATAATGCACACAGTGCATTAACTGGATCACCGTTATCCTACCGAGTTTCTCAGAAAAAACAACAAGCACGTCCAAGCTCTAAGAGATTTGTAAGGTTGCATTATCCATTACTAAAGGCATGCATAATCTTTTTACAGACATTTATTCTGCGAGCTTTTTTTAAAAGATTGGTGGCACATTTACCACCTTCCACCCTTCATGTACCAAAGCCATTTCGAAGGGGAGGTCACACACTTTTCCTCTTTTTCAGCCTGAAATTCTCTTAGAATTCTTTTGTGAATAGTTTCTGATCTTGCTAATGATCATGCTGTAGATTTGTCCCATAACCTCTTCCACAGTTATTTTAATTTCTGGACTATCGGCTAACTCTCAGCACCATCACCACCAAGGGGTACCATACGGAAATCTCTTGTTTCTTTCGCCTGTGAATAATGATGCGAATGAACTTAGCTTGCCTGCCTTACCATCTCTGAGTCCTCGTCTTACTGTTTGCTAAACTGGCTCTACAAATGTTCACTTTCTCTATTGGAGCAACACTTTATTAGCTAAAACAAGATAAATAACCAGTCAACATTTAGAACATCAGGAACAAAACTAATTGTCTGGGCCAGGCTCAAACATACATTCAAACATTAGAGTGAGAAAGTAATTGCTTTGTTTGAATTGGTCACCTGCACTTCTAGGAGTGGAGGCCTTAGTTTCTTTCACAGTTCTGTAATACAAAAGCATATTCTAAATTCTCTGCCTAAGTAACAATATATTAATTTGGAAAACAAAACATAATAGTATTAATACAGTTTACTTCATTATCAAAAATATGCGCAGTGGAATGTGCTTTTGGTTGTTTTACTCCTGCTTTGATTAGCAAAGAAAAAGTTCCACATTCTAAATATGGTCTCCTGAAATTATGATGGAGATCTGAAAAAAATCTATACAGAGGCAATAAACTCAAGACAAAATGACAACAGTAAGAAGAATGAAGAGACAGTGGAATCAGATGAATAACTGCTGCAGAAATAAAATCCTGACAGAACAGCTGGAGCACAGAAGAGAGGAAAAAGTCAAATGCCAAAAAAAGGAGAAGCCAAACAAACACTGGTATCACAGAAAAAAGTCAGAAGACCTTTGACTGATCTCTAAAAGTCTGGTGATCCAAAGTTATTTTTAAAAAGTACTGCAACATCCAACTAGTACAATCCATAACATGACTTGTTAAAGCCCAGAGTGAGATCATGGCTTCACCGAAAACAGTGACAAATCTCCTATTTTCATCAAGGATTCAATGTCTTTAAAAGTAAGAGCAATTTATACTTTTAAGACTGGCAGAGAGAGAATACCAGTTCTGAGCTGGCAATCAAAATTATATGTCTAGGAAAGTCCAGGGGCTGTGTTGACCATATTCTAGACACTGGGAGAGGAGACTGTTTTGGTCTCTGAACTGCTGCAGGACAAGAGATAGAGGAAGACATGGCAAAAACACCAAACAAAAAACCAAACCCACATGATTCCCAAAGTCTGAAACACTGAGTGCTGGTATTTAGTAAAGTATATGCACAAACTTTGTACACATACTGCTACCAAGCGAATAGACACTTTGAAAAGGAGAGCGAAGAATAAAAACATTTTTGGAATGTAAACAGTTTGAAATGTCACATCTCAATAAACCAGCATTTTGACATGTAAGTATATACAGTTAATGCATCATATCCTCCATTCCTTATATATCCTCCAAACATATGTGATGGTATTTTTATTTAAAATCTAAAATGTTTCTTGCAATAAGCTCTTCAAAACTGAATCATTTGTAAAAGCAAGACAGGTCATGAATGCTGGACTGATGTCTTGCACTAGCAAAAGACACATCATCAAAGCAGAAAGAAAATGCATGCTTACTATATTTAAGCTGTGCTCTGCACTAACAGAAAATTAACCCTTCAGTGATACTTCCCTGCTATAAAGCTTACAATTAAAACCCTGTACTAACTTTCAAGTGTTGTTTTTCACTGGCTGAATACAAAATTCTATACAAGTATAAACACACATATATACAGCACTAAAAATTCACTTAACAAAACCACTATAAAACCATTTCATTCTTCTCACAAGATGCAACAGAACAATGAATCTCAGGATAGGCGGAAAAGTAAACCTAATGAGTTAACGGTCTTAATTTTGCAAACTTTAAATTCCTAACAGTTTCGCTTCTACACTCACCCTAGTTCATATACAAGCCTACTACTTTACTGTACCCATTTCCTTATAACTTTCCTAACTTTTATTTCAGTTACATACCGGTTTAACATGACACCTGTAGGAGATTTATGCATAGGGTGCAGCACCTGGCACCACACGCAATGCCCAAAATTGGCAGGCGTTGCCATTTGCTTTCTGTATCACCTAACTAACATCCTGAAAAACCAGCATGCCAAACATCCATGTCTACTTTCCTAGTGAACGCAGTGTTCGGCAAGCCTATTTTTTTCCTTAAAAAAATGGCAGCAATTTAATAATCCCCTCTACTCGTGTACTTATTTTTCACAGGAATTAAATACAGAAAACTGTTCTTACTCAGTTCCATACCTGAGAGGAAGAAACGCTGCATGAAATCGGTTTCAGTAGTGAGAACTGCATTGTAAAAAAAACTTTTAAAAAGAGCCATCAAGATGCTTATTTTGTGGTTATAATTACAACTTTGGAAGAATTGCCCAAGTATAGTTCCAGACATACACATGGGAGGCTCTAGGCTGAAATAATCAAAACATTCTCAAAAGGTTTTTGTACAAGAAAACAGATGTTCTGATTAAATTCCAAATTGCAGTTCCGAAGATACCAAGCTGTATTAACTTAGCCTCTAATGGGCAATTAAATTTTGAGGTTTTTTTGGTCTGCCTTTTCTGTGAACATTATGCTTTCTGCTTTTTATTCAAATGAAACTGCTAGACAAAGAAATAACACATTCATACAAATAATCGCAACAGAGAAGACTCTTCAGAAACGTTACTATTTTTTTTCCTATCATCTCATAACTGCTCAAGAAAGCCCCACATAATAATGAAATCTTTGTACTGATACAAACTGCTTTTTAGAAAACCCTCCAGCTACCCTGGAAAAATTTGGATGTGAAGAATTTAATTTATCAAGCTAAAAACTATGCATTTAAAATCACAGCACACGGAAATGGTGAATATCTACCTGGGCTAAGTGTGGAACACAAAGGTAATCAAATCAGAAAAAGAGAGCCACACCTGAAAAGACACATATTATTTTAATACATTATTTAGGAGCAGTTGCAGCCTTTTACTTTTCCTGGTCTACTGGCAAGAAATATATACATATATATACACATATACATATATTTTAGGATATACCCTGTGACTAGACAGTGAAAATGTTTTCCTCCACCAAGGAAACACCACTGGACTACTTTCAAATCCTCCTGAATGATCAGACTTTAATTGCAGTTTGGTTATAGAATAGGTATCACTTCATTATAGATTTCCCTGAGGAACAAAAGGGACCTGAAATTCATTAACTGCTTAGATTTTATTTTTGTCAGAGAGAGGCAAGGAAATTTTTAGAGTACTGTACAAGCTAAAAGAAGCTAGAGAAATGTATTCTGCCTTTGAAGGTGGGGTAGAAAGAAGGGACATCCTCGGCTGAAAGAAAACACATGCCCAGCTTCCAGGTGTTCTAATACCAAGCTTGAATATATTATACTTTTACCAATGTAATCTGGCCTTTCTTCCCATCTCAGCCACCAGCCTTCCCTGGAGAACACAGAGGCATTAATGTAGTTCATTACAACCTGCCTAAAACTTAAGTGTATAGGAGGTACCTAGGCTGCATAAAGGATTCTAAGAGAGGTTCACCAGGATTTATTAGCTGATGGCATACAATGAACCGTAAGGATGGAAGTCTCTTAGGAGGAAAAGGGAGAGCAAAAGGAAACAGTAAGATGTGTCCCAAGGCAGTCTCCAGTGCTGCAGATGATTTTCCGCCATAAGAATTTCCCATAGTATGTATATACTTTTCAGCAGGACTCTTTTAGACTCCTCACTGGATACATGCAGGCTGGCTGGCTGTTCAGCACTATGAAGGCTTCTCATGGCATCCCCTAATGAATACGAAACCTACAACCAGCGGAAAGCAAAGGGAAGAAGAGAAGTTTTTCTTGCTCCTGCCAGTTGCTACCCAGGAGAACCCACCAAACACTATTGGGATTCACAGCTGCAAGACCATACAGACCACAGCATTTTAGAACAAGGGGAAAATACCACCCCAAAGGCTCTGCAACAGTGCCACGACAGCTTGGGTGAAAGGGCACATTGCCGATGAAAGGCAGACACCAAAGTTGGACAAGGAAGGCACTTAGCAAAACAAAAGGCTAAGGTACCCATGGCACTGCAATAACTACACCTATATCACCTTAAGTTTGTGTCAAAACCTCAGTAGTATTCACTGCTTAAAAACACTGTATAATGAAAACACTTATATTTTCTCTTATGAGAAGCATGCAGGTAAAAAAAAATATACATATATATATAAAAATTATCTATGTATTCAGAACATACCACCCAGCAGAAGTTTTCAGTTATACGGTATTATTTCTCACATATAAAAAGACAACTTTCCCAGTTTTCTAACCACAAGTTTTGAAGGACAGATCCAAAGTCAACTCTGATACTTAGTGGAAAAATAGAAATGTTCTCCTTTCCTCTTTAGTATATTTTAACCTCTACTGGGAAAAAGAATATGTTTGAGTTTTGAAAAATGACGACAGAGGATTAAAATCCATGAAGAAATGGCTACTGAAGAATTAAAGAATTCTAGAAAACAAATCTAGATTCCTATCAATTAAAAATGTCCAGGAAGGCAAAAGAGAAGAAAGGTAGAAAGAATGGGAAAAAAACCCAATATTTGAATTAAAAAGCAAACCACTTCACTCTATTATCTCAAGGCATATATTACTGACCAGGTTACTCTGATGGGATAATAATGACTGATACAAGATGACTAATGAAGAGAACTGCATACCTAAAGCCCATTTATGGTATGAAATACATGTTTACTGCATGTGAAGAAAGAAATATGGAAACTCCTAAATACAAACAAGAGCAGCCTTATCTACTGATGACAATGCGTGAAGCTAGTTATTTGATAAGGTATTTATCACATTTCCTGTCCTGGAGAAAAACAACACGTGCAAAGGCAACTAGGTTCACAATACCTAGCAACACGCAGGCTTTAAAAAAAAAAAAAAATCTATCTAGCTCACATAGGACCCGGAGTGATTGAAGACATAAGAGAATGTGTGCAACTGTGGTGTGTTCTGACCCGTGCACATACAGAGCAGCTCCTGCTTATCTATGTCTTGTTTTTGAGTTATTCACTAGCCATTTTTGAGGGTGACAGAGCACTGGACCAGGTTGCCCATGGAGGTTGTGGAGTCTCCTTCTCTGGAGACATTCAAAACCCGCCTGGATGCCTTCCTGTGTAACCTCATCTAGGTGTTCCTGCTCCAGCGGGGGGATTGGACTAGACGATCTTTCGAGGTCCCTTCCAATCCCTAACATTCTGTGATTCAATATTGTGCTACAGTAACTACCGTCAAGTCTCACAGATTGTGCTGAGTCCAACAAACAGCAAAACTCTTTTCCCACACTGGAATTAATACAGTGGAGGGTAAAATCAGTGCAAGGGCTTTTAAAATACAAATACACATACGTATAGATGCCTACATATGACAAGGACCAGCTGCCTCTGAAGCACAGACACACTCTGCGCTGTAACCCCCGAGTGGGCAGAATCACAGAATGTTAGGGATTGGAAGGGACCTCAAAAGATCATCCAGTCCAACCCCCCCGCCGGAGCAGGAACACCCAGATGAGGTTACACAGGAAGGCGTCCAGGCGGGTCTCGAATGTCTCCAGAGAAGGAGACTCCACAACCTCCCTGGGCAGCCTGTTCCAGTGTTCCTTCACCCTCACTGTGAAGAAGTTTCTTCTCGTATTTAAGTGGAACCTCCTGTGTTCCAGTTTGTACCCATTGCCCCTTGTCATATCATCGGTTGTCACCGAGAAGAGCCTGGCTCCATCCTCATGACACTCACCCTTTACATATTTATAAACATTAATGAGGTCACCCCTCAGTCTCCGCTTCTCAGGTCATGCCCCAGATCTATGGGAACAGAGCAAACCCACCTTTCACGTCCGCACACACACCCCCAGCCACCCCAGGCCGCGGGGAACCGCTCGGGCCCTGCCTCAAGTGGCGACTGCCCGGGCCGGGCCGTTGCCACGGGAGACGGGCCCCCGAGCCGTTACCGCCCACCCGAGGCTGCGCCACAGGTACCACGCGCTCCCCCATCACCTCGCCACGCCACTCGGAAGGCACCGTAGGTGCACGCGCGGCCGATCGCCACCACCGCTGCCGCCATTCTAGCCCCTTGCCCCGCTCCCGGCCACCGTGCTTAGCTGCCCCGGACACTGCCTGATGAGAAAGCGGAAGCAGCGAGAGACTGGCTGGGGGGAAAAGTAGGTCAGAACGGTGAAAAACAATGCATAACACTCAGCTGAAGCCTTACGGGAACGCTTCCACAGCTCTGACCCCTTCCCGGCAGCAGCTACACTGTTACCGGTCCAACAGGCAAGCCGCCGAACAGCCCCGTAGCAGAGGCCCGCGGCAGGACCCCAGCGGTCGCTGAGGCGCTGCCCGCCGTTGGCGTGGGACGGCTCCTCCTCCAGGGGCGGGGTGGGGACAGGCGGCGGCGCGCAGTTCTGGGGTGGCAGGGGGCGGGCGTTGGGCGCCACCGTCCGTCAGTCGGCACTGTCCGTCAGTTGCCGTCTTTCTGCTGTTCGGCCCGACGCAGCCGGGACACTCGGCCTGCGGGGGCTGAAGCAAACAGCCGCCTGCTGGTATCGCGGCGTTTCCTGCCCTCGCAACTGCCGGTGCCGGCAGCCGTGGGGGTGGGTTATGGATGCAGCCGGGTGCTCACCGGTGCTGCGCGGTGGCTGGTGCCGGGCTCCGCCCAGAGCCAAAGCTCGCTGCCCAGAACCAAAGCTCGCAGCAGCGCTGCCTGGAGCTGGTACGGCGTTCCTGGGAGTTGCGGTCTCTTTCCCGGTGGTTCCCTCCCTCTGTCACACGCTGTGCTGTGCTTCTGGTGAATGGGGCTCGGTTAGGTGAGGTGTCTCCTCAGAGGCAGCTTGTTCCCGGTGGCTCTGCATTGTTGGTCAGGGTGGCAGACACCGCACGCTTGCAGTTCCGGGGATGCTGGTGGCCATTTGATCCCAAGGGGCAGGTGAGCTCCAGCAGAAGCTGTTTGCTGTGTAGATTAACTTTGCCTGTGGCTTAGAAAGCTCCCCTGTGCCTGACAATAATGGTGTCAAACGCAGCTTGCAGTCTCCCTGCAGCCCTCTTACTCCTCTGAACTGCAGCAGCTTAACTACATGTGCTTTAGGAGGTGCTGAAGATCCTGAACTCACTCGTGGCAGCAAGTTTAACAATACCTGGCAGTTCAGCATGCTGCATACACCTTGTGCCCGTTGGTGCAGTCGTCTTGGGGCAGGAACCATCTCCTACTCTCCTGCATGGTGCCTGCCACTGTGGCTATGAGGCGTTATTATACCAAGAACGGAAAGGCAGAACACTAGGAGATGAATTCTTGCTTTTATCAAAACAGTTTTTGGGGCAGGGAAAACTTTGCTGGAAATGATTCGTAGCAGCTTTTTTCTCTCTTATTTTTCTCCTTCCTGTGCGGCAAAGCCACTGGAGTTACTGGTCTGACTGCCCTATTCTGCAATACAGGTCTTTTCATATACTGCATTACTATTCTTCCAGTGTTAAAGACTACAGTAATAACAAATAGCTTAATTTGCATTAGTGAGCAGAAGCACGCAACTTGCAATGTGTTCAGTATTTGTCATAAATTCAACATGTAACACAGTGGTTGCTTTGTACCTTATGGAACAAAAATACACAGAGAAGCTGTAAAGAATAATTTCCCATAGTGTGCTGACAGACCAGCTGCTGCCAGAAAATTAATGCAAGATATAATTTTCTAAACAGGATTTTTATCTTCAGGCACTTTAAATATGCCCATTCTCACAGCATTAAGATACCACGTATTTCAGGATGCAACCCTGACAGTGTCACTGAGGATAAAAACAATTAGTCTCTCATAAAGTCCTGCAGATATGTTCACTGCAGTATTTATTTCCATTTCTTCTTTTTGGAAGTAATTGTGTCATGTAGAAAATTACACTCCTTTACTTATGCACTGGGTGATCTAATGGAAATGCCACTTTCTGTGCATCATTTACCGGAGAGAAAGAATTTGCCTTGTACAAATTTGTTACATAGAAAAAAAAATTGCAGCCAGTGAAATGGCTGTTTAGCAACTGTACCTTCTCACACTGCTGCAGCTGTCAATGCCAGCAGCGTAGGGGTGAGCCTATTTGGTCTTGTGTCAATGGGAATTAGTTTATGCACTAGCTAGTCTCTCAGTATGCTGCGCAGCCTACAAAAGGTGGAGAAAAAAGTACATAGTCCTAAAAGCTAGTTCCTGGAGTTCACTACTGGATATTCTTCAAGATCCAACTCAAAGAGGACAGATTTCCTCCTTTGTGAGAATTGTTTATTACAATTATTTTCCTCCCCTAAAAATGGACCTACATTTTAATAAAAAAAAAACCTTTCCAAAAGGCTAAATCATTTTGTAGCAAAACCTTTCAAGTCTGAAGTTAACAAAGTTCTGAACTGACTCAGAATGGTTGTGGGGTTTGGGGGCACGGGGATTTCACTTAGACCCTCTTAAAGATATGGTTCCATTAGCTCTGAACTATTACTATGTTACCTGTTTGAACCCAAAGTTCCCTCCGTAGAACTGGAAATAGCATGCTAAGTCTCCCTATGTGCCTGAGCTCTGCAGAGGCACAAGTAGCCTGCAGAAGTGTTTGTGTGAGGGCTGGGTCTCCGGAAAGCACCTAGTGCTAATGCTTGATTGCTGTGCAAGAAGCTGTTGTGTGTGATGCCATGAGAAGTGAGAGAGAAAGCAGATGACCTGAGCCACTGGTGGCAACTGGTTAGCACCAGCATGGCACTGTTGTGGCAGGCAGGAAAGGCACATGTGGTGGGGAAAAGGAACCAGAGAGGTGATCTGCCCAGAAGGGGGAACAACTGATTGTTAAAACACCATGGTGTAGCCACTGTTCTGCCTGGAGTGAGAAGCCAAGGTGGAAAAAGCCCCACTCCACAGGTGTCCGTCAGGCAGCCTGGTGCTTTTACTATTCCACTGCATTCCTGTAAGAGACATATCTGGTCTGAGAAGTACTGGAAGTGATGTTATCAGCTATTTCTTTGCTGTCTCGGAGTAGAGAAAAATTCCATCATACCTGATAACCTGCCAGAACTGAAAACAATTACAGTAAGCCTACTGTCTGGGCATGCTGTCATTTACATTTCTGAGCAAACTGTATTTGCTCCCATTTTTTCACTAGTGATAACTGGTTTACTTGGCAGTAAAGAAGACTTGAACTGATATTAATCACAGATGTGTGAACAGTGCTGTCACTGGGAGGGACAGCAATGCAGGCTGATAATGGACTGTTCAAAGGCAGACTGCCCGCTCCAGTGCAGGATGATGAATAGTGCACTCTAACAGCAGCAGGCAAAAACTTCAGAGGAGACATGGTTTTGATTAGGGTTTTCCTATCTTTGAATAATAGCAAATTCTCAATCTAGCTCATTTGTTTCAGCAAAACTGATAATTTTTAACAACTATAACATAAACACTGTTTTTTGCCTGGTTTATTGCCTGACAATCTCTGTTGTTTAAAGTTACTCCCCAATGCATGCTTTCCCATTGTAAAACCAATGTCAACTAAATGCATTACACTGCTTTGGCTCCTTGGTTGGAACTTCAGATGTGCAAGAGGAAACATATCTAAAGAAGAGGAGCTCTGAGACCTAGTGGAGTCAGAAAGACTTAATTCACTTTGGGTTAGCTCCAGCAGGGAATATGCTGGTGTCTTGAACAGTTTCTGATGGACAAGTTTCCAAAATAGCAGAACTGGCTGTTTGGTTTAGGCACTCCTCTGTCTCAGTGGAAATCAGCCAGACCTTTCTCCCAGGGCTCAAGATGAGGTGAGACAGCACAGGTAGTTGTGAGTGGCCTTATAATGTGGAAACCTCAGGAGCATTTAGCTGCTTCCAGGTGTGGTGGAAACAGCTGTGTGCCAAGGACCCCCCCCAGGTAGTGGAGATAAAAGCTTTTGTACCCTTCTTACCTGCCTGTGCCACTGGATAGTGAGGAACCAGGGGCTTTCAGCCCAGATGTCCACCTTGATCCCAGGCCTTGGTGTCATATGGACAAGGCCTCATTCCCAGTTTCTTGCTAAGGGCTAAATCAGCTCTGCTCTGCAAACGCAATAGACAGTTGCCAGTGTTGCCTAGGAAGGGTTGCCAGGGGAAAGCATAATACAGTCTCCATGGAAACCTGCACTTTAACAGTTTGCTTTTGTACATTTTGGGACTGTCAATCTCCTGTTTCAGCAAGGTGTCATTAAAGATACCAGAGCAAGGCTATCAGCAGTATTCATGAGGGCATGGGGCATAACCGCCACATTGCTGTTGCCTTTTACTACCAGAGTGTTTTTAGAGTTTCTGTCAAAACATTGTGTTATCCTCAGCCAGTCTGGAGTAACTGTGGTGCACCATCTTCCAGGTGGTCACTCCTTTGCTCTGTGCTGGCAAAATCAGCTCTTCCCTTGGCAAATGCTACCCTTCTGCTCCTGCCTGCAGTTTGCATGGTGTTTCATTTCCTCCTCCGCTGTGCCAGTCTGTGGAGGCTCCCATGCTGTAAAGCCCCAGTATTGCTACACAAGTGTACCTCTGGGACCAAAGATCAGCTGCCAAGGGAAGTGGCAAAGACAATACATCTCTTTGCTGATCTAGAGATGCTGCATAGCTGCAGAAACCAGTCAGCTGGTTTAGTACACCCGCTCACTGAATTGTAGTCAGAAACATTCCTGGCCTGGTCAGTGTTCTCTCTCCACCTCTGTGCTTCTCCCCCTCTCTTCTTGGGCCATGAATCTCACACTTGGCTGATCACTTGTTTTTTTCAACAGTTCTGGGTGCTTGAACTTTTTTTATTAGTTGGGCATAAGCATCAATTTTGTGGAGGAGACGACATAAATATCAGGTGTCCACGTTATCAGGGATATGCATGACAGAGTTATAGCAGCTGTAGTGATGCTGCTTTTATCAACATTGTGTGATGAGGCACCAGGTGAAACCCTTGCTTCTTCCCAATAAAAAATTATACCAACATATGTATCTAGAGCAATCGCTGCTTTCTCTGCCTGGTTGCTCTTCCACTTTTGATTTGTAAGTGGTCAGCATGGACCTTGCAACTACTGGTTTTGCTCAGAGTCAAGCAGGGAAATGAGCAGCTGCACTAGCCATTCATAATAGTTGGCATGCAATTGCACAGCGATATTGTTAATGAAGCCAAAAGAAAGATCATAAACAGATTCGCAGTTCTGAAGATGCCTGGGTATTTCTGCCATTGTTGTCATGAGTCTTTCAGAAATCATGTTCCTTGGTATTTAATTCTTTTGAAATGGCATCTGTCAGTCCCAAAAGCCATGGTCTGCTCTTAGCAGAGCAATGTGAAACCAGTATGCAGCTTATTGGAAAGGTCAATATGACTACTGCAATCACTTCTCTAGTGTTGCTGAGGTACAGTGTTACAAGCTACACATCAATAACCTGCCAAAGTGAAAGCTGGAAATAGATGGAGTCTTTCCTGTGGCCAGCTCCATTAAGGTATACTGAATGGCAGGCAGGACGGAAGATAATTTGCATGCCTCTTGAAATAGACACTTACTGCCAGGCAGCTGGTTTGAAGGCTGTACAATCAGAAAAGCAGTCAATTGGTTATACAGAGCAATAAACATGTGTAAAGCAGGGTGGCAGACCCAGAAGGCTGTTCAAAGACACCTCTCAGCCAGGGTAACATTCTTCTGACAGCATTGATCCATCTTTTAAAGAAATGGACATTTCCACTGAGATCTAAGTATTATTGTCACCTGGCATCAAAGACATCATAGTTGATTTCTGCATGGCAGCAGCCAGGGATACAGGAGTAGCAAATAAAGCAACTGTTCAACTCTCCACATTATTTATATGTTCTTCTTCCCATTACTGGCAAAACCAAACCATGTTCCCCCTGTCTTACATGGATCATTTGCTAAGCAGGAGGCTGCTATCTCCAAAAAGCAACTGCTAGCACCCAGCTGCACAGTTGACTCTGGATCTGAAGGGCTGCTGCTGGACTCCATAGTAGCAGCATTGCTGGGGGACATGGACACTTGCTGTGGCGGGGTTAGTGCAATGGCAGCACACTTGACAAATCCAGGGTCTTTGCACAAATCCATCGTCACTATTGTTCTGGCGTGAGCAGACTCCAAGAGCAGGAACTTGCAGGGGGTCTGTCACATGAGGCGTCACTTCAGGTGTTTGGCACTTGAGTTTCCTGAGAGCTGATGTGAAATAGAGGGTGGAGTGAGAATCACACAAGAATAGCAGCTGAAGTTAAGCTGGACACTCACATCTGCAGACCTCCTCTTGCAAAGACTGTCCTGCTAGGTCCACTGTCACATGACAGCAGGAAATGAAATAAAGCTGCAAGCTCTTGTTTGCATGTTCAGATCCCTGCCTCCATTGGGTGCATGAGTACCAACAACAAAGAATAGAACAGGCAACTTTGATACTGGTCATCCTGAAAGATATCAATTACCCCAAAGGAGGGCAGAAATTCTATACAGGACAAAGGCATTTGCTACCAGCACTAAATCTAAAGGCTTTGAACTGGAATTCCTCCTTTGACTATTGGGGGTCTTTGCTTTCTTTCTTTAGAAACACTGTACTTAAAGAAGACCATGTAATGCAGTGTTTATCATTGAGTCACCCCATACAGGTCTTTTATTGATTATGGTTTAATGATGCATGCCAGACCAACAGATTATTTACCTGCAGTATCTCAATTTTGGCAATGACTCCAGGACCTTCAGGACAGCTTTCTGTTGCATATGCTTAGAATCATAGAATCATTTTGGTTTGAAGAGACCCTTAAGATCATCGAGTCCAACCATAACCTAACTCTAACACTAAACATGTCCCTAAGAACCTCACCTCATCTTTTAAGCACCTCAAGGCATGATGACTCAACCACTTCCCTGGGCAGCCTGTTCCAGTGCATCACAACCCTTTCTGTGAATAAATTTTTCCTAATATCTAATCTGAACTTTCCCTGGTGCAACTTGAGGCCATTTCCTGTCATCCTACCACTTGCTACTTGGAAGAAGAGACCAACACCCTCCATGCTACAACCTCCTTTCAGGTAGTTGTAGACAGCAATAAGGTCTCCCCTCAGCCTCCTTTTCTCCAGGGTAAACAGCCCCAGCTCCCCAGCTTAGGTTGTTAAATAAGCTCTAGCAGTCAGTGCTGGGAATACAGGTGACACAATGCCAGCAGCTAAAGACAGGTTAAAGAGTTCTCATCCAGCCTGTGCTTAGTCACTTGGTTTTGCCTCTTTCATGTGCTGGTGGCAAGGATGCCTTATGAGCTGGATAACTTGCAGTCACAAAGATTGTAATCTTTTGGGCTGCTGTCCAGGGCTGTTCTGCCATCTAGCAGCTAAGCATCTTATGTTCAGTTGCTTCCTATCTGAATGACTTGTCTGAGCAACACTGAGGTCAACTTAGGCACCAAAGGCTCATTCATGAGATAGCAAATGTAGTGAAGAACCGAGCGAAAAGTCAACTCTAGTGTCAGCTGCCCCCACTGGCAGCACAAAATGAAGAAGCTGGAGTGCCAAGAGCTTGTACTGGGTACTTCTCTCACAGCAACGAGAGCCAGGCTGCCCTGTCTTCCTGAGGAGGACCCCAGCGTTCCCCCAGAAGCCACTCAGGGTCTGTAGAAATCAGTCCTAGTGAGAACCATGTTGCCAAGGACTGGGACATCTCTGGGGAATGTCAAGAAGCCAAAAGATACATTATGAATAACAGAGACTAGAAGTTATGGCTCAGAAAATGGATGCTTTTAGGCAGAAAATAAATATTCATTTTGCTTGAGAGAACTTTTAAAAAATTAAAACATACTGTCATTTCCTCTTTAAACTACATTTCTAGAGAAAAGAGTTGATGGGATTTTCTTTCTTCCCTCCCTGACATGTCAGAGTATGAGGAAATTTAAAATTAATGCGACACTCAAAAAATAATTAAAAAAACCCCTCCCCTGTCTGTAGGGCCTGTGAACTAGTGGAGGTGATCTGGGCCAGGGCAGCTGGGCTGCTTTATGCCAGGGTCTGAAATATAGAACAAACACAGGCAGAACAGATGTGAGACTGGTCTGTACTCTCTGCCTCAGATATCCTAGCACCTGGAGGGGAGCTCAGACCCTTCTCTCTTGGGCATAGTAAGTAAGCCTGATCATGCTCTAAAAGAGGACATAAAAAGCTACCCTGCCAGTGCTGACTTCAGCACCTCCAACTCCCTATAGAGCAGGCAAAATCTCTTTCCCCTGCTTCTGAGAACACCCAGGGAAAGTGCTAACAGGAACAGCAGCTATCTGGGTGCCTCTGGGATTCAGCCATCCCCACCACTCAAGTGCCACTCACTCTCAGACTTAATAGGGCCTGTATTTGGTTTATGTGACAAGGTTTTGATACGGAAGTGGCTGCAGGGTGGCTTCTGTGAGAAGACACCAGAAGCTGCCCCTGTGTCAGGCAGAGCCAGTTCCAGCTGCTGGCCAAAGCTGAGCCTATGAGTGACATTGGTAGTGCCTCTGGGGTAACATATTTAAGAAAGGAAAAAAACTGCTGCGCAACAGCAGCAGGTAGAGAGGAGTGAGAAAATGTGTAACAGCCCTGCATAGACCCAGGTCAGTGCAGAAGGAGGGGAGGAGGTGCTCCAGGTGTTGGAGCAGATATTTCCCTGCAGCTGTTGGTGCAGACCATGTTGAGGTAGGTTGTCCCCCTGCAGCCCATGGAGGTCTATGGCAGAGGAAATACCCACCCTGCAGCCCATGGTGGACCCCATGCCAAAACAGGTGGATGTGCCCTGAAGGAAGCTGTGATGCCGTGGAGAGTCTGCACTGACGCAGGCTTCTGGCAGGACCTGTGACCTCACTGGGAACTCATGCTGGAGCAGTCTGTTCCTGAAGGACTGCACCCTCTGGAAAGAACCCATGCTAGGGCAGTTAGTGAAGAACTGCAGACCATGGGAAGGACTCACATTGGAGAAGGTCATGAAGGACTGTATCCCATGGGTTACTGTTGTGGTTTAACCCCAGCCAGTAACTAGGACCATGCAACATCTCATTTACCACCTGCACATACCCAAGTGGGATGGGGGAAATAATTGAAAAGGAAGGGAGAAACTCATGGTTTGAGATAAGAACAGTTTAATAGGACAGCAAAGGAAGAAAAAAAAAGCATATATATACAAACTAAGTGATGCACAATACAATTTCTCACCATGCAGTGATTGATACCCAGTGCCTCCCTGACCAGTGATCATATACACAGGTACCAAACAGCTGATCCCAGGAGAGTGGAGACCCGGACAGCAGTTTTCGCTCAAACACGTTCACACCAAACAGCCAGTCCCAGAAAAAGAGAGCACCCCAGTCCAAAGCAGCTGATCCATGAAGGAGAAAAACCACCAACACAACAGAAAGGCAGCTCCAGCTATATACAGAGCATGATATTAATGGCAGGGAATATCTCATTGGCCAGCTTGGATGTCAATCTGGCTGCTGTCATGTTATGCTCCCTCCCAGCTTCTATCTGAACCTGCAGCTGTAAAGTTGAAAAAGTCCTTGGTCTCCTTGGTGACAACCAAAACATCAGTGAGTCCTCACATTCTTTGCATACCAAGTCAAAAACACAGCCTAGCTACTGGAAAGAAAAAATTAACTGTCCCAGGCAAAGGCACTTCAGAAGGGAGAGCCACCCTGCAGGAAAACCTGGATAGGCTGGAAGAGTAGGCTAACAAGAACCTTATGAACAAGGCTGAGTGTAAGGTCTTGCACTTGGGAAAACATAATCCAGGAGTGCAGCACAGGCTGGGATCTACCCAGCTGGGGAGCAGCTCTGTGGAAAGAGACCTGTGGGTCCTAGTGGACAACAAGCTCAATTTGAGTGAACAGTGTGCTGCTGCTGTGGCACAGAAAGCCAACAGGATGCTGGGCTGCATGAACAAGGGCATCGCCAGCAGAGACAAAGAAGCCATTATCCTGCTCTACTCAGTGGTTGTCAGGCCACACCTGGAATATTGTGTTCAGTTTTGGTTCCCACTATACAAAAGAGATGTGGACAGGCTGCAGAGGGTCCAGAGAAGGGCCACGAAGATGATCAAAGGACTGGGAAGCCGACATATAAGGAAAGGCTGAGAGAACTGGGCTTGTTCAGCCTTGAGAAAATAAGGCTTAGGGAAGACCTCATCACCATGTTCCAGTATTTAAAGGGTGGCTACAAAGAACATGGAGACTCCCCTTTTACAAAGAGTCTAATGGAAAAGAAAAGGGATAATGGGTACAAGTTACTCCTGGGGAGATTTTATTGGACACAAGAGGGAAATTTTTCACAATGAGAACAATTGGCAGTTCGAATAATCTCCCCAGAGAAGTGGTGGATTCTGCCATATTGGACACTTTTAAGATTCATCTGGACAGGATAGTGGGACATCTTGTGTAGGCTGCGCTTTTGCTAAGAAATGTTAGACCAGATGATCCTGTGGTCCCTTCCAACCTGGTGTTCTATGATTCTATGAAAGGCATGGGAAGTTCAGTGTGTTATCACATTATTTTCATACTAAATCCAAACCAAAACACTGTGCTAGCTACTAAAAAGAAAATATTCTAACTACTATGAAGAAAATGAACTCAGTCCCAGCAAAACCAGCACAGTTACACACTGAAGTGAGGGAAAAGCATGAGGAGGAAGGAACAGCAGAAATGAAGTGTTATGAACTCACCACAACCCTCATTCCCCATCACCCTGCACAGCTTGAGGGGAGGAGGTTAGAAAAGTCAGGAGTGAAGTTGAGCCCTGGAAGAACAGAGGAGCAGGGAAGTGTTTTTAGATTTTTTCTCATTTCTCATTATCTTACTCTGTTATTAATTGCCAATAAATTAAATTAACTTCCCCAAGTCAAGTCTGTTTTGCCTGTGAAAGTAATTGGTAAGTGATCTCCCTGTCCTTATCTCTACTCATAAGCTTTTCATTGTATTTTTCTCCCCCTGTCCTGTTGAGGAGGGGGATTGATAGAGCAGCTTGGTGGGCACCTGGCCACTAGCCAAGGTCAACCATGGGACCATTCAGAAGGGGTGGATGCAGCCTGGGACATATGGCTAGGAAATACTTGCAAGTCACAGCCCAGGTGTGCAAAAAGCACACTTACATCCCCACAGTCAAACACAACCATGGATGAGAGCTGCCAAAAAGCCTCACAGCTGGCTCTGGGAAAGGAGGCTGGTGAGAATGGGCTCCCATGAGGCAATAGCCTCTGCAATGAAATCAACTGGGGAAGATTGACAGCAGGACCAGAAAGCTGTAATATTACTATCAGAGTCTGCTGATGTATTCCTTCTTTTTATTAGTCCCTACTTATCTGTGTTTTCCTCTTTTTATCTCCAATGCTGGTTTACCCAAACCATGAGGTAGTTTCCTGGAGGGACCCTGGCTGATGCTGTGATGTGTTTTCATGGGCTGGGACCTCTAGGCAATTAGTGGCTGACTGGAAATCAGTGGAACAACATCACAGCAACATCCTGTCGAGATTTGATCTAAGCAATTGTACAAAAATTGAGAACTAGTATAGAACATATATAATGCATGCTTTGGTTTTCTGTTCTGAAGAAGCTGTTGAAATATTCCATCAATAAATGAAGATGTCAGCAGCAGCATGAGGTAACACACTTACGAAGAAGAAAGCAAAGCATGTGAAACACTAGATTTTCCTGAAGTCAAGTCCTTTGCAGCTCCTCAACATTTATGTGACAGATCCTGACCTATGAACAGTCCAACCCCTACAGAGAGCCAAATGTGGGAAATGGCATAGCCTCATTAACCCCACAGATTACACCGACCACACCACACTGCTTCACCTCCCTCCTCCTGCCTCAGGGAAACCCTGTCTGGTTTTCCCTTCAGCCTCAGACGGAAACACTCAAAAGTTGCTAATAACCAGCTCCAATACGATATATCAAGTCAATGGTCTTCAGTTGATCCAGGTCTTTGCAGCCACTTAGGGTGTGCAAATGCCTCCATTTCACAAGGGAAGAAATGGTAGGAAGGCAGAAGTGCCCACAGAGTAGCTTGAGACTAGAAGAGAAGGCTCTGCACCTTATTGCAGCCTTTCAGTACTTAAATGGGCCCATAAGAAAGATGGGAACAGGCTTTTTAGCAAGGCCTGTTATGATAGGACTAGGGGTAATAGTTTTAAACTAAAAGATGGGAGGTTCAGGCTAGATACAAGGAAGAAACTTTTTACAGTGAGGGTGGTGAAACACTGGAACAGGTTGCCCAGAGAGGTGGTAGATGCCCCATCCCTGGAAACATTCAAGGTCAGGCTGGATAGGGCTCTGAGTAACCCAATCTGGTTCAAGATGTCCCTGCTTATGGCAGGGGGGTTGGATTAGATGAGCTTTGAAGGTCCCTTCCAACCCAAAGTATTCTATGATTCTATGACAATTAACTGGAGCTAATATTTTGGGAGCTTCAGGGCATGAAGTGCAGGATAAACCCTGACAAGAAAGTACAGTCTTTAGGCCAGATAGTCTATGGTGTGACTATTTGTCATTTAGCAAAGAATAGAGGTCTTCCTTGATGAAGGCACATCTTGTCCTCAAGCATTTTATTTCCAAGCGACAGCAAATCTGCGTAGATGTCTTTGTTCAGTTTCTGTCCTCAGGCTGTTGGAAAAGATTTCCAGAAGAAACAATCACCATGGTAAAAAGTCCTACTCATTGCATGGTCATGCTCCAGAAGCGAACAGGGAGTTTTGTTCTCTTTTTCTGGACAGCCATTGAGAACATGTTGTTATCATATACATCCTTGCAAGAGTATGAAGCTGAACACAGGTCCAGAAAACAGCAATTCCTTGACAAAGCAAATGAACTGAGTGCCTTTTGCTTTTGGGAAGCCAAGAGCAAAGGCTAGGCGGTTTTTTCTTTTTTTAGGTTGTTTTTTTGTTGTTATCGGGGGTTTTTTTTTATTTGCCTGATATGTTGTCTTCAGTGTGTGAATGAAAGGCATATGAATGAATATCTGTTCCCTACCAGGGAAGGAGAGAATAGGTCCTTCCCTGACAAACACTATCAGGAGATGGAGATCAAGATTAATTATGGAGGTCTCAAAGGCCTTATAAGGAACCAGGTACCCCAACCCTATTGACCATCAGTAAAAAATGTGTACCAAAAATTGTTTTGAGAATCTTCCTCTGCTTTCTGTGAATGAGACAGTCTTAGGCATCCATTGCAGCATAGAAAGTTACGAAACCAAAAATATGTTAATGGTGAAGACTTAAAACCTTAAAGACTCAAAGGGTTACTTAAATATATCTCTAGCTTCAAATGCAGTGGACCTTCTGTGATATCACCAGGAGTGAAATAAAAACAACCAACCAACAACAAAAAACCACCCCCAAAACAAAAAAACCTCAAAAGACCAAAAAAACCCCAAAACAAAAAAAAACCCCAAACCCCCCCCAAGCCCCCCACGAATGCTGCCAAGAAGTTAAAACATTGTTCTGTTTAAATTTGTCCTGAAGAGAATGCATTTTTTTAAAGGTTGGTTTAATCATCAGACCAGCAAGAAGCAACAAAGAGGTAGAAAAAAAAGAGTTATCCAAGCTGCTAGCAAAAACCTGCTGACATTGTGAGAATGGCAGGTGTTGAGCTATAACTAGTTTAGAAGTTCTTGAACTATAGACCTCCTATGCAGAACTGGCAAAGCTTTTGTAATGCTGGTGAAAGCCCAGAAAAACATGGGGAAAACTATAACCTGGCAGGGTTGAGTAGTGCAGATATCATAAAGAAAACAGACTATCCCACTTACCTCCTAAAATAATTTGAGCTAGTTGATGAAATGGAGACTGTTGCCACGAGAAGCAAGAGTCTGCAAGAGGTAAGGGCATCTCTGTGGACTCATGAGAATCTCAGATATCATATCTCAAAATGCTGTTTTGGAAACAATATCAGACCTTTTGCTTGAGTTTAAGCACTCCTTACCAGATGATCTCTAAAGCGTACATCTCTGTAGTGTTGGCCTCATATGGCTCTGGAAGCACTTGGGGTATCATTGCCATATTCAGATGAGAACAGGTTCTTGCCTGAAAACAGCAAATACCAAGTGCCAGATCCCTGATAGCTGCTAGAGGTCACCTGTTTTGCCTCAGGGGTTTATTTAAGATGTGGATCTCTCAGCAGCTGTATGTGATTGACTTGAATCAGCTGTTCAGGGGTGTAAATGCTTCAGGGTAAAAAGGGAGTAACACCCATTCAGCCTTCACTGGGGCATCTCCTGGCTCTGTCACATCACTTGCTTGAGGGCTGTGCAGCACAGCCTGGATCACAGAAATGCTGCAGAACTTCACTGTGCTCCCAAAGCTGAAGTATAATTGGTCCATCCAAATGCCTGCAGTTGCCAAGCAAACCTGTCAAGTCTCATAAAAATAAAATGCAGGTCATGCCTATTTCCCAGAAGACCCTTTTGACAGCCACTGATTATTAATCTCATCCACATTGCCCCAATCTCCTCTTTAACTTTCTGTTAGTTTTGCTATACCTGATAATATTACAGTATCTGATATCTTGAGGGCCACGAAGTTGGTGAAGGGTTTGGAGGGGAAGGTGTATGAGGAGCACCAAAATCACTTGGTTTGTTCATCCTGGAGGAGACTGAGGGGAGACCTGATTGAGGCCTACAGTTTCCTCACAAGGCGAGGAGGAGAAGCAGGTGCTGATCTCTTTTCTCTGGTGACCAGTGATAAGACCTGAGGGAATGGTGGGAAGATGTGCCAGGGGAAGTTTAGGTTGGACATTAGGAAAACATTCTTCACACAGAGGATGGCGGAGCACTGGAACAGGCTGCCCAGGGAAGTGTCACGGCCCCACGCCTGACAGTGTTCAAGAAGCAACTGGACAACATCCTCAGACACATGGTGTGAATTTTGCGGTTGTCCTATGCAAGGACAGGAGTTGGACTTGATCCTTGTGGGTCTCTTCCAACTCAGGACATTTTATGATTCTATGGTAACACTTACCAGGTCATTCCACTCACTGTCTGCACATGTGCAAAATGTTGGCATGTCCCAGACTCTGGAAACTCCTCTACTGTTTCCAGATTTGCTCCCGCAGGAACCAGATCTAGTTGGACCAGCTCTAAGAGTGTTTGCTTGTGTTGTGGGGAGTTGGACTAGAGGATGTGGGAAGAATATAAGGCTGTTGTCAGAGGATGTAGGGAGGCAACTAGGAAAGCTAAGGCCTCCTTAGAGTTAAACCTGGCGAGAGGGGTCAAGGACAACAGGAAGAGCTTCTTCAAATACATGGCAGATAAAACTAACACCAGAGGCAATGTAGGCCCACTGATGAATGGGGTGGGTGCTCTGGTGACAGAAGATACAGAGAAGGCAGGATTACTGAATGCCTTCTTTGTCTCTGTCTACTCTGCCGGAGGCTGTCCTGAGGAGCCCCATACCCCTGAGGCCCCAGAGGAAGGCAGGGCAATGGAGGAGTTTGCCTCAGTTGATGAGGACTGGGTTAGGGACCAGTTAAGCAATCTGGACATCCATAAATCCATGGGTCCAGATGGGATGCACCCGCGGGTGCTGAGGGAGCTGGCTGAAGTCATTGCTGGACCGCTCTCCATCATCTTTGCCAAGTCTTGGGAAACGGGAGAGGTGCCTGAGGACTGGAGGAAAGCAAATGTCACTCCGGTCTTCAAAAAGGGCAAGAAGGAGGACCCGGGCAACTACAGACCGGTCAGCCTCACCTCCATCCCTGGGAAAGTGATAGAACACCTTATCCTTGGTGCCATCTTTAGACATATCAAGGATAAGAGAGTCATCAGGGACAGTCAACATGGCTTCACCAAGGGGAAGTCGTGTTTGACCAACCTCATAGCCTTTTATGAAGACGTAACAAGGTGGATTGACGATGGCAGAGCAGTGGATGTGGTCTACCTTGACTTCAGCAAAGCATTTGACACCGTCTCCCACAGCATCCTCACGGCAAAACTGAGGAAGTGTGGACTGGATGATTGGGTAGTGAGGTGGACTGCAAACTGGCTGAAGGAGAGAAGCCAGAGAGTCGTGGTCAATGGGGCGGAGTCTGGTTGGAGGCCTGTATCTAGTGGAGTGCCTCAAGGGTCAGTTCTGGGGCCAATACTATTAAATATATTCATCAATGACTTGGATGAGGGAATTGAGTGTACTATCAGCAAGTTTGCTGATGACACCAAGCTGGGAGGAGTGGCTGACACGCCAGAAGGCTGTGCTGCCATCCAGCGAGATCTGGACAGGCTAGAGAGTTGGGCGGGGAAAAATTTAATGAAATATAACAAGGGGAAATGTAGAGTCTTGCATCTGGGCGGGAACAACCCCAGGTTCCAGTATAGGTTGGGGAATGACCTATTAGAGAGCAGTGTAGGGGAAAGGGACCTGGGGGTCCTGGTGGACAGCAGGATGACCATGAGCCAGCACTGTGCCCTTGTGGCCAAGAAGGCCAATGGCATCCTGGGGTGTATTAGAAGGGGGGTGGTTAGTAGGTCGAGAGAGGTTCTCCTTCCCCTCTACTCTGCCCTGGTGAGACCTCATCTGGAATATTGTGTCCAGTTCTGGGCCCCTCAGTTCAAGAAGGATAGGGAACTGCTGGAGAAAGTCCAGCGCAGGGCCACAAAGATGATTAAGGGAGTGGAGCATCTCCCTTATGAGGAAAGGCTGAGGGAGCTGGGTCTCTTTAGCTTGGAGAAGAGGAGACTGAGGGGTGACCTCATCAATGTTTATAAATATATAAAGGGTGGGTGTCACGAGGATGGAGCCAGGCTCTTCTCGGTGACAACCAACAGTAAGACAAGGGGTAATGGGTTCAAGCTGGAACACAAGAGGTTCCACTTAAATTTGAGAAGAAACTTCTTCATAGTGAGGGTGACGGAACACTGGAACAGGCTGCCCAGGGAGGTTGTGGAGTCTCCTTCTCTGGAGACATTAAAAACCCGCCTGGACGCCTTCCTGTGTAACCTCACCTAGGTGTTCCTGCCCTGGCAGGGGGATTGGACTAGATGATCTTTCGAGGTCCCTTCCAATCCCTAACATTCTGTGATTCTGTGATTCTGTGATGTGAGGTAAAATGATGTGGGCAAAATTGCTTTCCTTCCAGTTGAAATTATTCTAGTATTAGTTAAGAATGAACCTCAGTGAGCTGGATTGTCTCCTCAGCCATTGTTTTTGTATCTGTGGATACAAATGATTGAGGCCAACTGATCAAAATGTGTTTGTCTGTAATAAACACAGTTCGACATGGTGTGAAGGGCAAAGTATTTCCTCCTGCTCTGATACATGAACAATCACCTGATCCATTCAAAAGAAAGGCAAGGCAAAAATGCGGTTTGAGTGAATGTGCATTTTCTCCACCATAATTAATAAATTCCATTGCCTGGCATTCAGTCTACTCCACCACTACAATCTCTCTTTTAGTCACTTGTTCTCATAGACCTCTTTTCTTCTTAAACCCTGCCAATCTGAGCTGTGTATGTGTTGTAATGTCTAATTTTTATTGTCTGTTTTGTCTATAAGGTTTTTTCAAGTTTTTATGCAGTTTTTAATTTTTACAATTATTATTGTTTTTCTTTGATGCCTTTATATTCCACCTAAGCAGGAGAGTTTGGGCTAAAGTTTTCACTGGCCAGAGCTGCAGTACTAGTGTGCCAAATAGTATATTGTGTGGTTGCTAGTGTGAACTCTATTCTTTGATCATCACCGGGCTGTGGTGATCTTTGATCTTGTGATCTTTTGATCTTTGGATCATAACCAGGCATTAATCCCTGGGTCCTGGGCCTGAACTAACTTCCATACCAGTTGCTGATGCAGCTGAGAAAGGCAGTACAAAACAGCGGTGCCTTTGCCTTTGCTTACTTTTTGTTTCTGTAATTGTACTCTGAGGATATTTTATTTCTGGTCTTACCAACACCTGCAGTATTGTCTTCTGCATTGAAGATGAGTGCTGCAGGGGCAAATTCACCCTGCCTTGGGAGTGAAGTGCCTAGCCTGTCAGTGCCTTCATCTTCTCCCACCACCCCCTTTGCCCAAAGAGCAGGCAGAGGCTGCACAGTCTCCATGGCTGACACTCTCACAGGGAAGGGCAAGACCAAAAGCTTTGTCCTTGGGATAAAAGCAAGAATGTACAAATGGATGTGTTGGCTGAGAGGATAATGACCAGGGAACTGATTCCTGTTTCTGCTCCTGCTATGAGTCCATCAGCAAAGCTGCAGGAGCCTCTACAACTCCCATGCTTCTGGTCCTCCTGATTTTCTTCCCACTGTTTCCTTCCTGCAGGGATGGTGAGTTGTGCAGCATGCAGGCACTGAAACCTCAGGCTCAGCCAGATGGTTAGAAGGATCCAGGACATAGAGACCAAGATGGGGAATTAGTCTGTGTTCAAATTATTATTAATTTGCATGGAACAAGATAAATTACTTCGCTTAAGAGAACTCATGTTTTGTTTTTGTGGGATTTAGGAGTTGTGAGAAATCTGCCACAGAAAAAAGCATCTCTTCCCCATTTTCTCTGCCCCTGCCTCCCTCCCTCCAAACTTAGGTGAAGTGAGTTTGAAGGTTTCCATAGTTACACAGCGCCTTCCTTACATTAAACAGGAGGGAAAAGAACACCTTAGGGACCATGCAAAATAAAAGTTATGTTTACTAATATTCATATTATCCAGTTTGCCCACTCCCAGTTGACAATGCTGACATTCAGTAAGCTGTTTGGCAGAGGAAGGCTGCTTGTGGTGATCTCTCTAATGGCCTGTTTATTTGTGGTTGGCAGACTTTGACTGTAGAGGTGTTTCAAAGATGTCTCTATCAACAGCACTTCACTGCCAGTCTGGTGCCTAAAAAGACAATGATCAGCATTTTCCCAGACTCCTGCTCAGCAGCATATTAAGCAGTGAGATGGGTGCTTCTTGTGGGATCCCATTATAGCCCATCAACATACAAAACATTTCACAATCCAATAAGAGAAGTCTGGCAGTGAAGTTACATTAAATGCTCAGAAGATGAGGCAAGCTTCTCATCTTGCTCTGTTTTACGTTTAACACTGAACTTTGCAAGCTACATTGTACTAACAAGGCAAAGAGATGCCAGTCTATGGCAAAATATTTGTAAGGAAAAATGGGTTCATCCATGAGTTTTCCGTCTCACTTACAAACATCACACCTGCTCTGTATTGGTGGAAAAGAACAAAATAAAACTTTTTGAATGATGCTGGGAAGAGGATGAAATATTCCAATACACCAATTATTTTTCATTCTCGGGTTGCAAAGCATCATACAGGGAAACTGCTAAAAACTATATTCCTATTATTGTACTCAGTTCTGTCTTGAGGTTGTGGGGGTCCATTTTAAATTTAGAGAATATCCCAGATGTCTTTAAGAATGTTGGACATTGAGGTGTGTGGCAGTTGCACTTTATCCCTCCCCACGCCCTGAGAACTGGTGTGGCAGTTGCACTGGTAGCTGCACATCCCCCTCTCAGAACTGGGGCCTTCAATGGGGCAGCTAACGGCTCTTTGTGAGACCCAGAGTCAGTGGGCAGGCTTGTCAGCAGAGGAGGGGCCCAGAGTGCCCACAGCCCAGAGAAGCCGAGAAGCTTCTGGAATGCCCACAGTCAGATCTGATCAGACTATAAATGGGGTTCCCGCTAGCGACTCCCTTTGTGTGGTCTCCTCGGAGCTGCGGGTCTGCCATGCTGCTGGAGTCCCTCCCCTTAGACGAAGCAGCTGTCTAAGGTAACCTCCCGGCATGGGGAGCGCCTCACCTCTGCGTGTGGGTGGGTGATAAATTACTGAATATATGCTTTAATAAGTCCTTGCCTGGTAGGCGAGTGTAATTCCTCGTCTGGGACAGACGAGTGTAGCTTCCTTGCCTGGTAGGCAGGTGTAAATTCCTCGTCTGGGACAGACGAGTGTAAAGTCCTGGCTGCAGTAGGCTAGTGTTTATCTCTTATGGGCAAAATGGGGCAGAGAGGGCTCTGGTTTGTTTTCTTGTGAGTGCGTATTTGCACGCTGTGGATCCTCCTTCTTATTTTGCTGCACCCTAAATAATTTCCTAACCTAATATCCAAACCTGTATCTTATGTTATCAGAGTGCTAGTCTGCCTAAACTTATATTTGGGATGCCTCCATGACAAGGTGTAATGAAGTACTCAATTTTTTCAGTGGATACCCCGTGTTGTATTACTTGTTAGGAAAAACAAAATCATATCATCATTTATGAACAACAGAGGTGAAATTATGACTTTGATGCATGGTAGCTGCTCTGCAGATAATGCTGAATACTTTTTTTTTTTCCCATCTAGGGCAAGGATGCAAACTCTGCATATCTAGCACCTTCCTAAATCTGCTACAGAGTTTCCCATGTGCTGAGCAAAGGGGTTGCTTGAGATCTGGCTGCTCAGCAAAACCTAGCTGCAGGAATTACCTGGGCCCTCCCTATCCATCTTCATTCCTGCTTCCTACCCCACAGTCAATGGCTTTGTATCCTGATAGACTGTCTGCAAGCTGCTGGCCTAGCAAGAGACTGTTGCGGAGCTGCCCCCTTGCAGCAGACCTGCTGCTCCCCATTGCCACAGGAGCTGCAACACCGCATTGCTGCCCACCACCAGGAAGTGCCCTGAGCAAACTGGGAGCCCTGAGGTGTGCAAAACAAATGCCATAGCTGCCCCAGAAGAGCCACTACAATGCTCATCTGGCCAGATGGTGGCTCAGGGAGGAAGGGTGGCACAGAGCACTCCCTCAGGAGCTCCTTCCTGGTGCTGGATGATAGGATCCAGGCTGCACTAAAACCTGACATGCACTAAGCGGGACATGCAAAGATTCCAGTGATGGACCAGATGAGAACTCTCTGACTCCATCACAGCCAGAAAACACATGGCTATTTAGCGTAAGACTTTTTGACTATTGCTTTTCTCGATGGAGGTCATGGTGATCACCTGCAGCAAACACTGTGAGCTGGACGTTGAAGATGCATTTCCATGAGCTGTGCTGTGCATGTGCTTGTGATGTCTGGGCCATTGCAACTGCAGTTGCAATGCTGGGGATTCAAGCAGCTGAGCACAGCAGCAGCGCAGAGAAAGGAATGACAAATACACCCCTTGAATCTCAGAGGACCAACAGGTCCCAGGGTGCCCAATATGCAGGGGCCCTGGCTCAACAAAGCTCTCCTGGGCCTGAGGCCATTGTGGAGCAGAGAGCAGCTCTAGCATTGCTGTCCAACAGCCCCAGGGAGCAAAGGCACCTGGAAGAACTGCTGTGGGACATGACTTAACCCATAGGGCTGCAAAACTACCCAAAAAGCCCTTCATGAAGAGAGAAGCAGCAGCAGCATGGAGGGAGAAGCTACATGGCACCTATGGACACAGAGGAAAAACATAGAAATGCAAAAGAGGAGAGCAAAATATGGGGAAGTATCAAGAATGCTGTTTGGAAGGAATATGATGGAGACAAGAGGGAGAAGGGTGGCAAGTCCAGTGCAGAGGTGGATGGTTGCTTTGGAGTAGGATCTGACATGCTTGATGAAAAGCCTGTTGGGGCCATGCAGTGGCTTCACAGATTGCTCCCACCCTGGATGGCAGTCAATCCTCCTCTGCCATGCCACCAGCTAGGAGGACATTAGATTGAGATGAATGAAAACCACTCACACAAGAAAAACAACAGTGGTTAAAATGTCTTATCATATATTTAGTTAATTACTAAGTGAATTGCTTTAATGCTACACAAAATACGCAGCTGTGTTTAATGAGCTGCTAAAATGTTCTCTGGGCAAACTTTAATAATATCAGAGGAAAATTGCTGCAGGGGAAAATGCATCTGTTCACACCTGAAATGTTCTGAGTGACAGTTCAATAGCTATTATCTTTGGGCCAAATGGTAGTCAATTTCATTAATATGAAATGTTAAAATATTTATGCTTATCACTAGTGTGCAGCCTCCAGGGCAGACTGCAAGCCCAGTCATGTTGGTGACAGAGAAGACAATCCCAGGACAGATTAAATAAAGTCAACACCTGCTTCTTTTTGCTTTCTGCCATAGTGCGCATTTTGTAGGCCTCAGACCTGGAAACTACCTCACACTTTCTCTGGGACTCTCTTCAGCAAGGCTACATCCCTTCCCAGCTCAGACACAGCTCTCCAGCCCACAGCTGACCTGTAGCAAATAGCAAAATACAGTTGACTGCACACATGCAAGGAGGACAACTGCCTGTGATACATCCCAGTGTGAGGCATGCCTTCTCTGTGATGTCATCATTACCACTTAAAAGAATGAACCCTGTCAGCAATTACTAACCTAAGGATATGTAAATCAGTGGATGAGCCTTGGGTCAGTCTGCTCCTTTAACAAATATGAGTGATTTGAAGAACTCCTTATCAGAAGCTCCTGCCTTTGCAGTTTGAACATCCTGGAACCTGCACAAGTAGTTGAGTTTGTTTAACATATATCTTGAAACTGTCAGAGTATCCTTTAGATGAACTTTTCTTATAATAATCTCTTTATAATACTAAAAGTCACACCCACCAGAACAAAGACCTCTGCACAAGTAAAGACCCTAGGGCATGAGCATGCATAGTACAAGAAAATGATTGTGTAACTATATATAAACTACTAACCAGTCCTGGAAAGGGGGACTGTAAACCTGGAAGGGTGCTAACTAAAACCAAAAGTATAAATGATGAGAGTACTGTGAAGAAGGTGTGCTAGCTTTGTGGTTTTATCACCTAGCACCTGACATTGCACAATTTTGTAATAAAATGATGTCTCAACCCTGTGTGTATGAATTTGGCTGCTTGCACACGGGGTAAAGAACCCTGCTTTTGAGACAACAGTGACAGCAAAGTTTCCTCCTGTTTGGCTTGTGATTGACTGTGGCTCAGGTCACTTCTGTAGCTCTTCAAGCCAAGGTCAGGCTTGCATGTAACTCCTACCCAATACAGACCTTCACTTACCTGTATTGAGCTGTATCTCCAGTTTGTCAAGAGTAAGCTTCTGGAGCTGCTGCCTTACACTTCTGCTCTTACAGTTTGAGGAGAAGTAATTAGGCACAAATGAAAGTTCTGACCCAGAAAAGCCTGCATACTTAAGGATAAAAGCCAGATTAGTTTCTCAGAAGACCTACCATAAGCCAGTATCCATCAGGCTGGATGTTAAACCAGTCTAGTAGGCCAAATAAATCTTCACAGTGTAGAAGGTCATACCAGCTTTGTAGGTTGTATGAACTGGTACACAATGCTGATTATCTCATCCTAACTTCAGTGTTTCTTCCTAACTAAGATGCACCTTCTATATGGTCTCAGGAAATGGGAAAACAAGCAGTGCAGAGGCAGGCTGTTAGTCTTGAAGTGCTCACAAGACAGATTATTACTGCTTCCTTCAATGCCGCAGTTGCTGACCACAGGTACCCAATTTTGGAGTGCCCTGGTCCTTCTGGGACATGCTCCTTTGCTATGGCAGGAACGGGGTCCTTCTTATTAGGTGCTCTATTACTTCCCAAGTGTTTCCCATTGGCTTTCCATGTTATGTGCATTCACATTCAGGCACTGAGACAGATCCCTAGTGCTGATTTAACAGGGAAAGTACAAGAGCCTACCTCATCATGCTGTCCACCATTACTTCACCTCTTTCCAAATTCTGAGCACCTCAAATGTTGCACTGGCACACCTGAGATGTACCTAGACAGATGGTCAGACAATGCTGCAGCCAGCAGAGCATTGATTGGTTGATAAGTTTTGAAGATGGCCTTCAGTCTCAGTCCTGTACCTCCCTGTAGTTGAGACAGTCTTTATTTCTGGGCACAGCTGTCTGGTGGAGAGGGGCAGCATACTGACAGTATTTTTCTGCAAACTTGCCCCATGAGTCTTCTGCTGCCTCAAAGTGACTTTCTGTATCATGATGGGTTGAGAAAACCTGAAACACTTAGAGACCTGAGAACACCTGGAGAAGTGTTTGTTTATCTTTGCTTAGAAGAAGCCCAGTCACTTGGCAAAATAAGTTTCAAAGATGTTTACAACATCTATAAACAAAGACATATATTTTGACTCTCGTGATGTAGTGAATGCCATGCATTACGAATACAGTCAGAATCGTGTTCTGCTGAGCACATGACCAGGCTGATGGATACTCGGTCTGCCTGCTATTTGTTACCTCATTCAGAATAAAGAATCAATGCTCTGAATATAAATTGTGAATACATTATGCTATTTTGTGCTCAGAAAAAGTTTTAGTCTTTTCTGATTTTCAGAATACTTGAGAAGGACCAAGTGCAAACATTCTTTTCTGTATCACTCATTTATTGAGGGAAGAAACCATTAGCTACAGCAGGAGCTATGTCTTACCTATGCAATTACACTTACGGCCTGTCATCTGCCACTAGTGCCTTGGGGAAAAAGAACTTTTATTGCAGAATTATGCTAAAAAAGAAATAAAGTACCTGCGTGCCAGGGAAATCCTGACTTAGCTTGCTCAGCAATAGTGGCCAGGCCTATTAACTCTATCTCTTGATAAATGTTCTTGTTATGAGGTAGTTCTGTTTTATGGCTCTCTCTTCCCATTTCTATAGCTCAACTGTAAGTAAACGCTATGAACGTCTATGCTTGCAGCCTAACACATTGCATCACTGGATGCCTCTTCCTCTGCCCTGCAAGAGCCCTGACCCCAGAATTACAACATGCTCAGCACCAGCTCTATCTTCTCAAAAACAGAGAGTACAGAGTGAGTTCAGCTGTTTCCATCCAGGCCAGAAGGGTTCCCACTTTGCCTTTTATATCATCCACTCTCTGCATTAAAATTCCATGCTGAATCTCCAGAAATAGTATAAATGTATTTTGGAAATATACATGGGACTATAAAATCCCACTTCATACTCTGCACTTTTTAGTTCACTGCTTTAAAGGAGGCTCACAAGATATTTTACTGGCTAAGTTACTGGATGGGAAACAGCTTGTGGATGGAGCTAAGAGCTTTCTTGAGATTTTTTCCAAAGCAGCCAAGTGTCCTCTGAGCCTCTTTGATCTTCTGTAACAAGACATCCCAGGAGACTTACAGCTCCTGGTTACTGCCAGGCTAAAGACATCAGTATTTTTCTCTCCTTTTTTTCTCTTATTGAAGCATTTCACCTTCTGGGCACAGCTTCCCTCCATAACAAACTGATTTCACTTGTCTTTTAAAAAACAGGAGAGATGGACTGGAGGAAAAAAACCAACAGCAAAAACTGAGGCCAGCCAAATCTTTGTCAGAGCAGAGCTAACCTGTAAGGAGGTTAAGGATGAGAATGTGCCCTTAATTAGCCACATGGAGAGAAGAAGAGCCAGGGAGAGGCAGGGTGGCTGTGCACGCCACAGTACAGTGCGAGCCAGAAGCTACAAGCACAATGGAGGGCTGCTAAGTCCACAACAGACACCCCAACTAGGGGTCCAATAGGAGCAGTGCCAAATAAGCTATCAGATGTGCCCCAGCACAGAATCATAGCATCATAGAATAGTTTGGGTTGGAAGAGACCTTCAAAGGTCATCTAGTCCAGCTCCCCCCGCCATGAGCAGGGACATCTTCAACCAGATCAGGTTGCTCAGAGCCCCATCCAGCCTGGCCTTGAATGTTTCCAGGGATGGGGCATCTACCGCCTCTCTGGGGAACCTGTGCCTGTGTTTCACCACCCTCATTTTAAAAAATTTCTTCCTCATGTCTAGCCTGAATCTCCTGTCCTTTAGTTTAAAACCATTACCCCTAGTCCTATCGCAACAGGCCCTGCTAAAAAGTCTGTCCCCATCTTTCTTATAGGCTCCTTTTAAGTGCTGAAATACCACAATAAGGTGTCCCTGGAGTCTTCTCTTCTCCAGGCTGAACAATGCCAACTCTCTCAGCTTGTCCTCATAGCAGAGCTGTTCCATCCCTCTGATCATTTTTGTGGCCTTCTCTGGCCCCTCTCCAACAGGTCCATGTCTTTCCTGTGCTGAGGGCTCCAGAGCTGGACACAGGACTCCAGGTGGGGTCTCACCAGAGCAGAGCAGAGGGGCAGAATCACCTCCCTTGACCTGCTGGCCACGCTCCTTTTGATGCATCCCCAAGACACGATTTGTCTTCTGGGCTGCAAGTGCACATTGAAGGATCAAGTCTTGCTTTTCATCCACCAGTACCCCCAAGTCCCTCTCTGCAGGGCTTCATCCCCCAGCCTGTATTGATATTGGGGGCTGCCCCAGCACAGCATGTTCAATTTCAATATGTATATTACACTAAGTTGAGTGTTAGCAGGTCACAAACAAAGGTGGCCTTTTCTGCAAAGCTGATTTTGCTGTTACATTTCAGACAAACTCTTGATGGTGTTCTCTGCACAAGCAGGGGCAGCATTGAACTTATGCATGTGATACCAGCACAATTTACATCCTCTGTATATCCACAGCCTGCCAAGCAATACAGACTACAGTGGGTGTAGAGAAGATGCCTTCTCTTGGCATAACTGAGTCAGGCAATGCTGAGGTCCTCTTTTCCAAGATCACTCAGGCTAGTGTTTAACCTGTGTCAAATCAGACATGGGACATTGTTTCTGTTTTCAAAATGTTTGTTTTGTACATACGGAAGTGGGTATTTGAGGCATTGAAAAATGCACTGGGATAGCAGTTATGTTCCTGCAAGCTACTTCTTTATTTGGCCTGTGCAACCAGTGCAGAGCAAACCCAGTGCAACCCTGAGACCTGGGAGAAACAGTTTGAAGCAGAACTAGAGGACAAAGAAGCAGCAACATCAAGGCAAGAAAACTCCCAAGTGAGGAGATAAGGTACCTGGCTGCCTTGCAATGGAACATCTTTAGGCATTGAACTGTACAGCATATAAAAGGCTAAGATCTTGGTAGTACATGAGGGAATTGGTATGGTATCATCAAAGCTTTGAGCACAACAAACTACCTTTCTGTTGACAAACCATTTCATCAATGAAAAGGTAGAACTCCATCATGAGCTGTCTTCCCACAAGAGAAAGCAGAAAGGCTGCAGTGACCCTGTTCTGAATGCAGTACAGTTGCACAGGCAACTCTGGCATCCCTTGGAGTGATGCTGGGGCAGATAGGAGTTCTTCAACTCACTTTTCTGCTTTCTTCCAGTGCTGTTACTACAGCAGGCAACAGCTCCTTGCGATGAGGACAGAGGAAAACCAAGTGAAGTGGCTGCTACTCGCCCCACCAACCTTCTTCCCTCCAGTCTGTACAAGCCCAGGGCCTGAGTTTCCATGGCAGCCATGACAAAGAACACATAGTTCCACAAAGCAACAACAAGATGTTCTCATTCCTCGTGCCCAGTGCAGAGGTCTTGCTTCCTTTGCTCTGCCCATGGCTCATAGAAGTTTTCCTCCAGGCATACAACACACACTAGCAAGCGCCAGGCAGAGCAGAGAGGAGCAGGCCAGTGACCTGCTTTAGGGTCATCATTTTGTACAGGTTTCTGCAGGTCGGCTGGGTTCATGCACTGATTTTACTGTCTCTGACTCTCTTGCTTTTATTGAAGAGAAGAGCTGCCTTTTTCAGTGACAGTAAGTAGAACGTTCCAGCTCCGTAGAGATTTTCAAAGGAAACTTGACAGTTGTTTATAAGAGAGTGCATGTGTGGAAGCACTGGAACAAACAGCAGAGCAGCAAGTCAGTGAATGGTGGATATGCAGCAAATCAAGAGACTGAGAGCAGCTGTGAAATCCAGGATGGAATATCAATAATCCTGGGAATGGACAGGAGGTGGCACTGGGAGGAGTGCTGGGTGTGAGTTCTCCCTCTCTTGCTGAAGCAGGCTCAGGGCTGGGTTAAGTTGTAAAAGTAACAGCCACACAGTATCATGGGAGGTATCAGTAGACAAGGTGAGGACTCAGGATCTGTTGTTCCTAATCCTCTGTGTCATCACAAGGAATCCTGGACAGACATGTCTAGGTACTTGCGAGTGTTGAAGAATGGGTGAGCAACTGAAATGTGTCTTGTTTAAAATTAGCTTTGTCTTCCCCTTCTACACAGTGTCATTCTGTTTTGCCACAGCTCTGTACTCTCTCCACCATTGTTGCATGCTAGCCCCTGGGGAGAAGTTCTTCTGACAACAGGAGTTGACCAAAGTGCCAGCTCTCCCGTTTGGAATGATTAGTTGGACATCTTAGCAGGGAGAGTGGTGTAGCCAAACCACAGGCAGGGTCTGCCACCCGTGAAGGCTGCCAAGACTTAGCCAGAGCCACAGCTCACATAATCTAGTGTTGGCATTAGTCCAGCTGTGAGTCAGAGGTTGGACTCAAGACTCCACAGGGCCAGTCTAACCAGCACTTCTAGGGGTCTAAGATGACTCTTCAACTACTCAAAGCTATCCATGTCCTTGAAGAGTGTAAATTAGATTAATAATGTAGGATAGCTACTGCACTGCCTTTATTCCTAAAGGCACACTGGACTTCTGCTTCTTTGTGCTCTTCTCATCTGTGTAGCCACCAAAAAGTTTATAGGAGGTGATCTGCAGCTTTCTTGGTTACCAGCTGCATTAACCGCTGAATTTGGTGGTTGTGAGCTCTTTCTCTCCAGGGACTTGTGTCTAACAAATACTGAAAGCAGTTCAAGATCAACTCAATCTGAACAGCTAACTTATTTTTCATATACTAGGAAAAATGGTAACGACTGCAAAGGCCAATAATGTAGGTAAAACAATTAAGTGATGAATTCCTGCTTTTTATCATTGATGGGATGAGTTCATGTGAGTAAAAGATGTGTGTCATATTTGTACTACACTTGTAAACAGAGCTCTCCCAATCTTTACAACACTGAATTATATCTTGTGCAAGAAAACATCCCTTGGATTTGCCATGGATAGATACATATTTACAGAGCAACACCCTCCCACATCCAGCCCCCTCAAAATCACTTTAAAAAAATAGTCTTTCTAGGGAAAGATTTTACCCCAAATCCAAGTTTCAGGTTGGGAATGGCTGAGCAACAGCTCAGGGAGCTCTCATTTTGCAAGGGCCTGCCTCCTCACTACTGTGTGGTATTCCTGCCAAGACACATCCTGTGTGCCCTTGTGCACAGAGGGGACCAAAAGTACCACAGGGCATGTAGTCCAAGAAGGGTCCAAGCACCCTAAATAGAGAATGGGAGCAAGGGGCTGGCAATTTCCATGGCCTGCGAAACACTGAGCACCATGAATTGTTTTGCTCTGTGCACAGAAGATTCACGGTCTGGAATTTCTCCTAAGAACAAAACATTTTCTTTGGAAAGAATAGCACTGGCATTGGGGAGAACTTGCATGACTGTAGAAAGGAGGCAGAACACCAACTGTCTGGTGCACCCAGGGCATGCCTACATGGTGGTCAGTATGTTACAGGAACTGAATGAACTACGACAGTGAGGAAAACCTAGACAGTGTTCTGCATCCTTGAATCTCTCCCATTACTATGGAGAAGGACTTAATGCACAGACCTCTTAGCTTTCAACTAGCCACAGAAATGCCTGTGGTTCAGTATGGCTTCATGTGAATGACTGTCTCCTTTAATCAACCTAAAGCTAAATGGAACAAGTGCTGCCTTCTAAGACCCACCTACGTGATGGAGGGAACAGCTGGAACTGGATGGTGTTCTCAGCATCATCATTTTCCCAAAACTTGAGGTCTAGTTATATTCTGCCTTTTTTTCTGAAGCAACTGGAGATAACTGAAGCATTAAGTCTGTTTGCAGTCACCACTACCCACCTGGGATGCTTCAATTTTTTTTCATTATTGAGGGCATTTTGGTAATTGGAAGAGCCCAATTTGCTTTCAAACATGCTGTGCAGCAGTTCTGACAGAGGCTGACTGGTGATCAAGCTTGGAGACTTCATCACCACCACCTCAGCTGGCCCAGAGCTTCTCAGTCACATCTTTTTTCAAATAGGCTGGCTGGTCATGTGGAGGCATCAGTCTCTTTCTGCTGACTATAAAAGAGCATAAGAGAAGATTTTAGGGCAGCTGTCTAATTCCTAGATGACTGAAGCGAGCTCAGGTAGATTCAGGCTCCCAGAAATGGCCTAGAATGCCATGTCCTGGCCTGACACCTGAGCTAGTGCTCTCTTGGCACACTAGTCCCAGTGGCAAACACATTCCCAGGCAAAGGGAGAACTTCTTTGGGAAGGTTCTCACAAGATGTCCTGCCTGTTGTAACCTCACAGTCACACACTTGCACGCATACCCATAATCCCCCACGCAACTGGGTTTTGTAGCCTCTACAGTCTCCACTTCTAAAATTAAATGCAGTAGATTTTGCATCTTGGTCAGTGCTGAGGTAAGGTCCAAGGAGATTGGGGCACTGTGTTTTGGGTAGGTTGTGGCTGACCACCTGCTGTTATCTCCACACTGATGGAGACTTATAAGCAGATGGCTCAGAGAGGTTGGGGCAAACCAAACGTCAATGGTGTGAAGGTGAAAAGATGGGAAAACTTGACCCATTTGCCCTCACATCCCTTTATGCACAAGTAGTCTGGGTCTGATAGCCATCAGCATGGCTATATCCCATGTAGAGGAATGCCGATATAATTTTATTCTTTGAAGTCAGAGAAACAGCACACTGGGAGGCAGAGCTGAGCAGCAGAAAAATGCCCTGTAAGGGAACTTGCAAAAAGTGGTTTATTCTCAGCTCCGGGACAAAAAGTGTGGTTGAGCCAGCTCCTTCATCTGTAAAACAGGCATCTGTGCTCAGAAATTCAGGTGCTGGAAATGTACTGTAGGTGTTCTGTGAAAACAGACCATTTAAAAGTGGATAGCTGTTCTTGGAGATAAGTCCAACAGATATATATGAACGTATATACATACCTACCTATATACATATATATATTTATGTATAAATGTCTGTATTTGTATATATATATGTGTGTATACATACAGGCATGTACACATACACACAGAAATAAATTAATTCACTGGAGGACCGGAATCTCAGCTTGTGCTATTCTCCTACTCCTTCTCCTTCTCCTCCTTCTCCTGCTCCTTCTCCTTCTCCTTCTCCTTCTCTTTCTCCTCCTTCTTTAATGAAATAGAATGAAAAAGTTTGGAACTGTGAAATGAATGCTCATTTCTGGCCCAGGACCAGGAGGTGGAGCAGAAGGAATCTCTATCCATATAAGCATTTAAATGTCCTAGCTTTGAGGGGCAAGGCTCAGAAGTTTGAGTGCAGAGAGCTGGTAGATTGCCCTGCCTCTGAATGCAATTCCCAGGCTGCCCTTCTGTCCCGGGTCATTGCGGGGAGCAATGAGAGGAGGTGGTCTGAGTCAGGTGACCACAAATCAACCAATTGGAGTATTCCATCCCATTCATGACTTCTTGGATATAAAAAGTGGAGACTAGAAGGACTCTCTCTCTTCTGCTGGGTTTTCTGCAGCTTTGCTTCACTACTTCTTTTCTGCCATCCTTGCAAGTGAGGCCTCATGACAAACTGAATCTAGTTCTGGTTGGCTGCAGGATCCTGCTGGAGCAGCTGCTGGGAATTGCAAGACTGGTTCTATAATATTTGTTCTGCTTTATTTTTCTCTGTGTTTATTTAGCAGCATTACTAAAACATTTTCAAATTTTCTAGCTCTTTTCTCTCTGTCCTTCTTTTCCTTTCTTCTCAAAATCGCCTGTCCTTAGTGAAAAAGGGGGAGAAGAGGAGGGGGCGGAAAACGGGAGGGGGGAAGAGGGTTAAGGAAAATACATCTGCCGCGGTTTTTTGTTGTCTCCCCGCGATCAAACCATGACACCTTTCAATGGGTTTCTCCAGCATTGTCTCAACCTGACACTGAATTGATGACACCTTACTGTATTAAAGCCTGCCAGATTACGGGGAAGATAAATGGTAAAATGTACTTCAGCCTCCACAACCTCTGAAACACACTTTCTGCCCAGCATAAAAGAAGCTTTCAATAGGCTGTTAAAAGAAAATGTAGGCTCACATTAATGGCCAAAGAAAGCTCAGAGTTCCTGACATCTACTGATTTGCTCTTCCTGTGCTCAAAAACATTTACATATGAGGACAATCTGCAAAATGCCTATGTGAGACAACTTCCTTCCACCCAACCTCTGAAAAGTTATGTGCACAATTGGACCCAGATCTGCCACAACTGTTTCACCACATAACTTCATTAGTGCTGATCAGAGCTGAGTGCTTATAATCTGTGCTTATGTCTTTGAGTAATGCACTCATCTTTTAATGAAGACCAAAACCCTTTGAAAGACCTTGAAATAATGAAAGCAAAATGCAAAACTTCATCCAGTCACTAAAATCAAAGTAAGTAACAGTGTTTGAAGGAAGAGGGCAATGCCGGATGAATATATCCATCTGTAAACAGCACCATTGCACGTAAAAGTGTATCTGGCAAAACGAACAAAGACACAAACAAAACCATGCAGTGAATAGAGCAATCTCCCAGTCCCGGCATTCACAGATCAGTGTGTTTTGGTTAGAGACATTTCAATGGCAACAGAGAAGCCAATACAGAGACTAAAGAGTCAAAAACATCATCACAAGCTCTTATTCCATAGCCCAAGTTAGGAGAATGGCTTTGGGCTGTATGCCAGAAGCCCATCAAATGGTAACACTGACTGAAGTCCTAGTTAGAGCTAACTGCAAAAGTTTAGAACAGGGAATAACCCCTAAGAACATGCCTTTCTGTCAAAGCAGAAAAACCTTGTGAGAACTGTGTGATTCTGACAAAAAGCATACAGGGAAGATGTTTTTCACTTCTTTTTGAAATATTTTGTCTCATCTGTTGATATTTCTTGATTTTGTTTTTAATGTTCTGACATTGTGGGAAAAAAATATGGATTCGATATTATTATGGGAAAATGCCATGGTTGAAAATCTGTATTTCTGAGACTCTTTGTTTTATGGAGAAATGGATTTTTCCCAGTGCATACTGGAACAGGGACCAGAGTGACTGTGGGATCACCATCCTTGCAGGTATTCAAACCTCAGCTAAACACAGCCCTGAGCAAACCTACGTAATTGGGCCTGCTCAGGGCAGGGAGTTAGATTTGAGGTTTTCAGAGCCAACCTACATTATTCTATATTCTGTGATGTAAGGGATGGGAAGAGGCTTACTACAGCACAGGGGAACGAAAGCCTAAGGAAGATTTTTTTTCTCCATTGCTCTCTCTTTTCCACAGAACTGTACAAAGTGTAAAACATTAGATTTTGAAAACCTAAAAATATTCCATGTCACTGTCTCATAAGGCAAAAGGATGGTGGGGTCATTTGGTCTTCCTTGCAATACAGACTTTTTTCTTTTCCATTTAACATCAAACAGCTCCAGTTTGAAGCAAGACCTGGAGGATTTGTCCTCCCTGGGCCTGGCCTACTCTTGCAGCACTGTGACGATGCAATCCAGGCCAAAAATTCACAGCGCTGGGTGGAAGGCGCACAGCAGGGACTGACAACAGCATCAGTTTCCCTCCCTCTGCTCTTCCCAGTTGCTTTCTCCACAGATCTAAGCAGGATTCTTTGCCTTTGCAGCAAGATCACCACATGTTGCCATTCTTTCATGTTAGAGGCAACCTCTTTTTAAGTGAATATTTATAGTACACCACACATGGCACCAGCTGGGAGGCATTACTCTGGATCTGAGTGCTTTCAGCCAGTCCAAAGAGCTATTTGCGACTTTGGATGCCCCTAATGTTATTAATTAATTTCAGATTTGGTAACCCTTGAATAATTTCTACTTCTTCTTTACTCATGTTTTACCAGAAAAGCAGTTGCTTCTCAGATGCCACTAACTCTCATAGAATCATAGAATAATTTGGGTTGGAAGGGACCTTCAAAGGTCATCTAGTGCAACCCCCCTGCCATGAACTTGGACATCTTCAACAGATCAGGTTGGTCTGAGTCCTGTCCAGCCTGGTCTTGAATGTTTCCAGGGATGGGGCATCTACCACCTCTCTGGGCAACCTGTGCCTGTGTTTCACCAACCTCATTTTAAAAAATTTCTTCCTCATGTCTAGCCCGAATCTCTGCTCTTTTATTTTAAAACCATTACTCCTTGTCTTATTGCAAAAGACCTTGCTAAAAAGTCTGTCCCCATCTTTCTTATAGGCCCTTTTTGAGTACTGAAAGGTCGCAATAAGGTCTCCCATCAAAGTAGCTAATACAATATACATAAACACATGTATAATATAAATATTATATTATTGCAATTGTGCATTTGCACAATTTAGTATGTATAATGCATGCACACATGCCTACTAGGCAATGCAGTATATCCAACATGAATGTGCAAACCACCTAGCTTCCACCCAGCAAATCCTCCGATGAACAGCAACTACTCAGTGAGCTGCCAACAACTGTATATTACTGCCTTGACCAAGGAAAATGCACCTGGCTCCATTCCTCCTACACACATGAGGGCAGGTCCATGATTGGTGTGAAACCCACGCAATTTCATGAATACAAATAGCAGTGTACCAAGCAAAGCCAGCTGAGAATTCACCCAACATGTTCATGCCAGATGCGAGCACACGACTGAAGACAGGAGCTAAGCACCTGCTGAGCAACAGCCAGTGTCACACTGTTTGGGTCAAATTTCCATTTTCCTGAGTGCTTCAATGTATTGATCTTGACATCCCCTTCTCTGCTAGGCTCCAGTGCTGGTCACTTGGGAGCCTGCGTGCTCCACGGCTTGGTGCAGAAGATGAAAGTAGCTGCCCCACGGCCACCAAGCTGCCAGACCCTGCTCTCTGATGGGCAGCCACCCTGTGGTGGGCCCTGTGTGAAGGGTGCATGAAATATCATGATACGGTGCCACGTTCTGGTCCTTTGCAGATTCCTGTCTTGAAGGCACCCATCTCAACAGGCTCTAGTTTAGAATTAGTCCTTTTTCTCTCTTAATAAAGCCAGGTAGGTACTGTGTACTGTATATTGCAAATACTGCTTAATGTTTTCTGCTACGTCCAAAGAAAATTAAACAGCACACAAACCTTGCAGTTTGAGCGTCACAAATAACATTACACTGCCCCTTTCAAGTTCTCAGCATTTGTCATCCAGACTGCTTGGCAGGAATTCACATTAACAATATGTTATAGTTTAATATTGTGCAATTAAAAAAAATAACATTTCTTCCATGAGAGAGACATTAGCACAGAAGAAAAAACCACTTAATTACATTGCAATCAACAACTGTTATGGATGGGACGGGTAGAATAAAGTTCACACAGGCAACATTAAATCTCAGGACCTGCTAAGTCCTGAGAACATGATTTTTGCAGTGGCAATCATTGTCCTTTAATGTTGTTTCTTGTTATGTATTTTATTGAGCCAGAGTTTAACCCAGGTCAAAATCCCTACCAATCCCATCTCCTGTGGTTATTTCCCCTACAAAAGATTGGAAGTGGCTGGAAAGCATACCTGTTTGAACTATAATTTAAAATTTCATTTTAATTTCACTAGTGTAAAAACCTGATGGGCAGGTTTGTACATCAGCTGTGGATACGTGCACCTGGCTCCATCCAGAGAACCGCAAGTGCTGAGGGGCCAAGTGCTGGACCTTAAATCCTGCAAGGGCACCAGTGATGTTCTTGGGACACTCACTAACTCATCAGCCACTGTCTAACCTGCATAGAAGTCCTTACGGCACCTCTTACTTGTTAAGGCCAATCAACAGCTCTCTCCTGCAGATCTCTGTACTAATTTGCTTAGTTTAATATAAAAAATCTCCAGATTCAACTAGCAGTGATAATTAAGACTTCTGCAGATGTTAAAGCGAACGTCCTGCTGATTTTAACGCATGCCTGACACCAGGTACTTCTGTAAGAATGGTTGTATCTGTTCCCTTGGTTCCTTCATTTGCCTGACCCTGGTTGGCTTGTACTCAGTTAAATGTATCAGAGTCATCATGAGAGGAGGCAACCAAGGAAACAGCTGCCATCAAAGGTTGTCTCATTAAAAGTCACCCTATTTCCATGCCCTTGCCCTCCTAGCCCTGTTTAAAAGTATCCCAAGTGAGTTTCCACAGGGAAAAGGGCATCTCAGTGTGATTAAGAAAAAAAGCATAATTCTTGACATTTGCTACTCCTGACTTTTCCAACAATCATGGAGCTTTTTTTTTCCTCCTTTCCTTTCCTTTCCTTTCCTTTCCTTTCCTTTCCTTTCCTTTCCTTTCCTTTCCTTTCCTTTCCTTTCCTTTCCTTTCCTTTCCTTTCCTTTCCTTTCCTTTCCTTTCCTTTCCTTTCCTTTCCTTTCCTTTCCTTTCCTTTCCTTTCCTTTCCTTTCCTTTCCTTTCCTTTCCTTTCCTTTCCCTTCCCTTCCCTTCCCTTCCCTTCCCTTCCCTTCCCTTCCCTTCCCTTCCTTTTCCATTCACTTTCACCCTGCTCCAAAACGACTTCTGCCTCTTAAAGTGGATTTCAGTGCTTCCATTCCTGCTTTCTTTTCAATATCTGCCCAAACACAGTATACATGCACCAACCCATGTGCACAACCACAGGAATTTATTCTTAGGAGAGCTTCGGTCCCCAAGGAAAGTGACAACCCCAGTTTACATTCAACCTGTCCAGTGTGGAGGACTGTTAACATTCCTCACTTTTACACAGTGCAAGTAATCTAGGTTTGACAACTGCACAATCTTTTTGCTGCCATCATTATAGTGTTCTTGATTGCAAAACCTAGTTTGCATTTGCAAAAGCTGCATGAACTGGACCCTTCTTAACAGCTGATTTTATTCCTAAATCCTACTAGGGCTTGGGGATGCACCAGCTAGTCCCAGCCACCTTGACCTCCTCGTTGTTTTAAGTTGCTCTTCCACTTCTTATTTCTACATGAGTTGCCTATGCTGGTTACTTTCGACACTAGAGAAAACAGAACAATACCTTTTGGAACCTTCCTTTTTCTCAAGCTGCTGGGTGCAGTTACATAACAGCCATGGTCTCAGCTATTTCTTGAACATGCTCTGCACTGAAAGCACAAAATGATGGCTGTTTATTAACAGTAGTTACAAGCTGTGTTTTACAGAAGATTTGTCCCACATTGCAATGCATAGGGAGGTGAAGTAAATCTGATCCCTGCTGTTTACAGGCTGTGCAACTGAATCATCACTGTAGGTTGTTCTAAGGATCACCATCACAGTTGTTGTTTTAGAAAAAAAAAATAAGACTAGAGGAATTATGCTTAAGACCCCTATGTCAGCAGGTTCTCTCTTGATTTTTTCTTTTAATACTTTTTTCTTTTCTAGTTGAGGAAGTGACAGATAATGTTATTAAGTTTCGTTTGTGTGAGATTTCAGGAAATAATCACAGTGATTCGAATCTCTCTTTTGCCAGTTGCTAATGCAAACATTGTTTTGGGTTTGGTTAATTAGATGGAATTATTCTAAGATCAGCATTTACGTGAAAAGCACTAAAAGCTTATTTCTGAATAAATGATAGCCATAAATACTGGAAATGCCCAACATATGTTTTCCTTAGGAATACACAGTATTTGCCTCTGAGCACTTATGATGAACTTTACCATCCAAAATGCTTCAAGAAATGCTTTCAACTCAGCTGCAGGACTCATCCTCCCTTTATTCTCCCATCGCTTCTACCCAGAACTGTGCAAATAATTGATTTTTTGTTCCCTTGGCAGTTAAGGAACGACTTCCATTACTATTTTTTTTAACTGAGGTGTCTAAAATTTAAAAATACATTTCATGTTGGCCAGTGAAGTTCAGCTGGAACAGAACTAAAAAATAGAAGTTGACAAGAATATAAATTTGCATTAAAAGCCAAATGCAGTGCATTGAAAAAGGCTAGATCCACATTTTCTGAGCTGCTGTGAGTAATTTGGTGAAATGGCATAGACTCTGTAGGACATTTTTGTGTCAGCTGAATCTGATTTGTTGCTTTCCCATGCTTATGAATCAATTGCACTTTCTTCACCCTACAGATCGTGGACCACTGCTCTGGCCACAGACCCTGTGTTGTGATGAGCAGAATGATTGTTCTCACAGTGTCTTGTCCTGAAGAGATTTATTAACTGCATTGAGCAAAGATCTTGTAATTAAGGATCTAATTAGGAAAGAAGACTGGCATTGGTCTAGCTTTGCTCTCAGCAAGATCCTGCTAGCTGCAACACATTTTGAAAATCCTTTTCAGTGCTAATGCTCATGAGCTTGAGGAATGTTTAATCCTACTGAAGACTCACACTTGAATTCTGCTTGCATTGGCCCGGGGTGGTGTTTTCTTGCTCAGAAATATCCTGGACAATATCTCATCGAATTTTCATGGATTTTGCTACATGTGGACATACACAGGCTGAATAGACATAGATTCCTATTAAAGTAATCAGCAACCAGGTCTTTATAGTACAGCAGGGCTGGCAGGGTCTAGTCTTTACATCCCAAAAGGGTTTTATAACATGAAGTTAATTGTATCTGATATTTCAACTCCTCTGTTCCATAGAGCTCATAATGAGAGTCTGGCAAACAATTTCTTCTGAATAATTTGTTGCATGAATTCAACCTCTTTCCCAACTGACAAAAGCCACAAATAGACTGCAATTCCTTCAGTACATCCAGTGCTGCTTGAATGAGTGGAAATATGTTTTTCTGCAGCTTGCCCTTCTTGATTGGGAGGTCAGTTATAAAAACCACAGTGCCAGTTCCCAACTACTTCAGCAACTTTTATCTTTGTTTGGTAGGGAGGGTCAGCCAGTCCTAGCTGGCTGCACTTACCTTATCCCAGCACAGTTTTAGCATCTCTCAGACATTTTCATGGCTTCTATCCTACAAAACAACCTGCGGGTAGTAATGACTGTTGGATAACTCCATGTAACTGAGCTTGGGACACAAGTGTTCCTGCCCCTGGTGCAGCCAGATGCCTCTCACCAACACTGGGGAGTCATGGAGCATTTTAGAATTTGGACGGGAATGTGCAGAAGTGTTTGGCTTCACCTCCACATGTGCATTGGAAAGTGCAACAAGGCTGGCTGTCATATGGCCATCAACACGTTCCATTTTCTCAGGAGGCTGGGATGAATGGTAGACACCAAGCAGCAGCTAGGGACGGGATGGGGCATCTACCACCTCTCACATCCAGGGGGATACTGCTCTGTTTTTTCAGGCAAATGGGACTGGGATTTCTGTGAGAACTGCTGTCTTTGACCCGCTTTTGGGGCAATATGAAGCACAAGCACGAAGGAGAAGCCTCAGTTTCTGGGGAGAAAGGATCCTGACAAAATGAGCTGAACTAAGCCAACACAGAGTCAAGGATCTCCATCCCTGGATTTGTCAGAATTTGTCTACACCTAGTGCTGGTGACAGCCTCAGGGTCCCTTCCCACCAGCACTGCTAGGAGGCTACAACTAAACAGAAAGATACATCTCCTTCCCAGCGGAGACACAGCCGTACCCTCAAAAGGCTGCTTTCAGGCTATGGGTGCAAGGGGACAGCCCATTCCTGCTTCTGTTGTGAGGAGCACAGAACAGTGATCCCTCCCTTATCTCCATCCTGGCTTTGCCTGTGGGGAACAAAACGAACTCTTGGTGACCCAGAAGATCATTTCAGCTCACATCAAGGAGATTGAGGCCAAGATGCAGCTGCACAAAATGTCCCTTAGTGAAAAAACAAGCCACTTCTTCCAGTTTGGCCTTCTTAGAGTCAGAAGGGAGCCTGTGCAGAAGGCAAGCTGGGGATATAGCACTGGAGGAATTGCCAAATTCATCGTCAGGGGACTTGTCCTGTTTCAGCTGCTGATCTTGGTATGACTAAGGCTCAGTGATTTTCTTTCCTGCTCAACCTCTCTCTTAGAATCATAGAATGATAGAATATCTTGAGTTGGAAGGGACCCATAAGGGTCATGGAGTCCAACTCCGTGCTCCTTACAGGACTACCTAAAACTAAACTATATGGCTAAGAAAGTTGTCCAGATGCTCCATGAACTTCTGTGGGTTGCCTGTTCCAGTGACCCAGCACCCTCTGAGTGAAGAACCTTTTCCCAATGTCCAGTCTGAACTTCCCCTCATGCAGCTTCATCCAATTTCCTCATGTCTTATTGCTGGTATCACAGAGAGGAGATCAGCACCTCCCTCTCTTTTGCCCCCCTGAGGAAGGTGTGGAGTGCGATGAGGGCACCCCTCAGCCTTCTCTTCTCCAAATTGAACAAACCAAGTGACTTAGGCTGCTCCTCCTAAGTCTTGCCCTCAAGTCCTTTCACCGTCTTGATCCCCCTCCTCTGGACACACTGTAATGTCCTTCTTATATTGAGGCACCCAAAACTGCACAGAAGTACTTGAGGTGGGGCTGCACCTGTGTGGTGTCGAGTGGGACAATCACCTCCCTCAAATGGCTGGCAATACTGTGCTTGATGCACTCCAGGACATGGTTGGCCCTTTTGGCTGCCAGGGCACACTCTTTACTCATACGCAATTTGCCATCAACCCAGATCCCCGGATCTCTTTCCATGGGACTTCTCTCCAACCTCTCACAGCTCAGTTTGTACACATAACCAGGATTACCCCATCCTAGGTGGAGAATCTGTCACTTGTTCTTGTTAAATTTCATATGGTTGGTGATTGCCTAGCTCTCTAGTCTATCCACATCTGTCTGTAAGGCCTCTCTACCTTCAGAGAAGTGCACAGCTCACCCTAGCTTAGTAGTATTAGCAAGCTTACTTAATGTACATTTGACTCCTGCATCCAGATAATTTATAATAACATTAAAGAGCACTGGCTCTAAAATTGAGCCTTAGGGAACCCCACTGGTGACTGGCCACCAGCCTGATGCAGCCCCATTTACTATAACCCTTTGAGCCTGATCCATCACCCAGTTGTTTACCCAACATATTATGGACATGTCTAGCTGTGTGCTGGACATTTTGTGCAGAAGGATACTGTGAGAGACAATATCAAAAGCTTTGCTAAAATTCAAAAAGCCCACATCTACTCTCTTCCCTTGGTTAACTAGATGGGTGGCCTTGTCATAAAAGGAAACTGAGTTAGTTAAACAGGACTTTCCCCTTGTGAACCCATGTTGGTTATGACCAATGACTGCATTTTCTCTCAAGTGTTTTTCAAGAACTTAAAGAATAACATTCTCCATCATTTTACCAGGCCCTGAAGTGAGACTGACAGGCCCGTAATTACCAGGATCTTCATTCTTGCCCTTCTTGAAAATTGGGATAACATTTGCCAGCTTCCAGTCAACTGTGACCTCTCCAGATTCTCAAGATTGTTGAAATGTAATGTGGAGAGAGGTTTCATGATGACATCGACCAGCTCTTTCAGTACCTGGGATGAATCTCATGATGCCCCATATACTTATATGCATCCATCTGGAGGAGCAAGTCTTGAACAAATTCAGAGTCAGCCAGGAGTTCATCATTCCCCCAGTCATGGTGGTCCAACACAGGGGTCCAGGGGTCCCAGGGCCCATCATTAGTGTTAAAGACAGAAGAGAAGGTGGCATTAAGCATCTCAGTTTTGTCTACATCCATATTCGTGAGGTGACCCGCCCCATCAAGTAACGGACCAATGTTTTCTCTGATCCTCCTTTTGCTGTTAACATATTTTAAAAAGCTCCTCCCCTCCCCCCCCCCCCCCTTTTTTTTTTGTTCTTCACAGGACTGGCCAGCTTGAACTCTAATTGAGCTTTGGCCATGTGAATTTGCTCCCTACAGTGGCAAATAGTATCTCTGTTGTCCTCCCATGTCACTTGTCCTTGCTTCCAACGTCCATACACTTTCCTTTTCCACATAAGTTCTAGAAGAAGATTGCTGCTCATCCAAGCCAGCCTTCTGCCTTGCTTAACCTCCAACCCTTTGGAATTGTCTGTTCCTGTGCTCTTAAGAGATGGCTCTTAACAAGTGACCAGCATTCACAGACCCGGATAGCTTCAAAAGCAGATTCCCAGGGGACCTTACTAACTAGTTCCTTCAGAAGCCTGAATCTACTCTCCCCACATCCAGAGTTATTTCAGGGTCTTATTTCAGTGGACACCAGTTTCACTACAGCCATGAAAAATTCGTAGTATGGATAATAACTCAGGGAGGCACAGCATTATTTTTCTTCTTACTGGTCCTGTGGTTTTTATTCAAAGAGAGTGTGGTCTTCAGATATTACTGCAATAAAAAACACAGGAATTCCATGACCTGACAGCTGAGTTCTCCATGTACATCACAGAACTTTCTCACATATTTCGAAAGAATAAGAGGACAAGCATACATGACACCTTCCCTGCTTAAGTTATTCTGGACAACTCTTTTCAGTGCAGAGGGTTTCCTGAAGTTGTTCCATTTTTTTATTGTCCTGACAGATGTCTTTTCCAAGTACTGTACCCACAGTGTCCCTTGGAAAGGAGTTCCACTACCTGAGGTGTGATAAGTTGCCTCCTTTCATTTATTCTGGACTTGACCTCAAGTGGCATCATTTTATGACCCCTAGGTCTTATATAGTCAGTCACTCTTCAGTTTCTTCAGATCCCTTGGGATTTGGTAGAGGTTGATCAACATGCCCCCCTAAAGCGTTGCTTCTCCAAACTGAAGTGTCCCACCCTACATGATTTTTCATTGCACCAGATTGCTTATCATTCCTCGTCCTTTGTTGAAACTTCTATTCTGCCCCATCCTTTTCGAGATGTGGGACCAGAACTGCACACTGTATGCAGACTGATGATGGTACATAGATCATTTTGAGAAGCACAGTAATATTCTCTTTGTTGTGTTTATTCCTTCCGTTACAGCTACAAATGCTCGATTCACTCTTTCAACTACCGTGCATTAAGCTGGCACTTTCATGCCTTGCTTCTAGCATACTGTCTCAAGTGGTAAGAGCTAGCTCTCAAGCCATCATTTTATACATGAAGATAGGATTGTTTCCTCCCTGTTGTATCACTTTGCATCTGCTTTCATCTGGTCCTGCAGTTTTCCTTGCTCCAGTAATAAATTATTTATTTTTGAAAACAATTGCAAAACAGTATTCCATTGCATTATTTTTGATCAAAATTTTGGCAGTCTTTAAAAAAAAACCACACAAAAACCCAAAACCCCCAAACCTGACAACCCTTCAAATAAAAAAACACTGGAGAACAGATGTGACTTTGTGAAACATATGGTGAGAGAAGATTGATAGAAATATTTTCTGACCTCCATCAAACCTGACAAAGAGGGCCAAGAGAAATTAGCTGTTTAATAGAGTTGACCTTTTGGTGGTGGAGAAAATGCTGCTAATGAAAGAAATTACCTAATATAGGTAGCTCCTTGTAGAACAGCCTGCCACTGTATCTTGTTCAAACAATTACATGGTGTTGCACGAAGTAAGCACTGCTGTATAAACAGCTCAGTGCCAGAGACTGTCGTGTTCTGATACCTTCCAAACCATTGAATAGAGGCATTATAATCAACCTTAGTCATCCACCATTATGCAAACAGCAACTTTTTTTTTTTTTTTTTTTTTTTTTTTTACATTTCCTTTTCTAGAAGCTTCCTATTTTCTGTTTTACCCCATGGCCATGTGGCTACGAGTGAAGGTTAGGAAGTTACGCTCAGCTCCTTTTAGACAGGAAGAGAAGCCACATTCTCTCAAGGCAAATGGGGCATTAAGGCTCCTTATAGGCCAGTGGAAAATGGAATTTCCACCTGCCACAGTAATTTCAAAAGCAAAGATATAAAAAGAATCAGGATGATTTTTCATCTGCTTCCCCCAGGAGTGACAATTTGGTTTGTCACTGTGACTTGAGGAGGAGAATAGAAAACATTAAATCTTTCCATCTGTCTGAGCTTTACAAAATATGTCCATTGAAGGTGTGAGATTGCCTGAAAGCATGTGATGCTGTTTGCTGTGCAGTATTCAAGGATGGCTATTTTATTTCTTCTCTCCACAGTGACTTCATTTCACCTAGTGCATGAATTTCTTAGCAACATTCATCTAACAGCTCACCCAACTCCCTATGATGCAAAGCTGATAATCTGGTTTAAAAAAAAAAATCCCCAATGATATTTGAAAACTACTAAGAAGAGTGAGTCATCTCTTTCATTTAGGCCATGGTATTATCTGAACCAATAACTTCTTTAGCTCAGAGAGAAACCAGGGCTGCCTATACCCTCTTCCTTCTCTTCTGTGTTTTGAATTGCAGAAAGAAACTCATTCCATGTGGCTCCCACACTTCTCCACTCTGTTCACTTCAGACCTGACCATGCTGCAACCATTTCTCATCTCACTTATTCAGTGCTCTCTTTTTCTTCATAAAAGGTCATATTAACCCAGTTTCTTCACAAAAGAAAAAAATATTTTCTTTGCAGATCTATGAAGTGCTAATTAGCAGCCATGGCTCGGTCTTTGCAGCAGATGTGCTTCTGCTGTCTGCAAAGCCTTATCACTGTAAATTAGAATAGAATAGAATAGAATAGAATAGAATAGAATAGAATAGAATAGAATAGAAAATTCAGTTGGAAGGGACCTACAACGGTCATCCAGTCCAACTATCTGACCAACTCAGGGCTGACCAAAAGTTAAAGCTTGTTATTTAGTGCATTGTCTAAATGCCTCTGGAACACTTACAGGTTTGGGTTATCAGCCACCTCTCTAGGAAGCCTGTTCCAGTGTTTGACCACCCTCTGGGTAAAAAAATGCTTCCTAATGTCCAGTCTAAGCATCCCCTGATGCAGCTTTGAACCATTTCCATGAATCCTGGTAATGAATACCAGGGAGAAGAGCTCAGCACCTCCCTCTCCACTTCCCCTCTTCAGGAAGCTCTAGAGAGCCATGAGGTCACTCCTCAGCCTCTTTTTCTCCAAACTAGACAAACCCATAGTCCTCCGCTGCTCCTCATAGGACATTCCTTCCAGCCCAGATGAGAATGCAACACTGCATTAGGAAAACAGAAGTTTGCCCTGCTGGACTCTCTATCTGCTCTCCATCTAGAAGACTGAAAACAAGTGAAAGTGAGTTCTAAAGAGCCATCTCATTTCACTGCTGTCCCACAACCTTTTGATGGTGCAGTTTCATTAATGTGCAGGGCAGGTACTGGGATTGTTCTGGATTAAGAGAGGGAAACCTGCACTTAACATCATAGCTTGGATTAGCTTTGCTGTTCTAAAGCCTTGTACTCAGTGTGTGTTTGTGTAGTACCACCAGGCAACACTGCAAGCCAGCAGTGTGCCCTTGTGATGATAAAAGCCAACTACATACTGGGATACATTAGCCAAAAGGTCAAGGAAACTGATCATTCCTCTCTATTTGATACTGTTGAAGCTGCACTTGGCCTATCGTGCACAGTTGTGGGTTCTCCAGGATAAGAGTTATCTGGCAAGGGACCACGAGAGCGATCAAGGGGCTAGAGTACATCGTGGGGTTTTTTGTCTAGGGAAGAGAAGTCTTACTGCTGTCGTCAGTTGTCTGAAGGAGGATATCTCAGGTATGCACAGTGGAAGGACAGGAACAAGGGAAGTTATAATTGGAGATGAGAAAAAAAAGTCTTCCTCATAAAAGCAGTGCAGTCCTAAGACACCCTTTCAAAATGAGAAGGTCTGTAGAGAAGTCCCTGTGTCCATGTGCCATTTCTAAGAGGTCTAGTGGCTTCTAAAAAGGGAGGTTCTTTTGCATTGCAGAGCTTTCTTGTGCAGCTACTATCCATGGTGAAAAAGGCTGCAAACAATTTCCTGGAGACAAAGACCTATCAAAATCTTTCATCTTGGTGGAAAAGAGCTTCCCACTGCACAAATTGCAAGCCCGCTCCCCAGCATTTACCCTGGAAGCAGCCCTGGTATAGGGATAGGGATATAGCAGTCCTTACAGGCAGAAGCAGTAGAGGAGAAGGAAAACATTTACTTTCTATTTATGGTTCCTTGCCTGGGTCCTTCAGCCTCCAGAAGATCATGAGTGCTCTCCAATAAACCCTGAACATTTTAAAACTACAAGCCTTCTGAACATGATATACTTGGGGAATATCCTACTACAAAGGTATCTAAAATGACCATGCTCCCTTCGAGGCAAGGCCCGTCTCTCTGACATGTCTAGATGGCACCAATCATAAAGTGGATTTTACCCCCAAACTACACATCTTTGGCACAATTGTAATAATATTCAAGGAAGGTGTATTCAGAGGTAGAAGTAACATCTGTGTTTAGACCCAGGCACTTTTCTCCAGGCTTTCTAAATGGGCAGGGACTGCTGAAAGCTCATTAGCTACATCCATGTACCAGCCTAATCCAGAAATGAATATAGAAAAGTCAAGTTTATTGGGGCTTGCAATCTAAAGTTCATCTCCACCTCCCCACTCTTGCTGGGCAGAAAGGGAACAGCTTTCCTGTGCAAGACTTCATTAAGATTGAATAATTGTTGCTGTGTGCAGAGATATTTTCTGTAGAAGAGCTTTGCTATGACTGATGCTTTGTATTAAAACTGATTAGTATTCACAGCAGAACAGATGTGGAGGTTCAGAGCAAAACTCTGATGTGAACAATAAAATAGGAAAAAGCCCATAATTTTGAAATGCTGCTGGTTGATTTCCACCCCCCCCGCCAAGTTCTACACTTTTGATTGAGATCCCAAATGCCACCTAGGAGGACTGCAAACAATCATTGAGTTAAATCACTTCTGCCAGGCAGCACAGCCAAAATCAGTGAGCACAGTACTGCCCTTCACTGTGGTGCCAGCCAGGATGCTGCGGGTCTGGGGGTAAGCTGGTTGGAGGACAGGAGCAGGAGAGACTGAAGGATAGAGAAGGTTGTCGCATGCCTCATGTTGTTGGGTTTTGGAGGGACGGTGGCATTTTCTTCTGCAAGCTCAGGGCCAGGGTGGCCAAAAAGCCAGTCTGAGGTGAGATCTCACTTGAACGGACAAAGTGTTTTTTCCTCTGGAGAGAAGGACCATGGAACAGCCTGCCCCAGCAGCATAAAGCCCCTGGGGAGCCATGCTATGGGGGCAGGAGAGGGGTGACAAGCATGGAGCAAGCTCTGTCCCGAAGATGCCTTGAGCTTGCTCAGGCCCTGTAGCACAGGCCTAGACATGACACTGTGCTGCAGAAGGGTCCTGCCATCAGAAATGCTGGACTGTGGAATGGCAAGCAGGAGAGAAGGAATAGGGCTGAAATGCAGTGCTTACTTTTAAAAAGGGTCTCAAGGATGAGCTGAAATTTAAGCCCAGTATGAGCCTGTTTCCCAAAACCACTCCCCTTCCTGAGGCTCACCATATTAAATCCAACTAGTTCCCTTGGGACTCAACAAATTAATTTCCGCAAAAAGTGAAGTGAAAGAAAAATATTTCTCTCTGTGACATCAAACACGGTGATGTTGCAAGGCAAAGCTGAAGCCCTACCTGCAGTAAGCTTGTGGCGATACTCCTGCCAGAGCCCTCCCTCACTGCAAGATCCCTGGGGTCACTAATCCCATTCTGCAAGGAAAACCAAGGAGGCTGAATGGGAGGCAGGAAACAGAGCAAGTTCTGTTTCCACCTTTGAACAGAAGAGATTCCTCCAGAAAAGTTCATTAACACTTGAGAAACCCCTCTTCTTGTCAAGTTTCTGTTAATACCACCAAATTATTTCATTACTATTGCAAAAGCCACAACCAGCACTCAGATGCTTTGCACTCAGCTGAGTCAGCTAGGAGAGGCACTCCTACTTGGCAACCAAAGCACATGACTTTTTTTGCTATTTGGGCAGGTTTTTCAATTCTGCTTCGTAATATTTTCCTCCTCAAGCTTCTGGAAGCCACTTGGACACTGTTCGGCAGGAGGGGGGTGTGATGGTGCCCCTGCTATCAGCAGCCACCACCCAGCAGGCACAAATAACCTGCACTCCAAAACAGCTGGGTGCCTGCTGAGCTGTGGGCAATGCTGTAGCTTAGGTGTGGGGAGTGGGTGTAGGGCAAAGCACAAAGACCATGCTAAAAGGATTACAACCTGGCTAAGTGACAAGTATGACTCACTGCTATTTAGTGGTGTTATCAATGCTGATTACAATTTCAGATGAACAGGAGCCTACCAGATACATGTATGTATAATAAAACTATAATACAGCACATAGTAAAAATGGTGGGCCATTTAGTTAACTTACACAGTGAGTATATTCCATTCAAATAAGTGCATTTTTATTAGGGCTGGGCAGACAAATTCCACCATCCAGAAAATGCTAATGCTTCAATACTTAATTTAATTATGAAGTGGAAAGAAAAGGCAAAATTTCAGCATCACTTCTTGAAGATTAATTTCCCCTCTCACCCAAATTCTTTCAACTGCCTTGAAGGCGTGGATGTGCAAAAATCATGTTGTGGTTTTACCACCTAAACAATGTAATGGAGTGTGGATTATGGAATATGTTAGTCTCAATGAAGAATATAATGTATTGCTGTAGTCTCACCAAACTCAGATGAATCGAAAGATCACATATAACTTTATTTACATGAAAGGAGAAAGGTGGAGGAATTGGGGGAGGGGGAGCTGCTTCTTGCTGAAAGTCTCCATCACGGAGAAAAGTTCTGTTTTCTCTGGTTTCAGTAATTTTCTGGGTGGTTTTGATCCACATGCATTTTCAGAAGGGGATAATAAAACAGTTTGGCCTAATTTCCAGGTCCGTCTGCTAGTGCAGGACACAGGACCAGGAAGGAAGAGGGGGCTTTACTGGGATGCTGTAGTCAAGAGGGACATTGCTGCCTTCGTCTGTGCCAGGGAGCAGTGGCAGAGCACCAGCTGTGCTGGGGAGCCTGGCCCTGAGCAGCTTGAGAGCCAGGCTCGGTTCTGTTCCTCTTTGAAGGCTGCTGAAAAGCTGGACGAAATCCAGAAAAGGACAATAAAACTTGGCCAGCGGCTGGAGATGATACTTCACAAGGCAAGAGAGCTTGTTCTGCTCCAATTATTGAGAAGAGAAGCGTGAGGTGACTGGATTTAGTGTATGCAGCCTTCAGGGCATACAAATGTTGAAAGATTTTTTTTTAACTTAATGGGGGAAGAAAAGGCTAATGTTCCAGGCAAAGTCTTGAGATTGGGCCTGGGGGTTTGCTTTACCTGACAACAGATTATTGAGACCCATGCAAAGAAAATGAGTGAAGCAGATGCATTTGGCTTGCCAAATGCTGTGGGGGAAGCAGGTCTCACTGCACGGTGCCCCATGCCCTCCCCTTGCCCTAGCTGAGGATGAAGAGCAGAACTGAAGAACTAGGAAGTGGGAAGAGATCCAACGAGCGGCAAGCTAGGAGGTGGAAGACAGGTGAAAGGACCTAATGGCACTGTGCCTCACTGTGGTAGTGTCTGCCCCTCTCCCTCAAAAACAGGACACCCCGAGGCAGTATTGAGCAATGCCAAGACCAAGAGGCCCATGCCATGACTCTGCACAGATGCACAGGCCATTTCTGGAGTCCTCCAAGAGGCAGCAGCAATGTGAGCCGCAGAAAAGCAGGGCACCAACATCTGGGACTGCCAGCTCATTCTCCTAGATCTAAATTCACTCAGAAAAATCCCTTCTTCAGGCATGGCTCTTGTACCTGCTCAGGCTGGGGTGCTGGAGGTCCCTGGCTGGGATCCATCCTCTTACCATAGGTACACGCAAACATGTCTTCACCTGGAACAGCAGTGCCATAACCTATCATGAATAGGTTTTCATTTTTCTTTTCCCACTCTTTTAACTTAGTAGGAAGATGCCTATATTGGTTTGCTTGTGTTGACAAATCCTGAACTGCCATGGAGTACTTGGAGTGGGAATGGAGGATAAGGAAGTTCCCACTTGTGTTGCCATGAGAGGACATCCCAATTCCTGTCTATCTCTTCCTGGTACTGCCCAGTCAGGGCCAACCCTACTCTAATGAATCAAAGATTTGAGGGAGGACCACCTGGTACTGCATGTGGAAAGGAAACCTAGTTTCAGCAAAAGAGGGGTAGCATCTGACTGTGAATGACTGAAAAGTGGCTCTTTGATTGTTTAATGCCATTTCTAAATCTCTGTGCACCGCTGCATCTGCCAAAATCCCACCTCAGCCTTCAAAACCTAAGTATGTTTAAATGACAGCCCCAGGCTGCTGCTCTTGTTTTAAATCCATTATGTAATGCTTGGATACCATGACAACAAGCACATTATAAATATGGATAAATACACCAAAACCACATTCCTCTATTATGCAAAGTGTCCTTGAAAAGCTTATGGTCTTTAGCTGTTCTCTCTGAACAAGACTGCCACCTCTTCCCCTTTTGCACCAGAGCAGTGCCTGTAAGCACCAGGCAGCTCTGAAAGATCTGCTGGTCTGAAAGATTGTGCTGTTCCAAGTCCATTCCTGGCAAGCTTCAATGTACTTGCACTGGAAAATGTCTAAGAGTCCACAAATTGAGGAAACTATGTGTCAGCTTGGTTTGCAGCTCTGAATATACAAGGAAGGAGAATCTATTGTAGTCTTTGCAGTAATGTTTAATATCTTAAGTTAAGTAAGCAATAATTAACTGGAGGCAGAAAGGTCTAAGGACATTTCCCTGAAGCAACTATAAATTTAATTTGCTGTAATTATGAAGCCCTTTCCATTGCCATAGTGGCTTAAAATGGCTTTAGTCTACCTGAGAATCAGGTTAATAGATTTTGACTTTAGCTCATATATCTGTTTTCAAAGAGCTGGTAGGTTATCATCATTATTTATTTGAATTATCCAGACGTCGCTGAGGACCCCACTGTGTTTGGAGCTGTGTGAGCACAGAAGCACCCCAGGGCAAAACAGCACTCCAAACACAAAGAGCCCGGTGTCTCAATGCACTTTTTGTCCTCCTATGAAACTAACCCCTCTTCCCTTGAAATGTGGCTGGGGTGGGCAAGGAAGGTAGCAAGGCATTAATGTTTTTATTAAGAATGCAGGGAGAATATTCATAGCCAATAGCCACATTGTTGTGTAACTATGATCCAGATGACATCTTGTGGGCTAAGCTTTTGTCAATACACTGTTTTTATTTAATAGGGCACAATCTGTTTAGCTGGAGCATTTGGCTTCTAGGTATACGAGCTTGGGAAATATCTGAATGTTAACTGCCACATTCCTGTCTTCTTTCTAAACATGTCTGAATGCTCAAATGCATGCTTGAAGTTGCCTGTTCTTATTCCAGATGGCATCTCATTGGAGACAGTCATGCCCGATGTGTGCAAATATGCTGTGATGTGCAGAAATGTTTACTAGGCAACCATAGGTCATTTGGCTCCTCTGGCTGCTGCCAGGGGTCTAGCACTGCTTCTCCTAACCAAAGGGAGTTCAGCTTCTCAGCTCCAGTGAGGCTCTGGACAGCCACAGGCACATTCAGGGATGCACACTGCTAGTGGTGACCTGATGCACAGCCATGTCTAGATTACTAACACATGGGACTGCATACCATAGTGATGGGCAGGTATTTGCTCCATGGGCAACACATCTGAAATCTATCTCAGTAGGCTTTCTGCTGCCAGGGTGCATTTTATACATGATAGAGGCAGGTGAGTACACATAAACCCACCTTGTCTCGAAGGCACAAGGACTCTGCCCTATGTGTGTGACCACGAGGCTGACAGACTGAAGCTACCTTGCTTGAAGATATGACATAAAATTCCACATTAGTAAAGTTTAGGGCTGCTCCTGGGGGACAAAAAGATGTGAGAAACAAATGTAATTGACTTTCCATAGATTATGTATTCCCAGTGGCTCCAGGAACATTTGAACAATATCTGCTCTGAAAGCCCCTGAGCTCTGTGCATAGCCTACCCTATGCATGGATGAGTAGCCACCTGTACATTGCAATTACTCGTTTGCCAAGAGTGATATATCAGGCCATTAAAGAACGCAGCGAGAGATTCCCCTTGATTTTGCCATGCTTTGAAATTAAGCGTCAGGTAACTCAGGTTCACACATTTTTTCCATCCTTAGGGGGAAGTACAGGAATGGATTTGCCCCAGGTATTTGAACTCTATTGTTTTTGTGATACCTGATATTTCCATGTCTTATCCAGGGTCAGATTTGATCAGGTCATTGTGGCCCAACCTTTTCACATTCCAGGATTTTTCCCACATTATTGTTATTTCCTTCTTTGCTCTTTAAGGAAATTCTCCATCCACTTTAACAAACCACTGCACCAGTTAGAAAAGTTGGACATATTTTAAGAGCTATGTGGCCAGGAGGGTTTTTCCAAAGTGCTTAGGTATCTGCTGGAAGTGTTCCAGTTATATAGCTGTCAACATGGAAAAGTGCTAACAGCAAAATTCTAAGATGAAAATTTAAGATATACAAAGGGGAAGTTATTACTTTTCTGATTCACTGACAGAGGTCCTTGCTCAGTTTCTCTCTCTTGGAAATGCTATTGAGTGGAAAACATCACCAGCTGAGACAAAACCATGTGGGATTTGCTCCTTTCTTCATTGTGGAAAAGAGTAGGAAAATAACATAATGGGACAAGACTGCTGCAGATCCTTGCAGCAGGATCCCACCACCTCCTGTATGAGGTTCCCACTGTGGAGACAATCAGCTTCTGGCTGTGCAGGAGCATGGGATGGGGGGACCTCCTCCAGGCCCCCAGCTCAGCTCATCCACAAGAAAGTCTAGGTTCCTGGGCAGTGGGGAGCTGCATGCCTTCGCTATCAGGGGTTAAATCTGCTGCAATAACTAGACTTGCCCTGTAACCAGCCAGTGCAGCAGAAAACTGCCCTCCCACCTCATCTCAGATCTTGTTTACTCCCCTTCCTTCCCTGGCTCCCTGACATTTTCACTCCCTGTCTGCAGGCTCACCATCTGCTGGAGCTATTCTTCTGTACATGGGGATAAAGATCCTGGTTTTATTAGTTCTCCCAGTGGAGTATTTCCAGGAAGAGCAAGGGGATGAAAATGAATTGCCTCTCTGAGTTGGAAACTCAGCTTTCATTCATAGAATCATAGAATCATTTAGTTTGGAAAAGACCTTCAAGATCATTAAGTCCAACTGTTAACCTGACACTGCCAAGCCCACCTCTAAACCATGTCCTCAAGTGCCACATCTATGCAGATTTTAAACACCTCTAGGGATGGTGACTCCACCACTTCCCTGGGCAGCCTGTTCCAATGCCCGACAACCCTTTCTGGGAAGAAATGTTTCCTCATATCCAATCTAAACCTCCCCTGGTGCAACTCGAAGCCATTTCCTCGCATCCTAACACTTGCTACTTGGGAGAAGAGACCAACACCCTCCATGCTACAACCTCCTTTCAGGTAGTTGTAGACAGCAATAAGGTCTCCCCTCAGCCTCCTTTTCTCCAGGCTAAGCAGCCCCAGTTCCCTCAGCTGCTCCTCATCAGACTTGTGCTCCAAACCCCTCACCAGCTTCGTTGCCCTTCTCTGAACTTTCTCCATCATCTCAATGACTTTCTTGTAGTGAAGGCCCCAAAACTGAACACAGTATTTGAAGCGCAGCCTCACCAGCACCGAGTACAAGGGGCAATCTCTTCCTTAATCCTGCTGGCCACACAATTCCTGATACAAGCCAGGATGCTGTTGGCCTATTTGACCACCTAGACACACTGCTGGCTCATGTTCAGCCAGCTGTTGACCAACACCCCCAGATCCTTTTCCTCCAGTCAGCTTTCCAGCCACTCTTCCCCAAGCCTGTAGTGCTGCATGGGGTTGTTGTGACCCAAGTCCAGGACCCAGCACTTTGCCTTCTTAAACCTCATACAATTTGCCTTATTATTACATCCATTCTCCCTTATGTTTTAAGCCTGGATCTCACAGTGGTAAATACAGGTCCCAGTTCCTTTCCTTTTGGCCTAGGAACTATTCTACCAGTAACAAGTTAATGTTATCACCTAGATGTTGATATTGTTGTTATAATTGTTTATATAAATATATATAATTATGATAATAATTATTACTTTGGCATCTTGAAGCATTGAAGGCCAAGCAAAACCTAACAGCATAAAACAACCAGTTGTTCTTCTGAGACATCAGAGGTGCAATTGAACTTTTACTGTCAGCATCCAGCCTGCAATTTTACTCCTGGTAAGTGCACCTAGGAGTTAGATGGAAGCCTACTCAGTGCATCTTTGCTGAGCTGCAAACACTGATTCTGTAATGTATGCAGCTGCAGCAAATTTGGTGTGCTGTTTTGAAATCATGGTGCCAGTGCAGGAGAGGCTTGCCAACGCATCAAAGCTAGAAGAATCTTTTGTAGACAAGGATTATAACTCATCTCTTGCTCTGAGCCACTTGCTTCAGTCTTACTTTCCTTTGAGCTGATGGAGCCCATGCAAATTCATCTTGCAAATCATACCTAAATTTTGTATTCATTTCCCAACTGGAGATTTGTCAGAGTACAAAACTCATATGCAGTGATATGATCCAAGAAGCGCCCTGGATCTGCCAAACATAAAGCAATTTTCTAATAGGGAAGAGCGATGCTCTCAGACCTGCACACACTGAAGATGCAGGAATCATCTGGGACTCAGTATGCAGGCAAAGGGCCTTGGGTGGCAGAAGAAGGTGGGATGGTGAGCAGAGAATAAGTATTGCATATCCCCAGAAACCCTCAGGTCCCTGCTCAGACCTTCAAGGTACATGGAATACATACCACAGCTCCCTCAGCCTATGACAGATGTATATGCAACTGCAGGGTCACAAAAGGCTGGATCTGAGGCTCAAATGTTTGTTTACATAACGTTCTTCCAGTGCAGGATCTTGCTTTCTCCTTGCCCCCATAATTTCCTTGGGCCCTCAGACACATGACGTTCAGCTTTGTGCCATCACTCCTCTTAACTCAGAACAGCTGTTGGAGCTTGCAGCCAATCCACACTTGGACAAGCCACCACAGCCATCAGTAGCCAGTGCAACCCATGTACATTCTTGGTGCCATGTGGACACATGGCCAGCCCAGCCTTGCCCTTCCAGGTCCCAGTGTCACTGCACACAAGGGCAGTGTCAGGCTCTGCTAATTTCATCTCATGAAATCAGTGTTCATCACTCCTCTAGGTGAACCTGCCTTAGCAGGTGGGTTGGACTAGATGATCTTCAGAGGTCCCTTCCAATCCCAACCATTCTGTGATTCTGTAATGTCCCAAGTGCAGCAGGGCCAAGGGCTGCTGTTTTCTTTTGTAATTTAGCTGGGGACAAGCAAGTGTGCTGTCCTCCAGGGCCATCTGCAGGTGCATAAAAGCTGTTCATCAGTGGCTAATGCAGGGTCTTTTCCCCAACAATGTCACCCAAGCTAACAGAATATATTAGCTGTACTTACAAAGCCTCATTCTGTTTGTATGACCAGGCCATCACAGCTGTAACTACACAGCCATGACACTTTTTGTTGTGCTTCCAAGTGTAGTAGAGCCTGGTACCCTCTTGGATGCTGGCCATGGACATGTATTTTCTGGGACTAAGCACATTTGTTATAGCCATTGGCAGTCCTAAACTCTGGTGTGCACAGGCTATATTTCCCTATGGAGGGTCAGAGAGACCAGCATGGCTCCCTGCTCTCTTCTTATTCTCTCTAGGCAGCCTCTCGCAGCTCTGCTGGTGACAGACACAGGTGGTTCTTCTGCCAGGCAGTTTCTCTCCTGTTCCTAAGCTGTAGGTCATGGGGACTGCAGCTTTGTGCTACTTCAGTCTCTCAAGTGTAGCTGCCATAGGGCTGGGGCAGGACACCTTTGTGCATCCTTCAAGGCAATAACAGTGAGTCGAAGCATTGACTTCAGGAGGTTAAGACACCACAATTATAGTGAATCAATTACAGCAATGATTCTGATTTCGAACCAGCTTCAAACTTAATTCTCATTGATTTTAGTTTTACCAGTCAATTGCAGAGAGGCAGTGGGGTAGAAGCATTAGTGGTGAGATGAAATCAGTGTCCATCAAAGGGACAGAGCCACAATGAATTACCAATTAACATCAGCAAGCTAAAAATGGTGGTGATTAGCCAGAGAGAGTGCAAATGGGAGCTCTGAAATTGGAATTGCAGTAGCAGGGCAGCTAGTTATTAATGAGATGTGGCAGCAATGCCAGAATGGCCTTATTGTATTGAAGTACCCTGTCTCATGTGGATTGTGTTAGCTGACTTGTCAATGGCATATTAAAAAAACCCAACCAACCAAAACAAACAATCAAGCTTCATTTTAGGGACTGAGGATTGTAACAGATTAGGTACAAACACAATTACTTCAGATGTGACCCTAGTTCACGTTGCTGTTGTGACGTATAAGCCTTCCTGTATCAGCCCATGGAGGCAAGGTTGACAGGCTTGGTTGTCACTGAAGCCACCATGTCCTTATAAAGGCTAAGATTTCAGCATCCCAAGGAGTTTATTTTCCATGAGAAACTGTGTTTAGCCTCTTTCCTGGCTTGTTCTGGTATGGCAGGACCTCGTTCATTTGAAGAGAAACTACCATGAGTGCTGCTTCTCTGTGAAGGTGCATTAAAAAGATGGCAAAAGCAGTGCAAATCACTGGAAGAGCTTTTCTAGATGGGAGATGCCAGCCTTCTCGCACTGGTGTTCCCGTCTCACCAGAGCCACAGATGGATAATCCCTTTGCATTTCCCACACATGTTGCCATCCAGCAGCCCCTCCATCACAAAACCATGGAAAAAAGCATCAGCAAGGAACGGCTGCCAGGAATATCTTTTCAGCTGCAATTAGAAGCATCCATGTTAAGTTGTTCTTGCCAGACACAAAGAGGTAGGGAACCCAGCATGGCTAATTTTCAGCATTTTAGCACAAAGTATTTCAATTTCTCTACTGTTTTAAGACTTTTGCAGACAAAGGAAGGTCCACTCTGCTGGGAACAAGCAACCATTGCCGCTAATTAGCACTGTGAAGACAAGCATTTTTCTCTTATGCCAGGACTGGGATAATGTAATCTATTACAAGCAAAAAGGGTACATTAAATAATCGAGGTGAAGAATGACTGTAGAGTGGGAAGGTCTTACACAAGCAGAGCAAGAGTTGTGCCAAGTCCTGATCTGACTGCTGCAAAACTGTTTAAGCAATTAAAAACCAGCAGTCTGTGGAGTCTGTGCTTGAGGGTGGGTTTCTTTTTTAATTCATTTTTTTTAATAGCAGATAATGGACTGAATGCCTTACATACAGAACATTCAAGAGCTGTTGCATTAAAGTAATACAGAGATGATCCTTGCTGTGGAAAAGAGGTAGAGATGTTTTTAGTCTCATCTGCCATGGGACTACTGGGTTTTGCATCTCACATTGGTTTTACTCGGGCTGATAGGCAAGTGCAGTAGTGTGAATAAGCAAGCCTAACTCCCACCAGCAGCTGTGCCAGTTAGCCGTCAACCCCCACAAAGACAGGTCTCTCAGCCACATTTTTAAGTGAGGAGAAATGACAGTGCTCTGCTGGACAAAGGGTTCTGGAAAGTAGTCAGGAAGCAAGCATCAGGTAGAGGACCAGACTGGGGCCTGCGTCCTCATGAAAGGCTAGTTTGTAGAGAGGCAAGGGGAGAGAGAGACAAATAACAATGAAGCATGGGACAGTGGCCCAGTAGGCTTGCTGAGCTTCTTATGGCTTTCACCTTGCCACAGCAGCTAGTGATGGTAAGCAGCCCATGGACACAAAGGAAAATCAGGGTCATGTAGCCCTTTGGGATGTATAATGGCTTTGGGAGGAACAGATAAGCTCAAAGCTTCATACTCCAGGAGAGAAGCAGGGCAAGGACAGCATCCAAGGCCCAAAGGCACATACTGTTCCTGTGGGTGGATGAAGCACTGCACCAAGATCTGCCCTGTTAGGACAATTAAGACTACCTCCTCAGCAAATGGAAAATTTTCCTGTATACTGACTACCCAGAGAGCAAGAGTGCTGCTTTGTCAAGCTTGCAGCTGAAAAGGTACATTGCTGCCTCTCCTTTGTTCCTTCCCTTCCAAGCCTTGCTCGGAAACTCAGATGCACATTGACTCAAGTGATGGCTGCCGGAGATGTTCTCCTCTGCCTCCCTGAGGACTTGCCAGTGCAGGTGCGAACTCTGTTGTAGGAAGAAGCAAGAAACTAATGGCTCAAATCCTAACCCAGACCTCAGTCTCCTGTAGATCAGCAATGACTTTACACATGTGCTTTCCAATGAGTGTGGCCCTTCACAAAGAAACAGTTCGACTTAGAATTAATCTAAGAACTAAGGCAGAAAAACTCTGCACCTTCATTTTTTGATTTTCGCCTATAACTCCTTGAATTTAACTGCACAGAGGTAGGTTTTCACTGCCTGCAGGCGTCCTAGATATAGTATGGAAACAGGCTTTCTTTCTCCTTTGGTCATGATGCATACCACGTGGTGTTAACCAGAACAGCTTCCCTGGCTCCTTAGCCCAGCTGTGGATTAGTATCTTTCCCCTAACCAGGGCAAGATGTCAAACTTCCATACCTCTCTCAACAATTGCCAAGCCTAGCGCTTCTAATAATACCCAGCCTTGAATTTTTGATGGCAGATTTCAGGAGGATTTAATATTACAGCTTGGTTGTCAGATAAAGCTAAATCCTTAAACAAAATCTTCCTGCTGTCTTAAACCTTTCTGAAATACTCTCAGAAATGTGCACGATGTATTTTTCTCGGTATTTTTCATGACATGAAAAAATTACTCTACCTCCCTGTAACAGCAGGTAATACGGATTTATTGTGCTTGGTGGCTATTAATAGTCATAACATGTTATCACACAGAGCACCATGAGCAGTCACAGTACATTACAGATGGAAAAACAGAGTAAATAGTGACACTTTAAATGAGAAAAACACGGGTCCCTAACTCTTAGCTACAGTCTGGTTTCAGTAGCAGAGAACAGGCTAGTTCAGAGGGGCCTTTTAGCATTTTTTTCCTTTGATTTATGTAGGTTTGAAACTTATTATAGTGATAGAAAACCTTTGCTAATTAAACCACTGTGAAGAGTTGTTCATGCTGTATTTCTAGGCCCTTTCATAAGCAGATTTTTAAACACATGGCAAACTTTTAGCTTATCCAGTTTCTTTGCGCAATACCTTTACAAAGTGCTTCAAACTGGCTTAGTGCTGAAGGTTATCTGCTTGGAAGTCTGGTTCCCTGGACAGATGAAAGCAGAGAGAATCTGCAGTCAGTTTTCGTGTTTCCTGCTACATGAAGACGGAGAAACACAAATGGACCAATTTCCTAGAAAAATTTGCAATGTACAGATTTTGCAGGCTCATTGTTACTAAATTTGTCATGTTGTAGGGCTGTCAATAGATGCCAAAATCATTATGACATGACTTATTGCTACAAAACTTCTGGATAAAAATGACGGATAAGCTTCCTCAAGATCAGATCACTGAATTCAAAAGTTGTTACTATTTAGGAAAATTATTTAATATTATTTTGACAGAAATGTATTGTGGGGTGAAGGTCATCTTCCCTAAATCCAAATGTGTCTTGGTTGTAATATACTTTGCTAGGCTTTTCTTGTAATATAAGCAGAGATTTTTTCACATGCAACAGCCTTTTTTGATCTGTATGATATAGAAGCTGCATTCAGCAATTTTGAATTTAGAATTTCATCAGAGCTTCTTGGGCCATTTTGGTAGTACTTGGGAACATTGTGTTTCCCTGAGAAGGGAAACCTTAAAGTAAAAAATATATTTACTCCAAAGTTGCCTTTTCAAAACTGTATTTTAAATGAATACTCTGGGAATTGCATTTGCATGCTGTTCCAGTCAGGAATATAAAGCAAGTCAAAGCATAAACTGACAGTTTTCTACAAATAAAAAATGAGTTTGGACTGTCTTGCCATGTATTCTGAAGGAAAGAAGTCTGATACCCTTTTGAAAGCTCCAGTAATCTGAACACTAACTCTTGATGTCTTTGTAAAACTACTTCCCTCTGCCAAAGTCTGCCTCATGATGAGTCCTACTATTCTTGGGGTTCTTCATGAGCAGGTCATGTTTGGCTCCCCTCACCTCCTTCCTGGGGTAGAGTCACCTTTTTTCAGCCTCTTTCCAGACCAGCTTTTCCAATTCTCGTCTGATTCTCTTAACTTTCTTAGGTTTTTTTCCTTCCTTTTCAAGAAAATAATCTTGTGTGTGTAACTTTGGCTTGGCCACTGTGAAAGCATTACTGTCTCCAAGCAGATGGTAAGATTTACATTTCAGCCTGCCTTATTCTTGTGACAGAAGGATTCAGACAAGTTCCAAAGCTTCTCCGAGAACATTTGTGCAGTCAATGATGCACCCAAAGGAGACCCTTCAGCCAATCCACAGGGACTCTTTGCTGAGCTGAAGCTAATTCTGCTGAATAAAGTTAAGCACGGGTTTTTTTAAGCTTTTGGGCTGGTTTCAGCAACTTGGTGGGGAGTGTGATTCAACCATGACTGCAAGGACATTTTATGTCTGAAGATGATCCCTGTCTCAGTGTATCTGCTGCTATGCTGCTGAGAAAAAAACTAATGTCTGATGTTCCTTTCTCTTCTCAGAGACTGTTTTGGATGGTAGATCAGGCTACTCTGATGGGCCTCACTGAGATGTTTCTTCTTTGCTTCCTTCAGTGACTGAGTTGTGTTCTGTAGGCCACAAACTCTACTGTTGGTCCAAAATACTATGTGGGTGAAGGCCTTCAGGACAGAGTTGGTGTGCAAGGAGGCTTCTTGCAGAAAGCACGGCATGTTTTGAAAACTATGGCCTCCTGGTGAGACATGTCAAACTCTTCCCTGCTGAGTCAAGGAAATCACAGTCCTGTGAAAAGATTAAAGAGTTGCACTTTGGAAAGAGGGGCTTGATGCTCCTTTTAAACTCATAGCAGCTTAGGGTTGAATACTGTGTGTGCATAATGCTGCACGGAAGTTGAGAAAGTGTTCAACTCCAAACACCCTTGCTCCTTTCTTCTTCCCAGGGGAAGTCATGTGTGCTGCTCTGTGCTGCTTCTCACACACCTTCCTCCCAGGGAAGCTACTAAAGCCCATGCACCATGGAGCTCCAGCAAGGTACTGTGCTTCATGGCTTATTGCTTTGTTTATGGAGATTGGAGAGCAAAATCACCAGCAGGTTTATACATTTGCGATGTTCCTGCGGGAGGGAGGTTGGACAAGAGTCCAATGGAGGTTCCTTCCCACCAGCACTGGAGGTCCGTGAAGCCAGGCCCATCACATGGGCCACAGAAATGACTAGGATGGAGAGACCCCTGCTCTTCCTTCTGCTGAGTAGCCCAGGCCTTGACACTGACATTTGTCTCTCCTCTTTGTTGATTGGAAATGCCTCCTCATCTTGCTTCTTACAAATGCTGTGTCTGTTGGGAAATGCTGCACCGTCAGAAAAGATACCCACCATGCCTGAATGGATTTCACTACAGCTTGCAGCAACTTCACCGCAGAGCAAGGAGCACAATTTGACATATTGCAAGCTGAAGGAAAAGCTCTCCAGGCAAAGCAGACCAGGGGGGAGGAGAGAAGAAGAGATGCTGAAATGGCCTGGGGCTGTGGTAGAAGCACTGTTAGCTCCAGTGAACCACAACTGAAGGGGGAAGAGAGGATCAAATAGAGTCTCTGGTTACAAATCCCTTCCAGCACACCTCACGGAAACTTTCAGCCTACACAAAGCCACCTACATCGCTCCTTTCTGTGATCTCCGGTTGGTTATGAACTGCGGTGCTTGTCCTGGGGTCCCTCTCAAATCTATTATTTTCCCATTTTGCACCTCCTCAGCTCTGTGAGACAGATATTACTCTACTCTAGGCCCTGCCATACATCCCCAGACCTTCTCCTCCCCTCCCAGAAGCCATCTTTTTTATTTTTAATTAGACCTGTCCCACAGCTGTCTTTGAATACCAGCCTCAGGGTCTGATGTCAGCACCCTTTTCTGTCACCATTGCTGCCAAAGAGATTTGCCTCTGTCTCTGATTCAGGACTTTTTCTCTTCTTGCATGGAGACTATTCAGTCTCTGAGAGGACCCTGTACTACTTCATAACACAACGTTTTACTCGCAAGGCACAAAAACTGGAGGATTTGTGCCACTGGGCTGGAATATAAGAGCCTCTCTCAGAGGGGGTCTATTTATAAGACTCTGTCAGAAGAGCTGAAGATTTGCAAGTAGGTCAACAAGTAGATTTTAACCCTGCTGTGACCAGAGATACAACAAGGTCAAACCAGTTTTTTTCCATCATCACTTTTCTATGGCTAGTACTTTTCACTGTTGGTGTTTATAATTAGAGAGCTATGCAGATGACACTCTGCCATATCCCTGTGAATGACACTGTTAGCAGATAAAGCTGGGCTCCTATTTAACACTTTCTTCTGAGTGCTGCAGGATTGCAAAAGAGCCATCACTTACAAGGTGACACCATACGCGGGCCATAAGCAGCCAGGGGCAACCACTGAGTCAACACCTTCACTGCAGCCTCTTTGCAAGGCACCTGGTACAGATCTCCCAAGAGTGGGGGTGTGTTCCTACAGTCCCTTCCTCCTCTGCTCCCCATCAGATGGAGGCTACATCTGTATGGCAAGGCACCAGCAATGCTAGCAGCCAAGAAAAGAGTTGCTAGGCAAATCTGAGTAGTGGGAGAATTTTCACATCCTGCAGCCACCTGGACTGCTGTATGCAACTCTCCTCCAGCTCTCTCCCTCCAGGGCTCTCAACCTCCCTTCCCCATTCCTGTGCTTCCCCTTTCCCTGCCTTGTATATTTTTTATGGCAAATCTCTCTCTAACTGTCTCATAAGCTTATTCCTTATCCTTCGCCATGGCACCTCATGGAACAATCCACACATGCAAATAGTGAGCAGCAGCAGCAAATTCCAGTGCTCCAAGAAGTCATCTGCTTTCCCTGGGCTGAAGTCAGCCACACATCTATATGACATGGAGGTAAAGTGAAGTGTAAGCTCCCTGAGAGAGACACCCAGGTGTGAAACACAAAGCTGACCAGTATAGCTCTTCCCTGGACTGGCTGTGCTCCATGTACTCAGCAATCGGTAACACAAGAGTGACACTGGCTCCTGAAGGAGCTGTCAAAGGAATAAAGCCCCTGCTGCCAGGAGGTAATCAAATTACTGCAGGATTCAGCCATCAAAAGCTAAAACTGGGAGAATGCAGTATTTACAGTTAAGGTACTACTTTTACATTATATTTGTTAACAAAACCAGTAGTACCAAGACTCTGACTCCATCCCTGGCAACACCTAACCAAACCAAGGCAGGAGGGTTTTGTACAAACCCATACTCTAACCCACCTGGGTGGTAGCTCATGGTGGCCCTCCAGCTTGCAAAAGGCAAAGCCTGGCAGAACCTAGCATAGGTTGGCTGTAGCCTGGGTCAGGCCACAATCGTGTTCCCTCTCCACCCTTCAAAAGCTTTACTGGGGAGGTGTGCTAGCAACTGCATCTTCTCTGATGGGAAGATGGTGATGTGTGGAAATCTCAGCTGGTGTCAGAATTTGTGAGTGGGAAAAGACATGTATGGATGGAAAACATTAAGTCTATTAGAAGAGCATCCTACATTAAAACTACTGTGACTCCTGGCCAGGGGATAGAAAGCGAAAGATGACCCAGAGCAGTTAAAATCCAGTTACTGCAGAACAGCTGAGCAGGAATCACAACCTGTCAATCCCTGCTTGTTTTTCAGTTAATAAATGAACTTAATTAAAGGAGAGCTGGGAGATGCTGGAAGAGCAGTGGTAGGAGGTTATTTGTAGAATGCCAGCTAAAAAAGAAGAAAATTTGTAGGAGGGGTTCAAAGGATGCAAACGGACTTGCTTGTTCCAGTCATAGTCTTAAAATAGTCCTGGGACTCAAGGTTATGAGAGGGGGCTGCAGACCAGAATAAAATGCCTAGCTCTGAACAGAGAACTCTGAAACAAAGACACCCCTCCTGAATGAAGAAAAGACTGAAAGAACAATGTACATTTCCTTTGTGTTACACTAAAACATTTTTTTCTTCCGTTTTTAGGTTATGGATACTTTTTTCCACAACATCCAAAATGCTCTTTGGAAATCACAGTTTCAAAAGTTTCAGAAGACTTTCAGCAGTTTTCCAGACTGACTTGGATGAGGCCCCGGACTGATGAGGCTGATGCCAGAGCTGAGAGCAATGAGATGTTGGACTGGCTGGAAAGCTCCCCCTTACTGTATCAGTCTGCAAACTCGAAACAGAAATAGGAGGGACAAGGAGGAAGATTCATAAACTTCTTTTGACCAGCCACGCTAGAGGAACTTGACTGCCCGGCAATCATACTGCTTTGTGACTGCCGATACTGGGTGCAAACCATGCATCCCAGAAGTTCCGTATGCCAGAGAAGATAACAAACCACAATAGAGCCCTCCACAGTAATTTACATTTTGCTATATCTGAAATGCTAAGTGAGTGAATGCTATCTGAGTGCTAAAACATATTTTGCTATATCTGAAATTATGTTTTAGCACTGTGGCTGACAGAGGAAAAAAAAATAAAAAAGAAAAAGGCCAAACATCTTTAGTAATAGATTTTGGAGGACTTTGAATTGTCAAAGACATTTTCTAGTGACAGTTTGTCTGAATCATATTTGGCACTGGTAATATACCACATCTCCTGTCATTCTTTTAATTACTTTAGAGCCTTTTAAAAGAGCATTTTAAAAATTAATTCAGAACACCTCTGATTTCAGACCAAGCATGAGAAAATAAAATATCCCTGCTGTTACATTTTAAGCGGCAGATTGTCCTGGTGCTGCAGATAAGCTTTATGAAAAATCCAGCATGCCAACACCAGAACAAACCCCAAAGATAACTTAATTTTGTAGCCATTTAAGGACTTGGGAACATTTTTGAATTTAAGGGGACAAAGGATCTCAGTTAACTAATTATGTTATTGGAAGTCTGCACTAAATGGATCGGTTCCACTTTTTTTTGATTAAAGCTTGAAAAGAAAGTAAGGCTATGATACAGCTGTTTGTAGCCTGTGGTAGAAATCACTTGCAGAAGATTTCTGGTGTGCAAAACCAGACGATATGAACTCTTTGGAAGGTGGTAGAAATATCAAAGTTTTAGGATTCATATCAGAGCTTAATAAGTTTATTGGGTTTTTTTAGCAACTTATTTGATTAATTTACCTCCCTGCCCAGCATCTGAACACTTTGTGCTGTCTAACAGTGATATTCACATGATTTATTCAGGGACAGATTTTGAGTTCAGTAGATCAGTGTTGCCTATTCTACACTTCAGCTGTATCGCTTGGTTATAAGAGGTCAGTGCTGCTCTGGAGGGGTCCACGTGAGAGGGAATCTAGAGGATGTACTGAAATTCACTGTGGATATACGGACAAGTAAACATGTTTATTTGCTTCAAATGCATTCTTGCACAACCAAAAAGTGCGCGTGCACGCATGTGTGTGTGTGTGTGAGATGGGGGGCTGCAAAGGGCCTAAATAGGATCTCAAATAGCAACATTTGTACCGCTAGTCCAGCCTTACTCCATCTCACGTGTGAATGCATCAACAGCACCAATTGCACCAAGGGTGAGGAGGAGAAACCCAGACGATAAATCTCACAGGTTCAACTGGACTGTTGACTCTGTTCGCAGCAGGTTTACCCAACACCAGTGAGGTGGGAGTGTCTCTGATGTGCTGATGACATCTCTGGGAGCAGAGGCAGCCTGGTCCAGAGCAGTGGGCACTACTCAGGCTCTGGGAGGCTTGTGTCTGCTCCTGATTCTGTTGCCCACTCCAGCCCAGGAGGCTTTCATTTGTCTGTTCCCCAAATTTTAAACTAAGGAAACAGTGACGCCCTAGTTTGTAACCACACTGTTGTCAGGTTATTACTTTTCTTCAAAAAAAGACTGCCTAGCAAGCATAAGGCTCAAAAGATGAGTCAAGGGGCTCTTGTCCAGCTGCTCAGACCAGACTAGGAAGACCTGGGGTGGCAGGTTTGCACCGCCAACCACCCAGGTCCTATGTGCTGGTCAGAGAAGCTGGCTGTCTCCACGACTCCTTGTGCCTCCTGTGCCTGGTAGCAGGAGCAAGGCAGAGCTGCCCTCTTCTACAGCACCTTCAGCTCCAACACTCAGTGTCCTTGTGTGAAAACAGGGTGGCAGGGGAGGCTGCTCTGAGCTACAAGGTATTTTCAGAGTGAAAGATCCAAATGTCTCCTAGATCACCTCCAACAGCTGGTTGGAACCACCTGCCCACCAAGAATGCCCCTCGGTCAAAGGCACCTGTGTCTCAGCGCTTTGGGCCAGGCAAATAAAACCAGGCTAGACAAACCTGTTTCAAACTACGTGGGATTCAACCCAGATGCTGAAAGTATGCCCCTCTAGAGCAATCTCTGATACCCAGCTGCAGCGCTGAGTTTGTCTGCACAGCACTGGTGTAGCTGAGCAGCTTCTGCATCCCCACTGCTCTTGGGACTCCATCCACAGGCAGAGAGGAAGCCAACAGAAAGACTCATTCAATCTTGGCACACTTGCTGCAGAGCATGACAGGTCAGAGCTGCATGATGGTATGGAGTCAGTGTGCGAATTGTTTCCATCTCCCCTCTGTAAAAAGAAAAGTTAATAATAATGAGTAAGACATGGAACTCAGGCTCACCAGTGCTACCATTAAATACAGGATTGGGACGTGTCACCCAGTGCATACAGCACATAGTCTGACATCCTTTCCACAAGCATGATAACTCTGCCTTAAGGTTCTTGTTTGTTTGTTTGTTTTTCTGACATAGCATTGATTAAAACCCTGACCTGTGATAGCAGGAACACTTTTCTCCCAAAGAAGGAAGCTAAACAGCTGGGTTAAATTTAGGTCTGCCCTCAACCCCGCTGACCACCAAACAGGGTCAGTGCATATGATATCACTACTGATAACTTGGACAAAATCAACTGCAGATGAAATCAATGGCAACTCATTTTCAAATAGCCTATTTGCAAAGATAAAATATTACCTTACTGAAATGTACGGCTATAGATTTCTTTCTTCTGATCCTTTCGGTCAAGGTTGCCTCCCCTCTCATCTCATGCATGGAATATATTAAGGCTCTCAACTTCCAAAATATATTTAATTATTGACAAAGAACTACTTGGCAGATGGGGAGAAGAAAAAGAAGTGGTAGTATCACTTTTCCCTTTTATGAAGGTGAGAATGCACCCGTCTCCTATGCCAAACTTGTTCCTCGTCATTTACTTTACAAAGAGCTAGGCAACTCTATCCTGACAAAATCTCCCAGATAGCAAATCTCCTGCTTAAGTTAGTAGAAATATTTCCATGTGCTAAATCAGAACATGACTGACGGGAATATACAGTCATACCACTTTCATGTAAAAGGCTCCCCTCCACTCAGAGCAGGACTGTGGTGAGATTCAAGATATCTTTCTTTCCTGACTACTTTTGAAGCTTACTGTGCTTTAAGGAAGAGATTGGACTGGAGAACCCCCCAGTTTCCTTCCTGCTTAAACCATATAATAACTGTTTATATTTTCATAACTACATTTGCAATGCTGCAGGGCCTTTCTTTCACAATTTCTTTATATTGCAAGTAGAACCGAAAAGTATTTAAGTTATCTTGCTCAATCCACAATCTTTCCTTCTTCCCCAACCCCCTTCCCACCCCAGTACCACTGTTTTATCTCCCCAGAAGTTGGTGACATTCACTTACAATGAGCTCAGTTTAGGGGGTTCAGAATCATCTTTAAACAACAAAAATAAATCTTTTGGGTCAGCTAGAACAGACTGATGAATAATAAAAAGTGATTCTCTGCCCTGCTGAGGCACTGTATTAGCCATAGGTTGGCCCCTGCAGATCTAGTCCTCTTTGCCCTGAATAGCTGCATGCATCCACAGGTTGGCCCCTGCAGGTCTAGTCCTCTTTGCCCTGAATAGCTGCATGCATCCACTGGTTGCCCCCTTTGGGGGGCACAACTGATGAGTATCAATTGTATCAGATGCCCCGAAGTTAGAACAGTCTGCTCCTTTGGGCACAGGTCCTTCAGTCAAAGCTGCGGAAGTGTTTCTGCCATTGAAGAAATCTCCTATGCCACCACTTCTCCCTTCACACCAGAAAGCTGTTCCTGCAGCACTAATGAAGACAGGAAAGCAGATTCTGTCACTGTGGATACTGAGGGTCCCTGGTTGGACTCGGCTATGCAGTGTATTGATGGCCGCATGGGACAGGATCTACTAAGCACTTCTCAGGCCCACCTCTTCACAGCTTAAGAATTATAAACCTACAGGTTTCTTCATTTCTTAGATTTGTGATAGCACAACTCACCCAGCACACGTGTGTGGTCTTCCATTTACAGTCTGCCATCAAAAGCTCACCACTGGTATCATTCACAGTCACTATCTCATTAAAGATGGCAATTATTTATTAACGTCTAATTGGCAGCAAATAGCAAGGAAAATAAACAGAATGTTTTCAGTTATTTTGCTTGTTTATCAGCAAACATTTTGAGGAGAGTCACAGATAACTCTAGCTCTGCCACTGAGTCAAATCCCGCTCATGATGTCATTGGTGAGCTCTACCTGTTCTGCTGCTGGCAGCACAGTGTTTGTGAAATAAATGCATACAGGCTTAGCTAATATCACTGCAGCAACACTCTCAGTCAGCTGGGAGGCTGGTGAGAAAATGGGGCAATAATTTACTGGAAGAAATTACTATTTCTGTTCAAAATCATCCATGCCATGCTTGTGGCTGCTGCACTCTTACCTGAAGGCTTGACTGTCTGATGCAGTTTGGAGTCATGTCAGTTAACTATAAAGTTTAAATAATTGCTATATATAGAGAGTGCTTGAAGGTTTATCACTGGACATGTTAATAAAAGCTCAAGACAGAGTCATCCTGCTTTTTTTTTTTTCTTTCTTTCTTGTGGGCTGTTACTCTGTGCAAGAAGACTTCCCCTGCATGACTCTGATCCCTGAGTAAACAAGGTTAAAGCATGTAAATGAGAGGGTCTTCAAAGGTTACTGAGACAATTGACCTCAGAAACTGCTGGAGATTTCCTGATTGCTATGAAGCTTCCAGAAACATCTCTGAAGAGGCTCTTACCCCTTCCTTGTGGTTTGCATGCAATGACTCTCACGTGATCCTCTGTGGGCTCAGGTGAAATGCAGTCAGCTTGAATTCTGCACTATATGTCTACAAGCTGAGGAAGAGAGTGGTGTATCAGTTGGATCTGTACTGCTTCAGGAGATGCACAATTCCAGAGGCCCAGGACAGTGTTAAACACAGGATGAAATTTTTCAGGGCACTTAAGAGATCAGGGACTTCAGCTCTCATCACAGTACAAGGATTTGACGATTCACAATATATTAATTGCCTTGAAACTGCAACCCCTCTTCGCTTATGGTTCAGAGGAGATGCAAGCCGCAGGGGTGGTCTTCCCATTCACAATACCTTGTTCCCAGCCTCCTCTACTTGCAAAGAAGAGGAAAAGGTAGAGCAGGTGAAATGAGATGGAGAGAAGGGAAGATGGCCAGGGGAGCCTTCACTTGTCATATGCAAGGAAAGACACGTTCCTTATGAGGATCTGAGAAGGAAGAGCCAGCTGGATCTGTCCTGGTGTCATCATGCACAACCTACTCTAGTGAATTTAGGACACAGACATGCTCATCTACTCTTCAGCCAAAGATTGTGTCACAGTAGACTCTTGCAGGAGTAGGATGAGGTTGCTAAACTCTCAGCATAGAAATCTATTTTTTTTCCTCTTTGATGATCTGAGCTGAATCCCGCTGTCTTTCTGCATGCCCAGCTTGCCATCAGAGCTGGAGTGATGTGTCTGCCTCCTTTTTCTTCATCACCATGACTGATTTACACGACCTTGACTTTACTCTAGTGTCCTGCTAACAAACATTGAGCCAAGTCTTGAGCTGAGGGTGGAAAGGACTTGTGCAAAGAGCAAAGTAACCTGGGGTTACAGGGGAGCCTGTAATAACTGGTATCAGAGTAAACCCCATGGGGATGGGGATCCCAGCTGCCAGGAGGGCAGCAGAGAGCTGGTAGCCAGACACACACTCCAGGGAATTATACCTATAGGAATTAAAGGGTAAACAGAAATAAATGGCTGATATACCCTTCACACAAGGTCCCTGAATTAGTGTGCCTACTGGGGACTTCTGAGACAAGTGGGATGGAATGGGATTTTCCAGTTGTGCAGTTTCATCCTAACTCTACTGGTCTAAGACCAAGGGCAAAACGCTATGCCAGGTGTTGAGCCCTTTTACATTGTAGCCTGTTCTGTCCTGGCACACCCTGTATAAAGGGTTTACAGGTCATCCGAAGACTGTTCCCATAATGACGCAGCTATACATTATTACAGGCTCTGGGCTTTCATATGAATCATTTTTGGATTGAAATACAGAGACACTAGATGATTTGAGAATATAATCTAACGATGCTGGTTTTAGTTAGAGATGTTCTGCCTTGCAATCAGAGAAAAACTACTTACCATCGATTAGCCATTCAGAACTGCTTTGATTTCAGGTCAATGTCACTTCATTGATCACTTGTGAATGTCAGATTGATTTAGGTACACTGTTCATTTATATATTTCTTTGCAGCAGAAGTTGAAGTACTTGACAAAGCCTTCAGAAAGCCTGTGGAAACTGGAAAAATGACGGAAGTCAGGCTGCAAGATGAGGATCACGGCCTGGCAGGAAGCTGAACATCTCCTGTGAGTCACTGTGTGTGCTGAACTGCCAGAGGTTTCAGTCTGCATGTGAGTCACGAGCCTTGGTACTGGATTTATGTTACCTCCTCACAGGAGCCAGTACCATAAACTCACCTGCAAGCCCTGGCAAAGCTTTTCCCATAGCAGTATTTTACACCCAGGTTTCAGAAAGCTGCACTTGCTGTCCTTTAGCAGAAACTTAGCCCAAGGAATGAAGAAGTAAATATCTACTTGTAAAAAATAGGTGGGAATGGCCCTACCTGAATGTTTTTCTGTCTGGCTGCTTTCAACTCCTCCCCAGTCTTTTGCTGCTGCTCCACCACTTCTGGTCTCTGCTTGGCACTTTCTACTTGCCCAAGGCTCCTAGTGGATCTCTTAGTAGTTTTGCACCAGGATTCATCAGAAAACCTACTTGCTACAAACAATTTGCTTTACTGGGGCAAGTATTAGAAATGCTACAGTGTTTTTAAAAGAACTTATGACATGTTAGAAAAACAAAAAACAAAACCAAAAACCAATCAAAAATGCATAAAATGTTAACAGTCATGAAGAAGACGGCACCTCCCTCCTCAGTACTGCTTATCCTAAGAAACATAAATCAGTATTCACCTAGCTTGAGTACCACTGCAAAGTATGATCTGGAGAAAGTATGGTCTTCATTTACTTATTTGTTTAGAAATAGTTTTGTTTATTCCCACTTCAATTTGATTTGCACTATATATATGTTGGAGTCCTCATCATCCACTTGAACCTGCATCTGAGTGGAAAATTAGAGGATTCCTTGGCCAGCCAGCCATTTCAGGCACAAGCAGCCTTCCACAGCCTGTGTTCAGGAGATGCTCCCTGAGAACAGCTCTTGTGGCCATCTGTCCATGAAAGGGCCATGCAGGATTGTCCCTGGTACACTGTTCCCAAGGTGCTGAATTCAGCACAACTTGGACATGATAATGAATTTCATCAAGTCAGATTATGGCACTGCTTCACACTCACAATCACTGAGCCTGCTCCTTCACGTATATGCACCAGAGAAGGAAGAGGCCACCATCAGTTCCCTTGAACATTAGCAGGGGAACGTGGTAATTACCCCAAGTAACTGCTCTGAGTTCATATGACAGCATTGTCTTGCAAGAGCCTTTTCTGCATGTGACACCATTATAATCTCACTTTTCAGAAGAGAAAAGCAAATTGTGAGAGGTTGAGCCTCACCACAACTGGTAGGCAACACCAAGACTAAAAAGGCTCTTGTTCTGGGAAACTGAACCATCTTGTGGGAATAAGCTTTGAGAGGAAGGTCTGTCCCTCTTTTTCACTGCATTCCTTCCCAAGCATGCAGGCTGATTCCTCAGAGCAGCCAGTCATGATTGCACAGAGCTTCTAAGAGCATGGGCAACTGCTAAGTTGAATGACCCGTGAACAAACCAGAGTTCATCTGTGCCTTGAAATACATGTCAGCTGAAAATGTGACAACTGCCTTGGTTAGCACTGTAAACATCAGGCAGAATTTCCCTTGTAAGTCTCCTTTCCAGTGCAGTCTTTTCAGAAATACACACCTCATGTGTGCACAGACCTTTGTCATGGTGCTCTGCACCACATGAGGTGGAGGGGTTCATCTCACTCCATCTGGGAGAGCCTTTTCCCCTTCCTCTTTGAGGCTGACTTTCCATCTCACTTTTCTTCATTTTCCTGTCTCCTGAGTCCCAAACTGAAATACCCATCAGTTCTCTGAAAAGCTTAGGCAAATTAGAACAGCTTATTGGAAAAATACTACTCAGAGAGATTTCTTCCCCCCCCAGCTGTTTCTTCTGTCTTCACAAGAGGCCTTCTCTCGGTGCTTTGTTTGTTCTCTTAGGCAGGCAGGATTTCCATCTTACTAGCTGGAAAAATGCTGCTTCAGCCAAGATTTCCACAGTGATGAATAACACAACAAAAACAACAAGGCCTCGCATTTTATAGCAGCACATTAGAAAAATCCAGTTTTTGCAAGGTGGAAGAAGGTGTTAAGCAAGAGGGTAAAAATCCCTTAGAAATCTCCTTTGTGGATGCATAATGTGCTTGGTAAGCTATTTAAAGATCAGCACTTATAAAGTATGTGTCAGCCTCCAAAAATGCTAAGTACCTCATTAAAGGCTTTTGCACTGAATTGCAACAGTGACCATGTGTTTCCATTCCCTGCTCAGGCAGTCCTGTGGAGGAGAGCTGAGCAATGACAGAGATGACACAGATCCAAGCACTGTGCTCCTGGTGGTTCCAGTGCTCCAGAGGGGAAGGCAGGGGACCATCCATCTCTGCATCCCACCATGTGGGTGCAAGCACAGAGTGGGTGCAGTTAACCCTATTCCTCCACAGTAAAGCCACACACAGCTGAGCAAATGCCCGGAGTGAAGGCATGTACGGAGAGCACCAGTCACCCTGGAAGGAGAGCTGAGCCAGAAAACTCTCATAAGAGAACAAGAAATAAATATATTTTATTCCACTGTCTTTTAGTCACTGCAGGCATCAAAGGAACAAGGCAAGAAATGAGAGCTTGTCCAAATTCAGAAAACCCTTATGTTTCATATCTATTAGAATACCAAACTGGGTCCAATGACAAATACTTCTTTCCTCCGACCTTGATTTTCAGACACACTCACACCAAAAACGTTGAAACTTCTTATTTAAAGGCATTTACTTGAATGGAAAAAAAAAGTCCTGCTATTTTTTCCTTCCATCATTGCTCCAGGAAGTTTGCCTTGCTTCAACTAATACTCAAAGTTTCACCGTTTACTGCAGGGCGACAATAAACCGTGGCAGATGCTCTCTGTTAACCCCCCACCCTCCCCACTAGGAAAGGTAATAGGAGGAAAAGGGAGAGAGACTTTCAAGTTGGAAAAGTTAAAAATGCTTTACTAATGCTACTAATAAAGAAAGAAAATACAAAATATACAAAACCAATGTTGAATTTCCTGGGGTAGCACAGCGTTGCTCCAGAGGCTGCAGGGCAGGTACCCAAAGTTCTGGGCTGGACACCGCAGTAAACTGGAACTGGATTCAGGGATGCAGGGTCTGGAACCAGGCCTCAAATTGCAGGGATGACAGGCAGGGTCCTCTTCAGATGGTCAAAGAGAGCGAGGCCCTCATGATCTCTCACTTCTACAGGGAGTATGACATGTATGGGATGGAACACTTAGTTGGTCAATTTTAGTCACCTGTTCTGTCCTCCCCTCCTTGCAAATACACCCCTCTCAGTCACGGGATGTGCAAAATTTATCAGTAACCTTGGCCGCCGTAGAAATAAGTCTAAACCTGGGCCTCTTCTGCATTCCATTGCTACTATTATCAGCTCCAGAGTGGACAGTGTCTGAAAAAAATGCAGCCAAATTCAGAAAAGCACAGTTGCTTAGAAGAACTTAGCTGAAAGGAAAATTCACTAAAAGAGAAACTGGTCTTGTTTTTAACAAAACCAGGACATAGAGTTACTGGCTTACTTTTTCTGCTGCTAGGACAGTTATTGGGAAGGGAAATACCAGCTTGCCATGACAAGTCACTTCACTTTGTCACCAGAAAGACCATCCTGTCTATGCCACCGTAACATAACACATCAAACTCCGGTAATGTGTAACCTTTTTGGAAAAAATAAAATTTTTCCCTTCTCTGGAGAAGAATGCAGATTGGTTTGAGTTGAAGATTAGTATTAGTTATGAAACACATCCACTGGCAAGGGAGTTGGCAATAATATTCTTGATTTCAGATAACTGTGGGGACCATTAAGACACCTTGCATTTTCTTTTGATAGATTTTTTCTCTTTGCTGATTTAAACTCCTCATTTCACTAGGATGCACTGCTCATGGTCATAGGGAAAGCAGTGGTGGTGTCAAGGCAGAGTTTGCTGGAAGCCATGGGCTCATGTGTTTTGAACTGCTAAGCTGAAAATGAACATCTGCTGCTGAAGTGCTTTTACATTATTTTTTAAAATACATTTCGAGATGTTCCAAGCAACCATTCTTTTTCAGCTGTAACAGAAGAAATATTTCCGAAAACATCTGGGAATTGGCAAGATGATACAGAAGTAAGGACATATTTAAGAATCACTAATCATTTATAATTAACTAGAGCTGTTGCTGTGTTCAAAGACCCAATATTAGTTAAAAACAGACAGACACACACAAACTCACAGAGGCCTATAACTAAATCATCTCTGTAAATATGTAAAGTCAGGAGGTAAGTTTGCTATACCTCACATTTTCTGCATTCTTTAAGAATACCTAGCTGCCTGTGAGAAACAGGTCCATCAACCTGCTCTGGAGAAGTGCAGGACTTTGCAAAGTGCGCAGTGATGGAGCAACACTTGGCACTGGGAGTTCCAACTTGATCACACCACTGGTACAGTCTCTAAGCTGCTAGAAGAAAGGTGGGACCTGACCCAGCTCTGGCAGAAAGACCTTCTCACATTTTCTGGAATTTATTTTTTTCTGTACAACATATATCTAAAACTCTGAGAAATTTATTTCTCAAATAAAAAGTCCATATCTGATTTTGGCTTTCAGCCAGTCACAAAACCAGATGGAACACTATCACATTTTCAGTGAAATGTCCCCATTAAAAAAAACCAACAACGATGATAATTCAGGAAACAGGCAATCATCAATTCAACCACTTCCTTCCAGAGAAGCCCACTGGAGACTCTTAATCCCTCCTGTGAGTAGTTAACCACTGCTGACAGCAATAAACCATAAAACAAGGAATGGAAACATAGAAAAGTGATTAATAAACATGCTGCTGCATCTTCGTTATATCAGCAGAGAAAACAAACAATGCCATGAATTTTGTATTTTGTGGACAGGCATGGGAAACTACTGAAAACACAGGCTGTGTGGAATTCCATGTGGTGCATTCAGTAGCAATTAGTGGGAATTCTGGTTTGGGGTCAATTTAAAAGGCCTTTTGGCACATCTTACATTCTCCCTGTGTTTTATGAGACCAGAGGTATAACTGTCTTTGCATCTTCTTTGATTATTCCTCAGCATCCTTTCCAGGAAGATTTTCATCTGAACTTTCCCTAAAGAACTCCTCATGCTTGGGACTCCCATCTCAGACAACAGGAGAGCCCAAAACATCTCTGCATTGGTGTCCTGGGTCCCTTCAGACAAACCAGCCTCCTTAACCACCTTCATTCATTCTTCAGTTCTTACTCACTCCTCCATGTAACTTAATCAGCAATAAGCTCATGTGATTCAAACTTACTATTTCTCCTGCTTACCAAGTCAAAAATAGCACTGTCTGTGATGGACATTTAACTTATTTGGAAATAAACCTCTCAGCTCTTGTACCCCCTTATTTTTTTTTTTTTCCTTCCCACATCTAGGATATTCACATCTTCCACCACACCTGGCAGGACTCATGTCCTGAATAAGAGCACAAAACTGCATTTCCCAGAGCAGAATTGAGAGCAGCACCACAGAAGTGTGATCTGGCTAAACTGATGCAAAGGAAAAGCAAAAAGAAAGCAAAATCTCAGAATCATAAAATAGTTTGGGTTGGAAGGGACCTTCAAAGGTCACCCAGTCCAATTCCCCTGCCATGAGCAGGGACATCTTCAACTAGATCAGGTTGCTCAGAGCCCCGCCCAACCTGGCCTTGAATGTCTCCAGGGATGGGCCATCTACCATCTCTCTGGGAAACCTGTGCCAGTGTTTTACCACCCTCATTGTAAAAAATTTCTTCCTCATATCTAGCCTGAATGTCCCATCTTTTAGTTTAAAATGTTACCCCTTGTCCTATCACAACAGGCCCTGCTGCAAAGTCTGTTCCCATCTTTCTTATAGGCCATTTTTAAGTACTGAAAGGCCACAATAATGTCTCCCCAGAGCCTTCTCTTCTCCAGGCTGAACAACCCCAACTCTCTCAGCCTGTCCTCATAGGAGAGGTGTTCCATCCCTCTGATAGTTTTTTTTGGTACCTCTGTTCAGAAGCTGTTTCTGTGGATGGAAATAGCAAGGGCCATGTCTAGATGTGGGTGTTCTGCAGCCAGTACTGTAGACAGAAAGGAAGCAAAGCAGAAGAGCATAAGGCAAACTCCAATTTGCCAGCCTAGGCTGCAATGGCAATGGGCACTGCTGATTCACATGCTTCTCACTGCTGCCTTGTGGCTCGCTCTTGCTCCTGAGAGTGAAGGGAGCTTTCCCAGCTTGGGCTGGGCTGGACAGGGAAGCTGGCTTGTAGCCCAGTGATAACTTTGCCAATGCTGATGAGGGCTATGTTTGCAAAAGCTGGCAATGGAGCATGCTAGTTCATAGCAATTACAGATGTGCTGGTGGGAAAGGGTCTCTGCAGGTCTCCAGTCCAATTTCTTGCTCAGAGGAGGACTATCTCCAGCACTTGGTCAGGTTGGTTGTGTCTTTGCCTTGGAAACCTCCAAGGACAGAGATCACTTACATGACTTAAGCCCACACACAGATGCTTTACTGGTTGGGTCTAGAGAGGAAAAAGGACTAGATAAAACCTTTTGTACAGATAGCACAGTGATCCACCACAGAGCACAAGTCCTCCACTGTTATGTGTTGCAATGGAACCCCATGGGGAAAAATCACAGCTGTTTTTATCTTCCTGGAAACCTGTGGTCTCATCTGCTCAAGAACTTATTAATTCTCACCATGGCTAATGCCTGCTTGTCACAAGCAGAGAGGGATCACAGCAAGTCAGTGTCTGTACCAATTTGCAAGGGAGTTTGTCAGCAGTCTCACAGAGGGCTCCAGCAAGATTCATTTAAATATGCAGAGCACGCATGGCAGAAGGAGAAGACTGGAAATCTGGCTGTATGAACATAACTGAAAAGGAAGCAACCATCATAATTAGCTGACAGCAAAACTCAAATACTGTTCTCCTTGCTTAAACCTCAGACTTCGTTGGCAGTTCAACTCATTTTCTGTGCAGAGGTGAGGTGTGTTGACCCAGGCTGGATACCAGGTGCCCACCAAAGCTGCTCTGTAACTCCCCACCTCAGCTGGACAGGGGAGACAAAACATAATAAAAGGCTTGTGGGTTGAGATAAGGACAGGGAGACATCATTTACAAATTACCATCACAGGCAAAACAGACTTGACTTGGGGAAACTAGTTTAATTTATTGCCAATCAAACCAGTGCTGGATAATAAGAAATGGAAACAAATTTTAAAACACCTTCCCTGCACCCTCCCTTCTTCTTGGGCTTAACTTTACTCCCAGTTTTCTCTGCCTCCTCCCCCCAGGCAGCACAGCGGAATGGGGAATGGGGGTTGTGGTCAGTTCATCACATCCTATCTCTGCTGCTTCTTCCACTTCAGGGAGGACTCCTCACACTCTTTCCCTTCTCTACCCTGGAGTCCCTCCTATGGGAGGCAGTCCTCCATGAACTTCATCCAATGTGAGTCCTTCCATAGGCTGCAGTTCTTCACTAAATGCTCCAGCATGGGTCCCTTTCATGGGGTCACAAGTCCTGCCAGCAGACCTGCTCCAGCATGGCCTTCCCACAGGGTCACAGCCTCCTTCGGGCATCCATCTGCTCCAGCATGGGGTCCTCCCTGGCTGCAGGCGGAGATCTGCTCCACTGTGGACTTCCACGGCTGCAGGGGGACAGCTGGCCTCACCATGGTATGTACCATGGCCTGCAGGGGAATCTCTGCTCCAGCACCTGAAGCAGCTCCTGCCCTGAAGCCTCCTGTTCTCCACTGACCTGGGTGTCTGCAGAGTTGTTTTTCTCACATATTCTCACTCCTCTCTTTGGGTTAAAGTGCACAGGGTTTTTTTTCCCCCTTTCTTAAATATGTCATCCCAGAGGTGCTACCACTATCACTGATGGACTCGGCCTGGGCCAGCAGTGGGTCTGTCTTGGAGCATTCTGCCATTTTCTTTGTTGGACATGGGGGAATCTTGTGGCATCTTCTCACAGAAGCCACCCCTGTAGCTCCCCTGCTACCAAAACCTTGCCACACACACCTAAAACAAGGGGCAGTGACCATGGCGTAGTGATCCCAGCCAGTATTACCAGCACTGCCTGACAACTCCATGCTGCCTTCCCACTGACAGAGGAAACAAATAGCTGCCAGGCAAGCAGACAAGCCTTGTGCATATTCCTTCTGTGTTTGCACGAAGCACAGGGACCTAAAACTTGTGCCCCACAATAGTCGGGGTCAGCCACCCTCTTTTAAGAGGCAAATTAATTGCCAGTGAAGAACACAGAAGATTTGTGCCAAAACAGGACTAAGTCATAGTTTCAAGCAGGAGAGGACTGTGAACCACAATGATTCTTGTTATTACACAAGAAACAAGCTTGGCTTTCTCTGACTCTTTGGTAATTCACTTGCCATTTGAGAAGATCCAATTAGTTGCAAATTGCACCAAGCCCCAAGAACACCAGCAGGGTTTAATAGGCTCAGAAGATACAAGCCTTTCTTTTGAAGGAGTTTGATTTCCTAAGGAGGTTCGCTTCCAGTCTCTACCACTCCAGTCAAAAAAGCACACGGGCACACACTTCAGTTCACTATAACTCCTTTTGAAACTGTCTTGGCTTGCTTAAGGATCATTTCAGTCAAAGCCCAAGACGTTTCCGTTTGGCAATGTTACTTCACTGCCTCAAGAGCTTGTGGTGGTCTTCCTCAGCACCCAGGTGTCTACAAACGCAGCCTCCAAACTGACATCATGCATTGATTTTGACACTGGTAGCAGGAAGATGGTACATAATGATAACTGCAATCTGAACAAAATGTCAGGATCAGAGAGAGGAATGGGAACATGAGCAAATCAATCCACAATCCCCTGGTGGGCATACTGCTCAAGTTTTTCAGAAGCAAAACAAAACAAAATGAAGAGAGAGGGTGAGAGAAAGAATTCTGTTTTCCCCCAAATGACACATTTTGGAATATGTCCCTTCATGCTGCTAGCTCCTCTAACATGGAAATTAAGCAAAATTCCATTTCAAAAATTTCCTCTCTTGTTGTTTAAGTCCTAGAAAACCCTCTTTAGTGCATCAATTTCAAGCTCAGCTTTAATGTCCCACATGTCATAATTCTGGAAACCAGACAAGATGAAGAAACAACCAGGATGGCACAGGAAGGTGAGCAATGGAAGAACAGGGTATCTGCTCACAATATCTATAAGCTCCTGGAAATTTCAAGTGGTTTGCAGCCATGCCCATCATCTTTGCCTTAGTATTTTAGCCTGCTCTTCTTGTTACATCAGAGCAGACCACTTTTCGTTGCTCAGCACATAATGTACATGTTCAAGGGACTCCCAAAAAGTTTTCCTTGTTTTCCCTCATCTTCAGATTTGGAGGTTTTGGAGGTGGTTTTTTTGGTGTGTGGGGTTTTTTTTTGTGTGTAGTTTTTTTGTTTGTTTGTTTGTCATTTTTTGTTTGTTTGTTTTTGTTTGTGTGGTTTTGTTGGTTTGTTTTGTTTTGTTTTGTATTTGCTTGCTCTATTTGACAGCAGCAGAAAGCAGCTAGGTTGCTTTTTATTCTGATCTCTAATTTTTTTTGAAGTTGAGTATATTGTAAAAGCTTGCAGAGAGAGGAAAAAAAAAAAAGAAGGAAAATCCTACCCCAGGATCATCCATCTTCTAATATTCAGCAAGAAGATGTCAAATACTGATAACTTTCAAAAGTAAAAAGGAAACAGCAACATTCATTTCAATTCCAAATGTTTTTGGCAACTATTTTGTCTCAAACAGTCTATCTTTTGAAAAGCCTATTTTCAAACTAATTCCACTGTCCAAAGGGGTTGTCATTTGAGTCTATAGCCTCTGGTACCAAAGTCAGTTAACTCTGAAGTAGCTACAAAAGAATCATTACAAATCATTACAATAGGAACGAAGGATTGCTCTGCCTCCTATTAGTGCACATGTATTGTCAGACACAAAGCCATGAGCAAGGATCTGAGCCTGTAATAGCCATCTTTGGAGCAGGCACTCAAAGACCACCGTGAGGCTGGAAGCCAAAAAAATGGGCTAGCTGAAACCTGCTTTGCCCAAAGGGATGGACTGTCCTGGCAGGGCCACCCTTGGTTCAGTCATTGAGTGACATCACATTAATACATAAGAATGATAAGAAGATACAGCAGAATCACATTAACACATAAGATGCATTGTTTTCTAATTATACCATCTCACGAATAATTTCTGCCAGAGTTTCAGGTTTGAGAAGAGAAAGGAAAACCAAAAATGACATTGGTGACCAACTTGCCAGTGGAAATGGCACCATTTGGGTAGATAACTACCACAGCACCTTGCTCTCTGAGGTCTGCTAGAGCTAAGCTTACAAAGCGCTTGGGTCTAAGGCATCTCATCATTGCTGTAATACTGGCTGCAGAAGTGAATGCATGCATTAAGGAGCTGAGAATTAAGGGCATTTCCCCATTAAGTGTGCTGGATGCCCCCATCCCTTGGTTTTCAGAAGTAACTAGCACAGAGGCTAGACTTGCAGCCATTTGTCTGCAGAGGAAAAGAAGCAGACATCACCTGGAAATCTGCCATGTGGAAAAGGCTGGAGGAACAAACTGTGCTGCTGAGGACAGCAGGGGAAGCAAGTAGCAGAAACTTCATGCTCAGACAACTTTGCTAGCCTGTGAAAATCTTACAAGTTCGGGGGAAAATGAATTCCTGCACTGAATTGCACCTTTTCTTCATTTTAAAACAAAAAGAAAACTTGCAAAACTTGAGGAAAGACAATGCACTTCAATCACATTTAAAGCTGATGGATTTTTTAAAAATATAATTACATCATTGATGTTTTGCTGAACTAGGACCTAATGCAGAATTATAGTGGTGTTTGGGTTGCTTAAGTTCTGCATGGCCCACGGTTTTGTCCAAGTTCCTCCAGATATCCAGGCCATCTGCTTTTCTTCTCTCATTTCCCTGCCTTATTACGGCTGCAGACTAGGGCTTCCATTTTGTGCCAAGCCTAGTGAAGAGGGCTTCCTATTAGCAATAAGGCGAGAAGAAGCTGTTTCCATCACACATAAAACTTGCTCCATGGGTTACAGAGTATAGGTAGGAGTGTCCCACTAAGCCCTTTACAAATGACAGATCTCTAATTTTGACCCCAGAATTATAGGATGCAGATTTGTGCATTGTTGCTGTTCTTTTTTCTGTCTTTTCTGATTTTATTTTTTACAGAAATCACATGAGGTAGGATATGCTTTGTTAGACTTACCATATAAACAAGCTGACAATTTCCCATTAATTCAATTACCTAGTAATACTTCAAGCCTTTCCAGCTGCTGAAAAAAAACCCCAAAACCTAAAGAAAATAGTAGGACAAATACAGGGAGGTGACATATGGTGTTTTCAACTCCCTATGCAGAGGGAGTTATCTTATTATTTGTAATGGCACTAGCTCCCCAGGCCCTGAATGCTTTTTATTTCTTACTAAATTAAAGACTAGGACTTACCACTTTTGAAAGCCCTGCCTGTACTGCCTCAACTGACTCACAACACATACTTACCATGTAACAAGAAATAAAGGGAGAAACAGGATGCAGATAGTGGAAAACCATCAGTTGATCATCAGTTCAAGCAATAATAACTGGAAGGTGTTTGGAAGAGAATTCACCAGGAAGTGGTGGTTTCCTTTTACTAGTGCTGGAGGGGAGAGAAAATGGAAAAGAAACTGGAGGAGAAGGAAAGAAAGAAGGCATGGAAGAGAAATGCTATTTTGAAAATAATAATATTAACAAGAAAGAAACTAAAAGGTTTTAAGAGATCAAAAAATTGCATGTAAATCTTTGATTATTCCATGCAAATGCTTTAACGTACTACTAGAAATTCCTTGACAAGGTATTCTTTTTGAGAACAGAGCCAAATGGAGATATTCTTACATGTCCTAAAAGAAACAGACTAAATGAAACTTTTGCAGAGAAGTTATGTGCAGTGCTGTGCCAAGGCAGTTATCATGCATCCAGCTGCAGAGTTCCAGATTTGTTCCTCAGAGATGGTCCTACAGAATCAATTATCCACAAACAAGAATCCATTATTGTTGTTACTGAATATTCAGTGACACAGTCAGTCAACATGCATGTTTGCTTCTTTCAATAGGATCAAATCATTCAATACATAGCTAACACCTGATATATTAATAATATTTCCTCCTGCTTTAAGAGGCAGAACAGGAATCTTATTTTTGCATTTCTTGAAGGTACTATTAAGTGTAGGTAGAGGGCAGGGGCAGGAGCTTTTCCTTGGGCACAGTATGTGTTGCAATCACCCCATCTGCCACATGGTATTTATAGGTGGGTTTCCACTAACCTCACTCTGGAAGGACTGGCCCCACAGTCAGGTCCTAGCAGCTCTGGGAATTTCCACCCATCAACTGACCTTTGGGAAAGCTGTCCTGTGGACACCTGCAAGCCTACAGTAAATATGAGCTAACTTCCTCACTTCAACCCTGATCTCTAACAATTTGGCTGGGCGCCTCCCCACACAAGGATGATGCTGAAAATCTGTCATCCAATTGCAGTTCAATCTAGGATCCAACTCTTCTGAGTTCATGTTCATGGCATGAAGTAGCAGTTATTTTTACAGAAGACTTTTCTTTGGCATTTTGTACAATTGGCCTGAACTATAGTGTTTGGCTTTTCAGCTTTCCCTGTGTTTGCCAGGAAGCTGGATCTCAATACTGGCATCACTCTAATTTACAAAATTAGTGAAGCATTTTTAAAGTGACGGGTATGTTGCTGCTTTGTAAATGTCAGATATTAAAGAATTAATTGTTATTCCCACTCCTCTTCTACTGTGCACAGTTCTGTACTTAGAAAATAACATTTTCTCTGATTTACACTTACTGAAAAAGAGTTCTTTAAATCCTGGCTTTTTTTATGCCAGAAGTCTCGTCCTTGCCTGAGGTTTATTAATGTCAGGTTCCCCAGGACCCATCAGGTCCTGTGGAAGACTAATATTGCACACAATTCACCTGAGGAGTTTTGATCTTAAACCCAGGTGATCTCAATGGGAGACTAAAGAGCAAAAGCAGCAATATCCTCTGAGTATTCAACTGCCAAAAGTGCTCTTGCTCAATGTGTGAGAAGGGAAAACTATTAATGCTTTTCAAGAGGCATCCCCAAGATATGATGGATGTGTGATTGGACCAAAACCTTCTTGATGGTGCATTTTAGAGGAACGTCAAGCCACCACTGTTAGCCAGAAGAGATACTCCTAGAATCAAAGAATAGAATCATAGAATCATTTCAGTTGGAAAAGACCCTCAGGATCATCTAGTCCAACCATAAACTAAGTTAACTCTAGCACTAAACTACATCCCTAAGAACCTCGTCTAAACACCTTTTAAGCACCTCCAGGGATGGTGACTCTACCACTTCCCTGGGCAGCCTGTTCCAATGCCTGACAACTCTTTCCAGGAATAATTTTTTCCTAATATCCAATCTAAACCTCCCCTGGTGCAACTTGAGGCCATTTCCTCTTGTCCTATCTCATGCTACTTGGGAGAAGAGACCAACACCCTCCATGCTACAACCTCCTTTCAGGTAGTTGTAGACAGCAATAAGGTCTCCCCTCAGCCTCCTCTTCTCCAGGCTAAACAGCCCCAGGTTCCTCAGCCACTCCTCATAAGACTTGTGCTCCAGGCCCCTCACCAGCCTTGTCGCTCTCCTCTGCACTCTCTCCAGTACCTCAGTGTCTTTCTTACAATGAGGGGCCCTCTTACTCTTACTTGCTTCTTTGATCTCTGTCTTACAGAAGCCTCACAAAATGTAGAGACAACAGTGCTGTTTCACCAGCCCAGCCCCAGAACAGGAACTCAAGGCACAGAGATTGACCCATTTGCTCGAGGAGGCTCATATGCTGTGGGAGAGTCATGTGCTGCCTTCAGCAAGTTATTCTCTACCCCTAGACTGTGGCTAGAACAAGGGCAATCCAAGATAGTCTAGCATGTGATAAAGTTACCTTGGTTGCAAAGTATGCCCATGGCTTCCTATTCTTTTTCCATGTACCTTCAAAAAGAGTCCAGATCTGTTTCCTCTGTACTCTTCTGTTAGGTGGTTGCCAGCACCAGAACCTTCCCCTCCCCAGGCTGAACAAGCTCAGCTCCCTCTGCCTCTTCTACCACACTGAGTGCTCCAGCCCTGACCAGGTCAGTGACTTGATCCAGTACAACAGTGTTGGTCCTGTGCTAGGCAGCCTACTGCTGAGCACAGTGCCCACATATGGCCTTGCCAGTGTACAACTTGTACACCAGGATACTCATCTCTTCTTCTGCAAAGCTGCTTTATAATCTATTAGCTCTGGTTTGTCCTGCTTCCTGCGGTGGTTGGGTTGCAGCTACAGGGCTTGGCATTTGCTCTGATTGAGCTTCTTAAAGTTCCTGCCAGCCTAATTCCCATCCTGTCTAGTTCTCTCTGGACAGTAGTCCTGTCCTCCAGCATATCGTTTGCACCTCCCAGTTGGGTATCATCATGTTTTAGGACGCACTCTGTCGCATCAATAAACCCCCATATTGACCCTCTCAGAAACCCCACTTGGAAGTAATTGCCACTGAATTTCAAGCTGTTGAGCCTGACAAGCTCTCTGAGCCTGACAGACTACTCGGGCCCATAAACTTGCCTAATGCCAGTGCAGAGCAGTCTTATCTACCATGACTCAACCTATATGTAACCCTTCTCATCAGCCACTTCAAAACAAAGAAAAATTTCAGTATGTACAGTATGAAGAGATATGTCCCTTTTCTGCACTCTACGAGATCAGTTTTATTGGCAAGAGTCCTGTTCTCTACCAGTAACTGGGAACTTCAAACGGCAGGCACAAATGTATTGTGTGTATAATGGTGTGTTTACTTCAGTGTGCTCACATACAAAACTAAAACCAATAGAAGATAAAAGTAGGAAATGACCATTCAAAGTTTTGCCCAATTTTTGTCTGTAAATGAGAACTGTTAGAGTAGTACTGCAGGAGACCTTTTTTTTTTTTTTTTTGAGGAGGAGGTGAGCAGCCCTTCCGTTTAAACAGTCTGGCAAGTTTTGCTGTTGGGCAGGAAGGAAGAAAGACTCTTGCTTCCACATCTCCTTTTTTTAATTCACTAACAGGAAAACATAGAAAAATTGACATTTTTTTCTGACAAATCCTTAGAGTTAATCTGTTTTATTTTAGTTGCTGGCATTGGAAAAATTGAATCCTCACCTACTCAGTTCTCGCTTAAGCTATATTAATATTTTAAGACATTTCAAAATATGCTTCATTCCCAACCATAAGCTGAAGAAAAAAGATGTCGGAAAAGAGGTTACAGATCTGAGCTCTTCTGCTGTCAGTTCTCCCATGCACACACCTGTGCCCCACTGCTGGTCTGCAAGTTATTGAAACGGTCTCTCAGGGAGACTAAACATACATCTAAAAAAAACCACTGAGAGATTTCCATCCATTAAGGCAACCAAAAAAAAAATCAATCAGGGAGAAAACTAAAAGTAAGGAGAGGTGGTCCTCTTAGCGAGAAAGTCTGAGGGGCTGTACGGTAAAAATATCAGTGTATGTTCTGGCACCTTTTCCTTTACCAAGGTTTAGCTTTTCTATTTTTTTCCTAACTTCAGTAGTTGTAATGTGTAATTTGAGTCTATTTGACCAGAACTGTAATGCAATTCATCCAGCCATTGTCTATTCTGGCTGCCGCAAAGCATATAGCTGTTATCTATAGCTGAGAAGATGCAGGTTGGACAGCCTGAGGATGGACACTATGGAAAAGAGCTTGGGCTAACTTGAAAGGAAAACTGTCTTACCCAAGTGCTGCCAAAACCCAGAATTTTGATTCACTGTTGAACGCTAAGTGCAAAAAAATTGTCTGAATAGTTTGTCAAAAGTGGACTTAGCAGCTGGTCCCATAAACGCCCTCAAAAGCCTTTGTAGGCAGTAGGTGCTCAGGATGATAAGGAAAAACACTTTTCATTCTGTTTTCCAATGTATGTCTGCTGAGAGCAGGAGAATAACCACCCAATTTGATGCTGGCATCCATCCTTAAATCCCCACTGCTAATATCATAACTTTTTGCCTATATCTGGGTTGGAAGGGACATCTGGAGGCCTCCAGACCTACCTTGCCTCTGGAGCAGGACCATCGCCAACACTGGATCAGGTCTGTTATGGTTTTGTCTAGCCAAATCTTGAAACCTTCCATCACTGGACAACCCGGCACCTCACCAAGTACTACAGCTTTTCTAAACACCCAACAAAATTTTCTAACAAGACTCAGGAAAGCTAAAAGTGAGTATGCCCTAAAAAGGCTAAAAGTGAGAGAGCCCTAACCAAATAAATCTCTTAGAGTTTAGGATGCACATCAATGTATCCAAGTGAATCCCATCTTAAATTTTCACAGAACAGGCCAATGAATAAGTAACCCAAGAGATGGGAAAGCAAAACATTGCTTTTTAATGGACACGGGAGACGTTTTTCATACATGTCTTCTCTATGGGAAGAATTGAGATGTGATTTAACTGAATAAAATTCCCCTCAAAATCTTCCTAGGGCTTATTTGAAAAAGATATTCAAAGAAATGAGAAAATTCCTTAGTGGCAGCTAGACTGTTGAAAAGCTCTATTGGTGGAGGGGCAAGGGAAGAAAAGAAGAGAAAAGCTTTGGAAAAAAGCTTTGAAGAAAAGCTCAAAAAAATACCAGAGATCATTGTTACAAGGGAAGGACATACAGGATGCTAGATGTCTTTCTGTAGCATCTCTGTTTCTTGGTGACTCAGACCAAGAAACAAGAGGTTTGGCTATCAAAATCGAACACACCTGTTGAATTATTTTATTAATTTCAAGGCCCGTCCGATCAATAAGTATGCTCTGAGTTTAACAGATTTCACTAGAAATAAGATATCCTACATACCAGAATGAGGTTCATGCTGTAAAACAGTAATGTCATGACCAAAGGGGATATTGCTTAGTTAGCTCACTATTTTTTCTCAAAAGCAATGGAAAAAATTAGCTGACTGCAGTATGGATACATCTGTGTTTCCAATAGTTACAAGACAAAAATTTTTGAAGTGGTGAAGTTTTCTAGGTTAATAGTTACTTTTTAATAAAATGACAGTGTATTTTATGCAATTGATGTAGACTTTAAGAGCTACAAAATCCCTAAAAACAACTTTTAAAGTAAAGGTATGAACCCTTCTAACTCCAGGGCAGAAGCCATGTGACAGAGTCAGGAGGAAGAATGCTTTGGGGAGGGGACAGTTTCCAGGAGGACCTTTCCCAGTGCTGAGCAAGATGAGCTCCTTCATCCAGGGCCAATTAAATCCTAGGAGCACCTCTGTGTAGCATGTTCCTTTGACCATGCCAACACCTCCAGAGAGCAAAGTCAGTAGGATGCAGAGAGTTTCTTTGCTGTGGGCAATGGCTGCTTTCAGAAAGTTGAACATGGCACATAGTTCAGCAATGGCTGTGTTACTCCAGCAGGTTTTACTTGGCTCTGGCAGGTGTTACCAGAATTAGTGCAATCTGTTTTTGCAATGAGGAGATGCTTGCCATTAGAAGAATTGCCATTTCCTCCCACTCATGAGGCTTCCTGTGTAGAGTGAACTGTTAGCAATAGGGCATGGGCTGAGAGTGGTTTTCCAGACATCGTACACCATCTTCCCGCACTCCACTCCAAGGATGGGGTAGACATGACAACTCCCATTTAATCACACTGAGAGGTGTGCATTTTCCCTAGCATCCTTCACTAATTCATCTAGATGGAGAAGGTTAAAAATGAGTGTGGTTTAGGGCTTCAGTTATTTGTTTTTAAACCAGTGCAATTCCTTAATCCAGTGCCATCCATACTCCTTGTTGGGAGGATGATAAACACTTGAGAATGAACGGAATGCCCTAAATTTGGTAAACCTCAAATACGGCTATTCTGTGGTCCATATTTGTGGCACCATGGACATAAAACCAGTATCTTTTTCTGTAGTCCTAGAGTCCACCAGGCAATCTCCTGACCTTTGCATAGTACCAGCTATGATGCTCAGGCCAGTCATTTTAAGGTATAACTCAGCTACTCACATCTGCCTAAAGCATTGTCCCCAAACAGCCCTGAGTCTGGACTTGAATGCATGCACAAGAGGAGAATTTGTTGTGCCCACTAGGAAATCACACCAGTCCTCCTCCTTGCCAGAAAACAGACTTTGTTTCTCATTTGAACTTTCCTGCCTTTCATTTCCAGACATTGTTTTTGTTCAGGTTTTCACTACTAGATTAATAAGGCCTTTAATACCTGCTATTTTCTCCCTATGAAGTTGTCATACCCTGTAATCAAGCTACTTTTTGATCTTCTTCTCAAAAATCAGACTGAGCTCTTTAAGAATTACTGTGAAGTATTTTTTTTTTCCAGAACTATATCCTAACTTTCCACAGTTGCTTTTAAAGAGCAACAAATGTGTTGTGCAATCATCCCACATCCTAGAGAGCAGTCTCATTCAGGAGTCCTTTTAGGTAAAGGCATGACCAGGAAGCACAGTATTCCAAATAAATTTACCTTATAGTTGTGTTAACATTCAAGGGCTTTGACTGATGATCCCTTTGGGGTTTTACCTGCTATTGTCAAAGGGCTCCTTGTCCCTTTCTGCATGCCCCAGCCCTCTGCCATAGGAACAGCGAGGTTACTGCTTCAGCTACATCAGTTGTCAGCCGAGCACACTGCCATAAGCTTCAGTCTTAAGCTGTGAATTTACTCCCAGAATGCCACCCTGTCATTTTACTTGTCAATCAATACAAGGCTACTAAACAAAGAACTCGAGCATTTGGAAAAGGTGAGCAGAGAAATCATTGCTGAAACCCAGCAAAATTCCCATGTAAGGTTTTTCCTAAAACCTGCAAGCTGACTTTTTGGTCTCCATTTTTCAAGAACTGGGAGAAATACTTCAGAAAGTTGTCTCATGCAGACCAGTCTCATTTAACTGAGAGGGTTAAGTGCAGGACAGGACATTGTGGCAAAGCTGTCTGTCCAGAACACTCTTGGAACATATTTACTTAGCAAATGCAAGAAGCAACTACAATTATCTTTCTCTTAGTGGTTAGGGAGAATGAAACATCTGAGAGAAGAGCAATGCGTTTTACTCTTCTCCACATTTAATATTATGGAAGGGCTAAGAAGCTACAGCAAAGACCATGCTGACCCCAGCATGGTAGAGACATGAGAGACAATCCATGGGACTCTCCTGGCAAAAGAAAAGAAAACTAGACTGACAGATACACTACATCTACAACCAAGAGTAGACCTTCATACAAAAGGATTAATGCAACAGAAAAATGTTTCCTTTTGTGCAGGTACCTTGTAAAGTACCACAGTCCTGAGCATAGTGGTTCATCAAAAAAACATTGAAGGATGTACTGGAGAAGGAACGGGATGATCCTAGGCCCTGCTACAGCACACAACAGGGTTGACTGCATTGCCTTTGTGGCTGACACAAGGTCAAGATAACACAAAAGACAGCACCACCTGAGCCATTAAGCTCTTTTCTACGCCAGTGTACTGTTGTATGAGCAACACCACAGTTCCTATATTTGGCAGGATACTTGGAAGCCAACCAGCCAAGAATGAGATTTGTTTCACCCAAAGCAGAATACTGGTAAATTACCATGTGAATCTTATAAATGGCTACTGAGACACTGGAAGCACCTGGATGGGAAAACCTGATTTAAAATCCAGTTTGCAGTCCAATCTGTACTTAGACTTTGGCTCTCCAAATGTGAAAGATAGTGGTGCTGCCAGATAAACCTTATCGGAGTCTGTCTTCTGCCATAATTGGGTTTTTGCCTAATCATTCAGAAGAGAAATGACTGAGCATCACTTATGGGAGGAAAGTGTTGTTTCTCTCTTTGGTCATTTCCTCCAGATCCTCTGTCTCAGGGGGAAAAAAAAAAAAAAAAGGAATTTCTATGCTTGAGATCACTCCAATGTTTTAAAAAATAGTTTTGTCATAAGTGCAGGGTAGTAGTCCAGTATATATCACATCCTTCTAAACAGTGACAAGACATCATGGGAGATACTGATTGGTGAGTGAGCCCAGACCAGAGAAAATAATGTTATTGCTCTATCTTAATTTTCTACTTTTTGGCAAAACAAAAATATGCTGTGGGAAATATTGACTTTTCAAAGAGGTTGCAGTTTCCACCCCTCAGGAAGGCTGAACTTTTCCCCAACAAGCTCTGCTCAGAGTAGAATTTATGGCTCTATACCTTTTCCACCTGGGTTTATCTATCAAAGCTGTGCCTCTTTCTAGTCAATTAAAAACATCTCTTAATTTACTATTCAAATGTGTGGGGAGGAAAAGAGCTCTTATATCTAAGAAGTGTCATAAAAAAGATATTTTAAACTCTACCGAATAATTTTTGTGTCTTCAAAGCAATATACGCCCCTCCACACTTACATGTTTTTGCTATGTTATGTACACAGGCCTACTAATGACATCTTAATCTCTTGATTAAGAAACATTTTCCTTCTCATCTGCAAATAAAATACTTTCTCCAAAGCATTTTGGAACCTTAAATATAAAGGTACAGGGAAAAGGGACATTCAATATAATGCTACCAGGTAAGCAAGCTGCAACTGTTTACACCTTGCCTGAAATGCTGCTCTTCACCTGGGTGTATAATAAACATTTCAGTCACTTCAGTCCCCTCTGATAACTTAGAGTCCATTAGTTGATTTCAGCCCAATTTGACAGAGACACCTTTGGTTTTTTGTTGTTGTTGTTGGTTTTGCTTTTTTTGTTGTTGGTTTTGTTTTTGTGGTTTGGTTTCGTTTTGTTTTTTGGTTTTTGTTTTTTTTTTCCTTAAACTGTTCTTATCCTAACCCATGAGTTTTGCCTTTGTTTTCTGGTTCTCCTCTCTGTCTCACTGGGGGTGGGGAGAGGGTAAGCAAGCAGCAAGTAGTTTTAGCTGCTGGCTGAGGGGGATCTGGGGCTAAACTACAACACGCCTGAAAGAAAAATTAATCTCCCTTCCAGAGTGCAGGGAGAAACACTTCACAAGGCCCCTGTGCGGAGACAGGCATGTCATCATCACCTGGTTTACTCCCTTGGAGGTGGCAGCCAGTAGTGGCTGGCCATTTCACATGTGGCCAGTCCTGGAATAGCCCTGGCTCTCTCTGCACCAGCACAGATGTCCTGGAGGCCACGACGGGGAGAGAAGTTTATTGCTGTAGAATAGAAATCAGTTTTGCTGATCTGCTGCTACCTGCATGGAGTGAGAAGAGAACTGATGGCCCGAAAGCAGGGTTAACGCTCACTGATGACCTGGGAGGGAGGAGGAAAAATCTGTGACCAGGGAGATGGAAAACCCTCTGACAGCACCGTTCCGGGATGGCGGCAGGGAAAGGATGGCAGCTGGTCAGCATAGAAGCAGCACAGAAAAAGGACCCAGATCACCAGGTACCAATGCAGAGTTGCCAATGGGCAAATGGGTCTCTGCCGGACTAAATGAGGTCCATCCCGTGAAGGAAGAGTCCCTTTCTAGCAGAAAGGAGCCCTCAGAATGGAAAGGCAACACCTTGGGCACAGAAGATTGGGAGCCCCTTGATTTGGGTTCCAGGAAGTGTGTTACTCCTCCATTACACCAGGACAATGGAGAACAGAAAGAAATTTCACTACCCACAAATGCATGGATTGCTGAGGGATGGTGAGCATGAGCAGGCAGCACTTTCAGCAAAGCAGTTGCATTGTCGAGTTATGGCCATTCCAAAAATTCAATTCCTCCACCACAGAGACTATTTGCAGTTTTGAAAACATTGTCCATTTTTGCAGGGGATAAAAGGATGCATATTTTTCACTAACAGCTCAGCAGATGTTCTCTCTCACTCCTGAAATTAGCTGACTACTGTTCAAAAATCTGGGTGAGATGTATCCATCCTTCTAGTCACATGCTGCCAGTTTCTAATGTAAAGCATGTATACAAACTGAATTCATCAGAACTGATCCTGCGCTTGTACTTTCACAGATATTTCATCCTTCCTTCAGCCTGTCCACACTTGCCTCTCTCCCACTCCCTCTCCTTCCTAACAACAGGATGCATAAAATCATAAGAAAGAAAAAAACCCACCACAACACAACATATAAAACCATGGAGCAACTTAACTGGACCAGATGGCATCCACAAGAAACTGAAATACAAGCACACGTCAATTACTGCAATATTCAGCCCTCATAAACTTTCAACAAATATGTTCACATAAACAAGATCCTACATGCTGCACCCTAATTAATTTTCACATTTATACAAAACCTCTTCCAAAAACATGAAAAAATATTAAAGAACACTTGCTCAAAATGTTTGTTTCCTCGAGTAACTGAAAGAAAATTCTAGTTTGTCTGTTTCAGAAGAATACTTGAAATGCCTTCTCAGTTTTTGTAACAAATTTGAAGGAAGGCTGACTTCACAGGTGTGGCTTTTTCTCTGAAAGGGGGTCCTAGACACTTATGTGAGCATAAAATTTGCTTTTGCTTGGCATTAAATGTGAAGTAAGGAAGGAAAAAGAGAATCTGGATGCATCAGCAAGATCCCAAGCCAAAATGCAGAGGAAAACCAGGGTTTTTCAAATAACTGATTCCTTGACTCAGTAACTGAAATGAGGAGGTGGGAAGCGGCAAGACTTTCAGGATGAAATCTAGGCTGTTCTGCAAAGCAGAGTGACTTTGGCTAGGCTGAATGCAGCCTTTGCACTGGAGTTGTTTCCTGCCCCAGCTTCAGTTGTTGGCACACGGTCATTTGTATGTAATTGATATGGGGTCAAACCTTCAGCAAGCATCACAGGTGGTCTTAAACTAGGAAGACACTGTAAAATCATTTGTGAAGAGCTTAGGGCTTTTTCTCACCCTCGACATAAGTGTATGTAGAAATATATACTTTCCTGTCCAATTGCTGGCTGAAAAGTAGAATCATTATTTTGCTCTTTAAAAACTTCAGCTATTATCTCTTAGCTGTTTGTCTTTAAGGCAACAGAATTATCTATGAATGTCCCCCTTCACCATCAAACCTTTTCATTTGGAGGTGCTCTGGTATTTCTTATTTAAGGGAGTTGCACACAAAGGGCCCTTCTGCCCATGGTCCTAGGAAAAGGGAAGAGGAGGCAACCAGTTCAGGGTTATCCTAGCAGTGACTATGTAGCCAAGGTGGATAAAAACAAATGACTTTGTGGTCTGGTTCAAAGCACATCACTCTGGCATCTCTCAGCACAAAACTGGCTCTTTCCCCATCCTGATCACCACTACCAATAACTCTTTGTTTTACCTAACCAGTTTGGTGCAGTCTGTGGCTTTGCTGTGTAAATCTGGTACAATGAGTATCTGTGTGCTTTATGGCTGTGTAGGAGTTTGTAAAATTACATATTTCAGCTCCAATAAGGTCCTTTGTTATACAAAAAGACCAGAATGGACCTAAGGGTTGTGAGAGAGACAATGGCTTCTATTTAATACAGCAGAAAGACCATAAACTCTTATTTCTAAAGAGATGGAAAATATGGATACATCAGTTTAGAGGAGGAATTGTCAAATATGAATTAGCTGTCAAGGAAGGTGAAAGTAGACAGGTATGCAACATTCCATGTGAGGGAGACTGACAAAACTGGCATGACCATCAACTGCAAAATGCCATGTAAGTGATTAGGCAACTGTGTTTTTCTTGGATAATTTAATCTAGGTACTATTGAGCTCCACTTCAAACACTGTAGAAAGATGTTGGATTAAGAGCTTTGGTTTTTTTTCTCTGCCCTGAGTGACACTTGGATTTGCTCTGATGCTAATGGTGCTACAGCCAAGTAATAAAACCAGGCCATGCTTGTTGCAGTTTTTTTCCTTATACACGTGAGAATTCTTCCCAGACCATGCAGTTGGTGAGTTCCTCTCCATGTTTAAGATGCTGGCAGTCATCTTGTTCAAATTTGGCATCCCTACTTTGTAGTAATTTCTTTGACAGCAGGGTTGTGGGGTTTTATTTTCTCTCTCTCTTTTTAAAAAATTTTTTTTATTTTTTATTTTATCTTCTGGTAGTTCTGCCTTTGTGTTTCTTGGGGCACCTCCTCTGTGAGGCTCCGGGCACCAGTTCAAACCATAAGTACACTGGGGCACAGAATCCTGAGCGACCTATGAAGACTTTAATTGCTTCTCCAGAGACTCTTCTCTAAAATGTGACACTTTCCTGAAACAGGTAATAAGTAAATAAATAAAAAACAACAAACCACACAAACAAACAAAACCAAAACAACTAAAGAAACATAAGGCAAAAGTTATTCAGATCTGAGTGACACTGCTTATCTAGCTGTTAATCTAGCTCCCAAGAAGATGTAAACTCCCACCAGCCTCTAAAGTACCAGCACGTAAAATTAACATGCAGTATTTTAGATGGAAATAGGCAGAATATAGAATATAACCAGGGGATAATCCAACTAATAGGTAGGGAGAGTCCATAGGTAGCAATGGTCCCCATTGTTGAATCTACAGGGATGGGAACCACAAATCCCTGGGAGATTTGTAATGGCCTACACAGAGATGCCCTCCCTTCACAAACATTTGGGCTGGAATATGTACTTAAACCAACTGGTGTTCAGAAAACAGTGGCAGACAGAGAGCTGTGAGAGCCAAGGGAAATCTCCCCTGGTACCATTCCTTAAAAGACTTCATGTGTTCACTTGGAAGAAGACTAAAAACAAATGGCTATGTTTATTGGCCATGAAATGTCTCCTAAGCATGGGTAAGATAAGATGGGTCTCCCCAGAGGACATAAAGCCATTGTGTTTTTTTGAAAAGGAGGCAGGAGAGCAGCACATGGATGGGATTCAGTGGCTAGCCCTGGAGCAGCTCAGCAACTTCCTCAGCCCAGCTATAGCCAAGCACCCACTTGCATTGCATCAAGCTTGAGTCTCTTCCATCCAAAATGATTCTATGATTCTATGAAGCTACACATCTGCTGTGTGAAAAGATCGTGAAGATCTGTTTCTAGGATGAGACTGGTATTTAATAATGCTGAGGTGTTGCTGTGCATTCCTGTGAAAGAAAAGGAGATAGCAAAAGGCCTTGCGGGCAAAAATACAGAGACTGCAGGCAGCAGATCATACTTTGAGTGTTGGTCCTCCATACACACGTGAGCAAGCTAGACTCCCTTCCTTCAAGACTAAGGCCTGAGCTCTCATGGTCGTGGCTCTCCTTTCCTAAGGACCAGCAAGACAACCCAAGAGACAATGGAAAAATCTCTGCATCTCTTATGGCTTCTGCTTTGCTCTCCTCTATTCTACCTGTAATTCATTAGCTGAGCAAAGCTGCTCTCCATTTCTTCCCTATCTAAGATCTCAGGCATCCACCTTCCCTTTCCTAGCAGGACCGTAGGGGTGTGGGAGATGGCACAAGACACAGCTGGCACTCATCAGGGCAGAGAGAGCTCCCAGACTCATCGCTTTCCAGGCAGAATTTAATCCAGATTTAAGGTCTATGAATGTGGAACTGAAGTCCCAAAGCTCAATGGGACTTGGGATAAGAGGCTTGCACAAGTACACTGCAACAAGGACTGGCATTTAGTTGTGAGAAGGTTTTACTTCAGTTCTACTTTTGCCAAGGCCTGGTAATAATTTGGAAAAGCACACTCATCTAGAGCCAGCCAATACAATTAGAAATACAAGAAAAGCCTGATTGTTTTTCCACGCATGAAACATTAAGAAAATTAAGGCATTTCTCTCCAGTCCAAGTCTTGACTGTAATTATAGATAGCAGGCAGCCTTAGCTGCTACAAAATATTGAAGTGGTTTTATATTGCTACTGCTATAGTTTACTACTTAGGGACAGGAGAAAGGTTCCATTTAATGAAGTGCAGTTTCACAGAACAACGGAAAGGAGGCCTATTACTGTGTAATGCTGCTGCCCTTTCCATTATTAGCCTGAAAGCACTTGTCAGATAAATAGAAACAGGTTTAAACTTGCTTTATTATTTCTAGAATGTTAATTTGCCCTGAGCAGCTCACCCTCTGAGTAATCTGTGCTTGGAAGAGAGATTCCTATCTGACAAAACCGTATTTAGCATATTTTAGTTTCTCAGAGTTTCAACTGCCTCCCATGGTATGACCAGGGCAGTCACGGTTCAGGGAAAATATGTTGCCCTGCAAGCGTTTCCTCATGGTTAAGCCTTGTCCTTCATCTGTTGGCATCAGGCAATAACTAAGAATTCAACCACTGTCCAAAATCACTCTGCCATCTCCTAGTTTTGCAGGTGAAAGCTAGCCTTGGAGATACTGGAAAATCTGTGACCCTGGAGAGGTCAGATGGCCTGGAAACAAGTGACCAAGGGCACCTAAGGGCACCCAAGAACACAGACCCAAAAAGTTTCTGTGGTCCAACTTTCCTGGCTGTGAAACAGTATCTCTTTATTTCACACCTATGAATAAGAGGCACGTTAGCAAAAAACATGGGCTGCTGAGAGGCAAATAATGATAGTCCCATCATAAAACACAGGCAGGGACTACTAATATTGAGAGCAGGTGAAATTTCCCAGAAGTCGTGTCAAATTTTTTTGCGTGTTACAGCAGGTCATGGGCATGACCAAGGAACTGCTGGGCTGAGCGGGTTTTGTCAGAAACACTTGCCCAAACAACAAAACCAACCAACCAACCAAAAAGAAACAAGAAAACTAAAAACCACCACCACCAAAAAACACACAAGCAAACAAAAATATCCAAACAAAAAACTCCACTAAAATAATCAGTGACTCAAACTGAAAAGCTACCAAGAAACTATTAGGTTGGTGCAAAAGGAATTGCAGTTTTTGCATTGTTGAAATTCACCATTTGATATTGGAATACATTCTTAAATAAATGTGGTTATGTTATATATCATTTTAATATGCTTTTCTCACTTTATGTTGTTTTTTTTTTTTTGCTACTGAGTTATTACTTGCTATTTATTTTATATTTATTTTAGACTATGGAAATTATGTTAGACAAAAAGCAAATTCAAGCAATTTTCTTATTCGAGTTCAAAATGGGCTGTAAAGCAGTGAAGACAACTCGCAACATGAACAATGCATTTGGCCGAGGAACTGCTACTGAATGTACAGTGCAGTGTTGGTTCAAAAAGTTTCACAAAGGAGACAAGAGCCTTGAAGATGAGGACCATAGTGGCTGGCCATCGGAAGTTGACAACGACCAATTTAGAGCAATCATCAAAGCTGATCCTGTTACAACTACATGAGAAGTTGTCAAAGAACTGAGAAGCTGCCGAAGAACTAAATGTTGACCATTTTATGGTCGTTTGGCATTTGAAGAATATTGGAAAGGTGAAAATGCTCAATAAGTGGGTGCGTCATGAGCTGTCTGAAAATAAAAAATGTTGTCATTTTGAAGTGTCATCTTCTCTTATTCTATATGACAACCGTGAATCATTTCTTGATCCGATTGTGACATGTGATGAAAAGTGGATTTTATATGACAACCGGCAACAAGCAGTTCAGTGGTTGGACCAAGAAGAACCTCCCAAGCACTTCCCAAAGCCAAGGTTGCACCAGAAAAAGGTCATGGTCACTATTTGGTGCTCTGCTGCCGGTATGATCCACTACAGCTTTCTGAATCACAGTGAAGCCATTACACCTGAGAAGCATGGTCAGCAAATCGATGAGATGCACCAAAAACTGTAACGCCTACAGCTGGCACTTGTCAACAGAAAGGGCCCAATTCTTCTCCATGACAAGGCCCAACTGCACGTCGCACAACCGAGACTTCAAAAGTTGAATAAATTGGGCTACGAAGTTTTGCTTAATCACCCATATTCACCTGACCTCTCGCCAACTGACTACCACTTCTTCAAGCATCTTGACAACATTTTGCAGGGAAAATGCTTCCACAACCAGCAGGATGGAGAAAATGCTTTCCAAGAGTTTGTTGAATCCCAAAGCATGGATTTTTTTGCTACAGGAATAAACAAACTTATTTCTCATTGGCAAAACTGTGTTCATTGTAATGGTTCCCATTTTGATTAATAAAGTTGTGTTTGAGCCTAGTTGTAATTATTTAAAATTCATGGTCCAAAACCGCAATTACTTTTGCACCAACCTAATATGTTTACTTCTAGGCCTTCCTGCCCTACCCAAGATGACTCAGCCACAGTGTCAGCACTTTTCTGGACCTGCCACCCCGGGCAGCGGTTCCCTTAGAGGAAGGAACCCACAGTTTCCCTTCCCTCCTTCAGACTTGGGGGCAAAAGGAGATTGTCAGGTATCTCCTCTGCCCCAGAGAGGGAAGCAGCAAACACCTGGCACTCAAGACGTACTTGGTGCAGAGACAAGAATACTCTAGTAGGATACTCCTAGTATCCTAGCAGTAAAATAGCTTAACTATGATACTCCTTGGGTTGCCATAGCTGCCACATGAAGAAATATAACAGTTTTCTGGCTCAAATAGGTGTGCAGAGGATCACACTGCAGGAATCTCAGACCCAAAGGGAACAAGCCAAATGGTCTGCAGCAGGGGCCAGTAAGCATCCGATTTTTTAATTCAGATTACACTTTCACTACATTGTGCTCCACTGACTTAGCTAAATATTTTTTACTTCCTTAGCTCACAGCATGACTTCAAATGTAAAAGGAAAGCACCAGTTAAAATTCCTCAGAAGGAGTGCTTGCAATTTTATCTCACTACAACTTTGTATCCAAACTGTTAGAGAAAGTGAAGGTCAGCCTCTGGAGCTTAGCACTTTCAAGGCCTATCAGAGAAAGTTGCCTAGGCTAAGATTAAACCTGAATGTAATTAGTTCCAAGCCTTGAAGGAATAAAACCTAGATACTAGAACAGACTAAAGTAGTATTTAATTATAAGATACCTTTGCTGACAGTCAGATTAGCTCGAAACTGGCTACAGTTGTGTTTTTTGCTCTACTAAAATTATTACAAAGAGTCGTACGCAAAAGCAGAAGGCATTACTAATATCCTTTGATTAGCAAGATTAAAGAACTGTTCTTACAACACAAGTTCTTGTTATGTCTTTTGTACTCACAGCTTCCTGCAATGAGTAAAGTAGACAGCTAGCCAAAATGAAGTGGGATTCATTCATGTGTACACTTAACACAGAGCAGATGTATATCCCAAGGGCTGTTCAGGGCACTATCTTCCACCGTTTCAGCATCTTTACTTACTTTATTCAGGCAACAGTTACCTTAAAAGTCAAAGGCTCCAAAATTTCTACATTCAAACGGTCCAGCCCAATACACGAGCATTCTCTTGCAATGACATCCTAATTGTTCAGTCAAAAGACATCTCAACAGAACCAATTAACACACCTCAAGTCTTTATTTCCTTGCTATCCAATTAACAAAGCGGAGAGGCTTTTTCTTTGTCAGAAGAAAATCACTGCTATTTCACTTCATTCTAAGCCAACTTAAAAAAATAATTAAAAAGTCAGAGATTGTCACAGCTCTTACAGGTACAGTTTCTCCCTTCTGTTTGAAGTGCCAGATCATCTTTACCAGGTCAACAGGCTGGAGTGTGGGGTGTTCTGCAGCCCAGTTGATTTAAAAGGGTCAGTCCAGGCAAGCTAAACTTGTACTGGGAAAGTCATTAGAAATAAAGCTCTAGAAGTCTCAGAAGGTCTCTGAAATACAGAGATTAGTGGTTTCAGAAAAATTCCGGGTTTTAGAGAGTGGAACCAGCTTTCAGTGTGGTAAGAAAACGACTGAGGGTTGTAAAAGGCTGGCCAAGAAGGACCAGGTCACAGATATAGATGCCTTGTGAGAAGTTTTATGCCCCATCCCTCTGCCTTTTTCACAAGGACCTTTGAAAATATCTTCCTCTTTTCTACTGCTTATGATATTGATACCTTCCAGACTTTCAAAAGTCCAAGGACCCTTTTTAGAAGTTAGTCAAAGCCTTTGCTGTGCCCTTCTTGCTGAGCTCCAATGACCTAGTGGACCAACACCTCTGCACAGATTTTTTTCTAGAAGAAATGTCATGACCCCTTCTAGAGGATATATCAAGTTGACTTACAAGTATGTTGGCCCAAAATGGAGGCAGAAAATTATTTCTTGAAGATTATCATCTGGATGAAAAAGCAGTTGCCAGAGCAACCGGGTTTGCCACAGAAAGTGTTAACTTTTGGAGCAATTGTCTTTCCTGTTAGAGAAGCAGAAAAAAAAACCAAAACAAACCCAAACCCAAACCCAAACAACCAAACCAAACCAAAAGACCCCCCACAACACCCTCTGAAATACTAAAACATTAATAAAATAATTTCCACACTCCATTAGGGATGTAGCCATGGTAAATAATGAGTTTATTTTGTTTTCTCCCACTGGCAAATTGCCTTTTAAATCTTAATCACTTCTCTAAAGCAGCTGCCATAGTTGTTCTTTTTCTATAATGCATTTATATACTGTATATTAATTTCATTGCCAGTTTTGATACATATAAAATGGCATTGCACTGAAAATATAAATAAAGCACAGCAGCATGCCTGCTGGAATACAAAACACAGCAATGTTTTCATCAGTACATCAGAGGAGATCTCAGAATGCTCTCCTTCCTAGCCAGCATTTCTCCTGAGAAACCAAGGCAGATTTAATCAGAGCTGAGCACAAGGGAAAAGTTTTGGTGCTGGACTTCAAATACATTGTGAAACATATGAAACAGAATTTTCTACTCTAAAAAGATCTCATGTTGGGGAATAAAAGACATGCTGATGTGTACAAATGATGAAAACCTGCATAAAAGATTATGCTTATTGCTCTGCTCCATAATAAATGTTCTGCTGATTTAGTTGCCATTGTAAAGTACATCACAAAAGTGATTAGATGCTTCTCTGGGTACCTTGCCTGATAAATCCACCCACGGGCATGTCTTCGTGGTAGTCAAGTAGTTACAAAACTGGCATCACCATCATCATTCGGGTCCATGATGTTTTATTTACTATTATAAACCCAGTTTGCAGCAGGTAGTGTGAATAAAGAAGCTCACACACAGAATGGAGATACGTAACTGTTCAAACAAGCTTTCCAAAGTGTGCAAATGAGCACTCATCCCTGACACCCCAAAGGCAGCAGTTCAGCATATAGCTGCTGCCCAGGGACATGGTAGATAGTGTAGAAAGAGATAGGTGGAATTTGGAAGGCAGCATTTGGACATGGAACAAGATAGGTCTGCAGAGGTATGTGGCTTAATCAAAAATTGTATCTTTTTCTTAGGTTGCTTTTGACAATTTATGCATGCTAAGGAACAGACTTGTTTTTGTTTGTTGTTTGGATTGGTGTTTTTTTGTTCGTTTGTTTGTTTTTTAAAAAAGCTTCACCACTTCTATGTTGAGAGACGCTGGCAAAATCTAGAGATATCTGAGCATCCAACTTCACAGTGAGAAATACGTTGCATCCACAAATGTGCTAGGATTGAATGGGATTTGTGAGTCTTGAAGCCCCCTTTACAGGTGTTAGTTGTTCATGTTTGCCCATCATGGGTACAGCTTCCTAAATCTTCCATGCTTTGGCTGCCAGTCTTTGCAGGACCATGTGGGTGACCAAGTGAGTGTGTTTTCTGACCCAGCATGAGTTCACGAAGTGGCACACTTTCCTCTTGGCTCCTGGATTAAATTACACAGACATACCTTCCTTGTAGACTTCCCAACATGAAGTATTTCGACACTACAGGACAAACCCTTCTCAGACAGAACCGAAAACCTCAAAGGGCTATACAATAAATGGCAAACATGCTACAGCTGGAATTCCTTCCCCAAGCCAAGAGCAAAATAGCTGAATAGTGGAAAAAAAACCCCAACGGATTTAAAGAAAGAGGAAAAAGAAGAACACTCCCCATGTCTCAAGGCAGTATTGTAAAACCCTGCTGTTAAAGAAGATACTGAAACTCTTGCAAGCTAGTCAACCAAACATCTGTGGAAATGTCTCTCCATTTGAAGAACAGGTTCTAATAGTGACAGCAAACACCATCTAACAGCTGTACCCACTCCCTCTAAGAGGTGTCTGCTTATTGCAAATGGTGACAGGCGAGTGTTTGGGGAACAAAGGGAAGCTGGGGCCACCAGAGCTCACAGATAAGCAACTGGTGGCTGAGAGGGGAAACAGCACATGGAAAATCTCCTTATGGGAGAGGGTGAAAGTGATGCTTGTCTAAACATAAGAGGACAAGGAAAAGAGATAACACAAGAATTTAAGGAAGCTCTGAGTGGGAGAAGAAAAAGGTTGAAGCAGAAAGCATCTGTACTCAATTTTCCATAGAATAACTTCAGCTCCCCAGCATCTGGGAGCCTGGTCACAGTCCTCCATTCCTGATAGCCAGCAGAAAATCTCAGGCTATGCGACTTACAGAAGAAATTGTCACAGTAACGAAAGCCATGTTAAGACCCTCAGTATTGTCACTCAGACTCCCAATTTTGGGGTTGCAAGGACCCATCAAGGTGAAAGCAGTTGAGAAGAAAGCCTGTCCCACCACTGAAAGAGTCATCCCGCAACTCCTGAGTGCAAGGGTCCTTGCCCACCTCCTGGAGTTTATGCAGAGTTTTCCTCTGAGATAGTGCAGTGACAACAGAGAGAACTCACACAGCCTCTAATCTCAGGTAGCCCTGGTGTGCTGCTTGCCTGAGACCCTGAAGAATCACTGCTGCTTGGATCTTGAACAAGACAAGACCAACAAGTAGAGGCAAGTTTCACAGTTGAGGTGCTCTGAGGCCCTTGGCAGGGTGTCTGGATGACTTCATCAATGACATAGACAGTGGGATTGCGTGCACTCTCAGCAAGTTGGTGGATGACACCAAACTGAGTGGTGCAGTGGACATACTTGGGGGATGGGATGCCATCCAGAGGTACCTTGACAAGTTTGAGAAGTGAGGCCATGCAAAAGTCATGAGGTTCAACAAGGCCAAGGGCAAGGTCCTGCACCTGGGTCGGGGCAACCCCCGGTACCAGTACAGGCTGGGGGATGAAGGGCTTGAGAGCAGCACTGCAGAGAAGGACTTGGGGATACTGGTGGATGAAAGATTGGACATGAGCCAGCAATGTGCACTTCCAGCCCAGAAGGCCAATCCTATCTCTGGCTGCATCAAAAGCAGCATGTCCAGCAGGTCAAGGGAGGTGATTCTGCCCCTCTGCTCTGCTCTGGTGAGACCCCACCTGGAGTCCTGCATCCAGCTCTGGAGTCCTCAGTACAGGAAAGACATGGACCTGTTGGAGAGGGCCCAGAGGAGGCCACAAAAAATATCTGAGGGCTGAAACAGTTCTGCCATGAGGACAAGCTGAGGGAGTTGGGGTCGTTCAGCCTGGAGAAGAGAAGGCTCTGGGGAGACCTTATTGTAGCCTTTCAGTATGGAAAAGGGGCCTATTAGAAAGATGGGGACAGATGTTAGTAGGACCTGTTGTGACAGGGCAAGAGCTAATGGTTTTAAACTAAAGGAGGAGATTAAGGCTGGACATGAGGAAGAAATTTTTTACACTGAGGGTGGTGAAACACTGGCACAGGTGGCTCAGAGAGGTGGTAGATGCCCCATCCCTGGAGACATTCAAGGCCAGGCTGGATGGGGCTCTGAGCAACCTGATCTAGTTCAAGATGTCCCTGCTCATTGCAGGTGGGTTAGACTAGGTGACCTTTGAAAGTCCCTTCCAACCTGAACTATTCTATGATTCTATGATTCTGTGATTCTGTGAAGGAGATGCCAGTGTATGCCCCTCTTTTCTTGTGTTCGTTTCTTTCCTGTTTCTCTAGGCATAGACCTGCTTTGCTCTCACTCTCATGCTCTGCCCAAGGGATACAAGCAAGACTGGGGAAGCTCCAAAAAACCAAAACATCGGCCTAACATGACTGGCTGGGTAGAGAGTTGAATTTCCACATCTTCCCAAGACTAAGATGATAGTATCTGCCAGCACACCTGTCTGTGGCACATCCCACCTTCTTTCACCAGCAGGCAGTCTCATTCTCTTTAAAACCCCAAGCGCATGAACAAAAATCCCATTAATACTTCCCTCTGATAAGTCTGACAGACAAGACTCACAGAAGCACGATTTCAAGAAATACTGGACATCTGTACTCCAGCCTTCCACTAGAAGCAGGACTATCACAAGGACTGGGCCAGGGAAGCTGCAGCTTTGGAGGGAGCCAGGATGGAAAGAGGTGTCCCAGATGAGGGAGGGACTCTTGTTCCAAAATAGCTTTTAAGTAATTAGTCTATTTGGGTTGTGTTTGTCTCCTGGACCAATTTCCTAATTTCATACTCTCTCAGAGAATCTCTCTGCTGCTGGCTTTTTTTCTTTTCCTCACTTTCCTCTTTCAGGGCTTGCCTGTCCCTGTTTTTTCCAGGCAGTGTCCCAGTCCCCAGTAGTCCTGGCAGATCCGGATCAGGCACTACCCCTGTTCTGTCTCATGCCATCCCTCTTCCTTACTCACTTTCACTCTCCCAATGACTTTCTCCTGCAATGCATTACTTTTCCTATACTTCTTGTAAAACTGAAACTTCTGTTAACCCTACTGCCATGAGAGAAAAAGATCACAGGAAACTACTTCATACAAGACAAAGGGGAAAGCAAAGCAAAACAAACAAAACTTTGGGCTTTTACATTTAACTAATAAAAGCAGAAAAAAAATGCCAGCAGTCTCCAGATTGAAAAAAGTTTCCCCTCAGAAATTCCACATGAGGAGACGGAGCCATTGTAGAGCACGGCTCTGGCTTTTTCTCTGTCAAAACTTTATTTTTTCTGTATCCGCAGAAGTCTAGCCACAGGCAGGTTTCAGCCCAAACTGCTGCATTTCCAAAGCTTGCATGTCTGTTTGGTCTGGGCTAGCAGACTTTGATTAGTGAGTTGAAGCGACGGATACGAAGCAGGAGTGGGACATGTTTGCTCCTCGCTGCCTGCTGGGCATCCCGTGTCACCTCACTGGTCTGAGTCTACTTCTTGTTGCAGCTGGGATATTAAACTGTCAATGGGTAACTGTATCCTAGGAAAGCGGTCACTGGAGAAGATTGATGCTTAAACACCCTCACTCCCGAGTAACATTTCTTGTTACTTCTCTGTCCTGCTCCTTGTTCTCTCGTTACCTGGGAAATTCTTTGTCACATGCATCTCCTTCTTGCTTCTCTCAAAAAGTATTGATACATATAAGACCGACTGTATTAAGCACAGGTGGTGTAACATCACAGAACAGTTTAGGTGGGCAGGGACCTCTGGAAGTCCCTGGTCCAACCGCCTGCTCAAAGTAGGACCAATTGTGATGTGAGGTCAGGCTGCCCATCCCATCAAGCTCTGAATATGTGCAAGTATGAAGACTCCTCAGCCTCTCTGGGCTTGTCCCAGTACTGCACCACTCCGGAGGGGGAAATCTTCCCTCCCCCACATGTCCAATTGGAAATTCCCTTCCTGCAACTCATGCTGTTCTTTTACCAGAGCAGTCTGGCTCTGTCAAAAACCAGAGAACTAAAGTTTTTGGTGAGATGAGACTTCTGTATGCAAAATACAAAAGTCCCTTGTCTTTCCTGTACCAAGGCAGCTTTCTCACCTCCTCTCAGCTGCTTTCCCAGGATACACAGTTGTTACCAAGGCAAAGTACTGTTCTGGAACAGAGTTGTACAAAGCTCTCAGGGCACAGGCAGTTCTGAAAGGTGGCAGGAGCCAGCTAGAAATAAAAGCAAACAAAAAGAGCCAGACAGTTTTAGCCCTCACTGACATGCTTTCCAAATGTTATCTTTCAATCCACCATCAAAAGTAACCTTTTCCTTTTGGAAAATACAACTGAATGAAAACATTAGGCCTTTGAACTACAAACTTCAGAAGATGGAGACAACTGACTCATTTGGTTATGACATGTTTTATCTGTTCTGATGAGAATGGAATTAAGAAACAGAACTTAAAAAAAAAACCCCAACAACTAAAGGGCAAGAAAGAGTGAACAAGTTATCAGTAGATCTAAAAAGCTAATTGCAATAATCCTGAACACAAAATTGGAGTGGAAAACATTCCCAATTGTAAAAAAAAAACTTCCTAAAAAATCAGGTTACTTGACTGTAACCAAAGAATTAAGATTTATTTAAGGAAAAGGGTATGGTTTTTAATTTATTTTTAGGAAAAGTATATGTTCAACATAGCTGTAATTGAGGGCATGTGCTCTCACAGGGCATCTCTGAATCTTGCTATAGAAAGACTGAGAATATGTCATTATACATTAAGACTTGCCACGTGCCTTCATTTCCCCATCTGTGCTGCATGCTTTTGATAATGTCAAGGACCAGTCAAAGGCTTTGTCTTGGTCTGAGAAACAAGGAGCCCAGATATATTTTTACCTGCTTAGGTACTTCAGATTCACTGGGATTTGGATAGTGAATATGGCCACTGACTGTGGTAAATGACTTCTTAACAGCAGTGAACTCTGCATTAGACTCCTGTGAGCCTTTAACATCAAGCAACAGCAGGGATAGGACCAAAGACTCACAGCACTCCTCAGTAAAAGGTGGGGAGAAGAGAAAAGAAGATATGACAGAGACATAAGAATATAATAGAATAGGAGATACCTCAGTCAGAAGTGACCTACAATGATCGTCCAGTCTAACTGCCTGATCAATTCAGGGCTGACCAAAAGTTAAAGCATGTTATTAAGGGCATTGTCGAAATGCCTCTTAAACACTGACAGGCTTGGAGCATTGACCATCTTACTAGGAAACCTGTTGTAGTGTTTGAGTGCCCTCTTGGTAAAGAAATGCTGCCTAATGTCCAGTCTAAACCTCCCTGGCGCAGCTTTGAATCATTCCCATGTGTCCTATAACTGGATTCCAGGGAGAAGAGCTCGAGTCCTCCTTCTCCACATGCCTCCTAGGAAGCTGTAGAGAGCAATGAGATCACCCCTCAGCCTCCTCTTCTCCAAACTAGACACATCCATATTCCTCAGCCACTTCTCATAGGACGTTCCTTTGAGCCCTGTCACCAGATTTATTGCCCTCCTCTGGATGCATTCAAGTACATTAACATCCTTTTAAAACTGTGGGGCCCAGAACTGCACACTGTACTCAAGGTGAGGCCACACCAATGCTGAGTACAGCAGGACAATTCCCTCTTTTGACCAGCTGTTCATGCTGTGTTTGATGCACCCCAGGATGCAGTTTGCACTCCTGGCTGCCAGGGCACACACTACTGCCTCGTACTGAGCTGCTGCTGATCAGCACTTCCAGGTCCCTCTCTGCAGGGCTGGTCTCCAGTCACTCCTCCCCGAGTCTATACTTGTGCCTGACATAATTCTATTTCAGGTGCAGAATCCAGCATCTGTTCTTGTTAAGTTTCATGCCAATGATAATTTCCCAATGTTCCAATCTATCTAGATTCCTCTGCAAGGCATCTTGTCCCTTGAGAGAATCAACAGCACCTCCCAGTTTGTTGTCATCAGCAAACCTGCTAATGGTATATTCAAGTCCTGCATCCACATCATTGACAAATATGTTGAACAGAATTGGCCCTAGAATTGAACCCTGAGAAACACCGTTGGTGACTGGTTGCCAGCCAGGTGTAGACCCATGTACCACAACCCTTTGAGCCCTGCCATTCAGCCAGTTCTTCACCCAATGCACTGTGAACCCACTCACTCCACAGCTGGACAACTTGTCCAGAAGGATGTTATGAGTGACAACATGAAAAGCTTTACTAAAACCCAGAGAAACTATGTCCACCACCTTCCTTTCATCCACTAGGCAGGTGACCTTATTGTAGAAGGATATCAGATCAGTTAGATGGGACTTTCCCTTTGTGATCCTGTGTTGACCGTGCCCTATGACTGCATTGTTCTTTAAATGCCTTTCAATAGCACCCGATATCTTCTCCATAATTTTTCCAGGTACCGAGGTTAGACTAACAGTCTGTATTCTCCTGTGTATTCCCTTGTGCCCTTCTTGCAACTTGGAATAACACTGGTTAGCTTCCAGTTAGCAGGGACCTTCGTAGACTTCCCCTCTTCTCCTCCTGGAGAAGACTCCAGGAGTTTGGAAAGAGTCCTTTGTGATCACCTGGACATAGATAAAGGATTGACTCCTCATCTCAGAGCAATTTCAGCACAAGTTTTGAGGAGCAAGAGCATAACCACTTTCAGACCTGGGCCAAGTCAAAGGACCTGGAGTGCTTTACACTAAGGTAAGGCCGTCTTAAGAACAGGCAAAATGAGGTTGCCTGTGGACCTGGGCACAGCCAGAGTCTACAGCAAAGATTTACCACTGACTGACCAGAGAAAGGTGACCCTGTTCACAGACTTAACTCACACACTAGTGTTTTGCATGATCTGTGCCTCTATCGCAGATATTCAGAGTAGAACATGTTACGTCTTTGTTTCATTGGCCTGATCTCCCCTCCAACTGAAGTACTGTCAATACCAATGGATAACAAGTATTTAACATATGTCTGTTACTTGACGCTAATCCTTTAAGATATGAAGAAAGTGAAACTGAATATACCAAGCTTAATCAAGGCACCAGAATCTCTGTTTCTGCAAGGTCAGATGGGGTTGCCTTTGCAGGATTATAGACTATCAAATGCATGTTTCACTATGCCTGTTGTCCTTTTAGTGCAGGAACAAAAAGAATTTAAAACGAAACAAACCAAACCCCAAATGAACAGAACCAAAACACCAAAAAACTCCACACAACACACACTTCTTAAAGCTATTTTTAATTTTGAGGCCAAAGAAAAGCCTAATATAGATCTGAAAGTAAAATGTTTCTTCTTTCCTCTAAGCAAGCAAGTAGACCTAGAAGTTCTCCCTGCAAAACTGACATTTTTTAGGTTTTCTGACATATTAATTTCTGGCTTAAAAGAAGCTGAAAAATCAATTGCTAAAATAAGACTTCAATAACATGGTCTCCCATAGATACATTAGTTTCAGGTCCCTCCTTAAACGGAGTTTCTCTTGAGAAAGCTATAGTATCAGACAGAAGAATAAGGATCATCTTTATTAAGGTAGCTGGTGAGCTACAAAGGAGAATACTGAGCTTTCATAGTAAAGATGAATAATGGCAGCAGGAGGGGGCAAAATACTGTATCACACTGTCCTAGTCAATACCAGAATGGACAAATCAACAGGATGATAGATGGCATGTGTTCACATCATTCTGCAGCTGCCGATGATTCTATATGGCTTAGTATTTTTGCATAGAATGTGCCAAGAGGCATGTTCTGCTGGCCTCTACAGCCGTGAACTGTGTAATGACCCTAATTAACAATTGTCACCAGTTTGCTTGATGGCATTTCTTGAAAAGCTTTTGCACTCTGCAGCCTATGATAGCAGGGGTTATTTGCATTGCTAGCACATTCATGAGGAGGAGAGAAGAGTTGTGTCTAGCTGAGGAAGAATAAGAGACTTCTTCTCATCTCACCCAAGAAGTAGGTGGCAAATACTTAGGAGCTGAATTTAACTAGGCAAGAGGGAATCCAGAGCTCCATAGTGCTGAGCACACTAATCAGTTCAGAGAAGCAGTCCCAAACCCCAAGAATTCAAAGCCTGGGCATATCAGGCTGTACGGTTGTCCTGAAGATTTATTTTTACTTGTGGAACCTAAGAAGCAGCAATATTTTGCTGATCATACAACACTAGAGCTATCCTATAGATTGTGACAAGACTGTCAGCTACCTAAACCATACACCCTTGTTCTCCAAAACGTACTTAGTGCCTGCTTACATGGCAAGTTCACGTTGTAACTACACCCTACTCCTCTTCCCTTTGGGTTCATATATGTATCCTTGCAATGCGTAGGGTTAAACTGACTTGCAGACAGCATTTTGATTCATATATTGCACATGATTCAGATAACCCATGTAGCCCCTGTGAAACTTCTGAGTCTCTGCTCAAGTCTCCTAACACTAAATACTCCATTAATACCTGGCATGTAGTACAACACACAGACTCCTGCAAGCTGTTCTTCTTCAACAGGAACAAGCAAAAGAGCCACAGACCAAGTGTTTTCTGTAGCTGTTGTGACTGAGATGTTCACTGGAGCAGTCTGATGGAAGGCACTGAAGTAGCTTTGGACATGCTTGTGAAGGGGCCTCATACAAGAACCAGTTGGAATTAATGTGTATTTTAAATGGGAAAGAATGGGAAAGTGTGTGGAATAAGGGTCAACAGACTGAAAGTAGATAAGAGACAGCTGGTGGGAACAGGCTGAAGGTGAAGATGGGCAAGATAGAAAGACACATACAGGACAGGTTTAGATGAATCTTCATCAACAGAAGCATGGACAGAGGTGTAAGAGGAAAAGAGAGAAGCAGTTAAAGGACATGGGAAAGAAGAGACAGAAATATCCTCCATACTAGAGCCAGAAGACAGGGATGGGGAGCAGAATGAAGCCCAAATAATCCAAGGGGAAATGGTTGGTGACCTGCTACACCACTTGGACACCCACAAGTCTATGGGGCCAGATGGGATATACCCAAGCGTGCTGAGGGAGCTGGTAGAGGTGATCACTAAGCCACCTTCCATTATCTATCAGCAGTCTTGGCTAACTGGGGAGGTCCCAGTTGACTGGCAGGTGTCAAACATGATGCCCATCTACAAGAAGGTCCAGAAGGATGATCCGGGGATCCTGTCAGTCTAACCTCGGTGCGGGGGCAGGTCATCCTGAGTGATATCACACGGCACATACATGAAAATGATGCGATCAGGCCCAGTCAACGTGAGTTTGTGAAAGGCAGGTCCTGTTTGACCAACCTAATCTCCTTCTACGACAAGGTGACCCAACTGGTAGATGAGGGAAAGGATGTGGATGTTGTGTACTTAGACTTCAGTAAAGCCTTTGACACCACCCACAGCATTCTCCTGGAGAAGCTGGCAGCTCACGGCCTGGATGGGTGCACTCTTTGCTGGATAAAGAACTGGCTGGAGGGCCGGGCTCAAAGAGTTGTGGTGAACAGAGCCAAATCCAGTTGGTGGCTGGTCACGAGCGGTGTTCCCCAGGGCCCAGTATTGGGGCCAGTTCTGTTTAATCTCTTTATCAATGATCTGGATGAAGGGATTGAGTGCACCCTTAGTAAGTTTGCAGATGACACCAAATTGGGTGGGAGTGTTGATTTGCTGGAGGGTTGGAAGGCCATACAGAGGGATCTGGACCGGCTGGATAATTGGGCTGAGGCCAACTGTATGAGGTTTAACAAGGCCAAGTGCTGGGTCCTGCACTTGGGTCACAACAACCCCAGGCAACGCTACAGGCTCGGGGAAGAGTGGCTGGAAAGCTGACTGGAGGAAAAGAATCTGGGGGTGTTGATTGACAGCTGGCTGAACACAAGCCAGCAGTGTGCCCAGGTGGCCAAAAAGGCCAACAACATCCTGGCTTGTATCAGGAATAGTGTGGTCAGCAGGACTAGAGGAGTGATTGTGCCACTGTACTCGGTTCTGATGAGGCCCCACCTTGAACACTGTGTTCAGTTTTGGGCCCCTCATCATAAGAAGGACATTGAGGTACTAGAGAGAGTGCAGAGGAGGGAGATGAAGTTGATGAGGGGTCTGGAGCACAAGTCTGATGAGGAGCGGCTGAGGCAACTGGGGCTGTTTAGCCCGTAGAAAAGGAGGCTGAGTGGAGACCTTATTGCTGCTTCAACTACCTGAAAGGAAGTTGTAGCATGGAGGGTGTTGGTCTCTTCTTCCAAGTAGCATGAGATAGGACAAGAGGAAATGGCCTCAAGTTGTGCCAGGGGAGGTTTAGATTGGATATTAGGAACAATTTCTTCCTGGAAAGGGTTGTCAGGCATTGGAACAGGCTGGCCAGGGAAGTGGTAGAGTCACCATCCCTGGAGGTGTTTAAAAGACGTGTAGACGAGGTTGTTAGGGACATGGTTTAGTACTAGAGTTAGGTTAGATTATGGTTGGACTCAATGATCCTGAGCGTCTCTTCCAACTGAAATGATTCTATGATTCTAAATGATTCTATGATTCTAGACACCAGAGGAGCAACAAGAGAGCAGAATGGGAAGCAACAGGGCAGCAGGCAAGGAAGCCAAGAAACAGTTCTAAGGGCATCTCAGACAAAGAGCAAAGAATTGAGATACATGGGAGACAACATCAGAAGAGAGGGTGGAACATCGTTTGTGCTCAGTCAATGGTATGGTACCTCACTGCCGTAGCAGAGATTTCCAGAGGGCTTGGGATTTCTCCTCCCTTTGTGACAGATACCCTCCAAAACATCATTTGCTTTTTGCATGGCAAGAGGTGCTCTCCAGGCTAGCAATGGGGATATAAACATTTAGGGAGATGTTAGCTTATTTTCCAAGCATCCCACCTCCAGTAGATGAACCGGGGAGGAAAGTAACTCAAAATTAGTAAGCGATGGATAACAGTAAAGCTAGCACACTGTGCCTAATAAAAAAACCCCTATTGCTGCATTGCCACTGTGTGAAACAAAAAGCCTCCTGCACCACTGACAGCACAATCTTTGGAAAAACAGCCTTGCTCAACTCTTTGATTTTGTATTTAATTCTACATCCCTATTTTGAGAACAATACCTCACTTCTAAACACTGCACAAAGCAGCTTGAATGTAATTCTCCATATCAAAGATCAAGGCTGAAGGGGTCAGCTTGAGTTCATTGCTTTGGTGCACCAAGGTAAATTTAGTTACCCAAAGAAACTTTGCAGAACAATCAGGAGAAACAACTTTGAGCTGAAGAAGGGTCACCAGGAAATCATCCAGACTGAGAAGTACACAAAAAAAAAGTGGCCCACCTAACCCAGCATGCCTGCATTTCACAGCCCACCCCGAGAAAGAAAGAGAAGGGAAGCAGCAATTACAATTTCTGCTCCAGTGCTCTGGTACAAATACCGCAATCATTCAGAGTGAGAGGGAAGTATTCAGTGTGCAAGCAGCAACTACACCATAATTGCAGCAATAATTTAAGGAACTTGTCCCCTGTGTGTCACCTCCAGCTGTTTTGTTTAAAAATCGGTCTAAGCATTATGGGCCTTGTGCAACAATAGTCTTAAGAGCATGGGTAGAGTGACAATTAGCTGGGCAAAAAAGCATCTTAGGAGCCCCTGTCAGTACTAATATACCACACCCGCTTACTCTGGTAACAACAGGCCTCAGGTAGTTAATGCCTTAGAAGGAAATTTAACACCCTCCCTCCTCCATTTCTTGAAACTACATTTCACCTAAGCAAAAGCACCCATGCTGGGACCGTGAGTAATCAGCAGTGCTTTGGAGTTTGAGAGTCAAGCTGAACACCTGGATAACAGACCCCAAACATGTAGTTGCAGTCATCCTTGCAACTCGCCCAAGACTCAGATGGACAGCTCAGACCTCTTCAAACCACCGGAAAAAATTCATAGAATCATAGAATGTCCTGAGTTGGAAGGGACCCACAAGGATCACCGAGTCCAACTCTTGTCCCTGCATAGGACAACCCCAAAATTCACACCATGTGTCTGAGGGTGTTGCCCAATTGCTTCTTGAACACTGTCAGGCTTGGGGCCATGACACCTCCCTGGGGAGCCTGTTCCAGTGCTCCGCCACCTTCTGGCTGAACAACTTTTTCCTAATGTCCAACCTAAATCTCCCCTGGCACATCTTCCTGCCCCTCCTCCACCCCTTGTGAGGAAAGTGTAGACCACGATGAGGTCTCCCCTCAGCCTCCTCCAGGCTGAACAAACCAAGTGACTTTAGCTGCTTCTCATATGGCTTCCCCTCTAAACCCTTCAGCAACTTCCTGGCCCTTCTCTGGTCTTCATAACCTTTTTATACTGTCACATTCAAAACTGCACACAGTATTCATCTCCAACTCCACTTGGAAAGTGCTATTTCTGCAGAAGGGGATATGCCCAAGACCCCAAGGACAGGCAGTTTCCCCTCTAAACCAGGTGATTTCTAGACCTGTGATAACCTGACTGATAGCATCCTACAGACTCAAGGGAAGTTAGGTGAAGGTATGTGAGGCAGAGGACAAGCGAAAAAGCCACCACTCAGCATGCTTCACTCCTGTACCCACATTCTCATTTTGTCTGTAAATACGTCAGTACCTGTGATGGGGTATAGCAATTTTTTTCAAAAAGGTTAGGAGTTGCCTGGCGGGAATAATGGATTGAGTAGAGCTGATTGAGGGAAAGGGCTAAGTCACCCTTGCAGAGGAGGTCTGAGCTGACTGGGTATGCTATTTTCAGGGGGGGCCCATTGCCTAATCCTGGAGCTCTTTTGAAATCCTCACCTGCCATAAACTGAGATTACCAGTGTGACATTACCAGAAACAGAAGTTACTAGTGTGATGTTTGACAATGCTCAGCATGTGGCCTAGGTTTTCAAACAGGCTTCGACATGTGCCTCGTCACACTTAGTAACACTTCAACACAAGTGAGTCTTTTTTGTAATTTTCCAGTTATTTCCAGTATGTCCCGTATCATATGTACTCCTCAGCAATACCTATCATTAACCGAAATTCCCTTGGGCCTCACTATCTGTTTTTCCTTGCAGAAAGATACATTTTGTTGTTAACTGGTTACCTGCTACAAATTTTTGTCCCTCCAAGTTGTGCAGCAGCCTCAAAATACACACTTTCACACAACAAAAAAAACCTTTGGCAGAAAACAGAACAGCATCTGATTAGTAAAATTTGCAGTTGAATGCAACCAGTGGTCAGTATGGCTGTAGCTCTTTATTTGCTCCTTTTATTTTTCAAGGAAGTGGACAGAAGATTTTAGTACTTTTCAGGTTTAATTTTAAAAGATAGCGACTCACACAAGATGCTAACAGCCCTATTTTAATATCGTTCATAAAAGCAGAGATTAATCATTCGTAAAAATACTAGAAGGAAAATACTAAAAGAGGAGAGGCTCATGCTAATGAATGCTAAAGATTTTTTACTTGTGAACAAAACTTGAAGAAAAAGTCTTATTTATCCAGAACAGACCAGTATACCATCAAGTTTGACATTTTCCATAAGAAATCACAGGCCATCACCCAACTGTGCTGTGCTAAAAAGAAACGATTTGCTAGAAGGAATGTAGCTTGTTATAGTTTAAAGATATCAAGAGCTGGAGGAGGTTTTGGAGGACACTTCAACAGTTACTCAGTATGGAACATGTGTATTCAGTGTCCAACCTGAATTTGCTTTGATGTTAGTGTTGTCTACCAAACTGAAGTACTGTAGTTTCTCTGCATTTTTTCCCTATAATGTATATTCATACAATAACAAAATTTTAACAGTGTTTGGTCGGAAGGATTTACTCAGCTCTTGATATTTCTTCATGAAACACCTAAGACATCACCAAATCTGAACACAAATCTTCATTGATGTTCTCTATACACTTTGAGATAAGGAGCTAAGATTGAAGTTCCTAAAAGCTGTCTGAGATATTTAGGCACGGGTTTTGCTAAAGCAAGGGAGAAATGTCTTTTCCCTCCCTCATCTCCTAACTTGGAGGACTGACAGTCTTTCACAGAAGAGCATCTCTGGATGAGACACCACAGTGTAGCAAGGAGCTGGGTCAGTGCAAGAATGACAGCCAGGTATGGTACTGATTTGCATTTGCACTAACTAAAGATACAGCTGCATCATCCCCTGAGACAGCCTCCACAGCAGGCCAGCTCTTTCACACCAAAAATGGTAGGTAAGGGCCAGCCACAATTAGAAAGTTACAGATTCAAACAGTTACAATCAATATTAACAGTCACAAAGAGTGTCTCAGTACATGCTTCTTCAGAGATAACATTGGAATAGATTTTTATTTTATTTTAATCCAAATGTCCACCTGTGACTTAAATTTTTAATTCAGAACCTGATCACACTTTAGGTACGAGTCATCCTTCTACTCCCCTGTGCTCCAAGGCTGGCAAACTCCTGCTGCATCCTACAACAACAAAGCAACAGAAGTGACCAGGTTTTGAGCGGCAATGAAGCAGATTCACCATGATGACTTGTGTCTAACTTTGCATGTCCATCCCAGCCACTGTGTCACTTCTCCTTCCATACGTCACTCAGGAACATTTCCACGTTATCATATGCCCCCAGCCTATTCCCCACAGGATATCTCCTTCTGAGAAAGGACCCCCAGAAGAGGGGTTACCCTCCTGAGCCTAATGATGCCTTTGTGATCCTCTCCAGCTCTGCCCAGGTAGAGGTCCCAGGTATCTGAGCACTTAGAGATGGGCAAATTCCCACTACCCTCTTGCCTATGCCCTACCTTATGTCAGGTAATCAGGCCAAGTTCACCTCTGGCTGCCTCCCAACATCCTTCTCAGTGACATACATGCATATACTTATTGGAGACAGCAAAGACAACTGTGCCGAGACTATGCACCAAGCAGCTGCTGTTTGCCTCAGAGGGGCCTGCAGTCTGTCTGTCTTCTCTGGAGCTTGTAGGGACCCTGTGGCCATTTAAACCATGTGGATTTAAGCTTTGTCTCACTGCTGATAAACAGTGCCTAGCAGGTATTCACAAGCATCCCTTTTTAGAGGATGCAGAGCCCTTCACATATCTAGAACAACATCTGTACCTTTGTCCTAGCAGTGCTTCACTGACTTTGATGGACACTGCCAGACCACCTCTTCAGACCCCTTCTCCTAAGGCATACTCCTTCAGCACAAGTTCATTTTAACAGAATTTGGATGTGCTGTGAAAGAACAAGGATAGCCACAACAAAACTGGTAGCACAGGTCCAGATTTTTATTGTGTTTGCATCATCTCTGGTTGTACTGGGGATGTGTGCTGGTGTGAACTGATAGTTGCAAAGGAGAAGCTCCACTCAAGCTGGATGCACAACTTGGAGCCCCTGAACAAGCCAACCTCCAACCATCACCAGAGCAATACACCAAGTTGAAGTTGCATAGCCACATTTCTGGACTGCCCTTGCTGCCACCATGGATTCATCTTTCTCCCACCAGGCCACCTGATGTGTCAGCTTATTTCAGCTCATGCATCAGGAACACAGGCAGCAGGTGGAAATGACACACTTAAAGAAAGAACAAGTCACACAAGATAGAGGCCAGCTGAACAACTTCACAAAGGACTAGAAGATATTTGGACAATGCAGCAACAGGAAAGGTACAAACTTCTATAGGGAATTCTCTTTCCTTTTCTACTCCCTTAAAAAGCCACTGTGCCAATTAGTGGAATTAATTCCAGCGTATTTGCATCCTTTAACTTTTTCTTTTCTACTTTTCCCCACTGCAACACTCCCGGCTTCTCTCTATGTCTCACAAGACATTTGTTGCTGATCTTCCCTTTCAGTTGGAGAGGGTGCAGCCTGCAGCTCACCTTGCTGCTGATCTGGGCCAACTGCCAGCTGCCCTAACACAGCACTAAGCTTCTGAGTCAATCAGGACTCTTTCTTTGGCCAGTAATTTTCCCAGTATTTGCAGGAAATACATTAGCTCTGGGAACTCCGCCCATTCATCAGATCAATCAAGTTTGTCAGCTACAATCAGGAATTAGTGGGACTGGAAGAAAGACCAGATAGACATAATGATCGTGCAAGCCTTATTTCTTTAGAAAACCAGTCTCAAACATAGTACCACTAAAGCTGGGGAGCTGTGCTAATTAACACTAGCCCAATAATCCTTGTAGCCCCTCTGGACCACTACTGGAAATCACAAGACTTGCTTCTAGCAATGTGCTGGCATGGGTACCCCTGGGTACCTGACTCAGCAGTCCTTCACACAAGGTGTAAATTACAACACAATCAGTAAATTTATTAAAGTTCGGAGAGTGGTGAAGTACCCACTCAATACCTCTTCTTGCTATCAATCCTGTCACCTTGGCAAGCAGACTCAAAATGACAGCTATGCAGTCATGAAATGAAAACAAGAACTGTTGCATCATATCTGCCTTCCAGAGGCATATTTTAAAAAGGAAAAAAAAAAGATGCAGCAGTAGGGAGGTTACAATCACCCTCTCAAACCAGTGTAGCTTGAGTTGCCTATTGAGAGGACATACACTCCACCATAGACACATATCCATGGCTAATGTGCTGATCTTGCACACTGGGTTTAAATCCTTCCACGAAGCCACAGACAGAAGGAGTATGGAGATGGAACAGCCACTCTTCATTGTCCCCAAACTGCCACTGTCCAGTTTTCCCTCATCATCTAAATTTAGAAGCATTTGTAGCTAGCAGAGATGATGAATTGCAGATTTTCATAAAGAAGATATTCTCATTGTTCTCCCAAAACAGAAAGAATTTCAGGGAGTTTTAGCATTTTCACCGAAAATTCAGTTCTGAAAATTTTCCCTAAAATGCCAGAGCACCTCCGCCTTCTTTGAAGAGGCAACTGGAAAGCCAGATGCCCTTATGCCATAGGTGTAACTGAGACAATGCTCTCCTCAATCACACCAGGTATAATTAGGCTTTTACCCATTATTAGAGAATGATGACTCCCTTTTTAACCCCAGAAAAGGAGATAATGTGTGCCTGAGTGAGAGGGCTAGGATCGGCTCTGGATCCATCTCCAGACAGAGCCTCTGCAGAGCAAAGATACGGGGAAGTCAAGGAAACTCAAGACAGATGCATGCAATGCTAACTTTTCTGACCTCCTGCTGTCTCTCTTTGGTCCCTTTCTCCAACCAGACTCATTGCAACCAACAAGGCAACTGATAACACTCCCTATCCACAGGCCTACAGAGCACCAGGAGCTGTATGGACAGCTGCTACAGCTCTGCATATTGAGGAGTTCCAGACCTACCCCGTGGACTTCGTACACTGTGCTGCAGTACAGCAACATCTAGGAAGAACAAAACATCCTCAGAAAGCTCAGAGTCACCATTCCTGGAGGTGTTTAAAAGACATGTAGGTAACGTTCTTAGGGACATGGTTTAGTGCCAGTGTTAGTTTAACGGTTGGACTCAATGATCTTTAAAGGTCTTTTCCAACCAGGATGATTCTACAATTCTCTTGCAAACCCTCCTTGAGGAGACCCCGGAAAGGCTGTGCTCCTTAATGATTATGGTGTTCGTCTGCAACTCTAGACATGTTGCAGCTACAGCCCAGTCCACCATGACCATGGGATTACAGTGTTGGTGAATAAGGGAAGAGATATTGATATAACCTACCTGGACTTGTATAAAGCATTTGATACTGTCCCGGACAACATCCTCATCTGTAAAATGGAGAGAGATGGATTTGATGGATGGAGCACTTGATGGATAAGGAATTGGCTGAATGGTCACACTCAAAGAGTTGCGGTCAATGTCTTGATGTCTTGGTGGAGAGCAATGATGAGTGGGGTCTCTCAGGGGTCCACATTTGGATCAGCATTATTTAATGTCTTTGTTGGGGACATGGGCAGTGGGGTCAAGTGCACCCTCAGCAAGCTTGCAGATGACACCAAGCTGAGTAGTGTGTTTGATGCTTTGGAGGGAAGGGATGCCATCCAGAGGGACCTTGGCAGGCTTGAGAGGTGGGCCCATGTGAAACTCATGAAGTTCAACAAGGCCAAGTATCCAAGTATAAGGTCCTACACCTGGCTTGTGGCACTCCCAAACATGGATACAGGCTGGGCCATGAGTGGATTGAGAGCAGCCCTCAGGAGAAGGACTTCGGCATATTGATGGAAATAAAACTGAACATAACCCGGCAGTGTGCACTTGCAGTGCAGAAGGCCAATCACAGCCTGGGCTGCATCAAAAGAAATGTGGCCAGTAGGTCAAAGGAAGTGATTCTCCCCCTCAACTTGCCTCACATGAGACCTGACGTGGAGTATTGCATCCAGTTCTGGGGGCCCCACCATAACAAAGACATCGACCTCTTGGAACAAGTCCAGAGGAAAACCACAAAGATGATCAGGGGGCTGGAGTTCCTCCTCTGTGAGGACAGACTGAGAATGCTGGGGTTGTTTAGCTCCAGAGAGACCTTATAGCAGCCTTCCAGTACTTAAAGGGAGCCTACAGGAAACATGGGGAGAGACTCTTTATCAGGGAGTGTAGTGACAGGACAAAGGGTAATGGTTTTAAACTGAAAGAGGGTAGATTTAGATTAAAGAAGAAATTCTTCACCCTGAGGGTGGTGAGGCACTGGAACAGGCTGCCCAGAGAAGCTGTGGATGCCCCATCCCTGGAAGTGTTTGAGGCCATGTTAGATGAAGCTTTGAGCAACCTGATCTAGTGGAAGGTGTCCCTGACCATAGCAGGGGGTTTGGAACTAGTTGATCTTTAAGGTCCCTTCCAACTCAAACCATACTGTGATTCTATGACCCAGGAAGAACTCAGACACACAGCTCCCCTCTCTCCAGCATTGTCTCCTTCAGCATGTTCATCTGGGGGTCCATGTAGTGATGCTCCAGCTGATAGCATCAGAAGCCTTTGTGTACATTTTACTGTTGGGAATAATAATATAATTAAAATAAAACTGAATAATTACTTTGTCAGAAGCTTGAGTCCAGCTGTCAGAGTATTCCTGTCCTCTGTTAAATTGCACTTTCATATTTCATGAGAAGTTTATTCACACATTTAAACTGTCACAGTGTGACAGGGAACTTGGGTCCTGGCTGACAATCTCATTTTTCATTTTCAACTATTTCATGCAATTGCAGCAAACTTGAGAAAGAGGCCAAGCCTGTCTAATTCTTACACACAAATTCCACAGCATTCACTTCTGTTTCTCAGTCATTATTTGTCCCTATTACAGAATTAGATTGGAAAGCCCAGTATGTCCACTTCCATAACCCTTAAAGTTTGCAAAGCATTTCCTATCACATCAGAAAAACTGGAAGATTATCGGAACATTAGGTAATTCAACAAAAGACAAGTGTTATTTTTTAATCAAAGATGTTTTGGGTTTTGTGGTTTTGTTTGTTTGTGGGGTTTTTGTTGTTGTTGTTTGTTTGTTTTTAATTCTCAATATTTCTTATCACCATAGTGAACTCCTGCTGGAATGAGTATTATGTATTCTGATACGTTAGGTTCGCACAATGCATTGTGAAGTGACAAAATTCATGTTAAGAAATTATCTAAATTCTAGAAGACTGCCTAGAAGGATACTTTTGTAAGAAGAATATGCAACTGCCCAACATTAGGAGTGTTTGTTTTTTGTTTTGTTTTGTTTTTTTTTTTTTTTAAATCCTGCTCATACTAAATCCATCAGGAACTAGAACATGCAACTGCTCTATTCACCATTAGCCTGATTTGAGAAGGAAGCAGGCAAAACTGGAAACCAAATTGCAACACAGATTATGAACTACATAACGATCATAAGTCTCACGCCACAACACTGCAGCTTTCCCAGACTCAGGCTAAACACCTGCACAGAATTGAGCACCAGAAGGAGCAGAGAGCTGTTACAGGAACAAGCCTTCCTCAAAGCAGAGAACTTGGCTGCTCCCAACTTTCACAACACCATTTCAAAGCCTCCAACTAAAGACATGGAACCAGCCCAGGTTATCTTTCACTGCTTGCTCTGCTACCACCAAAAAATATTCAGATCTGTTTTCCACAACCTTCCTAAACTCCTGTTCTTTGCAAGTCCTCCAAGGAGTTGGGAATGTCAGAGCATACGTGTGCTTTAAAAGCATCTTTTCTGCAGGACTGTGTGAGAAGCAGTTGCACTGCACAACGTCTGTTTTGGTCCATAGGGGTTTGCAATGCCTTGGTTTGCATTCTGGGTTTGGCCTGATTCCAGCTGTACCTGACACAGGTATTTAAGATAAGAATTGTACAAAGACGCCTGCCCTACAGTCATCCAGATCCCAAAAATGTCATGACAGCTCTATGGTTGTTTTTCACAGAACTGATGAGCTGGCAATGAAGCTTATAGACAGGAGGCAGCTTAGTGGCAGGCCTTTGACAGGATAAATCCCCTAAGAAATCTGCTTTCTCATCCCTAAAATAATATCATCTTCTCAAAGCCATTCACAGTCAACGAATTCCTGATGATTAAAAACACGCCCCCCCCGCCCTCCCTTAGCCCCCTTGAGGTAAGGGCTTGGTGCTTTTACTGCTCACACCTACTTAATAATAATTAGGATCAAGTGCATAAAGACACCCGCCTATATCATAGAGATATATAATTTGTTAGCAGGGCAACGAACAAATTAAATCAGACTGAAACATCCTTCAATTAAGCTGGACATCATCAAAACATTTGCAGCTTTGGATGTGCAAACATGACTTAAGCTTTTTAAAGTCTCTTAGGACACTTAAAGTTGCTGTTCTATTTTTCCTCAAGAGCTAATTTTGCCAATGTGAGCTTTCTGAAGAGAGACCTAACAAGACTAGCTCTGAGACACCCAAGCACTGCCAAGAGGCAGGACTTCTTCCCCTCTCAAGCTTTCTCTGGCGGCCAATACAACAGACCAATTGTTTACTCCCTACTCCCAGTCTGAAAAAAGTGTTGAGACTGAAGAGTTCAATTAGCAGAGCTTGTGGGGTGAAAAAAATCCTACATCTTTGCAAGGATGTGTCCCAAAACAAGGAACATGTCTAAATTTACATTTATTTATGTCCTTCTGGGGACAGGCAGAGAAGAGACGTTTTAGGCAGGCCTGGCTGGATGATATACAATGAGTTTAGCTACTTGCTAACTGAAAGCATTAGGGATCTGAGTTTTCTCACTAGCACAAGGTAACAAACCTAGCATGCACATGGGAGTATGATGTTGGTAGCACTGTCTCTATTGTATGATTAGGCTTAAGAAATAGCTTTCAGCTTTTTTCTAGTCAAGAACATGTAGATTTAGCAGCTGCCTATGTTCAAATTTACAACAATTTATACCGCACATCAAAGGGTGCAAAATAAGGCAAAACCTGCAATATTTCACTGTCAGGCTTTGTGCCACTATATTTAAAACTGTGGCAGAATTGCCTTCACTCAGCATCCTTGTTCTGTGCCTGAACCAGGGGCATTCATGATGCAGCTAAACAGCTCACTAAAGCTTACCAAGAGCTCATGCCTTCCTCCCTAGGCTTTGTTTTCAAAGGCTTGCTTGGCAACTCCCCAAAATGCCAGAAGCTGTCTGAGCAGCAGAGTCTACTTACAGCCCTTCCTTGCAGGTTGTCTCCGGGTTAGGCTACTACAAGTTCATAGAGCCCAGTCTGAACAGTCTGGGCAGTTCTTCCTTTGCCTAAATGGAAAACTGGCTCTGGTTAGAGCAGCTGTCTGCAGAGGTGCTGCACGGCCAGGGCACTGGCTGTAGCACAGATAGATAGGTACCTTGCCTCCTCCACACCCATTGGCTAACATAATTTAGGGTAGGCTTGCTCCTTTGCAACATTAACTTGTGGTCTGGGCACCGCTGCTGCTCTGTGTAGCTGAATAGTGATCATTAAGAGTGCTGTGATGGAGAACAATACCATTGTAGGAAAGAACTGGGTTTCTTTTCTTAAGAGCTAATAATATCTTGGTCATTTCTGCAAACCATGAAGCATGGAGAATCAAAGGAAGTTCCTGATAAGAGCATTTTCGTAGAGACAGCGATATTTAAGTAATGAATTCTATCTTGAGTAGCCATTTCACACTATCCCAAGCAGGACACTTTCCATTTAAACATTTCTAACTCCTTACCCTTTAAAATATTCACAGAAATACAAGATACACAGCTTACTTTTGACCACTTTCCTTAACTGGTCTGCAATATTTTAGATGTGATCAACAACTTATCTTAAGCTCCTTACTGAACTACAGACTTTCTGAAGATCTCTCTATAACATTTTTACTTAGAGAAATCTGCCCATTAGCATTCAATGCACATTGCTATATTTAGTCTTCAGGAAATATGACACTCATTCCACAGGAAGACTGGAAAAAATAGAACAGTGGCCTAATTCTTTATTCAAAACCTGTTGCTAAGGCATTTCAATTGATTTTCCTCTATATAATATATTTCTAAAGCACTGTAGGAATAAATTTATGATCCAAAGCAAGAAGAAAAATAAGTTTTGCTAGCAAACCTGAGTTTGGTCAATCAATCATGAAATAAAATAAGAAAAAAAGGATCCTTCTTACTGGCCTGATGAAGTGATGCACTGCAGTTCTTCAGAGTCGTGTAGGCCTCCTGCAAATTAAACAAAATTCATCAGTAAGGCTTGAGACAGGTTTCTTGAGAAGCGAAAACAGTAAGACAGCAAGCATCCACTACATCTGCTATTTGCCACAAATCACAGGTTTTCCTTCTACCAAGTCATGCATAGGAAGGCCTCACAGTTTGAGGAGCAATTTTGGAGCAACTCATTCCTTTTCACCAGGGGCTGGATAGGAGCTGCAAGTTACAGGAGAGGATTCCAGCAGCAAGCCCAGCCTCCCATCAAACTTGGCCCAAGGCAGCTCTGCACTGTGCCAAGACTGACCCATAAGCACCTAAGTCCAGGAGTGAGGTCTTTAGGAAAGATACTCTGATAGAATAAGGCATGAGGGAGGCCATCACCTCTTTGCAGATAAGGCTTTTTGTGGATACCAAAACCTATTCAGCAGTCAGACCCTCATAGTTAAAAGCAAGCCTGTCAATATAGGTAAGAGCACTACTCCAAGGACTCCCTGCCATTTCAATATGCAATGTGAATGCTTTTCCAGCTCACAGATGCAACGCGGCACTCAGCAGAGTCACTCTCAGCCTCTGTTCTCTGCTTCTTTATACTCTGTTCCCCACAGCTGTTCATTCAGCGGCCCTACCAAGAAGGTACACCTGCAGTCCTCTTCCAAATCTGAATATACCATGAAAGCAAATGCAGATGTCCCACCTCATTCACATATCGTTTTTAATTTAATCACCTACACTGTTTCAAAACATTCAGAAGTTTAAAAATGAAATTAAACCTACCTTAATGTTACTTGGTAGAGATTAATCATATGTACTACAAGATAATGGAGACAGCCTCATTAGTACTGTTTGCAGTGCCCACCCATGACATGACAGAGGAAAGACAAGAAAGAATTTATCTCACATAAATAAAAAAAAATAAGCACATGTGAGAGTTCAGCACAAAATTCTGACCTACAAAGAAATCTTATTTATAAAAAAGATATAGAGCTACTAGAGAGTGCCCAGTGGAGGACCACGAAGTTGGTGAAGGGTTTAGAGGGGAAGTCGTGTGAGGAGCGGCTGAAGTCACTTGGTTTGTTCAGCCTGGAGAAGAAGACTGAGGGGAGACCTCATTGTGGTCCACACTTTCCTCACAAGGGGTGGAGGAGGGGCAGATGCTGATCTCTTCTCTCTGGTGACCAGTCATAGCACCTGAGGGAATGGCAGGAAGATGTGCCAGGGGAGGTTTAGGTTGGACATTCTGAAAAAGTTCTTCAGTTAGAAGGTAGTGGAGCACTGGAACAGGCTCCCCAGGGAGGTAGTCATGGCCCCAAACCTGACAATATCCAAGAAGCATTTGGACAATGCCCTCAGACATATGATGTGAACTTTGCGGTTGTCCTATGCAGGGACAGGAGCTGGACTTGATGACCCTTGTGAGTCCCTCCCAACTCAGGACATTCTGTGATTCACCATGATAGAAAGTGACCATTCCACAAATTACACAAGGTTCAGCTTTCTTAATAGATAATATACTTCCAGCAACTTCACCACTCCCCAGCTAGGTTGCACAAGCACAATTCTTCTCCATCTCTATCTGGGGCTATGCTTTTCAACCCCAGCCCAAGGGTTCATGGACTTCTGAGTGATTGCAAGTGGTAACTAATAAAGCACATACCTAGGGCCTACATGTATCCAAATACTCCAAAGTCATCTGGTCCTCTTCTTGGAGAGATTTAGCATTCCAGAAATCAGGAATATTTGAAAAATCACCTGTCCAAATGGTAAATTATTAGGATAAGTAACTGTGTCTTACAGTGGAAGTGTATAGCAACCCATTTTGTTGACTGTAAAGCAACAAAACAGAATAGGCCCACATCCAGATGCCCAGTCTAATTTCAGCCTTGAATGGTTATCAGCACAGGTAAACAACAATAGAATCTTTCCCTACAGGATTTCCATCCTGAAAGCAACCTTCCATTCCCCTCAAAGCCAGGGTGGGCAAAGCTGTTTGTCAATACTAACTTAATTGTCAAAACATCAGCAAAACAAGAAAACGAGTGGCAGAGGAGGAGTGACGGTGTCAGATGCTATGACTTCCTTGTCCCTCCAAATGGACTTTTCTCCAGCAAAACACTCAGTCTGGGACCAACTGTTTCTGGTCCCAGTGAAGCCTGTGGAACCAAACCAGCCCAGCATGAGCAAGTGCCTCAGTAAGCCACTTGATTCCGGAGTTTATTTCAACTCTTCACTTAGTTACCCGGAGGCTGCACCCTCACTCTCAACTCGTGAAATCCTCATAAATAACCCCTTGCTTTAAAGCACCTCATTAAGACCTGGATCTCCTTTTAACTACACTCCAATAAATCAACAGACTCTCTACTACAGTCAATAAACCACATGAGCAGGGTTTAGTTCTTAGCACATGGCTCAAATCCACCTCTGTTTTGGCTAATTGATATCTCTAAGTGAGTAACTGTGTAGAAGTGACCTTTGGTTAGAAGAAAAACTTAAATCTCAGAAAAGCGTTCCTGATTTTACTAACTTGGGCAGCTGCCTTCCCAGAAATGTCGGTATTTTCTTCCCAGCATAACAGAGAGCAGAGGTATCTTTTGACAACATTATTTTCTGGTTCTCTCTTTTCTACCAAAGCTTATTAGAAGCTAAAAAGGGCTGGATGAAGTTATCTAGAGCTTTTCTTTGAACAAATCTTAGTTACCATCAAGCCTGGAAACTCAGCAGTACCCTGCAGATGACCTTGAAATGAAATTGCTTTGCTTTGCTTGACTCTGAGCAGAAGTGATTAACACCACCTACACATACCCCAAAAGCTTTGTTAGCAGGCACAACAGAGCTGAGTCCAACAAACACTGCAAAGCCATGTTGTTGGCTTGTTGTAGACATCTATCAACACTATAACACTGCAAGAGCTCCAGCCCCAGCTCTTCTCTCATAGATAAGTGCAGTCAATTAGACAATGCATCCCACCCCTAGCTATCTCCTTTGTCCCACTCACTGTTTGCAGTATACTAAAGGGCCGTTTCTTATGCCTAGAAAGTACAGTAATGAAGGAGGGATCAGCCATTTCCCAGACTAAAAACTCCAAAGCCTGGTAGTCTTATCCTTGGAAGCACTTCTCTTTCCCCTTCTCAAGATTCCTTCCCACATTTATCCAGACTGTCTGGTCATTGGGTGAATTCTAGCCTCAGCAGCTGGAGTAATCTTCTCTTGCCCATTTAATCTTCAGTAAAAGCCATCATGAGTTGTTTCCAAAAATAAATTATTCTCAAATGGATAGAAAGATACCGAAGTCAGACATATTACTAACACTCAAATGAAACTTTAAACCTGATGTCAAGCTTGGGACTCTTTGAAGATGCCAGCTGGTACTAATAAGCCAGGACATCCCACCTGAACCACTGCACTGTATGTGCACACCAGCCTGCCCAGCGTAATACTGGAAAACTACAACACAGACTGCCTATAAGCTTTTTATCATTGAATAAGAGTCATTTAATAATGACTCATTTCCTAAAATGGCCAGTGGGTTACCAGTTACATGACTGCTTTTTTTCAGTTGCACAGAATAGAAGAAACACCAGGTACTGGAGCACTTGGTCCTATAGATACAGCTAGAACCAACGTCTACTAGCTGCAGTTTCCAGTGAAGGTGGGATCCCTTGTCCCATTGGATCCACTTCAGGGAGTTTTGCTTCTAGCCAAAAAAAGGCTCAGGTTCCCAAGGCAACATGTGACAGCCTGAAGTATCTGAAATTTAAATGCATAAAATACCATGAATATAAAAAGGAAACCAGGTGTGAAATGAAATAATTCAGATGCAATACTTCATCACAGAGTGGTGGGTATAAAGTGGAGGAAAGCTTATTCAAACAAAAAGCCTAAAATGTCAAATGAAAAGGAATATCTAGGCGTGATTTGTTTATAGGTCAGTTTGTCCTGAGCCACATCACATCCCCTGCAAAGAACAGTTTAGCTGTATTAATTATCAGGTTTCATTAAACACTTGTGAAATTTTCTGTGCTGAAAGTCCAACCCAGACCCCGATCTTAGCAGAGCTGACCCAGAAAATGATGGCTACTGGTGCTCACCTTTACCATCCCTCTGTCATGAGCCACCTGGAAATAGCCAGTTCTCAGTGCCTTGAGAAAGGCTAGTGGGATTTCAGGCTGGCTCCCAACAGCTCCATGGGATCTCACTGCAGGACCACAAAGCAAAAAACTCACTCTGTTCAACTCCGGACTGCACTGGAAGAGAAGGTAGACATGGAAGTCATTACTCTCTTGGGAAACACAAGGAAAACACTTGTTACCAACATTGCTAATCAATTATGTCATTCTTTATATGTTTGAGGTAGGCTGGTGAATAACTATTTGAAAACTGCGGCTCATTTTAAAACAGATATGTCTTAACGAAAGTAACCAAAGAGGAGTCAGAATCTGAAGGACCTGCAAAATTAATTCATTCTTAAGGATACAAACTAGTTGAAAGTTGTACTGTAATAATGTTTTGGCTTTTGAGTTAGTGAGATACAAATTTGGGGAAGCACAGACAAACAAAAAGGGAAACAAAAATCCTTATCATAAAGAGGGAATTGAATTCCTCTGAGAAAGCCTAAGTGTCATTTACTTATAGTAAAGGTTATACGAAGATTAAAAGAAGAAAAAAGTTTTAAAAACATACATGGACTTCCCAGTAATCTCCCTGACATCTTCTAGCAGCAGCAAGCTGCTTTCTTCTATCATCCTAAACCTTCCCTGATAGCAGGAATGCCTGACCATGACACCTCATTTTTTGGAAAGCAAAATCCAACCCTACTTGCCTTACTGTGTTAGATGTGAGTATTTGTTACTTACCTGGTAAATCAACAATGTGACTGCAGAGGAAAGTTACAGGCTCATTTCTGGATTTACCTTGATTTGCAAGTTCAGTGGTGTCTATTTGGAGGGAGCAAGCAACTATTTTAACACTGTTGACAGTCTCAGAAATAATTTCTGGAGAGATTTTCTATTTGCATGAGTGTTACTACTCTGCATGGTTACTTCCCACGAGAAATATGGACTGTTTTAACAATAAACCAGCCACCAATTTTCCACCCAAGAAGTGCTATGCAGTCATTCAAGGCTGATTCCTTTTGACCCATTTATTATTGTACCTGGGTTCCATGTTTTGCACCAGTGTTTCATTTTTCTTCCAGCTGAGCTCTGTGTTTCTTCCTGGCACTTCCGAAGATCCTTTTAAAGTATCTTTTTACTGCACAAACTAAACCAGTTTTTAAAACAAAAGCATGGCAAAATCCACCGTGGCCATTTTTGTCCCAAATGTCCATGATAGTCCCCAGCTATCTCTTCTACAATTTATAGATTCTTGAGATGAGTGTAGGGTGGTATTTTGTTGTTGGCTGAGGGCTCAGCCTCCGCAGTGTTGGAGTATTGGTATGTCTCCTGGCATATGCCACATGCTCACCACACTCCATGCCATCCCTAAGCTAGAGCTGGCAGACCCTCTGCCCATTTTTCCTCCTGTCTGTGGGTCTGTACTGCAATGTCCTCCCTGGCAGGCCCTACTTCTTTAGCTGTCCTGATATCTGCTCCCAAAGGGCTTGGTGAGGGATGCTTACCCGAGTCTCCTGCACCCCATGGTCTAAGTTTGCAACTCTATCTGAGGTAGACTTCGTCCTGAATAAAGTGTGTCCCAAAAGGACTGCTCACAGAATGGTTCAGGGTGGGAGACTACACTCCAAAAGCTAGAGGAGTTATGTGGATGGCAAGGAGCTGGACTTCTACCTGGTGACCTGTTTAGCCTTATAGCACAAAATAGTCTGAGTTCTTCTTTCTTGTCACCTTGGCACTGACTGGAAAAATTCTTCCTGTAAGATGCAAGGCAGTAACAGAAGACAGACAAAGGAGACACTGCTAGTCCCAGCTCTCTGCCCTGTGCTCCTGGGGTGGTTGTGAGGGAAGGAGGGCAACGTTGTGTCATGAAAGAGATGCCTTCTCTGGATCCCTTTCTTTCCCCACAAACTCTCTTCTGTTCCTTGCCTGATCTCTGGGTTCTCAGGCTGGACTGTGCAAATGAAATAATGTGTAGAAACAACCAAGGAACAGGGGTGAAACAAGGCACTCCACTGTGGCTGAACCCAGTGTGGTAGCACAGGCCAGAGTCACGAATGCAGAAATGATGCTCGAGAGACTATTTGCAACATGCAGTCATCCTACATCACATGTAGGCCAAGCAGGTTACTGAGTCTGGTTGTAAAGTTATAAATCAGAGTTTTCCTCTGTCTCTCTTTCATGCAAACACACTCCAAATTCCAAACCAAGAAAACCAAACCACACCCTCCCTAAAACAATCAGAAAGATGGGAAAATAAAAAAGTGAGCCCCTAGATCACAGCAATTATGCTGTTTTCAGCAGGCTGGTTACTATTATAAAATCCAGACAATACAGGTGAGATACATCTTGCTTTCATTCTGTGGGCTATCTTTAATTCACTGTTACATAGCACAGTAGTCCAGCCCCAAAGGAGAAGATTGCTGTGCACATTGTGAGCTCCCACAAACAATAAAACGCAGTTCAATCCCGCTTATTCATCATGTCCCCATGACCTTGACGTATTTAGAAAGAATTAAAACACCTGAGACCTCCAAGTCTGAAAGGCTCTATGCATATAAAAATCACATCTTGTTTAAGAGGGGCTTTGTTCAAAATTAGTGTCCGTTATGCATACTAAAAAGTGAGAGCAACAGATAAGTAATAAACAGCATTTCCTAGCATAGAAAAGTAGGTCACATCTATAGTAATTTTCTTCCCAAACTTAAGGTGCTTTTGTCCTCCTCTCTTTCTTCTCCAGACCTTCCCATAAATAAACTTTGGAAGACAAAGAGCTCTTTTTCTGCTCCAAATGAGGAAAATACCTTACTTAGCCTGCTCTGTATCCCTGCAGTTTGTTTGCATTCTCCACTGATTGTCATGTATTTGACACTCTCACTGAAATCTTTTCTTCCAACACGAGCAGCAGGAAAAAGCCTGAACTAAAGGCCAAGGAAACTAACTGGTAGTGCCAGCTCAGGTCAGCTCAGAATGCCCTGTAGACTGAATGACTTCAAGAGAAAGCTCTTGGTAACCCTCCACTGTCTTGCACAATGCTCATGGAATTCACCAGAGGCCTCTCATATAGCAAGTGTGTGTAACCTGGGCAGGGTTACAATGAGCCATTCAGCCTAGCCTGACCTCCGGAGCAGAGCCAGCATTTGTTACGCTGTGAGGAGAGGTACCTGACCTCATCATGACTTGGGTGCTGACAGTGTCTCATATCCATGGTATCAGTTTCCCCGTTCAACAATGTGGCTTTTGAAACAGCTCATGTTTCTGCTCCCCTGCTTTTGTGCACCTCCCCTCCTCCAACTTGTGGAATATTCTAGAGAAAAATAGCCCTTCCTCTGCACGTTAGGACAGAAAAGTATTATGTTTGCTATTTGCATTTGTAAATTGTTGCCTGCTTTTCGTTATTGCCTCCTGCCTTTGAAGGGAGCGGATCTTCTCCCCAGTAGAGTCTGGGATCTGGTTGGATAGTATTTCACTTTGCCCTACCACAGATACAGGACCCTTCCAGAAGACATTGTATTTAAGGAATTAGAGATCATGAACAGTCCATGTCTGCCCTACCAGGAGTTGTACACAGGGCCTAAGCAGCCCTAGCATTAGCATGAGTGGCTGCTGCAAGGGAATCTGCTGGAGTGCCCTGTGATGGCCTGTGCTGTGCACTCATAGGTGTTATGAGAAAGGTGACAGTCCAGGCTGTCAGAAGAAGATAAATAGTTTTGTTTGTTATGCAAAATAAAAGACACCATGGCATGGGAAAGAGGCAGAGCCCCTTCATGAACAGGATCTGCACAGTATGCCATGGGAAAATCCATCCAGGGTCTGTCCCACGCTGCATGAATGTGGGTTTCCCGCATTGGAAGAATTGTAAAATTTACTGGATATCTATACTCCTCTTTTTGTTCTATCTTATTAAAACAGCTATTTTATTGCATAATTTCTTGTTGAGGCCTTCTACTGAGATCTGGAAGGAGCCCTGCACTGTCTTTCACACTCCTGGTGCAGAACACCAGATTACTGCATATAGGGTCTGAAGGCCACTTCCCTGCTCAGACTTTGCTGAAACTACCATTTAACAGACTGTCAGATGTGACTTTGAGACATGGAAGTTTCAGTTCGGACTTGCGTCCTTGCAGATACTTGATTTTCCTGTGCTCAGCAGAATGGGGACCAGGGTTTCCAGGAACTATCACAATGGCTGCTTGTGCATTATTTTATGGGTTCAAATAGTCAGTGAGTCAGTGGTGATCATCTGGTGGCGTGCTAGTGCAGAAGAGTACCAGAGCACTGCAGATCACACATAAGGGCACTGAGATGATATTTATCCCATTAGCAATTTGCCTCATTGCTCCTGGAGAGAAGAAGTGCTTCTTTTATGATAAGGCCCTTAACATCATGTCATGTTTGTATTTCAGGAGGCTGAAAAAGCACCAGAATGCCAGAGGGTGGAGCAAGAAAGACAATATGCTCTGCTGCAGCAGCAGATGTCATGTACATCATACTGCACAAAAGCCTGGAAAGAACTATGCCCATTATTGCTGGCAGTGTACTTAATGGAAATCAACTCTTGTCCACCCTAACCTTCAGCTCTGCAAACAGGCATCTCCATTGCTGAAGAAGGAGGCTCTTGAAGGTGGTGTCATGAGGAAGGCTCCAACAGAGAGGGCTATACTCTTTCATGTTTTGTTCTTTTGATAAATATAAAGAATGAAGATTTTTTGACTTTGTATGAAGACTTTGGAGTCAGCTGGGAAGCCCTGTTTTGTCTTATGTGTCATGTAGGAGCACCTAGAACTTTGGGATTGCTCCTGGGCACTGCAGCAGTAAAGCCGCAATGGGTAGTTTCTTGCTAGGGACTGAGATGAATGGGAAAGCCTGTCATTTATAAGGTTATGTTAATTTAGAGCCACTGAATCTCTCTGAGGACCAATAATATTGATTTAGGATTTTGTTCTGATAACAGCTGAAAGGTGTGAGCTGGAAGAATTGTCTGTGCCTTGCCAACTGCTTCCCCCAATTAATGCCTGCAATAGCAGCCTTGAGTTCTTTCTCCCTTTTCATCTTGACTCTTAAGACAGGGTACTTCTGGGTACTGATCCATCTCTCTGTGTTTCCTGCACCAGGATACCCAGTTCCACATTCTGGAGTGATGCACCACAGGGGAGTTGCCTGCTGTGGGTACCATATTACAGCTCTTGACATGCTCTGAAAGCTAAATTTGAACTGCATCCTCAAGTGAAAGTCAGTCCTTATAGAACTGAATATAAAATTACCACCTGGATCCTGCAAAGCCTATAGTACAATGTAGTGTAATGGTGGGGTGGGGGGAAATCAAGAAAAAAGCCAAACCAAAACAAACCCCAAAACAAACAACAAACAAACAAACAAAAGGAAGTAACTGCATGTTGCAGTTTAACCTGAGCTAGCAATTCAAAACCATGATAGCCACTTGCTCACTCTCCCCCACCCCTAGATAGGGGAGAGAATCGAAAGGGAAGGGAGAAACTCATGGGCTGAGAGAAACAGAGCTTAATAGAATAATACAATAATACTAATATACCACTACTACTACTACTAAGATATATTAAATTGAAAATAGAATATAAAATAAAAGACATTCAGTGCAATTCCTCACAAACTCCATCCACACCAAGCAGCCAGTCTCAGGAAGCAGCACGTGGTTCCGAACAGCCGATCCTGGAGAGAGAAGACAGAAAAAGGCAGAAAGGCCCAGAGGCCTCAGCAAAATGGCAGGATGGGAAAAGGATGAACTAAAAGAACTCCTGAAGAGAATTCCATCGAAAATGAGCAGAAACAGAAATGTTTCTCTGTCTCTGTCTTCTCTCTCAGCTGGAAGATCCCGACTCTTCTTAAATATGGAGCATGACACTAATGGCATGGAATATTCTTATTGATCAGTCTGGATGTCAGTCAAGCTCTGCCCCATCCATGCCCCGCTTCCTCGCTGCCTCACACCTGTGGGCAGAGCGCTCAGAAATTACCTTGGTTCCTAGACAACAACAATTAAAAACATTAACTCTGTCCTGGGGTGTTATCTACTTGTTCTCAAACTAAATCCAAACAACAACTGTGCTAGCTACAAAAAAGAAAGGTTTCTAACTGCATGAACAAAATTAACTCACTTTCAGTCAAACCAGCACACTGCACAAATTCCCTCTCTCCTCACAGTTAAAGGAGTTCATAGCTGTTCTCCTACTGTCTCTGAACCCAATGGGCATTTTTGGTTCCCACCTGAGCTGAAACAGCACTGCCTTGGCTCCCCTGCATGGCCAATCCAGATATTAATTGGTCTAAGTGGGATGTCCCAATGGGAAAGCACCTCTGATCAAGCCCGAAATACCAAAACAGCCTCCCTTTTGTGGACAAGGATGCATTTCTGTCATGGTAGTTGTTTTGTATGCCAGAGCATGGTGTTATCCTCTTGTGTTTTAGATTAATGGTTTGATTTGTCCTGTGGAATTGTCGCAGCAGAAAAACTGGACATGACACACCAATTTTCTCTTATAATAGGAAACATCAAAGCTCCTACATTTAATCCTTGGTTTTGTGGGAACCCGGCTGAGAGCAAAAGCTCAGCAGATCTACAGCAAAACAAAACAGTATGGACCAGCTACAACCACATGTCCTTGCTGCTTTGCAGTGTTCTGCCTTGCAAAGCATCTGTAAACTGCAGGTAGCTGATCTGACAGCTGATGCATCATCTGAGCAGAAGCAACTACTGCTCTTTCTGGGAATGGGGTGGGGGCAGGGGGATCTTGATGTTATAAATCTTGCCCTTAGGAATGTTTTGAATTTGCAATATCTTTTTCCTTCTGAAGCAAGAAAAGCATGAAAATAAGATCCACATTAGATTCTCTGCTGTGTTTGATGCAGTCTACTGCTCTTCCTGAAACTTCATCTCTGCTTTGAAAATAGGAACTGTTCAACCTTTTTGCATAAAAAGAAAGTCTTGCAGACACTGAAATAAATGTAACCAGTGCAGAGCTACTTGGCTGATTCTGCATAAAACCAGAAGCAGTGTCTTGCAGACAATAAATGCTCCCCTTTCATCTCTACTCAGAGGTCTAAAGCTGATCTCTTTAATACCATCATTGCTGACTGCTTTCTTCCTAAAGAAACTACCTCAGGGAGGAGAAAGAGAGATTTCCTTGCACAGTATGCTGCCATAGAGGCACAGACAGCCACCTCTGAATGTATTTTGGAAATCTCCCTAGCCAGTTGTGGGCAGCATCTCTGATTTTAACAAAAAAATAAGCTTTCTGCCTTATTCCATTTTGTCTTTTACTGTTTCAGATAGGGATGGACAAAAATTGGCTTCATCTTACCCTGTACAGGATCAATGAGGTCTTACCCCTTCAGACCTTCTTTATAAAACACATCCAAAACACACTGATGGTTACTTAACCGCCTGAATTAGCTAGTGGAAACTGGCTTTGCTCCAGAAACCTCCCCAGAGATGTACCGTGGTATTGAGAAGGTGACCGGACTATGATTCTACTGCCTATGGGAGATGTTATGAAGAACTTTCATGACCAAAAAGACAACGTATTTTGTTGCCTTGCAGGGCTAATCAGATATCACACAGGCTATCAGCTCAGGAGCTCTAAGAAGCCCCACATCAGTGAAAAAACAGGCATTTGTGTCTTTGCTAAGCAAAGAAGAGCTCTTCAGTGTCTGAAACAAATGCTGGCCAAAGCTTGTGAGACTTCACATCCTTGAAAGCCCAGAAATCTGCTTGTTTGCTTAAGGAAGCATGGTTCAGCCCAGTGGCTTTGTGGAAAGAAGGTACACTTGCCCGATCCTGCTGGACTCTGTATCACATTGCAGGTTTCAGGCTGAAAACAGACATGTTTTACTAGAAGACTTTTTTTTTATTACAGGTTACACCATCATTCCCTATGAAGGTACATCTGATCTGGTATTCATACTTCTGATTTTCATTCCTAATTTGTGCTTAGTTACTCAGACCTGGTACTAAAACTGGTACAGCTGTGCCAGGTCTGTAAGTATAAATGTTGTCTCTCATCGGAGTGCTGACATTTGGTAAGGAGAAAGGTGGTGTGGAGAGACTGACTGCACATAAGCTTCACTGCAGGGGGAAGGAATTGGCAAATGAAAAGGGGAAACAGTGCTGCAAGAATAGCTGGTAGGCTGGGCCCATGGAGAGGAGGCTGGGCTGGCTACTGGGTGTTAAAGGGAAATTGAGAGCAGGAGGACTGAAATACAAGCCCAAACTCACAGCAGGCACGAGTTCTCATCTCCCAAGTTCTCCTCCCAGCCCAGACTCTGATTTGTGGGGTTCTACAATTTAGGACTGAAAGGTAAAGTCAAGCTTCAGTTTTCCTTTGCTGCAGTGCAGAAGGTTGCAGAGTTTTATCGCAAAGCTCCCTTCTTGTCCCACTCTGACCATCTCCTCACTTTTGGAAAAAGAAACTGCAAAGGTTAACCACCTAGAATGCCTGATGTGCCCTTGCTACTGTCCCTGCCCCAGTTATTATGCAGCAAACAGGTATGCAGTAAGAGCATATACCCTGGAACTGGTGTCTTCAGAGTCTCTGTTTTGGCACCATAGGGAGAGAGGTCTGCCCTACTAAGCAGAGTTTTCTCCTGTGAAAAAGCAGAGCATTCACCAAAACTTGAGAATCAGTGTGCTTGGGTTAACCTGGACCAAAATAGGTTAGATGACAACCCTAACTTTTTGCATCAGCCTTCTCTCCTATTTCTTCAGAAAATTCGATCTCCTTGGGAGACACAATACACACACCACTTCCTAAACCCAGCATTTTCATCAAAGATAGAGAGTATTTTCTCTCTTTGCACCTTGTACCACATCATCTCAGCATTTTGAGCACTCCAGCACTCTTGAAGCCCTTCACATTGCTCCATGGCTCTGACCATTTCACTGGCTCTCTTAGAAACTATCCTGGCTGTGATTCTTTAGCATAAAATGCATTTAAAGGTCTTTTTGAAGCTGTGGACCTCAGGATTTCACTGTGTAGCAGCAGAGGCAGGATGGCCCATGCCAACCTAGCCTTTAAATCAGTATGAGTGTTAAATCAACCCAAGGAGCGGCAATGACCAAGGCATCAGGTATATCTCAGGCAGGGCCACATTCTTTGATAGCATGAACAATACTGTAGCCTTTCCAATCCTGCACTCCCTTACCATCCACAATATGCTCGTATCCAGCTTGGGGTCCCTTCTGTGTCCTGCTAGAAGAGCAGCTCAGAGTCACTGCAAAATTGAAACTGCAACTACAAAGCTGAGGAATTATAATATTGTCTGGAATATCCCTTTAGGGTGCTGGGTGCCTTTGCTTATCACTGTGGTAAATGCAGGAGAAAAGGAGGATGTAAACCTCTTCACTTAGTTGAAAAATTTCTGAGTAATTTATTTAGTTTAATGTGGCATGTTGCTGTCTTAGTGTGAGAGGCACAATCACATGTGAGAGGAGGCCATGGAGTAGGATTCAATCAGTACATGTGATGCCAGAAGGGAAATTAACTACGAAGGATGCATTTTTCTTCAGCAATCCCGGTAGATCTATCTGTATCTTTCAGTCTGTAAATACCACTGGCTATCTAGTGTAAGAACGTGTTATGCCAATAAACAGGGGACAGTAGCAGTCTAAAGGTAAATATTGCAAAGCTCAGGAGACTGTGAGGCTTCCCTCCTCTGGGATGCAGCCAGCCATCTCTGCTCCCTGGTGTAAGAGAAGTGTGTGAGATACTGATGGAAGCAGTCTTTGCACTATACCCAGATCTAAAGGCTGTTGGTCAACCCAGCCATTCAGAGGAGCCATAGCTTCTCCATGTTGGCATGAAAGGGACACAAAGATTTTCCCATGCTTGTGAACAGCAATGGGCATTTTTCAAGTGCAGCCTGCAATGTCCTGAACTCTCATCTGACTGACAGCTGGCAGCAGTTCCATCGAAGGGGTGGCTGGAGCATACTAGAGCCCCACAGAAGGAGCAGGTGAGACCTTTGTGGGCCTTTGCTCCTGGGAGCCATATCTTACTTAACAGCCAGATCTGACAAGACACTCCAGTTGATCATTACCTGACAAGTGTTGGCGGTTTTTGTCTGTGACCATTATCTTTTTAACATAAAACAGTGGGGAGATTAAATAACCTTCTGAAAATGCAGCCAGACTTTACTAGGTCTTGGAATAGCCCTTATGGCATTCTGGCCAGCTCTGCTTTTATTCCATTTCCTCCACTGGCAGACAGCACGGCTCATTGTGCATGGGAGCATATTCAAAAGTGTGACATAAATTAAATGCACTCAGCTTTATGTGATATATAAGAACCCAGTTGTGCCAGGACCTTCAGTCATTTTACAAGGTCTGAAGCAGAGGGAATAGGTGCCAGTCAAAAGCTTTGGCTGCTTCTCTCTGTCTCTCATTTTCTCTCTTTTTAGAGGTTTCTTGGGAAATGAGGTAAGTGAAACACTGAAATTCCCCCTCGGAGAGTTGGTCAGCTCAAAGTTTGCAAAACCCCAGACAGAGATCCTCCTGCTGACAGCTTTTTCATCCATGGATGCTTCTCTTCTGAAGCCTGCACAGCAGAGCTGTGCTCTGGCTCTGCTCTGCTCTCCTGGGGCAAAACCTGAGCCCCCTAGGTGCCTCAGCACTGACATGGGGCTCTCTGACAATACATGAGGCTCTCTGAAATAAAGCCCTGGCCCCCATTTTTCTGAGAAACAACTTGGCAAGTGTCAGCACTTGCTCAGGTGCTCCTCCACTTGTACACAGCCTCACAGACCTATACTGCTTTCCCACGTCGTGCTGAACACCCACAGTGATGGATGCAGGTCACCTGCCAATCAATCCAGAGTCTAGCCGAGTAATGAAGGGGAAAGGTTAGCTGCCACAATGATCCAAATGGGAAATGTTTAAGCTGAGATATACTTCCCCAAAGACATCATACTATTAATGATTTATTCCTTTTTAGTAGTCATCTGATTGCTCCAGGACCCCACTGCAGTACAGGTTTGGTAACAGGCATCTGTGGTTCTGAAAATGGTATGACCTAAATAAAGCAAGAAGATAGAAAGAGGGGCAGAAAAGCTGCTAATGAGAACTGGCCAACCTTTTATTTACATTAGCAACTACAAGTGAAGTCTCATAACTCGCAGCCCAGCTCATTAGTCCATGCTTGCTGTGCACACTGTACATCAGCAATATTTTAATTCAGGCACAGCACAGAACTTTTTCTGAAGTAACTTCATTTGTTTGTTGTATTTCACAGGGATATATATGCAACACTGTGCTGCTTCTATCTGGCAAGAGAAGGCATGTGTGTCAGGTGAACACATATACCAGGGAAACAATACTACTGGAATATAAAGTGTTTGACATTATAGGCAGTTTCAGTTCTTGTTAACTCTATTGGACACATTTCCCTGGTGATCATCTTCTGGCTAAAAATTTCAGCTTGGAAGCTGTCACAGAGACAAGAGAAAAGGGCGTGTAATGAGAATGATTGCACATGAAGTGCAGTTTTCTCTATCTCTAACCTGCAGATGAGGATCTATTTTCCCAATTACCTCTTCTGTCTTTCCTTATCCCAAGTGCTGATCCAATAAGAAGCCAACATCTTTTTCTATCAGATTGCTTCCAGGATATTGGTTGTGCAACTTGTCGTGAGCAGGAAGGAGTCCATGGCTTTGTGTGCCTAGATTTAGGAATAAGACACATTTTTCCCTCACCAAAAAAATCCATCTGGAGTTAAGAACAACTGCAGATGGACCTGCATGCCTATTTGCCTCTGTGAACAAACCCAGCATCAATAGTGGGGCCTTGTTCCAGCTGATTCAGTAATGTCCTCTGCTATAATAGCATATCATGGGAAAAAACCCCTAAAACATAACAACTTACCTCGTAGAGATGATACAGCTGATCATTTGCATGTCCAAATCTTCAGAAATGAAAATGAGAAGCTATATGATAAGTTATCATAATGGCACTTCCCAGAATAGCTATCATATTGCAGAGTTTGACATGTGTATTGGCAGCAGACAGGTAAAAATACATAGGCATCAAGTCACTTTTCTACTCTCTTCAGAGATTAAAGCAAATGTGTTTCCTATGTGCATACACAGAGAGAAATATTTCAATGGTCACATATTTGTGCATGTAGTTCTTGTCATACATCTCCTTTAAAACCTTCCTTAAATAAAGTATGCTTTACATCTCCCTTATACTTGACTTGAAAGAAAATAAATTGCACAAAGGTTTGTAATATATTAATAAGACATTGATATATTAATAATATAAACAATGCAAATTTTCTCCATTAAGTGGTGCATGATGTATTATCTAGTTGGCTATATAGAGACTATCTCTTCCACCAGTTGTCTCTTGATTCATTTTTCAATGATCTGTCCAAACTGAAAACAGGCCCAACATTCTTCCATCACTTTAAAAAATCTTAGGGTGCAGTTCACAGAATTCACTGGAACATGCAGACTTCCCCTCTGACATTTATACCTTTGACTCTGCATCATCACAGAAATGAAGCAAACACTCAGCATTATGTGATTTCAAGCTAAGCAGGTTTAAATTGCTATAAAGACCTAGACCCTTAACAAATTACCTAGACACAGCCTTATGCAGAGTTATCATGTGACCATACAGGCTGGTTTCCCTGTATCACAGGGAAACTTCAATGAGTTGAAGTTTTCTTCAGTTTCTATATTTCCTTACTATCCCCTCAGCATGTTTGTCAGTGGTATTTTTGCACTGGGCTTGTGACAGTAGTTCAAAATTGCTGTACAGCAGAGCAATTATTTTACCTGTCAATCAAACCTGTGACATTTTTGGTGTGGTAAGCCAGAGGAGATAGCAGTATCAGCTCTGGTCTACTTCCTTTTCTCCTACCTCCTGCATTTCCTCTGACATTTTGGTTTCAGTCACTACTTTCTAGCACTTTGCTCTGTGCGAAATTTTATTTTTTACTAAAAGACCCCCAACCTAAACCTACTCATGTGGAATAGCTCATGGGAATTTCTGTGGGAACTTCAGCACAGTTTTTTCATGTAGCCATTCTCCTCTCTTGGAGTAAACGAGCTCCCCCAGATATGTATCAGACAGAAGGACACATTACTTCATCCTGGCATCTTGTCTGCAGAGTGAAAGAATGAAGGTATCTAGACTTGAAGACTCATGAATCATGGAGGTAGTTTTTCCAAACCCTTCAATTTCCAAAGCAGCTGGGGTTTGCAAAAATCACTCCAGAAATTATATTTTTAAAACATATTTTCACTCCTGATCAGTTCTGCAGAGTCCAGCTGATGAGGTGACTTCACTCTGCATGAGTCATGCATGTCTAAGGAGATGCCCTGCAAATCCATGTGAGACATGTGGCCTTGCTGCAGCGACCCTAGTCATAAGTAGAAGACAAAACTGGGAGAGAAAAGTGTTTTAGGACTTATCTCTAGAGATAATGTTTTACAGAAGACAGTAAACTGTAAGAAGTAAAACACACTCTAAATCATTATTTTAGCAGTTAACTGGACCAGATGAAACAACAGGAGATGAGTACTACCAAGTTTTAAAGTTAGACACATAATTAAGCAGAACAGTGAGAACAGCAGTTTGTCCGTCTATTTTGTAACAACAAACAACAAAAAAGAATCTAGGGGAAAAAAAAGAGTTGTTTTTTAAAATGAGTTCCTACAAGGAACATTTAGCTTATAAAGAGAGACAAATTATAGGTATGTGCCTAATGTGTATTTATGGTTTAGTCCCTAGGAGACAGAAGGAAGAAAAATGATCTCTGATTTTTTCCATCTTTCCATCTAAGCTGCATTAGAATGAACAGTTGAGGCTGATTGTCTATAATTCACTGGCAAGTGGTTGTACAGAAAACCTTCTCAACATTTGCAGGCCTGCCACAAAGCTGATGAAGGAAAACACCAGGATCTCTGGGGCAGAGTCACTACCTGAGTGAGACGCAGCGGGAAGGAGATGGTGCATGACCAATTAGCAAGTCCTAAAGTATTTTCACAGTGAGGCCCTTGGTTTTGTCCAAATCTGATAGCAATTCCAGAGGAACTCCATCTCTATGTTCTGGCTGTTTAGCAAAGTGCCTAGGGTAGTGCATGTGCACTAAGATAAGCACAGCTGGTGGGGTTGGCCTGTACAACCCAGCATAATAGACATTTTGCTTTTGCATGGTTGCAGGGCCGGTAGGTAAATCTGCATACAACAGGGCGTGTTGGTGCATCAGTCCTGTTCTCCTAAGTTGCCCATGACACTCCTGCCCATGGTTTCACCTGGGTAACACACTCCACAGTGGTGAGAGCAGGGCACTTCCAAACTGCTGTGCCCTGGAGACGGGACAGCATCATCAGCATCTTTGCTCTGTACCCACCTCCTGTCCCACTGGCTCTGGGTGGACTCCCTGTGCTGTGCCTCCCTCCAGATCAAAATCCAGCACCGGAGAAGCCAGAGAAAGCCTTGTTGTCTCAACCCTGCACCAAAGTTTGCCCCATCTCCCAGCAGCTGCCAGCTTGGTTTGCTCCTCACTTCATAGAATCATAGAATAGTTTGAGTTGGAAGGGACCTTCAAAGGTCATCTACTCCAACCCCCCTGCAATGAGCAGGGACATCTTCGACCAGATCAGGTTGCTCAGAGCCCTGTCCAGCCTGACCTTGAAGGGGCATCAACCACCTCTCTGGGCAAACTGCCAGTGTTTCACCACTTTCATTGTAAAAAATTTCTTCCTCATGTCTAGGCTGAGTCTCCCTGGTTCAGTTTAAAACCATTACCCCTAGTCCTATCACAACAGGCCCTGCTAAAAAGTCTGTCTCCACCTTTCTTATAGGCCCCTTTTAAATACTGAAAGGCTGCAATAAGGTCTCCCCAGAGCCTTCTCTTCTCCAGACTGAACAATCCCAACTCCCTCCGCTTGTCCTCATAGCAGAACAGTTCCATTCCTCTGATCATTTTTGTGTCCTCCTCTGGACCCTCTCCAACAGGTCCATGTCTATCCTATACTGAGGGCTCCAGAGCTGGACACAGGACTCCAGGTGGGGTCTCACCAGAGCAGAGCAGAGAGGCAGAATCACGTCTCTCGACCTGCTGGACACGCTTCTTTTGATGCAGGCCAATATATGATTTGCCTTCTGGGCTGCAAGCGCACATTGCTGGCCCATGTCCAATCTTTCATCCACCAATACCCTCAAGTCCTTCTCCACAGAGCTGCTCTCAATCCCTTCGTCAGCCCATATTGATACCCGGATTGCCCCAACCCAGGACATCCCTGTCCGTCTTAGATATATGCTTATATGTGCATATGAATGCCCTGTTGATGAGCATGTTTGCCTCTAAAACTCACTTTTTTCATTAAAAAATGCTCTTACAGAGCATTGCAAACTACCTGTAGGTACCATTCACTTATCAATGGAAGCTGCATACAACAGTTCTGGGTCTGTTTTCACACCAGCCTTACACAGTCGGTGGGGCAAGGTGAAGGTTGAACAGAGAAACACAACTAGTTTGCCATCCGGGGCTTTGTACCACATTTTCTTTCCAAAACATTTCCAGAAAAAGGCCCTTTGCTGACAACCAAAAATGCTGACTCCGGCTTCCGCAGTGTACATCTTCCTTTGAGCATGGGCAGATTTCAACATGATGGTGCTAGAAGCTAAGCTTCTGGTAGGATTTTGATGTACATGCCCTGTGCTGTGCAGTGAAGTTGTGGATGGCTGCAGTTGTCCCCTGGGAAATACACCTTCACTGTGAAACATCCTGTGAGGAAAATCAATCCCAACCTCCTGTGTTGAGCACAAGTGGCCTCTTCCAGTATCAGGGCACTTCATGTGAACCCTGCCTAGAGTCTTTTATTGCTATTGATCCTTGCTCACTTGGAGCACAGCAGCTGATAAGAGCATTCACACACACATCTATAGATATATATTCACATATATACACATTCACATGCAGAGCACAAACCAGGGAACCTGGGAATGATGCTACTTCATGCATCTCCATAGTTATTTACAAGCTCCTTAAAATGGGGGGATTCTTGCTCCAGTATACAGCATCACCTTCAGCAGGTTTACCTGGCACTACTACAGAAATAATGTAGCAGTTGTTCATTATCAGCAAATGGAGAGGTTTATATGTTAGAAAGAATTATTTAAGAGAGATCTATATCTACCAAATCTTCCTGTAAGAATGGCAAAATGCTTTGCAGGACAAGAAGGTAAATTTCCACATATACCTCTCCTGAATCCGCAGCTGAATTTTGGTCCTTGATTTATTTGTGATCCCTAAAAATGCATGGATTTTACTGTGCTGCAGCTTTGACTTCTTCTGGCTTCTCTTATGGCTTTTCTTTCTGCCCCGAAATTCAGAATGTCTGGCTAATGAGCTTAGACATGGCTGTCAGGACAGTAGCTGTAGTGCAAAAGAGAGAAAAAGCTCCAGTTTACTTCTAGAACAGACTTTTCTGCTTATGGTGAGAGAAAAAATGCTTTGGTTTATAGCAAGTGAGCCTTTCCAAATGAATTTGGCTGGGCATGCAATGGCATCTTCCTGTCACTGCAAAATAAATTCCCCCTGAAAAAAATTCCTTTTGATAAACAACTCTCAAAGTGACTTTGTCAGGTCAGAATTCAAACAAGAAATCTTCCGTCTGCAGCAGGCCGAATAAGCCAGGGAAAAAATAGTGATGGATTCTCTCAGCCATAAGCAGCTGTGTGTTTTCACCCTGGGACCCCTTGCTTCACAGCGCAGTGTACTCTCACAGCCAGACACTCTGAACACATTTCATGGGCAGATGCTGTTGCTGCTCTGGTTAACTGAGTAGAAGGCAAAGGAAAGCTGTGTGGTGAGAGAATCACTAGAGCTGGATGTCTGTGCCAGCTGAACACAGCCCCTGGAAGAGCCACTCCTTGGAGACAGAGCAGATATCCTTTTCAAAGAAACTCTCCAGTTTTACTAGATGGGGCCACAGCTTGCCTGGTCCATGGGGAGGGGATGTCTCCTCCGCATTAAGAAGGCTGGGTGAAATGCCATGCCCTGTTTGATACAGGATGACAGGGCTTTGCAAGCCATGGCAGGACCTTTGGGCCATCAGTTGAGGAGTCCCAGGGCTGGAAAGAGGGTAGGCACCTCCTTGAGGACCAAGAGCTGCTCAGGCTTGTGCAGAGTAACATGAATCTTCTCTGTGCCCATGGGTGATGCAGCCTGGCCAAGCAGCAACAACATTATGTTGCCTATAGTGTACAGTGTCTCACAGACACGGACAGTGTTTGTGAAGCCCAAGTGGGCAGGCAAGCTTAAACTTACCACTCCCGTATTTGGGACTTTTCTTTTGACATCTTGATGTATTTTTAAATCTGGTATTCCACAGCCCTTGGATGTGAAGATGTTGCTCCTGAGTGGCTGGTGCAGAACATGAGTCAAGCTCAGATTTCCCTTTGGTCACTGCTGACATCCTTGCTACCACTCCTGGTCTCACAGGCTAGTGAGGCCTTCCTAAGCTGTGACCTCCCTGCACACACTCCAGATATGTTAACTGCCATTGTAATTTTTTTCTCAGCTCACTGAGCCTATCAAATAAGAGAAACACACCTTTTCAGAATTTCTACCCTTGGAATTAGCAGATTTTTTTTTTTTCCCTCTTGGATATATATGTGCAAGTTTGGCAAGGTCAGGAGACTTTTGACTCAAACTGAGTCATGAGGACAGCATATTTATCTACTTCCGTGACTTCTAGAGGAAGAGGACACCAACACGACTGAGGTGTTTCTGTCCTAGATCAATGGGATCCTTCCCAGGGTCCCAGTCTGTGGATAAGTGAAGCTTTCTCCACTCTGAGTGGAACCTATTGAAAGCTCACTTGTCTCAAAACTCTGCTCCACTGCCTAGGTCCCACAGAAGTCAGACTGTTCGCTAGATCAAATGTTCAACATAAATATAACCCACTAATCAAGCTATTCTTTCCCTTCATTTTCCAGTAATCTCCCAAAATGTATCTTCCCAAGGTATCGTTTGTTACCAGTTCACCTATAATAGACGCTCCATTTCCCTTTAGAAGAAAGGCCTACTCACACTCTGCGGCATTGCTGAAGGGCTTCCCAAATCAG